>NC_133533.1:66085901-67510020 GCF_048544455.1 Silene latifolia | reverse complement strand
ATACTTGGAATCCATTTCACACGTGTAAGGCAAAATGAATAAAAAGTGAATAAAATAAAAAAAGATAGACGGATCACCTCTTTGCGGTTAGGCAATCAAGAGCACCAGTGCTCGATACCAATTGAAGAATTTATCGATGAGCGTGATGTGTTAATTAATTACTCGAAGTTTATGAATTAAACTTGACTAACTAACTAACAATGTGAAGCGTAAATAAAGAAATAAAGAAAGATGCAAAGGACACACGATATTTGAAGTGGTTCAGCTTCACACGTCGAAGCCTACGTCCAATATTCTCGATTAATAATTTTAGTACCTTTCTACGGATTACAAAATTATCAACCCACTCGTACAACTAACTCTAGTCGTAACTCAATTGAGTATCGTTAAATACTCGATATTGTCTAACTTCCGTTTATATGAAAGCACTAGATTGTTCTTCTAATTTTTTCACACAATTGATTGAGTAAGAAATAATGTAAAGTACTATTATCCAATAATGTAACCTATGAAAGTAAGTAACAATATGAAGTACGACTTTTCGAAAGGATTTTCAAATTGCAAAAACAAATTAATCACCCGATAAAAACGTTTACTCGATTTTTGCAAAGGATCTTTATAATTGTGAAAAGTTAGTTTGAAACAATGAAATACTTGTGTATATATAGTAGAGAAGAGAGTTAGGATTTTACAAAACCCTAAAGGTGTCGTATGTTCTTATGGATTGTTTCATAAGAAACAAATCTTATCTTCTCTTACTTTTAATCAATTAATATCTCATCATAAGTAAATAAGGTAAATCTATAAATTGTTAAGTTACGAAAGTATCTTACACCAACTTATTCTAGATTTAACCCAATAGATTACTTGTGTAAGGGGATAATGCGAAGTGGACAACGGCTCATAAGCCTACTGTCTCAATTCGAAACTCTAGGGGAAATATTAATACATGAATTAGGGTTTAGATCTAGATAAATTTGAGAACCCTAGATAGCATGACAACTCATAAGTTGTTTTACTAATCAATAGGATATTCGTAAATCTATTTGAACTTATCAAACTCGTATCTCCTTTCTAATATACAAACACATATTTTCGAAAAATATATTTAAAGATTAGAATTTCGAAAGTCGATTTTAAAACCCTAAAATCGTGACTTCATATTGCGTTTAAAGTTATAAGTCAAAAGACTATAACATTAAGCTTGGTAAGTAAAGTTATAAGTGAAAAACCTATAACTTTACCTTCCCAACATTACTTCCATAAATACCGTTAATGGACGATGTCCTATCCAAGCTAATCTTCCTGGAGATCTTCAGTATAAGGATCATCTCTTCATCTTGATCATAAGCTCTTCATCTTGAGCTTCTCAAAGACTTGATCATGCCTTTTGCTTGAGTAATCATTGTAGTCAACAATGCTTTTAAGAATCTTCAATGTTATAGCTCAAGCAGCTATAACATTACCTTAACGATGCTTCACAAATCTTCAATGTTATAGCCATGAATGCTATAACATCGTGTGATTATATTGTAATCCTTATTAAATCTAACCAAGACTAAACAAACGATTACGAGCAACAAATATATATATATATATATATATATATATATATATAGAAATGGGATCAAGTGAGTCCCTTAGAATAGGTGAGTCCCATGAGTCCTAATATAAGCCATTGGATCTAAATAATGAATGGCTAAGATTAGAATCAAATAAAATGCTTGCATATAAAAGACTACAAAACCCTAATCACCTCACATTTTCTCATTTCACCAAACTCACTTCTCTCTCTTCCTCCCATCTCTCTCTAACTGATACCTCTACCCTCCAACTCCCTCCTCTCCGTCCTCTACTGTCTCCCTCGCCACCACCCGCCTCCTTCCTCCTATCTTCTTCTGTCTCCTTCGCCACCACCCGCCTCCTTCCTCGTCGCCTCTAACCCGTCTCCTTTTTTTTTTTTTTTTTTTTTTTTTTTTTTTCTGATTTGAGAAAGTTGTTATTGGTGGTTGTAGATGCGGTGGGTATTGGTGTTTCTCGTTGCCTACCATGCCGCCTCTCTCCCTCCTTTTTTTTTTTATCAGATTTGGTTGGTGTTGTCGGTGGCGAAAGGGGATGTTGGTGTTGCTATTGTTGGCGTGAATGTGGTGGTGGTTGGTAAGGGCAGTGGTGGCGCGGAGCTGTTTCTGCCGCCTTTTCCCTTTTTTTTTTTTTTTTTTTTCATTCAGATCTAAGTGATTGTGGTGGTGGTTTGGGCGTGTGTTCACTGTGGCGTGGCATGGCAGTGGGGTCGTGGGTGTGTGTTTACTGTGGCGCGGGGTGGCGGTTGTGGCTGCAGCCTCTCTTCTTTCTCTTTTTTTTTTCCTTTTTCAGATCTATGGTGATGTCGTGGCCTTCTTTTTTTTTCAGATTTGTGTTGGCGGTGGTTGCATGGAGGACCTCACGGTGGAGGGTGTGGTGGCTGGTGGCTAGAGGTGGTGGTGGTTGTGTTAACGTTGTGGTCATGGGCCGAGTGGCTGGACGAGATGAGGGTGGTGGTTATTAATATAAAGTTTCAGCGGCATGAGTTAAAGTTACGCTTTTACGGACTAAAGTTACGCTTATATGGACTAAAGTTATGCTTTCATATGGACTAATTATACTCACCAAGGACTTATATTACATAAATTCAAATTACAATCCTAAAAAAAATGAAGATAAAGTTTTAAAAATTACGACTAAAGTTCCAATTTTAAAACATTAAAGTTACCTTCATAGAATTTATAAATCACAAACATTAACTAAATTCAAATTTTTATATTAGAAATTGTCAAAAAAAATTAAAGTTTTAATTTTTAGCATTAAAGTTTCACTCGTAAAACATTAAAGTTACATTTACAAATTAAATAAATTCAAACTTTTTTTATTAAAAATTGGTTAAAAATATTAAAGTTTTGATTTTTAGTATTAAAGTTTCATTCGTAAAACATTAAAGTTTCATTTATAAATAAGTAAAATGAAATAAATTTAAATTTTTATATTAAAAATTGTCTAAAAAATTAAAGTTTCAATTTTTAGCATTAAAGTTTCACCATAAAATATTAAAATTATACTCAAAAATTGATTTTATATATTTAAAATCAAATTTTATAACATAAATCTAAATTTTTATTTATAAAATTATTTTAAATATTAAAGTTATAATTATAAAGAATTAAAGTTACAATCATAAATTAAAGTTTCATTTCTAAAACATTAAAGTTTCTATCTTAAAATTTTAAAATCTCAACCATCAATCTTAAAAGATCAATGGCTAAGATGAGGACTTAGTGGATTCACCATTTTAGGTGGACTCATTTGAACCCCTCTCTCTCTCTCTCTCTCTCTCTCTATATATATATATATATATATATATATATATATATATATATATATATATATATATATATATATATATATATTCTCATTCAAGTTCACAGGCGGCATCACGAGTTCGCTACGTTCAAACAAGCCCATTTGACGCGGCTATTCCCGTGGTCCCTTAATCAACCGCCTCATGGCTGGCGAGCCTTTATCCGCAAACATCCAAGGACAGATCCTGAAGATGCCTCGGGTACATTTCCTTGTCATGGCTGGCGAGCCTTTATCCGCAAACATTCAAGGACAGATCCCGAAGATGACTCGGGTACATTTCTTTGTCATGGCTGGCGAGCCTTTATCCGCAAACATTCAAGGACAGATCCCAAAGATGCCTCGGGTACATTTCCTTGTCATGGCTAGCGAGCTTTTATCCGCAAACATTCAAGGACAGATCCCGAAGATGCCTCAGGTACATTTCCTTGTCATGGCTGGCGAGCCTTTATCCGCAAACATTTAAGGATAGATCCCGAAGATGCCTCGGGTACATTTCCTTGTCACAGCTGGCGAGCCTTTGTCCGCAAACATCCAAGGACAGATCCTGAAGATGCCTCGGGTACATTTCCTTGTCACAGCTGGCGAGCCTTTGTCCGCAAACATCCAAGAACAGATCCCGAAGATGCATCGGGTACATTTCCTTATCACAGCTGGCGAGCCTTTGTCCGCAAACATCCAAGGTCAGATCCCGAAGATGCCTCGGGTACATTTCCTTGCCACACTGGCGAGCCTTTGTCCGCAAACATCCAAGGACAGATCCCGAAGATGCCTCGAGTACATTTCCTTACAATGGCTGGCGAGCCTTTGTCCACAAACGTCAAGGACACATCCCGAAGATGCCTCGGGTACATTTCCTTGTCACAGCTGGTGAGCCTTTGTCCGCAAACATCCAAGGACAGATCCCGAAGATGCCTCGGGTACATTTCTTTGTCATGGCTAGCGAGTCTTTATCCGCAAACATCCAAGGACAGATCCCGAAGATGCCTCGGGTACATTTCCTTACCGCAGATACTCAAGGACACATCCCGAAGATACCTCGGGTACATTTCCTTGCCATTGGCTGGCGAGCCTTTGTCCGCAAACATCCAAGGACAGATCCCGAAGATGCCTCGGGTACATTTCCTTACCACAGCTGGCGAGCCTTTATCCGCAAACGTGCAAGGACGTATCCGAAGATGCCTCAGGTATGACTCCTTCTTATGGCTGGCGAGCCTTTGTAAGTAGTCTAATGGACTTTAAACGACTCGCACGGATAGTCGATAGACTCTAAACTGTTCCCGACGACAGGTCCTTGACTCGTACCCTCGAGTCGCCTTGGCGTCGCCCTTCCCGACGGCAGGTTCTTGGCCCGAATCCTTTCGAGCCGCCTCGACGTCGCTTGGGTCTCCAGGTTGTAATCTTCGATTGACCTGGGGGCTCTACTTTGACTTTCGCCCTGTCCAAGTCTCAGTCAAAGTGGGGGCTCTGTAGATACCCAGTATCTGCTGAGACTCCAATAAACACCCGATGATTATCGGACTATAACATGTTTTGGAATCGCGGCGTTTGATCGACAGTTTGTGTACAACTTTACGTCGGAAAAATTAAAAACGATTTCGAAAATAAAATATCTCAAAACATTTCAAAAATACCTGGAGTGTTTAATGCACGACGACAAGGTCGCAATGACACTAACTAGAGTCAAAACCAACACCGGACCAAAAACCGACTCAAAAATTCAAATCCCGACTCCAACAACGAGTCAAACCGAGTCAACCACCAAAAACAAAACATTTCAAACCTTCTACCTTAAGTTTTCCCGGATTCATGTTGGTCAAGTACCAAACATGTGACTACAAAACCTAGGATAGAACAAATCATGATTGCGTTTGTTGTGAAAGTGACAACACAACTCGAAGAACCGCGACGTGGCTTGCGCCTCTTTGAGCAGCCCAGGTGGCCACGTCGCTCAAAACTCACACAACCACTCATTCTCCTATAAATACCCCTCAAATGCCCCCATTTGAGAACTTACGCGAGTGTCCGCCCCCTCTTTTCTCCATTAAAATTCTCGACTCGACTTCTTAAGTCACAACCCGACGCGTATTTACGACCTACGATCGTAAATACAAGCCTTACACATTGTTTGGTACCGTCATCGTGCATTAAATCACTTGACCGACCACTTCGACCACTACACCGTTACTAACATTAAAACACTCTTTTTACTTACCAAAACGGTTTTAAACCGAGTTTTTTTCCGATCAAACGAGTTGTTACACTTACGTCGGTCACTCGCCATAACCAAACATGTAAGTATGAGGGTGTAAAAGCCCTTTTTTATTATGTTTTCATTTGTTTCATGACTATAACATGCTAAAACGTGCATAACATGAACCAAAATATGGAATAAACGAGCCAAAACTGATTTTTAGTCTGAGGCAGAAGCCCCTTAGGTCGCCAGCTTACCCGCGCCTAAATGGGGTGTTCAGACCAGAGATCAACCGTGTTTGTTCTCGTCATTTCCCTTTAATTCATTTTCATATTTGTAATCGGTTTTTAACATTCCAAATATTTTCGAACCCTTTTTATTTTATCTCACTTGTTTTAACCATAGAACATTTTTCACCCTTGGTTCCTCATACCATGACGGTTAAATCCGTGTTTCGGTGATAATATTTGGTTAATGACATTTAAAAGGTATTTTAAAACCTTTTATTTCATTTCTTTACATTTCTAAAAACAAACATATTAGTCACCAACACAAAGTCATCCTTGGTTCTACATACCATGCCGGATTTTAACCCGGGTACGATGATGAGTATCGACTAATTACATTCAAATGGATTTAAAGTAATTAGTCCATAATTATTTTCAAAATTATTCATGTCAAGTTTGTCAAATCGAACCCGACACCGAATATTGTCAAAATAATGATGATTATTCGAGTCTAGTTCTTCACATTAACAAATGTGGTCTAAACGACCCTTTCAAATCAAACCGGGTTCAAATGCCCATTTCCAAACACGTTTTATAACGTTTTCTAAAAGGTCAGAACATGGCACATAAACCGTGGGCAAACCCGCGCCTAAACAGGCCCTCCATTTCTCATTTTCAAAACTAGGGGAGAGGCCCCTTGTATCGCCGGCTGGCTCGCGCCCCATATGGCCGTCTGATACAGGGCCTGTTCCCTTCCAGCATTAGTCTAGGACGATCCCGACTCCGGTTAGCCCGAATATAGGACGGATCAGATGACTATTTGATTATTCAAAATCATATTTGCAAAATGCCTTACTAAGACAAATGGATCATGTTATACACCCTAAACCTAATACGGTAAATGGATGTTTAATTTCCGTCTTGCATGCAAATCATTCATTAATCCAACTCGACATCTTATACTTGATACTTGGATTAAATCAACCGACTTAGAAAGCTCTCACATGTTAGGTTTAAACTATTGGATGTGCATTCATGCATTTAAACCGTTTTATCAACTTTTGCATTCAACCAACCAAGATCGATCAATAGAGGCGCTACATCACAAGGGATTGGGTGTCCGATTAAAGGGCTTCCCAATACGTACCTTCACCTCTTACTCAGAAACTTTGGATAGTGGACGACCTTATCCAGGGCGTACGAGAGTCATTCTAGAGATATGATGCTAAAGAGGGACGATTTCCTTATCTTTAGTACCTATGTCAAACGATGCTTTGTGCTTCGATTTGACCGAGGTATAAAGTGGAATTCGAACGGGTTCCAGGCATCCCACAAATGCTTGGTGGCGACTCCGAACATCTCTAATCGTTTCGAGACCCTTATCGAGATGAAACCGACCGATCTAAAAACGATCCGGTCGAAAGCATTTTTACGCCGCCGAGCGTGGCTTTCAAAAGACCGATGTACGTCCACGGATCGAAGTGGGCTTGCAGGTGGGCCATGTCCACATTGGTATATAAAGGATTTTTACCAGTTTCTTTTTACTTTTTACATTATTCTAAGTTTCACAAAGAGAAAACAAAGTTACGTAGCTCTCCTCTCTCGCATTGCTATCAAATCCAAGGGCTTGAGTCGTCGGATTCCAGAGTTCTTTACACCGTTGAGACCGCCGCATTGTGGGTAAGATCCTAGTACAGTTTTTATGTTGTTTCGTTAATATTGATTAAACCCTAATTGGGTGATTTGCGGTTTTGGGAGTATTTTTAGTATTAGATGGTGATTGTATGATGGTAAGTTGATAGGAGGTGATTTCGTAGAGGAACGTTTCTGATCTGCTGTTGTACGATTGTGGTGATTGCATTTTCAAGTAGGGTTTCCTACTCAGTTATTGTTTACATGAATATGAGATGGTTGATTGGTTTTTGTTTGTTGGTTAATGGCATTTGTCTATATCGTAATTGAATTGGTAATGTTGATATTGCAATTGGTTGTGGTTGTTTGTCTGTGGTTCGCGAGGTGCGCCCTCGGCTGAGTGGGGTCACTTGCGGGAGTGGCTCCACGCCCTTGATTCGCCCCTTGTGGAACCCGCCACAAGAGGGGATGTGCACATAAGGAACATGACTAGACCTTCAGGCTAGTCAGGTGATTAGTGATGTAACGGTATTGGAGAATTGTGTGTATTGTTGTTGTTGCATTATCTTATATTGTGTAATTAGTAACTGACCCCGTTTAATTGTTTTAAAAACTGTGGTGATCCATTCGTGGATGGTGAGCAGTTATTGAGCAGGTATGATATGGATGCGCGAGGGATAACTGAGCTTGAGTCATCACGAGTCGTTTAAAAGTCTTCCGCTGTTATGTCGAACACTTTATAGTTGCTTAGTTAGTTTTTGGTTTTGGAACAGATGTATCATACTTTATAGTTTTTGGGTTTTGATGTATTCACTTAAACTATTTATTTAAATTACGTTCTTTTATGGTCTATTTGATATTCATTGTCTGGGGTAACCGAAATGGTAGCACTCTCATGCATTAGGTGGTCTTGGTAAGGCACCTTGGTGTATGAGGGTGTTACACTAGGCATATCCAAATGTTATTCCACAGTCATTTCTCCGCTCCCAAGCTCGATTGGCCAGCCACCTCTGCACCGTCCTCCATCAATAAGTGGTATACCGTCCTCACCGAATATTCTCCCGCTTTATCTGGATCCCAAAATCTTGGATATGCCCAAAATATGTAAAAACACAAATTCTAAAATGAGATGGTCCATTTTAATAAAACGTTTACTCATTTAGTGCAAATAGATGAGTCGTCTTTTTATATAGTAAGACTGTCTTATGATCTGAGGTCGTCTCACAGGTGAGTCGTTTTTTTTTTTTTTTTTTTTTTTTTTTTGGGTCTAAGGAGCCCTTGACCGCTACTTTCACTACGCTCTGAGTAAACCCAAAGGTATACATGATAGCCTACAAACCATCAATGTGTCTCATTGTAAACGGACACTATCCGTCTCCGTCTAAAGCTATAGAAGTATAGAGCCCCTCTCACAAAATGCAAGTGGGAGGACAAGTGGGGACTGGGGTATTCATTTCCCACCCAGTTGCACTATCCACTCTCATTTTATGAGAGAGACACTATTCATCTATTAACCGACTAAAGTGAGAATTTGTGACAAACCACATAGATCAGGCAAGCCACCGAGAGGCCGAGAGTGACATGCTCGGAGTCGAGGAACCGAATGTAGTCACGGGCTTACGGCCTCATGGGTTGTCTTTATAACACCTCCCTCCACAAATACGGTGTCGCTAGTATCACTTCAGAAAACATAATCGACATGTCGAATCGATCATCAGATTACAGGCAAGAAAAAGGCGGCAGCAGTAGCAGCAATTACAGCAATCATCATCATAATAACAAAGGAGTTTATCGTGCAAAAACCCAGAAAATATTCGTACCCAAAACCCTAAATTCCCAAACTAAACCCCAAACCCTTTCATCTTCTCTACGCAATCAATCCCTTCCTGAAGCTCAGGGAAGTAGGGTTCATTTGGGAGAGAACGGTGATTGGTTATCCAACAAGGGCAATTTCGTAAATTACTTGCCTCAAGATGAAGCCGTCGCCATTGGTCTTGCTGCGGATCAAGGTGGTTTGGATGCGGTCGAGTCACAGCGAGTTGTCGATCTTCTTAATCGCGAGTTGGCGCGCTTGCTTAAGTTGAAACCTCGTGAATTTTGGCGACAAGGTTTCACTTCTGATTACTTATTACAAACTTATTTTATTTCATGGCTGCAATTTATTGTTTGTGAAATTTGTCAAATGGTGTGTGTTTCCTGACTAAGGACCCAAAGACGAGTTGAAAATTCCGCTTCTTTAATGCAATTCCCTTTATTGTAAATACAAGAGTAGGGGTGCGTTCATCCGACTCCCTTTGATTGCTATTTGCTATCTGCGGGAGCCATTGAGACACGTTGTTGTGGACTTGTGGTGGTGGTCCATGTGCTGTTTAATTTGTCATGCCTTGATTGTGTTGCTTGAAATGGGGTTTTCTTCGAGGAAATTGTATTAAGGCTAAGGGTGGTAAGCTGATGGAAAGTTAACATAGAATGCGTCGTTTGTGGAACTGCAGATTGAGTTAATTGAATTGAGATTCATTAAGCCACGATTATTTGTGATAGCTCAAAGATTACGATTTTTCAAAGCTGCCAAATTTTCCTAATATCGTTTTCCTTTGGCATGAATTCTTGTGGCATTCCATCAGAAATTGACAAAGAAAAGAATTAACTATAAGCATTTCAATATTTATTTTAAGAATCTATACCAAACGAATTAACATTTACAGTTTATGTCAGTTTTAGTAAAAAAAATTACTTTGGATTGAGATAAGTTTTATTTTCTACATTTTGTCAAGCCTTTTGCTTTATTTTTATGTCGGTCTATGGTAACGTACTGGCTGCCTATTGTGTTTATTCAGTGGCCACCGATGCTTCATTGCATGAGTTTCTGGACAGCTTTTTGCAATTTCGAAATAGATGGTATGATTTTCCATGCCATGGGGCCAAGGGAGTTGTTGCTGGTGTTATTGTTGGTGATTTGGAGTTGAGTCGGCGTGTTTTCATGGTTTTGTATCGTATGTAAGTCTTCGGATTTAACCACTACAAATAGCAACTGGTTTGGTTATTTTAATAAGGTGATTAATATTAAGTTGTTTTGGCACTGAGTCCCGTATACTTTTGAGTTTTGATCTTAGTTGATTTTTGGAGACCTGTTTTTTTTTTTATTATTTTTTTTTTGCAGATCTTCTCATAGAGATCCTAGTGCCAGTGCATCAGATAGCCTGACAAAGAAAGATCATGAAGGTAGGTAATCCTAAGAACCTACTCTTCACTTGCAGTTAAGTTTTTTTTAATAATAAAAAAAGAAAGAATGAAATAACTCAATTGTCGCTCTATAACGATGATAAATGCTAATCTCGCATCTGTCACCCTCTAGTTTGCTCCTTTTTATTGAGGATAATTTGGGAATCCTATCTACAATCTTACTGAGTAAAGAAGTGATAAACTATATGAGACAAACTTAAAAAGGAAATGTGATTGTTATAGTGATTGTTTTAACCAAATGTGATTGTCATAAAGTAGTGATAAACTATATGAGACAAACTGAATAAAGAAGTGAGAAACTATATGATACAAACTGAAAAGGGTATTATTTTTTACTAGTAGTCGTTATTGCAAAAAGCTCGTACTTTGTGAGACATAGCACATAGTTATTTATTTCTCAGTGTGTAATGATAAACTAAAATTGTTTTGACCGGTAGTTGGGTAATTGGATTTTCAAGTCCTTTGAATGTCCCTATAATGTCGCCAAGAGTATATATTGTTTTTTTATTCTGCTTTGTTGGCACTCGGCACTCGATTCCTTATTGCTTATAGGTCTTGCTTGTAGTTCTCCTGCAGAATAAGAAGATGCTCGATTTGCCTAAATTGTTGGATATATGCGCAGTATATGGTCATGAAAATGAGGAGTTGACTCAGTCGTTGGTGAGACTTCCTCAGTTTACATATGAGTATCGTTTTTTTATGCTGGCGTCAGAATCGCAGCTTTAGTAATTGTGTTTTTTTTTGGTTTCGTTATGACTCCCGAGTTTTATGTCCTGCTTTTTTTTTGCCAAGATTATGAGTCCATCTTAGTGCTCATTTAGAGCGCACCTACTGCTTCTAAGAAGCATTTAATGAGAAGTAGTGGTTGTTACGAAGCAAACCTGGTAAAACCCAATTTGATCTGATCAAATTCCGATCCTAGTCCCAAAAAGAACAAAGCAAAGTAGTCGTGAGCTTGATTTGACCGAATCCAGAACAGACTAAGATCTAACTGACTACTTTGAAACAAATACCATAATAGCCACAACCCAACTCATAACTAGTGACCCAAAAATGTCCCGACCCCAAAATGAACTGTAACAATGCGCCCAGGGGCGGATCTAAGATTCAGAAGTAGGTTGGGTTAGGTTGACGTCGGTGATGGTTAGACATGTGAAACCGGCAATTCGTATAATTGGAGTTGCACATAGTGTAGTGACATATCTCTGAATGATGGCAAAGCCTTTTTTTTTTGGAGAATTACAATATTCTGTAAATCGTTCTCTTATAAAAATATCAATAAGTCTCTCTTTAGACGGATATATCCGTCTTAAGATTAAAACGGGTCAAATATCATACAATTTGCATAAATAAGAGAAGTCTTTTGCCAATATCTAAGCATTTTATTTTGTAAATGGTGTTCTATTTGACCCGTCTTAAGCTTAAGACGGAGACAATATAAATTTGTGTTAAAATATTTGATTAAACAAAATGTATGCTTGTTTACAAATTTATTTTCAACACGAGTTTAACAACCATCATAACAAAAACAAAGACGTCTTATTATCTCCTTTTTGAGATACAATAATTTTGTTTTCTCAAATAGCCCGGTGTCTCAAATTTGTTTAAAGTAATTGTAACAATGATCAAAGTATTATGTGCTCTGTTTTACTTCTCGTGTTAACAATATAGTAATATACCATAAATATTACTCCATATTAAGATTTATTTATGATCAAATGCCGAACAATTAAGGGTACTAAATATACTTTAATTCTGAGAGAAACAAAAAAAATGTTAGGTATGGGAATTGAACACCCACCACTGACAACAGAGAGAAATCCATCATGCAACTACTTTAACCAACTGAGCGACAACTGTGACAATGAATATTTAAACATGTAACTTATTTTTATTCTTAAAAATGGGTTGGGCTGAAGCCCAGGTAGCCTCCTACCTAGATCCGCCCCTGAATGCGCCCGAAGATCAAACTCATAAGCTAAACCTGTCCAAATGACCCATTTTCTAAGCACAGTAAGAAGCAAAAGGCGAAACATTCCCAGATACGCATAGTAGGACGTATTAAATATACCTACTAAGGTTCAAATATAGTTGGAAGTTGGAACTTCTGGAAGCTGTTTAAATGCATTCTACCAGAAATAGCATTCAACCTTTGTAGCACTTTTTACGTGTTCAGTTTGAAATAAGTTAGTTTGTCAAACATATATAACTTCCCATCGCACACTATAAGTGGGTATTTTTGGGTTTCCTTAAACAAGATGGGTTAACTGATGGGTGGAATTTGCTTCACCGGCATCCAACCTTAACTCGCCACCCAATTTACACGTTTTCACTGTATTTCGGGTTTTCTTCCATTCAAGTGGATCAGTTGTAAGACATGCAGATCATATCTGACAGGTTAGGGAGGGGGTTTGATGTTTTCAGCCTTGCCACAGCTTTGGAAGCACAAGAGGCTGTTTTGGACAACTCATAATGAAAATTGCAACAAAAGCCACCTATTACTTCACAATATAAGAACCCCAATCAGTTTATTGACTTGTTTGATGTGTTTCTAAGCCAAATAACAGTGGGTCCACAGATGTGATGTTTTCATATACTCCCTCCAATCCACACCAAACTACTCAGTTGACTTTTCACGGTCTACGAGATGACACTTTGACCACGTTTTTCTTCATTTATAAATAATGTTTTCGTGTCGAAATTATAATTTTCCGAAACCTCTTGTTATAACACACGTAAATATTTTTAAAATTTGTCTAAATATAATCAAGGTCAATATCTAACAAGTTTGACTTTAAAAAGTGGATGGGTAATTTGGTGTGGATTGGAGGGAGTAATAAGAAAGGGAGGCTTCGGCCGTTGAAGGTGGGTTTTGTGGACTAATGAAACTATTTCTTGCTCCACGAGGCTATTTAGTTGCCGCAATATTGTCATAATATACGGTGTTGTAATGTGGAACTATGTCACTAGGCTGTGAATATTGTGTTAGACATGTAATAACGATCAACCCATCTGTATTGTATTCAGGTTCGTAATGCTATAAACGCGCAACCTGAGATTCTCAAAGGTTTTACTGACATGCTGTCTCATTTTTTGGGGATTGTTCACACAATGTATCAACGTTGCAGATCATCTTTGGAGGTACATCTTCTTGGCTTTTTCCTTTATGTGTTATGGGAGAGAATAGTAATTTTGTATTCATTGTCCAGGTTAATTTGAGGAAGTCTAACTTATGAAAGTTTGAAAGAATTAAGACATTGAATCTGACTCCTAGACTACATATGGAAGTTCGGAATAATTAAGACATTATCATTCTTTGGGAAATATGAAACAAGTCATAAAAGCGGGGAATGGAACAATTTTGGTAAGAAAAAGACCTAGTATTTGACTTATATTTGAAGGAGAAAAAGCTTCAAAGTAGATGTGATTATGTTTTAAGTATTGACTGCAGCCACGGCCAAGATATCTATGAGATTTGAGGTGGTACCAATACCGATTTCATTTTTTGCACAAGAACCAAGTCCTATTTACTACGCGGGCATTCCGGAGATGGTTTTTTCCAATACCATGGGTTTGGTCACCTTAGAATCTTCCGTGGCAAGGCTATTTTTAATGGGTCTTTTTCAAATATTTGGGATTTATAGACAAACAAGATGGAGAAAGAGTTGTGATTCCTAGGAAAGCCAAAAAGGTTGGTTCAAATAGAAAAGTACTACAAGTTGTTTATGCCTTATTAGTTGAAAAAAGAAATTTATTGGCTGTGACATAGGATTTCCTTTTATGAGCAGTACAGGATATTGATTAAAGGACACCAAAAGAGATGAGTGGAACAAATTTAACTCACGTGCAAGATAGAGCACTCTTTTATCTCCCTCTAATACTCTTTTGATCTTTTTTTCTTAATCTTTAACACACTTGTCCCCTTTTAATTTTGTTCTCAAAGTAGCTTTCTAAAAGGCATTTCTTATTTTATAATGTCTTGTCCTTTTCTTTTTGTTACACTTTTACTCGCCTTTTTTGTACTTCCTCCATTTCCCTTTTATCTCAAGGAGAAATTTAAAAAACGGGAAAATGAAATAAAAATGGAGAGCTTGTAAACTTGGGAATGTGTTTTTCCCGTTTTCCGTTTTCATTTATCGCCAAATATTTGTGACCAAGACTTTGGTGCCGGTTCTCGTTTATCTTGTCATCCTCTTATGTTTTTCGTGACTTCCCTAGTTTTGGTATCTCTTTATTCTCTCCTTTTATCTATGTCTAGTCTAGGGTCCTAACAACAACTCCTTATGATGTGCTCTAGTTTTTGTTGTTTTTGATGTTGAAACGGTTTTTCTTTATCCATGGGCAATGAGTTTCGATATATTGGGCGTATCCGTATTTATAGAAGCTTTGCTGGGACGGACATATGTTAAAAGGCATGTGGTTTTTGTTGGCTAGCTCTAAGTTCTCTCGCTTTCTTCTCTCCTTTTATCTGCTCTAATGAGAAATTGCATCGCGGAGTTTCCTTAGCAACTGGAGATGATTCACTCTTGATTGGCAATTAGCATGCTAGTTTACAGCTAATTGTATTTAAACTACATTTTGCCTCTTTTGATTTATATTTCAGTATTTCAGTTCCTGTAGACATAAAAACTTTGGCCTATTTATGAATAGCTAGAGATGGCAGCAAACTTGCCTTTATTTCCTCTGGTTCTGGCTTTCCCATAAGTCATCTATAAATTGCCCTGCAAGTGAGAAATAAGAAATAAGCATTCAATTTATATGGAGCTTTTTTTTAGTTAGCTGTTGGTAGCAATGTAGCATGTCATTTTCTGGTCATATACATTTTTCCAGGCCATAAAACTGCGCCTTTTCCTGTTAAGGGATGGATACTGAACTACTTAACCTTTGTCCAGACATCTCATTTGCTGTATTTCAATGATATTTACATACATAGCATCCTATACTTTGTAGTTAGAGTCTACTGCTTGAGTTACTAAAATGTTTTCATCTATCTACTTATGTATTTACATGCTTGTTAAATTAAAACTGGAGTCTCTTCATTAGTTTGGTGTTGGGCTCTCTTGCCTGCATACATAATACCTATGGCCCTTACCAAAGGTGCATTTATTGAGTGTGTCATAATGCAAATTTCATTTTAGGTATCCGGAAACAGCCTAGTCTTTCTGTGTTGCTAACACAAAAATAAGGCTGCGTACAACCAACCCAGCCCGCCCCTATCCCGCAATTTGTGGGAGCCCTTGTAGGATATTTTTTATAGGTTATTTCTGTTACCTGGCTATTTCATGGGAGAAGCGTAAAGGCAGATAAACATTTAGTATCGTATCATTTGTTGTTGTCTTATCCTTTTATTTTCTTTCTCGTCACTGGAGTTCGAGCTCTAATGTTTGCTGTGATCAGGTTTTGATTTCAGCTAGTGGCTACGAGGATCATGGACCCAATCAACGTCATGAAGAGTACTTAGAGGTAGGTTTTGTATCCGCCGCCTGCTTAAACGTTTCCTGTTATTCCAGAGAGCCAATCTTTTCTGTTGAATAAGGTTTAAGATCTGCTAATAAATCTTCTGTCCACTGCCTTCTCTCATCTTGTAGATTTCTTCTCGTAGCACATCTTCAACTCTACCACTTGACTGTTATATCCTGTAGGAATTATGTCGACATCGTGTCAAACCTTGCCTCCTTGTGTTCGCTGTATCTGTTTTATAGAAAGCCACAAATTTTGGAGATAGGACATTCCCGACACTACTAAATGCCTCATGTTTTGTTGTCTTCTTTTTTAGTTGTATCTCCTTGATTGGCATTGTTAACCATTTGAATTTGGTCTACCATTGAAGACTAATATTATTCTGTGCTTTGTTGTTTCACATTGGCAGGTGATGGATTTTTTAAATGATGCTGTTGCATCGATGCATACATTTATTACTGTGTACCCGCCGGCTTCTGTTTTCTTATCATGTCCTGTTGATGCTAGGTATTTTACTTGAATACCAGTTACTTTCCCGTATTTGATTTTAATTCTTTGATTTAATCAACTAATTGATTTTGTACTATCTTTGCAGTCATGGAAATGTGGAGTTAATCAATGTTCTTGCAACCTTGCACGATTCACTACTACCCTCTTTACAAAAGGGGCTGCAACTCTTACTAGCTTCTAAAGAAATGACTTCTTCGATGCTTTCTGAAGTTTCTGTTAGTTTGAAAAGTTTATCTGCACGAATTGTTGATCTTGGTTGGAAATTGTTGGAAAATTGTTACCTGGGTGATGAGTTATTTAAAGATAACCTTCATTTCCCAGCTGCCATGAAGATGTTCCCTGCTAGTGTCGAGGATCCCGTCATAAGGGCTGATATACTGATTCAATGTTTTAGAGAGATAATTGCTGTTTCTCAAGATGCGGCATGGCAAAACCTCAGGGGTACATATCTTCAAAATATTGATAAAAAATTTCAACTTCTCCACAGAATCCAGAACCTACAGCAAGCTGGTATGTCTTTTCTTTCTAGAGGAGATGCAGTATGCTAGGATGAAGAATTGGTAGTTGCTTTTGTACGATGCCTTTTGTGGATCTAGAAGCTTTTCTTGATTCACATTTTCCTCAGTTTGCTTCTACCTCGATCTTTTGGGGGAACAAGGTAGAAGTGGCCTAGTCAGGAATTGTGGAGTCTGGAGATAGCAGTAACTGGAAATGAGTTGTGACACTCCTGAGTTATCTCAAAATTTTGAACATTGTTTCTGGCCGAGGATGTTGAAAGACCTAGGTTGAGTCTAGGCTACCAGATTCACTCAACGCCCAGCAATATCTAGAATCAGTTTGAGTTATTCTATCATGGCACTTTATCAATATGTATATATCTGACACTATTACGAGTGTTTGACCTTGTGCTTTTTGTTGGGTAAAAAAGGACCCATGTGTAGGTGTCTTCACAGATGATGATAATAATGTATTCTTCGAGGTTCTCAAAGTACAATATAATACACTGTTGCTTCAATGGGAATCTGTGTACTGTGGGTGGAAATTTGTCAATCCAGTTTTCAGTCTAACAAGTGTTGGGCACTACACTTCTGAAGCATCAAATCTTGATTAAGTGTTTACTATTTTTTCACTCTATCGCCCTTTAGGATGGTGATAACAGTCAAATGAGATTCAAAGCAACAAATATTTTTTTTTTCAAGTTTTTTTAATTAATCTGCTGTTTCGATACAGGATGGCTTTTTATAGACGATGAACAGTACCAGTATTTGGCTGGGATTTTGACACATCCAATTCCTACTGTACCTAAGAGGTCACCCGGTGCTCAAAACCCGGTCAGAAGTGGTGCTGTGCAAATTGAAGAAGATGTAGCAATTGCAGAATCACAAATCAGTCAAGTGAGAGACCTTTTCCCTGATTATGGAAAAGGCTTTATATTAGCTTGTCTTGAGGTATATGACCAAAATCCAGAGGAAGTCATCCAAAGAATTTTGGAGGGAACATTACATGATGACTTGAGGAACTTGGACACCTCAATGGAGACACTTCCTCCCAAACCCACTCAAAAAGCGACCAAGAACGACAAGGGAAAGGGGATACTAGTAGAATCATCTGTCGGGCCTGCTACTATGAATCCAACCCCGAAAGCAGTTTCATCTTCAGCATCGAGTTTGCGATCGCCGGCTGGGCGATTCGTAAGAAAATCAAAAGGGGACCACCATGAGGATGATGCCCTCAAATCTAGAGATGGGGAGCATATGCTGAAGACTGCAGCTTTGTTTTCACAGTATGAGTATGAAGATGAGTATGATGACTCGTTTGATGACCTGGGCATGACAATTGTAGAGTCTAGTGTTGAGGAGACTGATACTTTAGGTGATAGAGTTAGATCGCGTATGGGCATATCTTCTCGAGATGGAACCCAAGGCTCTGCTCATAACCCTGCTAACAGCAAATGGGGTTCTAGAAGGAAACCTCAGTTTTATGTCAAGGATGGTAAAAATTACAGTTACAAGGTAGCAGGGGCAATCGCAGTTGCCGATGAACAGCAGGCCTCAATAATCACGCAAGCTCAAAAAGAAACTATTCATGGGCTTGGGCGTGGTGGTAACCGTCCTCTTGGCGCCGTTCAAAAGTTGGAGGAGCAACATGAAGTCATAGGAGATGAGTCGAACCCTTCAGATATGAATGGTGTTGGAGATAATGGTGGAAGAGGGAGGGGAAGGGGACGTGGAAGAGGTGGTGGCGGAGGACGGAGTAGTCATTACAGGAAGGATAGAGCCATGAAGAAGCACATGGCTGGTGTTGGTGGTTTTTAGGTCAAAGTTTGACTGCCTGCAAGTTTTTTATGATTTCTGAGAAATTGAAGGGGTATTTTTTATGTCTATTTGATGTTTGAATGATCCTTGCAGCTGGATACCAAATCCCATACTGGAATGAAAAATATAGCGATATCTGGTAAGTCGGGATTAGGTGTAAATATTCTCAATGATGATCTTACGCTAGCCATTTTCATTCCCTTATTACCGGAGGGTGGTTTCTCGATAACCTGTTGTGACATGAAGTTATTTAGTCGTCTAATGGTATACACTATACGTCTATACAGTCCTATTTATATCGCTACTTTTTCATTTCCAGGAGGAATATGAAGAATATAGGTTCCCTTTATGCATTATGAAAACCATATGTGGCTAGTTGGGTCACCTTTTGTCTTTTGGGCATTCCTAATTGCTACTTACTCAGTTCTGATCAACTGTTATTTATTTTCATTTTTGGGTGTATCATTTAGTTATTTATTTGTTTCTGTTTTTGGGGTGTTTTAGATAAGTGGTAAGTGAATATTTGAAATAGACAAGTTGAGATGTCATAGAAGACCTTAGTCTAAGACTATATATAAATTGAAAACCAAGGGATTTCAATAAAATGGCATAAATACATAACAATTCATATATTATACATAGTTTAGATGTATAAAAGAGTTTTTTTTTTTTTTTTTTTTTTTTTTTTTTTTTTTTTTTTTTTTTTTTTTTGGCAGCTGTAAAAGTAAACATTTTTACAATCTCATAGCTCGTTTTGCTAGTCGATGAACCACAGAATTCAAGTTTCTAGGAATAAAACTAAAACTAATACAATGAAAGAAAGGTAAACTAGCTTAAATATCAAGTAGGATTCCTTGTGTCAAATAGTGCCTGTTCTCCACTCACGTGATCTGTAGCAAGATTTGTAGGCAATTAGAAAACACATCCAAATGAAAAATCCCATTAGCGCTAGCCCATCTTAATGCTTCTCGGATAACCTTTGCCTCAGCCTGTAAAGCAGATTCAGACCAAAAACTCCTGCCGCCTTCAAAGATGATAGAACCTTCAGGGTCGTACGCCACCCAGCCAGCAACAGACACTAATGACGCATGCCATCCAGCATCCATTTTCACCCTATGAGTCGAAACACCAAGTCCAGGACCAATGAGTCCAAAGCCCAGGACCAATGAGTCCAACACACAAAATCCCGGACCGATGAATCCAAAACACCAAGCAACAAAACCTCAACCAACACTGCTTCACCCCTATCAGATAAACCGGAAAACTATTTTCCAGTTTTTCCCGAACTTCATTACGCGGTAGACCAGGAAAAACCCTCTTTGTTCTTACCATCCCTTGGGTAGCCTCATAAGCAGCAGTTGCCTCAGCAGTCGTCTTAGATTGTAAATTGTAGAAAGCCTCGGACGAGAATGGATCCCCTCTAAAAATGAGATTATTACGGGTGCACCATATGCACCAGATTGTAGCAAGCAGGTTAATAACCAAAACCTCCCCGTTATCAACCTCCGAAAGGCAATTAATCCAATTGATAATCCATTCTCCAACAGGCATATGGGAATCGTTGCAAGTTCGAATGCCCAGATATTAGAGGAAGACCAGATCCTGGCTACAATATCGCAATCTCGGAATAGATGATTCAAAGTCTCAATATTATCCATACCATAACAAAATCTACATGAATGGTCCACATCTATTCCCCTTTTTTGGAACTCCGACCCATTAGAGACAGAATTGGTAAGGATTCTCCAAACTAATACTTTCCATTTCTGAGGCTCAGGGAGTCTCCAAAGCCTCTTTTTACAGAAAGCAACACATGACCTGCTAATTCTAGATAAATCCTTCTCATTACAAGTCTTGTTAAGGTGAGATTCGAGAGCAATACCATATCCGCTTTTAACCGAATAAGTACCTGAAGTAGTATGCTTCCAAAAAATCGTGTCAATAGGTTGTGACGAACACAATGGGAGGGCCAGGATTTTAGATCGCCATTCTTCACTGAAAAGCTCAGTTATTAGCCCTTTATTCCATTCCCCTGGACCCAACAGAAGGTCTTTAACCTTAAGATTTAAGGCAATCGAGACTTGACCCAGATTTAGGTTAGGATTCATGCTAGGCGTTTCCCCATTAACCCACTTAGTGCTCCATATATGCATGTCGGAGAGGTACCCCACTTTCCAAGCGCAATTTGGGAGAATAAGTTCAAGCCCCCGCAGCAGACTTCTACAACCCCATGACAGATTCGAGGTATGTTTTGCGGACATGGAATCAGGATCAAACGAGGGGGGGAGTACTTTGTCTCTGAAAACTTTCCCAAAGAGCGTGTCTTGCGCCGTGATCAACTTCCAGGCTTGCTTGGCCAGGAGAGCTTGATTGAGACAAGAAACGTTCCTAATCCCAAGATCGCCTCTGCTTTTTGGAATACTTAAGAAATTAATATTACACCAGTGCACCGTCTTAGAGGATCTCAAGCCCGCCCACCAAAAATATGACAAAAGAGAATTAATTCTCTTAGCCACACTTACCGGTATTTTAAACACCGATAAGAAGTAATTAGAAATAGTGGACAAAACAGAAGAGATTAGTGTAAGCCGCCCGGCGGGTGACAGAAAAATCCCATTCCACGAGGAGATCCGCTTCTTAACATTGTCAACAAGCGTGGAGAAAATATCTGCTTTTGAGCTTTCAAAATCCGTGGATATACCCAGATACTTACCAATGCCCTTGTTATTCCGGATGTTAAGGATTTTAAGTCCCGCAGAAGCACGACGAATCGGAGTGCTTGGGCAAAAAATAATACCAGATTTTTCATAATTGATAGTCTGACCCGAAGCCTCACAAAACTGCCTAGGGATTCCATCAAGCTGTCGAAAAGCATCCTTTTTATCCGTCAGAAAGAAGATAGAGTCGTCAGCGAAAAATAAATGCGAGAGGGGTGGAGAGGACCGACTAAGCTTAATGCCCTGCAACCGTCCACAACAAATAGCAGCAGAGATATTACGGGACAAAACTTCCATACAGAGAATGAATAGATACGGAGATAAGGGATCCCCCTGCCGGATACCACACCGAGGGCTGAATTGTTTTAATGGAACCCCATTGAGTAACACTTCATACGAAACAGTAGACACACAGTTCATAATTAATTTTATCAAATTGTCAGGGATTTCCATGCACCTTAATGTTTTAGAAAGGAAGGTCCAATAGACCCTATCATAAGCCTTGCTCATATCAACCTTAAAAGCAAACCGACCATGGCGGCCTTTTTTATGACCGTTGATGTTGTGAATTGCTTCGTGAGCCAAGAGAACATTATCACTAATATGTCATCCCGGAACAAAGGCATTTTGAGAGTCCCCCACAAGATACCTCATAACCCTTGCAAGCCTATTAACGATACACTTAGTGATGATTTTCATAATAACATTGCAGAGACTGATAGGACGGTAATCTTCTACTGACTTTGGGTTCTCACATTTTGGAACAAGCGTAATAAAAGTTCTATTCATTTCTTTGGAGATAAAACCTGAATTGAGGGCGGATAAAGCAACATTAATAACATTGTCCTTAACAACATGCCAACATCTCTGAAAAAACGCAGCCGGGATACCATCAGGTCCCGACGACTTTAACGCCCCTAACTGAAACGTAGTACGTCTGACATCCTTGGTCGAGAAAGGCTTCTTAAGAAAATCGACATCGTCGTCCTTAACCCGAACATCCACATTGGAGAAAAGATTAGAGCTACTCGACTCCCCTTCTATATCTGCTCCAACGGCCTCCTTATATCCCGGGTTAAAGATATTATAGAAGTGATTAAAGAAAAGCTCACCCACCTGATTCTCATCAAATGTCCAGGTATCATCTTGCAATTTTAACCCGAGGATAAAATTATGCCCAACACGACCCTTAACCCAATTAAAAAAATATTTTGTACAAGTATCCCCATCAACGTTCCATTTCAGTTTTGCTCTCTGCCTCCAGAACATCGCGACTGCTAAAGAAAATTCTTTAAGCTCCTCATGAACCTTATTGTATTGTTCCTCATTACCTTCATTGATAGCCACATCCATCGCAACCTCTAATTTTTCATCAAAGTCTTCCCATTTTATATTACATTGCAATCTTTTTTCAATGGACCAGTGTTTCAATTCATATCTTACTGATGCAAGCTTTCTCATGAGACGAAACGCAGGAGAACTCCTAATACGTGTCCTCCATGTGTTCTGGATAAGACCCAAACATTCCTCATTTTCCAAATTCCACCATTCTTGTTTGTAGGGTTTTTTTAAGGGCGTTGATCAGATGGAGATTGAGCTCAACGGGAGCATGATCAGAAAGCTGGATTGGAAAATGCTTAACTCCAGTGTTTGGAAAATGAAGTAACTACTCTTTAGAACCAAGGTCTTTATCAATACGCTCATAAAATCTTTTGTTTCCCTTTCGGTTATTGCACCACGTAAACCTTGGCCCCTTAAAAGGGATGTCCACAAGCTCATTATCAATTTTCCAGCAATTAAAACTATTAGCCCCAGCAATTGGTCTTTTGCTTCCACTTACTTTATCACATTTGTACTCAACTTGATTGAAATCACCAAAAATAATGAACGGGTACACGAAAGATTCAAT
Organism: Silene latifolia; assembly: GCF_048544455.1. NCBI lineage: Eukaryota > Viridiplantae > Streptophyta > Magnoliopsida > Caryophyllales > Caryophyllaceae > Silene > Silene latifolia. The sequence goes on along the minus strand of NC_133533.1, from coordinate 67,486,423 downwards.
CCAAGTCGAAAGCTCCTCGAGAATCGCCAGCCTTAATGAACTATTCGGTTCACCATAGAAGAGGATCAAGTACCATGGCAAGCAAATATGTCAAAGATGAATTCCAGAGACAAAACAAATTAATTAGGTTAAACAGGTTATTAATGACGAACTAATGATGGTGACGATAAATAACAGATGCAAATATGTCAAAGATGAATTCCAGAGACTCAATATGGATGAATCGAACCTCTAAAAACCGGAATTGTCTTGAATGACGAAAACCCGCAAATATGGATTATAAGGTATTTAAGTCGGGATATTAATGATGATAAGTTATTAATGAATTGCAGGTTAAAATTATCATATTGGAATTATTATGTTAGAAGAAATATGGACAATTGAGGACGAAACAAAACAATAAGACAAACAAAAGACGAAGGAAGAAGAAAGGAAGCAGGAACTGCGGCAGCCTCAGGAAGAGGCGCTGCAGGTGCTGCGTCCCTTCGAAGAGGCGCAGCAGTTGCTGCGTCCTTTCTCGACGTTTGTCTCCTGTAAATCCGTAAAAAAGGGTTTAAAACAAGGTTTTATAAATCGGTTTTAAAAGTATTTTCGACATAAATCTTACATAAATGATTACAAAAATAAATAACAATAATTAAAAGAAGGATTTACACCCTCAGACTTACATGTTTGACGAAACGAGATGAACTAAGTTAAAGTTTAGTGATGCTCGACTCGAATGTACGACGAAAGTGCCCTCTAGGAGGAATTAAACAGATTGATTAAGTTGATTGATTGTGGAGTTGGTCAAATTGGTCGGTCATGCAAAACGAGGCTGGTACTCAGAAGGATCCGAGCTTACGTGGTCGAAAGTTCAAGCACGTAGACGCCAAAAAGCAAGAGCGTGGTCTAGAATGCAAAGGGAGAAGAGAAAGGTGGACACTCGCGTGAGAAATATGTGAGACCGAAGGTCTCTATTTATACTAATCACACGACGGAAATTAGGGTTTTCGGAGAAACTTTGGAAGTGAATCTCGAAAAGATACGAAAAAATCGCAGAAAAGGACTAACGAAGAGGCGCAACACCTGCTGCGGCTTTTCCTCAGTGGTTTCCTCCTGCGGAAGAAAGATTTCCGTTTTTCTATTATGGAATAACGGATTAATCTTATTTCCTTAATATTTTATATGATTATTTTAGGATATATATTACCAAAGATTAAAATATTGGAAAAAATATGGAATAGAAATATCCGGAACATTCCAGAACATTCTGACTCGGCATTTTAAACGGTTATTAGAAAATGAAGACGGTTTTTGACCCGGACTCCAAATGTACTCTAATTACTGCCAAAACGACCGTATTAGCGTGTAGATGGTGACTAAGAAGTAGACACAAGTGTTTGATCGACTACTTGATGATAAACTTACGAACTGTCACAAATCATTCCGTGTACCAAACATGCGGCCCAATCATCACCGGGTGGTTTGCGGGAGGTGCAGAAATGAGGTATCTACAGAGCCCCTACTTTGACTGAGGCTTAGACAAGGCGAAAGTCAAAGTATAGCCATCAGGTCAATCGAAGATTATAACCTGACGACTATGGCGACGCGAGGCGGCTCAAGGGGTCTGAGCCAAGGACCTGTCGTCGGGAAAATTTTAAAGTCTGTCACTATCGGGGAGGGTCGTTTAAAGTCCATTAGACTACGTAAGGAGGCTCGCCAGCCATAAGAAGAGACCATACCTGAAGTTACTTGAAACTCCAAAGGGAAGTAAAACGCGATATTGGAAGAGGTAGCAGGACGTGGGCAGGAACTGCTAGGAGAAATCTGCTTGGGTCGGCTTCAAACAAACTTCGGAAGAGCTTGGGGTCGATGTTGATCTCCACGTGTTGAGAGAGGAAAATGTCTGTCCGTATACTCTCGTCGGGGAACATAATCGGGAACTGATCTCCATGTCTTGAGAGGGACGATTGGCTGTCCGTGCACTCTCGCTGGGGGAACAGAATAAAGGTGTGTCGAAACACCTGTCAGAAAATATCCGCTCGTTGTGGCAAGCAAAGTCTTGGTAAAAGATAAATATTACGATAGTTTGCAGTTGGCTTGGAAATGCGGGTCCGGGCGAAGAATAAATGTCAAATGGACCAAATATACGATGCGTGACATCAAGGAAGAGGCGCACCAAAGATGGGCCCACGAATAACAAACTTATAACGAATCTTCAAAAATTCATTTGGAGGGAAACTGAGGAAGAGGCGCAGCAAGAGCTGCGTCCCTTGGAAGAGGCGCAGCACCTGCTGCGTCTTTTCCTGAGTGTGGCTTTCCTGAGTAAAAACTCGATGAAACACGGGTTTGTCTTCATAATTTTGAAACATAAAACCTCAAATATTCTCTCAAATTCCAACCATTTCTCGCCAAAATTTGATCGAAAGCTTGCATTTGCCATGACTAATCGAGGTATGTGTATTAATTTTGCATTAATCTTCCGTATTTGATCAAATTGGATCGACAAATCAGGGTTTTCAACCTTAAAAATGTCGAAAATTTGGGGCTTTTCCCCCAAATGGTTTTGTCTTGTAAAATTGACCTTGCAAATGGATAATTGGTAGTATAAGGATCGTAACCATGTACTTATTTCGAATTTTCGTTGAGTTTTGAGCATTTGAGTGAAATTGAGACGGTCTCATAGCCAAACCGTATATTGCTTCGAAAATAGCCTTATGATTGCCCATTTGCGATTAAACTTGGTATTCGGAATCCTTGTATGATGGGTAAACTTCCTACCATTTCAGAATTTCGATTTGTGACAGCTTTTTCAGGACACTTTCCTAGGGCATAATCGCCGTTATAACGAAATGCTGTCGAAATTTCGACTCGAACCCATGACTAGGCTTCAACTTAGGCTTGACTTGACCCAAATTACCACATGAGCGGATGGGTCTGTAGGAAAAGTGGCCAAAGATGGCGAGAAAAGAGCGATTTCGGAGCTCCGAAAACTCGAAAATCCCCTAATTAAGGCTTGTCGTCATTTGACGCGGCCTAAATTCACTTTAATTTTGCAGGTGATGAGGCTTCTACGTCAGGTAGGGGTCCCATGGACGTGGACACAGCTCTTGACCCTTCTCGTACGTTTGAGGAGGCGTTAGAGCAGGCTTTCACTGCTGCAGTGGCAGCTGCTGAGGACGAGGTCGTCGAGGAGGAGGTTGTTGAGGAGGAGGGCCCGAGGTGGGCCAACGTCGGACGAGGTGGTCACCAGTTGAGGGGAGCGCCAGAGTGGGCTGAGGCTTGGGACATCAGGCACCGCATCTGGGCTGCGGAGGGTCACCTGTCCTACAGGACGGTGAAGAGCTTGGTAACTTGAACTCATCACTCTTTCATTCATCTTCTTTCATTTCTATTTGCTATTCCTTTTCCCTTTCATTCGAACTAAAGATAGCTCTCGCTTCGAATCAAAATAGGAGGCCGGGAACATCAGGTCATTCTCGGGTTACACGACGATGATGTGGGCCTACGAGAAACTGTCAGCAGAGGAGCAGGCAATCATCGAGCGAGGAGCGTTCGGTGCCTTGGTACAGGCTTGGAGAGACATCACGAGGAGGAAGATTCGGGCTAACCTTAGCCTGGTTCGAGCCTTCCTGGATCGGTTTTGGGATACGACCTCTACCTTTCACATGCCTTTCGGTGAGGTTGGGGTCACGTTGAGGACTACGGCATGATTTATGGCTTGCCGTGCGGGACTGGGGCGGTGGTGTGGCCGGAGACAGCCATGAGGGTAGACTCGGCTGAGGTTAGGAGCTTGATCGGCTGGAACTTGATGCCGAAGGCTGCTGCGGTGCCCGGGTTGGTGCCTAGTTCCTATGTTCGGGATTATTTTGCTGGGAAGAGGCCGGCGATGGTGGTGATCGATGGGAGGGAGACGGTTCCTCCTCCTTGCACTGCCGAGCAAAGAGCTCGTTTGTGGCTCTGGTGGTTCTTGTCTTCGATCGACCTCGGAGACAAGGGAGAGAGGTTGTCGACGAAGTTTCTTCCCTTCCTTTCTGACCTGAGTGGCCTAGGCCGCTGGGGACCGGGTCATCACGGCTGCGGTCCTCATTCGCTATATGAGGGCCATGGTTCGTCCGGAGTTGATAGAGAAGGGGACTTCTCCCCGCCACCGTTGGCCCTGGATCATTCATCGAGGTATGAACCTCCATTTCTTTTCGTGAAAGATCATTTCTTTATCGAATCACGAAAGATCGTCATTAACTATCTTGTTTTACAGGCGTGGGTGTACTCCTACTTTCCGGGCCTCGCGCCCAAGAGGACGGAGCCAGGGGAGAGAGCTTATCCCGTCGTGAGGGATTGGGTGATGTGTCGCACGAAGAGTCAGCGTTCCTTCCACGACGCCTGTCGACGGGACGTGAACGCTCTGCAGCTGGTCGGTGTGAGTATCTTTGAGCCACTTTTCTTTGTTTACTTTTCATTGCTTCCTTTCGGAACCGATCATATGAATGACCTCTTGTTTGCTTTTCATAGTGGGTGCCCAGGCCTTGGGCGAACTACACTGGCACTCTTCCTTTTGTGGCTGAGGTCCTTCGACCTAGGAGCTCGAGCCGGTTGCTTTTGAGGACGTTGATGGGTCCTGTGTGGTACTTGGGCGAGCGCTTGGCTCGTCAGTGCTCCCGAGATGTCTTGACGGTTCCCATCGATATTCCTCGGACGATGTTCAGGGAGCCTTCCGATGCTGAGAGGGAGGCTGACTTAGCTGGCGTCGGTGGCGATGCCCTCCTTCTTCCTGGTGAGGACTACTCGGCGTTCCTCTACGGGAGGTTGGCGTACTGGCCAGTCATGGTAAGTGTTTTATTCTCTTTCGATTGACATGAAAACATGATGAATGATCATCAATTAATGAAAACCATTTGAATTTTGCAAGAGGTTGAGGTGGCGGGCATCGAGCCCTCAGCGTACCCCGAGACCCTCGAGTACAATGACGCGACGGGGATGACGACGATCTCCAAGCTTCGCGACTTTGACGCGGTGGTGAGAGATGCTGGTCTAGACGAGTGGCAGCATCTGATTCGGAGGGTATGCTCCCTAATTTAATCAGCTTTCGTATAAGAATACATTTGTTTAAACTTATCAACTTATTGAGGATCCTTGAAATGTAGGTTGCGCCATCCCGGTTCGTGGCTTTGTGGAGGGTAGCCAACCGGCTACGAACTCGCCATTGAGGCACTTGTTTGGCGGTCGAGGACGTCAGGTATGAATCCTCCGTTTACTTTATTTTTGAATTTTCTAACTTTCCTTATGCTTGAAACGATTGACATGAGCCAATTCTTGCCGTTTGCAGAGGGAGCGTGAGTTGGAGCGAGAGCTTGCCCAGTCCCGGGAGGAGACAGCTTGCCTGCTTAGGGAGCTAGAGGTTCGCGACGCCGAGATCGCTGCTCTCGAGGCGAGAGTTACTGAGCTAGGCGGCGACCAGCTGTAGTTTGTTGCTCTTGTTGTTGGCTGTACTTCATACATTTTGGAACCTTCATTTTGCACTTTTTACACTTTGTTTCGGGCTCGAGCCCCCAGTTTGGTGTACATATTCTCTTTTTGGTTGTATATACGATGGCCTGAGTGCCTTTGCTGTTGGGTTGCTTTGTTTGTACCTGCAGGTTAGCTTTGAACAGGTTTGGTAGATGACGGTTTACGCCGTCATGCTGCCGAAATGAAATTGCACATAAAACACATATTTGTACACATGGCCTAAATTAGCGTAAGACAAAGACTCGAAAATACGGAAAATGCGGAAAATGCAAAAAATTTACTGAAAATGACCGGACGGTGGGGAGGGTTACCCCCTAAAAAAAGAAAAAAAATAGGAACATATAAGTTTGAAATGTGAAATGGAATGGGAGTGAAATAATTCCCCCAAAAAAGAAAATTAAAATAAAATGTGTAAGTTTGAAAATGAATATCTAAATTGGTGAAATGATTCGACGAAAAAGAAAATTAAAAAGAAATGTATAAGTGTGTTGAAATGACGAAAAAAAATGCCGATATTGCCTCGAAATGCGTGCCCGTGGAATTTAGAAAACGTGCAACATGGTAATTTGACGGATTTACTAAAACAATAACCCATATGAATAGGAAATTATTCTTGGAGGAATTAGGAAAGATCCAACGCGGAAAATCGCAGAAATAAGGCTTAGGAAGAGGCGCAGCAGGTGTTGCGTCCCTTTGAAGAGGCGCGCAGCAAGTCTTTGCGCTGTTCTCTGATGTGTCTCTCCCGACGATTTTAGGAAACAGCTTTAAGTATAAATATAGACGTCGAGGGAGGTTTTATTCACATAATTCTTCCGTCTTTCTCTCGTCTTATTACATAAAAGCTCTCTAATTAAGCATACATCATGAATACTCTTGAAATCCGTCTGAAAGAGTGGACAAATGAGTTCTCTAATGTGGAGAAACACGATATGGGCGCCTATAATTTTGGATCGATCTTGAGTTTGAAGTTAGTCAAGGTAGTCAAACCGTTCCTAGATGCTTGTCTGGATTATTGGAATCCGAATTATCACGTATTTGCCTTTCCTGGAGGCGATATTTGCCCATTTCCCGAAGAAATTGCTGCGATCGGTGGTTGGGACCCGGAGCATTTGCCTGCTAGACCCTCTACTTCTCAAGGGTATAAGGATAAGTTCAGAGATTCGCTTGGGTTGACAAGAGCTGAGGTTGACCGTCTTGTGACCTTAAAAGGAGTGCGAATGTTGGACTTTATCGATCGATTCATAAACAGGGCAGATCCTACCATTTCCTATGTTACAAGGCGAAGGGCATTCGGATTTTGCCTACTGCATGTATATGTCCTTCAAGGGCATGTTGATGAGGATTAGAGAGGCGACCCTCGTTACTTTAGCTTAATCGAGCAAATGGAGCTGCGCAGGAGCCCAGCTTGCCTGTGCCTAGGAGAGATCCTGTTGGGGTTAGATAACAGGAAAGCCAACCGCGACCTTCCTTATTTGGGAAGTCCCATCATATTGCAGGTAACAGAACGAAGCTTTTTATTATTTTTTTTTCGTTTTTTTTGATATCTGCGTTTGGGTAGGTCTGGCTTATGAAGCGTCTTCGATTGATCGAGCCCCCCAGTTAATGTTCCTGCTTATCATGCTCGCTCAGTTGCAATGAGGACTAGACTTTACATGGTGGACTTCACTCGAGTCTGCAACTATTGGGAGAACAAACTGAAGAGTGATGATGGTCCCCTGATTAGATGGATCGTACCATGGTGGCATCTCAAATCTGTCACTGGAGTATCGTCCTTGGATCCTACCCGATCGGTGCGCATTCCTAGCTTGGATTTTATGATATGCATCTTCTCGGAGAGGTTGATGAGGCAGGTTGGATTGAAGCAAACGATTCCGAAGCTTGATACCGTCCCGCAGACCGCTATGGCCCTTACCACTGAGAGACGAAGAGAATGGGCCATCAAATGGGCTCAAAGGAACATGTGGTTCTTGAATTCTTCTGTTAGTGCTCTGTGGGTGTCTGATTCCTACTTGTAGTGGAGGAAAGCTACTGCTCCGGAGGAGCGCGAGAGATTGAGGAAGCGCGAGCCTGTTGACTACAAGGTTCGTGATGTAGAGAAGGAGAAAGAGAAGCATCTGACTGAGGGAGAGGAAGAAGCCGGGTTTCGAATTTTTCATCCTTCGAAGAAACGGAAGACTTCTCCTGCCGTGAAAAGGTGGTTGACAAGAATGGCAAGGCAAGACCACGAGAGAGACCATTGGTGATTAGGTCTGAAGTGGCGCAAGAGCGTCCGGCTCGAGGCCGAGACAAGAAATATGATAAAAATGACAAAGTCAAAGGGAAAATGGAAGAATAGCCTGAGTCTTTATTATTATTATTATTATTATTATTATTATTATTATTATTATTATTATTATTATTATTATTATTATTATTATTATTATTATTATTATTATTATTATTATTATTATTATTATTATTATTATTATTATTATTATTATTATTATTATTATTATTATTATTATTATTATTATTATTATTATTATTATTATTATTATTATTATTATTATTATTATTATTATTATTATTATTATTATTATTATTATTATTATTATTATTATTATTATTATTATTATTATTTATTATTTATTATTATTATTATTATTATTATTATTATTATTATTATTATTATTATTATTATTATTATTATTATTATTATTATTATTATTATTATTATTATTATTATTATTATTATTATTATTATTATTATTATTATTATTATTATTATTATTATTATTATTATTATTATTATTATTATTATTATTATTATTATTATTATTATTATTATTATTTGTAATAAGAAGGTGGGGTTTTTAGAATCCTAGCTTATTTTTTTTACTTTAATTTTTTTATTTCTATTATGTAGCGTATTAAAAGAAATGAAATAAAAGAGGTTGATTGGTTATGAAACCGCTGGGATTTTCTATTATTATTCTTGTCGAATTCCAAATGCATATGCAAATGTCCTTCTATTTACATTTAAAATAATGGGTTGTATCCTGTGAAGGATTGCCTACGTATTCATTTAAAAACTGAAATCAAACCCTTGCGTGTAGTTCAAGTAAACATAAAAGAATAATTGTTCTAAGCAAGAGCTTGTAGCGAACTAGAAAATAAGCATGAGCTTTTTACTTACTCCTAAAGTGCAATTCAATTTATTTGATGATATGAGGATGACAAATTGTCAAAATGCAAGAGCAAGGTGACTTTAGCTTTATTTAGCTTGGCCAGGGGCCGTTTATTTCGTGCCACAGGAGCAACATGTGAGGTTACGCGAGGCGCGTTTTGTTCCTATTCTAGGCATAGTAACGTTTCAATTGGTCGAGGTTTGTCGGGTTGGCAAATTCATTTCCATCTAAGTCTGTGATCCTAACCACACCCCCTGAAAGTATGGACTTGACTAGAAATGGTCCGGCCCAGTTAGGTTTAAATTTTCCTCGTGGATTGACAGGTAAAAGAGCTCTAATTGATTTGAGGACCAAGTCTCCTTCTTTTATATTCCTTGGCTTAACCCTTTTGTTGAAGGCTCGTTTGATACGTGCCTGATATATTTGGACATTATGTAATGCGCGCAATCTTCGTTCATCCAGGAGGATGAGTTCTTCATATCTATCCTTCTTCCAATCGGCTTCCGGGATTTGACTTTCGAGTAAAATACGCAAAGATGGTATTTCGAGCTCGACTGGTTGCACGGCTTCCATGCCGTAGGTCAAATAGAAAGGGGTGGCCCCAGTGGGCGTCCTTACAGATGTGCGATATCCCCATAAGGCAAATGGTATCTTGCTTTGCCAATCTCGATAGTTGGCAATCATTTTCTTGAGGATTGTGACAACGTTCTTGTTTGCCGCCTCTACCGCACCATTAGTTTGTGGTCTGTATGGCGAGGAGTGGTGATGCTTGATTTTGTACTTGGCTAGCAATTGCTCAGTCTCAGCCTGGAAATGTGACCTATTGTCACTAATGATCTCATGTGGGCAACCGTATCGACAGATGATGTTGGTTTGTATGAAATTTGCCACGTTCCTGGCTGTGAGACTAGTGTAGGAAGCCGCTTCTACCCATTTGGTGAAATAGTCGATAGCCACAAGAAGGAAACAGTGACCTCCTGTTCCGGCTGGTGTGATATTTCCGATAATGTCAATTCCCCAAGCAGAAAATGGCCAAGGAGATGTCATGGTGTAGAGTAATGAAGGAGGGACATGTTGCACATTCCCGAATATCTGGTAGTTATGACAATGTCTGACATACTTGATGCAATCGGATTCCATTGTGGTCCAATAATACCCTAAACGTGTGATTTTCTTTGCCATCATTGGTCCACTCATGTGAGGGCCACATTCTCCATCATGGACTTCTTCCATCACTTTCCGTGCCTGTGAATGATCAAGGCAACGTAGGATTATACCAAGAGGCGTTCTTTTGTATAATTCTCCTTGCATGAGGACGTATTGGGAAGCTAGTAAGCGTATAGCACATTGTCCCCTCTTGTCCATATCCGGTTAATAGGTGCCATTGAGCTTGAAGTTCAGGATTGCTTGGAACCAAGGTTCCTCTGTAATTTCTTCTTCCTCTGTAATTTGGTGCACGTAAGCCGGTTCTGACCGTCGTTCGATGCATAAAGGCATTTCTACCATATTATCCGGCATATTAATCAAAGATGCAAGTTTTGCAAGAGCATCTGCAAATTGATTTTCCTCTCGAGGTAGATGTAGGTATGTTACTTGATCGAAAAATTGGGCCACTTGGTCTAATCTGGCTTGATAGGGTTCTAGGCTTTCACTTTGAATTTTCCAAGATCCTGTAATTTGGTTGATGATCAAAGATGAATCTCCATGTACACGAAGATTCTTGATGTCTAAACCTACTGCTGCTTGTAATCCGATGAGACAAGCTTCATATTCTGCCGCGTTATTTGTCGCCTCGAAGTCGAGTTTGACAGATATTGGTGTATGCTCGCCTTCAGGAGAAATGAGCAGCACTCCTATTCCAAATCCTCTCAAGTTCGATGCCCCATCAAAATAAAGGTCCCAGGAGTCTATATCAGTTTGGAGTATATCTTCATTCGGAAATGACCAGTTGTCTATTGTTTGTGCATCAATGATGGGATTTTCTGCGAAGAACTCGGCAACGGCGCGCCCTTTTATAACTTTCAGGGGTATATACTTGAGATCGAATTCTTAGAGCATCAAGGTCCATCTTGCTAGGCGTCCATTGAGAACGGGTTTCTCGAAGAGATATTTGACAGGATCCATTTTGGAGTATACTTTGACGGAGTAGCTAAGCATGTAATGGCGTAGCTTCTTCGTTGCCCACACAAGAGCGAGGCATTTCTTCTAGAGTGGTGTGTATTTGAACTCGTACTCCAAGAACTTATTACTAAGGTAGTAGATAGCTCTTTCTTCTTTTCCTACGGTTTGGGCTAGCATGGCGCCCATGGCTGTTTCAGTTACCGTGAGATATAAACCAAGAGGTTGATCTCGTTGAGGTGGCATGAGCACTGGTGGCTTGGATAATATCTCCTTGATTCGGTCGAATGCCTTCTGACTGTCATCATCCCACATGGTGTGATCTGTTTTCTTTAGCTTTTTGAAGATAGGTTCACAAATCATGGTGAGTTTCGATATGAATCGACTTATGTATTGCATCTTACCTAAGAATCCTCTAACTTCTTTCTCTGTTTGAGGTTACGGCATTTCGATTAGAGATTTGATCTTGGAAGGGTCTATTTCTATTCCTCATTGGCTAACAACGTATCCCAGGAATTTGCCAGATGTTACCCCGAGTGCACATTTCTGAGGGTTGAGTCTCATGTTGTACTTTCGTAGCCTTGAGAAGAATTTGCGAAGGTTCGCAATGTGCCCCTTTCTATCCTTGGACTTGACAATCATATCGTCTACGTATACCTCCGCTTCTTTATGCATCATGTCATGTAAGAGCGTTGTTGCGGTGCGTTGATATGTAGCTCCGGCATTGATTAACCCAAATGGCATAACCGTGTAGCATTAGGTGCCCCATTGAGTGACGAAAGCGGTCTTATGCATATCTTCTATGGCCATCTTGATCTGGTTATATCCTGCGTATCCATCCATGAAGGACAATAGCGCGTGATCTGCTGTGTTATCCACCAATATGTCGATATGTGGTAGAGGAAAGTCATCCTTGGGACTTGCTTTGTTTAGGTCTCTGAAATCCACACAAACCCGGATTCTCCCATCTTTTTTGGGTACGGGTACTATGTTAGCTACCCAGTCTGAGTACTCGGAAACTTTGATGAACCCGGCTTTGAATTGTTTGTCGATTTCTTCTTTAATCTTAAGAGCCCATTCTGTCCTCATTCGTCGAAGCTTCTGTTTTACGGGTTTGAAACCTGGTTTAATCGGGATTCTATGTTCTGCAATGTCCCTGTCGATCCCTGGCATGTCTTTGTAGGACCAAGCAAAATCGTCTTTGAACTCGTGTAGGAGGTCTATGAAACTGGCCCTCTCGGCGGGGCTTAAGGTTGTCCCTATCCTAAGTTCTTGGGGTTCTAGTTCGGTTCCTACATTGATGGGTTCAGTATCTTCTATTACTGGCCCCCTTTCCCCCTCTTGTAGTATTTCTTTGGCTATGTAAAGAGGTATTTTGATTGAGTCTGGGTCTGGGTCATCCTCATTATCATCGTAAACAGAATTGCATTTAGAATAACACAAAGAGTAAGCAGAATCTGATTTATTCATATTAAAATTGGAGAAAAGTTGAAACAAAGAAGCCATCTGTTATGTAGTCAGTGGCGGTAAAGGGACAGCTGTTGGGACATTTCCCGAACTACTGTTACTATTTGATGCTAAGCTAGGAGAAACAAGGGGAATGGGAGTGACGACATGAGAATACTCTCTAGGGACTTCTCTAGACTCTGACTCTGACTCCGACTCGACTCTGACTCGAACTCATCATCTTCTGGTTCTCCTTTGAACATATCTCCTTCTCCAGTGGTGAGCTTGAAGAGTCTTCGTTGATTGTTCGTTCACTTGATCGATTTTCTCCATCCTTTCTGCTGATTTGAGTTGGTTTCTGTGATCAATGCGGCAGGGTTGAAATGATCGTCTTGAAGTATCATGGTAATGATCTCATCCTGCGCGGCTCTAATAAATCGGTCTTCCCCAAATAGTAGGCCAACAACTTGTTCCTCTAAGCAAGGTGCTTGACGAGTTTTGACGGTAGGAACCGTTCCTGGAGGAATGAAGTAGCAAAAGTGAAATATCTCGATTCCGGCTAACTTCCTTTCGAGATAGTGCTAAGGTTCGGGAAATCCATGAAAGAGTTCTTGACTTCCTTCCCTAACGAAGTATCCATTTAGGGTAGGGAGATAGGGTCGCATTTGGATTCCCACGTTCTTATGGTTTTGAACTTGGGCGAGCATCTCGAGGGCTTCCTCTTTACTGAGTTTGTACCCTAATCCAAGTGGTATCTTTTGTGAGTTTCCTTCTTTGTAGGGTGCGAAAGTGTTCCTTTGGGTAGGATTCAAAGGCATTCCCGGGAAGTATCCCTGGGATTTGAGTATGTGGTTGACCACTAAATTGGAGTAGGGATTGAAGTATAAAGGTGCCAACTCACTTTCTATGATGTATATGCTATGGAAGCCCCCAAGTTCATGTACTGGATCCGCGAGTACTTGGTTACTTGATCTCTTTTCTATTACTGCTTTGATGGGTGATGAAGTGATTGTCACCACTTTGCCATCTAGTGGGATCTTTATCTTCTGGTGGAGGGTGGATGTCACCGCTTTGGAAGCGTGAATCCAAGGTCTTCCCAGAAATATGTTGAAGGATGCTTCAATGTCTACTATTTGGAAGTTGACTTTTCGTTCGATCGGCCATGTGGCTATGGTCAGGTTAACAAGTCCTACCACTTTTCGTCGTGTACCATCATATACGCGAACACCTTGGTTGGTAGGGGTTCAATCCGACTCTTTCATGCCCAGTTTGTATGCCGTTTTCAAAGGTATAACGTTAACTGCCGAGCCATCATCTACCAAAGTCATTGGCACATTCTTCTTCAAGCAAAAGAGCCAAGTTGTGATTAGCGCGAAAGGGTGGCAAGTCTTCATCCGAGAAAGTAACAGGGTTACTTAGCTTAGGTGATTCTTGGAAGACCAAGTTGACCATGTCATCGGGTGTGGAATTATGTGCCACATTTAGTTTGGCCAAGGCTTGCAGTAAAGCTTGGCGATGTGGGAATGAGCTTGCAACTAGTTGCCAGACTGAAAGATCAGCCTTTGTCTTGTGTAGTTGTTTTATCAAATGGTCAGTAGAGGTATCTTCGTTATCATTTGGTGTGACAATGTTGGTTGGACCATTCACTATGGGACCATTTTGAGAAGTGTTTTGGTATGGACGCCGTGAGCGATTAAGGTGGTCTACATCTTGATCCTCACTATTTTGGACTATTTCCTCACTGACTTTGACTAGGTAGTGTTCAGTGAGATACTCATCTTCATCATCGTCGGCCCACACTCCATTGATAGTAGCAAGTTCTCTCATCCTTATGATCTCGGCCTCCAATTGGATAATTTGGTCGACTAGTTCATCAACCACGGCTACTACTTCTTGCATTGCAGCATTTTGAGACAAACTTAGTGGCGCACGTTCTTTGGGTGTTGCAAGTGGATCACGTAGGGTTGCCACTACACTTTCTAATTCCGAGACTTGCTTATTCACGCTCTTTGCCCATGCTATAAAGTCGGTGATGGTAGGGGAAATGGTAGAGTAGTTCCCTTCTTGTTCTACTGCATAGGTCTCATCTTCGACTGGAGAAATGAGGTGTGAACAATCTAAGGTAGATTCTTCACTTGTAATCATCAGAACTCCAAGAGGATTCTGAGTATTGTTAGGCTTACCCCCAGGCGGTATTGGTAGGCGACCGTCTTCAATCATGTCTTGAAGCACATTCTTTAGCTTGTAGCATTTTTCTGTATCATGTCCCTTGCCTCTATGATATTCGCAATACGAATTCTCGTCCCAGAACTTAGATTTATTTTCTGGTTCGGGCGTAGGGCCTATGGGTTGAAGCTTACCTTGTTTCATCAGTCTCTTTAGAGCATTAGAGTATGTGTCCCCAATATTAGTGAATTTTATTGGTGGGGTATTCTTCTTAGATGGCTCGAGAAGGTTAACTTCATCAGTCTTGCTAGTAGAGCCGTAAGAACGACTTGTTGAGCCTTGATATCCACGACCTACCGTTTTGGACAAGAGCCCTTTACGGATGTCATCCTCGATCCTTGTTCCTAGTACAGTTAAGTCTTTGAAGGTCTTGGTACCTCAAATGACTTGCATAGATGGGCTTTAAATTGTCCACGAATTTCTCCACGAGGGTAGCTTCATCTGGACGTTCAACAAGTTGGGTACTAGTCTTCCTCCACCTACTTAGGAAGTCGGTGAAACCTTCTTTGTCATTTTGGGTAAGAACCTCTAAAGTGCGCATGTTGACTTGGATTTCGGCATTATCCGCATATTGCTTAGCGAACTCAATTGCGGCGTCGTCCCAGGTAGCAATCTTCTTGTGCTCTAGAGAATAGAACCATTGTCTCGGGATAGTGTCAAGAGATGAAGGAAAGATCCTTAAGAACATCTCGGGTTTAATGCATTTGATAGACATGTAATCCTTGAAAGCACGGATGTGGTTCAAAGGGTTTTCATGCCCCTTGAATTTAGGGATATCCGTCATGTTGAAGTTGGTTGGCAATTTGGAGCTCACGGCCTCATATTTGCAATTATTTTCCCTATAGATATCATCCCCTTTGAGATACATCAATTGTTCCTCCAAGTATTGGAGTCGTTTCTCAGCTGCAGTCATACCTACGGGAGGGTTAACCTCATGTGCTCCCATAGGAGGATTTTCATTCCCGAAGTCATTCACAAATTCATAAGACACTTCACTTTCTCAAGGAGGCAACCTTGTTTCCACAGTATATATTCGGCCTTCGATTGTGTCGAGGCGATCATACACTTGGTCTTGAGTGACTTGGAGACGAGCTAGCGCGGCTAGGATTTGATCATTACCATTCAGGGGTTGGTTGTGGCTCACGTCGCTTGTTTCAGGCATCTTGGAAACTAAACAATAGATTGACGACGAATCAAAACACGATCGACCTTTCTAGCACACTTACTTGAAAAAATGTTTTGACTTGTAGAGTGGGAGTGGGCCACTCGTGTCAAGTGAGTTTTTTGAGGAAATGACAAAGTTTGAAAATGTTGGTCCTAGTCAACTGTAGTGTAGTTGTAGGAGTGGACTCGAAGTGAGGTTTTGAAATGGGCTTTGAGGCCCGAATTTTGACTCGACAATTGAACAGAGTTTTGACTGGTTTTGCGCTAATATTGGGCTTATGTTCGAAATTTTTACATTTTGAAAGAAATTTTGATTTTTACAAAAATCATCATGGTTTTGTTTAGAAATGGTGATCATATATGGTACAAGCATTTATACAGGCATTATAACGGGATGCTGAGTGCATTTAAAAGGGTTTTGGCTCAAAGGGTGGGTTGCGATACCGAACAATCAAACCCGGGGTCTGTGGAGAGGCTCGTACCAAACAAGAGTAAGGCCGATTCCTAGTCCATTTCCTCGATTAGTGAAAGTCCTTGATACAAACAAGAGTAAGTACCATGGTATGGATAACGTCAATCGCTATCCATCCTTAGGCCCAAATAAGAATTTGGACCGTCTAGACGGGATGATTGGTCGAATGGGTTGGGTTGGGCCTAGGAAGGCCGAATAAACGATCTAGGAAGACCGAGTTATGAAAACCGACAACTGTCTCATATAAACTATTCCCTAACCTTGTTCAAGTTTCACCCTTGGCAACACGTAAATGTATTAATCCCCAGCGGAGTCGCCAAACTGTGGACGCGGGCCCACGGGGGCGAAAAGCGAGCAAGATTTTCTTGTTGCATTTGTAGAGTCGCCACCAATTTATTGTGGAAAATTGGAAACCGTTCGAATACCTCGTGCCATGTCAAGACACAAAGTAGTGACATGAACACCAAGAACTCGTTACCCTTAGCATTCTATGTCTAGAATGACTCTCGTGGATGCCAATGAACACGGATGTTCACAGAGATCTGGAGTAAGGGGTGAGGGTACGTATTAGGAAGCTCTTTTGATCGAACACCTAATCCCGCCCGCCTCGATAGCGGCCTCTACTAATGATTAGGGAAGTTATCTATACTCGACATGTCGTCGATTTATATGCATGCAATGCAACATTCATTAGATTGATCCTAGCATGTGAAGAATTAATACTAAGTCGGTTATCACGTAATTTAACATGCAATTGATGTCAAAATAGGAATTTAAGATCGATTACATGTGAGAGCATACAAGCAATATGATAAAAGAAATACAATAAAAATACAATAAAGAAAATTACAATAATTACATTGGATTAATTGATTTATGTCGAAAATACATCTAAAATGGATAATTTGGGAAAAAAAAGAATAAATAAATAAACGAACAAAAATTAGGTGATAATACAAGTAATAGTTAATTAAATATATAATTAATAAACTAGGTCAAAGCAGAAACGGGAATTCAGGGACAAAAATCAATCGGAACAGTAAGCAGCAGAGTCGCGTCCCCGAAGAGGCGCAACAGATTCTTTGCGTGCTTCGGTTGAGTTCTGGTTGTGAAGCCGGAACTGCATCTCGTTAATATTCGTGGGTGATTTTAATGCTTGATTATATTATTTGACTCAGATAGAAGTGGTTAGCAGATTATTTACATGTGAATGAGGTCATAAAAACGATAAAACATAGATAAAACTAATTAGGACGAATTATATACAAGATTAATAAGGTTAATTACGAGAATTAATAACACAAAACAAATTAATTAGGTTAAACAGGTTATTAATGACGAACTAATGATGGTGACGATAAATAACAGATGCAAATATGTCAAAGATGAATTCCAGAGACTCAATATGGATGAATCGAACCTCTAAAAACCGGAATTGACTTGAATGACGAAAACCCGCAAATATGGATTATAAGGGATTTAAGTCGGGATATTAATGATGATAAGTTATTAATGAATTGCAGGTTAAAATTATCATATTAGAATTATTATGTTAGAATAAATATGGACAATTGAGGACGAAACAAAACAATAAGACAAACAAAAGACGAAGGAAGAAGAAAGGAAGCAGGAACTGCGGCAGCCTCAGGAAGAGGCGCAGCAGGTGCTGCGTCCCTTCGAAGAGGCGCAGCAGTTGCTGCGTCCTTTCTCGACGTTTGTCTCCTGTAAATCCGTAAAAAGGGTTTAAAACAAGGTTTTATAAATCGGTTTTAAAAGTATTTTCGACATAAATCTTACATAAATGATTACAAAAATAAATAACAATAATTAAAAGAAGGATTTACACCCTCAGACTTACATGTTTGACGAAACGAGATGAACTAAGTTAACGTTTAGTGATGCTCGACTCGAATGTACGACGAAAGTGCCCTCTAGGAGGAATTAAACAAATTGATTAAGTTGATTGATTGTGGAGTTGGTCAAATTGGTCGGTCATGCAAAACGAGGCTGGTACTCAGAAGGATCCGAGCTTACGTGGTCGAAAGTTCAAGCACGTAGACGCCAAAAAGCAAGAGCGTGGTCTAGAATGCAAAGGGAGAAGAGAAGGGCGGACACTCGCGTGAGAAATATGTGAGACCGAAGGTCTCTATTTATACTAATCACACGACGAAAATTAGGGTTTTCGGTGAAACTTTGGAAGTGAATCTCGAAAAGATACGAAAAAATCGCAGAAAAGGACTGACGAAGAGGCGCAGCAAGCACTGCGTCTCTTGGAAGAGGCGCAGCACCTGCTGCGTCTTTTCCTAAGTGGTTTCCTCCTGCGGAAGAAAGATTTTCGTGTTTCTATTATGGAATAGCGGATTAATCTTATTTCCTTAATATTTTATATGATTATTTCGGGATATATATTACCAAAGATTAAAATATTGGACAAAATATGGAATAGAAATATCCGGAACATTCCAGAACATTCTGACTCGGCATTTTAAACGGTTATTCGAAAATGAAGACCGTTTTTGACCCGGACTCCAAATGTACTCTAATTACTGCCGAAACGACCGTATCGGCGCGTAGATGGGGACTAAGAGGTAGACACAAGTGTTTGAGCGACCACTTGATGATAAACTTATGAACTGTCACAAATCGTTCCGTGTACCAAACATGCGGCCCAATCATCACCGGGTGGTTTGCGGGAGGTGCAGAAATGAGGTATATACACATCTACATCGGGTTTGTGCAAAATTTTTACTTTCTCAGATCTTATAGCTATCGATGTAGATAAAAGCTTAGAATTTGTAAGATGTTTATTATTGTCAGAGTTTAATTTCTTAGCCATGATGCACAAAAATAAATGTAGAATTACGCCCTAGAGAAGACGACTGTAAATTTCTCTAAATTTTACCAATCTTCTCCCACTCAACTTCGGTCGGACAATGCAAGTAATTCAAGTCCGTTTTGGAAAGATTGTTGAAAGCTCTCCGATATATAGTGCATTTTCAAGCATGTGAAATGTGGAATTCCAACGTGTTGGAACATCTTGCCTTAATCCCCGAACTGACTCTAGATTAACGTGTTGGACACAAGACAAAAACCTATGTTTCCTAGATTGGGATCCTTTGCTATATTTGACACTCTCCTTGACTTTAACAACTGCATCATCCATATCTTTTAATCCCTCTTGGACAATTAGATTTAATATGTGAGCACAACAACGAACATGAAAATATTCGCCATTACACATCAAATTCAAATCAGGCTTTAAGAAATCCACCATAGAAACATTAGAAGATGTATATCCAAAGTTAAGGACATAATTCTATCTTCAATACCCCATTCGATGAGTAAAGAAGTGATCTTAACAAACATAGCAGCACCACTATAGGGAAGGGGTAAGAAACTGAAGTTCAGAACACGCTTTTGAAGTTGCCAATTTTCGTCAATAAAATGGGTAGTGAGGGTCATATAGCCGTCAGTGGTGACAGAACTCCAGCAATCATAAGTAAGGGAAATTCTTCCATTTGTTCTTTTTAATAACCCAATAAGTTTATCTTTCTCAATTCTATACATCCTTAAGATGTCAGACTTAATTGTATTCCTAACAAAAAACTTAACATCTGGGTTCAGATAACAAAAAACATTTATTTTTATGCCTTCATACTCTACAAGTTGAAGAGGTAAATTATGCTTAGCAATGGCAACGGCCAACAACTGACAAAATTCATCAGAATTAAATTTAGGAGTCCTAGCAGCCAAAGAGCCAGAATTGTTTTGTAAAATAAATTGCCCAATATCTCTATATGATTTCCCTTTGCATGACTTCAAATGTTTTATCAAATTTCCAGTTCCATTCTTACTTTCAGCAATAAAGGTTTTAGCACATGATTTACACTTACGAATAAGATTACTACTAATATCAGGTTCATCAAGTATTTCAAACTGATTCCAAACAAGAAAAGTGAGTCTTCTTTGACGCTTAAAATTTTTACTAGATACCTTGGGTTTATGAATTCTGGAAATTTTCTGCCTTTTTATTCTCGCCCCATGATGAAGCGTGTCATTGTCCGCTCTCAAACACATTTATACCCAACTACTATCATAGCAAGCAAGTCAGGGTCGAACCTAAAAGACGGGGGTACTCAAATTGTTCAATCTAATTGTAGTTGTGCTTAGGGTTGTCACAATTGAAATGGGTTGATGATTCTAATCTAATAAAAGCAATGGAAGGTAAACAAGCAATAAAACAAAAATGATTAAAAGCACTAGGATGTTATGGGTTCATAGGGGATTCATGGTGGTGATCATACAAACATGTTTACATAGTTGCAAGAAAATTATTGTTGTAGTGGAATCGAGTTAGTTTATGTCTTACAATCCCTAGGAAGATTTGGGTCCCGGAGCCGAGTTGGTCAAGACTGTACAACACCTATAAGCCGACTTAGTTTCCTCCTAGTCACTTCTATGCATGGTCTAACAAGATTCAGTTAGTTTATGTCTTACAAGTCTTGTTGAATAGATAAGAGATTTGTAAATGCAAGGTTTCGTAGTCTAGCATTTCATCAAACATAACATGTGCATAGGTTAACACTTCAACAAACAAGCAATCTCATTGAAACATATTATATTAAGTAGGGATCTACCCCTATGTTATAGTTCCCCTAATCTCCCATTAACCCTAGCTAGGATACTACTCACTCATGATCATGGAAAACATGCTAACAAGGGTGTCAATCATATTAACAAGTCTAAACACGATGAATGAGTAAAACAATAAACAATAAAGAATAAAGAGTAGAGAAATTGTACCAACTTAGGATGATCAAATAGAAAGCAAAGAATAATAGAAGAAAACTTGATCGATTGATGAAGAGTTGTCAATTCTCCAATAATAACCCAATAGTCTTCAATTACCCAATAATAAACTTGAACAACAATTAAGGAAAGATTAATGTGTAATTTTGTGGAATGATTGATCTTAATCTATTATAATCTACTCCTAATGAAAGCTTTGCCTCTACTAACAGGGCTCTCTCTCCCCTCCCTATTTGATTACTACAAATGGGGTATATATAGTGGTACATCATTAGGTTAAGCAAGGGTAGATTAGTAAATAACATTAGGTGTTGAATAGAGCTTTGCAAATCCCCCAGGGACATGCGCATCCTAGCTTGCAACTCCCAAGGAAATCCGCACGTCCTGGCCTGAAGCACGCTTGGTCCTGTAAGGGGATCCGCTCATCCCGAGTGAAAGACGCGCGTACTGAGCATCAGCTCGAGCGGGTTGAGATTGACCCGAGCGGGTTGAGCTGCTGTTTCCCTTTTTCTTGCTTTTAGGCCTATGATCCTTCTATATACTCTTTATTTATACATCCTTGGTCATCGTTCTTGCCTCCTCATCATACTAGTCCATCTTAGATCATCAATAACAAATGACGAATAAAATGGCTATGAAATGCTATATTAGTATGCAAAATTAGGTTCAATTAGGGGACTAAATGTCCATAAATATGAGCCACATCAAACATCCCAAACCGAACCTTTACTCATCCCGAGTAAAAAGGTGACTAAAACTAGAACTTTATTTAAACTATCCTAATAATAATATAACCGATGTGAGACAATTAGCAGGTCTCACTCCGCCCCTTCAACTCACAACAAGACATCTATGGGGTAAAATGCCTTCTTACAAGGCAAGGTGGGGCTTGCCAAAATGGCGATACATCCAAGCGTTAAGCACACAAAACAAGTAATGGATGCATCTACAAAAGAATAGACACTTTCCTCATCTAAGTGGCGAAAATCATCTAAAGGGGAAGCAATCTAAGGGTACACACTCCATTGTAGATATAATTTCTCCAAGCTACTAAGTCCAAAAGGATACCAACAAATCACCTCCAAGTAGTTTCAAACTAGGGTACTTTTATCCTCAATTGCTAAATGCTTTTGTCAAGATTAGGCTCCTTATGGTGTTAGAAACACTGTTGGATCGCAGAATTCCCCCTCTTGCCTAGACAAGAAGAAGGGTCGTCCCCTCTCCTCCATGCAACAAAGTAGGATCATCAAAGGATAGAAAGGGTTTCAAGATGTATGAGTTTCACAATGGTAGTTTGCTTTTGATTTGTCCCCCCCCCCCCCCCAAATTGTTGTGACATTTGAATTTCTGAGAACATTTCTTTGCCATTTTTGATGATTGGCATTTTGATATTTGGCAGTTCTTTTCAATATTGCATTTTTTAACATTTTTCAAAGTCACCCCAATTTGTAGCAAGGGTACTTCTATTAAAGTTGTTGGAATATGTGTCCTCGAAAATAATGCGATCACATGTTTAAATCTCATATTAAGAATGCTAAAGGGAATGTAATATTTTATTGTCAACTGATCCACATTAATCGGTAATGATTGGCTAACTAGAGTTTGACATTACTGTTGTATGACGGTGGTGATCAGTTGATCCCTTAAGGTCATACCTCTAGGGAAACATTCTTAATTGATTAATTAATTAATTGTATGACGATACAAGTTAATTAATTCCTTAAAATTGTACAAATGATTTTGTGAGTAATAATACTTATCTTATTGTAATTCAATTAAATAAGATTC
This sequence comes from Silene latifolia, assembly GCF_048544455.1. Taxonomy (NCBI): domain Eukaryota; kingdom Viridiplantae; phylum Streptophyta; class Magnoliopsida; order Caryophyllales; family Caryophyllaceae; genus Silene; species Silene latifolia. The sequence goes on along the minus strand of NC_133533.1, from coordinate 67,463,743 downwards.
GTACTAAGTAATTAAACTGTTTTATTACTTAAAGTTTATTTATTGTTTATGAAATAAAATAAAGAATGAATTGATTATTATAAATACAAGTAGTTGTGATTTATAATTTTATGACTCATTTTAAGTAATTGTAATTGTGAATTACTAAGTTAATTTTGTATGTGATTTATTTCATTTATATAATGAATTTTAATAAGTTAAAAATGCATTATTTAAATTACATGTCTAGTAGAATGACCAATATGTCACACTATACAAATTAACATTTGACAAACTTAAAATGGACCCATTTTAAATTTGTGAGCCGTGTAAATGGGTTTATAGGGTTTAATTGTGTTTTGTTGTTTTAATTAATGGAAGGCACTATGATTACCTACTAATCATAGGGTTGCATGCCTAAAACTCTTGAGAAGAGAAGTAACAAAAGGCATTGGGCACTCTTTCCCCTTCAACCTACCCGGCCACCCTTGTAAATCGGGAAAGTTTTTCTCTTCCAATTTACACAATTCATTCTTATAACTTTATAACTTGGTTAAGAACTTATCTCTCTAATTTTTGGTTGTGAACACACTAGAAAATCTCACATCATCTCTAATATTATTCTCTCATACTAGAATTAGTATACTAATAATATTAGTAATAATTTAAGGACATAAATACTAATTTCTAGTAACAAAATTAGTATTTGTATTAAGAGTGTTTCCTTGGTACAAATCCTTAAGGAGTAGATCCCATCATTGGATCTAGGGTTTTTCTTGGGAATTTGGATTTTTCTTTAAGAAGACTAAATTGGTAGGCGACCAATTAGTATAAACCATGTCGGCCCTCTATGTAAGAATAACTGATTTTCTTCTTACTATGTATTTTTGTTATGCACGCATAAGTTCCTTTTAGTTTATGACTTAACTAATAAACACATAGTTATTAGAAGTGTCTAATAAGAGATTAATGAATGTTTCAATTGGTATCAGAGCAAGAGTTGTTGCATGCATAATCGGTTATTGTTTTTCCGAGTTAAAATGTTAACATATAAAACTAAAAATTTGTGATATATGATGATATAGGCCACGAAATTTTTGCATGTTAAACATTCTGGTCCTAAATTGATTTTAGGTCATTTTTAATGATTTATGGTATTTTATTGCTCTTTAATATGATTTTTGTATTTTTATTACATTTTATTGTATAAAATGACATTTAAAATGCTAAAATTAGTTAGACTATGATTATGACCTTGAAATTTTTACACGACCTCACATGCATATTTTACACATTGTATGAAAAATTTCGTATAAAATGGTTTTATATTGCATGTTATATGATTTTTACATGATAAAAATTGATTAAATAGAGGTATTTTGTTAAATATGGTTAGACTTCGTCTCTACCCATGAAATTTTAGTATGATGTTACATGCAATATTTACACACTGTATGTAAATTTTGAGATAAAATGGTTTTATTTTCCATGATTTATGATTTTTAGATGTAAAAATCACATAAATAGTGACTATTTTGGCAAAAAATAGCTAAAATGAATTTTATGGCATGAAATTTTTTCCCAATGTTGTATATATGATATGAACATCATATCTAAAGTTCCATGTTAAATTTCGTATGATTTAATTGGTTATTTTTTTATGAGATATAAATTGATAAATAGCAACTTAAATAGTCATTTATATAAAAATTCGATTTTGGGATTAGAATTTGTCATTTCCAAGTTCTAGAAACTTGTTTAGAATATTCAAAATTGTAATTTTGATTTATTGCATAATTTTATGTTTAATTTGGAATTAAAAGTTTAAAATTGTGTTTTATACGATTTATTTGTGAAATAAATTAAAATAATTTAAGGGCAAATTTTTATTAAAATTTTGGAATGTTGGGAATTTTCCAGAATATACAAAATTTTGATTTTGAAAGTTTCGAATTTTTATGACTTTATTGGGAATTATTTCCTTATTATTATGAATAATAGTGTTTAAAGAGCAATAATAAAATATCAAGTTGAATTGTTGTCAAATGTTTAGTGAAGACTAAATTTTTAAGTCCTAAGAAGGTTGGGGTAATTAACTTGGACATAAATTTGATTTATGTAATATTGTGTGATTTTAATATGTTAATTGTCACAATAATCCATAAAACCGGATTGAATATATGATATTAGCTTAAATAGGGCAATTTGGTACATCACATGACACGTTTCTTACATATATTAATGCTGTATTTTTAGTATGGCCTTAGTTTTTAATTGATATTTCCCGAAATGAATGGGGATATCGATTCGGTTGTAATTAATGTGATCTCGTATCACTTTTATTTTATGTTGTTTTTCTTTTTATAATGTATAAAGTAGAAAAGTTATGTAATTTATTTATTTCGGAGTTCCTTGAAGACGGTGCAATTTGAGAAGGTGATCCGACAAAGACGGTGTTGCCTTGGAGTGCGTGCCAAATGAAGTTCAAGGGACCAAATGAGGTTGTTTCCGAATTTGTAAATAGTTTATTTGATTTATTATTTTAGGAAGGCCATACTAGGATTTTATCTTTATGCTTTGCATTTGTTTTATATGTTTGCATGCATAGCCAAATCGCCATAACTACACATGCATATTATTTAATATCGAGTCATCGACTGTGTCAATTATGATTATCGTAGTTCACCGCTTTAGTTCATTTAAAACGAGATAGATAATAAATTGACATGACCTCTCACTAAATAATAATTGAGAATTAGCCTTACCAAATAGTAGAACCATGAGTCCCAATTTCATAAGGAAGTAGGCTCGGCTCACCGGGGTGCTAAACTTATTACGTTGGGTAACTGGGTAGTAAAATGTTATTACATCGAAATTTGGATTGAGCTCAACGGAAGTATTCGTGACCGTAGTCGCATGTGTTCCGGGCTAAAGATAAATATTAAAGTAATTTTATCGACCGAGAGTTCTAGAAGTAGAATCGATTAAAGAGTTAATCCACCCAGTTATATTGATAAGGGATGAATCGGCTCACCGTGCCCGAATTGATATGAATTTGGATCTCGGGATCATTTATAATAGTTGAGTAGAGGTCACTATATAAATGCTTAAAACTTGTTTAAAATGTTTACAAGTATTATTAAAACGATAGATGTTTATTAATTCCTTCACTTCTTATTTTGTAGTCGAAATTGTTTTCTCAATTGCAATGGCAACTCCAATTAATCATAAGAGCAAAGGGAATTTCAAGAAAGGTGGCAATAAGGAAAAGAAGAAAACTCCCTACAAGAACAATGGAAAGGATTGTGAAGCTAGCTCCTCTAAGCCCAAGAAGGGTGCCCCGTCCGGGGACAAATGCCACTATTGTAATGGTGTTGGGCATTGGAAGAGAAATTGTGCTAAGTACCTTGGCGATATCAAAGCTGGAAAAGTTATTCCAGTAGGTAAATAACTATCTCTATCTTTTATGGTTCGATCTCAAATTTGCTATTTTGATACAAGTTGTGATGATTACCCCCTTTTTATTGTAATTAGGGCATCCAAGAAAGGACAAGGGCAAAAAAAAAAACAAGCCTAGAAGATCTTGAGGGAAGCTAGATTTAGCCGCCCATGGTGCTAGATCGATGGAAGCTTGGCTTTATTTTGCTTTGTCTTTAATTTCATGTTGTATTTTGAAATTTTAGAACTATTTTGATTTCCTCGTTCAACTTGGAAATTTGGTTGTTTCCTTAAACAATGGTTGTATTTTAGATATTGGTGACTTGGTTTGCAACCCAATTCACTTACTTTATCGCATCGTTTGTTTTAAAATTTGTCATCATACACTACTTGCATCTAGAAACATAAGATTATCGACTTGAATTGATCAAATAGACAATTATAATGATTGAGTCATTATATGTCCATGAGCTATGAATTCGATTCTCCTTATGCCATTGTGACTAAAGTCACAACTTACTTATGTAAGATCAATTATAAAGTTATATTGAGTTATTGAACTCGCACTAGGGAATATTACCAACCTTATTTTTACACCTATCAAGTTTAAATCATCTAGTCTATATTATTTTTCCATTATTATTTTTCCATATTGTCTCAAACAAATCACTATAAAGTTAATATGTGATATGTTTTCCTCTTTCACCATCATTGTTTGTGGCTCAAAAGCTATCTTTGGAGAAAAAGTGCTTTTCTCTTAAAGATAGAGTGGGAGTGAATCTAGCCAAACCTTGAGTAGATGGGATCTACGTGAAGAGACCAAAAGAAGATGTTCTTAAGGGAACTACGTGAGGAGACCAAAAGAAGATATTCTTAAGGGAACTACGCGAGGAGACCAAAAGAAGATGTTCTTGGAATATAAGATTTTGATCTATGGAGGGATATAACTAGAGATTTTAAAATTCGATATTTTACTTAGGAGCCTCATGAAACTAAAAATGGTATCTATGCAAGTAAATAGATTTATTTGAGATTGTTGAGACCAATCCAAAGTAAATAGAAATTTATGATTAAGAGTTGCATAGAGAGGCATGTCGATGTCTACAAAAGCTAAGTTAATTGTTAACTATGCTAAAGATTCAAATCATTGCTGTACCTCATTATGAAAATAAGTAAGGTATTAAAACCACTTTCCAAATGGGTATTTTGGAAGGGTTATGTGAATGACATATATGGTTGGTTGGATCGGTTTTGTTACTCGTCGTCAAAAGTTACCTAGACCAAAACAATATTTATAACTTCACAAACTACTCTACTCTTAGTAAAGAGGTAAGTAAAGGTCGGATCCCAAGGGACGGGTATTGATGTAGGATTTTCAATTGCAAATGGTTGTGTCTAAGGTTGTCACAATTTGGGTTGAGGTAGGAGATCAACTAGACTAATCAACAATATAAAAGCAAAGCAATGAAAACAAGCAAGATGAATAAAATGAGATGTAAACAATTGATTAAAAGCACTAGGGTATCATAGGTCCATAGGGAATTCATGAGATTTGATCATACAAACATGTTTTCTACTAGATGCAAGCACTTATTGTTGTGATGGGATCGAGTTGGTTTATGTCTTACAATCCCTAAGAAGGTTTGGGTCCCGGAGTCGAATCGATTAGATTGTACAACACCTACAAGTCGACTTAATCCTTCCTATCCAACTATATGCATGGTATAATGAGACTCGAGTTGGTTTATGTCTTATAAGTCTCATTGAAAAGGTAAGTGATGGGTAAAAAATGCAAGGATTCATAGGCTCGCATTTCATCAAACATAACATGTGCATAAGTTGAAATCACAACAAGCAAGCAAATTAATTATGAAAACATATTAGATTAAGCATGAATCAATCCCCATGTTGGTTTCCCCTAATTCCCTATTAACCCTAGTTAAGGAAACTACTCACTCATTATCAAGTTTAACATGCTAACAAGGTTGTCAATCATACTAGCAAGGCAAAACATGATGAACAAATGAAGATGATTAACAATAATTAAAAAGGGATTAAGAGAGAATTATACCTATAAAGATGATTCCAAATAATAAAGCAAAGAATAATAGAAGTACTTGATGATTGATGGAAGGTTGTCAATCCTCCAAATAAACCCAAATAATCTTCTAATTACCCAAAATAAATGATGAACAATAGAGAAATTAAGGAAAGATTAAGAAATGAGATTTGTATTAATGCTAAATTAAGACTTGATTATAAGATTAAGAGAGTATTAAGACTTGATTAGGATAAGATTTTTGATGAGATCTAATCTAGGTAGTACAATGGGGTATTTATACTAGAGATTAGGTACAAAGATTAGGGTTATTAAGGGCTTAAATGACTATTAAGACCCTTAAGAAAAGTTGAGGAAGTGCTCCTCTCCAAGGAGATTCTCATCTCCCTTTTGGCAGTCTCCAGGAAATACGCTCGTCCCGAGCGTCTAGGCAGTAGGCACGGTGGAGTCTGCAAGGGAATCCGAGCGGATCAGGGGAGAGACGCTCGGATTGGTTGGCCACAAGACGAGCATCTTGGCATCGGTATGCTCGGATTGGTGGGCAGGGAGACGCTCAGATTGGCAAGGAGCCACTCGGATCCTGGGTCAGGCACTTCTCTTTTCTTCTTTCCTCAATAATCCTCGGGGATCTTGTTGAGGATGAAAGGATCCTTTTATCATTGCCCAATCTACTTTATTATCTACATAGGCCTTCTAGTATCGTCTTCCCTTTGATGCTTGGTCATTGAATTCGATCAATCTAGCTCTATTTTGCCATGAAAATGCAAGGTTTGCACTCCTCTCCTACCAAGGAAACAAAACCTCAAAGAATATGCAAAATGGGAAACTTAAGATAGTAAATGACCCAATTATGCACTAAAAAGAATAGGAACGAGGCTAATTCGGGGACTAAATATGAGTCACATCAAATATCCCCAAACTGAACTTTTGCTCGTCCCGAGAAAAGAGGTGACAACAACTAGGACCCTTATTCAAACTAACCTACTAATATAGCCGATGTAAGACAATTAGCGGGTCTCACTCCGCCCCTTCAACACACAACAAGACAACCATGAGGTAGGATGCCTTCTTGCAAGGCAAGGTGGGGCTTGCCAAAATGGCGACACATCCAAGCATTAAAGCACACAAAACAAGTAATGGATGCATCTACAAAAATGAATAGCCACTTTCCCCATCTAAGTGGCGGAAATTATCTACAAGGGAAGCAATCTAAGGGTACACATTCCATCATAGATACGGTTTCTTCAAACTACTAAGCCTAGAAGGATACCAATAAATCACCTCCAAGTTGTGTCAAGCTAGGGTACCTTTGTCCTCAATTGTTAAATGCTTTCGTCAAGAGTAGACTCCCTATGGTGTTAGAAACACTGGAGTATCGCAGAATTCCCTTTTTTGCCTAGAAAAGAAGAAGGGTCGTCCCCTCTCTACCATGCACAAAAGTGGATACGATGGAAAAGGGATCAATAGAACTTGAGTTTCATATAGGAGTTTGCGTTGTTGTTGTTTTTCCCCCAATTTGTGGCATTTGACATTTTGAGAACATTTCTTTGCCATTTCTTTTGATGTTTGGCATTTTCAACACTTGACAATTTCAACTTTTTCTTGCATTTTCTTTTTGAACATTTTCAAAATCACCCCATTTGTAGTGATGGTGCTTATTTTTGGAGCATAGGAGTTTTCATTTTTGTTACTCCTCTTTTCTTTGATGCAATTGCAAACTTTTTGACTTTCATTTCAATTCTTGAACTCAAATTTGAACAATTTTTGTGCCCATTCCCTTTTTGATGAAAAAATGTGGTAGAACATGGATGATGGTTGCATGGTTTCAAGGGTTACCTTGGAATAAACGGTAGCCAAGGAGTTATCACACCACAAGGTAATCTTGACTAGGCCTTAATCTATGGGTCAAAGGATACTAGCATGACACATCCTAGGATGTTTTATAAGTATTCTAACAAGCAAAATCTTAAGAAGAAAAAGTATCTACAAGGGCCTTATATACACTTATCGAGCTTCCCAAATAGATGGTTTCACAAAAATTTTCCTAAATGCAACTATATGCCATGATGCAACTAACATTTATACAACCTAATGCATATGATTCTACCAACTAGTATGCCAAATAATCTAAATGCAATTCTAAATTCACATTGTTTATACCGCATCAATCAAAATAAAGCCACATAGTCATTAAAATAAAGAGTAAAAAGGAGATTGGAAAGATCATACCATGCGGTCTTCCATATCCTCATGTCTCGGATGTGGCGTAGTCGATCAATGTGAAAAAGGATGAACAAATACAATATATACAAGACTACACTATAAAGGAAAAGAACAAGTTTTTGGGTTTTTGAATTTTTCAAATTTTTATGGTTTTTATGATTTATGAAATAAGAAGACATGTTTTTGTATTTTTCAATTTTTCAAATTTTATCATTTTTATTTTAAAAAGTCATGTTAGAATTTCCCATCCCCATACTAGTATGAACATTGTCCTCAATGACCAATACGATAGGAAATTGAAAGATCATAGATCCATATTAGACTCTCTAATAAAAATTAAATTATCTCATAATTTATCATTTTGGTGATCTATGTAACATGCATGCAAATATAAAAGCATAAAAAGAAAGTTAAGGAAAAACAATTTCCTTACATAGATTTTTATGGTAATATGGGCACAATCAAGATCTCCTACCTTGATTGTTCTTGAGCTTAAAACAAAAGGATGATCCTCCTAGAAAAACCTTCAAAAAGAAAGTCTCCTTCAAGTAGCACCCAAGAACTACACCCACAAATTATCTTACAAATACTAACTAGATATTTGTAAAACTAACCCTTGATAATATGTTAATATTACTAACAATCTTAGTAATAATATATTTTGTATACTAACAATCTTAGTAAGAGATGATATTTATTTTAGAGAGAAGATAGACAAATTTTGTTCACATGCAAAATGAAGTGAGCAAGCATGCAAAAATGAACAAAAATTGGTCTGTATGGAGGGGGGGAAACCGGTGGATTGGGTAGAGTGTAGGAATGGACTTGTTGCAATTTTTGTCCAATCTTTTATGACAAAAGATAACTTATGGAAGAATATAAAGTAAGGTGAAATGATTATGTTCCTAATCATCCACAACACTCTATTTTACACGGTCCAATTGCCCATTTACGGGTCCATATCGGTTCTTATATTTGTCGCACAAATACGTGTAAATTTTATTTAAACATCGTTTCATGTTTAAATACTTCCATAATTAATTCGTTCAAATCACTCCATAAATATACGTGTACCGCTACACATATTATTTACGTACTAATATTAATCACATTAATCAATTAGTACAATTTTAGTGAATTAACAATTAATTAACTAAAACCCGTCTCCCAAAATTTATTATTCAATTATCGCATAATTAAATAATAACTGCCGTCCTCGAGTTCGCAACTCGAAATCTCTCTAAAAATAATCGACTAACCTTTTAGTCTATAAATCAAGGGACTAAATAAATTGTATCTCATACAATTAATTAGTTGTTAATTGGGGTTTGTTCCTTTAGGTGTGACCGAAAGGGGTCAGTTGATCACCGCCGTCTCACGACAATAACGTCAAACGCTAGTCAGCCAACCGTTATCGATTTACGTTAATCAACTGATGAGGATCAAATAATTAAATATCTGATGATATTCCTTTAATGAGATTTATTATGTAAACGCACTATTGTGGAGGACACTAACTCCAACAATCTCCCAGTTGTCCGACACAAGGTGTGCGCTACCAATTCTCTTGCCGTTTTAATCTCCCACTCAATGCAAGGTGTCTTTCAGGTCTCACTTGCACATGAACATATCGCGAGTGGTTTTCTCAATCGGGAGTGTGACTACCTGACCGGAAAAATCTCTCACAGATTACTTCTGAGCGTGGCCATGCATTTGTAGTCATTAACTCCTCGAGTGGCCTTGAGATATAGTTTACCCAACGTGGGTGGACAATTCCTGTATGCCCTATATATCCTATTGCACAATACATATCACCATGACCTAGTAAATGTCCTTTTGGCCTCCTTTCACGGCACGACTTAGGACAAAAACCAAAGTCACTCGAAAACTGCACTTGCTCAGATAATAGTCTCCAGTCAAAAGAATCGACTCATTAGAACATCTTAGAGATCCCTGCCATGACCAGGCGTCTATAATAGAACTTAGGGACTCTCTAAATGGTCACTGTCCGGCAAAGTGTCACACACTCTGCCTATGTAATCGACTAGTCATCACGTATGACCTTATGGTGTTGAACAACCATCAATCGACTTACAATCTAGTCACTCCGAGACGTCACCTCATTAAGTGACCAGGGACAAAATACAATGTTCATCTTATTCACTTGAATAGTATTCAACATTGTCTCCACAACTTATTCAGATAAACAAGGTATTAAAATTTAGTCACACTAAATAAAAGATTCATAAAAGAATGAATGCAAAAACAATGAATGTGATTATCATATATATAATCTAAAGAAAATCTGGTACTCGTCTCAATCCCATTGCGACAACATGACCATCATGCTTAGCCTTTGATAAAGGCTTGGTTAAAGGATCAGCAATATTATCATCTGTCCCAACCTTACAAATGTCAATTTCCTTCCTTTCCACATAATCTCTAATTACATGGTATTTCCTTTCAATGTGTCTAGATTTGTTACTAGACTTTGGCTCTTTGGCTTGAAAAATAGCTCCACTGTTATCACAATATAGAGTGATCAGATCTTTGGCGGAATGGACTACTCCTAGTCCCTCCATGAATTGCCTAATCCAAACAGCTTTCTTCGCAGCCTCAGATGCTGCAAGGTACTCAGCCTCTGTTGTAGAATCCGCGGTAACGCTTTGCTTGAAGCTCTTCCAGAAAACAGCTTCTCCATTTAGCATAAACACATAGCCGGATTGGGATTTCATATCATCCCGATCGATTTGGAAACTTGCGTCCGTGTAACCTCTTACACGCAACTCAGTTTCTCCTCCAAACACTAAGAACGAATCCTTAGTCCTTCTCAAGTACTTAAGGATTTTCTTTATGGCTATCCAGTGACTTTCACCAGGCTTGACTTGATAACGACTTGTCATGCTCAAGGCATACGCAACGTCGGGACGAGTGTAAATCATAGCATACATGATAGACCCAACAGCGGAAGCATAAGGGACGGTCTTCATGTGTTCAATCTCCTTAGGGGTAGAGGGAGACTGTGACTTGCTCAAAGTAATCCCTTGGCCCATAGCTAGAAATCCTCTCTTGGAGTCTTTCATATTGAACCGGTCAAGAACTTTGTCAATATAAGCTTCTTGACTCATTGCTAGTATCCTCTTGGACCTATCCCTATAGATCCGGATACCCAAGATTCGTTGTGCCTCTCCCAAGTCCTTCATTTGGAAGTGTTTCCCTAGCCACTCCTTAACGGAGGTGAGCGATGGAACATCATTCCCGATGAGCAATATGTCATCCACATATAGGACAAGGAATGCAACCTTACTCCCACTAAACTTCATGTTTAAACACAGTTCTTCCACACTTCTAGTGAAACCGTATTGTTTAATAACATGATCAAAGCAATGATTCCAACTCCTAGATGCTTGCTTAAGACCATAAATGGACTTCTTGAGCTTACACACCTTCTTAGGGTTAGATGTATCCACAAAACCTTCAGGTTGTATCATGTACACCTCTTCTTCTAGAATCCCTACCAAGAAGGCGGTTTTGACATCCATTTGTCAAATCTCATAATCATGAAATGCGGCAACCGCTAAGATTATCCTAATGGACCGAAGCATAGCGACTGTAGCGAAGGTTTCGTCATAGTGTAAACCATGAACTTGGGTGAAACCTTTTGCCACCAATCTAGCTTGTAAACATCCACATGTTTATCGACGCCGAGCTTAATTTTATATATCCATTTACACTGAAGAAGTTGCACTCCCTCAGGTAAATCCACCAAGTCCCATAATTGGTTCTCGTACATGGAATCCATTTCGGATCGAGAAGTCGGGACTGGACATGGCCGATTTGTAGGTAGTGGGTTCATCACTTTCCAAAAGTAACAAAACACCATCCTCTTCGATGTTACCAAGGTAGCGGTCAGGTGGATTATAAATCCTACTTGACTTTCTAAGAACAATTACCGTTTCAGAAGAAGAGGGAATGCTATCCTCCACGTTCTCCTCTACCTCATTCTCGGTTTGTGGCTCTCGAACTTCTTCAAGTTCAAATTTTCTCCCACTCTATCTCCTAGAAATAAACTTCTTTTCTAGGAAGACAGCATCACGAGCCACAAACACTTTGTTCTCGTGTTTATTGTAGAAGTAATAGCCACGTGTTTCCCTTGGATATCCTACAAAAAGACATTTGTCAGACCTGGGTGCAAGCTTATTGTCAGACTTAATCTTGACGTACGCCTCACAACCCCAAATACGAATGAATGACAAATGAGGGACTTTCCCTGTCCATATCTCATATGGAGTCTTATCGGCCGCTTTAGTCGGGCTTCGATTTAGTGAAAATGTTGCAGACAAGAGGGCAAAACCCCAAAATGAACTAGGAAGCTCAGTTAGACTCATCATAGACCGAACCATATCTAGTAAAGTTCGGTTTCTCCTTTCGGCCACACCTAATTGTGGTGTGCCAGGAGGAGTCCATTGTGATACTATACCACAATCTTTTAGGTGTGAATCAAATTCAATATTTAGATACTCACCACCACGATCGGACCGTAGGGTCTTAATCTTTTTATCCAATTGGTTCTCTACTTCATTTTGAAACTCTTTGAACTTGTCAAAAGCTTCACTCTTTTTCTTCATTAAGTAGACATACCCATATCTACTTAAGTCATCAGTAAAAGTAATGAAGTAGTGAAAACCTCCTCTAGCGGTGATGGTTAATGGTCCACACACATCTGTATGTATGAGAGCCAAAACCTCACTAACTCGTGTCCCTTTTCCCGCAAAAGGTGCACGAGTCATCTTGCCTAGAAGGCAAGACTCGCATGTACCATAAGATTCAAAACCAAATGGTTTGAGCACTTTTGATGAAGCAAGTCTCTTTATGCGTCTTTCGTTTATGTGGCCTAAACGACAATGCCAAAGGTATGATTCGTTTGGATCACCCGTTTTGAGCTTTTTAGTTTCCACATGATAAACGTCATTAACATCATTTAAAACATAAATGCTTCCAATTGAAAAGGCCTTGCCATAAACCACATCATTTAAAGAAAAATTACAACACTTGTCCTTAATCATAAAACAAAAGCCTTCCGCGTCTAGCGAGGAAATGGAGATGATGTTCTTGGTTAAAGTTGGTACAAAATAACATTTATTTAAATACAACTCTAGACCACTAGCTAAAGTGAGCACATAGGTCCCCACGGAAACAACCGCTACTCTAGCTCCATTGCCCATGTGGAGATCCACATCACCTTTTGCTAGTGCTCGCACGTCCCTTAAACCCTACAAATGATTACAAAGGTGAGAGCCACATCCAGTATCAAGTACCCAAGTGGAAGTGCAAGCATAATTAACGTCTATCACATAGAGAGAGGAAATCATACCAATAGGCGTCACACGCCCTTCCTTGAGATCCTCCAAGTATTTGGGATAACTCCTCCTATAATGCCCCTTCCCATTACAATGGAAACATTCGGCCTCGGAGAGTTTGACACTTTTTGCCTTGGGATCGCCATTCACAACGGCCTTCCCCTTTCCCTTGTCGTGTTTCTTTGACGATTTCTTGAATTGGGACTTTTCCTTCCCTTTTCCTTTCTTAACTCCAAGGGACATGTTCTTTAACTTCATGGTTAAAACATCCCCTTTGTCACTCCCACTAGCTTCCATATCCCTCTCCGCTTGGGTGAGGAGTGCATGAATTTCATGATAACTCTTATCCATGCCATTCATGTTGTAGTTTACCCTAAAGTGGGCAAACTTGGTGGGAAGTGAGTGGAGGATTCGATCCACCACAAGAGTCTTAGGAATGTTACACCCTAGACGCTCTAGGATGTCGACATATTCGATCATTTTGAGTACATGGGGACCAACCTTTTGGCCCCTCTCAAGCTTAGCTTCAAAGAAGCATGCCGCCGCATCGTATTGATGGACTTTAGGTGTTTGTGAAAACATAGTGATCATACGAGTGAATATCTCGTACGCATTTAAATAAATGCATGATAGCTTGAGCTTTGGGGACATCGACCATATCAACTCATTCTTGATATCATTCGACATCTTCACGTGGTCATCATAGGCGGTCCGCACCGCCGATGAAGCCCTTGGACTGGGCTCGATGGGAGGAGCTTCGGTCAAGTAAGTGAGCACATTGTCGGACAACAACGCGGCACTTTTGATGTTGGATTCCCATTCAAGAAAGTTACTACCGTCATCTTTTAAGATACATTTGTCCATTACGGACCTTAGCCATGAATCTTTGCCTAGTGAAGTAGTCGATGGAGTTGATGAAGTTGCCATTGCGAATTAAAATGTTACAACAAAAAGGAAAAATTAACATCCATTGTTTAAAAAAAAAATACTTGTGAAAACATGTTTAACAAGTTTTAGCATTTATATAATGATCTCCCACTAAATTATATAAATTATTTCAAGACCCAAATATTAAACACAAATGAGCATCCCTTGGGCGAAACATCCCCTAATTGTGTAAATTCGGTAAGTCACGTTGACTAATTCTACCTCTAGAACTCTTGGTCGACGAATTTCCTTAAATCCATCTACTAGCCCCGGAACACTAGACCGTCTTATATCCCATTGAGTCAAACCAATTTTAGCGTGTGATAACCGTTTACCACCCTACTTACCCAAGGTAAAAAGAGAACACCCCGCTTGGGCGAGCGTGGCTCTAATGAACAAGAGATTCATAGGTGTTACTAATTGGTAAGATTAATCTCAATTTTAGTTATGTGAGAGATCTTGTCAATTTAGTCATAAATTCCCTATAAGTGAACTAAGTCGGTGAATGTAAATGACGTGAATTGACAACCGCGAAAATAAAATGCATGTGAATGGCGATTTTGGCATGCGCGAAAAATAAAAACAAGCAAACAAGTAAGCATATGAATAAATCCTAGTATGGCCACCTAGTTAATAAAAACTAGACTATTACATATCGGAAACCAACTCCTTGGTCCCTTGCCTCTTCATTCCAAAAGTGGCTCCTTCTTGTGGGATTTGGAACACCTTCCAAAAATAGACTCCGTCTCGATGTAATCCGTCTTTTGGAAACGCCGGTAAGAATAACTATTACAATTGAATTACTTAGCTATTCCTATCATACATTAATTAACAAAATAAATAAAACTATTAATTAATTACAAACCAACGATACGAGATCGTATTTAATTACAAACAAATCACTATTCCCATTCATTTCGGGTAATAACGATTAAAATAAACTAGGCCATACTAGGTACAACAAGATAAATACTTTAAATAAATGACAATCATTCATTCAACTTAAATAAATATGCTTAAAATGATGCCAAAATCACCCTATCTATCAATCGTTGGTATCCATCTCGGTTTTTGTGGATCTAATCGATTTTTAACATGTAAAAATCAATAATCAACTCTTAAATTTCACTTAAGTCCAAACTAATTGTCCAAACTGTTTTTGATCCTCAAAATTAGTCCTCACTAATTTTATGATGAATAATAAGTTTGATTTGGTGATATTTTGCTAATTTAATCGGTAAAATCATAATTTTTAAGTAAAAATCCAAAATAATTGAAAAATTACCCAAACAAATTGAAACAAAAATTTTGAGTATTCTGAAACACTACCAAGAACACCAAAATGTCATAAAAATTGCCCCAAAAATTCGGATAAAATTTATGAAGAAAAAGATCGATATTTATCGGTTTTTAACCACTAAAACCAATAAACATCAAAACAAGGTGAAAACACATTTTAAATTTCACTTTTAACATTTAAATAATAGTTTTAAATGTAAATAAATTTATCAAGGGAAGAATCAATTGTTTCGAAATTATGATTAATTTATTTCACTTTTATCGACTTTTATCTCATAAAATCAATAAACATGCAAAAAATTCAAACCAACCTTCAACCTTTTGCATACAATCAGTAAAAAATATGCATGAAACACCATAAAAATTCCATGTCCCGAATCAACTTTTAACTATTTTTAGTCAATTTTTAACTAAAATACGGCATTTTGACTCGGTTTTCTACCAAAAATCATTAAAAATAGCAAAATAACTTCATAAATCACCAAACTTAACCACAAATCTTTTGAGATCAGTAAGTATTCCCTAAAAATTTCGTGCTAAAACCTCTTCTAACACATTTTTTGAGTTTTTTTTATAAATTATCTCATAATTTATTAATATGCTTAAAATCAACATGCAAATTATAAGCCTAAGCTCTGATACCACTTGAAAGATCATAGATCCATATTAGACTCTCTAATAAAAATTAAATTATCTCATAATTTATTATTTTGGTGATCTATGTAACATGCATGCAAATATAAAAGCATAAAAAGAAAGTTAAGGAAAAATAATTTCCTTATATAGATTTTTATGGTAATATGGGCACAATCAAGATCTCCTACCTTGATTGTTCTTGTGCTTAAAACAAAAGGATGATCCTCTTAGAAAAACCTTCAAAAAGAAAGCCTCCTTCAAGTAGCACCCAAGAACTACACCCACAAATTATCTTACAAATACTAACTAGATATTTGTAAAACTAACCCTTGATAATATGTTAATATTACTAACAATCTTAGTAATAATATATTTTGTATACTAAAAATCTTAGTAAGAGATGATATTTATTTTAGAGAGAAGATAGACAAATGTTGTTCACATGCAAAATGAAGTGAGCAAGCATGTAAAAATGAACAAAAATTGGTCTATATGGAGGGGGGAAAACCGGTGGAGTGGGTGGAGTGTAGGAATGGACTTGTTGCAATTTTTGTCCAATCTTTTATGACAAAAGATAACTTATGGAAGAATATAAAGTAAGGTGAAATGATTATGTTCCTAATCATCCACAAAACTCTATTTTACACGGTCCAATTGCCCATTTACGGGTCCATATCGGTTCTTATATTTGTCGCACAAATATGTGTAAATTTTGTCTAAACATCGTTTCATGTTTAAATACTTCCATAATTAATTCGTTCAAATCACTCCGTAAATATACGTGTACCGCTACACATATTATTTACGTACTAATATTAATCACATTAATCAATTAGTACAATTTTAGTGAATTAACAATTAATTAACTAAAACCCGTCTCCCAAAATTTATTATTCAATTATCTCATAATTAAATAATAACTGTCGTGCCTCGAGTTCGCAACTCGAAATCTCTCTAAAAATAATCGTCTAACCTTGTAGTCTATAAATCAAGGGACTAAATAAATTGTATCTCATACAATTAATTAGTTGTCAATTGGGGTTCGTTCTTTTAGGTGTGACCGAAAGGGGTCAGTTGATCACCGCCGTCTCACGACAATAACGTCAAACTCTAGTCAGCCAACCGTTATCGATTTACGTTAATCAACTGACGAGGATCAAATAATTAAATATCTGATGATATTCCTTTAATGAGATTTATTATGTGAACGCACTATTATGGAGGACACTAACTCCAACAGAAATTATGCAATTTATATGAAGATGCATGATTTCTAAACTAAATGCAAACTATATGACATATAAACAAAAGTGAATGCAAACTAAGCTATGCTATATGATGCATGCGTTTCTGTTTTGGTTGGAGAGCATAATTTAGACTAGCTACCAATGCATATGCATAAACTTCCCTAAACCAAAATAGACATTATTGCTAATGTCAAAAATTGGGGGAGTTCTTGCATAAGGATGCTATGCATGAAACTACAATTGTCATTTTGGATTTTGAATGTGGGAACAATAAAAGAAACACCTCAATGGGACCGAGGTGTGAGTCCTCTAATTGATGCTAGGTCTCAAAAATCATGATCAAGATAAAAATTATATGAAAAACAAGAGAAATAAACAAACCATAAAGGAGGTGTAGGAGACTCACAAAGTAATGTGTCATCCTCCCAAGAGCTTGCTAATCCTCAATCTTCGCCCATGGCGTCATCACTATCATCTCCATCATCATCAACCTCTTCACTAGAATCAACCTCCATAGATCCGGAGCTATCATCACTTGCACTTGAACTTCCTTCTTCTTCCTCACTACCCTCTTCTTCTTCACCTTCTTTTCCACCACTCTTAACAACAACCTCCTCTTCACCGAAGCTAGCACCCCTAGAAGCACCAGGAAAGAAGACTTCCCTATCCGCCCAACTAGGCAAAGGACAAGATGGGTCAAGAATCCCTTGCCTAGCTAGATGTAAGAGAGGCGGATATTGTGCTCTATATGCATTGACTCGATCCTCATGGGCTTGCTTGTGCATTTGTTGCATCAAAAGAGTCAAGTAGTCATTCCTCGCCGTAACATTTTCGGGTTGAAACTCATGGTAGGTGAATGGGTAGGGTGGAGTGATAATAGAGGAGGAGGGCTCGGCAATGTCCTCCCTTTGGTGTTGGATTATGTAATCTGCTTCCTCGGAGAGTGGGAGAAGGTAGTGTGGGCTATGGACATTGAGCCGGCAAATTCTGTTCGGTAAAGTGAAGGACTTGGCATCTTTTGTTAACCACTCGAATTTGTCTTCAAGAGTGTCGTTCTTGAGCCATTTGAATTTTTGAACTATGGTGTCTAGATCAATGATATGGCATCCCTTAACCGGTTTATAAGTTCCATCTTTGTGGAAGTCCCGGTTGAAGTGTTTTGCCAAATAAGTTACCAGTCCCCCATTAACAATAAAGGCCATGCCTTCCTTTCCTTGGTCGACCTTAAGCCATCTTTCGATCAAAAGTCGAAGAATATTGTACCTCTTGGTGAACTCTCTACCAACATTCAAGGTTGACTCGAGATAAATAAAATCAAGCTCGGTGAAGTGGTTTGTTCCCTTTCTAGCAATCAAAGTATGCCCAACAACCTTGTGCCACACCCTTATACCCGGATGATGGACATAAAGGGCACGACAATCATGGTAAGACGTAAACTTTCTTCCGGTAATAGCCTTACATAAAGGAGCGGGATCATATTTTGTGACGGGTTTCTTCACATAGGTCGAGTCATTGCTAAGGCCAAAAACTTTACCCAACTCGTCATAAGACATTTTTCTATCAACATTCTCAAGGCGGAATTCAATGTTTGTTCGAGTCTCTACCTTTGTAACTTTCAATGAGCTTACAAGGTGAGGGATGAGTAGGTCAACTCTTGCATATTAAACAAAGTAAGCAATCCCATGAACTCGAAGAAATTCTTGGTTTGTTCAAAGACACCCAATTTGGTCAAGGTCTCTTGGCATATAAATTTGGTGGGTAAAATAGATTTCTTAGCAAGGGATACAAATTTCTTCTTATGAGCATTGGATGTGAAAATTACCTCCATATAATCATCTAATTGCTCAACAACCGGAGTAGAAGTAGTAGTTTCCACCATAGGAGGAGTAGTCTCTTCAATTTCCATCCTTGCACTTTGTGTTGGAGTATGTGTCCTCGACAATAATGCGATCACTTGTTTAAATCTCATATTAAGAATACATAAGGGAATGTAACATTTTATTATCAACTGATCCACATTAATCGGTAATGATTGGCTGATTAGAGTTTGACATTACTGTCGTGTGACGGTGGTGATCAGTTGATCCCTTAAGGTCATACCTCTAGGAAAACATTCTTAATTGACTAATTAATTAATTGTATGATGATACAAGTTAATTAATTCCTTAAAATTGAACAAATGATTTTGTGAGTAATTATACGTATCTCATTGTAATTCGATTATATAAGATTCGTTCTAAGTAATTAAATAGTTTTATTATTTAGGGTTTATTTATTGTTTATGAAACAATTAAAATAAGAATGAATTGATTATTATAAATACAAGTAGTTGTGATTTATAATTATATGACCCATTTTAAGTAATAGTAATTGTGAATTACTAGTTAATTTTGTATGTGATTTATTTTATTTATATAATGATTTTTAATGTGTTAAAAATGCATTATTTAAACCACATGTCTAGTAACATGTCCAATATGTCACACAATACATATTAACAAATTGACAAAGTTAAAATGGATCCACATTACACATATAAACCGTGTAAATGGAAGAGGATGGAGGATTTGTGCTTTGATTATTTTAATTAGTGGGTAACATAATCATTACCTACTAATTATAGACTATTATGGCTAGTCTCTTGTGAAGAGCAACTAGAAAATATATTGGGCACTCTTCCCTTGTGCACCTAGCCGGCCACCCTAGAGAAAAAGAAGAGTTTTCTCTTCTTATTTTACACTTATTCATTCTTATATTATTTTTCATTCACTTGAATACAATTTTATCTCTCTACTTCTTGTTGTTGAACAAAAGATAAAATCTCACAAAATCACTAATATTATTCCCTAAATACTAGAAGTAGTATACTTATAATATTAGTAATAATTTTAAGGGAACAAATATTAATTCTAGTAATCAAATTAATATTTGTATTAAGGAGGTTTTCTTGGTACAATCCTTGAAGAGAGATTCTAAATTGAATCTTGTTCATCCATTTAGAAAACTCAAGAACTAAGTAAGGTAGGAGACCTTACTAGTGCCCTAATAGCCGAAATATCCAACGTAAGGAACCGTTTTTCCTTTACTCTTATTTGTTTTGCATGCATAAGATCCTTAAGTTTTATGACTAAAAATTTAAGCTAAAATATGTGATATGTAAAATATGATTTCCTACAAGTGGTATCAGAGCAACACGGTTGTTGCATGCAAAATCGGGTTAGTTTTTCCGAGTTAATTTGTTAACAAATAAAACTTGTTATTTAGGATTTATGAAGATAAATCATGAAATAATTTTGCATGTTAAAATTTTCTGGCCCTAAATGTATTTTAGGTCATATGGGACGATTTATGGATTTTTATTGTTCATTTTATATATTATTGGCATTAAAATGTGATTTTTATGAGAAAAATGTCATTTTTTCGATTTTTTCAGTGGTTTTTGGATATGTTTTCACATATATTATCTACTGATGGCATGTTAAATCTCGTGAATAACTAAGTTATTTTGCAAGAAATATGGATTTTATAAGCTTAAATTGAATTTAAAGGGTTTATTAGGTTAATATGAGTTAAATTTCGAATCTGGTCATGGAAATTTTATATGTTGTCACATGCATTTTTACTCAGTGTATGTAAAAATCTTAGACGTATTGTACTTCTTATGCACGATTTATGAATTTTTGAGTAAAAATTCAATAAATAGTGACTTAAATTAGCCTATAATGCTAAAACATATTTCATGACTATAGAAAAACCATCATATTTTGCATTTTATCCCATATTTCAGATCTAAAAGTGAAAAGTTGATTAAAATTATATTTCTCATATTTTAATGGTCTTGGTTGTTAAAACCGATAAACCGCAACGTTGTCTTTCTCGGAAAAATTTTCGAAATTTTTAACCTAAGTTTTGAACATTATGAGTGTCATGGTATTTTTCCAGAATGTTCATGAGTTTGAATTTCAAAATTTGATATTATTTGGAATTTTTATAATTTAATTCGGAGTTTATAATATAATATTGTCTTTTTGGTCCATAATGAACAATACTAAGAAATCAAGTTGAGTTATTGTCAAAATATTAGTGAAGACTAAGTTTTGAGTCCTAAGATGGTTAGGATAATTAACTTGAACATAAATATGAATTTATGAGACACCTTGTGATTTTAACAAGTTTAAAATCACGCAAATCCATAAAAACCGATGAAATATACGATATTGACTCTTAAAAGGCGATTTAGCATAAAATGAAGCATGTTCATACATATTATAATGCTGCATTTTATTTATGATTGTCATTTTTATTTATTTATATAATTTTGAATTATATAATTTTACTTAGTATGGCCTTAGTTTTTAATTGATATTACCCGAAATGCATGGGAATATCGATTCGGTTGTAATTATTGTGATCTCGTATCAC
This sequence comes from Silene latifolia, assembly GCF_048544455.1. Taxonomy (NCBI): domain Eukaryota; kingdom Viridiplantae; phylum Streptophyta; class Magnoliopsida; order Caryophyllales; family Caryophyllaceae; genus Silene; species Silene latifolia. The sequence continues at coordinate 67,442,153 of NC_133533.1, read as the reverse complement.
CGTTTTGTAACTTAATAGATTTATTTTTATTACAAATGTATAATAGGAAATTATGTAATTTTTATTTATTATTTGTAATTTCCCGGAGTTTTCATGAAGACGGTGTTACTTCGAGATGCGTGCCAAGACCGAAGTTCAAGGACCAAAGGAGTTGGTTTCCGAATTTGTAATAGTTTATTAGATTTACTATTTTAGGAAGGCCATACTAGAACTTTATATTTATGCTTAGCATTTTCTTTATATGTTTGCATGCATCGCTAAATCGCCATAACTAAACATGCATTTTATTTAATCGAGTCATCGACCGTGTTAATTATAATTATCGTAGTTCATCGCTTTAGTTCACTTAAAACGTGATAGATAATAAATTGACATGACCTCTCGCTAAATTAATAAATGAGATATAGCCTTACCAAATAGTAGAACCCATGAAGTACCAATTTCATAAGGGAGTTAAGCCGGCTTCACCGTAATACAAACCTTGTTACGTTGGCGAAGTGGGGTAGTAAAATGTTATTACATCAAAATTTGGATTGAGCTCAACGGAAGTATTCGTGACCGTAGTCGCATGTGTTCCGGGCTAAAGATAAATATTAGAGTAATTTTATCGACCGAGAGTTCTAGAAGTAGAATCGATTAAAGAGTTAATCCACCGAGTTATATTGATAAGGGATGAATCGGCTCACCGTGCCCAAATTAATATGAATTTGGATCTCGGGATCATTTATAATAGTTAGGAAGAGGTCACTATATAAATGCTTAAAACTTGTTTAAAATGTTAACAAGTATTATTATTATTGTTAAAACAATAGACGTTTATTAATTCCTTCATCTTTATTTTGTAGTCAAATTTGTTTTCTCATTTGCAATGGCAACTCCAATTTCAAACGCATCCACTAGCTCGAACACTCTCACCAATGTTTCATGGCTCTGATCCTTCATGGATCGTTGTAAACTAGAAAAGAATGGGTCAAACTTCGCCGATTGGGATGCCCAACTCCGCTTGGCCGCGGAGGGTGATGATAAGATTCGTTACCTCACCGAGGCCTCTTCCGCCGCACCGACCGCTAGGTCTACTCCCGCCGCTAGGCAAGTCTATGAGACTTACCAAAAGGAGTCGGCCGCGATCAAAAATGTGTTGATCTTTTCCATGGAGGCCGGACTCCAAAGGAGTGTTATAAAGATTAGCACCGCCTATGAGATCTATACGAAGCTTGTGACCATGTTTTCACAAGCTCCGAGGATCATTCAATATGAAGCGGCATCCGCATTCTTCGATCTCAACATTAAGGAGGGCCAAAAGGTTAGTCCTCACGTGCTCAAGTTGATGGAACATGTTGAGACGTTGAAAATGCAAAAGGTAGACATTCCCGAAGAACTCATCATTGATCGAATTCTTCATTCCTTGAACAAGGTTAAAGCATATGTTCAATTCCGGGTGAATTTTAATATGCAAAACTTGAAAGTTTCCCTCGATGAATTGCACAAAATGCTTGTGCAAGCCGAGAGGGATATGGGGCTAAATGCTAGCACCACCAAGGATGTGTTCAACATCAATCAAAAGAGCAAGGGAAAATTCAAGAAAGGTGGCGCAAAGGGTAAGAAGCCAACCCCCTTTAAGAACAAGGGAAAAGCTTGTGAAGCTAGCTCCTCTAAGCCCAAGAAGGGTGGGCCGCCCGGGGACAAATGCCACTATTGTAATGGCATTGGGCATTGAAAGAGGAATTGTCCTAAGTACCTAGGCGACATCAAAGCTGGAAAGGTTATTCCAGTAGGTAATTTAATTATCCCTATCTTTTTATGTTTCGATCTCAACTTTGCTATTGTGATACAAGTTGTGATAATTCCCTTTTTATTGTAATTAGGGCATCCGAGCAAGGACAAGGGTAAAGAAAAGCAAGCCTAGAAGATCTTGAGGGAAGTTAGATGTAGCCGCCTATGGTGCTAGATCTATGGGAGCTTGGCTTTATTTTGTGTTTTATTTTGGAATTTTAGAACTATTTTCAATTTCCTCGTTCGACTTGGGAATTTGCTATTTCCTTAAACAATGGTTGTATTTTGGATTTTGATGACTTGTTTTGCAACCCAAGTCACTTACTTTATCGTATTGGTTGTTCTAAAATTTATAATCATACATTACTTGCATCTAGAAACATAAGATTATCAACTTAAATTGATTATTTAGACGATTATAATGATCGTGTCATTATATGTCCATAAGCTATGAATTCGATTCTCCTTATGTCATAGTGACTAAAAGTCACAATTTACTTATGAAAGATCAATTATGAAGTTAAGATTGAGTTGTTGAACTCATATAAGGGAACGTTACCAACCTCATTTGATTCACCTATCCAACTCAAATCGACTTGTCTAAGTTATCCTTTTAAAATGTCTCGACTAAATCACTATTAAATAGATATATGATTTATTTTTCTCCTTAACAATCATTATTTGTGGCTCAAAAGCTATCTTTGGAGAAATAAGATATTTTTCTAAAGATAGAGTGGGAGAAATTTTAGCCACAAGCCTTGAGAAGGTAGATACTACGCGAGGAGACCAAAAGAAGATGTTCTTGTGGATACTACGCGAGGAGACCAAAAGAAGATGTTCTTGAGGATACTACGCAAGGAGACCAAAAGAAGATGTTCTTAAAGATACTACTCGAGGACACCAAAAAAAGATGTTCTTAAGGAAACTATATGAGGACACCAAAAGAAGGGGTTCTTTTGAAATATAGATCATGATCTATGAAGTTACAAGAGATCTTAAAATTCGACATTTTACTTAAGAGCCCTATGAAACTGAAATCTATGCAATTAAATAGATTTATTTGGGATTGTTGAGACCAATCCAAAGTAAATAGAAGTTTATGATTAAGAGTTGCATAGAGTGGCATGTCGATGTCTACTAGAACTAAGTTAATTGTTAACTTAGCTATGGATTCAAAACACTGCTATTCATAATGAAAGTAAGTAAAGTATCAAAGCCACTTTCTAAATGGGTATTTTAAAAGTGATATGTGAATGACATATATGGTTTTTTTATTAATACTCATTGCTATTCGTTATAGTAAGTAAATTATCAAAGCCACTTCATAAATGGGTATTTTGAAAGTGATATGTGAATGACATATATGGTTTTGATTAATATTTAGAGAAGCAATGAAAATTCCATTATGTAGTGTTTCCATGGAGAAACATGTGTACACATGGACTTGAGTCGGAGCAAATGACTGTCATGTTTAGACATGAAGTTCAGTGGGAGCGATCATCCTCCATGAATCGTATGACTTATTACTCATAGAAAAATGACGTGCAAATAGGTTTTCAATTCTGGATGAAATTTGACATTAAGCATAACTATTATAACATGGGATGTTGGATTGACACTTGGATAGGTATTTTATGATGATAATGATCCTTCTTAATACAATCAGTTTAATAGGTTGTTCATATTGATGAAATTTGAATTATCATAGAGCTAGGATTATTCACTTGAACCTAAGAACTATTGTCTACATGAATATGATTACTAATGTTTCCGCCATTAGTACAATCATGTATACCATTATGCATATGTCCTAGATAAATTAAATGCTTGGAGCATGATAAGTCGATAACAAGTCTACCCATATGAGAGTTATTGGTAAACCGTAAGGAACCGTCATGAATTCTCTCGGAGAACTAATGATCTGTTCTATGGTTTGGAAGAGAAATAAGTTGTGTGTTATGAAGTTACACAAACTCAAGTTCCAAACTCATTTGGATTTGTGAAAATCCAAGGCAGATTATTGACATAAGGAGTACAAGATTAGAAAAGAGTATTCTATTGTCATCCATCGCAAATTTCTACGAAATGAACCTAAGTGCATTGTGATTAAGTGGTGGACGTGAAAAACTATAAGTAGTGTTGCCTACCGAAACCCACATCACAAGTTATGTGATAACACTAATAGCTTCTTTTAAGCTTAGAACCTATGTCTGGTATGAAGTCTAGACATGCATTTAGTAAAATTCATGATATAAGGGATAACATGAAGTTGAAGGAAAACGCAATTCAGAAAGTTTGGGCACATGGACACATGATATGTTCACAAACTAAACTTTTATTGCGTCATGCAAGTGCATAAGTGCACTAATGATTATAAGACATGGAGTAGCAACATGGTATTGACAACTCATGTGTGATAACCAAATTTATTGTTTGAGTTATTATTAACTCATCTTATACCTTGTAATATCCAAATGGGATTGTTGGGACAATATTGAACCCCATTAAAGTGAACTGGATCAACATAGTATTCGTCCCTAGTCACTTACATGAGGTGACATCTCGAAGCAACTAGAGTGTGATGCGATTGATGGCAAGTTCAAGTGCCATAGAGTCATAAGAGATGACTAGGCGATCACATAGGCAGACTGTGAGGGACACTCTATCGGACTTATGACCGCTTATAGAGTTCTGGCAATTTTTATAGCCTGGTCGTGGCGAGAGCTACTATGGTATTCTTATGAGTCAATTCTTTGACTAATAACTGTTCGCCTAAGATGGCACAGTTTCATAATGACTTTGATTTATGTTCGGCGACCTTCGTAATTGGGGTCTAATGGGCATGTTTTGGGTCATGATGAGCTGTGGCTAATCGAAGGGAAGAGTGCAATAGGAATTGTCCATCCCCGTCAGGGTTATCTAATATCTCAAGGCCACTCGAGGAGCAATGAACTGGAAATGCGTGGCCACGCTCGGAAGGTATCTATGGCAGATAAATTCCGGTCAGACAGTTATTCTCCAGATCGAGAAAACCACTCACGATATGATCAAATGAAAGTACGACCTGCAAGACACCTTGCATTGAGTGGGAGATAGTAATAGGACAAGATAATTGGTGACGCGCACTTGTCGCGGACAAGTGGGAGATTGTTGGAGTATGTGCCCTCGACAATAATGCGATCACATGTTTAAATCTCATATTAAGAATACATAAGGAAATGTAACATTTTATTGTCAACTGATCCACATTAATCGGTAATGATTGGCTTACTAGAGTTTGACATTACTGTCGTGTGACGGTGGTGATCAGTTGATCCCTTAAGGTCATACCTCTAGGGAAACATTCTTAATTGACTAATTAATTAATTGTATGATGATACAAGTTAATTAATTCCTTAAAATTGAACAAATGATTTTGTGAGTAATTATACGTATCTTATTGTAATTCAATTATATAAGATTCGTTCTAAGTAATTAAATTGTTTTTTTTTTTGATGACGAGGGGGTTGTCCCCCCGGGCCCATGCATTCCCGCACCACCACATGGACCATGTAAGCCAACCCCTTCGGGGGCTGCAGTGGCCAAGTGATCATCGCCCCAACTGGTAGTCGAACCCGGGACCTCTCAACTCCTGCATTTCTGCAAGCTTCAAGGTTTAACCCGGCTACCACTGGACTAACACCACTTGGTTAATTAAATTGTTTTATTATTTAAGGTTTATTTATTGTTTATGAAACAATTGAAATAAGAATGAATTGATTATTATAAATACAAGTAGTTGTGATTTATAATTATATGACCTATTTTAAGTAATAGTAATTGTGAATTCCTAGTTAATTTTGTATGTGATTTATTTTATTTATATAATAATTTTTAATGTGTTAAAAATGCATTATTTAAACCACATGTCTAGTAACATATCCAATATGTCACGCAATAGATATTAACAAATTGACAAAGTTAAAATGGATCCACATTACACATGTAAACCGTGTAAATGGAAGAGGATGGAGGATTTGTGCTTTGATTATTTTAATTAGTGGGTAACATAATCATTACCTACTAATTATAGACTATTATGGCTAGTCTCTTGTGTAGAGCAACTAGAAAATATATTGGGCACTCTTCCCTCGTGCACCTAGCCGGTCACCCTAGAGAAAAAGAAGAGTTTTCTCTTCTTATTTTACACTTATTCATTCTTATATTATTTTTCATTCACTTGAATACAATTTTATCTCTCTACTTCTTGTTGTTGAACAAAAGATAAAATCTCACAAAATCACTAATATTTCCCTAAATACTAGAAGTAGTATACTTATAATATTAGTAATAATTTTAAGGGAATAAATATTAATTCTAGTAATCAAATTAATATTTGTATTAAGAAGGTTTTCTTGGTACAATCCTTGAGGAGAGATTCTAAATTGAATCTTGTTCATCCATTTGGAAAGCTCAAGAATTAAGTAAGGTAGGAGACCTTACTAGTGCCCTAATAGCCGAAATATCCAACATAATGAACCGGTTTTCCTTTACTCTTATTTTGTTTTGCATGCATAAGATCCTTAAGTTTTATGACTAAAACTTTAAGCTAAAATATGTGATATGTAAAATATGATTTTGCTACACTTTGAACCACCAAAGCCTTTGAAGCTTGTAGAGCTTGTTGCCTTTTTGAGAGATTCTTCTTTGGAAGTGCCTTGTTTCCAGCTTTTGTCCTAGCCATCTTCTCCTTGTATGTAGTAACACCCAAAAATTTGCTTGAATTCCTCAAGTTTCAATAAGACCCAAATCGATTTAGGATTTTCGAATTTTGCCCTTGTATCCTAGAAAATCGATTCAAACTTTGAGGATTTTGGTGTTTTAATTGCTTGTTGATGACAAAGGAGTGATTTGTTTGAGTTTTGAGGGAGTTTTGAATTAATTTGGGTGAATTTGGTTGAGAAAATTGATTTTTGTGGATGGAGGGATTGAGGGTTTTGGGGGTTTTGGGGATGTGTTTGTGTTTTGAATGAGTAAAATGAATTGGGAAAGGTAGGGTTTTAATCCCATCATATTTGAATTGCACAGGGGAGATGAGCGGATCTGGGTCGGGACGCTCGGATTCTGTTTCAGCTTGTTTCAGAAAATAAGACCGTGCTGAGACGAGCGTCTTCTGATGAAGACGGGCGTCTTTCTGAAGGGAGACGAGCGGATTTCCTTGAGGACACTCGGATTCCTTGTCAGGAGGAAATCCTAAATTTTACCAGCAGTAAGACGAGCGGATCATCTGTGAGACGAGCGTCTTGACCGAGATGAGCGGATTCTATATGGAGACGCTCGGATCTTCACTCAGACCAAAATCTTTCTTTTCCAGCTCTCTCAGGACGAGCGTCTTCTTCCCAGGACGCTCGGATTGCCTTCAGGACGAACGGATTCTTGTCGGACCGCTCGGATTATCCCTCTACCTCACGAATTCAGGTCCACCCGTGGGTATTTCATAAACCGTGTCATTTACTCTTCCTTCCTTTGGTCTTCATTGTGGGGGCACTATGAAGGCTTGGATAGCTTAGGCAATTGCTATCCCCACACTATGTCAAAATACTACACATCAATAAACATATAAGTCCCTCCCTCACTTTCTCTCGAAATGAAAATCTTGATCAAGGCATGAAAATACAAACCCAAAATTGACAAAAATGCAATACAATAAGTAAAATGCAAGTTAAGGGGTTAGAATATTTACAAATGGTGGTTTAGGGAGGACTCCACCAAACTCTCATCCATGTATGAGATGTCAAGGGGGCATAGCCAAGGTGTTATTAATATTGCTCAATACCTTGAAGAAGCAGTCGAATGCTTGTTCATTGTTATGATAAAGATCCTCAATAGACCTTTGCACATGTTGTTATTCATTGTGGTCTTGGGTCATAGTATTACCAATATAAAGATTGAATAACCCTTCAAACTCATCATCCAAAAGACCTTATACTTCGTCTACTTGTTCCCCAATAGTATCATGAGTTGATGAGAACAACTCCTCTTTCTTCTTGTCATTATGGCCAATGAGGCCTTCCGCTTCTCTTGTCATGAGTGGTGGTGAGCTATTCAAGCTCTCATTCTTGTTGAAACATTCTTGCTCTTTGGATGGAGCATCTTGGAGATTACCCATTTTCTTCTCCCATATGGGTGGTGATTCTTTACCCATAGCTTGTTCTTTGCATTGAGATGCCAACTTCTTCCTATCACTTTCTCGGCTATAATGATCAACCATGAAACATGGCTCATGTAGTCGGGGAGCTCTTATTGTCTTGTCAAGATTAAAAGTGATCGTTTCATCTGCCACTTCGAGTGTGAGCTCTCCATATTTCACGTCAATCACCGCTCTCGCAGTGTGTAAGAAAGGTCTTCCTAGAATGATAGGAATGTTGGAATCCTCCTCCATATCAACAATAACAAAGTCCACCGGGATGAAGAACTTGCCAATTCTTACCGGCACATCTTCTCATACCCCTAAAGGTGTCTTCATTGATCGATCCGCCATTTGAAGTGTGATATTAGTGCACTTAAGCAGTCCCATTCCTAACCTTTTGCACACCGAATATGGCATGACACTCACACTTGCCCCAAGGTCACATAGAGCTTTGTTGATTGTGGCGTCGCCAATGGTACATGGAATAGAGAAGCTTCCCGGATCCTTTATTTTTGGAGGTGAACTTACTTGTAGGATGGCACTACTCACCTTAGTGAAAGCAATAGTCTCAAGTTTTTGGATGGATTTCTTCTTTGTAAGAATATCTTTCATGTATTTCGCATAGGCCAGAACATGATTGATTAATTCCGTAAATGGAATTGAGACTTTCAAGTTCTTCACAATCTCCATAAACTTCCCAAGTTGTTCATCAAATTTAGGCTTAGCTTGACGACTTGAAAATGGAAGCCGAATCACAATAGGCTCCTTCTCTTTAGCCTTCTCTTCATTCTCCTTTGAAACTTCTTGAATGGTGGTGGGTTCTTCTTCTTTCTTAGAGTTTTCAACAACTCTTTCCTTGTCACTAGCATTCACAACATCTTTATCAATGGGCCTCTTCGGCCCTTCATACCTTGTACCACTCCTTAAATGGATGGCACTCACCGACTCTTGTCTTGGGGGATTACCTTGAGGTGGTAATTGCCCCTTTTGTCTTTGTGAACTAGAAGATGCTAATTGAGACATTTGGGTCTCCAACATCTTTGTGTGAGCTAGTATGTTGTTAATGGTGATGTTTTTTGCTTGGCTATCCTTTTGCATTTGAGTAAAAAAATCTTGTTGGTTCTTTTGCATTTGGAGGACCGCTTTTTGAACATCAAAACCTTGGTCATTTGTTTGATTGTATAGAGGTTGATTTTGATAACTTTGGTTTTGATTGTAAAAGGGTCTTTGAGCTTGGTTTCTCATTGGAGGTGGGGTGTATGTTGTTTGAGGGTTTTGAACATTTTGGCTTTTGTATGAGAGGTTGGGATGAAATTTGGTGTTTTCATTGTAATAGTTGGAATAAGAGGTACCGCTCTTGTATGCTTGGAAAGCATTCACTTGTTCCCCTACATTCACTTTGGTCATGTCCCAAAGTTCCCCAACTCTCACATACTCCACTTGGAATTGATGAAGATGCCACCATGGCATTAACATGTTGCTTAGGTGATTTGGAGGCCTCTTCAAGTTTAGCCATAACCTTCTCAAACTTCAAATTAATGGTGTCAATATGAGCACTAAGTTGAGCTCCCAATTGAGTAATAGAGTCCACTTCATGCTTTCCACCTCTAGTAGCCTTGTGAGGTCTACTATATTGTGAGTATGGACCGCCATTTCCTCAATCTTGTTCCATGTTTGATTATCATCAACTTCGATAAACATACCATTTGATCCCATATTGAGAATGTTTCGGGAGTCTTCATATAGACCATTCCAAAATTGTTGTACAAGGAACCACTCGCTAAGTCCATGGTGTGAACAAGATCGACAAGTATCCTTGAATCTCTCCCATGCTTCATACAACGATTCCTCATCCCTTTGTTTGAACCCGGTGATTTGGGCTCTCAACATTTTAGTCTTCTCCGGAGGATAGAATTTTTTGTAGAAAGCAAGTGCCAATTTCTTCCAAGAGTTAATACCAAGAGTATCCTTATCTAGGCTCTTCAACCATTGTTTCGCGAAACCAATCAAAGAGAAAGGAAATAAGACCCATCGAATTTGGTCTTGAGTAACTCCGGTTTAAGAAACGCATCACAATAGTCACAAAAAGTCTCCATATGAGAATGGGGGTCTTCACTAGGCATCCCCCCAAATTGACTTCTCTCAACTAATTGTATAAATGCGGATTTTGCAATGAAATTACCGGTTAAGTGTTGTGGGGTAGGAGTACCATTTGGTAGGTTCTCCTCGGTTGGTACGGAATGTGATGAAAATTTAGGCGTTGTGGGTTGATTTTGTGGTTGGTTTTGTGTTGGGTTATCCTCTCCTTCTCTTGCAAAAGGTTTGATGAACTCAATGTTATTTGGTTGAATGTCCACAATCTCACCAATACCTCTCAAAGTATTTCTAGCAAGTCTTCTATTGTTGGTCAAAGTTCTTTTGAATTTCAAGATCAATGGGTAACAAGTTACCTTGTGATCTCCTAGACATGCAAAATATCAAACAACTTGAAAATAATTAGAACAAACCTTAAGGAGTTTGACTTCCCCAAGGTAAAGAAAGACACAACTAAAAACAATCAAAGAAAATCAAATCAAGTTAACACCGTCCCCGGCAGCGACGCCATTTTTGGTCGGATCGGTTTTGTTACTCGTCGTCAAAAGTTACCTAGACCAAAACAATATTTATAACTTCACAAACTACTCTACTCTTAGTAAAGAGGTAAGTAAAGGTCGGATCCCAAGGGACGGGTATTGATGTAGGATTTTCGATTGCAAATGGTTGTGTCTAAGGGTGTCACAATTTGGGCCGAGGTAGGATATCAACTAGACTAATCAACAATATAAAAGCAGAAAACAAGCAAGATGATTAAAATGAGATGTAACCAATTGATTAAAAGCACTAGGGTGTCATGGGTTCATAGGGGATTCATGGGATTTGATCATACAAACATGTTTTCTACTAGATGCAAGCACTTATTGTTACGATGGGATTGAGTTGGTTTATGTCTTACAATCCCTAAGAAGGTTTGGGTCCCGGAGCCGAATCAATTAGATTGTACAACACCTACAAGTCGACTTAATCCTTCCTATCCAACTATATGCATGGTCTAATGAGACTCGATTTGGTTTATGTCTTACAAGTCTCATTGAAAAGGTAAGTGATGGGTAAAAAATGCAAGGATTCATAGGCTCGCATTTCATCAAACATAACATGTGCATAAGTTGAAATCACAACATGCAAGCAAATTAATTATGAAAACATATTAGATTAAGCATGAATCAATCCCCATGTTGGTTTCCCCTAATTCCCCATTAACCGTAGTTAAGGAAACTACTCACTCATTATCAAGTTTAACATGCTAACAAGGTTTTCAATCATACTAGCAAGGCAAAACATGATGAACAAATAAAGATGATTAACAATAATTAAAAAGGGATTAAGAGAGAATTATACCTATAAAGATGATTCCAAATAATAAAGCAAAGAATAATAGAAGTACTTGATGATTGATGGAAGGTTGTCAATCCTCCATATAAACCCAAATAATCTTTTAATTACCCAAAATAAATGATGAACAATAGAGAAATTAAGGAAAGATTAAGAAATGAGATTTGTATTAATGCTAAATTAAGAGTTGATTACAAGATTAAGAGACTAATAAGACTTAATTAGGATAAGATTTTTGATGAGATCTAATCTAGGTAATACAATGGGGTATTTATACTAGAGATTATGTATAGAGATTAGGGTTACTAAGGGCTTAAATGACTATTATGACCCTTAAGAAAAGTTGAGGAAGTGCTCCTCTCCAACGAGATGCTCATCTCTGTTTTGGTAGTCTCCAGGAAATACGCTCGTCCCGAGCGTCTAGGCAGTAGGCACGGTGGAGTCTGCAAGGGAATCCGAGTGGATCAGGGGAGAGACGCTCGGATTGGTAGGCCTCAAGACGAGCGTCTTGGCATCGGGACGCTCAGATTGGTGGGCAGGGAGATGCTCGGATTGGCAAGGAGCCGCTTGGATCCTGGGTCAGGCACTTCTCTTTTCTTCTTTTCTCAACAATCCTCGGGGATCTTATTGAGGATGCAAGGATCCTTTCATCATTGCCCAATATACTTTATTATCTACATAGGCCTTCTAGTATCGTCTTCCCTTTGATGCTTGGTCATTGAATTCGATCATTTTAGCTCCATTTTGCCATGAAAATGCAAGGTTTGCACTCTTCTCCTACCAAGGAAACAAAACCTCAAAGAATATGCAAAGTGGGAAACTAAAGATAGTAAATGACACAATTATGCACTAAAAAGCATAGGAGGGAGGCTAATTCGGGGACTAAATATGCTCAAATATGAGTCACATCAATGGTTTTAACTAATACTTAAAGAAACAGTGATTATTCCAAATCATGTAATGTTTCGAATGAGTTGTCGAGAACGAAACATGTGAGATTGAGTGGGAGTTAGTGACAGTCATGTTTATACATGAAGTTTAGTGGGAGCTATCATCCTTCAAGAATTGCATAACTTATTACTCATTGAGAATGACGTAGAGTAATTAGGTTTTCAATTCTGAATGAAATTAGACATTATGCAAATCTATTATTACATGGGATGTTGGATTGGCACTAAGATAGGTATCTTATGTTGATAATGATCCTTCATCTTAAAGATATCAACCAGTTAAGTAGGTTATTCATGTCGATGAATATAGAATTACCATGATAGAGTCATGGTTATTTACTGAACTTAAGAACTGTTGTCTACATGAATTCGATAACCAATGTTTCTGCCATTGGTATAATCATGTATGCCATTATGCACATGTCCTAGATGAATCACATGCTTGGAGCATGATAAGTCGATAACAAGTTAAACCATATGAGAGTCATTGGTAAGCCTCAAGGAACCGTCATGAACTCTCAAGGAGAACTAATGGTTTGTTCTGGAATGTGGAAGGATATTTAGTTGTGTGTTAAGAGGTTACACAAACTCAAGTTTCTAAACTCATTTGGATTTGTGAAAATCCTAGGTTGGTTTTATTGACCTAAGGAGTAAATGACTAGAAAGGGTATTTTATTGTCAATCATTGCAAGTTTCTAAGAAATATACCTAAGCACATTGTGATTAGGTGGTGTACTTTAAAACTACAACTAGGGTTGTCCACCGAAACCCACATCACAAGTTATATGATAATAGCGAGAGCTTATTTCAAGTTAAAGAGCTTGAGTCTAGGACGAAGTCTAGACATGTACTTAGTGGAATTCACGCTCTAAGGAATAACATGAAATTGAAGGAAATTGCAATTCACAAAGTTTGAACACTTGGACACATGGTATGTTCACAAGCTGAATTTTTATTGCGTTTGGCAAGTGCATAAGTATACTTAAGATTATAAGACATAGAGTAGCAATATGGTATTGACTACTCGTGTGTGATAATCACATTTATTGTTTGAGTTATCGTTAACTCATCTGGTACTTTGTTACATCCAAATGGGTTGTTGAGACAATATTGAACCCCATTAAAGTGAACTGGATTAACATAGTATTCGCCCCTAGTTACTTATATGAGGTGACATCTCGAAGCAACTAGAGTGTGATGAGATTGATGGCAAGTTCAAGTGCCATAGAGTCATGAGAGATGACTAGTCGATCACATAGGCAGACTGTAAGGGACACTCTGTCGGGCTTATGACCGTTTATAGAGTTCAGGAAATTTTTATAGCCTGGTCGTGGCGAGAGCTGCTATAGTATTCTTATGAGTCGATTCTTTGACTAAAGACTGTTGGCCTAAGATGGCACAGTTTCAGAGTGACTTTGATTTATGTTCTGCGACCTTCCTAATTGGGGTCTAATGGGCATGTTTTGGGTCATGATGAGCTGTGGCTATTCGAAGGGAAGAGTGCAATAGGGATTATCCATCCCCGTCAGGGTTATCTTATATCTCAAGACCACTCGAGAAGCAATGAACTGGAAATGCATGGCCACGCTCGAAAGGTATCTATGGTAGATAATTCCGGTCAGATAGTTATTCTCCAGATCGAGGAAACCACTCATGATATGATCAAATGCGAGTACGACCTGCAAGACACCTTGCATTGAGTGGGAGATTGTAATAGAACAAGAGAATTGGTGACGCACACTTGTCGCGGACAAGTGGGAGATTGTTGGAATATGTGTCCTCGACAATAATGCAATCACATGTTTAAATCTCATATTAAGAATGCTAAAGCGAATGTAATATTTTATTGTCAACTGATCCACATTAATCGGTAATGATTGGCTGACTAGAGTTTGACATTACTGTCGTATGATGGTGGTGATCAGTTGATCCCTTAAGGTCATACCTCTAGGGAAACATTCTTAATTGATTAATTAAATAATTGTATGACGATACAAGTTAATTAATTCCTTCAAATTGTACAAATGATTTTGTGAGTAATAATACGTATCTTATTATAATTCGATTAAATAAGATTCGTACTAAGTAATTAAACTGTTTTATTACTTAAAGTTTATTTATTATTTATGAAACAATTAAAATAAAGAATGAATTGATTATTATAAATACAAGTAGTTATGATTTATAACTTTATGACTCATTTTAAGTAATTGTAATTGTGAATTACTAAGTTAATTTTATATGTGATTTATTTCATTTATATAATGATTTTTAATAAGTTAAAAATGCATTATTTAAATTACATGTCTAGTAACATGACCAATATGTCACACTATACAAATTAACATTTGACAAACTTAAAATGGACCCATTTTAAATGGGTGAGCCGTGTAAATGGGTTTATAGGGTTTAATTGTGTTTTGTTGTTTTAATTAGTGGAAGGCACTATAATTACCTACTAATCATAGAGTTGCATGCCTAAAACTCTTGAGAACAGAAACAACAAAAGGCATTGGGCACTCTTCTCCCTTCAACCTACCCGGCCACCTTTGTAAATTGGGAGAGTTTTTCTCTTCCAATTTACACAATTCATTCTTATAAGTTTATAACTTGGTTAAGAACTTATCTCTCTAGTTTTTGGTTGTGAACACACTAGAAAATCTCACATCATCTCTAATATTATTCTCTCATACTAGAAGTAGTATACTAATAATATTAGTAATAATTTAAGGACATAAATACTAATTTCTAGTAACAAAATTAGTATTTGTATTAAGAGTGTTTCCTTGGTACAAATCCTTAAGGAGTAGATCCCATCATTGGATCTAGGGTTTTTCTTAGGCATTTGGATTTTTCTTTAAGAAGACTAATTGGGTAGGAGACCAATTAGTATAAACCATCTCGGCCCTCTATGTAAGAATAATTGATTTTTCTTCTTACTATGTATTTTTGTTATGCATGCATAAGTTCCTTTTAGTTTATAACTTAACTAATAAACACATAGTTATTAGAAGTGTCTAATAAGAGATTAATGAATCTTTCAAAAGTATAGGAGTCTATTTTTGCTCCTCTTTTCATTGATACATTTTGCAAACTTTTTGATTTTGATTTTGGTACTTGAACTCAATTTGGAGATTTTTGTGCTCATTCCCTTTTTGTTGACAAAATATGATGATAGAGATGAAAAAACAGTTGCATGGCTTCAAAGGTCACCTTAGAATAAACGGTAGCCAAGGAGTTATCACACCACAAGGTACTCTTGACTAGGCCTTAGTCCATGGGTCAAAAGATACTAGTATGATACATCCTAGGGTGTCTTAAGGGTATTCTAGTAAACAAAGTCTCAAGGAGAAAAATTATCTACAAGGGCCTTATATACACTTGTCAAGCTTCCCAAATAAGCATTTTCACAAAATTTTCTAACCATTCAACTACATGCCATGATGTAACTATCATATATACAACTCTAATGCATATGCTTCTATCAACTAAAATGCCATAATCTAGATGCAAACTCTTAGCAACACACTGGTTCATACCGCATCAATCAAAATATAGCCACATTATCATTAACATTAAAAAAGGAGGAACGATATTTGGAAAGATCATACCATGCGGTCTTCTATTTCCTTCATGCCTCAAATGTGGCGTAATCGACCCAATGTGATAAGAGTGACAAACAAACAAACAAATATATACAATTCTACACTACACAGGAAAGAACACGTTTTTGGAATTTGAAATTTTCGAATTTTTATGTATTTTGTTTTTATGAAATTAAAGAACATATTTTTGGGAATTTTCAATATTTATGTATTTTGGAATATAAGTTCCCATCCCCCACTTTATTTTGGACATTGTCCTCAATGTACATGTAGGAGTAGGAATGAAAAGGAAATACATGTTTTGGGATTTTTAAAGATTTTTGGAAGTTGAAGTACAAATGTAATGATATGATATGAATGCATGCTCTAACTAAATGCAATTCTATATGACATATATAATAAATGAATGCAATCTATACTACACTAGATGCATGTTCTCTATTAAGCAATGGTCACATATGATCAAACCTCCCCAAACCGATTTAAGCACCATTTCTAGTGTAGGAGAAATGAGGTTGGGTCATTAGTGCTTATGTATAAATTCAAATCTATATGCAACTAACTATATGAATCATGTGAGATATATTACAATGCAACTATACATGAGAGATAGAGAGAAGAGATATCATACAAATGGAGGTGGTGTGGCTAGCCATCTCATTCGTCATCATCATCATTGTTGTAGCCTCCATGTCCGCTTGATCCTCCTTGGTCATAGCCTCCTCCTTGGCCATACAATCCCCCATTTGGGTCGCCAAAGTTCCCTCCTTGGTTGCCATAGTTAGGGAACAAGAGATGTGGTTGAGCCCAAGATGGATGAGGGCCTCTAGGGTTGATGTACCCTTGTTGAACCATGTTGTAGTAGGAGGGGTATTGGGCCAAGTAATTGTTAACCCTCCCATCGTGAACTCGAAGATCAACATTTTTCATGAGCTTCAATAATTCACTCATGGATGGAGCTCTCGGATCTTGAGGAGCGAATGGTACATGTGGTGTTGGGTAGGGTGGAATGGGTACATAAGATGGTGATGCGTCACCCCATTCCGGCAACTCACGAGGTCGTTGAGGTGCTTCTTCTCTTAGTGGTGGGTGGTCAAGGATCTCAATGGGGAGGAGGTAGCTTGGCCTTGGTGAATACCGGCTCAAGTGGGGCTCGGTGGGTGGTATGTTCTACCCCCTGAGAATAAGTGATGTGCAACCCTTGGTGAATCACTCTACACTTCCTGCCTTATTGTATCTACACCAACGATGGTGGTTGAAGATAACATCCTCATCTATCAAGGTGCTTCCCTTGAGCTTTTCATAGCTCCCATCAAAGTTGAACCCGGGGCAAAGCTCATTGGCCAAAATTGTAATTAGGCCTCCCATCACAAAGGTTTTAATTGAAGTACTCCCTTGTGCAAAGTCATTAAACCTTGTAAGTACCTCAAGGGGTGTGTTGAAGTTGTAGGGCGTTGTCCCTTGCACATTCAAGTAAGACTCTAAAAAGGTCAAGTCGAGAAGGGTGCACCTATCTTGTTCTAGCCTTCCATTCAAGTAATCCTAATCACCGGATGTTGGATTGCAAAGGTATAACATTGCTTGTAGGAATGAAGTTCTCTCCCAGAAATGGCCCTCCAAAGGTGGTTAACAATAAAGTCGGAGGGCTTATCGGTGTCATTCCTTGGTACTTAAAGACCAAAGATACTTGCAAATTGGTCTAGAGTCAACCTATGGTCTCTATTGCAAAGACGGAACTCCATACCGATATCTTTTCACTGATTAGTGACAACACGGAGACTACACAAAAACTCTAGTGTGAGACTCAAGTAAGTGTCCTCATGGGCATAGAACATCTTCTAAAGACCCAGGCCATTGAAAAATACCTCTGTTTGATACCTTATGCCAAGTACCTCTAACGCATCAAGATCTATGAATTGAGTAGGTTCATAGTACTTACCTAGCAATTGCTCTAATCTTTGGCGATGTTCATTTTTGGTGAAGATTACCTCCGGGAAATACTCAAGTTGTGCAACACCTTATATCATTACATTCTCTTGGCCCCTTGCCTCCCATGAGGCGGATGAAGTAGCACCCTTGCGACGCTTGGGCGCGGTCTCGGTGGCCTTCTTGCTTTTGCTCCTTAGATTCATTCTTGCTTGATGTGGTTGGTAGGGATTTCAAAAATGATTGGTGATTGTGATGGGGTTTTTGTGATGGAGATTTGTAAGGAGGATGATGAGATTTGGTTTTGATGTTGATAAGATAAGGGAATAGGGATGGTGGGGGGAGGCGTTTATATCAAAGAAGGGTGTTGGGACGAGTGGGCTAGGGCTGGGTTCGGGCGCACCAAACTGTAACCCAGCATTTATCCTTTGCTATCCGGGCGTCTTGGCTTCGGCTCGAGCGTCCTGAAGTTGCTGGACGGATGACCTACCAAGGAGACGCGCGGATTCTCTCCCAGCTGGTCCTCTTTGTTTTGAATTTAGGTCAGGACGAGCGTTTTGAAAGCGGCTCAAGCGGATCATGATCTGGGATGTGCGTCCTCTGAAAAATCTGCCCAGATTTTTATCCAGGAAAAATCTTGATTGATGTACCATTCAGGACGAGCGTCCTGATGTTGGATCGAGCGGATCAGTAGCTGGGACGTGCGTCCTGACTCCCAATCGCGCATATCTTATGGCAGTGAATTGTTTTCCCTGAAGCACAGCTTGGTTCGAGCGGGCTACTGTCGGGACGTGCGTCCTGATCTCCTCCTTGTCAACCTTTCAATCGTTTCATGCTAATCCTTTCCCTTGCACCCTTTTGTGCTTCCTTCTTATAAATTTCTGAAAATTTCTTCAAAAAATGGATAAAGAACTCTCCCTCACAACTCTCATATAAAGAAAAATGCAAGTAATCTAAAAGTATGTTTGATATTATACAATGCAAAGTCGTAGAAAGGAATATGTTACAAATGGTGGTTTGAGATAGGACTCCACCAAACTCGTTTGAAATGTTGAAATCTATTGTCCATAGAGCTCAAGGCCCTTAAAAGTTGGTCAAAAGCTTGTGAATGGTCCTCAAGTAAGCATGAGTAAGTTTTGAACCATTTTGAAATAGAGTAGGGCCAATCCATGAGGGATCTCCCTTTGAACTCCTTCCCCTTCTTCTTTGCTTTGTCATGATGGCCTTCCCGGTTCTTAAAACTAGCAAACTTGAGATTCTTGTCATAGGGGGTTTTCCGGTTGCTCTTATTTCTTCTAAAGTTGATGACGAAAATACTTGGACTAGGTGATCTTCCAACAATAGAAGGTGCAGTTTCATGGCATTGATGATGAGGTGTCTTGGGAGTTGGGTTTATGGGTGCCAAGTCTCCACATGTAGACTCCTTAGCTTTGTCTTTGGGATTCTCCACTAAGTAATTCTTATATGACGATTTGACTTTTGTGAGAAGGTCCATAATGTCGTCTCCAACTATTATGAGCTCCATAGTGGGTGCGAAAAGATTCTCATGAAGCCATTCCTCTTCTTTATCGAAGCAATCGTCAAACTTCTCAAGGATGGGCTCCTCAAGCAAGTTGATCTCACAACTCCACTTATCATTTGAGCCTATTTCCCTCATCATCTTCTTCCATAGATGCGTCATCATTGCTTCCTCCATATGAATCATAAATAGGGGCTTCACTTTTCCTCAACAACTCTTTCTTCAACACCTCAATGTTCACAGCAAATGAAACACCCTTATACTCACTAAGGCAAAGAGTATTTGGCCTACTCAACCTCATATCTTCCTCATCAAATACCACACTTTCATACTCACAAGAGCTCAAGGAGATTGGCTCTTCCCACTTCATATTTTCCACATTAAAGGTCACTCCTTCAAACTCGCATTCATGGTCAATGCTCAAGGATTGGTGAGTAGTGGTTGGTTGGGTTGCCTTCATTTGGGCAATTTGATATAGCAACTCCTCACCATGGGTAACAATGCTTTGAAGAACATTGTCCCTATTTTGGTTCTCTTCTAGAATTTGTGTGAAGAAATTGTGTTGGTCTCCCATCATTTTGAGAACCATATTTTGAATGTTAAAGTTGGGCTCATCTTTTTGTTGTAGGTGGGTGTGAAAGTGCTCATATTGTGGCATTTAGAATTGGTTATAAAGTGAGTATTGGGAGGGTAGTTGTTGTGGATATTGGATGTTGGGATTTTGGTGGAAATATTTAGGGTAGTAGTTAGGATTTTCATTGTACGAGTTGTAAGGTAGGTTTGTGTTGACTTGCTCCTCAAACTCCCCATACCCATAGTCATACTCAAAAGATCCACCACATACTCCATATGTCAAGTCTTGAGCCATCATAGCTAAGACAAGGAAATAACTACAACCAAGGAAACTACACAAAAATGGTAATAACGAACCTTGAGGAACAAGTTCCTCAAGGTTAAAGCACAAGAAACGAAATTCCCAATGAACCAAGGCTCCTCAAGAAGAAGCACAACTAAAACTAGACAAAAGAACAATTCAAATACACAACACCATCTCCGGCAACGGCGCCATTTTGGTGAACCGTGTCGTTGTCCGCTCTCAAATACATTTATACCCAACTACTAGCATAGCAAGCAAGTCGGGGTCGAACCCAAAGGACGGGGGTACTCAAATTGTTCAATCTAATTGTAGTTGCACTTAGGGTTGTCACAATTGAAATAGGTTGATGATTCTAATCTAATAAAAGCAATGGAAGGTAAACAAGCAATAAAACAAAAATGATTAAAAGCACTAGGATGTCATGGGTTCATAGGGGATTCATGGTGGTGATCATACAAACATGTTTACATATTTGCAAGCAAAATATTGTTGTAGTGGAATCGAGTTAGTTTATGTCGTACAATCCCTAGGAAGATTTGGGTCCCGGAGCCGAGTCGGTCAATACTGTACAACACCTACAAGCCGACTTAGTTTCCTCCTAGTCACTTCTATGCATGGTCTAACAAGACTCGAGTTAGTTTATGTCTTACAAGTCTTGTTGAATAGATAAGATATGTGTAAATGCAAGGTTTCATAGTCTAGCATTTCATCAAACATAACATGTGCATAGGTTAACACTTCAACAAACAAGCAATCTCATGGAAACATATTAGATTAAGTATGGATCTACCCCCATGTTATAGTTCCCCTAATCTCCCATTAACCCTAACTAGGAGATTACTCACTCATGATCATGGAAAACATGCTAACAAGAGTGTCAATCATATTAACAAGTCTAAATATGATGAATGAGTAAAACAATAAACAATAAAGAATAAAGAGTAGAAAAATTGTACCAACTTAGGATGATCAAATAGAAAGCAAAAAACAAAAAGAAGAAACTTGATCGATTGATGAAGAGTTGTCAATTCTCCAATAATAACCCAATAGTCTTCAATTACCCAATAATAAACTTGAACAACAATTAAGGAAAGATTAATGTGGAATTTTGTGAAATGATTGAGATTAATCTATTCTAATATACTCCTAATGAAAGCTTTGCCTATATTAAGAGGGCTCTTTCTCCCCTCCCTATTTGATTACTACAAATGGAGTATATATAGTGGTACATCATTAGGTTAAGTAAGGATAGATTAGTAAATAACATTAAGTGTTGAATAGAGCTTTGCAAGTCCCACAGGGACATGCGCATCCTAGCTTGCAACTCCCATGGAAATCCACGCATCCTGGCCTGAAGCACGCTTGGTCCTATAAGGGGATCCGCTCGTCCCGAGTGAAAGACGCGCGTACTGAGCAACAGCTCGAGCGGGTTGAGATTGACCCGAGCGGGTTGAGCTGTTGTTTCCCTTTTTCTTGCTTTTAGGCCTATGATCCTTCTATATACTCTTTATTTGTACATCCTTGGTCATCGTTCTTGCCTTCTCATCATACTAGTCCATCTAAGATCATCAATAACAAATGACGAATAAAATGGCTATGAAATGCTATATTAGTATACAAAATTATGTTCAATTAGGGGACTAAATGTGCATAAATATGAGCCACATCACCTCATCCATCTCATCACTAGAGGGAACATCGATAGGGTTTGAAGCATTTTCCATTGAACCGTCTATCCTATTAACAAATGAAAACAAAATTAACAATGTGAAAAAGAAAAAGAAAAATGATCATGCAAATCACAAGGACACAAGAAAAACAATTCTGGAAAATAATTAATAAAAGGACATAAACAGAGGGTAAAAGTTCACAAATTTTTACTCAGATTTAGAAATTAAAAAAGAAGCAATAAATAGATGAATAACGAATTGAAGAACTGACCAATTTACCGATACAAATAATAGAATCAAGTGATCATCCAAATCACAAGGACACAAGATTAACAATACTAGAGAATAATTAAAAAAAGGACATAAACAAGATTTAGAAATAAAAAAAAACAATAAAGATGCAATTGTTCCTGATCATGCAAATCACAAGGACAGAAATAATAGAAACAAATGATCATCAAAATCACAAGGACAAAAAAAATAGAAACAAGTGATCCTAATCGAAATAATATCATCCATTACATGACAAATCAATTATATTAACAATATAAACAATTATGATGAAAAGAAGCAAAACAATAAAAACAAAAGCAAGTTGAAAGTATGGAGTAACTTACATAGTAAGGAGAAGAATGAAGATGATAGATCAGAACTGAGAACTAGAAATTTGATACTGTGAATTAGAGAGTAAAGAGGCGATGAAATAAGGAGAGGGTAGGTTAAAATTTAATAATATACTGTGAATTTTTATAGGTAAATGAATAGATCGATCATTCTAGGGTTAAAGATATTATTCTGATTGTGTTTTCACTATACAGCCGCAGTAGAATTGTAGAAAATTAAGGAAAATGAATTATATGTATTTTTGTTAGGCCCAATATGAGACTATGACTATGACCCGTTTAATTATGACCCGACCTGATTATGACCCATTTAATTAAACGTGTTAAACAAGTTTTCGTGTCAACCCGACCTGATTATGACACGTTTAATTAAACGGGTTTATTCGTGCCGGGTTCGTGTCTTGATACCTCAACCCTAACCCGACCCAATTAATTTTCGTGTCATGTCCGTGTCAACCCACTTAATTAAATGGGTCATTAAGTCCTGACCCAAACCCATTAATTTCGTGTCGGGTCCGTGTCGTGTTTTCGTGTCGTGTTATTTTTGCAAGGTCTAAGTAATTAAGGTTTGATTAAGGAAAGATTAAAGTTTGCTTAAGAGAGTTTGCATACAATTAGGGAAGTAATTTCAGATCTAGGTCTGTGTGTACAAATGATTAAGGGAGGAGGTATATATAGTTTACATGGAAATTAGTTTGGAAATTACAAGCATGATTAAAATGCGGAAGGGGAGTCCCAGCCGGTGGACTGGCCGCCGGTGGTCTGCCCGGCTGAGAGTTCTCTATAAGAAGTTGAGGGAAAATAAGTCATCAGGTGTGCTTGGCCGGTAGACCGGCTGCCGGTGGTCCACCGGCTGGGAGGGGAGTTTCTTTTGACTTTTTCATTCTTTCCTTGACTTTTGTCCCTCCTCTTGCACTCCCAGCCGGCTGCCGGTGGCTTGCCCGACTAGGAGTTCTCTGTAAACTTGGCCCATTTTCTTCTTTCTTCTTATACTCCCAGTAAATTTGCCTGCCATTCTTGGTGGTACTCTCCCATTCTTTGGTGGCCTGCCGCCATTTGGGGAGTTCGTTGTAACTTTCCTTCCTTTTTTTCCTTGGCTAAGTGTTGGGGGAGTCCCAACCTTCCTTCCTCTTCACTTCATGCTTAGCTTTTCGAACCGTCTTCCTTGCTCCAATCCTCTATTTCCGCCCCAAATCCTGCAAGACGGACATAATATCATAGACTAGGGAATCGGGGTACAAAATGCAAGGTAAGATACACAAAACCGACTCAAACAGAGTCAGAATGCATGAAAATAAAGAGGGGAAATGGTGTAAATAAATCATATATCAAACCTCCCCACACTTGATCATTACTCGTCCCCGAGTAAGTAGGTGAGCCAAAATGAGACCCTTATTCAACTATAGTCTAACTATACTAATAATATCTGATGTAAGGCAATTAATGGGCCAACTTTGTCCCTTCAACTCACAACGAAACGCAATGAGGTATGCGCTCCTTTGCAAGGCAAGTGGAGGCTTGCGGAAAAATTACACACATCCAACATTCAAGTACATAATCAAGCATAGGATGCATCAAACAAAAAGTCAACCACTTTCCTCATTTAAGCAGAGGGTTTTGTTTTGCAAACCAAAGGTTTCGGTCGGGATTTACCATCTGATATTCTTAGCGGGGTGTCAACCCCCTAGTGATGGCTCAAGCAACCTCAATATGACAACTAATTGCCTAGGAAACAAATTCAAAGGCGAGAAAAGGGGAGACAAAGCCTAACCTTTAATATTTACATGACTCACTCAAGATTCGACCAAGTTGACCCATGACTAAGAGGACCTAGACTAGCGACTACTCATGGTTTTCACTTGTCACTCATTTGAAGAACGGGTGATTTTTGTGCCAAAAAGTAACTAAAATCACTCAACTACTCAACTCGTGAGACATGCCCGCAATCTAACGTGGAATCTCCTCCTACATGACCATACATGAGATGTAAAAAGTGAAAATGTGCATAAAGAGAAACAAGGGTTGTAACGAGGCTAGGTGACGGGTCGAAACGGGATTGGTGCAAGCACCATTTTGGAAAATGTGGAGGTACACATCAAGAAGTTGCCAAAATTCCATTTCTCCCTACTTATTACAACAAATGAGCAACGTCTACACCCTAACAAAAAATTGGTTTCTCAAATCCATGCAAAAATTTTGTAAACCCAACTCACTTTGGAAAAACATGAAAATATCACCTTATTGCAACAAATAAGTAATGTCTACACCCTAACAAAAAATTGGCTTGCCAAAATCAAGCAAAAATTGTGTAAACCCGACTCACTTTGGAAAAACATCATGTGCCCCTTTATTTTGCAACGCCTTTTTCTACTCCTTTGATGACGAATGAGGAGTGTTGCACGACTTTTTCGCATCAAAGCATAACACAAGTACATGCGAAGTAATTTTTGTTCTTTTCAAATTTTGTTCTTTTCTATTTTTCTTTTCTTTTCTTTTTCAAAACCTTTTTATTCAAAGCAAACCAAATGAAGACTATTATTCCGACTCAAGTGGATTGTACACATCCACTAAACTAAGACTCAAATCCCCTTCTTCATACTACCACAAACTCATAGACAAATTTCTTGATCAAGGTCGGTTGTTTTTGGGTTGTAGTTAGTATAGTAGGTATGCCAAATGGAAGGATAAGGCTCAAAAGGGATAAGCAAAATCGATCCTAGTCTAAAGGGTCGAAAATTAGGCTTATTTGGCAATGTGAGGCTCAAGAAATGATTTGCAACAAATTGTTTCAAATTATGCACACAAATTAACATCTCATGGTAAAAAAGGAAAGGACGCCACGCTTATGCGTCATGATATAACATGCCGCACAAGGAGCCTACTCAAAACATAGGGGAGACCGGGTATGGATGTACCGGTCCCAAGGAAGCTCTAAATCTCACATGTAAGTAGCTATGTCGAAATCTAGGGCTAGACTACGGTCTTTGGTCTCACAGGTTGGTCAAAACTTTCCGGTCAAGCCTCATATCCCAGGTATTTGCAAGAAAATACCCTAACAAGGAGGTCACAAGGTGCAAGCCACTAAAAGGGGAAAGACACGACCAAAACAAAATCATCATAGAGGGTATCATGCTCCCTTCCTAGACCACATTTTGTTCAAAAATTTATATACAAACTCAATGCAACACGAAGGACACACAACAAATATATACATGTGAACAAATGTAACACTCCGATTATCCGGCCACGATAATTGGAGCGTTACCGTCTCGGTTTCCCGAGGCAGTGAAATCGGAATTACAATGAAGAAACTTTAAATAAATAACAAGTTTAGTTATTACAAACGTAAATAAATAAATAAATAAAATACAACTCAAGACATCTATACTTTTCTAGCCAACTAGACTCGTCTCATGATATCATCAAGCTCGTCCCGTCTCCCGCATACTATCCAAACAACTTGAACATAATCTGCGCCCCATATGACCAAAGGATATCATATGGATCGACATAGACCACCCCAAAAGAGATAGGTGACAAACACAGACACATAAACGTCAGTAACGATAAAAGTAAGTGTGACACGACTCAAGTGCGTGAGTCAACAATATGACCATGATATGAATGACACACAATTATCTAACCGTCATACCGGTACCGGGACACGCCCAAACATACCCACAACCACTGGTGTCAGGAACACGTCCACGACACCATACTCACACAAGGTACTCCGAACAGGTCGGTGGTACCGGGCACAAGAGCGACTCGGGTCCCCTGCCAGACGTCGTGCCTCAGCACACGCGTCCCTCCAAAATAAAGTCATTAATGTGCACATTCCTATTAGGGTGGGAAACCCCAATAGGCGACTCTAGCGGAAGACGGTCTCCCAACCGCCTTCCGTCTCCACAACAACAAATAACCATTCAACACCGCAATATCCTTCAATATACATGACAAACACAATAAATGCAAGATACCGTATAACATGTCAATTACCGACTTATTAAATGCAATTAATGATAAACAATACATTTAACAAATAGACACATTATCGAAACTAAGTAGGATAAACCTACCTTTTCGCAAGCTCCATAAGCAAACCCGATCCAATAATAACTCCATTTCATAAAACCGTCACCTAATTAAAGTAACTAAATATATTTAATTACTAACTAATCTAATTAAATTAAATACGAATTTGTTTAATTAAATAAAACTTGTCTTAAATACACTTGATCGAATTACACCTCGCGCCACCGTGTACAACACCACCCATAGCCACCCTAGCCACCTACTGCCGCCACCGTGGTCACCACCACTAGCCACGGTGGTCCCCACTGCCAGCAGCAACAGTAACAACCGCCACACCACACACGACTCTAAGACTCACCCAAACCCGACACCCTTCAAACTCCACCATACAAAAGCCCCAACCGTGGCCACCATCGGCCACGGCCGACCTTGCCATCACCCCCACCGAGTCCCCTAACCCTACTTGACACCAACCCTTGTCGACAACCACCAGCCACCCCGCGACACTAGCAACAACAAGAACAACAACCACAACCTCGACTCAACCCGCCCGCCCTCCTTTAGACTCGATTTCCAACCACCACAGCCGTCCTATCCACTACCCAAGACCACCACTATGACCTCCTCACTCCCCTCGACACAACTATCACAAAAATAACCCAGGTCAGCCCCGATTTATGGGTCAAAAATTCGTCTTAAGATCGTCGTACAAAACAGCTATAAACATTATTATATACTCGGTCAAACCCATATTTGGGTGGTCAACGGCTGCCTAAAGGTGGTCAATGACGGTCTATGGCGGGTCAAGGTTGAGGTGGGTTAAATAAAATAATATAAAAACTAGTGAGACGGTCTTACCTTACGAACTCGGGACGGAGGGACGAAATTATCCTTCTCTTTTCTCTTCCTCTCATTTCTCTCTGAAGATGGTTGGTGGATTTTGTGAGATTACAAAAGGATAAGGGTTGGGGTGGATAAGGTAGGGTATATATAAGGTGAGTGCGGTATACGTATATAATACACATATAGTATATCGTATTATTATTATTATTATTATTATTATTATTATTATTATTATTATTATTATTATTATTATTATTATTATTATTATTATTATTATTATTATTATTATTATTACAACTTATTATTATTATTATTTCATTATTCCGTCTCTAATATAATTCGTGTAAATACAATATAATATTATTTTATAAAAATATAAATACGGAGTATTACAATCTTCCCCCCTTAAAAGAACATCGTCCCCGAAGTTCACCTCACTCTCTTATTTCCTCAAATCTCATGCATTTTCTCGCACCTCACATGTTTATCAACCGTATACATTTTTTTTAAACATCACACTCATCCCAAAGTTCTTCACTCAATGCTAACTATTTTCTCACATTCTTTACTTTCTCTTTCCTCAATTTCCGAATTGTTACATCTACTCCCCCTAAAAGAGAACTTCGTCCCGAAGTTCGACTATCAAACCTCAAACTGCGGTCTCATACGCTCGTTACTAAATTCCACAAATGACTATGTTTCAGGTTCAACCTACTCTCTTACCTATTGCAAATCCATTATCAAATCTTGTATCATCTTATACCATTTCTATAATCCCAATCTAGAAGACCTCTCTAGAAGTCTCTCTACGGGTACCCCTACGAGCCTCCCAAAGGTCAAGCGCCCGATCCAACCCACGGTTCCCAATCTATAATTCCATAAATAACTCCTAACTCATATTGGCTATAGGAATACGTATCTATCAAGGGGTATAACCCGATTATAATTATGTATCTATATCGTGTCAAATCTCATGCTTTTACATGTATGCACATCAAAACACCAATTACGCGAATTCTAGGAAACAATCAATTATACAAAATTTCTTGTCATTTGACTCAATCATGATTAACATTCCCAATTCCGGACATCATGCCATGCATATACCGCGTCAAATCCACCACATGATCATACATGTGTTTCCTTATCCGTTCCCATCCATCAATCCTTACGCTTATACGGGAGGTCACAATCACTATCATGCAAAGACCACTATGTGACACATAACTTGCATGTTTTATCTTACTTTTACACAACAAAATAAAATCACGTCGATTAACGCATACCCAACAAGATTATTACATCATTTGTCATCCAATTACTCATGTTAAATCACGATTTCCATTTAATTGCAACATGCCACCCAAGATGATCAAACGTAAACAATTGATAAGGTCTCATCCATATGGGGTCAACATATTCATCCGAAACAAAACAACCAATATAAATCACGAAAACAAGGGTATACACCCCATAGTAGGTCGAGTATCGACAAAACAAGGGTCAAAGCAGACCACTCGGTCGAGTATAGGAGGCCAATCGGCCGAGTAGGCGGCCACTCGGTCGAGTGCATGGTGCACTCGATCAAGTGCTACCTGGGCAGAATGTTTTCATTCTCTAACTCGTTCCCAGGCTTTCCTATTTCATCACTCAATTAGGCACTACAACTAGATCACGATGTACACCGTGGGTGTTTCACTCGACGATTGGGAGGCAACTTCACAAACAACATCTATACTACCGCTCATAGGACAGAATTTCACCAACTACTTTCACACGTCATGCATGCATACTTAAATCAAACAGTTACGCTATACACACCAATGATCAAGTACCTCAACAATATGATTGAATCCTCAAACATTATATGCCACACTCTTACTCTCATGACCGCAAAAACCAAGCTTGGAAATACTAAATCCACAACTTTATCTCACAATTAACATTCCCGAAAGCCGACTTTCAAAGGGCAACCTCGTCTCTTTGTCTCACAAAATCATATCCCCCGAAAAGGCCTACATCGGCATAATAATATGATCATCACTTACCATATCACACATGTACACTGACTTTCAAATAGTTTCGCCATACATTTCTCACTACGACCTTTACTAGATATATTGCACCCTCAATTCTCCTTAGCCACCTAAAATTCAACCTAATATCCTATTATATTCCTATTTCATAAATCTTTGCTATCATCTATCAATTCTCGTCAATCCTTGAATTCAATTTACATATTCTCACAATTATGAACAACCCAAATTATCACTTTATTCTAACACATTATTCAAGGTTTCAACCAATACTATTCTCATTCATCTCATGACCTACCATTCACGAGGCCGTACATGTGCCTCTCTTCCTCAAAGTCAATAACCACGCCAATTATCAAATTTACCTAAATTCCAATAAAACATGTGTTTCTCATTTAAAATCCTCAAGATGCAACACTCACGCATCCTACATTAATAGCACTCTTTATCCTCATGGATCATCGACTCACGCCCGTTTCACATCCTCCCCCAGGGGAGACTAGGCATTAACTCACATATAAGCAAAACAACACATTATTAGTAAAATGGCAACATTATGAGACAAAGAAACCATATTTTAAACACGAACATGTAAAAATTTAATCGTATACCCTATGGTATATATAAAAAAAATTGGGGAAATTTTGAGATAGGATTCTCAAATTAAATTAATGCATAGCACTAAACAAAATTGACGTCATATCACTCAATTAAATCAAGAAAACTTTAGATTAAAATTTTCAAATTCTAAGAACTTACCCAACATTGTTAAACAACATTTGGATCAACACATTACTACATCAAAAGGACTAAGTACCAACAAACAATTAAGTCACATTCGAGAGCAAAATCAAAATTATTCACATTTCGATGAAATTTCAAAGGATTTTGGATAACACCTTAAAAATGAAATTTCGATTCAAAATGATACATGCCGTCACTAACCAAGATGGTGCCTCACTAATTAATTAAACTTAGCTTCAAACACTAAAAATCGAAATTTTGGAACGAACATTAAGGTTTCATTTCAGGAAATTTTGGAACGAAAATTTCAAGGTAATTTTCAAACATACGATAAAGGTTAGTAATATATAACAACCAAATTTTGATCCTTGTCAAACCATCAACCAAGCAACAAATATAAAATCGAATTATCGACTCAATAACATATATTTTCGAGTAAGAAAATTTTAGGTAAAATTCAACATGAAATTTTTATACTTGACATCACAAATGGTGGGAAAGTGGTGATTAACATCATGAATCTCACCAAAATATTTAATGAATTGACAAAAATGTGAAGGAGTTAACGTAAATTTACACAAAACGAAATTGGAAGAATTAAGAGGAAAGAAAGCGTCACTTGTAAGATGGAATTAGCCAATTTAAGGGGCAAAAAAAATTAGCGTAAGAATTTGAATTCGAGCAATAAACAACCAACAATAACGTCTTTCAAGCAAATGATTTTAAATGTACGAATAAAGAGATAAAATAAGGCAATAATGCAATTTTTACGAAATTCACAACCCAGACAGTGGCACTCGGTCGAGTGCTGAGTCCTCCTGGTCGAGTGACAGTCCACTCGGTCGAGTGCCTTTTCCACTCGGTTAAGTGACTCACTTCCAGAAATTTTCAGTTTTCTGGAAATTGGTCCACTCGGTCGAGTGGTAGGGTTCACTCGGTCGAGTGACTGGTACTCCGTCGAGTACTAGCTCGCACTCAGCTGGGTGTCTCTCTTTGGTTTGCAATTTCTGAATCACAACCATTATATTTATACTTACGACTAATCAACTAACAATCATTCTTAATCACATTCTAACATGTAATACCCATTCATCAAAACACATTATGCATATGAATACTTACATCCAATTTTCACACGATAGATGCACCACATCATAAATAACGATACCATGCAAAGCCTAACGACTTGTTATAGTAAACATGTAATCACGCCACATATCATCATGCATCGAATGAACACATATACAAGGCAAGGAACTAAACTATGATCACAACTACATGTAATCAAGCACATTTTATTTCGGTAAATAAATCATGCAAGATGTTAAACAAAATTCGTATAACGCATACAATCATGCAACATGTCACTTCGCATTTCCCAACTCATAACCACCCACGTAGTGACCAACCGAAACAATAGGATCTAGTTTTGAAATGAAGGATCCTTCTCACCCAAAACCGGCCTTCTATTGTACTCATGTCGGGTTCATTTTATTAAAGACTCCTAAATTCATTTTGGTTCATTGGTTTAGGTTCCAAAATCGTCGCTCTGATACCACTTTGTAACGCCCCGATTATCCGGCCAAGATAATTAAAGAGTTACCGTCTTGGTTTCCCGAGGCAGTGAAATCGTAATTACAATTAAGAAACTTTATTAAATAAATAACAAGTTTAGTTATTACAAACGTAAACTAATGAATAAATAAAATACAACTTGTGACATCTATACTCTTCCAGCCAACTAGACTCGTCTCGTGATATCATCAAGCTCATCCCGTCTCCCGCGTTTATCCAAACAACCTGAACATAATCTGCTCCTCATATGACCAAAGGATATCATATGGATCGACACAGGCTACCCCAAAAGAGATAGGTGACAAACACAGACACACAAACGTCAGTAACGATAAAAGAAAGTGTGACACGACTCAAGTGCGTGAGTCAACAATATGACCATGATATGAATGACACACGATTATCCAACCATCATACCGGTATCAGGACATGCCCAAACGTACCTACAACCACTGGTGTCAGGAACACGTCCACGACACCATACTCACACAAGGTACTCCGAACACGTCGGTGGTACCGGGCCCAAGAGCGACTCGAGTCCTCTGCCAGACGTCATGCCTTACCACACGCGTCCCTCTAAACTCAAGTCATTAATGTGCACATTCCTATTGGGGTGGGAAACCCCAATAGGTGACTCAAGCGGAAGACAGTCTCCCAACCGCCTTCCATCTCCACAACAACAAATAACCATTCAACATCGCAATATCCTCCAATATACATGACAAACACAATGAATGCAAGATATCGTATAACATGTCAATTACCGACTCATTAAATGCAATTAATGATAAATAACTCATTTAATAAATAGACACATTATCGAAACTGAGTAGGATAAACCTACCTTTTCGCAAGCTCCATAAGCAAACCGGATCCAATAATAACTCCACTTCATAAAACCGTCACCTAATTAAAGTAATTAAATATATTTAATTACTAACTAATCTAATTAAATTAAATACGAATTTTTTTAATTAAATAAAACTCATCTTAAATACACTCGATCGAATTACACCTCGCGCCACCGTGTACACCATCACCCATAGACACCCTAGTCACCTACTACCGCCACCGTGGTCACCACCACCAGCCACGGTGGCCCCCACTGCCGGCAGCAACAGTAACAACCGCCACACCACACGCGGCTATAAGACTCACCCAAACCCGTCACCCTTCAAACTCCACCATATAAACGCCCCAACCGTGGCCACCACCGGCCACGGCGAACTTTGCCAACACCCCCACCATGTCCCCTAACCCTACTCGACACCAACCCTTGTCGACAACCACCAGCCACCCCGCGACACTAGCAACAACAAGAACAACCACAACAACCTCAACATCAACCCGCACGCCCTCCTTTAGACTCGATTTCCGACCACCACAGCCGCCCTATCCACTACGCAATATCACCACTATGACCTCCTCACTCCCCTCGACACAAGCATCACAAAAACAACCCAGGCCAGCCACGGTTTATGGGACAAAAATCCATCTTAAGATCGTCGCACAAAATAGCTATAAACATTTATATGCTCGGTCAAACCCATATTTGGGTGGTCAACAGCTGCCTAAAGGTGGTCAATGACGGTCTATGGCGGGTCAAGGTCGAGGCGGGTTAAATAATATAATATAAAAACTAGTGAGACGGTCTTACCTTACGAACTCGGGGCGGAGGGACGGAATTCTCCTTCATTTTTCTCTTCCTCTCATTTCTCTCTTAAGATGGGTGGTGGATTTTGTGAGATTACAAAAGGATAAGGGTTGGGGTTGATAAGGTAGGGTACATATAAGGTGATTGCGGTATACGTATATAACACACGTATAGTATATCGTATTATTCTTATTATTATTATTATTATTATTATTATTATTATTATTATTATTATTATTATTATTATTATTATTATTATTATTATTATTATTATTATTATTATTATTATTATTATTATTATTATTATTATTATTATTATTATTATTATTATTATTACAACTTATTATTATTATTATTTTATTATTCCGTCTCAAATATAACTCATATAAATACAATATAATATTATTTTATAAAAATATAAATACGGAGTATTACAACAAATGCATGCGAGAAATGAAAATAACATGAATGGAAAAATGTAACAAATGTCTAAATCCTAGCATCACATCAACACAAAACCAAGAGTTCCTCAAAGGAACATCCCCAGCGGCAAAATCCCATCCTCCTCCATTTATACAACGATAAAGGAAAAGAATAGTAAAGGAGAAAGAGATAAGAACGGTAATTCCAAGCGTTCTTCTAGTCTCCTTTTGCTTCAAATGTCCCGTTTGTGCCTGCGCCACTTGTTAGACAAACATATATATACAATGCAATATTTTTTTGATTTTTTTGAAGGGTTTTCTATCTTTTTGAAATTTTTGAAATTTTATCAAATTTACAAATTTATTTACAAATATATACGAAGTGGATATTTCCCTCCCCACACTTGAGATTTATATTGTCCTCAATGGAACAAAGTATAGGGAGAGAATAGAAAATGAAAAACATATTTTTGTATTTTTTTAAAATTTTCAAAATGAAAACATATTTTTGGTGTTTTTTGAAATTTTTGAAATGAAAACATGTTTTTTGGTGTTTTTTGAAATTTTTGAAATGAAAACATGTTTTTTGGTATTTTGTTTTGGGTCTCCTCCCCACACTTATTATATACAACATCCGGTGACGGATGAAGTGTGGATATGAGGCATTTTTGAAAAGGAAAAACATATTTTTGTGAGAGTTATCAAATTTTTTTTTCATTTTTTTTTTGTATTTTTGAATAACATGCAATGCATGCTTTAACTAAATGCATAAATTGAAATACGATGCAAGCTAGCCTATATGAATGCAATCCTATATGTGACATATTTTAAAAATATTTGAATCTAATGCAACTATATGAAATGCACTATATGACATGAAATTCTACATATTTTACAACTAACTAAATGCATACAAAAGTTGAAATATGAATGGGAGATTTGGATTAAAGGGATCATACTTGGCATTTGGATGGAAGGGAGTGAGGATGGCCATCATTACTAGGCCTCCTCGGTTTTGGTGTCCGCACCGTCATCATCATCATCATCATTCCCGGTACCGAACTCAGATTCACGGATAAAATCAACCGTGTTCATGGCCATTGGGCTACCCATCAAACTCCTCGACCGTCAAGTCGATATCCACCTCACGTCCCGCCCCCGAGCCACTAGCATCACCTCCTCCACCGTAGATGGAAGGGGTTCCTGTCATGCCCCTCCCCTAGAGTAGAAGTTGGAGTGGGGAAGACCGGAGCACTAAAATAATCCGGGCGCATGTTGATGTCGCCGTAGATAAAAGTGTCATCCGTAGGATGCCCACCATCCGGAGCAAGGTAATAGGAGGGGTGAAGGCCGGAGGGATGACGGTATTGCCTCCTCATATAATAATCATAAACGGGGAATTGGCCCACCGATTGGTCAAAGTAGAGGCGGTCCATTCTTTGTTGCAACCCAAGCCCTCACTTGCGGCCGTTTGCATTCCCAAATTCATGGCCTCAATGAATTCTATAAGTTGAGGATGAAGCGGGAGTGGTTGGGGTGTTTGGCTTGATGATCCTTCCCCTTGTTGGAACGGTTCGGGGAAGAAAGGAGAGGTAAGCATGGTGTACCGCAAAGAAGGTTGTGCGGTAACCGGGCGCTTACGTGCATAGATGAGGTTGGGGTTTTGTGTTTGGGCGGTGGAAGTATCTTCATCCGCCTCAATCTCAAGCAAGTAATCCAGTGAATTCGGCACCACTTTCATTTTGTCCGGGTTGGGAAGGGGAATGGAATTCTTATCTACTCCGTTCACCCGGATTTGCCAATAATTTTGCTTGCCCCGGGGGTTCTTCTTTATTCAATTGAGGGTATATTGGATATAATCCTTGGTGATCATAGTCTCCCCGGTGATGAAGTTCATGCCATTCAAATTCAACTTTCGTATAAGGCGCTTGGTAAGGTGGGTGATGAGGCCACCCACACAATTGGGGTCGATTGCCCCGGTGAATTGCTTAAACGGTGAAGGTAGAGGGCCATATGGTGAGCCACACAAATTTTGAAGGTGGAGGGGTTGGAGCAAAGGTAAGAGCCAAGAATTTCCAACTCCTCCGCTCGGAAGTTGTGATTTTCATCACTGCCAAAAACAGTCCACCCCATGT
This sequence comes from Silene latifolia, assembly GCF_048544455.1. Taxonomy (NCBI): domain Eukaryota; kingdom Viridiplantae; phylum Streptophyta; class Magnoliopsida; order Caryophyllales; family Caryophyllaceae; genus Silene; species Silene latifolia. The sequence continues at coordinate 67,406,168 of NC_133533.1, read as the reverse complement.
ATCTGTGCCAAATTTGGATGGCGGCATTATGACAAGTATTTTCCGCTCTCTTCAACCTCGGGTTATCATCAAGACCGGTAAGGGCCTTCCAAAGTAGTCCGTGATCAAAATTTTCAGGGGCTTTATGAGGTGGGCTCGGGTCTAGCCAAAGAGCTTTGCAAAGGTCGGTAAGGTAAGTGAATGGTCTTTGTTCATGAGACGGAAGTGTAAGAACGCGACCTTTTGATCTTTTCGGTGCTTGGCTATCCTTAGGGAGCTAAGAAATTCCCAAGTGAGTCGGGAATAAATCTTCTCATGTATATCATACATTTGTTTCATGCCGAATAATCCCTCAAATAAATCCTGGGTGACACGATCTAACCCTAAGTCTCGCATATATTGGCGATCAATAAATCGAGTCGGGTGAAGGGGTCATTGTTTGAATAATACAAACTTACCTTTCGTGGCGACGAAACTGAATTGGAGGTTCGAGAAAGATGGATCGGGACTCATATCACTAGCCGCAGCCGCCACAAGTTCGGCTTGTTGAAGTGCCAAATCACCCTTTCGGACTCTCTTCTTCGATGCTATGGTTGATTGGGTGAGAGGGTTAGGGAAAGGGAGGGAGTTAGTGGTGTTTGGTGGGGATTTGAGGGAGAAATGGGAGTTTAGAGAGGGAGGGAGTTGTGATGTTATGTTTGATATTGGGGTGTTTTTTGTGTTTTAAAACTCGTCAGAGTACACCCAGCCGGTCCAAGGACCAGTCGCCGGTGCCCCGGCTTGGAAGACACCTCAAATCTCATTTCCTTTCAGTTGTTCTCCAAGCCGGTGGACCGGCTGCCGGCTGGGAGCTACCCTTCCTCGCATTTCCTCCTTTTCTCCTCAAAGGGGTGTTCCTAGTTGGTGGACCGGCTGCCGGCCTGCCGCTCACCCCCCCCCAATCCACGTCATTTTACACCAAATTTCCCAAGAACTACTTTCCCAGTCGGTGGACCGGCTGTCGGCCGACCGGCTGGGAAACTCTTCGTGATAATCTTCAAAATTTCCTTTGAAAATAGGCAGAAACTTCCCAGCCGGTCCATGCACCGGTGGCCCGTGGGTAGGCTAGGAGTACATGCCTTCATGATTTCTTCATTTCTCTTCAATTTTAAAAACCTCTTCTTCAATTGGCGTTGAATTACGTGTGTTCCTCTTTCTTAGCCGACTCACCAAGTCGGGATTCGGCCAATTGAAGGTTATGCCTTTGTTCCACATTGATCCCCGGTCTTCTTCACAATGACATCCCGTCATCAATCCAACTTGCCAAGTATAAAGGTTCCAAAATTTCCATTACCTATCTAAATGCATGTTATGTACAAATGGTGGTTCTTGTGGAACACCACCAAACCATTTCTAGTTCATGATTGAGATTACTCATCCCCCAAGGATGGGGGTTCTTCCAACTCAATTTCACCTCGGGTCTTAATAGGTTGACCCTCATCGAAGAATTTCACTCGTTGTCCATTCACTTTGAAGCACTCACCTTTGTTGTTCTTCAATTCAAAGGAGCCATAGGGGAACACGGTCACTACCTCAAAGGGTCCCGACCATCAGGATCTCAACTTCCCGGGAAACAATTGGAACCGGGAGTTGAAGAGTAGGACCTTGTCCCCTACACCAATTTCTTTTCTCGTGATCTTGGAATCATGTCATTGCTTAGTCCGCTCCTTGTAAAGTTTGGCATTCTCATAAGCGTCCAACCTAAACTCATCTAACTCATTGAGTTGGAGGAACCGCCTGTTTCCCAACATCTAAGTCATAGTTGAGCTCCTTTAGAGCCCATCTTGCCCGGTGTTCCAACTCGAGAGGTAGATGACAAGACTTGCCAAAGACCAAGCGATAGAGAGTTAGTGCTTATTGGGGTCTTGTAGACGATCCTTAAAGCCCATGCAAATCATTGAGTTTGGTGCTCCAATACTTCCTAAACCTATTTACCACGCGCTCTAGAATAGCCGTGATTTGCCGATTCGACACCTCACCTTGCCCATTGGTTTGAGGTGGTAGGCAAGAGCCACTTTATGTCGGACGCCGTAGTTCTTGAATAGAGCATAAATGGCGCGGTTGATGAAGTGTGACCCACCATCGCCTATGACGGCCCGAGGTACTCCAAAGCGGAGGAATATGTACTCCTTGAAAAGTTTGGAAACCACTCGTGAATCATTAGTAGGGGCGGCGATTGATTCTATCCACTTAGACACGTAGTCCACCGCAACCAAAATGTATTGGTTACCAAATGATGACGGAAACGGCCGCATAAACTGTTGGAGTAAGTGTCCTCAACAATAGTGCGATCACATAATTAAACATCATAGTTAAATCTCATAATAAGAATACGTAAGGGATGATTCAAGTATATAGTCAACTGATCAACATTAATCAATAATGATTGGCTAACTAGAGTTTGACATTACTGTCGTTTGACGGTGGTGATCAATTGATCCCTTAAGGTCACACCTATAGGACGATTCCCAAACTGAAAAGTTAATTAATCGTATATTGATACGGATTAATTAAATCCTTAAATTGAACAAATTTATTTTATAAGAGAGAGTTATATATCTTATTGTAATGTGATTAAATAAGATTCGATTTAGTAATTAATTTGTTATATTACTAAAATTGATTAATGTTTATGAAACATTTGAGATAAGAATTGTTAGTTAGTTATAATTACAAAATATTGTAGATTATATTGACTAAATTCAAAATGACCCATTTTACATCTATGTAATTGTGAATTACCATTTAAATTGTTATTTGTTATTTATTTGATAATATAATTATATTTAATTTGTTAAATATGCATTAAAATTACTTGTGACATGTTATGTGTCACATGTCACACATTACAAATGACAAAATATAAGTTGTAAAATGGATGTCCATTTTATCAAGGGTGGACCAAAATTGGGGTGGTTAGGGTTGATAATGGGTGTTCTTATTTATCCAAATAAACACCATAATTACCCTACACTAGCTAAACCTACCCTAGGATTATGGATAAGACAAAAACCATTTGGGTAAGATAAAAAGCATTTGCATGCCCCCCTTTTGACATGATAAAACTGGTTTTCCCCCTCCCTATGTGGATGGGTGATGTTAATATATTGATGATTCTCTCTTATGCTTATCTCTCTATTTTTTCTCTCTACATAAAAATGGTTTTATGCTAAAACTTGTTCAATAATTCTAATAATGCTAGCATATTACTAGAGTAGTAATAATAATAATATTAGAATTAATATTTAAGGTTATTAATACATATTATCTAGTTAGTAATTGTATTAATGTTTGGGTTAGTCTTGGGTGCAACTAAGAGGAGTGTCTCTATACTTGAGACTTGAAGATCTTGGAGGATCATTCCAAATGTATTGAGCTCAAGAACAAGTAAAGGTAGGAGACCTTACTTGTGCCCCAAAAATTCGAACCATATACAATGTAAGAAATGTGATTTTCTCCTTATTCTTGTTCAGTTTGTTATGCATGCAACTAGATCCACTAGTATATAAATTATGGGTAATTTATAAAATGATTAGATGAGTATAATAGGAGTATATGAACCTAACAATTGGCATCAAGAGTTTTGGTGTTGCATGCATAATCGGTTTGATTTTTCCAAGTTAAATGTAATTTAATTAAAACTAGATATTTTGTGATTTATAAGAATAAAGCCACGAAAGTTTTTGCATGTTATACATTCTGGTTCTAAAATACGTTTAGGTCATATTGATGATTTATGGATGATTATTGCTTATTTCAATGATTTTTAGTGAAATAATTACATTTTATTGAGTAAAATGAACTTGTATTTACTAAAAGTAGTTAAACTTCACTAATGGCCGTGATTTTTTAGTATGACCTCACATGCATATTTTGCATATTGTATGTAAAATTTCGAACCATTGTGATTAGTTTTGCATGTTTTGTAATTTTTATGTGATAAAAAAGGTATAAATGGAGGTTAAATGACTAAAAATAGTTAAACTTCGAAACAGGCCATAAAATTTTAATATGATGTCACATGCATATTTTATAGATTGTATGTAAAATTTGATATAAATGTGATTTATTATGCATGATTTATAATTTTAATGGTTAAAATGTTATAAATAGTGACTATTTTTAGCAAAAATAGCTAAAATGAATTTTATGGCATGAAATTTTTCCTTAATATTGTATATATAATATTAACATCGTATCTAAAGTTGCATAATTAATTTTGATTGATTTGGTATGTTTATTGATTTTTATGTGATAAAATCAATAAAAGGGCAACTTTATTAGTCATAAAAATAAATTCGAAATTTTTGGTTGAAATTTTTCAATTTCCAGGTTCTCAAAATTATTTAAGAATGTTCAAAATTTTGATTTTGATTTTTCCATAATTTTTATGTTTAATTTGGATTAAATGGTAAAAGTTATGTTTTATACGATTTATTAATGAAATAAATTGTAAATATTTTGTGGGCAAAATTTTATTGAGTTTTTGGAATATTGATAATATTTCAGTATTTACAAAAATGTGATTTCGAAATTTTTCAAATTTTTATGATTTATTGGGAATTATTTCATAATTGTTATAATTAAGAGAAGTTTAAATAAGCAATAATAGAAAACCAAGTTGAAGTATTGTCAAAAATTGAGTAAAGACTAATTTTTGAGTCCTAAGAGAGTTAGGGTAATTAACTTGAGCTTAAATTTGATTTAAGTATTGATTTGTGATTTTAATAAGTTATTATCACGCATTTCCATAAAATCGGATTATATACGATATAATGTTTAAATGGGGAGATTTGGCACTTAATTTGGCATGTTAGACACATATAATAATGCTGCATTTTTATTTATTAATTTCATAATTTTATTTATGTAATTTTGAATTATGTAATTTTATCTTAGTATTACCTTAGTTTTAATCGGTATTACCCGTAATGTAAGGGATTACCGATTCGGTTGTAATTTTATGTGATCGCGTATCACGTTTATTTTTCCAACATTCATTTTTACAAATGTATAATAGGAATATATATGTATTTCATTATTATCTGTAATTTCGGAGTTCCTTCAAGACGGTGCCAATCAGAAAGGTGTTCCTATCAAGACGGTGTTACCTTGGGAAGTGTGCCACTTGAAGATTCAAGGGACCAATGGAGTTGGTTTACGAATTTGTAATAGATTATTTGATTTTGTATTTTAGGAAGGCCATACTAGGAAATTTATTTATTGCTTATGCATTTTTCATTATATGTTGCATGCATTGCCAAATCGCCATAAACAACACATGCATATCATATCGAGTATTCGACCGTGTCAATTATAATTATCGTTAGTTCGAAAATTTAGTTCACTTAAATTTGATAGATAATAAATTGACTTGACCTCTCACTTTATTAAGATTGAGACATAGCCTTACCAAATAGTAGGAACCCATGAATCTCAATTTCATAAGGAGTACAATACGATTTTTCGGGGTACTTCATTTGACGTTGGAGTAAGTGGGGTAATAAATAGTTATTACACTTCGAAATTTGGTTGATCTCAACGAAAGTATTAGAGGGACCGTTGTCCCAATAGGTTCGGGCTAAAGATGATCTTAACGTAAATTCATCGTCCGAGAGTTCAAATTGTAGAATCGGTTAAAAGGGTTAACCCACCAAGATTATATTAGCAAGAGATGTAGAGGGCCCGTAGGCTCACATCCAAGATTTAATATGAATTTTTGGGTCTCGGAATCATTTATATAATTGGGTGGAGGTCATTATATAAATGCTAGAACAAGCTAAAATGTTTTAGGTATAACGATGAATGTTTAATTTTTCCACTATTTCGTTGTTTTTTAATGTTGTCCTATTTCATTACTCCTACTCATATGTGATATCCTTCGATTGTAACACGAGTCTCCGCTAAACCACTATTGCTAACGACAAAGAATCTCTTTCTGAAAATGAACCGTATCATAAGTTGTGGACTAGCTCCATAGGAATCGTTCTATTCCATAGAGCTCGATAGGAATTGTCCTATGTCATATAAGATTAGCATCTTAAATTCCTAACATACCTATGTATGATTTCTTGTGAAGAAATATGACTAGAGGTAATGATTAGTCAAAATATGTTTTGATAATATCTTCTATGTATCCACAGTTCAAAAGTCTTATTACTCAACCTAAACACTTATCATCAAGCACTTAAGTTGTTAAGTACATGACAATGTTAAATTGGTAAGTTGATTTGTTAGAAATTTTGATTAACCAAATACCACAATAGAGTTCATCCTTGTGAAAGATTAACTAGGAATTTATATGAAGATAAGTCTTCATCAAGTAGAAAATCTTGAAGTAAGTGGGAGCAATAAGAAGTAAGTACCTATCTTAATTGTTAAGGATAGAACTAGGCACGAAAGAAAAAGTGTTAGACACTAAAATAGATACAAAACCCAATAAGTAAAGATCAAGGAAGTTGGTCGTGTGACTCCAACATACTCCTCCTTGAATATCTATGACATTGACATTGCATTCTTGCCAATTACCACATCATGAGTATTTTATACAGATTTGTGGATTTCATTATAATATTTGGCATTATCGTTTGACGACTAGCAAGAATAAGTTCAGAAATTTGCATGAATGGAACTAGGGTAGTTGTCATTTCATCCATGAACATATGAATGTTGAAATATACTCATTTTAGTTTTGTATTTAGAAATGTACCTCAATAATTTTTATGATGTATAATATGTCTAAAAAGGAATATAATTTGAGTTTTGCACAAAAGGTAAAGGGTTTTACCATTATGCAATTAAAACAAGCGTTGAACTCTTACATACCACGATTAAGTTTATGGTCAGACCATACAAATCAAGGTAATTATATTCAAACTAAAAATAAATGTCATATATATATAACTCAAGTTGGCTACCCCAATCATTTCTAAATTCTTGATTGAAAATCGCATTTAGAAACTAGTTTTAACTAGTGTCCCAAACCATTTGATTGGGAATCTCTTGGTGTGTACGAATCTTGTATTCAAAGCAAGATAATTCACGATTTTTCCTTGAAAAGGATTATGAATAGAGCAAGATATTCGCCCTAATTACACTTTGAAGTGTATGGTCGAATACAATTTCAATCAGAGAAAGTTATTACTTCTTCATCTCTTTTACCAACAAACTAGGTAGATACTTGATATCCACTTAATGAGGTAAGAAGAGAAATTCCTTGAATAAGTTCAATGAATGTTTAAAAGTAACAAAACCTAAAGATCATAAAAACAAAGTATTAGTACTTTGTTAAGGTAGGGAACAATTAAGTAAAAACTTTTATTTGCACCAAAAAGAGTATGATATGGTATCACAACTTCACCTTCATAAACACATAATATTAGATAAGGTGTGTTAGAAAGAGACAAATAATCCTATACGATATGATTGAATCTTTACTATAAAGTTGGAAGTAGTTTCTATCACAATTTGTCTAGTATTTATTTATTCCACTAAAACAAAACATAGTTAAAGCAATCAAATACAATTCATATATGATATGATTAGGCATGGTACCTAAGTTATAATTAACTTGTTTCGAAAGAAAGCATGTGGCTTTCTAACCCAACTATCACGAGTTTGTGGCTCATGATGCTGTCTATTAAAGAAATGAGGAGTATTTCTTAAAGACAGAGTGGGAGAAAATGTTCAAGAGCCACAAACTGAGAATAAGACGTAGGAAGATGTTCCTTCTTGGTCAAAATCAGTAATTACTGATTCGAAACCTAAGTGGACAGGAGTCATGTTATTTTTAGAAGTAACAAACCTGTAACTTATTAAGATGCTTTATCTAGTCTCAACTCCACAAGAGTCTGAAATGAGCATAAACATGAAGATGTTTACTTAGCTTGGTTGATTGGTAGCAAAGGGTTTTGCACGCAACAACAACCCTTCATTAAAATTCGGATTTTATAGTTGGATTTAAAAATCAACTTGTATGAGTTTATTAAAATCGCAACTATCCTAAGGTAGGATGAAAACTTAAGAAGAAGTCTTAAGTAGAAGTAAAGGAGTTAAATTGTATGTTTTGATCATGTGATAAACTTTTCTCGAATTGTCGAGTAATTCTGTTTATACATGGAGTTTAGTGGGAGTTATATTGTGTTACTAGTCTTATATGTAGGGGACATATTGATCATTGTGAATGATGGAAGACTTAGGAGAAGAATAATACATCTCTAAGGTATCCAGACCTATAAAGATAGTTCTAAGAGGATATTAGCATTAAATGAATATTCTTATGTTAATAAGAATCTTGACAAGTTCAAAGGTGTTGAACATGTAGAAATTGAATCCACTTGCTTCCGCTGCGGGATTAATTCATTATGCTAAGATGTATTACCATTCTTAAACCTCGTATACTTGGAGTATGACGAGAAGTTACAAATAGGATATTTAAGAGAAGTCTATATATAGCCACATAGTTCATTAGTTAGTACTCAGAAAGTACTAAAGATATGAAGCCAAGCATTTAGAATTGAGATGGATTTATGTGCAAAGAGTTACACAAAAACCATATTCTAAACACATAAGGATGGTTAGAGAACCATCTTGGCTATATTTTTTAAGGAAGATATCTGCTAGAAATATCCTAGGTTGTTGAACAATGAGATATACATAACGGAAATTGAGTACACTTGCAATAATGAGATATGCAAGAAGGAAGGGATGATATTAGGATTCGGTTTTATAAATTGGAAGAACTATGGTAGTTCGTTCCAATAACCGAATGACCTATCCCTACACACTGTGAGGGCAGTGGGAGTTATCCAAAGGCAAAAGAGCCTATGTCCAGATTGGATCTAGACACGTGCTCAAAGAAGTTCTTATAACACAAAATTATTCACAAGAATGAGAAATAGTTTATAGTAAGATTAGGGAAAGTGCAAAGTATTGCTAAAACTTGCTAACCAAGGTGTTTTCATAAGCTAAGCATGATAAGTCATGCCATTTCAATTGAGTTGAGATGTATAGTTATATACAATATTAAGTATGGATTATAGATTATGTAGTAATTGATATGGTATCAATTTTACATATGTGATAATGCATTCATCGTTTGAGTTTTATATTAAAATCTTTTATTAATTTGTTATATCCAAATAGGTTGTAAGGACAACGTTGAAGCCTATTAAAGTGAACTGGATTAACATAGTATTGGCCCATAGTTGCTTATATGAGGTGACGTCTCGAAGTGACTAGAGTGTGATGTGATTGATGGCAAGTTCAAGTGCCATAGAGTCATAAGAGATGACTAGTCGATCACATAGGCAGACTGTATGGGACACTCTGTCAGGCAGTGACTGCTTATAGAGTTCTGGTAATTTTTATAAAGCCTGGTCGTGTCGAGAGCTACTATAGTATTCTTTTGAGTCGATTCTTTGACTAAAGACTGTTCGCCCAAGTTGGCACAGTTTCTGATTGGATTTGATTTATGCTCTACGACTGTCATAACTGAAGTCAAATGGGTATCTTTTAGGTCATGATGAACTGTGGCTAAATGAAGGGAATAGTGCGATAGGAATTGTCCATCCCCTTTCCAGGGTTATCTAAAATCTCAGGGCCACTCGAGGAGTAGTGAACTGAAAATGCGTGGCCACGCTCGGAAGGTATCTACGGTAGATAATTCCGGTCAAACAGTTACTCTTCAGATCGAGGAAACCACTCAAGATATGATCAAATGCAAGTACGACCTGTAAGACACCTTGCATTGAGTGGGAGATGATGTAATAGGACAAGAGAATTGGTGACGCACACTTGTCTCGGACAAGTGGGAGATTGTTGGAGTAAGTTTCCTCAACAATAGTGCGATCACATGATTAAACATCATAGTTAAATCTCATAATAAGAATACCTAAGGGATGATTCAATTATATAGTCAACTGATCAACATTAATCAGTAATGATTGGCTAACTAGAGTTTGACATTACTGTCGTTTGACGGTGGTGATCAGTTGATCCCTTAAGGTCACACCTATAGGACGATTCCCAAACTGAAAAGTTAATTAATCGTATATTGATACGGATTAATTAAACCCTTAAATTGAACAAATTTATTTTATAAGAGATAGTTATATATCTTATTGTAATGTGATTAAATAAGATTTGATTTAGTAATTAATTTGTTATATTACTAAAATTGATTAATGTTTATGAAATATTTGAGATAAGAATTGTTAGTTAGTTATAATTACAAAATGTTGTAGATTATATTGACTAAGTTCAAAATGACCCATTCTACATATATATATATATATGTAATTGTGAATTACCATTTAAATTATTATTTGTAATTTATTTGATAATATAATGATATTTAATTTGTTAAATATGCATTAAAATTACTTGTGACATGTTATGTGTCACATGTCACACATTACAAATGACAAAATGTAAGTTATAAAATGGATGTCCATTTTATCAAGGGTGGACCGAAATTGGGATGGTTAAGGGTGATAATGGGTGTTCTTATTTATGCAAATAAACATCATAATTACCCTACACTAGCTAAACCTACCCTAGGATTATGGGTAAGACAAAAACCATTTGGGTAAGATAAAAAGCATTTGCATGCCCCCCTTTTGACATGATAAAACCGGTTTTCCCCCTCCCTATGTGGATGGGTGATGTTAATATATTGATGATTCTCTCTTATGCTTATCTCTCTATTTTTTTTCTCTACATAAAAATAGTTTTATGCTAAAACTTGTTCAATAATTCTAATAATGCTATCATATTACTAGAGTAGTAATAATAATAATATTAGAATTAATATTTAAGATTACTAATACATATTATCTAGCTAGTTAGTAATTGTATTAATGTTTGGGTTAGTCTTGGGAGCAACTAAGTGTTGGGAAATGTGTCCTCAACAATAGTGCGATCACATGATTTAAATATCATAATTAAATCTCAAATTAAGAATACGTGAGGGATGATTCTTTATACAATCGACTGACCGTCATTAATCGGTAATGATTGGCTAACTAGAGTTTGACATTACTGTCGTGTGACGGTGGTGGTCAGTTGATCCCTTTAGGTTACACCTATAGGATGAAGTCCAAATAGATATTTAATTAATTGTATGCGATACAGATTAATTAATTCCTTAATTATGGGAGTGCAATTTTGCGTCTTATTTTAATGTGATTAAATAAAGATTAAATTTAGTAATTGAGTGTTATATTACTAAATTAGTTGAGATATTAATATAAGTTTTGAGGTAGAGGTAATTAGTTATTTAAAGTTACAAGAAGTTATAATTTTAATTAACTAGTAATTATGGGACCCATTATATATTGATATAATGGTAGTATACTACTCATAAAGTGGAATGTATATTATATTATTAATGGGAATATTTAAGTGTTAAATGATTACATTAATAATTAAAAATGTAAGATAGTTGAACATATGACTTATAAGCATTTGTGGGACAAATGACAAAAGGCAAAAATAGACCATAAAGGGTCCATTATTTCGGCCAAAATGAGAGCAAGAGATGCTCTTGTTTTGTCTTGTTCTTTTTGTTATAAAAATATGTGATAGTGACTTATCCATGACATATCTTACAAAGCTTAAACCCTACACACTACCTACACAAACAAAGAGTAAAAACAAAAGACAAAAGATTCCTCTTTTGTCTCAAGGCCACCGGTTTTGGCTTGATAAAATGGGCATTTGGTTGCTCATTTTATCACTACTTGTTTTTGCTTGAAAATGCTTATATCTCTCTAGCTTTCTCACATGCAAAATTCATAAAAGCTCTCAAAAATACTAATACACTAAATCTATTACTAGAAGTAGTAATATAAGAATATTAGTATTATTAAGGTAATATTTCTACTACATATCTAGTTAATTTTAGTAGAGATTTTTGGGATTCATCTTGGGTGCAATTTATTGGAGTGGCTTCTAAACTTTGAGTCTTAGGAGGATCATCCATCATTATAAGCTCAAGAACAAGTGAAGGAAGGTGACCTTACTTGTGCCCAAATTTTCGAACCAACCAACAATGTAAGGAACATTGTTTTTCTTATAAATCTTTCATTTTGTTATGCATGCACTAGATCTAAAGAACAAATAATTAATAAGTTAATTAGTTCACTATTAGAGGAGTCTAATAATAGGTATATAAACCTAACAAGTTGTATCAGAGCATAAGGATGTTGCATGCATAATCGGTTATTGTTTTTCCGAGTTAAAAGGTTAACATATAAAACTAAAAATTTGTGATTTATTAGTATAAGCCACGAAATCACCATGCATGTTATATATTCTGGTCCTAAAATGTTTTTAGGTCATTTTTATGATTCATGGAAATTTATTGCTCATTTTAAGGATTTTTTGTCATTTTATTACATTTTTATGACTAAAATGGGAATTAAAATGCTAAAAATAGTTAAATTTCGTTTCTGACCTTGAAAAATTTATATGACCTCACATGCATATTTTACAAGTTGTGTGTAAAAGGACGAGTTAATTTGATTAATTTTGCATGATTTATGATTTTTATGAGATAAAAATGGATTAAAAGAGGTAAAATGGTTAAAAATAGTAAAATTTCGAATTAAGCCATGATCTTTTAATATGATGTCACATACAAGATTTACAGAGAGTATGTAAATTTCTAGATTTAAATATCTTCTTTAGCATGATTTATGGATTTTTGAGTAAAAATGGCATAAATAGTGACTATTTTAGCAAAAATTAGCTAAAACGTATTGCATGGCTTGAGAAAATTATTTTAAGTTGCATAAATATCCCACTAATCAGATCTAAAGTTGTAAAAATTATTGGTTTAATTTTCGTATACTTTATACATTTTATGAGATAAAACCGATAAAATGCAACTATATTTTCTCAAAATTAATTCGAAAATTTTAACCATGTTTTTTGACATTATGAGGGTCATGGAATTATTCCAGAATGTTCAAAAATTTAAAATTCAAATTTTGAAACTTTTATGATTTAATTTGGATTTATTTCATGTAAATAATGATTTTAAGGTCAAAAATGAGCATAAAATTAAATCAAGTTGAATTATTGTCAAAAATTTAGTGTTGACTGATTTTTGAGTCCTAAAATGTGTTAGGATAATTAACTTGAGCTTAGATGTGATTTAAGTGTTAATTAGTGATTTTAAAAGGTTATTATCACGCATTTCCATGAAACCGGGTTATATGTACGACATAAGTTAAATAGGGCGATTTGGCACACGATTTTGCATGATAGGTACATATTATAATGCTGCATATTTCAATTGTTGAATGTCTTTTATTTATATAATTTTGAATTATGTAATTTTATCTTAGTATGGCCTTAGTTTTAATCGATATTACCCGTAATGAAAGGGAATATTGATTCGGTTGTAATTTAATGTGATCTCGTATCACTTTTATTTTTATTTCATTAGTTTTTCCATTTTACAAATGTATAATAGGAATAGCTTTGTATTTTTATTATTATTTGTAATTATGGAGCATCTTCAAGACGGTGCCATTCGGAAAGGTGATCCGACGAAGACGGTGTCTTGGGAGGCGTGCCAATTGAAGATTCAAGGGACCAAAGGAGTTGGTTTCCGAATATGTAATAGATTATTTGATTTTCTATTTTAGGAAGGCCATACTAGGAATTTTATTTATTGCTTTGCAATTCTTTTAATATGTTACATGCATTGCCAAATCGCCATAACAACACATGCATATCATATCGAGTCATCGACCGTGTCAATTATAATTATCGTAGTTCACCGATTTAGTTCACTTAAAACGTGATAGATAATAAATTGACAAGACCTCTCACATATAAAAATTGAGAAATAGCCTTACCAAAAAGTAGAAACCCATGAAGTACCAATTTCACAAGGGAGTTAATCCGGCTTCACCGTAATACAAACCTTGTTACGTTGGCGAAGTGGGGTAGTAAAATGTTATTACATCGAAATTTGGATTGAGCTCAACGGAAGTATTGTTGACCGTAGTCGCATGTGTTCCGGGCTAGAGATGAGAATTAGAGTAATTTTTATCGACCGAGAGTTCTAAAAGTAGAATCGATTAAAAGGTTAATCTACCGAGTTATATTAATAAGGGATGAATCGGCTCACCGTGCCCGAGTTGATATGAATTTGGATCTTGGAATCATTTATGTAGTTGGGTGGAGGTCACTATATAAATGCAATACTTGTAGTTAAATTTACGAGTATTATTAAAACGATAGATGTAAATTAATTCCTTCATTTCCTATTTTGTAGTCAAATTTGTTTTAATCAACCGCAATGGCAACTCCAAACGCGTCCGCATCCACTAGTTCCACCCCGCTTACCAATGTGTCATGGCTCCGATCCTTCATGGATCGATGTAAGTTAGAAAAGAATGGGTCCAATTTCGCCGATTGGGATGCACAACTTCGCTTGGCCGCGCAAGGTGACGACAAGCTTCGTTACCTTACCGAGGCATCTCCCACCGAACCACCTAATACTAGGTCCACCCCCGCCGCTAGGCAAGCCTATGAGGATTACCAAAGAGAGTCGGCCGCAATGAAAAATGTATTGATCTTTGCTATGGAGGCCGAACTCCAACGAAGTGCTATAAAGATTAACACCGCTCATGAGATCTACATGAAGCTTGTGAACATGTTTTCACGAGCTCCTAGGGTCATTCAATATGAGGCGGCTTCTGCATTTTTTGATCTTAACATCAAAGAGGGCCAAAAGGTGAGCCCTCATGTGCTCAAGTTGATGGAGCATGTTGAGACCTTAAAAATGCATAAGGTGGAAATTCCTAATGAACTTGTAATTGATCGAATTCTCCATTCCCTCAGTAAAATCAAAGCATATGTTCAATTCCGGGTGAATTTTAATATGAAAGATAAGAAGGTTTCCCTTGATGAGTTGCACAAAATGCTTGTGCAAGCCGAAAGGCATATGGGGCTAAGTGTTAGCACCACCAAAGATGTGCTCAATATCAATCAGAAGAGCAAAGGAACCTTCAAGAAAAGTGGGAAAAAGGGAAAGAAGCGAACTCCCAACAGGAACACAGCTAAGACTTATGAAGCAAGCACCTCCAAGCCCAAGTACAGTGCCCCCTCCGGGGACAAGTGCCACTATTGTTGTGGAGTTGGGCATTGGAAGAGAAATTGTTCCAAGTATCTTGGCAACATCAAAGCTGGAAAGGTTATTCCAGTAGGTATATAACTATCCCTATCTTTTATGTTTCAATCTCAATTAGTATGTGATACAACTTGTGATGATTACCCTTTTTATTGTAAATAGGGCCCCCTCCTAGCAAGGACAAAGGCAAGGAGAAGCAAGTCTAGAGGATCACGAGGAAAGCTAGAGTAGCCGACCATGGTGATGGATCAATGGAAGCTTGGCTTTTAATTTGCTTTGTCTTTAATTTTATGATGAATTTCATGTTTTTAGAACTATTTTGATTTCCTTGTGTGACTTGGAAATTGGTTTGTATCCTTTAAACACGGGTTGTATTTTGGATATTGGTGATTTGGTTTTCAACCAAAATCACTTGTTTTATTATGTTGTTTGTTCTAAAATCATCATCATTGATTACTTGCGTATAGAAACATTAGATAAACAACTCAAATTGATCAAGTAGACGATTATGATGATGGGATCATTATATGTCCATAAGCTATGAATCTGATTCCCCTTATGTCTTTGTTACTTAAAGTAACAACTTACTTATATAAGATCCATTCTAAGAGTTGTAATGAGTTTTTGAATTCATCAAGTAGAGAATTCACAACACCAAATGGACATATTATTCTAATTGGATGGTCAACCGTGAGATACCTAGAATAGAGAGTCTATTAAACCAGATTACATGGATCAGACTGTCATATTATCAAGCTGCCATGTTAGGATGGCCTTTTGAAAGTTAATATATAGTCTTGGAAAACTCCAAATACTCCGTAAATATATGTTTGTGACTCACAAAGCTATCTCTCAAGAAATTAGGTGTATTTCTGAGAGATAGAGTGGGAGTAGATTGAATCGTCACAAACATCTCTTTTAGTTGAAATGTTACTTTGTGAAAGTAATAGAATTATAGAGTGGGAGTTGGTATTGAACTATAGTCTATGAAGATAGATTGAGAGCATAGTTCAGTGGGAGTTTATCGCACATGTCTTATTGTTTAAAAATATTACTTTGTGAAAGTGATAGTATTATGACCTTGTTACATACGAGCCGAAGCATTACAATCCGAAAATTGTTACTCATGAGTAGATTTACTTTAAAAGTGAGGGTCTCTTTAAAGGTAAATAGAGCTTTAGAGTAGTTAAATGCATATGATTTACATGAAGATGTTGATCAAGATAAATTGTGTTAGGAATTGCTGCATTTCATTTTAATGAAAAATGGCAAATATAATTCGCTTTTCTAAAATGGGAATTTAGAGAAGGAAATGTTTAAAAACACAAAACCTTAGATGAAGATCTAAGAATCCTAACATATTATGCATAGCTTTCTTAAGTAAACCTAGGATGGTCTTAAGCAAGCATTAAAGGATTATACTTTTCGTTCATGTGATTATAGTGAATTGTTTCATTCACATGATTGAAGAATCATGATATACATGAAGTTAAGTGGGAGCTAGAATTGTTTCTCCATGTCTTATATGTTGATAACATATTACTTATTGAGAATAATATACCAATGCTCTCTTCTGGCAAGATTGATTGGGAGACATGGAAAGGGATGTAAAGTGTTCTAGATTTTGAATCCATGTGAGAGAATATTGGCATAGAGTTGAGAGTCTTATGAGGATAAGATATTTCGCATCTGTTGAACAACAACAAAGTTGAATGGCTTATTCATGATGATGAAAGTGGAATTACTATGATGGAATCATAGTCGTTCACTGAACCCATTAAGTTGTTGATTACATGAAATCGATTACTAATGTTTCCGCCGTTAGAACGATTATGTATGCCAACAGACGCACGTGTTGTGATGTACCATATGCTAGGTACATGATAAATCAATAATAAGTCAATTCATTAGATGGGCTTGTGAAAGCCTTAAAGTACAATTGATGACTTGTACACATGTTTGGATGATAAACTAAGTTAAGGTGTTGAAGGGTTGCACCAACTTTAGTTTCCAAGCTTAAAAGGATTTGATGAAATCTTAAGCTAATGTTATTGACTAAGGAGTAAGAAACTAAGAAAAGTGTTTTAGTTTCACGCATTGCAAATTCTACAAAAGGATTCTAAGTAAATGGTGATTAAATGGTCAACGTAGGGATTAAGGGTGAATCCCTCTACTAATGACTTTATCACAAGTTATGCGATAACAGTGGGAGCTTCTTTCAAGTTAAAAAGCTCAGATCTAGTATGAAGTCTAGACATATACTTAGAGAAATTCATGTCATTAGAAATGACATTGAATGGAAGGAAATAACAATTAATAAAGTTGGAACATATGGATATCGGGTATATCCACTTGCCAAGCTTGTATTGCATTTTTAACTAGTGTTTTAATACACTAGAGATTATAGAATATGAAGTAGTAATAGTGTATTGACTATTCATATGTGATAATCACATTTATCGTTTGAGTTTTATTAAACTCACCCGCTACCTTGTCGTATCCGAATGGGTTGTAGAGATAAATTGAACCCCATTAAAGTGAACTGGATTGACATGGTGTTCGCCCCTAGTTACTTATATGAGGTGACGTCTCGAAGTGACTAGAGTGTGATGCGATTGATGGCAAGTTCAAGTGCCATAGAGTCATATGGGATGACTAGTCGATCACATAGGCGGATGTATGGGACAATCTGTCGGGCGATGACCGCTTATAGAGTTCTGGTAATTCATAAAGCCTGGTCGTGGCAAGAGCTACTATAGTATTCTTATGAGTCAATTCTTTTGACTAGAGACTATTCGCCCAAGTTGGCACAACTTCTGATTAGCTTTGATTTATACTCTACGATTTCTTAAACGAGGTCAAACTGGGTATATTTTGGGTTATGTTGGACTGTGGCTGAACGAAGGGAATAGGGCGATAGGAATTGTCCACCCCTTGTCAGGGTTGTTTGAAATCTCAAGGCCACTCGAGGAGTAGTTAACTGGAAATGCGTGGCCACGCTCGGAAGGTATCTATGATAGATAATTCCGGTCAGACAGTTAATCTCCGGATCGAGAAAACCACTCAAGATATGATCAAATGTAAATCGACCCGCAAGACACCTTGCATTGAGTGGGAGATTGTAATAGGACAAGAGAATTGGTGACGCACACTTGTCGAGGACAAGTGGGAGATTGTTGGGAAATGTGTCCTCAACAATAGTGCGATCACATGATTTAAATATCATAATTAAATCTCAAATTAAGAATACGTGAGGGATGATTCTTTATACAATGATCGACCGTCATTAATCGGTAATGATTGGCTAACTAGAGTTTGACATTACTGTCGTGTGACGGTGGTGGTCAGTTGATCCCTTTAGGTCACACCTATAGGATGAAGCCCAAATAGATATTTAATTAATTGTATGCGATACAGATTAATTAATTCCTTAATTATGGGAGTGCAATTTTGCGTCTTATTTTAATGTGATTAAATAAAGATTAAATTTAGTAATTGAGTGTTATATTACTAAATTAGTTGAGATATTAATATAAGTTTTGAGGTAGAGGTAATTAGTTATTTAAAGTTATAAGAAGTTGTAATTTTAATTAACTAGTAATTATGGGACCCATTATATATTGATATAATGGTAGTATACTACTCATAAAGTAGAATGTATATTATATTATTAATGGGAATATTTAAGTGTTAAATGATTACATTAATAATTAAAAATGTAAGATAGTTGAACATATGACTTATAAGCATTTGTGGGACAAATGACAAAAGGCAAAAATAGACCATAAAGGGTCCATTATTTCGGCCAAAATGAGAGCAAGAGATGCTCTTGTTTTGTCTTGTTCTTTTTGTTATAAAAATATGTGATAGTGACTTATCCATGACATATCTTACAAAGCTTAAACCCTACACACTACCTACACAAACAAAGAGTAAAAACAAAAGACAAAAGATTCCTCTTTTGTCTCAAGGCCACCGGTTTTGGCTTGATAAAACGGGCATTTGGTTGCTCATTTTATCACTACTTTTTTTTGCTTGAAAATGCTTATATCTCTCTAGCTTTCTCACATGCAAAATTCATAAAAGCTCTCAAAAATACTAATACACTAAATCTATTACTAGAAGTAGTAATATAAGAATATTAGTATTATTAAGGTAATATTTCTACTACATATCTAGTTAATATTAGTGGAGATTTTTTGGATTCATCTTGGGTGCAATTTATTGGAGTGGCTTCTAAACTTGGAGTCTTAGGAGGATCATCCATCATTATAAGCTCAAGAACAAGTGAAGGAAGGTGACCTTACTTGTGCCCAAATTTTCGAACCAACCAACAATGTAAGGAACATTGTTTTTCTTATAAATCTTTCATTTTGTTATGCATGCACTAGATCTAAAGAACAAATAATTAATAAGTTAATTAGTTCACTATTAGAGGA
The DNA here is from genome assembly GCF_048544455.1 of Silene latifolia. Lineage (NCBI taxonomy): Eukaryota > Viridiplantae > Streptophyta > Magnoliopsida > Caryophyllales > Caryophyllaceae > Silene > Silene latifolia. The sequence continues at coordinate 67,386,563 of NC_133533.1, read as the reverse complement.
GTCTAATAATAGGTATATGAACCTAACACTAAGAGGAGTGTCTCTAAACTTGAGACTTGAAGATCTTGGAGGATCATTCCAAATGTATTGAGCTCAAGAACAAGTGAAGGTAGGAGACCTTACTTGTACCCCCAAAAATTCAAACCATATACAATGTAAGAAATGTGATTTTCTCCTTATTTTTGTTCATTTTGTGTAACACCCCGGTTTAAGAAGGAGCCTTTGGCAAGACATTCCCTAATAAACCGAACTGTTACCATCTCGGTTTCCCGAGGTAGTGAATAACAAATTAAACTCCAAGGCAACTTAATTAACATTTTAACTTAACTATTACAAATTCTCCTTCTAAATTAAATTACAAAACTAACGTAAATAAAAGTGAAGTCTTCTAGATGCTGATCTAGCTACTAGGTCGTCTGATCCAGTGTCTCACGCCCATCAAGCTCCCGTCCTATCTCTTAAACCTGTCAAGTCTGCTCCCCATAAAACGGTTCATCACAGGTGTTCACGAATACACAGGGTCAACCACGAGGTTGAGTAGGGAAAACAAGAAAACAAAAAGAAATATGATATGCATGATACTCCGTCACCTCCATCTCCATCTCAACTCATCACACACAACCCCGACGCCCACCATACCGATCCCGGATTATATATATCGACCGTAGTCGATCCGCCCGTCGCTCGAGGACACCAGGGCAAGTCCTGCAGAACCAGCCTGGGCCTTATCACAACATCGCATCGTATCTCATCATCGTCACCACCACACCAACCTCCAACTCCAATGCATATGCAATGCTCACAGTAATCAATGCAACATGATATGTATAACAATGAATGAAATCATGCCAGCTATCAAAATAATGAATTAACATAATCAAGACGAAAATCCGGTGTATGAATCATAACATAAATTACAACCACGCACAAGTCATCGATCACGGCTCGGTCACATGTAACAAACAACTCAACACAATTTAACAACACCGTAAGTCAAGTGTATTTCCCTACCTCGTAATCAGTCAAATAGCCGGATGCTCAGTGATAATCCACAATAATTCGTCCTCTGAAAGATAATGAAATGATAACCAATTACTTAACTATTCCCGTTCCCAAAATGGAAGTTACTAAAAATAGAAACTTCCCGATATAGAAACTTTCCTCTTTTAACAAACCCGACTCAAACCCGACTTGAATTATTAAATGATTCGGGAATTAAATTAATTAATTAAGAGTACGACTCATTACGAATATAACGATTACATTATGAAAAACCCGCTTTAAAACCCACAAAACAGCCCGACATCAACTACTCCCTTCACCCTCACCCACGCACCACCACCGCCACCACAAGGCCGTGTCAACCACTGCACCAGTCCCCCACTTCAACCCAACCACCAAAACACCCCCACTGGGGTCGACCCTCGCCGGCGAGGTGAACCACGGCCGTCTTTTGGCCTGGTTCACAGCCGTGCCTCACCAACCACCCCTGATTCCCCACTTACCACCACCGCAGCTATCCTTTAATTCTCACAAACAACCACGAGTCAACTCGCAGCCAACCCACGACCACCGACATCACAAAGACCACCATGTCGACCTCCCCCTAGTCGACGGTGGTGCCACCCAAACTCACCCCTCCAAACTCGCCCGAAAACGCATCGACACTAGATTTGCCACCCCTTATCACCACCGACAACCACCCTAAACACCACCATTTCACTCGTCCCTTACCACTCTACCTATATACCCCGTCAACAACCACCCATAACACCTCCCCACGACACACAACCACCCGCAAAACCCGACGTAAAAACAAAACAGAGGAGGTGTGTGGAGTTCTTACCTTTTCTCGCCACGAAACCGCCACTACGGCCGCCGAAACGCCGACCACCACTCTGCGCTCTCCCTTGCTGCACCGTCAACCTCCACACTCTCTCTCCCTCTCTCGAATTGCGTGAAAACAGGTGTTTGGTGTTGGTGAAGGAAGGAGGCGGGTTGAGGGAGGGGTGTGTATGGTTAGGGTAAAAATTAGGTTAAAATGTTAGGTTAAAGATCAAGTTAAATGGTAAATGGGTCATGGGTATGGGTAACGTGATATGGGTCAAATATCGTTCAGTTAAACCCGTCTCAACAAGTTTACGAGTAACTTGGTCTTACGATATCAACACGACTACACAATTAACTCGACTCAACTATTATCCCGACATAATTAGTAAAATAATATATAATAATTATACATAACAATATCCGTTTAATTAATTATATTATATAAAATACGGGGTATTACAGTCTTCCCCCCTTAAAAAGAACTTCGTCCCGAAGTTCGCTCAACTACCAAACCTCCAAGTACCACCGTGGTTACCAAAACAGATTTCCTAGTACCAGCACTCATGAACTTAAGCGGGTGAAACGGTATGTTACATTCTACCCTCCTAAAAAGAAAGTTACGTCCCGGAACTTACTTCATGCAATCCTATCACCACTCATAAACTCATGCAAACTCTCAGAGCACCATAACAGCAGCAGTTTAGTTACACAACATAGAGAACTCATTTGTATGGGTACCACGCAACGAAACATCAGCGAAACATCAGCTTGAACCAACTACGATCTACAACTTGATCAAAACCACAATCTAATCACAAGTGTAACATAAACCTTAAGATTTTACAATCCTACCCAACTAAAAACATGGTTACGTCCTCGTAACCTCTTCTCTACTTTCATATTCCAATGTAACAAAACACTGTCAACAACATGTAACAGAAAAGAACTCATGACCAAAAGATTTTGCAGCAACATTAAAGTTGGAAACAAGGTTTTATTATGAAGTTAACTGATTGTCAACAAGTATCACTTATTACTTAGTTCATGCTTGACTTAAAACACAACATCGAACTAGAAGAACAACAAGAAGGAACCAAAGGTCTACACGGTTTCACAACAGACCGATCATGGGGTCACTAGCCCTAACCCAACGGTCCTTAGGTCGCGCTTCCTCTGTTTCTGGGGACTTCTATGTCATTCTCTTTCTGGTTCACCTCTTCCCCGAAGTCTGGCCTGGGTGGTTCAGTCGTACTTCCGGCATCAGGTACATTAGCGTAAAATTTGTATCTCAGGTCGTCTGCTATAAAGTCGAAGGTATGCTCGGGCGGGTATTTGGCCCCGCCGCAGTAGTTGGGGTCACGGAAAAGCCTCATGCAATGGGTGGTCAACTCTCTCATATAGAAGCGTTTGCTGTCCTTTAGTATGCCAGAGTCAGGGATAGAATCGATAAGGGTATACGCTCTTAACTGAGTATTAGTTAAATACTCAGGGTGCCCATTATGGCCATACATGTCCATGGCAGTGCAAAGTCTCTCACAATGCTCATTAAAGTCAATCAAGTGACATGTAACAGACTTGCGGGTGTACATTGTAGGGATCCATCCTACAAAATGGAAGGTTAACAAATTTAGACACAAGGGTGTTAAGACAAGGGACTCATCCTCGAGGTTTAAGTGTGCGAAAGATATATAACAAGTGTTCAGGGTAACTGTTGTAATACAAGGGTTTTGGTCAACTCAAGATCATCACAATTCGTATTATCTACCGAGAACAATCATCTCGAAATATCAACCGCAAGAATACACGTAAACCAAAGATACAATCTACATTGATCCCACCAAACTCCACTCCCAAGTCAAAACCGTTACCAATTCCGAATAATTGAACAATCTGCTACTCATAAATCACCAGGAGTATTCAAAATATGCGGTACATGAGCATTACTTAAACACCTCGAAACCATAGAAAACACAACACGTAATCAAAATCTTTTTACTCATCAGACATACAACACGAATTGGCCAACTTGTTTGATATAAATTCTGAAACATATTCGCTAATAAAAGTAACAACATATGATCCATGCCAACGCAACACTACTTCCATATCACACATGTGTTTGACATCATAGCAACCATATCGTTCAATTGTGTCCAAAGAACTTAGTACCACTCATTTTCAGCAAAACAACCGATTTCGCATAAATAGTTTCACATACATTCACCATCGTATACTTGTAGAATTCTAGCTATAGTAAAAGATTAGCAACTTGGAAACTTCACTGATTTGCACGACTTAAATACTTAGGCAACCCGTAGACTCAATTAAATGTAACTATAACTACTATCATTTAAACCAATACATATCATGTGAATCATCAAAGGGTTATCCTATTATAATCGTCGACATAGTTATCATAACAATCTTCATGTTAATATAATTGATAGTAACGACACAAGAATATAACTATGCCAATTGTCGTGTTATATCAAACAGTTTTCCTTTATATCATACCCACGCATTTGCAAGAATCACTTTAGTGCTTTATGACACTGTAATAACGAACATATTCAATAACAAAAATAACAACACTGTTTATTATCATGTTATAGGTTTTAGGTTCAACTGAAATAACTTAATGCAATAAAAGCAATAAGTATAACTATAGGCATACAGACTCACATAAAGGACCTTAGGACTCAGATGACATCTCACATGTGGGAACATTTAGACCTAACCATTACTACCGTCCATGTGTAAATATTTAACATCATTATTGTAAATATTCATGCGAGTACATTAGGACATTTAACGCCACCAAATTTACCAAGATATGATAATATAGTTTTATATTTATGTATACCCGACCACTATACGAATATGATGAACAACAGAGGTATTACAACATGCCACAAAATATGCAAACAACTGGACTCGTACAAACATTTCAACCTCGATTAATAATCAAATTAAGCTACCCAATTTTTTTGCTCATGCTATCATGTCAACAATGTTAACAGCTAAGTTTTAATTTTATCACTTGTTAAGATATATAACTACTGAACATGCGTGCTACTATCATCATATAAAACATTATAAGATCACATTAGTAAGGTTCATGAAATAACCAAACAATTATATGAAAACTCACATAGTACGCACCTTTTACCGGTCATGATTCACGTTATAACTTTCGAAAATCACGAGTAAACAGCCGTTCAACGAAAACTTGAGTTACATTACTTTTCATAACATACAGAGAGTTAATAGTTCGTGATAAAAGAAGGAGGTCGAAAGTTCAAGAATTCAATTTTTTTTTTTTTTTTTTTTTAAAGAATTTTACAACTCAGTTGGTCCAAACAAGTGTGTGACAGCAATTGGTCCGAAACTTGGGTCAGTTAGCAAAGCTTACCATTTAATATAGAGACATCAAGAATTTTCGTGGCTTATCAAATTGAAAACGTATGCGAAACCTCTAGTCAATGGAGTTGGAATTATGCAAAAATCATTTACACAAATTAAATGAGGATTTTTACAAAAACGTTGGTCGAAACATCACTGCACAGGAACTTCCCGACCACAGCCCACTAAAACATTCATTACTCTTAATCCGTATACCCTATAAGCATGAAACCAACGCCAAAAGAACACTAACTCACGAGGCTATTTCTCATAAAATTTTCATCCGTAGAAAATTAACAGAAAGGAAATGACAGCAAGATCAATTACAGAGTATAATCAAATAAAACGGGTTCCAACACTAAATCATTCATTTCCCATGTTCCACCCTCTTACAACCATACTATCAACACTAACTCATCCTAACTTAAATCTCGCACTTTTGTATATACGTAAACATCTACCCCATAGAAATCCTTTCGCATCCCGACCTACCCCTTACATCTAATCACGATTGCTATGACTAGCACAAGCAATTCAATGGTGTCTCTCATTACTATCACGATACTATACTAACATGGCTTCGGGGTCACATAACCGCATATCACTAGACATAACAATACTATCAGCACATCATTCAACATCTATCCAGATAAATATCATAATTTCAGCACCAGGTCTCAAGGTATACATCAACTCGCCTATATCCAAGGTTTTCCTTCTAACTACCCCATTCACTCGTTTTCTCTTGGGTTGCCTGGTTCAAAACTGAGAGGGCAAAAGAGCACGCATTAAGGGCGCCTTCTTAACCGCACTGTGAGCTCCTAGCAGTTTATTCCCAGGGGTTCATTTTATTTAGACGCATCCTACGTTCATTGGGTTCATTGGTTTAGGCCTGAGGATCGTTCGCTCTGATACCACTTTGTAACACCCCGGTTTAAGAAGGAGCCTTTGGCAAGACATTCCCTAATAAACCGAACTGTTACCATCTCGGTTTCCCGAGGTAGTGAATAACAAATTAAACTCCAAGGCAACTTAATTAACATTTTAACTTAACTATTACAAATTCTCCTTCTAAATTAAATTACAAAACTAACGTAAATAAAAGTGAAGTCTTCTAGATGCTGATCTAGCTACTAGGTCGTCTGATCCAGTGTCTCACGCCCATCAAGCTCCCGTCCTATCTCTTAAACCTGTCAAGTCTGCTCCCCATAAAACGGTTCATCACAGGTGTTCACGAATACACAGGGTCAACCACGAGGTTGAGTAGGGAAAACAAGAAAACAGTAAATATGATATGCATGATACTCCGTCACCTCCATCTCCATCTCAACTCATCACACACAACCCAACTACCGATCCCCAGACTATATATATCGACCGTAGGAGGAGGACACCAGGGCAAGTCTGCAGAATCCAGCCTGGCCTTATCACAACATCGCATCGTATCTCATCATCGTCACCACCACACCAACCTCCAACTCCAATGCATATGCAATGCTCACGAATCAATGCAACATGATATGTATAACAATGAATGAAATCATGCCACTATCAAAATAATGAATTAACATAATCAAGACGAATTCGATCAACCACACTCCAGTGTATGAATCATAACATAAATTACAACCACGCACAAGTCATCGATCACAAACACATGTAAGGAAGTCAAGTGTATTTCCCCTACCTCGAATCTTAGCTTGCTCGGTGATAATCCACAATAATTGGTCCTCCTCGAAAGATAATGAAATGATAACCAATTACTTAACTATTCCCGTTCCCAAAATGGAAGTTACTAAAAATAGAAACTTCCCGATATAGAAACTTTCCTCTTTTAACAAACCCGACTCAAACCCGACTTGAATTATTAAATGATTCGGGAATTAAATTAATTAATTAAGAGTACGACTCATTACGAATATAACGATTACATTATGAAAAACCCGCTTACAAAACAGCCCGACATCAACTACTCCCTTCACCCTCACCCACGCACCACCACCGCCACCACAAGGCCGTGTCAACCACTGACCATAAAAACACCCCCCACTTTGGTCGACCCTCGTAACCACGGCCGTCTTTTGGCCTGTTCACCCCCACCAACCACCCCTGATTCCCCACTTACCACCACCGCAGCTATCCTTTAATTCCTGTCAAACAACCACGAGTCAACTCGCAGCCAACCCACGACCACCGACATCACAAAGACCACCATGTCGACCTCCCCTAGTCGACGGTGGTGCCACAACTCACCCCTCCAAACTCGCCCAAAACGCATCGACACTAGATTTGCCACCCTACCGCCACTATCACCACCGACAACCACCCTAAACACCACCATTTCACTCGTCCCTTACCACTCTACCTATATACCCCGTCAACAACCACCCATAACACCTCCCCACGACACACAACCACCCGCAAAACCCGACAAAAAACAAAACAGAGGAGGAGGTGTGGAGTTCTTACCTTTTCGCCACGAAACCGCCACTACGGCCGCCCGAAAACGTCGACCACCACTCTGCGCTCTCCCTTCACAACCTCCACACTCTCTCTCCCTCTCTCGAATTGCGTGAAAACAGTGTTTTGGTGTTGGTGAAGGAAGGAGGCGGGTTGAGGGAGGGGTGTGTATGGTTAGGGTAAAAATTAGGTTAAAATGTTAGGTTAAAGATCAAGTTAAATGGTAAATGGGTCATGGGTATGGGTAACGTGATATGGGTCAAATATCGTTCAGTTAAACCCGTCTCAACAAGTTTACGAGTAACTTGGTCTTACGATATCAACACGACTACACAATTAACTCGACTCAACTATTATCCCGACATAATTAGTAAAATAATATATAATAATTATACATAACAATATCCGTTTAATTAATTATATTATATAAAATACGGGGTATTACATTTTGTTATGCATGCAACTAGATCCACTAGTATATAAATTATAGGTAATTTATAAAATAATTAGATGAGTCTAATAGGGGTATATGAACCAAACAATTGGCATCAAGAGTTTTGGTATTGTATGCATAATCGGTTTGGTTTTTCCGAGTTAAATGTAACTTATTTAAAAGTAGATATTTTGTGATTTATAAGGATAAAGCCACGAAAATTTTTGCATGTTATACATTCTGGTTCTAAAATATTTTTAGGTCATATTGATGATTTATGGATGATTATTGCTTATTTTAATGATTTTTAGTGAAATAATTACATTTTATTGAGTAAAATGAACTTTTATTTACTAAAAATAGTTAAACTTCACTAATGGCCGTGATTTTTTAGTATCACCTCACATGAATATTTTGCATATTGTATGTAAAATTTCGGATCATTGTGATTAGTTTTGCATGTTTTATAATTTTTATGTGATAAAAATGGTATAAATGGAGATTAGATAACTAAAAATAGTTAAACTTCGAAACAGGCCATAAAATTTTAATATGATGTCACATGCATATTTTACAGATTGTATGTAAAATTTGAGATAAATGTGATCTATTATGCATGATTTATAATTTTAATGGTTAAAATGTTATAAATAGTGACTATTTTTAGCAAAAATAACTAAAATGAATTTTATGGCATGAAAATTTTCCATATTTTATATATGATATGGACATCAGATCTAAAGTTGCATAATTAATTTCGTTTGATTTGGTATGTTTATTGATTTTTATGTGATAAAATAGATAAAAGGCAACTTTATTAGTCATAAAAATCTTAGAGGATCATTCCAAATGTATTGAGCTCAAGAACAAGTGAAGGTAGGAGACCTTACTTGTGCCCCAAAAATTCGAAGCATATACAATGTAAAAAATGTGACTTTCTCCTTATTTTTGTTCATTTTGTTATGCATGCAAGTAGATCCACTAATATATAAATTATGGGTAATTTATAAAATGATTAGATGAGTCTAATAGGGGTATATAAACCTAACATAAACTCCACACCCCATACATCAAAGAGTTCTAATTCCAAGATATTGTTCAAAGGCATCTCATCTCGCCTCCCAATGTTACCTCTTCTTTGGCAAGAATCACATGAATGGACCAAAGCATAAGCATCCTTAAATACAGAGGGCCAATAAAATCCACAATGAAGGACCCGAGCTTGGGTCCTAGAGGTGGACAAATGGCCTCCATATGTCATAGCATGGCAAGGTTAAAGGATTGCTTTCCCTTCTTCATGAGTGAGACATCTTCTATAAATTCCATCATTGCATGTCCTATATAAGAAAGGATCTTCCCACACATACGCTAGACTCATATCTCAACTTCTTCCTAGCTTGGTTGTCAAGTTCTTCCGGAATAAAGCTAGAGCTCAAGTAGTTAGCAATATCCGCATACCAAGGGTCGGATAGCGTGATAGCTAAAATAGAGTCATCGGGTATCCATTCATCAATGGGAATCCCATCACCAACATCTCCCCGGGCTTCTTTAGTCAACCTTGATAAGTGATCCGCAACAAGATTTTCGGGTCCCGATTTATCTTTGATTGTGACATCAAACTCTTGTAACAACACTACCCAACGGATCAATCTCGGCTTAGCATCCTTCTTGACCATAAGTTGCTTGATAGCGGTGTGATCCGTGTAGACAACGACTTTAGAACATAGAAGGTAAGGCCGGAACTTTTCAAAAGCATACACCACCGCCAACATTTCTTTCTCCATGGTGGTGTAATTGCATTGAGCATTGTCCAAGGTTTTGCTTACATAGGCTGTCATATGGAGTTTCTTGTCTTGTCTTTGACCCAAGACCGCCCCTAATGCAAAGTCACTTGCATCACACATCAACTCGAAGTGGAGGTCCCAATTGGGTGATTGTACTATTGGACCGATATCAAGGCTTGCTTGAGCCTACAAAAGATTTCAACACAAGATTCATCAAATATGAAGGGAGTGTCCTTAGCAAGAAGTGAGGTGAGGGGTTTAGCGATTTTTGCAAAATCTTTGATAAACCTTCGGTAAAAACCCGCATGACCCGAGAAACTCCTTACACCCTTGACATTTGTGGGTGGGAGAAGTTTCTCAATCACCTCTACCTTTTCTTTGTCCACTTGGATCCCCTCCTTAGAAATAACATGTCCTAGAACCACTTTTTGCACTATGAAATGGCATTTTTCCCAATTCAATTTCAAATTGTATTAGATGCACGTTTGGAGCACGAGGGGGAGATTATTTAAGCAATCATAAAATGAGGTGCCATGGACCCTAAAATAGTCCATGAAAACCTCCATAGACTTCTCAATGTCCTTAGAAAAGATAGACATCATGACCCGTTGAAATGTCCTGGGAGCATTGCAAAGCCCAAACGGCATTCTCCGATATGCGAAGACGCCGAAAGGACAAGTAAAGGTAGCCTTTGCTTGATCATCCGGGTGTATGGGTATTTGAAAGAACCCGGAGTACCCATCAAGGAAGCAAAAATACTCATGGTTTGTAAGTCTCTCGAGCATTTGGTCAATGAATGGTAAGGGGAAGTGATCTTTGATTGAGGCGGAATTGAGCTTTCTATAATCAATACACATCCTCCATCCCGTGACCGGTCGGATAGAGATGAGTTCACCTTCCTCATTCTCAACCACGGTCATAGCGCCCTTTTTGGGGACGATTTGAACCGGGCTCACTCAATCGCTCCCCGAGATGTAGTATATATTTCCGGCCTCAAGCAACTTATCAACTTCCTTCCTTACCACCTCCTTCAATTTCTCATTCAACCTTCTCATAGGTTGAGCGGAAGGAGTAAATCCATCCTCAAGTGTGATGCAGTGCATGCAAATTCGAGGATCGATTCCCGTGAGATCATCAAGGCTATACCCAATGGCTTTCTTGTTTTCTTTAAGGACATTTAAAAGTTTTTCCTTTTGAGATGCCATTAGGTTTGCATTGATGATAACGGAAAGGAGTTTGTCTCATCAAGATAGGCATACTTAAAGGAGGAGGGGGGTAAAGGCTTAAGATCTACCTTTAGAGGGTTCTTACTATCAACTTTATCAATGATTGGTGGTAAAGCTTCATAATCTTCCTCCAAAGGCTCCCCCAAGCATTTATCCTTTGCATCTTCAATTGCTTCTTCTAACATGTCTATGGAATAGACACTCTCAAACATTGGTTGTGACATTGCTCTGATCAAAGAAAATTCAACCACATTTCCTCCCACCTTGAAAGTGAGCTTCCCTTCCTTGACACTTATGTTGACATCCCCGGTTGGCAAGAAGGGTCTCCCAAGAATAATAGGAGTTTGTTGGTCTTCCGGGATGTCTAACACCACAAAGTCCGCCGGAATATAGAAATTGCCCACTTTAACCGGAACATCTTCAAAGACACCCATAGGTCTTTGTACCGATCTATCGGTTAGTTGCAAAGTCATAGAAGTAGGTATCATGTCATGCAACCCAACTTTCTTTGCAATAGGGAGCGGAAGTATGCTAACACTAGCACCAAGATCACAAAGTACCTTCTTGATACACACATTACCCACCATGCATGGAATAGAAAAACTACCCGGATCTTATAGTTTTCCTGGCATGGGATTGAGTAAGACAACGCTACATTGCCTCCTAAGAGCCACTAGACCATCTCCTACAATGCTCCTCTTCTTTATCAACACATCCTTCAAGAATTTGGTGTAGAGTGGCATTTGTGTCACTACCTCGGTGAAAGGTAATGAAATTAACTTCAAGTTTCTTCAACATATCCAAGAATTTGGAGAATTTCTTCTCCTCATTTATTACTCTACTTCTATTAGGAAATGGTATTGGAGGGTTGTTGGTCTTTTCGGAAGTTGAGGCTTGCTTGGTGTTAACCACTTCATTTGATTCTTTTCCTTTCCATTGGTCTCTTTCAACCACTCTTTCTTGGTTTTTTTCAACCACTATTTCCTCCAAAACAAAGTTTTCATCATCTTCAAGATAGTCACTCACCTTCCCTTTCTTATTGTTGTCAACTCTACTTGTAGGTGAGAGAGGTGGACTATCCTCACCATCTCTCATCGCATCTCTCTTTTTCTTTGGTTCATAGTCCTTGTAAGGGTCCTCCAAATCTTTTCCACTCCTCGAGCTTACCACATGAGCTTGTTGGTGTAGTGGTGGGCCATCCCTAGGATGGGAACTTTGAGGAGGCAATGAATGTGGAGCTCTTTATGAGGTTGAGGGGCTTTGGTTGGCCATATATGAGTCAAATTTCCTTTGATGTGCTTGGACATTTGAGAGCTCGGCCTTAAAGCTTTGGAATTGTTGGTATACTTGAGCCTCTTTTCTCTCGGCCTTTGCATCCATTTCCCTTAACAATTTCTCAAGAGAGAAGGTGGGGTTTGGTGGTTCAATGTATTGTTGTTGATTTTGTGGAGGTGGGTAGGAGTTTTGTTGTTGTTGATACCCTTGTTGATTGAATGGTTGTTGAGGTGGTGGGTTTTGTTGTTGATACCCTTGTTGTTGGTATGGAGGGTCTTGTTGTTGGTTGCGGTAATTATCTCTTTGATGAGGTGGGATGTAGCTTGTGTTGTCATGTTGTCTTTGACCTCGATAATTGGATCCTTGGCCTTGATTTTGATTATATTGTCTAGAATGATCAGGCTTTGGTGGAGGCATGTATTGTGGTTGTTGATACTTCGGGTCCAATGGTTGCCCCGTATAAGAAAGTTTGGGATCTTTGTTAGTTAAGGCACGGTAGAAGGTCTCATGGCGTTGGTAAGAGACCCTCAGTGCACCTTGTCCTTGAAGAGCAAAGCATTCTTGTTGGTCATCTTGTGTAATAGATGAGCAATATTCAATTGTATGCCCCACACCACCACAATAGTCACAATTCATTTGGGGAGGATAGTGTCTAGGAGGATACCTTGGTTCTTGGACATAATAGACCTTGGAATGGCTAGGTCCAGCCTCATGGACATGCTTTAAGTCTCCTTGCTTCTTCTCCATTTTAAACTCTTCAAATTTATTTGTCAAGTCATCTAATTTAGTCTTGTACTCCACCTCTATTTTAGGAGGTACTTCACTCTTGTAGTCCACATCCCTAACGTAACTACTCTCCATCTTGTTTGAATCATTTCCGTGATTTGAGCGTTGTTCATGTTGTCAAAATTTCCACTGGATGCCGCCACGTTCATGTCCCGAAACCTTTGTTCAAGAGTTTGGAAAAAGGTTTGGGTGGTCATCCATTTTGGGATACCATGGTGTGGACAAGATGAGAGGAGATCTTTAAAACGTTCTCAAGCTTCACTTAGAGTTTCCATGGGTCTTTGTTTGAAAGTTTGAATGTCATGGCGAATTCTTGCGGTTTTAGATGGTGGGTAGAAATTGTTGATGAAAGCTTTGGATAAAGCCTCCCAAGTGGTAAATGTACCCGGCTCATGAGAGTTCAACCACTTCTTAGCATTGTCTTTCAAGGTGACAGGGAAAAGCATTAGGAGTATTTACTCTTCGGTTACCCTGTTGTGCTTGATAGAACCCGCTTTCTCCTTGAATGTTGTAAGATGTTGATGGGCATCATCACTTTGAATCCCATGATAGACATCTTGTTGCATGTAATTTATCACATGGTATCGAAGCTCAAAGGTGTTGGGAGCAATAGCTCCATAGTTTATTGCCAAACAAGCCCGATTGGGGTCCGGCCTATTGTAATATCTCATAGGTTGATCCGCCATATCATCGTTTACTCGATTGTTTCGTGGAGATTCGGTATCGTCGGTATGGGTGGAGTGTTGAGAATGTCTTGGTGAATTTTGTGGTGAGTTAATTGGAGAGTTTTGTGCAATGTAAAGAGATGATAGGGCGAAGGAAGAGGGTGGTGGATTTGGATGCTCAATTGTGGAATTTTGGGTGTTTGGTGGGTTAGCAAAAGGTGGAGATCCTCGTATTGCCGAAAGAGCTAATCTTCTTCTTATCCGGAATGTTTTCTCGATCCCTGCTTTAGTTCGACAATAGGAAGTGAGTTGATTTAAGCTAATTGAGAAACTAAACTAAGACAATAGAAAGACGACTAAAGCTTAAGATGATAAAGGACGATAGTTAAAGGAACTAGGATATCGGGTTCACTCGAGTAGAGAAGGGGGGGACAAGAACATAAGAAGGTAAAACCAAGAGCATATGAAAGAGGAAAAATCGATCTCTCGATGTGAGACTAACCCCTAAAGTAAGGTTGATTAAGCTCTCACCTAATTAACCAAACCTTGATTTTAACATGTATTTCCTAATTACTAGTCAAGCTCTCACCCAACAAGTTAAAAGATAGATTAAATGTGTAACACCCCTATACTCCAAGTGCCTTACCAGGACCACTTAAGGCATGGGAATGCTACCATCTCGGTTACCCGAGGCAATGTATATCAAATAGACAATAAAGAAACGTACTTTAATAAATGAATTTAAAGTGCTACAAGTCCAAATCCCAAAACTGATAAAGTAAATACAACTGTTCCAAAAGTACTAATCCAAAATAATGTAAATGAATGTTTATGACACAGCGGAAAACTCCTAGACATCTCGTGGCAACTCAACCCAGCTATCCCATGCGCATCGTCTCACACCTGCTCAATAACTGCTCACCATCCCCGAATGGATCACCACAGTTTTCAAAACATTTAAACCGGGGTCAGTTACTGTTTACATAAAATAATACAACAAAAGCAATACAACAATCCAATTCAACCAACCAATCTCCATCATATCACCACATACCTGACTACACTACACACTAAAGTGTGTAGTCCTGCCATAATACCCATCGCAACAAGTATTCCACACCGCCAGTGGGGGACCGCAGCCACTTCCACCTAAGCCCCGCTCATCTCATCCGAGCGATAACCCAAGTTCCTAAATGTGCACATCCCCTCTGTGGCGGGTTCCACAGAGGGTGAATCAAGGGCGTGAAGCCACTCCCGCAAGTGACTCCACTCAACCGAGGACGCACCTCACAAACCACAGACAATTATACAACAACCACATTATACCATAACAATTACCATTTACAAATTCCGACATGATATGAACCAACAACAATGAACAACCATCACAATACATGTAAACAATAACCGAGTAGGGAAACCCTACCTTGAATAGCAACCACATGACTGTCACAACAGCTAATCAGTAATGTTCCTCTACGAATCCTCCTCATATAACACATATACATACAATTATCACCTAATCAATATAATATTCCCAAAACCCCTAATCTTACCCAATTAGGGTTTAACCAAACTCAACGAAACATTATAAAAATTATACAAGAAGCTTACCCTTGACACGATGATCTCAACGGCGTAAAGAACAAGACAATCTGACGATCCTAGCCCTTGGGATTTGCTAATAACGCGATGAAAAAGAACTACGTAACTTCTTTTCTTTTGAAAGGTTTTAGAAAGGTGAAAAAGTTATTAAAGAGACTGACGGAAACCTTTTATACTAATCACGCGTTATTAACAAAACGCGGCTAAAATAACCCGTAAGACTCACTTACTCGATCGAGTAAGTGACTTACTCGATCGAGTGACCCTTATTCGATCGAGTGCCCAACATACTCAATCGAGTACCCATTAGGTAGTCTACTATTTCTTATAAAAACATACTTACTCAACAGAGTAAGCCCCACTCGATAGAGTACCCATACACATAGAAAACCGTAGTATTACAAAATGCTCAAATTCTCACCTAAGCATTTTCACACACGCCTTGTGTGCATGATAAAATAAACAAGCATATATTCAATAATTTCATGATACCCATGTCTTAATTCTCCCCTATAATCCTACAAGAGTTCTCCCTCCATCCTAGTAAGGCACTATTCACACATACTTGCAATAACAAACACAAAAGATGGAGACTTTGGCATGAAACAAGTAGAGAACATCATGTTTATAATATAAACTAATCAAGTAACTCAAAATGTAAATAATTGAAAGATGAACAATAATAACAGAGGAATTATACCAAATTGAAGACAAAGTTGCAATCTTGGATTAAATAGAAGAATAATCTTCACCAATCTTCAATTTACAACCCAATACTAAATGTAAACAATTGAGAACAACTAATTCTAAGTTAATTAATGAAGTAATTAAGGTTTGATTAAGGAAAGATTAAAGCTTGCTTAAGAGAGTTTGCATAAAATTAGGGAAGTAATTTCAGATCTAGGGTTGTGTATACAAATGATTAAGGGAGAGGGTATATATAGTTTACACAGAAATTAGGTTGGAAATTAAAAGCAAGGTTAAAATGCAAAAGGGGGTCCCAGCCGGAGGACCGGCCGCCGGTGGCCTATCCGGCTGGGAGTACGCTGTAACTTCCTTCATTTTTTTCCTTGGCTAAGTGTTGGGGGAGTCTCAACCTTCCTTCCTCTTCACTTCATGCTTAGCTTTTCAAGCCGTCTTCATTGCTCAGATTCTTCTATTTTTAATATCATAGACTAGGGAATCAGGGTACAAAATGCAAGCTAAGATACACAAAACCGACTCAAACAAAGTCGAAATGCGTGAAAATAAAGAGGGTAAATGGTGCAAATAAATCATATATCAACACGGTAACAGATAGTGACTCTTGTTCCAATTTATTAAACACATCCTCTTTCTGTCTCCTGAGCGATGGAGGATAAAATTTCGACCTCGTAAGTTCCTTAAACTTAGCCTAGTCAAATCCTTCTTCTTAACTCCTTTCCTTTACTGTTTCCCACCATAAATCAGCTAGTCCTACCAAATAATACACCGCAAATCCTACCTTCCATGTCTCCGGACGCCGTATAGCCTCGAAAAGCTTATCAAAACTTCTTAACCAATTTTCAAATTCTGCGGGGTCCGACTTTCCATCATAAACTTTAGTATTATAACTTGCCATTTTCTAAATAACTTAGCACTGTCTTCCTCATTATGGGAATTGTTGTTCCTTATTGCATCAGCCATTATTGCCGCGAAATTACTCACATCTGTTTGCTCATTAGGGGCAAGTTGGTTAATATCGATACTATTAAATTGAGACATCCTATAAGACACAAAGAGTAAGTCGTCACGTTTCTACTTATTATAAACAAGCAACATATGTACAAGTCCCACACATGAAAGTTACACCCTTTATTACACTCACCTGAAGTCCGTTTAAACTACAATTCTAATCACCACTTTCAGAGGAAGTGGTTTCCTCCTCTGTTCCTCCTCTTCCTTTGGTTCCACCTCCTCATCCTCCTCAGAACTGTCTATAGAAATCACATCATCGGGTATCTCAATAATGTAGTTTTCGTCAAATATAATAAGCTCCCTAACCAAATCTTCAAAAGTTGGATACCATACATCATAGGTACCCCGAAGTAGATATTTATCGTAGTTTGGGAGTTCGTGTATCAATAGGTCAGCGTATTTCATCTTGAAATGATCCTAGGGTAAAACATTGGGCAAGGTTTGAATAAGACAATTTGCTTTAAAAGTTTCAACAAGATGGTTCTGGGGAAACAAATGATTGTTGTCCCCGAGCGCTTTTCGGAGGCGATCCACATGTGGTGTTATTCGGTCATAGGGTCCTATTGCTAGGTCCAGTGGCCAAAACCATATTTTCTAAAACAAGATAACATTAAAATATCATTAGTAACACTAAATAAACACACATAAAATATAACAATAATTACATGAATAATATTATCCTTGATTTCTAATACCCCTCTCTCAATTGATTTTAAATCCATTTTATCTTAGGCTCTGATACCAATTTGTAACGCCCCAATTTTTCTAATAGCCAATACAAAATAAAAGGGGTGGAAAAACTGTACCATCCCCTATTTACTAAATGAATAGGCATCCTCACAAATTTTTTCTACAAAAAGCATCTTTCTAAAAAAGGTAGCTAATAACAAGTATGTATACATTAACTAAGTAAGGTAACTAATAATTATAATAATTTATTTCATTAACTTATTATCTTTTCATTAAAATTAATCTTTTCATCAAATTATATTTTTTTTTACTAAACTCTAACCTATAATCTTTTAATTAAAATATTTTAATAAAAAAATTGTATCAAACTATGATTTATTAAGTACTAGTTTGAATGCTCGTGCGTTGCAACGGGGTAATTAACTTGTTTATAATACAAAAAAAACGTTATAAGGGTTTAATGTTTACATTCTATGTCTAATGATTTGTTTACATATTATTAAAATATCTCTTTCAAAAAAATAAAAAATTAATATATACGTATTATAATCACCACACTAACATTGTTTTTCAATGTGGGACATATAACATATTAAGAAGTACACTATTTTTAATATGTGCAAATCATATGAAATCAATACTCTAATGAAAGCATTTTTTACCATGAATTTAATTATATTATCTTCATAATTTTTATAACGATATTTTTTTGCCAAATAAAATGTCAAAGTTTTTATATAAAAATTAGAAACTTTTCATGAATATAAAATAGTAAATATAGATATTATAATAATTAAAATATTCTCCACTTTATTTTTTATGTGGAAAATATTATTTATGAAACTTTCCTAAATTAATTTTTGATGATGTGGACGCTCTAGAATCGCTCAAAAGAACTTATATATATATATATATATATATATATATATATATATATATATATATATATATATATATATATATATATATATATATATATATATATATATATATATATATATATATATATATATATATATATAGAGAGAGAGAGAGAGAGAGAGAGAGAGTTTGAATGCATGTGTGTTGCAACGAGTGATTAACTTATTTATAATGCAAACAAAAAAAACGTTATAAGGGTTTAATGTTTACATTCTATGTGTAATGATTTGTTTACATATTATTAAAATATCTCTTTTAAAAAAAATAAAAAATTAATATATGCGTGGGTTAACTCTTATTTATAATCATATAATCATCCCACATTATACTAATCTTTTGATGTGGGACAATTCTACTATTTATAAGTAATATATTTCATCAAACTTGGATTATTTTTCTGATGTGGGACAATTCTACTATTTATACGTAGTATATATTCATCAAACCTGCATTGTTTTTCAATGTGAGACAAATAACATACTCAGAATTACACCATCTTTTTTGTACTTAGTTCGACATCCAACCAGATCTCGAATACCGAATACGGACAATTGCTACTCATTATATCTAATATTTATATTTAAATTTCATAATATGATCAAGTACTCTCCATTAATATTTGTACGTTGTTTTTCTTCAAAAAAATTTTATCATAATTGAGATACGAAAATTTTCCGTGGTACTCCTTAATTTTGTCAGATTTTCCTTGTTACCCCTACTTTTAAGAATCTCCCTATGATACCCTTGAGGTTCCATTTTTTTCCCATGGTACCCCCTAATGTACGGATATCTCTCTCTTTTATTGGTACGGATATCTCTCTCTTTTAAATGAAAATTTAATTAACTATATCATTATAATATTGGAAATTTCTCATGGTAACCTTGAACTTTGATAGATTAAACATGGTACCCCTAATTTTAAGTTTCTACAAATTGTACCCGTGTGTTCACCTTTTTCTTTCCCAGAATACCATTTGACAACTTCCGTTATAACGCCATTACTCCTATGACTTGTGACGCCTGTTTCTTTTGCTATCTATTACACAAACATTTCATCATCTAATTCCCAAATCCATATTTTATTTAATAAACTAACATTTAGTACCTAAATAACAAAACACAAATAGCATGACATGCTCAATTACTCATCTAGTTACTCATAAGAGTAACGGCGTTATGAAAAAAGCAAACACAAGGGTATTATATGTAGAAACTTAAAATTAGAGGTATTATGCGTAATCTACCAAAATTCGAGGGTATCATGAAAAATTTCCGTTATAATACTGACCATTTTATCGCTCTTTCTCCCACTTAAAAAAATGTTACAACTTTAAAAATTTAACATTTAATTCAAGATTATGTTTAAAGTCTCTTTTATAATAAGTATACTTTGAAAGATTCAATATATTTGGGGTGATACCTAAGTTCCAAGGATAAATCCTATTTATAATCATGGATCACCCCACCTTATGATAATCTTCTGATGTGGGACAATTATTCAACTATTTATACGTAGTATATATTTATCACACCTACATTATTTTTCAATGCGAGACGAATAACATATTTAAAAGTACACCATATTTTTGAACCTAATTCGACATCCAACCCGATTTAATAATAAGCAAATATTATATTATCTATTAATATTCATACGTTTGTTTTCTATTTTTTTATCATAATTAAAATATGTGCAAATGACATGAACCTATACTCTAATGATAGAATTTTTTTTAACACAATTCTAATTATATTATTTAAATGTAGTATATTTACCACACCTACATTATTTTTCAATGTGTGACATATAAAATCTATAGGTAGAAAATATAATGATATAAACTTTTAAGAGCTCTCCAAGACAAAACTTAAGAGACTCAAAAGATTTTGGGTTGATGCCTAAGTTCCAAGGATGCCTCTTATTTATAATCATAGAATAACCCACCTTATGCTATATTTCATTGTGGGAAAATTCTATTTTTTATATGTAGTATATTTATCACACCTATATTATTTTTTAATGTGGGACATATAACATACTATGAAATACACCATCTTTAATATGTGAAAATTATATGAAATCTATATATACACTAATGATAGAATTTCTTACCATGAATCTAATAATATTATTTTCATTATTTTTTTTACCGACATTATTTTGCCAAATGAAATATAAAAGTTTTTATATGAAAATTAGAAACATTACTTGAATATAAAATAAGAAATACAGAGTATATATTATAATAACTAAAAGATTTTCCAAAGATTAACTTAGTTTAGAAATCATTATTGTAGAGACAGTAATACAAATTCTTTTAAGAGCTATCTCTAAAAATACTTAAGAGAATGAAAAAATTTTGGGTTATGACTTCTATTTATAATCATAAAATCACCTTGCCTTATGGTAATCTTACGATGTGGACAATTCTAATATTTATACATAGTATATTCACCACACTTACATTACTTTTAAATGTAGGACAAATAACATTATAGTACACCATTTTTTTCGCACCTACTTTGATATCAACCCGATTTAATAATGAGAAAATACAATACAATCTACACTCTAATGATAGCATTTTTTTGTCACAATCTAATTATATAATTTTCATACAATACTTTTTTGTCAAATGAAATATAAAGTTTTTATATCAAAATTATAAACATTACTTTAATATAATATAGAAAATGTATATATATGGGACAGTTCTATTATTTATACATAATATATTCACCACACCTATATTATTTTTCAATGTGGGACATATAACATACTAAAAAATAAATATCTTTTATATTAAAAAAATTTGGGTTAATACCTAAGTTTCAAGGATGCCTCCTATTTATATTTATAGAATCACCCTACCGTACACTATTCTTTCGATGTGAGATACATAATTTAATTATTTAGACGTTGTATGTTCATCATGTCTACATTATTTTTCAATGTGAAAGATATAACATACCAAGAAGTACATGTCTCTTCTTAAAAAAAACCACCATTGTATACATATTATTTTTCTTTGAAGGTAAAACCACTTAGTCTCGATCATTAGATAGGAATCTCTACATCTTACATATAACGACTCACTAACGCTCTATTACTGCATTCAGAAGACAACCATTAGTAAAATCTTTAGTTTTGTACTATGTCAGAAGACTACCATTAGTAAAACCTTTAGTTTTGTATTTTTTGATTTTCTTGTTCATGTTCTTAACTCTTTCCCGGGTAGTTCCCAACGATTTTTCCACTTTATTTTTTTATATCATATCGTAGATACTGATAGAAAATCTTAAGAGCTCTTTAAAATAATATTTATGAGACTCAAAAAATTTTGGGTGGATACATAAGTTCCAAATATGCCTCCTATTTATAATCATAGGATCATATCACTTTATACTAATCTTTCGGTGTGGGACAATTCTACTATTTATATGTAATATATTCACGACATCTACGTTATTTTTCAATGTGGGACAAAACATACTAAAAATTACACAATTTTACATACTAAGAAGTTTTAATATGTGCAAATAATATGAAATCTATACTCTAATGATAGCATTTTTTACCACGAAACTAATTATATTATTTTAATAATTTTTTTAACGATACTTTTTTGCCAAGTTAAATGTAAAAGTTTGATATAAAAATTGGAAATATCACTTGAATATAATTTAGGAAATATATATATTATAATAATTAAAAGATTTTTCACTTTATTTTTTACATAAAAAATTATTATTTATGATACTTTCCTAAATTGATTTTTGATGATGTGGACGCTCTCAGATCGCTCGAAAAAACTCTCTTATATATATATATATATATATATATATATATATATATATATATATATATATATATATATATATATATATATATATATATATATATATATATATATAATTAGGTTCAAGTGAGTCCTCTACTCTTAGATGAGTCCCTAAGTCCTATTTCTAACCCTTAGATCAAAGAAATTGGATGGCTAAGATTAAAACAAAAAAAAGAAGGGAGATATAAAAGCAAGCAAACCCTAATTCATCCTCCCTCACTCCTCTCTCCCTCCTTTCTCTCTCTAACTCCCTCCTCTCTCATTTCCTCCCTCCTCCCTCCTCTTCTCCCTCCCTCGGCCACCACACGCATACCACCACCACCACCCGCCACTACTCCCCTATTCTCTCATACATCACTCCCGCCCCTCACGCCTACCACCGGTCTTTTTTTTTTTTGGTGTTTTCATGGTGGTTGTTGGTCATTTTTCTCTTTTTTTTGGTGTTGATGGTTGTGGTGAAGGTCGTGGTCTTGGTTTTATCTTTTTTTTTTTTTTTTTTTATTTCCAGATCTATGTCTTTGGGTGGTTGTGGTTGCGGTGGGTGTTGGTGGTAGTTCAGGTACGGCGGCGGTAGTGGTCGTTTTTTATGTCAGATTTAGTTTTACTTTTTTTTTTCTTTCAATGGTGGTGGTTGTTATTGTTGGCGGCGGTCGTGGTTGTCGTGTTGGTGCGTGGTTCCTTTGCCTTTTCTATTTTTTTTTTCTTTTTTCAGATTTTTTGGGCGTGTGGTGGTTGTTGGTGGTGGGTCTTTGGTGGGGCTGGTGGTGCGTGGTGGTGGCTGTGGGTGTTCGTGGTGTGGTGTTTTGTGCTCATTATTTTTTTTCAGTTTTTTCTCTTTTTGCGGCTATGGCGTGGGGGCTGTGGGGTGGTTGTGGGTGTTCGTGGTTTGGGGCTGGTGGTGCGTGGTTGTGGTCGGGGGTGTTCGTGGTGAGGTGGTGTTTATTTTTTTTATTTTTTAAATAATCACTCGACCATTAAAGTTTCACTCTCGATCATCAAAGTTTCACTCGTATACCTTTAAAGTTTCACTCCTAGACCATTAAAGTTGCAATCGTAAATTAGAGAAAACACAAATTTTTATATTGTTACGTAAATTCAAACTAAAGTTTCACTCGAAACAATTAAAGTTTCACTCCCAGACCATTAAAGTTACAATTGTAAATTAGAGAAAATACAAATTTTTACAATATTACGTAAATTCAAAATTTGATATTGAAATGGACTAAAAAAACTAAAGTTTCACTTGATACCATTAAAATTTTCACTAGTTTAACATTAAAGTTTCATTCCTAAATCAGTGAAATAAAAAAAATATTAGTCACAATTAAACAACACCACCAATCACTCGTCAAATGGCCTAAAAAAATTAAAGTTTCATTCGCCACCATTAAAGTTCCACTCGTTTAACATTAAAGTTTCATTCATAAATCAATGAAATTAAATAAATTTTAGTCACAATTACATCATTACATAAATTCAAATTTTTTTTTATTAAAATGGCCTAAAAAAATTAAAGTTTCACTTTTAAGCATTAAAGTTGAACTCGTATACTATTAAAGTTACATTCAAAAATCAGTTAAATTAAATTAATATTAATCACAATCATATCATTTCATAAATTCAAATTTTTATATTAAAAATGGCCTAAAAAAATTAAAGTTTCACTTTTAAGCATTAAAGTTTCACTCGTAAAACATTAAAGTTATATTTAAAAATACATAAATTTAATTTTTTATTTACAAAATGACTTTAAAAAACTAAAGTTTCAATCGTAAAGAATTAAATTTGCTCTCCCAGATTAAAGTTTCACTTTTAAAACATTAAAGTTTCATTTCAAAAATTGATTAGAAGTCTCAAATCTCAATCATCAATCTTACAAGATCTAATGGCTTAGATTAGGACTTAGGGACTCAATTATTTAGGTGGACTCATTTGAACTTCACTCTCTATATATATATATATATATATATATATATATATATATATATATATATATATATATATATATATATATATATATATATATATATTACTGATTCTATTATTTGAGAATGACTTGAGTCATGTTATAGACAAAACAAAATTATAAACCGTTTTAATTACTTTCGAGCAAAAAATTGAGAAAAAAATATAAATTAGAATCATTAGCTTTGCGGTATAAAAAAATATTATTTACAAAAATAAATTTCAAAATGCTACTCAATTCTTTTAATTAATTTTCAATTTCAACTTTTTATTTCTCA
This sequence comes from Silene latifolia, assembly GCF_048544455.1. Taxonomy (NCBI): domain Eukaryota; kingdom Viridiplantae; phylum Streptophyta; class Magnoliopsida; order Caryophyllales; family Caryophyllaceae; genus Silene; species Silene latifolia. The sequence continues at coordinate 67,361,685 of NC_133533.1, read as the reverse complement.
AAGCAAAATGCAATGATGGGAAAAATAAACAACTAATGAGATACCATTATTATATATTTAATTTAGTAGAAATAAAAAAAACTTTATAAGTCGTGCATTTAATGCACGGGGTCTAACCTAGTTGGTTTATTAAATAGCGGAAACTTACAAAACGTTATAAAAAGCATCAAAATTTTACAAGACGTTAGTGTCATACTTTCTCTAAAGAAAATACAAGGCTAATTTACAATATGGTACAAGTTTGTCTTATTACATAATTTTCTCCAACAAGTAACGAACTGTCAACATCGTTAAAACTCACCCGTCCTTATTCTCAGCATAGAAACCTGAAAAAAATATTAATATAACGGGATCAGCCAACCACCGGCTGAGTACGACTCCGGTTACCTCCACCGGCCCTATGTCATTTTCTTTATTCATTATTAGATAATATTTTGGTCTCTCGAACCACACGGTATCATACATACTAATTTAACAGTGTATAATAGCTTACCAGAGGCATGATATTCAATCTCTTTTCGTCTTATCATACTAATACATATGCACCTTATACTAAAGACGATATACCATTACTAAATAGTATAGACATTACGTATTTCACAAGGGGCCAACGCCCTGGAGCCAACGCTCCCTTTTTAATATGGGCCAACGTCCTGGAGCCAACGTCTCTGGTAGCAACGTTGCCCTTTTATATATAGAGCCAACGCTCCTACTGTGTACACAGTTTTGATTTCCTCTATAATGTCATCTCAAACCAATAATCGTATCCCGAATGCTACAATTGGTCAATAGTACATTATAACGACAACACTTTTATCACATTATACATTCATAAGACGGTAACTAATATAATATGTGAGCAGTATAACCATCATAAGATGAAATTAACAATAAAACTAGCATAACAGATTATTTCTAATATCTTATTTTAAGACAAACAATTACTTATATCGACGAAGGGTTCCAAAATCATCCCTTCTTAGGTATATAAGACGGAATACAAGGAGAAATGTGGACAGAAGTTATCTGTATAACTATACCCGATGAAAAAATAGAACACCCCGCTTTCTCCCTTTGCTCTCATGTATTCGTAAAATTGTGTGTTGTTTTGTTTTATTATTATTATTATTATTATTATTATTATTATTATTATTATTATTATTATTATTATTATTATTATTATTATTATTATTATTATTATTATTATTATTATTATTATTATTATTATTATTATTATTATTATTATTATTATTATTATTATTATTATTATTATTATTATTATTATTATTATTATTATTATTATTATTATTGTTATTATTATTATTGTTATTATTATTGTTGTTATTATTATTATTATTATTATTATTATTACTTTTTTTTAATAAAAACCGCAAACTTTTATTAAACAAACAAAAGTTTACAAGAAATTAGTGGGCAGCCGAGATACAATCTGGGCCCCCACTCCCTTAGCGATAACAAAGCTAAGCCTAGTAAAAATGTAAGCGGCCGCGCGAGCCCCTGCATCCTGAGAAACAGAGAATTTCTGGATCTGCTTGAGCAAAGCCACGACATCCGTTTCCAGCTCTCCTAGCGAGGAAAAAGAGAAGGGTAGAAAATCATAACCTGCCGTCATACACAAATCCCGATACTTGGCACATTTCCGCTGAGCAACATTAGCAACAACCCGACCCGGCACAAAATCAGACAACCCGGTCTGAGACAAGGGAGAAGACCCCGTCAAATCGACACACACATCACGCCCCTTGTCCCAGGAATGAAGAAGCAGATCCACCGGACGAAGAGAGCTACCATGCCCATCAACCAAACCGATATCAACCTCCCGACCAGCAGAGATCCCCGACCTGTAGCAGATGTCTAATAAGGTGTCGCGACGAGGTTATGTCGATGCTTAACACCCACAGAACCAGCACAGGACACAACATGATCACCATAGACATCCCCATCAAAAACCCGAGAACAAGCAGGACAGGCCTAAACACCGTGAACAACGGGACACCCAGCCGATAGCTAAGCACACTACGATAGGTCCTCCCATTCATAGTCTGCCCCAACCCAGAAATAGGAACTGCACGCAACCAATCAGAAGACTAAGCCCCCTGCTGAGACTTCCACAATGCAACTTGATAGGGGTCAAAGAGAAAACAGAGTCCGAAGTAGCGGTAACCTTCGTGAAATATGTATCTGCCAATTTCTTCATAAGTTTAGGGGCAGCAATTTCACTAGGATCACGTAGAAGATCAGAACCTGTAATCTCATTAAAATTACGCAGGGCATCATCGAAAGTAGGGCCAGCAGCAATGATACTAGAAGGACGTAGGAGCTTAGCCTGCAATTCGGCAGACTGCAAACGGGACGCCAGGAAAGCATAGTGCATGACATCCCCAGCCGCATAAACCCCAAGCCCACTGCCAATCCCCAAAACCAGGCCCAGACGCAGTGACAATACGTTCCAAGCTAGAACGAAGTGCCACATCAAAAGAAAGCTGGGCCGACCCAAAGACACGTGGAAAACAAGTGCGCAGGGCAAAGTAAAGTTTAGAAATACCAGTACAGGCCCGAAGCAGAAGCAGCTCACACTGTGGGTCATCAATCCTTGCGACAGAATCCATAAGCTCGATGGTTCTAGTCACTCTCATTGCCACAAGGTCACTGCCGAAAACAGGACACGTACTGACTGGACCACCCAGAACAGTGACACCATGTAAAGGCCGAGCAATAGAGTGGGGGAAGACACCAGGAAGCCGACTCCTAGGATCCTCCGTAGGCCAAAAGACCTCGGTCTTACCAACATTAAGATGGAGACCAAAACGAGGACCATCTGCCATAATCAAATCCAAGACCTTCCCCACAACCAAAGTGTCCCCAACAATAGTGTCATCATCTAAGTACCAAGCCTGCAAACTCAGGTCAAAGGATTCCCTAATCTTGCACACCAACGGATGCAACACTAAAGCAAAAAACAAAGAGCCCAATGGATCGCCCTGCTGAACCCCCCGACAAGACCATAAGTTATGCTCTCCATAATACAGCCGGGCAGGACTAGAGTAATAAAACTCCACCCATCGGGAAAGGACCGGGCAATAACGTCGAACCTCCTAAAGCATGGTCTCACGATTAACTAAGTTGAAAGCATTCTGGAAGTCGACCAACAACATAGAAAGACCCACATCACCACCGCGAGCGTCAACGAACCGATTTAAGGCATGGAGAATAGTCTCTCCTCCACCGGATACTCCGACCCCAAACTGAAGACCAGCAAAATAACCGGATAAAGACGGACCAACCAAAAAAGAACCGACCTTAGAGACAAGGCGTCTCCAAACAGTGCCAACTGCAATAGGACATATACCACCACCTGGTTTAACAAGTGGCATGAGTGGGGCACTACCTATGTACTCACCCAAAGCCGGCGGACACCAAACCTTAAGGAAAAGGTTAACCACCCAAGCAATAGAGGCATTCAAATCGTCAGAAATAGCCACAGCTGCCCCACTCAAACAATCAATAAGGTGCTGGGAACGAAGATCATCCCGTCCACAAGAAGTGCCATGCGGGAAACTCCGAATCATATCCAACACAACAACCGTAGAGGCAACGAGGGGATGATGATCAACAGGCAAAGGGGGCAAAGAGGGAGATGGGGCGACGAGGTGCTTATCCTGGAGAGCCACAAGGGTAGCGTCAGAGTAAGGGGCAATACCTGATGAAAAAAGCACTCGAAAAGCAGTAGTATAGTGACCATCACAAATCTTCCTCCGACACTGCCGAGGGTTAAGCTCGCTCAAATCAATGTCCTCCTCCACATGGAAAGAAGGGGGAACCTCATCCAAAGTTGCGCGCAGAAGCTGCAAACTACCACCAGACACACCCCAAGCAAGAATAGCACTGGTAATACTCTCCTCCTGGCGCTGACGTCTGACAGCGGTCCTACACTAAAGATTACTCCTCGGGGAAAAGGTCTTAAGTATACAAAGAGGCACCACTAGTAAACGAATCCAGCAGGAGATATCACCAGGAGAGCCAGCCACATCATCTAAAGCCCCCTTTAAAACCCGATTAAACCCAAGGCGACACTTAGGAGAGATAGATTTCACGGTGCGTAACCCCAAAGAAAGCAAACGATCATGCAAATAAATAGTCCAACCAACGGGCTCAACCCCAACATCAGACGAGATAACCGACGGAGACGAAACAGAAGGCTGAGGAATACCATAAATAATAAAACGGACATGGCCATCACTAGAATTCAGAGGCTCGACAACAGAACCATCCTCACTATGCCGACATCGAGTACGAAAGGTGTGAGTGGTAAGACACACCCCACATAACCAAACCCCCATCCGCTGTAAAGTAGTCTCAGCATTAGAAAAAACCGTCAAACTATCAGATAGAGTTTGACGCGTAAGATCCATAACTTCACCACAACAATGCCGATCCTTTAAATGTCGTAGTAGGAGGGCTTTAACGAGGCCCTTACCATTACCTGTTGGGATTCATTAATCTCATTTGTTTACATATTGAATATGTGAATGATTAATTTAGTCATAAAATTAATTCAAGATCTTATGCATGCAAAACAAATACAAGAGTAAAGAAAAACTGGTTCCTTACATTTGTAGTTTCGGCTATATGGGCACTAGTAAGGTCTCCTACCTTACTTAGTTCTTAAGCTTTCCTAATGGATGAATAAGATTCAAGTGTAGAATCTCTCCTCAAGGATTGTACCAAGGTAATCACTCATAATACTTTTACTAATTTGTTACTAGAAATTAGTAGAAGTACCCTAAAATTAACAACTAATATTCTTGTATACTACTACTAGTAATGGGAATAATATTAGATATATGTGAGTTATTCTTTTATATTAGTTCTTCACAAGATCTAGAGAGAATGTAGAGAAATTATTCATATAATTATGTTATTAGAATGAATAATAAACTGCACTACTTAAGTGTATTTTGGAGGCCACCGGTTTTTGGCCTCATAGGGGAGAGGATTTATATTCTCAAAATCCCTTTTTATCTTATCCAAGTATGGGGTAGGGTGTTCTTCTTGTTTTATGCAAAAGGCACATCATTATGTCCTTAAGCATGCTTATTAAAATAATTGATAAAACAACACCCACTATCACCTATTTAATATCGGTTTTACCTCATAATAGGTGACCTCTATTTTAACTTTGTCAATTGTCAATTTGTGTAGTGTGACAAATTGGACATGTTACTAGACATGTCATTCAAGTAATGCATTTTTAACAAATTAAAAATCATTATGTAAATGAAATAAATCACATACAAAAATTAACTAGTAATTCACAATTACCATTACTTAAAATGGGTCATATAATTATAAATCACAACTACTTGTATTTATAATAAACAATTCATTCTATTTCAATTGTTTCATAAACAATTAATAAATCTAAGTAATAAAACAATTTACTTACTTAGCACGAATCTTTTTTTAATCGAATTACAATAAGATACGTAATTTCACTCACAAAATCATCCGTTCAATTTTAAGGAATTAATTAAATTTTATCGACATACAATTAATTAATTAATCAATTAAGAGTGTTACCCTAGAGGTATGACCTTAAGGGATCAACTGATCACCACCGTCATACGACAATAATGTCAAACGCTAGTCAGCCAATCATTACCGATTAATGTGGATCACTCGACAATAAAATATTACTTTCCCTCATGTATTCTTAATATGAGATTTAAACATGTGATCGCATTATTGTCGAGGATACATACTCCAACATTACCATCACGACACCCATGAAGACCAACGAAAGGGCAGTGATTGTAATAGTACGGTTTTATGTGCTGTTGGGTACTCTATCAAGTAGGGCTTACTCTGTCGAGTAAGTGGGTGTTGCGTGCGAAACAGTGCACTACTGATGGGTACTCGATCGAGTAAGTGGGTTACTCGATTGAATAGGTGGCACTCGATTGAGTAAGTGACTTACTCGATCGAGTAAGTGACTTACTCGATCGAGTAAGTCGAGTTATACGGGTTTTTGCCTAGTTTGACAGTAATTCGTGAAAAGGTTATATAAAGATTTCCGTCAGTTTCTTTTACCTTTCTACTTTATTTTAAAACCTTCAAAAAAGAAAACAAAACTACGTTGCATCCTTCTCTGGCATTTCTATCAAATCCCAAGGCTTGTGTCGTCGAAATCCTGAGTTCTTTACGCCGTTGAGACCGTCGCATTGTGGGTAAGATCCTAGTATAGTTTTTATGTTCGTTGTTTCATTGATTTTGGTTGAAACCCTAATTGGGTATTTTGGGGGTTCTTGGAGTATTGTGATTGTTAGACGGTAATTGTATGATTGTTTATTTGATAGGAGGTGATTTCATAGAGGAACATTTATGATTAGCCGATAGTGACGATCTTGGTGATTGCTTTCCAAGTAGGTTTTCCCTACTTGGTTATTGTTTACATGTATATTAGATAATTGGTTGGTTGATGATGGTTGATTGATGTTATTGTCCTATATCGTATTAAATTGGTAATTGTTAATATTGTGGTTGATTGTGTTGTTTGTCTGTGGTTCGCGAGGTGCGCCCTCGGCTGAGTGGAGTCACTTGCCTGAGTGGCGTCATTCCCTTGATTTGGAACCCTCCACAGAAGGGGATGTGCACATTAATGAATGTAGGTTATCGCTCGGATGAGATGAGCGGGGATTAGGTGGGTACGACTGCGGTCCCCCACTAGCGGCGTGGAATATCTGTTGTGATGGGTATTCTGGCAGGACTACACACTTTAGTGTGTAGTCATGTGTGTGGAGTTGTGACGGAGTTTGGGTAATGTGTGTGTTGTATCTTATATATTGTGTTTTGTGTAATCAATAACTGGCCCCGTTTAAATGTTTTGAAAACAGTGGTGATCTATTCGGGAATGGTGAGCAGTTATTGAGCAGGTATGAGATGGCTTGCACGAGGGATAGCTGGGATGGAGTCATCACATGTTTTTAGAGTCTTCCGCTGTGTCATGAACTTAGTTTACTTTTCAGTTGTTTGGTTTTTGAGAACATTTGTATTGCTGTTACAGTTTGGTTTTGTTGTTGTAAGTGAAACTCTTTTAAGTACTTAAGTATGTTTCTTTATGGTCTATTTGATATTCATTGCCTCGGGTAACCGAGATGGTAGCATTTCCATACGTTAGGTGTTCCTGGTAGGCACTTGGTGTATGGGGGTGTTACAAAGTGGTGACACGGCTGTTGCAACCCTATCAAAAATAAACCAACCGGCTCTAACAAATATAGCAGAGGTAAGTCGAGTATCGTACTCCACAGGGAGACGGTTGTAGATACCCGTATCCGTCGATATTGGAATTTATAGAGAACCCGACAAACACCCGATGATGATAGGACACATGTATTCTTTAGTTGTCATTGTCATTATTTGGAGCTCGTTTTACGAGGTAGAATGGGCTCGTCGATGGAGTATTTTATTAATTTAAATGATATTTAAATTAATGTTTTTTAGTGAGTTCATTTTATTAATTTAAATGATATTTAAATTAAAGCTTTTTTTAAGTGATTTCAATTTAATCTATTTTATTTTGAATTTATTTTACCAAGTTTATTTTATTGAAAATAAAATAAATATTTGATTTGAAAAATCATTTTATGAATATATTTGATTTGAAAGGTCATTTATTTTAATGGGTTAATTGATTTGAAAAATCGATTTTAAAAGCGAAGAAAACTCGTTTCAACCATGTGTTTTTGAGCTCGATTTTAGCTCGGTTTTTTGAGCCCGTTTCTTTTGCGAATTGGCACGAATCTCGAGTACACTAACCCACCTAAGCCTCTACCCATCCACCCTTGTTCGAACCCCCCAAACCATGGCCCAAATTCTCGTCCCAAACAACCCCAACAGCCCGCACCAAACCAATGCAGCCCCTGTTTTGGCAGCTCAATCCCGAGCCCAAAACCCGCTCCAAACGCCACCAAAACCCGTGCCCATTAACCCTAACCCATACCCTGGTATCCTACCCATATTATCCTAGCTTAATCACCAAGAAAACCCCTCTCAAACCCTCCCAAAACCGGCTGGACAGCAGCCATACGGGATTGAGCCCGATTGACTCTCCCTCTCTTTTAACCTACTTTAACTCCTTATAAATACCACCCCTTCACCATACATTCATTCCTCTAAGTTCTCCATACATCCAACCATCACTCACAAGCTTTAAACCTCAGAAACAAACCCTAAACATCCTTCAAAAACCCTAAACCAAACCGACACACAAACTGAAACTGTTTGTGTGTCCTCTTCGAAAACCCTTTCGTTCCTCCATCAAAACTCCATAAAAATTCGAGTTTCTTGTTCCTAATTAACCACATAACATCCATCTACACATTAGACAAAGATTTACGAGCCGAATTGACCTTGAGAGCACACGAGATCCCTCGAAAAACAGAGTGAAATAACACTCTGTTTTCGTGGTTTACTCTTGTCTGTCCAGTTCTGTTTGTGCTCGTTTTTCGTGCCCAATAACCCAAAACGAGCCGGGGTCGCTTTAAGATCCTTGTTCTCCTCTCTTTCTAGTTTCCAAAACATCTTTCGGATCGAATTTTCGTCGTGAAACGAGGGAGATATCACTGTTTTAAAACTGCTGTCCAGAAACTTTCCAAAACGCGTGTTGCTTTGTTACTTCGTCGACGACGGCCTCTCGAGATAAAATCTACCATCGATTACGACCCAAGACGGTGTCAACGATACATGTAGGTTGAGGGTGCATCAAATCCCCTTCTCTTCTCTTTTTTATTTCGTTTTTTATGCCTTTTTTATCGTCTTTTTTTGTTTGTTTTTTTCGCTTGTTTATCGATTGTTTTAATTTAACTACGAAACTAGTTAGTCCGAGTATGAGTTAAAGTACCACCATGAACACCCGCGTTGACTTGAGATGGGAAAAGAAACCGCTCCTTCTGTCGGCCGTACACCCCGTCTCATTTACATATCCTCGTGTTCAAGGTAGGGCATAAATAAAACAAGTTATCTAACTTCGATCTTCGCTTTCGACCCTCTTCTTTTTTTGCCAAATCGATGGACCTTAGGACCCGTTGCATGTTAGTTTAACTTCTGATTGTTAACCTATGACGTAATTAGATGACTTTAAATCAGTTTAATAATCTAATTAGACACTTCAGGTGGCTTCGACGTAAGTTATAAAATCAATCGACGATTTCTGTAAATAATTGAATGCATCTATCTCTTTCACCTAATTTCTCGCTAGTATAAGAGTGCGTGATTAGCACCTTCTTATTGACACTCGATGGGTTAAATTAATTAGCGAATTTAACCTAATTGGACCCTTTAGGCCGTGTAGAATGCACCCTTGCGCGACAATCAATCAACATCGTTTTTAACTCGTTTTCTAACTTGTTTTCGATTCCTTTTCGCAATCATTCGATCTAATCAATAAATCTAACTTAGGAACTAGGTTGGCTTTGGTTGGGCCGTGGTTGGCCGTGTGTTTGGCCGTGTGTTTGGCCTTTCCTATTTCGTTTGTTTTTGCATCGTTCGTTCTTTATTTGTTTTATCACTTGTAATTAATTTATGTTTCTTTGAGTCACGTTTTGTAATCTATTTGTAATTAGTTCTCCTTTTTGAGTCAAAACCTTTTCTAAAAACCTTAGTTTTATTTGGTTAGACGGTTGTTCCCAATGCTTGTAGGAGCGTAGTAAACCGCATGTTGTTTAAAGCAACATGGCCCGGTTTATGCTAATACATGCTTTGGTGCGTAGCCCAATGTCTAATTCGATGGGATTAAGTGAGAGCACGCAATACGAAGAGGGACCCACGGCCGTGTGTCATGTAGGCCGTGAGTCACCTCCCCCATGTGCACGGTTTTCAAGGCCCAATGGCCGTGTGTTTTGTGTCGTGTTTTGAGTTGTATGTAGCAATTGTATTTAGATCGAGTTGTATCTTTAATTTGTTGTTGTGTCGGCATGAAATGCCTGGTTGTAATAGGTAGATCCCAACGGCTCCCCCATTCCCCCTTAAGCCTTGTTTGCTTTATTTGTATGTTGTTAGATCAATCAACCCACATGCTAAATTACAACTTTGACAAAGTTAGTATAGTTGCATCTAAATCAACATAGAAACTTCACATGTTAGGGTTTAAAATAACGTTTGCATTTCATACATCGTAGTAGCTATGACCTTGTTTGAAATCCGACACTTGACTTAGTAGAGGCCGTTATTGACGGGCGGGGTTGGGTGTCCTTATGGGCTTCCCAACACGTACCCTCACCCCTTACTCAAGATCTATGGTTTGTGGATCCGTCTAAATACCATTGGATTACGAGAGTCATTCAAATCGAGTGATATAGGGTACAAGTCTTTATCTTTAATCACTCGTAGTCGATTGGCTTTATGCTTTTCGATGAAAGGTGTAAAGTTGACTTGAACGGTTCCAAGTTCCCAAAAACTTGGTGGCGACTCTAATATGTCTTAATTCGATTCGAAAGAACCTCGAGTCGATTATGTCGTGTGGATCCCTCGGACGCAGCCTTCCGAGGGCCTTGTCCACGATTTGGCGACTCTGCTGGGGAAAAGAGGACTAGTTACACTGTGTTTCTAGGGTCTTTTCCTCCGAGGTGAAACTTGAAAAGAAAGTGTTGGAAAGTAAAACATTACTCATAGTGCTACGATTCATGCATAAACCCTTAAGGACTTGCCCGGGCCGTCCCAGCGTTTCTTCGTGATGCGTGGGGGCGACGTCCCACTATGCCGGAAGCGCACATTGCTCGCTTCCACTTCGCCTCGCGTGGTTCTTGGGAATGGGGACGATCTTCTAGGTACTTTACCTTAAGACACCTCGCTTTATAAGACCGCAAAGGATGGAGGGCATAGACCTTCTTGTAGAAGACTTGCCGAGACTTAGAGATGTCTAGGAGCATACATCCTTATAGCATGAGAATGACAATGTGCAATATGTTTTCCCGAGTCTTTTTTTTTCGAAAATTCCAAGTCCTTTTCAAAACCGAACTTTCGAACAACTTACTTTCAAACCTAGCATGATTTTCAAAACGCGGAATGCTGCCCAAATAGGACTAGAATTTCGGCCCAAGTTGAGCTTTTATAGCTTAGATGTCGCCCATTTCAAATCTCATTTTCAAATCGATCATTCGTTTTTCAAAATCAATCCAAAATGTTTCTCGAACCTCAACCAAGCATGAAATGCGTCGAGTCGTGTCCGAGTCATGGCCGTGTTAGGCCGGGTTTGTTTCAAGAGTCTAGAACACGACCTTGTTGGGTCACCCAAACTCACCTCTTGGGCTTTGAGTCATGTTGGTCGACCTTTTGGCCTAGAATAGTCCACAAAAAACGTCCAAGCTAGGCCTTAGGGACGTTTCACTCGAACCCCTGGGCTATGTTAGCCCAATCACGGGTTTAGTCACACCAAGTCCGGTTTAGATTCGAGTTATGACAGTTTGAGTCATGTCGTTTTGTCGAGTCTAAAATGAACCGATGTCTAAATCAAACCGTGAGTTGAACCTTTGGTTAGTCAATCTCAAGTCGAGTCTGTGTTTGAGTCAAGTTGGGGTCGTGTCCTTAAGTGTGCGGGGGCTCTTACTTTAAATATTGACTCGAGACGGGGTTTTCTTGTAGAAAGGCCGCCCAAAACCCGACGTCAAGCAATGGAAGATGTTGTTAACAAGCTTACTGAGGCCGTGAACCTCATGATGACCCGAATGGAAGCAATCGAATCCAAGCTGGTTGAAGATTCCTCTTCATCTACTCCACCTCCGATTTTGGAGAAACGGTTCAAGTTCATCGAGGACCGCTTGAAGCTCTCCTGGGGGAAGAACATCCACTATGAGAATGCTAGGGCCTATGCCCCTTGGTTCAAGATAAGTTGCCCACGAACATGGTACTCACCGACATCCCAAAGTTCAAGGGCATCAAGATCCATTCACCATGTTAAGGCCTATAAAGGGTACTTAGCACTGAAGGGAGTACCTGCTGATATGCTCTCCGAAATTTTCGCCCAATCTCTGGGTGAACACCCAAAGGCGTGGTTCTATAATCTTGACCTCAAGAACTTCCCCACTTTCAAGATATTACGGTGGAGTTCTCGTAAGCACTATGCTTGACAATGTTGAGATTCAAACCAACATAAGAACTTTGGAGGTTATGACACAAAAGGAGAAAGAGGGCTTTATTGAATTCCTCGCAAGATGGCGCGCTGAAAGCGTGAAGTTAGCTAAGAAGCCTGATGAAGTTGAAATGGTAGATAAGTTCGTGAAGAATTTACGACCTGTTTACCGTAATGCTCTGAAATACCAGAATTTTGGTTCTTTCAAAGAATTGATAAGGATCGGGATAAAGGTAGAGGACGATGTCCGAATTGCTTTGCCGAGAAGCCAAAGGGGTACCAAGGGGCTTCGTCATCTAAAGCAAAAGCGCCCGCAGCGGCCCACTTTGTTGAAACTGTCAATCTCTTAGATGGACATGAAGGAAATGTAGATCTTTATACATTTTAACATAGTCTTATATGTCTAAATAATTTGTCATAAAATTAACAAGGTCTTATGCATGCAAACATTAAATAAAGAGATGAAAAGAAATGTCCTTACATTCAATATTTCGGCAATATTGGGCACAAGAGAGATCACCTTTCTCTACTTGTTCTTGAGCTATTCCAATGGATGAACAAGATCTAAGAATAAGATCTCTCCCCAAGCTTTATACCCAAGACTTAACACTTAATCTAATTAATATTATAAGTACTAGTATAATATTAATCTTAGTAGAAAATTGAACCAAAATAATGTATAACACTTGAATTATTTCGGTTTTGATGAGAGATAAAGAGAGGATTTTATTTCTCTAGAACTTATTATTTTGGATGAGTGAAGTAGAATGAATATGATACACTACCTTTTAGTATATTACTTGGTAAAATTATAGAGAAAAACAAAAGCAATTGTCTTCCCCAAAACCGTGTAAGAGAGGGCTATTGGGGAGCCAATGCATGAAAAATTTGTTCTTCACAAGAACAATAGGCTTGCATGCCTAGACTTGCATTTTTCATCATTGTGTTTTATCCACTAAATAAAACAATCAACTAGCTTAATTCTCCCCAATTATTTCGGCACTTTACATAATATGGATCCCATATTATTTTTGTCAATTGTCAACATGTTACATGTTACATGTCACATATATTTGTTATGTATTTTTAACATATTAAAAATCAACGTATTAATAAAAATACGTCACATACAAAAATTGACTTAGTAATTTCATAATTACTTGTGCCAAAATATTTTACCAATTTATAAATTTCAACTGATTGAATTTATAATAATTCATTCATTTTAATTGTTACATTTAAACAATTTATTTCATCCGAGTAATTATACAATTTAATTACTCAGACCGTATCTCATTTAATCATATTTCAATTTGATACGTAAATATTACTTCCAAAATCGTCCGTCAATTTTCAAGTAATTTAATCAACTCGCAACGTTATACGATTAATTAAATAATCAATTAAGTGTATTGTCCTTTAGGTATGACCTAGGGGGTCAACTGATCACCACCGTCACACGACAGTAATGTCAAACTCTAGTCAGCCAATCATTACCGATATATGTTGACCAGTTGACAGTAACAAAATTACTTCCCAATTGTATTCTTTAAAATGAGATTTAATAATAATATTTAATCATGTGATCGCACTATTGTTTGAGGACACATTTCCCAACAATCTCCCACTTGTCCTCGACAAGTGTGCGTCACCAATTCTCTTGTCCTATTACTATCTCCCACTCAATGCAAGGTGTCTTTCAGGTCGTACTTGCAAGTGATCATATCGAGAGTGGTTTCCTCGATCCGGAGAATAACCGATTGACCGGATTTATCCACACCGGATACCTTCCGAGCGTGGCCACGCATTTCGATTCATTACTCCTCGAGTGGCCCCGAGATATTGTTATAACCCCGACTAGGGGTGGACAATTCCTATCGCACTCATTCCCTTCGACTAGCCACACCATCATAACCCAAAATATGCCCATTTGACCCCATTTACGAAGGTCGTAGTAACACAAATCAAAGTTAATCAAATCGTGCCATCTTAGGAGAATAGTCTTTAGTCAAAAGAATCGACTCATTTGAATACTATAGTAGCTCTCGCCACGACCAGGCTATATAAATTTGCCGAACTCTATAAGCGGTCATAAGGCCCGACAAAATGTTCTTAATAATCTTATGTGATCGACTAGTCATCTCACATGACTCTATGGCACTTGAACTTGCCATCAATCGCCTCACACTCTAGTCACTTCGAGACGTCACCTCATACAAGTGACTATGGGCAAATACGATGTCAATCCGTGTTCACTTTAACGGGGTTCAATTGTCTCTACAACCCGTTTGGATGTAACAAAGTATAAATTAAAGATAAAAGACAAATGAGATTATGAACATGAACAAAAACAACACTTTTATTTCATTTCAAAATCTAACAAAAATTTGGTACGCGTTTAAGTCCCATGGACGTAACATGTCCATCATGCTTAGCCTGCGATAAAGGCTTGGTGAGCGGATCGGCTATGTTGTCATCCGTCCCAACCTTACAAATCGCAATTTCCTTTCTTTCAATGAAATCTCTTATTACATGATACTTTCTAAGTACATGTCTAGATCTATTACTAGACTTTGGCTCCTTAGCTTGGAAGATCGTCCCACTATTATCACAATAGAGAGTGATGGGATCATTGTCGGTAGGTACTACTTTTAGACCTTCCGTGAATTGCTTGATCCACATAGCTTCCTTGGCAGCTTCCGATGCTTTGCTATGTACTCACCTCCGTTGTTGAATCCGCGATTCTGACTTCCTTGAAGCTTCTCCAGCTTACGGCACCACCATTGAGCATGAAAACAAAACCAACTTGTGATTTCATGTCATCTCTATCTGTTTGAAAACTTGAGTCCGTGTATCCAAAGAACACGCAACTCGGTGTCTCCTCCAAACACAAGGATAGAGTCCTTAGTTCTTCTCAAGTACTTAAGGATGTTCTTGACAAAGAATCCAGTGACCCTCACCTGGATTTCCTTGATATCTACTCGTCATGCTCAAGGCATACGAGACATCGAGACGTGTGCATATCATGGCATACATGATTGATCCAACAACGGAAGCATAAGGGATCAATTTCATGCGTTCAACATCATGGGGTTCGGAGGGACATTGAGTCTTGCTCAATATCGTTCCGGTTACCATAGGTACCAAACCCCTTTTGGATTTGTCCATGCTGAATCGTCAAAGAATCTTATCAACATAAGACTCTTGACTTAGTGCCAATATCCTCTTGGGTCTATCTCTATAGATCCGGATACCTAATATGCGTTGTGCCTCTCCTAAATCCTTCATTTGGAAGTGGTTACCTAACCACTTCTTAACAGAAGACAACATTGGAATATCATTTCCAATGAGTAGTATGTCATCGACATACAAGATTAGGAACACAACATTGCTCCCACTAAATTTCATGTATAAACATGGTTCCTCAACATTTCGAGTGAAACCATTTTCCTTTATAACATGATTGAATCGATGATTCCAACTTCTAGATGCTTGCTTAAGACCATAAATGGATCTCTTAAGCTTGCACACTTTGTTAGGATTTTTAGAATCAACAAAACCTTCGGGTTGTATCATGTACACCTCCTCTTCTAAATGCCCATTTAGAAAAGCGGTTTTGACATCCATTTGCCAAATTTCATAATCATGAAATGCGGCGATCGCTAACAAAATCCGTATGGATCTTAGCATGGCTACGGGGGCGAAGGTCTCATCATAATGGAGACCTTGGACTTGGGTAAATCCTTTTGCCACTAGCCTAGCTTTGTAGACATCGTCATGTCCTTCTATGCCATTCTTGACTTTGAATATCCATTTGCATTGAAGGGGCCTTGTCCCTTTAGGCAAATCTACCAAGTCCCAAACTTGGTTTTCAAGCATAGAATCCATTTCGGACTTCATGGCTTCAAGCCATAAGTTGGAATTAGGACTAGAGATTGCGGCCTTGTAGGTGGCGGGCTCGTCACTTTCCATAAGCAACACATCGAGTGTTCCATCTTCCTCGATAAGTCCCACATATCGATCGGGATGGCGAATTACTCGGCCCGTCCTTCTTAGTGGAGGAGGTACAACCGCGTTAGACGACGAAGGAACATCTTCTTGCGTCTCTACCTCGGTTTGTGGCTCTTGAACTTCATCAAGTTCAAAATTTCTCCCACTCTGTCTCTTAGAAATAAATTGACTTTCTAAGAAGACAGCCTCACTAGACACAAACACTTTGTTTTCTTGAGGTTTATAGAAGTAGTATCCTCGACAATGCGAGGGGTAACCTACAAAGGTGCATTTTTCGGATCTTGGGGCAAGCTTATTGTCGGCTTTAGTCTTGACGTAAGCATCACATCCCCAAATCTTCATGTAGGATATATTAGGAACTTTTCCCGTCCACATCTCATATGGAGTCTTTTCGGTGGATTTAGTGGGACTATTGTTCAAAGATCTAATTGCGGTTTGAAGCGCAAATCCCCAAAACGAGTTCGGTAACTCGGTTTGGCTCATCATGGATCGAACCATATCAAGTAGGGTTCGATTCCTCCTTCGCAACACCATTGAGTTGTGGTGTTCCGGGTGGAGAAAGTTGTGATATAATACCACAACCTTTCAAGTGTGAATCAAATTCAAGGCTTAGGTATTCACCACCACGATCGGAACGTAGTGCTTTTACCTTTTTGTTCAATTGGTTCTCTACTTTGTTTTGAAATTCCTTGAATTTCTCAAACGCTTCACTCTTATGTTTCATCAAATAGACATGCCCATGTCTACTTAAGTCATCGGTGAAGGTTATAAAGTAGTCATAATTACCACGAGCGGTGATACTCATTGGTCCACATACATCGGTGTGTATGAGTCCTAATAGCTCACTAGCTCGTGTCCCTTTACCACTAAAGGGATTACGAGTCATCTTGCCAAGTAGGCAATATTCGCATGTACCAAATGATTGATAATCAAATGGTGTAATCACATTAGTAGAAATTAATCTTTTGATGCGATTCTCGTTTATGTGACCTAATCGACAATGCCAAATGAACGCTTCACTTGGGTCACTTGTTTTGAGTTTCTTTGATTGAATGTTATAAATATCATTTGTCGGATTTGAGGTCTCTAAAATGTAAATGCCATTAATGGAAGAAGCTTGGCCAATAACCAAATCATTCCTAGAAATAGAGCAACGATTGTTCTTAATGACAAAACAAAAACCGTCCATGTCTAGCATGGCGATTGAAATAATGTTTTTAGAGAGCGTAGGAACATAAAAACAATTATGCAAATACAACTCAAAACCGTTTGGCAAAGCTAGAACATAAGTTCCTTTGGATTCGGCCGCTACCCGAGCTCCATTTCCAAGTCGAAGATCCACATCTCCCTTGCTAAGCTTCTCCACATCTCTTAAACCCTGTAAATGATTACAAAGGTGAGAACCACAACCGGTATCAAGTACCCATGTCGTAGTGGAAGTATAATTTATATCAATAACATAAATTTCTTTAGGAATTGTACCTTTTGGAGTAATGAGTCCCTCCCTTATATTTCGCAAATACATAGGGCAATTCCTTAGCCAATGTCCCATGCCATAGCAATAATGGCACTCATCATTAACTTGCTTGAAGTTCTTGATTTTCTTTCCCTTCTTCTTGAACCTCTTGCCCTTTGACGCAAGAACTTGATTGCTAGAGCTCCCACTAGCTTTGGCATCTTTATCTTCCAGAGACAAAGACCCTACAGATCGTATGAGGTAGTCTTCCTGAGACGGACTCACACGAGGTCTAGTAGTAGTTGGTGGTTTAGAAGTGGTGATGAAATTAAGGTTTCCATCCGAACCTATCCCGAAATGAAGTTCTCTAGTTGTATCGAATTTATTGTTGGAGCATACGTCGTCAAGAACATGGTGATATGACTCAATAGTAATTGGTGCGGTAGCATTTGTTGGATTCATTGTAATGCACTACAAGTATGGAGGAAAGGAAATATTAACATTTGTCTTTTTAAATCATACTTGCAAATTTAACAAGATATGAACATTTATATAGTGACCTCTACCCAACTATAATAAATGATTCCAAGACCCAAATTCATATCGACTTAGGCACGGTAAGGCCGATGAAACCCTTATCAATATAACTCGGTGGATTAACGTTTTAATCGATTCTACTTTTAGAACTCTTGGTCGATAAATTTACTCTAATATTTATCTATAGCCCGGAACACATGCAACTACGGTCGCGAATACTTCCGTTGAGCTCAATTCAAATTTCGAATAAATGTGTCCATTATCCAAATCCACATCAACTTGGGCACGGTATGGCCGATGAAACCCTCATTAACATGAACTCGGTGGATTAACACTCATCACCCACTTCCCCTACGTAACAAGGTTTGTACCCCGGTAGGGCCGAGTGCACTCCCTCGCGAAATAGGTTTTCATGGTTTCTACTATTTGGTAAGGCTATGTCTCAATTGTTTGTTTTAGCGAGAGGTCATGTCAATTTATTATCTATCACGTTTTAAGTGAACTAAAGCGGTGAACTACGATAATTCGAATTGACACGGTCGATAAACTCGATAAAAGAAGATGCATGTTTTAGTTATGGCGATTTAGCGATGCATGTGACATAAAATAAAATGCAAGCATAAAAATAAATAAATCCTAGTATGGCCTTTCCTAAAAATAGAAAAACTATTAATCTATTACATATTCGGAAACCAACTCCATTGGTCCCTTGAACTTCGGTTGTGGCACGCATCTCGAGGTAACACCGTCTTTATGTATCGCCATTCTTGAAGTAATCCGTCTTTAGGAACTCCTAATGAATAAAATTACATAATAAATTACATAATTTCCTATTATACATTTGTAACTAAAATAAAATAAATCTATTAAATATTACAAAACGGTGATACGAGATCACAATAAAAATTACAACCGAATCGATATTCCCATACATTTCGGGAAATACCAATTTAAATCTAAGGCCATACTAAGTAAAATTACATAATTCAAAATTACATAAATTAAAATTATGACAATCATAAAGAAAATGCAGCATTATAATATGTATGAACATGCTCAATTTTTATGCTAAATCGCCTTTTAATTAGCCAATATCGTATATTACTCGGTTTTTACGGATTTGCGTGATTTCAACATTTTATAATCACAAATATGCATAAACTCATATTTATGCACTAGTTAATTACCCTAACCACTTAGGACTCAAAATATAGTCTTCACTAGTAATTTGACCATAATTAACTTTTATTTACAAATTTGTTCATAAATGGACCAAAATTACAAAAATAAGCTATTTAACTTCAAATAAATCACAAAATTTCAAATAAATTCAAAATTTGAAATTTAAAATTCATGAACATTCTGGAAAAATCCATGACACTCATAATGTTCAAAATCTTAGGTTAAAAATTTCGAAAATTTTCCGGAAAAACAATGTTGCGGTTTATCGATATTTAATAAAATAATCATAAAAACATGGAAAAATTATTTTCATTAACTTTTCAATTTTAGATCTGAAAAATATAATAAAATGCAACATTAGACGTTTTTCCTAAGTCATAGATTATATTTTATTAATTTTCACTAATAAAGTCACTATTTATGTCATTTTTCTTCAAAAATTCATAAATCATGCTAAAAGACTTCTTTATAGCCAATTATTTTACACACATCTTGTAAAATTTCATGTGACAACATATAAATTTTCTATGACCATATTCGAAATTTAACTCATATTAACCTATTTTTCTCTTAAATCCGAATTTAATAATGAAAAATTCATTTTTCGAGCATAACAAGTGCAAAAATTATGAAAATTTACAGGTTATCTCAAAATAATATATGTGATAACATATCCAAAGATCAACTTAAAATTCGAAGTATAGCTAATTTTCGACCAAAAATGACATTTTTACTCATAAAATCACATTTAAATGTCATTTTTATTAAATATGAACAATAAAAATCCGAAAAATTAACCAAAAATCCTAAAACACTTTAGGACCAGAAATATTAACATGCATGTAATTATTTCGTGATATATCATAATAACACAAATTTTACAAGTTTTATTTTGTTATTCATATAACTCGGAAAAACTTTTAACCAATTTGCATGCAAACAACCGTGGCTCTTGATACCGATTGAAGGAAATGTAGATCTTTATACATTTTAACATAGTCTTATATGTCTAAATAATTTGTCATAAAATTAACAAGGTCTTATGCATGCAAACATTAAATAAAGAGATGAAAAGAAATGTCCTTACATTCAATATTTCGGCAATATTGGGCACAAGAGAGATCACCTTTCTCTACTTGTTCTTGAGCTATTCCAATGGATGAACAAGATCTAAGAATAAGATCTCTCCCCAAGCTTTATACCCAAGACTTAACACTTAATCTAATTAATATTATAAGTACTAGTATAATATTAATCTTAGTAGAAAATTGAACCAAAATAATGTATAACACTTGAATTATTTCGGTTTTGATGAGAGATAAAGAGAGGATTTTATTTCTCTAGAACTTATTATTTTGGATGAGTGAAGTAGAATGAATATGATACACTACCTTTTAGTATATTACTTGGTAAAATTATAGAGAAAAACAAAAGCAATTGTCTTCCCCAAAACCGTGTAAGAGAGGGCTATTGGGGAGCCAATGCATGAAAAATTTGTTCTTCACAAGAACAATAGGCTTGCATGCCTAGACTTGCATTTTTCATCATTGTGTTTTATCCACTAAATAAAACAATCAACTAGCTTAATTCTCCCCAATTATTTCGGCACTTTACATAATATGGATCCCATATTATTTTTGTCAATTGTCAACATGTTACATGTTACATGTCACATATATTTGTTATGTATTTTTAACATATTAAAAATCAACGTATTAATAAAAATACGTCACATACAAAAATTGACTTAGTAATTTCATAATTACTTGTGCCAAAATATTTTACCAATTTATAAATTTCAACTGATTGAATTTATAATAATTCATTCATTTTAATTGTTACATTTAAACAATTTATTTCATCCGAGTAATTATACAATTTAATTACTCAGACCGTATCTCATTTAATCATATTTCAATTTGATACGTAAATATTACTTCCAAAATCGTCCGTCAATTTTCAAGTAATTTAATCAACTCGCAACGTTATACGATTAATTAAATAATCAATTAAGTGTATTGTCCTTTAGGTATGACCTAGGGGGTCAACTGATCACCACCGTCACACGACAGTAATGTCAAACTCTAGTCAGCCAATCATTACCGATATATGTTGACCAGTTGACAGTAACAAAATTACTTCCCAATTGTATTCTTTAAAATGAGATTTAATAATAATATTTAATCATGTGATCGCACTATTGTTTGAGGACACATTTCCCAACAGGACAGTCAAAAAGGCCTCCGCGCCAAGCTCCGAGGGTATTCACCGATATCGGGTGCACTTACGCCTATGCTCTCCAAAGGCTCATGGCCCAAGGGAAGTTGAAGCCCATTGGTCCAACTCCGGATCCACCTGCTGAACAACAAGGCAAATGGTACAAACCGAATGCCTACTGTGCCTTTCATCAAGGGAAGGGACACGATACTGAAAGGTGCTTTAGACTGAAGCACGAAATCCAAGACATGATTGAGAACGGAACGCTCCCGATCCCAGCTGTTAAACCTAATAACATCACCAATCCATTTGGCGATCACGCCAACTTTGTTTCTGTCGAAGACAATGTCGATTATTCCCATCTTATCCGCCCATGTCACTGGAAAGGAGCGTTTATCGGGAAAATATTTGTGGATTGCTCTGAATTCTTGCCAAACCCGAAGAATGAAATTCAAGTCGGGGGTCTTGCTCTAGAATGTACTCCTCTCATTAACGAAGTTAATAAAAGACAATTCGACTCACCAACCTCCATCACTGGCGTAGATCCTCAGAGGAATACCTCGGGATGGAGGCAGACCATCGAAGGGATCAAGGACAAAAGCCGAGCATCTAAGTTGACAGCTGAACAAGGGAAAGCTCAAGACCAGATTTGAAAATTATGAGTCGGAATCTGTTTTCTTATCTTAGTCGAGTCGAGTCTAGGACTTTCTTTTCTTGAAGTTGAGTCGTTTGTTCCACGATGACCTAGGGTGTGTCCTAGGAATCGTTCCTTCGAGTCTGTTAAGCATGTGTCATTCCAATAAAAGTTGCAGTTCATTTCCAAATATCCCTTGTTTTCAATCCTCAATCATTCCAAAAACATGATAAAATGCACAACACACTCAAAGAGATCCCTGGCGTAGAAATATGTCCCGTTTCAAAATGTAAGGTACACTAGGATCCCGTGTTTGATTCCTTTACCTATTCCATGTCTGGCGGTAGAAAACCTTCATCAAAACCAGTGCTTATGACAAGCTTTTAGATGATTCTAGGACAAACCCGGACTAGCTCCTTGTTTCCCCTATCGATGATGGAAGGCAAGCCTTTTCCCCAACAAAATCATCCCATCTCGAAGAGAGAAGATATCAACCCGTTCTAACAAGGAATTGTTAGTTCTTACCCAAATTTGTTGGCGAAGCCCAGTTTTCAAGGTGTATCCATTTGTGACTAAGAGAATGAATAGAAGATCATTTTCAAAGAGAGAAAAAAGATGAAAAAGAATGAAAAGATAAAAAGAGGAAAAAAATGATGAAAGAAAAGAAAAATGAAAAAGAAAAGTGATGAAAGAAAAAGAAAAAAAGAAAAAAAAAGAAAGAAAAAAAGAAAAAAAAGAAAAAAAGATGTTAAAGTTATTGCAGAATGCTTTTGGTTGAATGTCGAAGTTACGGAAGCCAGAAGTCAAGTCAAGTACCCATAGTTGAGGTTCAATGGGCGAAGCCCAAAGCGTAAGTAGTGACCTCTTTACCCTCTAAGTCCTTCCCGAGACGCTTATTCAACGGGATAGTCGGGAATTTTGAGAATCATTCCGCTTGTGCCGTTACACCCACCTTTTTAGGGTCCAGGACATGGAAATTTGAACCCACATCATTTTTCAACCCATTTGCACTCGTGGTTCATCAAACCCGAGACACCCATTTCAACCACATCAGCAGCCATAGCCCTTGGCCTTAGCACCGCAAAACAAACCTTCAGAATAATGGTTAACCATTCCAACTTGTTATTACCAAGCTCCACATCCCAAAAGATCCAAGCCTTTTACACCTAACTCCAGACACGGGATTTAACGGTACCTTACAGGCTAGAATGGGATACGACATGATACCTTAGGTGAAACCTTCGAGTGTGTACACACAATCAAAATGCCATGTTTATGCACCAAGATCGAACTACGTCGGATTTGATTTCGCTCCACGCGAATACGTAGGCAGTCCTTCAGAATAAGGGATTCAATCCACTCATCAACCAAGTTGTCATCTTGTCGGTTTCTTACGGGTCTTAACCAAGTCCAAATGAAGCCACCTTTGTTTGAGTCGGTCTTAGCACTCGATGTAGGCTAGGATGAGGATATAGGTTCGGATGAATAGTATCGAGTCTCAGAATGAGCTTTATCTAATGGTTTAGGCAAAGATGCTGAGGCACATAGATATGGGTTTGTGTTGGGAACAGAAAATATGAAAAACCCGCTGAAAAGAAAGAAGGCGTGGAAGAAAAAATAGTAAAAGCCCGAAAAAGAAAGAAGGCGGTGGCAAGAAATGATGAAACCCGTAAAAGAAAGAAGGCGAGGAGAAGAGTGACAGAATGTTCCCAACAAGAGTGATGTGTGATGTCTAAGTGTTCTCATAAAATGAGTCCGTGTTTAGTGTCTGGGCGAAGCCAACGTTGTTGCTCCGTGAGTTTAATCCACCTTGTCAATGCCAAGTGATCTTCATTCCCATGTGCCCTCGGGAGCACGCCCATGTCATACGATATCTCCGTCCCAAGTTCGACGACCTTGTGATTCCCATTTGCCATCTTTTGGCGCCAGAGTGGCCAATTTACATTTCTACCCCCAGCAAGTCCATATTTGAATTAAAGCCCGTGCACACTTAGGGTTTTATTTTCCTTTTTTGTTTTACGGTAGCGGGCTACGCCCACGTGGTTTACGAGTCATGTTCAAATTTCAAATTCAAAATTTGGGTCGATAGCCCAATTATTCAAAATTTTCAACATGTTCAAATTTCGGGTCGATGACCCAATCTTTCAAACTCAAATTTCGGGTCGATGACCCAACATTCCAAGTGATGTCAAATTCAAAAGTCGGGTCGATGACCCAATTATTCAAAATTTTCAAATTCAATTTTCGGGTCGATGACCCAATCATTCAAAATTTTCAAATTCAATTTTCGGGTCGATGACCCAGTATTTCAAATGATCCAATTTCAAGATCGATGATCCAAATGTGCTTATGTGATGATTATTGCTAGTACATTTTCTATGTTTCAAATATAGCAGGATATGCTTCAATCTGGGGGCTCTAAAGTCTTCGACTTTAGAGCCATTACTGCAGAATCGGGCTCAAGCCGTTGGCTTCAGAGACCATTATCAAGATGAAAAGGATGACATCCAATCGAATTCAATTCAATACAAGAGTATGAAATGGAAGAATTCCGTAGTGAAAGCAAATAATGAAAGCGGCAACCTCCTTGGAAAGTCCCGTCCCATTTGGGCACTGCCCGGCAGATGATAAGCTTTGGGCAAGTGTCAACGATGATGAATTTGGACAAATGCCAGCGGATGATAAACTTTGGGCATGTGTCGGCGGTTGCCGAACTACGACGCGAGTTTGATTCCGTCAGAAACGGATACGTAGGCGCCTAAGGATAAGGCTCAATCCACCATATACGCAATTTATGGGTCGATGACCAACGATGATATTTCGACGCAACAGAAGCAAGAGTCAACCCCAACGAAGTTTCGGGTATGATCTCATCTTATGGTCAAGAGCTTATATACGCAAGTCTAATGGACTATAAACGACCAAGCAGAATCCTCGGTCGAGAGGGACACAGGGGTATACTTTGACTTTCGCCTTGTCCAAGCCTCAGTCAAAGTGGGGGCTCTGTAGATACCCGTATCCGTCGATATTGGAATTTATAGAGAACCCGACAAACACCCGATGATGATAGGACACATGTATTCTTTAGTTGTCATTGTCATTATTTGGAGCTCGTTTTACGAGGTAGAATGGGCTCGTCGATGGAGTATTTTATTAATTTAAATGATATTTAAATTAATGTTTTTTAGTGAGTTCATTTTATTAATTTAAATGATATTTAAATTAAAGCTTTTTTTAAGTGATTTCAATTTAATCTATTTTATTTTGAATTTATTTTACCAAGTTTATTTTATTGAAAATAAAATAAATATTTGATTTGAAAAATCATTTTATGAATATATTTGATTTGAAAGGTCATTTATTTTAATGGGTTAATTGATTTGAAAAATCGATTTTAAAAGCGAAGAAAACTCGTTTCAACCATGTGTTTTTGAGCTCGATTTTAGCTCGGTTTTTTGAGCCCGTTTCTTTTGCGAATTGGCACGAATCTCGAGTACACTAACCCACCTAAGCCTCTACCCATCCACCCTTGTTCGAACCCCCCCAAACCATGGCCCAAATTCTCGTCCCAAACAACCCCAACAGCCCGCACCAAACCAATGCAGCCCCTGTTTTGGCAGCTCAATCCCGAGCCCAAAACCCGCTCCAAACGCCACCAAAACCCGTGCCCATTAACCCTAACCCATACCCTGGTATCCTACCCATATTATCCTAGCTTAATCACCAAGAAAACCCCTCTCAAACCCTCCCAAAACCGGCTGGACAGCAGCCATACGGGATTGAGCCCGATTGACTCTCCCTCTCTTTTAACCTACTTTAACTCCTTATAAATACCACCCCTTCACCATACATTCATTCCTCTAAGTTCTCCATACATCCAACCATCACTCACAAGCTTTAAACCTCAGAAACAAACCCTAAACATCCTTCAAAAACCCTAAACCAAACCGACACACAAACTGAAACTGTTTGTGTGTCCTCTTCGAAAACCCTTTCGTTCCTCCATCAAAACTCCATAAAAATTCGAGTTTCTTGTTCCTAATTAACCACATAACATCCATCTACACATTAGACAAAGATTTACGAGCCGAATTGACCTTGAGAGCACACGAGATCCCTCGAAAAACAGAGTGAAATAACACTCTGTTTTCGCGGTTTACTCTTGTCTGTCCAGTTCTGTTTGTGCTCGTTTTTCGTGCCCAATAACCCAAAACGAGCCGGGGTCGCTTTAAGATCCTTGTTCTCCTCTCTTTCTAGTTTCCAAAACATCTTTCGGATCGAATTTTCGTCGTGAAACGAGGGAGATATCACTGTTTTAAAACTGCTGTCCAGAAACTTTCCAAAACGCGTGTTGCTTTGTTACTTCGTCGACGACGGCCTCTCGAGATAAAATCTACCATCGATTACGACCCAAGACGGTGTCAACGATACATGTAGGTTGAGGGTGCATCAAATCCCCTTCTCTTCTCTCTTTTTATTTCGTTCTTTATGCCTTTTTTTATCGTCTTTTTTTGTTTGTTTTTTTTTCGCTTGTTTATCGATTGTTTTAATTTAACTACGAAACTAGTTAGTCCGAGTATGAGTTAAAGTACCACCATGAACACCCGCGTTGACTTGAGATGGGAAAAGAAACCGCTCCTTCTGTCGGTCGTACACCCCCGTCTCATTTACATATCCTCGTGTTCAAGGTAGGGCATAAATAAAACAAGTTATCTAACTTCGATCTTCGCTTTCGACCCTCTTACTGTTTCGGCCAAATCGATGGACCTTAGGACCCGTTGCATGTTAGTTTAACTTCTGATTGTTAACCTATGACGTAATTAGATGACTTTAAATCAGTTTAATAATCTAATTAGACACTTCAGGTGGCTTCGACGTAAGTTATAAAATCAATCGACGATTTCTGTAAATAATTGAATGCATCTATCTCTTTCACCTAATTTCTCGCTAGTATAAGAGTGCGTGATTAGCACCTTCTTATTGACACTCGATGGGTTAAATTAATTAGCGAATTTAACCTAATTGGACCCTTTAGGCCGTGTAGAATGCACCCTTGCGCGACAATCAATCAACATCGTTTTTAACTCGTTTTCTAACTTGTTTTCGATTCCTTTTCGCAATCATTCGATCTAATCAATAAATCTAACTTAGGAACTAGGTTGGCTTTGGTTGGGCCGTGGTTGGCCGTGTGTTTGGCCGTGTGTTTGGCCTTTCCTATTTCGTTTGTTTTTGCATCGTTCGTTCTTTATTTGTTTTATCACTTGTAATTAATTTATGTTTCTTTGAGTCACGTTTTGTAATCTATTTGTAATTAGTTCTCCTTTTTGAGTCAAAACCTTTTCTAAAAACCTTAGTTTTATTTGGTTAGACGGTTGTTCCCAATGCTTGTAGGAGCGTAGTAAACCGCATGTTGTTTAAAGCAACATGGCCCGGTTTATGCTAATACATGCTTTGGTGCGTAGCCCAATGTCTAATTCGATGGGATTAAGTGAGAGCACGCAATACGAAGAGGGACCCACGGCCGTGTGTCATGTAGGCCATGAGTCACCTCCCCCATGTGCACGGTTTTCAAGGCCCAATGGCCGTGTGTTTTGTGTCGTGTTTTGAGTTGTATGTAGCAATTGTATTTAGATCGAGTTGTATCTTTAATTTGTTGTTGTGTCGGCATGAAATGCCTGGTTGTAATAGGTAGATCCCAACGGCTCCCCCATTCCCCCTTAAGCCTTGTTTGCTTTATTTGTATGTTGTTAGATCAATCAACCCACATGCTAAATTACAACTTTGACAAAGTTAGTATAGTTGCATCTAAATCAACATAGAAACTTCACATGTTAGGGTTTAAAACAACGTTTGCATTTCATACATCGTAGTAGCTATGACCTTGTTTGAAATCCGACACTTGACTTAGTAGAGGCCGTTATTGACGGGCGGGGTTGGGTGTCCTTATGGGCTTCCCAACACGTACCCTCACCCCTTACTCAAGATCTATGGTTTGTGGATCCGTCTAAATACCATTGGATTACGAGAGTCATTCAAATCGAGTGATATAGGGTACAAGTCTTTATCTTTAATCACTCGTAGTCGATTGGCTTTATGCTTTTCGATGAAAGGTGTAAAGTTGACTTGAACGGTTCCAAGTTCCCAAAAAACTTGGTGGCGACTCTAATATGTCTTAATTCGATTCGAAAGAACCTCGAGTCGATTATGTCAGGTGTGGATCCCTCGGACGCAGTTCCCGAGGGCCTTGTCCACAACGGTCACTATTTACTTGTTATCTAGTCTGTCTATGGTAACAAAATAGGGGTTTGAGTTATTTTGACTAAACTAAAAAAACTGAAATAAAAGCAATAAAAGTAAAAACGATTAAAATGGCAAGAGTGAAAAGGATTGAGATCAAATAGAGAGAAAGATGCCAGGATGTCGGTTCACCATAATATTAATAAAATCAGCTAAGGTAAGGTCAGTCGGTCTGATGTGAGAAGGGTAGTAGAAAGGTCCTTCCGGCCTGCTATCCGCCCTAGATTCTTCCTAAATAGCTTCCGCTCTGATTAGGGTAGTCTATCGTTCATAACAGGTTTATTCATTCCAATCTTCCGATCTAGGTTTGAATTTAACCGAGTTAATTAATTTAGTTGCATGCATTCAACCTAATAATTACTGTTATATTTCTATAAAACAATTCTCACAACAAAAACCTCCTAAACTAATTAAAGCATCATTATTTTACATCATGGCTCCCCTAATCCTAGCAAAAAGGGAATTAGCTACTCGTGTCGATAAATAAAACCACAATTAATAAGACAATAACAAACATGGTATAAAGATGTGCAAAGGAGAATTAAATTAAATAGTAAGAGAGTAGAGAAATTACACCAAACGAGATTCGGCAAAATGAAAGGCAACGTCGAACAAGGAAGATTTTAGGTAAAATATTTGATAACATAAACCTAATTAAGTCTTTCCTTTATATAGGAAAGATATTTTATTCCTAAATACGTAACTTAAGATAATAAAATAACTAAGTTCACGCGAGAAAAATTGCACGTCAGATAGCAAACTGGTCGATCGAGTACTTTCAGACCACTCGATCGAACAACTCCTCAGCCAAACCTCTCGATCGAGTACTTTCTCTACTCGATCGAGGAACACCAATTTGCCACTTCTCGATCGAACACAGCAGTGGTTCAATCGAGTACTATTCACCATCCAAAAGATCTCGATCGCGCATATTGGCAAGCAAAACCTCTCGATCGATGACTCCACCCCTGAACTAGCCATAGGACTTGTGATTCAGCTTCAAAAACGACTTTACGCATCCCAAGACAGTGGCACTCTCACTCCAATTCTTCCATCTCCTAAACGCGAGCTAAAGGGACAGTTCCAGCCTCAATTCTGCTTCTTTCAGGTCCATTCCTGCAATTAAAGCCAAACGAACCAAAGTAGACTATTTGGGGAATTTCGTAGCCTAAAACTACGGGAATTGCATAGAAATGTAACACCCCAGTTATTGAGAGTAAGGTTGTCCCACATCGGGGAATTGAGGAGGTTGTGATATGTTTATAAGGGATTCCACCCACTACTTAGTAACAAGGCCTTGTGCTTTTGGGCTTAAGTGAAGACAAGTAATGGGCCCGAAAGTACATATCCCATCTTATTGGGGTTGTGTTACGACCGTGGTGGGTCGGGTTGTTATAAATGGTATCAGAGCGACCCTGCGACCGTGTGGTGAGCTTGTGGTCAGGAGTACCCGGGTCACACACCTAGCGGGGGAGGATTCTGGGCTTGGCTGCGGTCAAGTTGGAGGCACAACGAGGACGTTGTGTTCTTGAAGTGGGGGAGATTGTAACACCCCAGTTATTGAGAGTAAGGTTGTCCCACATCGGGGAATTGAGGAGGTTGTGATATGTTTATAAGGGATTCCACCCACCACTTAGTAACAAGGTCTTGTGCTTTTGGGCTTAAGTGAGGACAAGTAATGGGCCCAAAAGTACATATCCCATCTTATTGGGGTTGTGTTACGACCGTGGTGGGTCGGGTTGTTATAAGAAATGCGTGCAAATAAGACTTAAAAAGATTATATAAAATGCACGCATAAAATCTCCCCAAACCAAATCTTTGTTTGTCCCCAAGCAAACTATATGCAACTAACTAATGGAACGGAATAAAAATCCAGAGCTAGCTATAAATCGTCCACTTAAACCATTTTAATGCAAGCAAACTAACACTTATAGCAAAAACTGTCAAATGCAAACGAGTTATAAGATGTTTATAATAAAGTTGAACCGTCGACTTTGCAAGACCTTTGATAATGGATTCTCACGAGTCACTCTTCTCTCATGAAGCAAAGGGTAAGCAAGTATATATAAGAGAGAAGGAATAAGCAGTCGCTCACCTAACTACGACCCGCATAAACATGGATGCAATATAGTATGACAAACAATTCTAGCTACCGTACATATACATTCCAACCAAACAAGGTCCCGTCACAGCCGAGGGCTTACAAAAGTATGGGAAAGTGAGGTAATGGGTAAGAAGGGGAAAAACATTTTGGGAATGTGATGTTAATAGCCAAGCTAGCTACCTAAACAAACCCAAATAAAACATATCCGCTTCTAACCCATCAAAATTATTCACAATTCCCTTACTTCGGCATACAAACTCACCAAACCGAATAATATCAACTCCTCATAAGATATAATAATAGCATAGGAGTAAAACCGAAACATTCAAACTCTTTTTTTCATCTTTCTCTTTCTTTTCTTGATTTTTTTTTTTTTTCTTTTCTTTTTCAACTTCTCTTTTTTCTTCTTTTTTCTTTCATCATTCTCCTTCTCCATATACCAACTCCCGAAATTACAATACAAACCAAATTGGTATGATAAATATATACCGCAAAAACAATCTAAACTAGCTTGACAAGGCAGGCTAAATTTGGATGTAGTTAAGGGTCAAAAGGCAAATTTGGCTAAATGTGGAGTTAATGGGTAAAGATGAAAGAAAAGGGAATATAAGCACCTCCCTGCATGTGGCACCAACCACTAACCCGAATGTATGCATGCAAAAAGCAATTGAATTTCATACTTATGCAAATTAATAATACATGTTATGCATGGAGTAACTACTCACAATCCTACATGAAACTGGTCATGGATGACACCAGTTTATACGGCTCTAAAATCTTAGAAAATATGAGTAGGTTGCCAAAATATCATGTGAAGTCTATCCGTTCAGCTAAATTTAAACACAAACTCGTAGATTATGCAAATGACAATGCTACGAGATATCAGTTTATCGCAAGGCTTAAGCTAAATGACTAAAAGTAGTGCGATTTCATCATTGAAATACACCGTTCCGACTAAACCTAAACGCAAAAATAAACATGAATTTTGAAATTTTCGAAATTTCCTAATTTTTTTGATTTTTCAATTTTTGAAAATAAAAGACAATGCATACAAAAATTAAACGTGATAACAGAGATGCAATACAAATAATATGTAGACACAGATATGGATGCATATACCCTCCCCAAACCAAACTGTACAATGCCCTCATTGTACGCAGAAATAGGAAAAGGAAATGCAAACTAAAAAGAAGAGTGAAGCTTCGGAAAACTTACAAGAATACGCGAAGTAGGGACCTCCCCAAACCAGCCAGCAACAAGGGAGGTCGTAAATAGCCCCATAACATCGCAGCACGCGAGTCAAGGTAAACGAACTCGATCGAAGGGGTAAAGTACTCGATCGATTAAAATGGGGCATCGAAAGCGCTCGATCGAGAGACCAGAGTACTCGATCGAGATGTCATCTATTCAGGGTGCTCGATCGAGAAGGTAAAGTCCTTAATCGAGTGAGGAAGGTACTCGATCGAGAGAATATAGTACTCGATCGAGTTCCTTAAGCCTGAACTCATAGGCGTCCTTTGAAGGACATGTAAACACGCAATTGGCAACCACAAATATTATCAAAAACCAAGTCTAAATCGTTTCGCAGTCTATAGTCTGAAAACCAATTATTAAACACACAACAAAAACCGAAATGTTCGAAAATCAATTGAAAAATTTTAAACTCCGGGTTGCCTCCCGGTCAGCGCTAGTTTCAGATAGGTCCCAGCTCGACCTTCTCATCGTCATCTTCCAAAGCAGCTAAATTGCCCGCAACAAGGCCTCTGACTAAATAAAGTCCCCTCGGCATCCATGAGCTTGACTTTAGGCCTCTACACCATCGGATAAACCGAAGAAAATCAACTTTTTGCAGCGTCATTACCTCCACCTTTGGCTTTCTCGCGCGCTTTCTTCTTATGCGGCATAGCCTCATCCAAACCTCCACCTGGGTCAACAATTCTTACCATTCCAGTCTCCAAATTCAACATACCATGCCCGCCTCCTGGGTCTTTTAACCTGTCAAGACCTGTAGAAGGAGTAACAGAGAAATATTCCTCCAACTTGCTCCCAAACTAGGGCGGAGGTGTCAAATCAGCAGCGATATGTGACGCAACAGAAGGATTAGAAGGAACCCCATCGGGTTCTACAGAAGGGATAGCATTACAGGACATGACTTGCATAGGTGATCTGCGTATACTAGACTGGTAAAAACCAAGTCTTCCCCTCCTACTTGAAACGTAAGTGTCCTAGCCCCGACATCTACAATTGCACCAACAGTGTGCAAAAATGGTCTCCCTAAGATAATAGGGGTACGGGTGTCCTCGGGTATGTCTAAGATAACAAAGTCGACGGGAATAAAGAACCTCCTGATCGTAACAGGTACATCTTCTAAATCTCCTAAAGGTCGTGATAAAGAACGGTCGACCATCTGAACGGTCATGCTAGTACACTGAAACTTGTTCAAACCTAATCTCTTAACAAGAGATAAAGGTAAGACACTGACACTAGCACCTAAGTCACATAAAGCATTGTCGATCAGGTGGGTCCCTATATGACATGGTATAGAAAAACTACCCGGGTCGGCCAATTTCGATGGAGTCTTATTCTGAAGAAGTGCGGAGGACTCCTCAGTCAAAGCCACCGTTTCAACTTCATCTACATTCCTCTTACATAAAAGAATTTCTTTCATAAATTTTGAGTAAGAGGGTACCTGAGTGAGTAGCTCGGCAAACGGAATATTAACTTTAAGACTTTTCAAAAGATCGACAAATCTGCCGAATTATTGTTTCGCCTTCGTCATTCGAAGCCGCCCTGGAAATGGAACTTGGGGCTTATAGGCACTATCCTTATTAGCATATTTATCGTCCAAATTAGATTTAGACGACAAATTAACACTTTCAACATCAATTGTGCTCGATCGAGTAACATCACCACTTAAACGAGAGCTTTTCTCAGCATTGTTGCTCGATCGAGCAGTTTGAGTTGCTCGATCGAGAGACCTGTTATCGTCAGTGCTCGATCGACCACTTCCATCTCCTCGATCGATCATTTCTTCAGCAAATTTGCTCGATCGACCATCAGAAACTGGTCGATCGAGTAGTTCCCGTGAATCCGTTGCTTTATCGTCAAACGATGCCTTCTCCTGAACATTTGCTTCAACCTCCGAGTCTGAAAATTCAGGATTCTCAATGGGCATGCAACTCAAGTCCTTCGTAAGGAGGACCGCTCCCGGTATGAACAGCATATACCGTCTCAGGTTGCCTAAAAGTTTGCTCGGCAATTACTTGAGCCAAATGAGTCCCAAGTCTCTTGATAATGTCATTTTTAGCTTGCATAATCTCTTGCGCTTGCAGCGCAAGTGTCTTCACTATAGATTTCAATTCAGCAATCTCTTCATTCCTTTTAGCAGGGGAAGGGGTTTGTTGTTGCGACGGCCAAACAAATGGAAGTTTTTGATAACCTCATTGCTGAAACGGATGTGGCGGCACATATGTCGGTGGTTGTGAAGGTGGGGCAAAGCTTGGATAAGCCCCACTGTGGTTGCCATAGGAATGACTACCTTGTCTACGTTGCTTAAACGCATAGACTTCATCGTTCTCCGCCAGACAAATAGCAGCATTATGCCTCGCAGCACCACATCTCTCACAGTAGACCACCTGTTGTGCCATAGTATTGAACTGAGGCAGACCACCCCAAGATTGTCTACTCTCCAGCTTGTCAGATCTTGTATTCTGAGCTTCAAATTGTGCTATAATTCTGGAGACATTAGACATCTTAGTAGAAGAATCAAAGGTACTCAAGCCTTCCCTTTGACGCTTTTCTCCAAAAATCCTGTATAAGTAGGACCTGTAGGACCTATCAAAACAAAACTAGGAGAAAAGATAAGAACTAGCGCAAGGAATAAATTCCTTGAGCTAAAGACAGACAAGAATAAAGCAAGTAAATAAAATAGTTGCCTCCCCGGCAACGGCGCCAAAATTTTACACGGCTGTCGCAACCCTATCAAAAATAAACCAACCGGCTCTAACTAATATAGCAGAGGTAAGTCGGGTATCGTACTCCACAGGGAGGCGGTCACTATCTACTTGTTATCTAGTCTGTCTATGGTCACAAAATGGGGGTTTGAGTTGTTTTGACTAAACTAAAGAACTGAAATAAAAGCAATAAAAGTAAAAACAATTAAAATGGCAAGAGTGAAAAGGATTGAGATCAAATAGAGAGAAAGATGCCAGGATGTCGGTTCACCATGATATTATTCAAATCAGCTAAGGTAAGGTCAGTCGGTCTGATATGAGAAGGGTAGTGTAAAGGTCCTTCTGGTTCGCTATCCGCCCTAGATTCTTCCTAAATAGCTTCCGCTTTGATTAGGGTAGTTTATCGTTCATAACAGGTCTATTCATTCCAATCTTCCGATCTAGGTTTGAATTTAACCGACTTAATTAATTCAGTTGCATGCATTCAACCTAATAATTACTGTTATATTGCTATAAGATAATTCTCACAACGAAAACCTCATAAACTAATTAAAGCATCATTATTTTACTATCATGGCTCCCCTAATCCTAGCAAAAAGGGAATTAGCTACTCATGTCGATAAATAAAACAACAACGATTAATAAGACAATAACAAACATGGTATAAAGATGTGCAAAGGAGAATTAAATTAAATAGTAAGAGAGTAGAGAAATTACACCAAACGAGATTCGGCAAAATGAAAGGCAACGTCGAACAAGGAAGATTTTAGGTAAAATATTTGATAACATAAACCTAATTAAGTCTTTCCTTTATATAGGAAAGATATTTTATTCCTAAATACGTAACTTAAGATAATAAAATAACTAAGTTCTCGCGAGAAAAATCCCGCGTCAGATAGCAAAATGGTCGATCGAGTACTTTCAGACCACTCGATCGAACAACTCCTTAGCCAAACCTCTCGATCGAGTACTTTCTCTACTCGATCGAGGAACACCAATTTACCACCTCTCGATCGAACACAGCAGTGGTTCGATCGAGTACTATTCACCATCCAAAAGATCTCGATCGAGCATATTGATACGTTCATTTTATATAGCCTTTTTAAGTCTTATATGCACGTATTCCTGTGTGATTCTTGTAGTTTCATGCTATGAAATGCCCCGAATAGTCTACTTTGGTTTGCTTGGCTTTATTTGCAGGAATGGACCTAAAAATAGCGGAATTGAGCTTTTTGCTGTCCTTTTAGCTTGCATTTGGGAGATGAGTGGATTTGGAGCGGAATTACTACCATCTCGAGAAGCGTGAAGTGGCTTCGAAGGCCAAATCAACGAGTCATAGCTGATTTCAGTGTGGAGTTATCAATCGAAGGCTTTTGTTGGCTCAGTTGTTCGATCGAAGGCCTAAGAAGAGGAGAAGACCTCGATCGAATGCTTATTGTGTTCGATCGAGGGGTGCTAAATTGGAGATCCTCGATCGGGTAGTCTTTTCACTCGATCGAGCTGTTTTTGTTGGATGTTGTTCGATCGAGCATTTCCAAAGTGCTCGATCGAGTAACTTGCTGTGGACGCGGAATTTTTATCTTAATATCGTGTGTTAGGTTTAGGAATTATCTCTCCTATAAATAGGAGAGACGTAATTAGGTTTAGGTATCTCTTCTCATATGACTTTACCTCTACTTTTACACTGTTTAACATTACTTTACTCTTCTTTTGCCGGATCCTAAACTTCAGTAATTCCTTTACTCCCTTTATTTAATTTAATTCCCTTTGCATATTTTTATATCATGTTTGTTCTTCTCTTCATTTTTATTTTTATTTTTTTGGAAGAAATCAGCTTCTCATTAAAAATAAGAAAGAGACTCTTACAAAGTATAGCCCACTAAGCAAGCTTACAAGTTTCCTAGAAAATCATAGAAGCTACCATCTCCTCTAGTAAACTATCACTAACATTTGAAAATAATCTAACAGAAACATAATACTTAATGTTTTTGACTAATTGCTCAACCGTCCTAGAAGAACCATTAAACAACCGTCTGTTTCTCTCCTGCCAAAGCAAATACACCACAGCAGCCGCACTACATCGAGCCCATTTCTTCCTCCAACCTCGTCCTTTGTACTTAGCAAGACGTAGGAGTTCTTGCCTAAGACACAAAGGTCTTCTGGAAATGCCAAGCCAGAGAAGAATATCTTTATGGCTGAATTAGAGAAGGGACAAATGAAATAAAGGTGAGAGATACTTTCCAAAGCCGCACAACAACACAAACGCATCTGTTGACCATGATCAGTCCTCTTTTCATCAAGTTATCCACCGTGGGAAGACCATTTTGAACAGCCATTCTCACAATGACAGCATGCCTAGGCATTACAACACTATCCATGAGAGGTTTAGCCCACCTCAAATTTGGATGCTGACCATGAAAAGCAGAGTAGACCTGAGACATTATAAGTTTACCAGATTTGGTCCATAATTGCAACCGTGCTTGAGCAGCATCAAAGGACCCATTTTGACAGATAAACTCATCCCTCGTGGCCAAGAGAGCTTTCCAAACTGTTGTAGAGCTGCAACCTGACTGCACTGTAATACCCCATATTTTTTTATATAACCAATTAAACGGATATTATATATTAATTATTATACATATTATATTACTAATTAAGTCGAGTTAATATTGAGTCGATAATTTCGTTAAGTTATTTTACTTAACCCGCGTTGTATCGATATAAGTTAATTGTGACGGGTTTATAAGAATTCGAATTATGAGCTAACCCATCTGAGTTGGCCCATTAACTGTTCAGCCCATTTAACCCTAAGCCCAACTAAACCCTAACCCTAACCCTAATGATACCCTAACCAACCCGCCTCCCTCATTCCTTACTCCCTCAACCCGCCTCCTTTCTTCACCAACACCAAACACCAGCTTTCACGCAAAACGAGAGAGAGAGAGTGAGCTTGGGGTGTTGGCGGCGCAGCAAGGAAGAGCTAGGGGCAATTGTCGACGACCGTGGGTGGCCGTGGTGGCTGTTGTGGTGGCGGAAAGGTAAGCATTCAACCCATCTCCTCTGTTTTAGCTTTGATGTCGGGTTTTTGGGTGTTGTTTCGTGGCTTAGGGAGGTGTTGCTGGTGGTTGTTAGCAGGGTAAGGGAGTAGGGTGGTAAGGGTCGAGTGGGGTGGTGGTTGTTGGGGTGGTTTTAGGCGGTAGTGGTGGCTGTGAAGGGCGGCATTGACAAGGGGGTAGAAACGGGTTTATGTAATGGTTTTCAGACGGGTTTAGATGGGTAGGTTTGGGGTGGCGCCACCGTGGACTAGGGGGAGGTCGAGACGGTGGTGCCACTGTTTCTGGGTGCGTGGGGGCGACGGCGAGCGAGCCGTGGTGGTTTGACAGGGGTTTGGTGAGTGTTGCGGTGGTGGTGAGTCAAGAACAGTGGGCGGTTGGTGAGGCTTGGCGGTGAACCAGGCAAATGCACCCTGGTTTGACTCGCCGGGCAATCGACAGTGTGGTGGTTGTTGGTGGTGGGGTCGAAGTGGGCAGCATGCCTGGTGGTTGTCACGGTGGAGAGGTGGCGCGTGGGAGCGTGGGGATGCGAGTGAAGGGATGGTGGTTGTGGACGGGTTGTGTTTGTTTTGAAACGGGTTTTTTATTAGTTTAATCGTTATAATTCGTTAATCGGCCGTATTATTAATTAATTAATTTAATTCCCGAGTTGATTAAAATAATTAAAGACGGGTTTTGAGTCGGGTGTTGAGTTGTTCAAATGTTGATTCGGGTTTTTCTTAAATCGCATAATTCGTTAATCCTTTAATTATCGTTTTGGTTTAAGTTCCGAGTTATTTAAAATAAAATAATAATTAATAATAGTTAATTAACTAGAGACGGGTTTAATAGAAAAGTTACCATTTCGGGAAAGCTTCTATTTTGGGAGATTTCTATATTTAGTAGTTAGTAATTATAAATACTATAATTGTTTTAGGTGACGGATTCGTGAAGGATCGTTAATCAAATTCGTTGCTTTATGTTCTGGACTGCTTGAACTGCTTACTTGGATTGCTGGCACTTTGAGGTAGGGAAATGCACTTGACTTATTATCGTTGTTGTTTAATTGTGTTGACTTGATTCGTGGTTGTTGATTTACGTTATGATTCGTATATGGGAAGGTGATTGACTGAATTGATCGTATTGAGTATGATATCACAACATCGAGTAACCGGCATGATTTTTGATTTATCAGTCCAGTGATTTATATATATGTATATTGTGTTGCATTATTATGTTGAGCATCTCATATGCATTGGAGTTGGAGGATGGTGTAGGAGTGACGATGTTGAGATACGATGTGAGTTGTGATAAGGCCCGGGCGGGTTCTCGGACTTGCCCTGGTGTCCTCAACAAGGAGTGGCGATCGGCTACGGTCGATATATATAGTCTACCGGGGATCGGTATGGCTGGGTTGTCCGGGGTATGAGATATGAGATATGAGTTGAGATGGAGATGGAGGTGACGGAGGAGCATGCATATCATATTTTATTGTTTCATTGTTTTCCCTACTCATCTTCGCGGCTGACCACGTGTATTCGTGTACGCCCGTGATGATCCAATTATTGGGAGCAGATTGACAGTATTTCGAGACTGATGGGAGCTGGCCGGGAAGAGAGCTTGGATGACTGACTTAGTGCCTAGCCCACCTTAGTCTTATTAGTAGTTTTATCAGACTTTATCTTTTGGTCATATTCTTGGAGGCTTTGTTTAAATTCCAGTTGTAATCTCACTATAAACATTTTAATAAAGTACTGTGTTTCTTTCCTTTGTTATCTACTGCCTCGGGTTTCCGAGATGGTAACACCGTCATTTATCCGAGGAGTCCTAGTTCAGGCCCTTAAATAAATGGGGGTGTTACAAAGTGG
This sequence comes from Silene latifolia, assembly GCF_048544455.1. NCBI lineage: Eukaryota > Viridiplantae > Streptophyta > Magnoliopsida > Caryophyllales > Caryophyllaceae > Silene > Silene latifolia. Next base: position 67,322,249 of record NC_133533.1, on the reverse strand, counting down.
TATCAGAGAGAACGATCCTCAGGCCTAAACCAATGAACCCAATGAACATAGGAAGAGCCTAAATAAAATGAACCCCGGGGTAGAACTGTTAGGAGCACACTAAGGTAAGGTATGAGTTAGGGGCCCCTCACACCGAACCAGAGGCCCTCTCAGTTTGACCCGGAAACCCTGAGTGTATATGAGAGAAAGGGTAGAAAAGTTGCTTGAGGTTGAACATGAAATTCAAATATCGTTGCCTAAGTATTAACTAATTGATACATTGATTATTGCATAATCGAGTTGATGTATACCTTGAGACCCATATATTCTAACCAATCTGCAAGACAACGCTACGGTGAGTATTTTGTGTGAATGATGACGTGATCATATAATGTTGTCGAAATGAGAAATAAAATTTCGAGTTCAGGTTAATAATCAATGAAGTGTTGTGTTAGACGTGAGCATGAAAATAATTGCGAGTCGATGATAGTTACCTAGGTGGATGTTGAATGATGTGCTGATAGTACTATTTTGTCTAGTAATATGCGGTTATGTGATCCCAAAGCCATGCTAGTATAGTCTTGTGACAGTAATTAGAAACACTTTTTGAATTGCATGTTTATAGTCATAGCAATCGTGATTTAGATGTAAGGAGTAGATCGAGAGGCGAAAGGATTATATGGGGTAGGTGTTACGAATTACACAGTGTGAGATTTAAGTTAGGATGAGTTAGTATCGATAGTATGGTTGTAAGAGTTTGGGACATAGAAAATGAACGACGTAGTGCTGAAACCTGTTTTGTTTGATTGTACTCTTTAATTGACCTTACTACCATTTCTTTTCTGTTTATTGCCTATGGATGAAAATTTTATGAGAGATAGCCTTGGGAGTTAGTATTCATTTGGCGTTGGTTTCATGCTTATATGATATACGGATTAGGAGTAATAAATATTTTAGTGGGCTGTGGTTAGGAAGTTCCTGTGCAGTGATGTTCGACCAACGATTTTGTGAAAATCCTCATTTAAATTGTATTAATAATTTTTACATAATTACAACTCCATCGATCAAAAGAGTCGCATATGTTTTCAAATTGATAAGCCACGAAAAATTTTTGATGTCTCTATATTAAACGGTAAATTTTGCAAACTGACCCAAGTTTTGGACCAACTGCTGTCACATGTTTGTTTGGACCAACTGAGTTGTAAAATTCTTTAAAAATAAAATTCTTGTGCTTTAGACCTAATTCTTTTTCCCCTGTGTTTTTAACTCTCCGTGTTTTATAAAAAAATAATATGAATCAAGTTTTAATCGAACGGTTATTTATTCGTGATCTTTGAAAGTTACAACGTGAATCATGACTTGTAAAATGTGTGTTCTATGTTGAATTTTCATACGATTGTTGGTTAATTCATGAGCCTTAGTAATGTGAATTTATAATGTCCTTATATGATGATAGTAGCACGCATGTCCGGTAATTATGTATCTTAACAAGTGACAAAATTTAAAACTTAGTGTTATCTGTTGGCATGATAGTATGAGAAAAATGGGATAGCTTAATTTGATTCTTAATCGAGGGTGAAATGTTTATACGAGTCCAGTTGTTTGCATACGTTATATACATTTGGCATGTTGCAATATTTCTGGCGTGTTCATCATATTTGCATAGTGGTCGGATATATATAAATATAAAACTATATTGTCATATCTTGGTAAAGTTGATGGCGTTAACAGTTAATTTGATTGTTCTAATATACACGCATGAATAATTATAATAGTTATGTTTAAATGTTTACACATGGGTGGTAGTAATGATTGTGTCTAAATGTTCACACGTGTAGGATGTCATCTGAGTTCTAATGTCTTCTATGCGAATTTGTGTGCCTATAGTTATACTTAGTACTTTCATTGCAATAAATTATTTCAGTTGAACCTAAACCTATAACATGATAATAAACAGTGTTGTTATTTCTTATTGAATATGTTCGTTATTACAATGTCACAAAATGCTAAAGTGATTCTTGCAATTGTATGGGTGTGATATAAAGGAAACTGTTTGATATAACACGACAATTGGCATATCTATATTCTCGAGTCATTACTATCAATTATATTATAATAAAGATTGTTATGATAACTATGTTGACAATTATAATAGGATAACCCTTTGATGATTCACATGATATGCATTGGTTTAAATGATAGTCGTTATAGTTACATTTAATTGAGCCTACGAGTTGCCTAATTATTCAATCATGCAAATCAGAGAAATTGTTCAAGTTGCTAATTTTTTTTTTTTATTATCATAGCTAGTGTTCTACAAAGTATATGATGGCAAATGTAAAGGTTTAAACTATTTATACAATATCTTTTGTTTTGCTGAAAATGAATTATACTAAGTTGCTGGACACAATTGAATGATATGGTTGCTAAGATGTTAAAACACATGAGGGATATGGAAGTAATGTTGTCATTGTCATAGATCATATGTTGTTACTTTTATTGGGAAACATGTTTTCAGAATTGATATCGTGCAAACAATTTTGATAATTTAAAATATGAATGATGAGTATGTTGTTGATTGCTTAAATTCATCGGCCTAATTCGTGACTTAAACCAATGAGTGAGTAAATGGTTGTACGGACATGTCAATAAGATCCTGTGATTGTGAGGGATAGCAGTGGTAGATCTATTTTCTGTGATATGTTTACAAATGTGAGAAGTTCTTAAATTGTTTTGTTGATTTTGCTCTCACTCGTTCATAGTCTATAATTGATCATCAAATTTGTTTAGTTGTGAAACCGTGTAAACCTTGGTTCCTTTCTTATTGTCCTTTTAGTTTGATGTAGCGTTTTTAAGTTAAGCATGAGCTAGTAATAAATGTTACTTGTTGACAATCAGTTAATCCCATAATAAAACCTTGTTTCGACCTTAATGATAATGCGCAATCTTTTATCATATGTTATTTCCTGTCACATGTGGTTGATAATGATTTTGTTGCATATGTATATGAAAATTGAAAAGAGGTTACGAGGACGTAACCATGTTTCTAGTCGGGTAGGATTGTAAAATCTTAATGCTTAATTGCACTTGCTTGTAGATTGTATTTTTGACCAAGTCGATGTGTAGTTGTGGGGTACCTATGCAAATGAGTTCTATATGTTTTGTTCCTACTTCTTTAGTTGGTTGGTGTGTAAAAGGGGAGTGTAGTTAAACTACTGGTATTGAGTTATGCGTTAGCCTATGAGCTGAATTATGTTTACGGTCCAGTGTAACCATGGTTATCGAGTTATTTGAGTTTGAGATCGGAATTCAGATGGAAAAGGACGGTGTTCTCAAGTGATTATTTAGTTGTTATACAATTGTGTTCCCAGGTAGTTATTAGTTGTAGTTAGTTGGGTTAAGTAAAGATTTAGTTAAACTTCGGGACGAAGTTTACTTTTAGGAGGGCAGAATGTAACATTTCGTGTTTGTTATGTTTAATTGATGTGTCAAAAGTGTGTGTTGACCGTGTTAGAAATGCGTGACGTCCGTATGTACGATATACGATACCCTTCTGACGTTTGAGTATGGGAGCGAACTTAGGGACGAAGTTCATTTTAAGGGGGGAAGACTGTAATACCCCGTATTTTTTATATAACCAATTAAACGGATATTATTATATATTAATTATTATACATATTATATTACTAATTAAGTCGAGTTAATATTGAGTCGATAATTTCGTTAAGTTATTTTACTTAACCCGCGTTGTATCGATATAAGTTAATTGTGACGGGTTTATAAGAATTCGAATTATGAGCTAACCCATCTGAGTTGGCCCATTAACTGTTCAGCCCATTTAACCCTAAGCCCAACTAAACCCTAACCCTAACCCTAATGATACCCTAACCAACCCGCCTCCCTCATTCCTTACTCCCTCAACCCGCCTCCTTTCTTCACCAACACCAAACACCAGCTTTCACGCAAAACGAGAGAGAGAGTGAGCTTGGGGTGTTGGCGGCGCAGCAAGGAAGAGCTAGGGGCAATTGTCGACGACCGTGGGTGGCCGTGGTGGCTGTTGTGGTGGCGGAAAGGTAAGCATTCAACCCATCTCCTCTGTTTTAGCTTTGATGTCGGGTTTTTGGGTGTTGTTTCGTGGCTTAGGGAGGTGTTGCTGGTGGTTGTTAGCGGGGGTAAGGGAGTAGGGTGGTAAGGGTCGAGTGGGGTGGTGGTTGTTGGGGTGGTTTTAGGCGGTAGTGGTGGCTGTGAAGGGCGACATCGACAAGGGGGTAGAAACGGGTTTATGTAGTGGTTTTTCGACGGGTTTAGATGGGTAGGTTTGGGGTGGCGCCACCGTGGACTAGGGGGGAGGTCGAGACGGTGGTGCCACTTTGTTTCGGTGCGTGGGGCGACGGCGAGCGAGCCGTGGTGGTTTGACAGGGGTTTGGTGAGTGTTGCGGTGGTGGTGAGTCAAGAACAGTGGGCGGTTGGTGAGGCTTGGCGGTGAACCAGGTCAAATGCACCTCGCCCTGTTCGACTCGCGGCGCGATCGACAGGTGGTGGTGGTTGTTGGTGGTGGGGTCGAAGTGGGCGATGCCTGGTGGTTGTCACGGTGGAGAGGTGGCGCGTGGGAGCGTGGGGATGCGAGTGAAGGGACGGTGGTTGTGGACGGGTTGTGTTTGTTTTGAAACGGGTTTTTTATTAGTTTAATCGTTATAATTCGTTAATCGGCCGTATTATTAATTAATTAATTTAATTCCCGAGTTGATTAAAATAATTAAAGACGGGTTTTGAGTCGGGTGTTGAGTTGTTCAAATGTTGATTCGGGTTTTTCTTAAATCGCATAATTCGTTAATCCTTTAATTATCGTTTTGGTTTAAGTTCCGAGTTATTTAAAATAAAATAATAATTAATAATAGTTAATTAACTAGAGACGGGTTTAATAGAAAAGTTACCATTTCGGGAAAGCTTCTATTTTGGGAGATTTCTATATTTAGTAGTTAGTAATTATAAATACTATAATTGTTTTAGGTGACGGATTCGTGAAGGATCGTTAATCAAATTCGTTGCTTTATGTTCTGGACTGCTTGAACTGCTTACTTGGATTGCTGGCACTTTGAGGTAGGGAAATGCACTTGACTTATTATCGTTGTTGTTTAATTGTGTTGACTTGATTCGTGGTTGTTGATTTACGTTATGATTCGTATATGGGAAGGTGATTGACTGAATTGATCGTATTGAGTATGATATCACAACATCGAGTAACCGGCATGATTTTTGATTTATCAGTCCAGTGATTTATATATATGTATATTGTGTCGCATTATTATGTTGAGCATCTCATATGCATTGGAGTTGGAGGATGGTGTAGGAGTGACGATGTTGAGATACGATGTGAGTTGTGATAAGGCCCAGGCGGGTTCTGCAGGACTTGCCCTGGTGTCCTCAACGAAGGGCGGATCGGCTACGGTCGATATATATAGTCTACCGGGGATCGGTATGGCTGGGTTGTCCGGGGTATGAGATATGAGATATGAGTTGAGATGGAGATGGAGGTGACGGAGGAGCATGCGTATCATATTTTATTGTTTCATTGTTTTCCCTACTCATCTTCGCGGCTGACCCTGTGTATTCGTGTACGCCTGTGATGATCCAATTATTGGGGAGCAGATTGACAGGTATTTCAGAGACTGATGGGAGCTGGCCGGGAAGAGAGCTTGGATGACTGACTTAGTGCCTAGCCCACCTTAGTCTTATTAGTAGTTTTATCAGACTTTATCTTTTGGTCATATTCTTGGAGGCTTTGTTTAAATTACAGTTGTAATCTCACTATAAACATTTTAATAAAGTAATGTGTTTCTTTCCTTTGTTATCTACTGCCTCGGGTTTCCGAGATGGTAACACCGTCATTTATCCGAGGAGTCCTAGTTCAGGCCCTTAAATAAATGGGGGTGTTACATGCACTCTCCAACAGTCATCTCTTTGGAAATAGTACTTCTGGCACCATTGCACTGATCGAGGCCATTTTGTGTTCACAATTAAGCATATGTGGTCGTTGGTCAATGGTCGATACAAAACACAATTTATACTCCACAAACAACTCTAAAATTAGTAAAGAGGCAAGTAAAGGTCGGATCCCAAGGGACGGGTATTGAAATGAGAATTCTATTGCAACTAGTAGTGTCTAGGGGTGTCACAAATTGAGTTGGTGTAGAAGGTCACTAAACTAAAATAGCAATGAAAATAAACTAGCAAGATGAATAAAATAAGGGGTGTAAACAATTGATTAAAGGCACTAGGGTGTTATGGGTTCATAGGGGAATCATGGGATATGATCATACAAACATGTTCTCAAATTATAAGCAAGCAATTATTGTTGTGATGGATTGAGTTGGGTTATATCTTACAATCCTAGGAAAGTTTGGGTCCCGGAGCCGAATCGATTAGATTGTACAACACCTACAAGTCGACTTAATCTTTCCTACTCAACACATGCATGGTCTAACAAGACTCGAGTTGGGTTATGTCTTACAAGTCAAGTTGAAAGGATAGAAGATGATAGTAAATGCAAGGATTCATAGGCTTAGCATTTCATCAAATATAACATGTGCATGTATTAAGATCAAAACAAGCAAGCAAATAAGATATGAAAGCATATTGATTTAAGCATGAATCATCCCCATGATGGTTTCCCCTAATCACCCATTAAACCCTAGCTAAGAGACTACTCACTCATTATCATGTTGATCGTGCTAGAAAGGTTGTCAATCATACTAACATAATGAAACATGTTGAATAAATGAAAGTAATTAACAATAATTAAAAAGGGATTAAGAGATTATACCTACTAATGATTCCAATAATAAAGCAAGAATAATAGAAGTACTTGAATCCTAGATTGAGAGGTTGTCAATCTCCCAATAATAACCCAAATAATCTTCAATTACCCAAAATAAAGGAAGAACAAGAGAGAGATTAAAGAACTAAAACTTGGATTAAAACTTGATTAATACTTGATTACAATATTGAAGAGAGATTTGATTGATATTAACTACACTAATTATTGATAAGAAGAACATGCTCCTCTAATTAGACTAATGGGGTATTTATAGTGAAAATTAGGGAGGATGCATTAGGGTTAACTAAGGGCTAAACTAGTAATTACACTTTTTAAGTTGAGCAAGGAGGAGCCGGTATTTTTCGAGAGAAGGGCTTCTCTTTTCGTAGCTTGAAGAATGAAACCCATCTTTGTCTTGAAATCCGTGCGGATTAGAGTCGGGACGGCCGGATTTGGGCTGGGCAATCCGAGCGGATTCGGAGAGGGACGCTCGGATTATTGAGGGGAATCCGAGCGGATTCCAAGGAGGGACGCTCGGATTGTCTTTTTGGACGGACGGATTATCTGCAATCCGTTCGGATTGTTGGTCAGCGTCAATTCTTCTTCTTTTTCTTCCCTTTTCTTCATAAATTCCTTGGGGATTTCCTTGGGGACGCAAGGATCCTTTCTCAACATTGCTCTTCTACTATGATATGTACAAAGGCCTTCTAGTCTTGTCTCTTCTTGATGCTTGGTCATTGAATACAATCAATTTAGCCTTGTTTTGCCATGAAAATGCAAGATTCTTACTCCTTTCCTACCAAGGGATCAAAATCTCAAAGAATATGCAAAACAAAGAACTAAAGATAAGAAATGACCCAAATAGGCACTAAAAAGCATGGAAACAATGGTAATTCGGGGGCTAAATATGCGCCAATTATGGTCACATCAAATATCCCCAAACCGAACCTTTGCTCGTCCCGAGTAAAGAGGTGACAAAGACTAGGACCAAAACTAACCTATCCTAATAATAATAGCCGATATTTGACAATTAGCGGGTCTCACTCCGCCCCTTCAACTCACAACAAGACAACCATGAGGTAGGATGCCTTCTTGCAAGGCAAGGTGGGGCTTGCCAAAATGGCGATACATCCAAACATTAAAGCACACAAAACAAGTAATGGATGCATCTACAAAAGAATAGCCACTTTCCTCATCTAAGTGGCGGAAATTACCTACAAGGGAAGCAATTCAAGGGTACACAATCCTTCATAGATGCAATTTGTTCAAACTACTAAGCCTAGAAGGATACCAATAAATCACCTCCAAAATGTGTCAAGCTAGGGTACCTTTGTCCTCAATCGTTAAATGCTTTTGTTAAGAGTAGACTCCCTATGGTGTTAGAAACACTGGAGGATCGCGGAATTCCCCCTCTTGCCTAGACAAGAAGAAGGGTCGTCCCCTCTCTACCATGCACAAAAATGGATACGATGCATAAAGGGATCAATAGATATTTGAGTTTCACTTTGGGAGTTTGCTTTTGTTTTTGTTTTTCCCCCCAATTTCATTTGGCATTTGACATTTGAGAACACTTTCTTTGCCATTTCTTTTTGATTTTTGGCATTTCAACGCTTGACAACTTTTTTTGCATTTCTTCTTTTTTTTTGAACATTTTCAAAGTCACCCCAATTAGTAACGAGGGTGCCTTGTATTTGAAGCTTAGGAGTTCTATTTTTGCTCCTCTTTTCATTTGATGCATTTTTGCAAACTTTCTTTCACTTTTCATTTCATTGAACTCAAATTGATTTCTTTTTGTGCCCATTCCCTTTGATGACAAAAATGTGGTAGAACATGGATGAATGATGGAAGTATGCATGGTTTCAAGGGTCACCTTGGAATAAACGGTAGCCAAGGAGTTATCACACCACAAGGTACTCTTGACTAGGCCTTAAACCATGGGTCAAAGGATACTAGCATGACACATCCTAGGGTGTTTTACAAGTATTCTAACAAGCAAAGTCTTAAGAAGAAAAAGCATCTACTAGGGCCTATATACACTTGTCAAGCTTCCCAAGTAAATGGTTTCACAAAGTTTTTCTAACATGCAAACTACATGCCATGATGCAACTAACATATAAACATCCTAATGCATATGATTCTACCAACTAATATGCCATATAAACTAAATGCAATCCTAAGTTCACATTGTTTTACCGCATCAATCAAAATAAAGCCACATAGTCATTAACATAAAGAGGAAAAAGGAGATTGGAAAGATCATACCATGCGGTCTTCAATATCCTCATGTCTCGGATGTGGCGTAGTCAATCAAAGTGAACAAGGATAAAACAAACACAATATATACAAGACAATATATACAAGACAATAAATACAAAGGAAATGAACTTGTTTTTGGTTTTTCAATTTTTCAATTTTTTACGATTTTTGAAATTTTTCAATTTTTATGGTTTTTTTTTGAATAAAAGTTAAGTGTTAGAATTCCCATCCCCACACTAATATGGGAATTGTCCTCAATGGCCAAAATGATGGAAATTATGCAAAGATGATGCATGATTTCTATACTAAATGCAATTCTACACTAAGCTATACTACATGATGCATGGTTTTTGTTATGACGGAGAGGATAATTTAGATTACCTCCCGTTGTGTATGCATCAACTTCCCCAAACCAAATAAGACACTATTGCTAATGTCAAAGCATTGGGGTAGTTCATGCACACATTATGCTATGCATGAAACTAGATTGTCATTTTGGATTTTACAAAAATGGGAACAAAAAGTAAGAACACCTCAATGGAACCGAGGTGTGAGTCCTTTGATGTTGCTAGGACTAAACCAACAATGATCAAAATGAAATAAAATACAAAGAGATATAGACAAACCATGGGAGTGTAGGAGTCTCCAAGGCTAGTCTTCCATCATGCTATCATCATCATCACTTCCCTCATGAGAAGTGGTCACATTGCCACCCTCCTTGGCACTTTCTTCATCACTTTCTTCATTATCTTGCTCATCATCATCTTCACCATCTCTTTCTTCATCTCCACTTGCTTCTTCCTCAATATTATCATCAATTTCTTCACCATTTCTAACAACCTCATTGTTTTCCACCACGTCCCTAGATGCACCCGGAAACAAGGCTTCTTTATCCGCCCAACTAGGCAAAGGACAAGATGGATCAAGGAGTCCTTGCCTAGCTAAATGTAGGAGGGGAGGATATTGAGCCAAATATGCATTCTTCCGATCTTCATAAGCTTGCTTGTGCATGGCTTGCATAAGAAGAGTGACATAGTCTTTCCCAATTTCAACTCCTTGCGGTTTGAACTCTTCATACACAAAGGGGTAAGGCGGTATAACAATGGAAGAGGAGGGGGTTTCATGATCACCCTTTTGTTGTTGAATGATGTACCCGGCCTCTTCGGATAGGGGAAGTAGATAGTTGGTCCGGTGGACACTTAGACGACAAATCTTCGCGGGTAAAGTGAATGATCGAGCCTCACTAGTAAGCCATCCACACTTGGTGTCAAGGGGGTTTTGAGCAACCCACTTGAACTTGTTAATCATCATAGGCATATCAATAAGATGGCCACCTTCCTTTGCCTTGTACTTGCTATCCTTATTGAAATTAGGATCAAAGTGCTTGGCTAGGACCGTGACTAGGCCGCCATTAACAATAACGGTTGTACCCTTCTTCCCACTATCAACATGGAGCCATATATCAACCAATAGCCTCAAAGAATTGAAAGGCTTGGTATGGATTCTTCCGATATTCAAAGCCGATTCAAGGAGAATAAAATCAAGTCTTGTGAAATGATTGGTGTCTTTCCTAGCAATTATGGTATTTCCCACAACTTTGTGCCATACTCTTATGCCCGGATGATGGACCAAAAGAGCACGACAAGCATGAAAATCATCAAATTTCTTCCCGGAGATTGCCTCCCAAAGAGGCTCGGGGTCATACTTTCCATAATGCTTAAAATATCTCGATTCATCGCTAAGACCCAAAATTTCACCCAATTCCTTAAAGGTAATGCGTCTACTAATGTTGGCTAGACGAAACTCAAGATTTTCCCTATCCTCAACTTTGGTAACTTTTAAAGAACTTAAGAATTCCAAGACAAGGGAAGGGTATGTCAATTCCTTTGTTTCAAACAATTTCTTCAAACCCATGGCATTGAAAAAGGCTTTTGTTTGTTCAAGAACACCCAATTTCTCCAAAGCATCTTTACATATGAATTTGGTGGATTGAATTGATTTCATAGCAAACTTGGCAAATGTCTTTCTATGGGTATCGGAAATAAAAGTTACCTCCGGATAATGCAAGAGTTGATCGATTACCGGAGTAGAAGGTGATGCTCCCACAGAAGTTTGTTGTTGTTGTTGTTGCACTTCCAAGTTTGGTGTTGATACCACCATTGCCAAAGCTTTCTTTGTTTGGAGAGCTTTTTGCCTTTGAGAGAGAGCCTTTGCCTTTGGTGCCTTTGTTGCTCCCTTTGTTGCACCCTTAGTCCTTGCCATTTGATGAACTAACCAAGAAAAGAATCAAAAATCTTCAATTTGTAGAATGCCCAAATCGATTTGAAGGTGAAAGGCTTTGCCTTTATGAAATCAAAAATCGACTTAAAGGTTGAAGATTTTGTTCTTGGTTTTGATTTTTGTTGAAGATGGAGAGATTGATTTGTTGTTTGAAGGATGGTTTGATTTGATTTTGGTGGATTTTGTTGAGGGTTTTTGTTTTTGTGATGGAGAGGATGAGGGTTTTGATGTTGTGGGTAGTGTTTATGAATGAATGAATGAATGAAGGTGGGAGGGTATTTAAAGAAGTCGAAATTTTCGAAAACGCAGGGGCAATCCGTGCGGATTAGGCACAATCCGTGCGGATTCTGCAGCTTCAAAATTTTCAGAAGCTCGCCTAAAGACGGGCGGATTCTGGGGAATCCGCTCGGATTCTTCTGTGATGGGACGGGCGGATTTGCTGCAGGACGGACGGATTTCAGTCCAGAGAAATTTCTTTGTTTTCTTCTTCAAAAGACGGGCGTCTTGTTCACAAGACGGACGGATTTCTATGAGACGGCGTCTTTCCGTAAATCCGCTCGGATTCTTTAACGATCAAGAAATTTTCAATTTCAGCTCAGGCTCAGACGGCGTCTTCTCGGAAGGACGCTCGGATTGTTGAAGACGGGCGGATTCTCGGAATCCGCTCGGATTCTCGTCCTTTGTACCGGATTCATTTCATTCGTGCACAATGCATTTCCCTTTACCATTCTTCCATTCTTCTTCATTTCTTGTGTTCTTCATTGTGGGGGCATTAATAAGGCATGGATAGCCTAGGCAATTCCCATCCCCACACTAAGGTAAAGCACTACACATCAATTAAAATTGTTAGTCCCTCCCTCACTTCTCTCTTACATGACAATTATTTTGATCAAAGTAAATAAAAATCCAAAAATGACAAAAATGCAATACAAGAATTGAAATGTAAGTTAGGGAGTTAGAAATATTTACAAGTGGTGGTTTAGGGAGGACTCCACCAAGCTCTCATTCTTGATGAGATGCCAAGGGGGCATGTTCAAGGTGTTGTTGATGTTGCTCAACACCTTGAAGAAGTAATCAAAAGCTTGTTCATTGTTATGGTAGAGGTCCTCAATAGACCGTGCCCCTTGTTGTTGATCATGATCGATGGCATGCCCAATGTAGGGATTAAAGATCCCTTCAAATTTGTCGTCCCAAAGACCACAAACTTCATTGAGTTGATCATTGAAAATCTCTTGCTTAGATGGAGACAACTCTCCCAATTTCTTTTCTTGGCCAATGAGGCCATCCTCTTCTTCCTTGGTTGATTTTGATGAGCTTTGCAAGCTTTCCTTGTCACAATTCACTTGCTCTTTGAATGGAGCATCTTCAATTTTCTTCCTCCATTGGAGTTCCGATTTCTTCCTTTCATCTTTCCTATATAATGATCAATCATGAAACATGGCTCATGCAAACGAGGAGCTCTCATGGTCTTGTCAAGATTAAAAGTTATGCTTTCATCTCCCACTTCTAGAGTGAGCTCTCCATGTTTCACATCAATCACCGCACCCGCGGTGTGTTGGAAAGGTCTTCCTAAGATGATTGGAATGTTGGAATCTTCCTCCATATCAACAATGACAAAGTCCACCGGGATGAAAAACTTCCCAATTCCCACGGGGACATCTTCCCATATCCCTAATGGTGTCTTTGTCGATCTATCGGCCATTTGAAGTGTGATATTGGTGCATTTAAGCTCTCCCATTCCCAACCTTTTACTTACCGAGTACGGCATGACACTCACACTAGCCCCTAGATCACATAAGGCTTTGTTGATCGTCGTGTCGCCAATGGTACACGGTATTGAGAAGCTTCCCGGATCCTTTAGTTTTGGAGGTGAACTCCTTGAAGTATTGCACTACTCACCTTAGTGAAGGCGATAGTCTCAAGTTTCCGGATCGACTTCTTCTTTGTGAGGATATCTTTCATGTACTTTGCATAGGCCGGTACGTGATTGATTAATTCCGTGAAAGGAATTGAGACTTCTAAATTCTTCACAATTTCCATGAACTTTCCAAGTTGATCATCAAATTTGGGCTTGGCTTGACGACTTGGAAAAGGAAGTCTAATCACAATGGGCTCCTTTTCTTTGGCTTTGTCTTCATTTTTCTTTAAACTTTCTTCTTTTGATGATTCCCCTTCTTTGGGGCTTTGCACAACAACTTCATTTTCACTAGCTTTCACAATTTCATCCTCAACTTGCTTCTTCGGTGCTTCATATCTTGTACCACTTCTCAAGTGAATGGCACTAACCGTTTCATGTCTAGGGGGATTACCTTGAGGTGGTAATTGCCCCTTTTGTCTTTGTGAGCTTGAAGATGCTAGTTGAGTCAATTGTGTTTCCAACATCTTGGTATGAGCTAGAATGTTGTTGATGGTGGTGTCTTTTGCTTGGCTATCTTTTTGCATTTGGGTGAAAAATTCTTGTTGATTCTTTTGCATTTGGAGGACCGCTTTTTGGACATCAAAACCTTGGTCATTTTGGTGATTGTATGGATTTTGATTTTGGTAACCTTGGTTTTGATTGTAAAAGGGTCTTTGATTTTGATTTCTCATGGGTGGTGGAGTGTATGTTGTTTGAGGGTTTTGAACATTTTGGCTTTTGTATGAGAGATTTGGATGGAACTTGGTGTTTTCATTGTAAAAATTTGAATAAGGGGTACCACTTTTGTAAGCTTGGAAAGCATTAACTTGTTCGGTTGTTCCCCTACACTCACTTGGGTCATGTCCCAAAGTTCCACAATTCTCACATATCCCACTTGGGATTGATGAGGATGCCGTCATGGCATTGACATGATGCTTTGATGTTTTTGAGTTTTCCTCAAGTCTAGCCATAGCTTGTTCAAACTTCAAGTTGATTGTGTCAATGTGAGCACTAAGTTGAGCACCCAATTGAGTAACGGAGTCCACTTCATGCTTTCCTCCTCTAGTAGCCTTGCGAGGTCTACTATATTGTGAATTATGGACCGCCATTTCCTCAATCTTGTTCCATGTTTGATTGTCATCAACTTCGGTGAACATTCCATTTGATCCCATATTGAGAATGTTCCTTGAATCTTCATATAAACCATTCCAAAATTGTTGCACTAAAAACCATTCGCTAAGTCCATGGTGAGGACATGAGCGACAAACACCTTTGAACCGCTCCCAAGCTTCATACAAAGATTCTTCATCCCTTTGCTTAAAACCCGTAATTTGAGCTCTTAGCATGTTAGTCTTTTCCGGTGGGTAGAATTTTTTGTAGAAAGCTAGAGCTAACTTCTTCCAAGAATCTATTCCAAGGGTGGCCTTATCAAGGCCCTTCAACCATTGCTTCGCGGTGCCGATTAACGAAAAAGGAAATAAGACCCATCTAATTTGGTCTTGAGTCACGCCCGTTTGAGAGATAGCATCACAATAATCGCAAAAGGTTTCCATATGAGAATGAGGGTCCTCACTAGGCATTCCCCCGAATTGGCTCCTCTCAACTAATTGGATGAAGACGGACTTGGCAATAAAATTTCCGGTGAGATGTTGCGGTGTAGGAGTACCATTTGGTAGATTCTCCTCGGTGGGTATAGAGTGTGACGAGAATTTAGGCATTGTAGGTGGATTTTGTGGGATAATGTGTAATGGGTTTTCTTCTCCTTCTATTGCGAAAGGATTGACAAACTCACTAGTGGGTTGAACAACTTCACCAACACCTCCCAAATTCCTCTTAACAAGTCTCCTATTATTCGTCAAGGTTCTTTCGATTTCACGGTCAAAAGGTAACAAATCACCTTGTGACCTTCTAGACATGCAAAATATCAAACAACTCGAAAACAATTAGAACAAACCTTGAGGAGTTTTATTTCCCCAAGGTGAAGAAAGACACAACTAATAACAATAAAAAGAAATCTTAAATCAATTAAACACCGTCCCAACAACGGCGCCATTTTTGATCGTGGCCATTTCGTGTTCACAATTAAGCATATGTGGTCGTTGGTCAATGGTCGATACAAAACACAATTTATACTCCACAAACAACTCTACAATTAGTAAAGAGGCAAGTAAAGGTCGGATCCCAAGGGACGGGTATTGAAATGAGAATTCTATTGCAACTAGTAGTGTCTAGGGGTGTCACAAATTGAGTTGGTGTAGAAGGTCACTAAACTAAAATAACAATGAAAATAAACTAGCAAGATGAATAAAATAAGGGGTGTAAACAATTGATTAAAGGCACTAGGGTGTTATGGGTTCATAGGGGAATCATGGGATATGATCATACAAACATGTTCTCAAATTATAAGCAAGAAATTATTGTTGTGATGGATTGAGTTGGGTTATATCTTACAATCCTAGGAAAGTTTGGGTCCCGGAGCCGAATCGATTAGATTGTACAACACCTACAAGTCGACTTAATCTTTCCTACTCAACACATGCATGGTCTAACAAGACTCGAGTTGGGTTATGTCTTACAAGTCAAGTTGAAAGGATAGAAGATGATAGTAAATGCAAGGATTCATAGGCTTAGCATTTCATCAAATATAACATGTGCATGTATTAAGATCAAAACAAGCAAGCAAATAAGATATGAAAGCATATTGATTTAAGCATGAATCATCCCCATGATGGTTTCCCCTAATCACCCATTAAACCCTAGCTAAGAGACTACTCACTCATTATCATGTTGATCGTGCTAGAAAGGTTGTCAATCATACTAACATAATGAAACATGATGAATAAATGAAAGTAATTAACAATAATTAAAAAGGGATTAAGAGATTATACCTACTAATGATTCCAATAATAAAGCAAGAATAATAGAAGTACTTGAATCCTAGATTGAGAGGTTGTCAATCTCCCAATAATAACCCAAATAATCTTCAATTACCCAAAATAAAGGAAGAACAAGAGAGAGATTAAAGAACTAAAACTTGGATTAAAACTTGATTAATACTTGATTACAATATTGAAGAGAGATTTGATTGATATTAACTACACTAATTATTGATAAGAAGAACATGCTCCTCTAATTAGACTAATGGGGTATTTATAGTGAAAATTAGGGAGGATGCATTAGGGTTAACTAAGGGCTAAACTAGTAATTACACTTTTTAAGTTGAGCAAGGAGGAGCCGGTATTTTCTGAGAGAAGGGCTTCTCTTTTCGTAGCTTGAAGAATGAAACCCGTGCTGTACTGAAATCCGTGCGGATTAGAGTCGGGACGGCCGGATTTGGGCTGGGCAATCCGAGCGGATTCAGGAGAGGGACGCTCGGATTATTGAGGGGGAATCCGAGCGGATTCCAAGGAGGGACGCTCGGATTGTCTTTGGCCGGACGGACGGATTATCCGTAATCCGTTCGGATTGTTGGTCAGCGTCAATTCTTCTTCTTTTTCTTCCCTTTTCTTCATAAATTCCTTGGGGATTTCCTTGGGGACGCAAGGATCCTTTCTCAACATTGCTCTTCTACTATGATATGTACAAAGGCCTTCTAGTCTTGTCTCTTCTTGATGCTTGGTCATTGAATACAATCAATTTAGCCTTGTTTTGCCATGAAAATGCAAGATTCTTACTCCTTTTCTACCAAGGGATCAAAATCTCAAAGAATATGCAAAACAAAGAACTAAAGATAAGAAATGACCCAAATAGGCACTAAAAAGCATGGAAACAATGGTAATTCGGGGGCAAAATATGCGCTAATTATGGTCACATCATGCACCCAGACAGAATGGGTATCAAGGCTTAGTCTCCAAAACATCTTCAGCATAAGAGATTTGTTCCAGCTCAGAATCTCCCGAATATCAAAGCCACCCTGAGATCTATTCCTGCAAACTTTCTGCCAGGAAAAGAAAACCATACGCCTGGTAATGCTTTGCTCGGTAGTTCCGAGAAACCCCTACAAAGCTTATCAATATCCAACATAACTCCTTTAGGCAGAGAAAACTAGTACACCGAAGCTCTCTATCCCAAAAACAACTCGAGTTGAGAAGCCGCACTTTCCCAAAGATAAGACAGAAAGGTGTTAGACCAAAGCTTGATTTTCCCGGAATCTTTTGTAACAACGTATGGTACATATCCCTAGTCAACCTAGAGGAGTGAAGGGGAACACCCAGATACTTAAAGGGAAAAGCTCCCTCTAAATAACTGGTCTCATTAAGAATCATGGACTTAACCTCCTGTGTCACTCCACCAAAATAGATGTTAGTTTTTGATGGGTTAGGTTGGAGACCGAATACTCAAGAAATAGAGCCAAGGAGTTTTCCACGCTTTGATCAAGGATAATCACCTCTAGTAAAAACCAGTAAATCATCTGCAAAAACCAGGTGAGAGAGCCCAATTCTACAGCATTTAGGGTGATAGCTAAAGAGAGGTTGCTCAGGTAACCTCCTGAGAATGCGAGATAAAACTTCCATGCAAAGGACAAAGAGCAAAGGGGAGAGGGGATCCCCTTGCCTTAGTCCTCTCTTACCTTCAAAATAACCCACTGAAGTGCCATTGATGTTAAGGGAATATCTGGGTGAAGTAACACAAGTAATGACCCACGTGCAAAATTTCTCAGGCAAACCAAATAAGGGAAGAATGGTCCTAAGAAAGTCCCAATTCACATAATCAAAAGCCTTTCTAATGTCCACTTTAATGACACAACGAGGAGATAATTCCTTCCTCCCATAACCAGCAACAAGTTCATGGGCAAGCATAATATTATCCACTATGGATCTCTCATGAGTGAAGGCAGCTTGCTCTAATCCTACTAAGGTAGGCATGACCTTCTTCAGTCTATTAGTAAGGATTTTACTAATGGTTTTATAAATTGTGGAACAACAGGAGATAGGTCTATAATCCTGCACAGAGCTAGGGCTATCACCTTTGGGAATGAGAGAAATGATAGTGGAATTTACTTCCTTCAGCAACTTACTTGACCTAAAGAAATCCTAAACAGCTTTTACAAACTCTCCTTTGATAACACTCCAAGCTTGCCTAAAAAACCCAGATGAGAAGCCATCAGGCCCAGGACTTTTGTTCATATCAATTGAGAACACAGCATCATGAATTTCATCTTCAGACACATCAGAAATCAGAGTGGCAGCAAAGGTTTCCTCCAAACAGTTCCCAGATAGAATAATATCCTCATCAAAACTTCTGACCTGAGAAGATGACCCTAGAAGTCCTTTGTAATATGCAAGGAAAGCATCAGAGATGCCCTCAAATGTGTGAAACTCCTGGCCATTTGAATCACAAACCCTACTAATGTGACATCTACTCCTCCTTGCTGCCATCTTAGCAAAAAAATAAGTAGTATTAGCATCCTGCATTTGGATATCATGAATCTTAGCCCTCTGATAAACCATGCTCAATTCAACTGTTCTGAGCTTACAATACACCTGAGAGAGCAGCTTCTCTTGGCTCAGTAACTCAGCACTTAAAGGAGTCTTTTAGAGAAGGAGTTGGCATTGCTGCAGCTCAATCCTAGCATTCTTGACTCGCCCACTGATGTTAGAAAAATCCCTCTGATGCAGAGACTTAAGCTTAGGTTTAATGAGCTTCAAGTGTCTCACAAACCTATACATAGTGCAACCCCTAATATTCTCATTCCAAGTGTCCCTAACCAATCCAAGGAAAGCAGGCACATCCCCCCAACAGTTAAGATATCTGAACTGCTTAGGTCTGGGAGGTTCAGTTGGTGTCACCCAAACCACCAAGGGTGAATGATCCGAGACACCAACAAAGCAAAGCATCAAAGAAAGGAAGTAGTAAAACTAGACGCCAGGCGAGTTAACTAACACTCTGTCCAATTTCATCCACTTCCTGTCCCCCTCCTCCTGTTTATTTGTCCAAGTGAAGTGGCACCCATGAGTAAGCAAATCATCCAACCCCGCCCCATAAACAGCTTCATTAAAATCATCTATTGCTTGCAAATTTGGTGGAGTGTCACTGATCCTCTCTTCAACCCTCCTAACACAGTTAAAATCCCCCAGACACACCCAAGGAAAGTGGGGTTTAATATGTTGAAGGAAGGTCCAGAGAGCATATCTACCTTCAGGAGAGTTAAGCCCATACACAAAAGAAACTTGGAAAGTTGCACACCCAGGATCCTCTACTTGAATGTGAATCCATTGATTACCACTAGAAATAGTTGTAATCCTCAAATTAGCTTTATTCCAGATCACCCACAACCGCCCATTTGAGTGATGATCATAGTTATTTAATACATAAAATAACCTAAAACCTTTCCTTCTAATATAATCAAACTTAGGAGCACGCACTCTAGTCTCCATTATTCCCATGATATCCAATTTATTTGCTCTAAAGAAATCCACTACTTCATGTTGCTTGAAGTCTTTATTCATACCACGAATGTTCCAAACTCCTAGCTTCATGGAGATAATAAAGGGGGTGGGTCCTCCTCCTCACTATAATCCTGCTCCTCAAAGTGCAGTGCTACTTTGTCCCCAGCCACAACACTAAGCACAGGAACAATTTTCATATTCCTTGTCCTAGCAATGACTAAAGGTTGTGCCACTGAAACGGAGTCCAACTGCGTCCCAGACTGCATCAGAGTGTCCACAGAACTTATCTGCTTGACATTTTGATCAACCATATCACCAAGTTTGCGGCGCAGTGACTATAGTCTCCTCTATAGCAGAGCTGTAATAACATCTCCTCGATGCAGGAGATGCATCAAAGAACAACAACGGAACCACCGCTCGGTTTCCTTTACCATAGTTTTCTCTCCCACTAGAACAGGCTCAAACTTCTTTTTTAGCTGCCTACACTTATGCTCTTCATGCCCAAGTTTCTTGCAGTGAGTACAGTAGAATGGCAACCATTCGTAGACCACCCTTTGCAGCACTTGACCATAAGGAGTATATAAGAGAACATCATCAGTGAGCTTCTGAGACAAGTCAACTTCCACCATTACCCTAGCAAAAGACAGCCTCTCCTTATGAGTGGTAACAGGATCATCATACAAGGGGTTACCTATCTTGCTTGCAATCTTACTCAGAGCTTTTTCAGACCAGAATAAGGGGTCCAGGTCAGGTAAAGTAACCCACACAGGAACCTTAGAAACAGTATCAAGCTCCTTAGAAATATTCGGATGCCACTTCTTGAACACAAGAGAATGAGTACCAAGGCTCCAAGTACTACCCCTAAGAATAGTGCAAAGATCCTGATCCTTGGTAAATCGAAAGAAGAACCAGCCCTTTTTAAAGTACAGAACCTCAGGTTTCTGCACATGATTCCAGTTTTTACTAACAAATTCCCGAACCTGCACAATAGACGGCTTCCCTCCAATAAATTGTCCAACCAGAGTATTAGCCCAGTAATCAAGCTCTTCAACGATATCAGTTTCATCAATAACAACTCCTTTATCATCTAAACCACGAACCAAATGAAGTTCCATACCAACAGGCGACTTAGAGATTCTCTCAGCCCAAGTAGGTTTCACCACCGGAATAACAGGATCAACAACTACAGGAACACTAGGTCTAATAGGAATAGGAGTAACCACTCTAGGGGTGGCGACTCGAGGATTACCAGAACTCATAATCGATTTAGGGTTACCCGAATTAGAAGTATCAATAGCATGCGAAATACAGTCATTTAGAAGAGGTACCTGAGGAGAATCAGAAGGCTCATGAGAGGAAGGATCAGATTGGGATCTCCCCCGTCGCGGTGGAACGATCGGAGGAGGAATTTTCCGTTGGCGCGGCATAATCAGAAAAGGGGGAAAAGAAATCGCCCTAGAGAGAGCCTCTCAAACATTCTGATAGATGTAATCTTCTCTCTTCATTTTTATTGCTTTACCTATTATTATGAATAACTAATCCCTTAATGCTAGGATTAGGAAAGCCATGATAGCTAATCGATGATGCTTTAATTGGTTTAGAAGGTTCTGTTGTGAGAATTATTTCATAGCAATATAACTGTAATTGTTAGGTTGAATGCATGCAACTGAATCAATTAATCCGGTTAAATTCAGACCTAGATCGAGAGATTGGAATTAATAGACCTGTTATGGACAACAGACTAAACTATGAGGGTGAGAGCTAAATTAGTAGTATTCTAGGGCGGATAGCGGACCGAGAGGACCTTTCCTTTACCCTTCTCACATTAGACCGACTGACCTTACCTTTAGCTGAATTGTGTAATATCATGACGACATCCTGGCATATTTCTCTCTATCTGATTAATCCCTTATTTCAATCCTTGCTATTTAATTTCAGTTTGTAAGTTTAGTAAAAACCACTCAAACCCCCCATTTTGTGACCGTAGACAGACTGAATAACAAGTAGATAGTGACCGCCTCCCTGTGGATATGATACCCAACTTACCTCTGTTGCATAAGTTAAAGCCAGTTGGTTTTATTTTTGATAGGGTTACGACAGCCGTGTCACATATAGGCAAGCAAAAGCTCTCGATCGATGACTCCACCTCTGAACTAGCCATAGGACGTCTAATTCAGCTTCAAAAACGACTTTACACATCCCAAGAAAGTGGCACTCTCGCTCCAATTCGTCCATCTCCTAAACGTGAGCTAAAGGGACAGTTCCAGGCTCAATTCTGCTTCTTTTAGGTCCATTCCTGCAATTAAAGCCAAACAAACCAAAATAGACTATTCGGGGCATTTCGTAGCCTAAAACTACGGGAATTGCATAGAAATGGCGTACAAATAAGACTTAAAAAGACTATATAAAATGCATGCAACAAGTTGTATCAGAGCGACGATTTTGGAACCTGTAACTAATGAGCCCAATGAATATAGAGAGTCAAATTAAAATGAACCCGGGTAGGAGTTGTTAGGAGCTAATGCAAAGACTTGTGAGATATCCTAAAGTCGCGAACTCACCCTACAACTTTAAACCGGTCACTATGGAGTGTCATGGGATCGCTATGTATCTGCTTATGTTTATATGAATATGTTGGATGGATGTTATGTGGTTGAATGGAGGTGTGGTGGAAAAGATGAAGGTAATTATTTATGATAACATGAATTATGGTTGGGATCGCTACTAGTTTACTATTGTTTATATGCATATGATTGGATGAATATGTTGGATGAATAAATTGTATGAATCGTTGTATGAATATGATCGATGAATTGGTTTGAAAAGATGAAGTAAGTAATTGTATGAGAATATGAAATTCATGTGGAGAACATGTTTATGTGATGGAAGTGGATTTTCTAATATTGCTATGTTAGTAACATGTGAATAGGGGATTTTATATCGTATATTATGTTATTGTTTTACGTAAAGTTATGGAATAAAAGCATATGAGTAGTACATGATTGATAAGTTGAATAATATTTATGCATGATGGATGTTGTTGTATGGCTTTTGTAGATAGTAACATGTGGTTAGGGATACTGGTTTTATGAGTATTGAGTTGTTTTTGTTTACTTTGTTGTTGTGTAAGTTGTTTGGAAGAAAAAATCAAGAAGTTGCCTTTAAACTGTTATAACTTGAGATGCATAAATGATATTGATGTGATTCTACTTGAAGATGATAGCTTGTTCTTTTACAATTCTAACGATAGGTCACACGCCGAAAATGACCAAGAAACGAGTGAGATATGACCGTTTTACGAAAATTGGACAGTGCTGAGAACTGCGTAGGGTACTCGATCGAGTGGCCCATACTCGATCGAGTACACCTCTTGTTACTCGATCGAGTACACCTCTTGTTACTCGATCGAGTAGCCCTTATTCGATCGAGTAGCCCTGGTAATTTATTATACTTGCTTCTGACCTTCACCTACTCGATCGAGTAGGCTGTACTCGATCTAGTGACCCCTGTTTTGGGTCAAATGCTTATCTTTTACCTCGTCGCATATCTTATTTAATTGAAGGGGGTTCCTTTTCTTCTTTATACATTGTTTTACATATTGTAGATACCTCATTTCTGCACCTCCCGCAAACCACCCGGTGATGATTGGGTCGCATGTTTGAAACGCAAAACGATTTGTGACAGTTCGTAAGTTTATCGTCAAGTGATCGCTCAAACACTTGTGTCTACCTCTTAATTGTCATCTACATGACGATACGGTTGTTTTGACAGTAATTAGAGTACATTTGGAGTCCGGGCCTAAAACCGTCTTCATTTTCTGATAACCGTTAAAATGCCGAGTCGGAATGTTCTGGAATGTTCCGGATATTTCTATTCCATATTTTATAAATCTTTTAGTCTTTGGTAAACAATTTCCCGTGATATTCACACAAAATATTAAGGAAGACAAAATTATTCCGTTATTCCATAAACTAAACACGGAAATCTTTCTTCCGCAGGAGGAAACCACTGGGAAAGGACGCAGCAGGTGTTGCGCCTCTTCCAAGAGACGCAGTGCCTGCTGCGCCTCTTCCCAAGTCCTTTTCTGCGTATTTTTCGTATCTTTTCATATCTTTTCGAGATTCACTTCCAAAGTTTCTCCGAAAACCCTACTTCCTCCGTGTGATTAGTATAAATAGAGACCTTTGGTCTCTCATATTTCTCACGCGAGTGTCCGCCCTTCTCTTCTCCCTTTGCATTCTAGACCACGTTCTCACTTTTTGGCGTCTACGTGCTTGAACTTTCGACCACGTAAGCTCGGATCTTTCTGAGTACCAGCCTCGTTTTGCATGACCGACCAATTTGACCAACTCCACCATAATCAACTTAATCAATCTGTTTAAATTCCTCTTACGAGGGCACTTTCGTCTACATTCGAGTCGAGCATCACTAAACGTTAACTTAGTTCATCTCGTTTCGTCAAACATGTAAGTCTGAGGGTGTAAATTGTGGGGTAATATCCGTATAAGACCCTTTAAATTTAGGACTATAACGTAAATTTAACATGTGAAATATGGTCATAAACGAAATACAACAATGAAACGATAAAGATTAAGAATCAACCTCGGGTCCTTTGATGCACGACGTAAAGAACAGAAATCAACAGAGATTTCCTCCTAATTGTTGCACCCAAGACCGTCTGAGACTATGCCCTTGTGCTAGAAATGCTCTCTAATTGACTTGCAATATCGAGAGAGCTATTGTGAGGTTTTACTGATGTGAGATCTAGGAATTTCGAGAAAAAGTTGCACTTTGAAACCCTAATTGTTTTTCACTAATGATGATTAGGTTACAAAAGAGAGGAGGGCTCCCTTTTGTTCCCTTGGTTCGGCCGAGAGCTTTACATGGGGAAAGTGGGCTTTCCACTTTCTCTAATTTTTAACTCATGGTACGATCCGAAATCCGCTAAATGTATATGACACGGTTTCATTATAAACTGTCATCGGTTATCGGATATTAAAGCATCAACTAATAAGACGGATTAGTTGAATTATTAATACATGTCCGACAAAGACAATATTGTATAATTATATTCAATATACATTAATCAAATATAAATCGCTTATATTTAATTTTACGAATTAACTGGTTAATTCGCCTTAGCCCATTTTATTTATTCCGTATTAAATAAAATATCTCAACATCACATTTTGACTAATTACTAGTCAAATAACTCGGACTAACTGGTTAGTCAAAATTGGCATCTACATGACTGTATTTTCATACCGTCACATCTCTCAAACGTATCCTCTAGGTGTGACTTTTAGGGACCAGTTGATCACCGCCATCTGTATGACAATAACGTCAAACTTATCTAGCAAGCCAACCGTTATTGATAAACGTGGATCAACTGATAATAATACCAAAAGTATGCCCTTTGATCCTTTTAGAGATTTATAAGTCCTTGCACTAACTGTTAAGGACACCAACCCCAACATAAATCTCTCTTTTATTTATTGTTGTTTATTTATTGTAATCATATTGTAAGATTTATGTCGAAAATACAATTAAAACCGATTTCTAAAACCCTTTATTTAAACCCTTTTTACGGATTAACTGGAGATAGACGTCGAGAAGGGACGCAGCAACTGCTGCGCCTCTTGGAAAGGACACAGCACTTGCTGCGCCTCTTCCTGAGGTTTATTGCCGACTCGAATCCCTTATAATTAATATTTGCGGGTTTTCGTCATTAAAGTCAAACCGGGTTGTAGAAATTCGATTCATTCATATTGGGTTTCTGGAATTCGATCTTTGATATATTCTTAGCTATTTATTATCATATTCATCATTAGTCCATCATTAATTCATCATATTTAACCTAATTAATTAGTTAGTTTATTAATTCGTAATTAATTAACCCTCATTAATCTTGTATTAATTCATTCTAAGTTAATTTCATCCATGTTTATTGCTTTTATGACCGTTAATCACGTGTAAATAATCTGCTAATCACTTCCATCCGAGTAAATAATATTAATCAATCATTAAATCACCCAACGAACATTAACGACTTGCAATTCCGGCTTCACAGCCAGAACTGAGCCAAGGAACGGACGCAGCAACTGCTGCGCCTCTTCCAAGGGATGCAGCTCTGCTGCGCCTGTTCCTGGTTGATTTCTGTCTCTGAACTCCCGTGTTGCTTTGACCTAGTTTATTAGTTACGTATTAACTAACTACTATTCGTATTATCACCCTAATTTCTGTTCGTTAATTTATTTGTTTATTCTTTTCTCAAATTATCCGTTTTAAATGTATTTTCGACATAAATCAATAAAACCGATGTAATTATTGTAATTTTTCTTTATTGTATTTATTATTGTATTTCTTTATTATTGCTTGTATGTTTTCACATGTAATCAATCTAAATCCCGACTTCGACATCAATTGTATGTTAAATTAATTGTTTACTGACTTAGTCTAATTCTCACATGTTAGGATTAACACGTTCGATGTTGCATTGCATGCATATAATCGACAATATATCGAGTATAGATAATTTCCCTAATCATTAGTAGAGGCCGCTATCGAGGCGGGCGGGATTAGGTGTTCGATCAAAAGAGCTTCCTAATATGTACCCTCACCCCTTACTCCAGATCTTTGTGAACATTCGTGTTCATTGGCATCCACGAGAGTCATTCTAGACATAGAATGCTAAGGGTAACGAGTTCTTGGTATTCATGTCACTACTTTGTGTCTTGACATGACACGAGGTATTCGAACGGTTTCCAATTTTTCACAATAAATTGGTGGCGACTCCACAAATGCAAACGCTTGTTCTCCCCCTAAGCGCCCCCGTGGGCCCGCGTCCATAGTTTGGCGACTCCGCTGGGGATAATACACTTATGTGTAGCCAAGGGTGAAACTTGAACAAGGTTAGGGAATATTTGTACAAGATAATTGTCGGTTTTCATAACCCGGTCTTCCTAGATCGTTTATTCGGCCTTCCTAGGCCCAACCCAAACCATTCGACCAATCGTCCCTGTTGGAATATGTGTCCTCCGACAATAATGCGATCACAATTGTCGATCATATTGATCACATATTTAAATCTCATAACAAGAATACGAAAGGGATGATACATTACATATATAGTCAACTGGTCCACACATATCGGTAATGATTGGCTGGCTAGAGTTTGACATTACTTCGTCTTGACGGTGGTGATCAGTTGATCCCTTGAGGTCACACCTAAAGGACGATTCCCTTAATTGAAAAAGGTTAATTAATTGTATCTCGATACAAATTAATTAATTCCTTAAAATTGAACAAATTATTATCATAAGAGAGAAAATGACATCTTATTATAATGTGATTAAATAAGATTTTATTTAGTAATTTAAGAAGTTATATTACTAAAATTAATCGATGTTTGCGAAACACGCGAGATGAGAATGATAAGTTAGTCATAATTACAAGATGTGGTGAATTATACTAAATAGTATTTAAATGACCATTTTATGTGAAAGTAATTTTGAATTACTAGTCAATTTGTTAAATGTGATTTATTTAATTTGTAAATGATATTTAATTTGTTAAATATGCATTTTAAATTAAAACATGACATAAGACATGTCACATGTCACAAGACATACAATTGTACAATTGACAAAAATAAAATGGACTCCATATTACACATAATAACCGAAATATTGGTGGGTAATTTTAGAAATTTTGTCTTATTCATTTGTCTATGACATTTGATAGTGACTTGACTATGACAAAGCCTTACACTAATTAGTCTTGTGAAGACAAAAAGGAAAAGAAAAAGGGTCCTATAAACCCCTAAACCCACCGGTTTTTGTGTAACAATTTGAGAGATTTTTCTCAATTTTATTCATTCTCTTATGTTTTTATAAAAATACAACACTCTCTCTCTCTTGTTCTTCATAAAATTAAGTTTTATGAATCAAATTTGTACAAATCAATCACTAATAATACTAGTAGTAGTATATGAGTATTAGTAATCGATTTTAAGGTAAACCACATTACAAATATCTAGTACATATTATTTTGTGGGATTTTGGGATAGTCTTGGGTGCTACTTATTGGAGGGCTTCTATTTTGAAGTCATGGATGATCATCCTAATGTATTTTCTAGCTCAAGAACAAATGAAGGTAGGAGACCTTCATTTGTGCCCATTTGGCCGAATTTTTGAAGGTGAGAAAACGATTTTCTCATCTCTTGTTATTTAGTTTGCATGCATAAGATCTAAATTTTATTTTATGACTAAGTAAATCTTTTCATATATGAATATATAAATTAATGAGATTAATAATTTCTAACAAGCGGTATCATGAGCCTTAGGTTGTTTGCATGCAAATCGGTTTATAATTTTTCCGAGTTATATGATTAACATACAAAACTAATTAATTTGGTTTTATGAAGAAAAACCTAAAAATAACCTTGGATGTTAAAAGTTTCTGATCCTAAGTGATTTTTAGGACATTTTGGTTTATTTATGGATTTTATTGTTCATTTTATATAATATTGGCATTAAAATGTGATTTTTATGATAAAAATGTCATTTTTGGGCGAAAAATAGCTAAACTTCGATTTTTTCAGTGGTTTTTGGATATGTTTTCACATATATTATCTACTGATGGCCTGTAAATTTTCATAATAAAATGAGTTGTATTGCTCGAAATATGGATTTTTCAAGTTAAAATCGTATTTAAATGAGTAAATAGGTTAATCTGAGTTATATTTCGAATCTGGTCATGGAAATTTATATTTTACAAGATGTGTGTAAAATATTTGGCTATAATGAAGTCTTTATGCATGATTTATGAATTTTTGATGAAACATCACATAAATAGTGACTTTAATTAGTAAAAATGCTAAAACATACTTCATGACTAAGGAAAAACGTCACATATTGCATTTTATCATATATTTCAGATCTAAAAGTGAAAAGTTGATGAATATAATTTTTCTCATATTTTTATGGTCATAATTGTTAAATCCGATAAACCGCAACATTGTTTTTCTCGATAAATTTTCGAAATTTTTAACCTATGTTTTGAACATTATGAGTGTCATGGTATTTTTCCAGAATGTTCATGAGTTTAAATTTCAAAATTTGAAATTATTTGAAATTTTTATGATTTAATTTGAGGTTTATAGCATAAATTTTTATATTTTTGGTCCATAATGAACAATATTAAGATATCAAGTTTAATTATTGTCAAAATATTAGTGGAGACTAATTTTGAGTCCTAAGATGGTTAGGGTAATCAACTTGTACATAAATATGAATTTATGTAATTATTGTGATTTTAAAAGGTTAAATCACGCAAATCCGTAACAACCGATTAATATACGATATTGGCTCTTTAAAGGCGATTTAGCATAAAATTAAGCATGTTCATACATATTATAATGCTGCATTTTATTTATGATTGTCATATTTTAATTTTATGTAATTTTTGAATTATGTAATTTTACTTAGTATGGCCTTAGTTTTAATTGGTATTACCCGAAATATATGGGAATATCGATCCGGTTGTAATTATTGTGATCTCGTATCACCGTTTTGTAATTTAATAGATTTATTTTTATTTTATTACAAATGTATAATAGGAAATTATGTAATTCATTTTGTAATTTAATTATTCCGGAGTTCCTTGAAGACGGTGCCATTCGAAAAGGCGATCCATCAAAGAAAGTGTTGCCTTGAAATGCGTGCCAAGACCGAAGTTCAAGGGACCAAAGGAGTTGGTTTCCGAATTTGTAATAGTTTATTAGATTTACTATTTTAGGAAGGCCATACTAGGATTTTATCTTTATGCTTTGCATTTTATTTATATGTTGCATGCATCGCTAAATCGCCATAACTAAACATGCATTTTAAATCGAGTTTATCGACCGTGTCAATTACAATTATCGTAGTTCACCGCTTTAGTTCACTTAAAACGTGATAGATAATAAATTGACATGACCTCTCACTAAAATAAACAATTGAGACTTAGCCTTACCAAAAAGTAGAAACCATGAAAACCTATTTCATGAGGGAGTGCACTCGGCCCTACCGGGGTACAAACCTTGTTACGTAGGGGAAGTGGGTGATAAATGTCTACCCACCGAATTTATAAAGATGAGGGTTGTATTCGGCTTTACCGATGCCCAAGTTGATGTAAATTTGGATCATGGACACATTTATTCGAAATTTGGGTTGAACTCAACGAAAGTATTCTTGACGGTTGCCGGATGTGTTTCGGGCTAAAGATAAATATTAATGTAATTTTATCGACCAAGAGTTCTAAAAGTAGAATCGATTAAAGAGTTAATCCACCGAGTTATATTGATGAGGGTTGTATTCGGCATTACCGATGCCCAAGTTAATATGAATTTGGATCTTGGAATCATTTATCATAGTTGGGTAGAGGTCACTATGTAAATGCTTTAATTGTTATTTACAAGTTTTAATAAAACAATAAATGTTAAGTTTTCCACTATTCCGTTATCATATTGTTCTATTTCTTTACCACAATTCATATACGATATCATTTCGATTTTTGATTCAAATCTCCATTAAAACATCGTAACTAAAGACAAATATGAATTTGCTTCTAAAACCTCATATGAACCATTGCTAAGGATATCTTGTGAAGAGTATAGATAAAAGTTATTCGTGATCAAAAGGGTTTTTGATTCTTGACTAACATATCTACTTACAATGAATTGTTTCTCATATGCTTAATTGAGTTAAGTACTTTGAAACGTTACATCATTTTGGTAATTAGATTTGTTTGAAATCAAAATTGACCAAAATACCGCAACCACTTCAATGAAAGTTTTAAGACTAAACAAACGAATGAAGAGTAGTCTTCATGAATTTCAATTTTGCTTCTCTCAGCAAAGACTCATTGAAATGAGTGGGAGCATTCTCTTAAACCGTTAAGAAAAGGATAAGGTTTTAAAAAGGTAAAATTAGAATGGAATTGATACAAGGTAATGTCAAAAGTAAAGTTATTGAGAATAACGATACTAAACCTATCAATCCCGACCGATAAAATTTCCATTGTCTTAATTGTTGGACGCTAGAAAGAAAACTACCCCAAATCATTGAAGAATCAATACGTTAGTTGTGGGACATCTAATGGGACCTTCTTCTTTAAATTTTTATTTGATTTACATAAATTTTGCTAATACTACTTCGTCAATATTAGAAACCGGTGGTGGTTTTCATCATTGTATTTGATACATAGTATGATTAGAATATGACGACTAGCAACAATGATGTTGAGAGATAAGAGTCAATGTTTACTCAATCTAGTTTTTGGGTTTAGAGTTGTACTTAATTGTGACTATTAAGTGCATAAACTCTAAATAAGAATATAAACTTGTTAAGATACAAAAGAGGTTTCACCTTTGTGACCCTATACACCATGATTTGATGTATGGCTAGCCCATTATCAAGGTGATTATATTCTAAACCAAACTAGAATGATATATCATGTAGATGATGCAAGACTCAAATTGGTAACCCAAGATTAAACCTTAAATTCTGGAATGATGAACGCAAAGAGTTATCGAGTACTCTTGAAACCATTAGATTGTTAATCTTATGGTATATGCGTATCTTGTATTCAAAGCAAGATGTCTCGTGCCTTTTGGGTTAAAAGGAGATCGAGGTTGTAAATCATTGATCCAAAATAGGTTGATCATTTTCTTTTACCAACGATTTAAGTTGACGCTAATGTGTACACTTAATAAGGTAAATAGAGAAATCTTTGAAGAAGTTCAAAGAATTCCAGGAATCACGATTTAGTCGTGATGGGATTATCTAAGTGAAGACTTTTATATAAGCCAAAGGAAATGTGATATAGTATCACAAGTTAATCTCTCTTAGCACGCATTATGAGATAATGTGTGGTTGGATAAAGAAATCAAACGCTATTCGATATGGTTTGGACTTTAATCAAGTTACCTTGAGTTACTTGATCTAATTTTGGGGATTTTATCATTTTGTCTAAGTTGTTTTTCCACTAAATCTAAACGATTCATATGAGATATGAAATGGTAGAGTACCATACTTGTAAGTTCTCACAAGAAAGAAATGCTCAATTTTTCCTTACTATGATCACAAGTACAACGAGTTTGTGGCTCGTGAACCTGTCTTTCTAGAATAAAAGTTTATTTCCAGAAGACAGAGTGGGAGAAAATATTCAAGAGCCACAAATTAATGTTATGTCGCAAGAAACTGGTCTTTCTTGGCTACATGAGACGTTTTGTGTAAGACGTTATTTCTTCAAAACCTGGGAGGTTAAAGTCATCACTTGTTGAAGATGATGAATTAGTGTTACTTTTAAGAAAGTAAAGAGCTTGCAACTTACAAAGTATGACTTGTTGAAGATGATGAATTAGTGTTACTTTTAAGAAAGTAAAGAGCTTGCAACTTACAAAGAAATTGTTTGATTCAAGTTGATTACTTCTGGAAAGTAATGAACATATGACTTACATGAGAGTGTTTAAGTCACAACTCAATACAAAGCTTAGAGCCATGAAAATCCGAAATAAATTCCAAGTGAATTGTTAGATATCAAAGCTTGATTAGTTGCAAAGGGTTTTGCACTAGTTGAAATGCTTAAGTCTCTTTGGATCTTCTTAGGGATTGTGTTTCATTATGAGATATACATAGCGAGTAAATCTAAAACCCACTTCTTCAATTAGAAGGAATGTATTCAATACATGTCTTGGGTTTTGTATATTCTTGCCATCCTAAGATAATGTGAAATTTAAGAGAGGGTCTTAAGTAGGACATCAATGAGTTGGAATCAATGTTTTGATCATGTTATAAAACTTTTCTTGATAGGTCGAGAAGTTGTGTTTATACATGGAGTTTAGTGGGAGTTACGGTATTTTTAATTAGTCTTATATGTGGATGACATATTGATCATTGGGAATGATTTGACACTTATGGAGTATTATAATACATCTTTAATATCTGGATTTGTGGAGATAAATCTATATGATATTAATGTCAAATAAGGAGTCTTATGTTGATAAGATTCATGACTAGTTCAATCGAATTGAACATATTTGATTGATTCCATGTGCTTCCACTGCCGAATCAATTAAATAGGAAATGATGTATAACACTTCATATACTTTGAGTATGATGAATTGTTTCAAATCGAATTTAAGTAATAGTTACCAAGTAAGCCATAAAGATTACCCTTAAGTGCTTGCAGAAACATTAAGGATGTAATGCAAAGTGTTTTTGATGCAATTTTGTGTAAGTGTGTTACACAAATGACAATTGACAATTGAGATTGCGCATGGTTTCCGACAAAACCATAATAAAAACACATTAGGATGGTTAAGATACCATTGTGGCTATGTTATTTAAGAAATAGATTTTCTAGAATCGTTCTAGGCAATAAAGAACAATGAGAAATATTTACAACGGAAATTGAGCACACTTGCAATCATGGGATGTGCAAGAGGGATGAGTCCCGCACACTGTGAAAACAGTGGGAGCTATTTTAAGGCAAGAAAGCCTATGTCTAGATTGGATCTAGACACGTACTCAGAAAGTTTTGTAATGCAAATGTATACGTTACGAAAGGAAAACAAGTATGTAGCAAGGTTGAGCAGGGAGTTGCTAAGACCTACTTACAATGCCTATTCATAGGCTTAACATGATGAGTTATGTCATTTAAATTGGATTGAGATGAACAAATACATACAAGATCAAATTAGATTATAGAATATGAAATAATAATCAGGCATTGACTATTCATATGTGATAATCGCATTTGTCGTTCGAGTTTTACTTTAAAACTCTTTTATTATACTTTGTTACATCCAAACGGGTTCTATGACGATATTGAACCCCGTTAAAGTGAACCCGGATTAACATAGTATTCGTCCATAGTCACTTGTATGAGGTGACGTCTCGAAGTGACTAGAGCGTGATGCGATTGATGGCAAGTTCAGTGCCATACAGTCATGTGAGATGACTAGTCGATCACATAGGCAGATTGTTAGGAACACTTTGTCGGGCAGTGACCGCTTATAGAGTTCTGGCAAATTTATATAGCCTGGTTGTGGTGAGAGCTACTATAGTATTCTAATGAGTCGATTCTTTTGACTAAAGACTGTTCGCCTAAGATGGCACACTTTCAGATTAGCTTTGATTTATGTTACTACGACCTTCGTAAATGGGGTCAAATGGGCATATTTTGGGTTATGATGGCTATGGCTAGTCGAAGGGAATAGTGCGATAGGAATTGTCCACCCCCTTGTCAGGGTTAAAACAATATCTCAGGGCCACTCGAGGAGTAATGAACTGGAAATGCGTGGCCACGCTCGGAAGGTATCTATGGAAGATAACTCCGGTCAATCAGTTATTCTCCAGATCGAGGGAACCACTTTGCAAGTACGACCTGAAAGACACCTTGCATTGAGTTGGAGATAGTAATAGGACAAGAGAATTGGTGACACGCACTTGTCGAGGACAAGTGGGAGATTGTTGGAATATGTGTCCTCCGACAATAATGCGATCACAATTGTCGATCATATTGATCACATATTTAAATATCACAACAAGAATACGAAAGGGATGATACATTACATATATAGTCAACTGATCCACACATATCGGTAATGATTGGCTGGTTAGAGTTTGACATTACTGTCGTGCGACGGTGGTGATCAGTTGATCCCTTGAGGTCACACCTAAAGGACGATTCCCTTAATTGAAAAAGGTTACTTAATTGTATGTCGATACAGATTAATTAATTCCTTAAAATTGAACAAATTATTATCATAAGAGAGAAAATGACATCTTATTATAATGTGATTAAATAATATTTTATTTGTAATTTAAGAAGTTATATTACTAAAATTATCGGTGTTTGCGAAACACGCGAGATGAGAATGATAAGTTAGTCATAATTACAAGATGCTGTGAATTATACTAACTAGTATTTAAATGACCATTTTATGTGAAAGTAATTTTGAATTACTAGTCAATTTGTTAAATGTGATTTATTTAATTTGTAAATGATATTTAATTTGTTTAATATGCATTTTAAATTAAAACATGACATAAGACATGTCACATGTCACATGACATACAATTGTACAATTGACAAAAATAAAATGGACTCCATATTACACATAATAACCGAAATATTGGTGGGCAATTTTAGAAGTTTTGTCTTATTCGTTTGTCTTATTCATTTGTCTATGACATTTGATAGTGACTTGACTATGACAAAGCCTTACACTAATTAGTCTTGTGAAGACAAAAAGGAAACGAAAAAGGGTCCTATAAACTCCTAAACCCATCGGTTTTTGTGTAACAATTTGAGAGATTTTTCTCAATTTTATTCATTCTCTTATGTTTTTATAAAAATACAACACTCTCTCTCTCTCTCTTGTTCTTCATAAAATTAAGTTTTATGAATCAAATTTGTACAAATCAATCACTAATAATACTAGTAGTAGTATATGAGTATTAGTAATCGATTTTAAGGTAAACCACATTACAAATATCTAGTACATATTATTTTGTGGGATTTTTGGATAGTCTTGGGTGCTACTTATTAGAGGGCTTCTATTTTGAAGTCATGGATGATCATCCTAATGTATTTTCTAGCTCAAGAACAAATGAAGGTAGGAGACCTTCATTTGTGCCCATTTGGCCGAATTTTTGAAGGTGAGAAAACGATTTTCTCATCTCTTGTTATTTAGTTTGCATGCATAAGATCTAAGTTTTATTTTATGACTAAATAAATCTTTTCATATATGAATATGTAAATTAATGAGATTAATAATTTCTAACAGTCCCGTCTAAACGATCCTAATTCTTATTTGGGCCTAAGGATGGATAGCGATTGACGTCATCCATACCATGGTACTTACTCTTGTTTGTATCAAGGACTTTCACTACTTGAGGAAATGGACTAGGAATAGGCCTTACTCTTGTTTGGTACGAGCCTCTCCACAGACTTCGGGTTTGATTGTTCGGTATGGCAACCCACCCTTTAAGCCAAAACCCATTTAAATGCACTCAACATCCCGTTATAATGCTTGTATATTGTTTGTACCATACGTGATCACCCTTTTCTAAACAAAACCATGACGATTTTTGTAAATTCAAAATCCTTCTTTAAAATGTAAAATTTCGAAACTTGGGCCTAATATTAGCGTAAAACAAGTCGAAACTCTGTCCAACTGTCGAGTCAAAATTCGGGCCTCAAAACCCATTTCAAAACCTCACTTCGAGTCCACTCCTACAACTACACTAAAGTTGACTAGGACCAACATTTTTCAAACTTTGTCATTTCCTCCAAACTCACTGACACAAGTGGCACACTCCCACTTCCCGAGTCAAAACATTTCTTTTTGAGTAAGCGTGCTAGAATGGTCGATCGTGTTTTCATTCGTCATCGATCTCTTATTCAGTTTCCAAGATGCCTGAAACAAGCGACGTGAACTTCAACCAACTTCAGAATGGTAATGATCAAATCCTAGCCGCGCTAGCTCGTCTCCAAGTTACTCAAGACCAAGTGTATGATCGCCTTGACACCATTGAGGGCCGAATATATGCCGTGGAAACGAGGATGCCTCCTCAAGAAAGTGAGATCGCTGATGACTTCGTGAACGACTTCGGGGACGAAAACCCTCCCATGGGTATGACTGCAGCTGAGAAATGACTCCAATACTTAGAGGAGCAATTGATGTATCTTAAAGGGGATGACATTTATAGGGAGAATAATCGCAAATATGAGGCTGTGAGTTCCAAGTTGCCAACCAACTTCAACATGACGGATATCCCAAAATTCAAGGGGCATGAAAACCCTTT
Organism: Silene latifolia; assembly: GCF_048544455.1. NCBI lineage: Eukaryota > Viridiplantae > Streptophyta > Magnoliopsida > Caryophyllales > Caryophyllaceae > Silene > Silene latifolia. The sequence continues at coordinate 67,285,775 of NC_133533.1, read as the reverse complement.
GAACCATATCCGTGCCTTCAAGGATTACATGTCTATCAAAGGCATTAAACCCGAGATGTTCTTAAGGATCTTTCCTTCATCTCTTGACACCATCCCAAAACAATGGTTCTATTCGCTAGAACACAAGAAAATCGCTACTTGGGACGATGCCGCAATCGAGTTTGCTAAACAATATGCGGATAATGCTAAATCCAAGTCAACATGCGCACTTTAGAGGTTCTTACCCAAAATGACAAAGAAGGTTTCACCGATTTCCTAAGTCGGTGGAGGAAGACTAGTACTCAACTTGTTGAACGTTCGGATGAGGCTACCCTTGTGGAGAAATTCGTGGACAACCTAAAGCCCATCTACGCAAATCATTTGAGGTATCAAAACATCAAGACTTTTAAAGATTTGACCGTACTAGGGACAAGGATCGAAGATGACATTCGTAAAGGGCTCTTGTCCAAAACGATAGGTCGTGGATATCAAGGCTCAACAAGTCGTTCTTACGGCTCTACTAGCAAGACTGATGAAGTTAACTGACACGTCTGTCGCGTACCTGTCAAAAATACCAACTGGCTCTAATTAATATAGCTAGGAAAGTCGGGTCGAATCCACATAGAGGTAGGGAATTGTCAGCTAAATCTAAGTTCGTCAAGGTAACCAAATGGGTGTTTTTAAATGTGATTTTCTAAACTAAAAGGAATAAGGAAAAGAGAATAAAAGGAAGGAAATAAACAGATAGAGGAAAACAGCTAAGACAAACGGTTCACCATAATCATTCGGTCAAGTAATCTAGGTCTCAGATCAACGCAAATACGGTCTAAGGGGTAACGAACGTCACCTTTCGGTCCTTAATTCACCCTAAAGTGTAAACAGCTTAACTTTTGCCCTCACTGCAATACCCTATTGTTCGCTACTAGTCTCGCCTTTTCCAACCTTTCGGTCCAGGTCAAGGATCACTAAGAAATAAATGTCTAATTGCGTCGACTCAATTAGACGAATACAATTAATTGTAGCATTTAACTAACAAAGACCTTACTAGCATTAACCCAATAAAACGATTACTATTCCCTCATAATTATGGATCCCCTATAGTCTTAGCATAAGACAATTAGCTACTCATGATCATTGAATTATGAATAACAATAAATAGATAATTAAAACTACACAAGATGATGAAACTAATAAGGATTCAATTAAGCAATTATGATAACAATTAGAAGGGGGAGGAGATTAAAGCAATAAATAAGATTAAGAATAAAAGTAGAATGATAATACCAATCGAAAAACCCAAATCCGAGTAGCAGAGTGTAAAGGAAGAGTGAAATCCAAGAACAGTGACAAAGTATATGTTCCAAACAACGAACGAGAGAAGAGAGAAAATAACGTAGTTCACTCCCTCAGTCTTATACTAAAAATCCCCCCTAAACCTAATCTATGGACTAATTACAAAGGCCCATAAGATAATTTAGGCGGAAATTAATTAAAGCACAAGAAACCACTCGATCGAGTAGAAATAAACTACTCGATCGAGTAGAAATCATCACCAAACCACTCGATCGGGTGGTAATAAACCACTCGATCGAGCACTTCTTGCAAAAACTCCTCGATTGACTCCTTAAACTGCTCGATCGACCAATCTTGAGTATATAGAGCATTCGATCGAGAAGAAAACTACTCGAGCGAGCTATTTAGGTACGTTAGTCCTTGAAATACTTCCCGAATCCAGCTCACACGTCTTCCGAGTGTTAGATTTCCAAGCTCCGGCTCCTTATTCTCCATGAATGCATATAATTGGGACAAATTAGGCCCGATTTAGCTTCTCTTCGGTTAATTCCTGCAAATCACATAAAACGAACCAAAGTAGAATATTCGGGGGCATTTGTAGCCAGATGCTACATAAAAAGTACAGAAATGCGTGTAAAAATGAGGTAAAAACCTTATATAAAAGACACGCATCATCAACCTCCTTGAGCCATCTAAGAAGAGTACCCCTCCAAGGAAATTCACAAATCTAGGGGATACGTATTCTAACGCTCTGAAAAGATTGATGAAACTCGGGAAACTTCAACCAATAGGCCCTACGCCCGAACCAGAAAAGAAATCCAAGTTCTGGGATGAGAATTCGTACTGCAAATACCATAGAGGTAAGAGACATTATACAGAGAAATGCTACAAATTGAAAAATGTATTTCAAGACATGGTTGAAGACGGTCGCCTACCAATACCACCGGGAGGTAAGCCTAACAACACTCAGAATCCTCTTGGAGTTCTGATGATTACAAATGAAGAATCTACCATAGATTGTTCACATCTCATTTCTCCAGTCGAAAATGAAGTTCATACAATAGAAAATGAAGGGAACTACTCCACCATTTCTCCAACCATCACTGATTTCATCGCATGGGCAAAAGTGTGGATAGGCAAGTCGTGGAACTAGAGAGTGCAGTGGCAACCTTACGTGGCCCCAACGCCACACCTAAAGAACGTGCAGCACTAGTTTTCTCTCAAAACACTACAATGCAAGAAGTAGTAGCCATGGTTGATGAACTAGTCGATCAAATTATCCAATTAGAGGCTGAAATCATGAGAATGAGGGAACTTGTTACTATCAATGGAATATGGGCCGATGATGATGAAGATGAGTATCTCACTGAACACTACTTAGTCAAAGTCAGTGAGGAAATAGTCCAAAATTGTGAAGATCAAGATGTAGATCACCTCACTCGTTCAGGGCGCCCATACCAAAACACCTCTCAAAATTGTCCCATAGCAAACGGTCCAACCAATGTAGTCGCACCAAATGATAATGAGGAAGGCTCTACCGACCATCTACTAAAGCAACTACAAAAGACAAAGGCTGATCTTTCAGTCTGGCAACTAGTGTCAAGCTCATTCCCACATCGCCAAGCTTTATTGCAAGCTTTGGCCAAACTAAATGTGGCACATAACTCCACACCCGACGACGTGGTCAACTTGGTCTTCCAAGAATCACCAAAGCTAAGTAATCCTATTACTTTCTCGAATGAGGATTTGCCACCCTTCGGTGCTAGTCATAACTTGGCTCTTTATATCACTGTCATTTGCTTAAAGAAGAATGTGCCAATGACCTTAGTAGATGATGGCTCTACAGTCAATGTCATACCCTTGAAAACGGCATACAAATTGGGCATGAAAGAATCAGATTGGACCCCTACCAACCAAGGTGTTCGTGCATATGATGGTACACGACGAAAGGTGGTGGGACTTGTTGACCTAACCATAGCCACAGGGCCGATTGAGCGAAAGGTCAATTTCAAAATAGTGGACATTGAGGCATCCTTCAACGTACTTCTGGGAAGACCCTGGATTCACGCTTCCAAAGCGATAACATCCACACTCTACCAGAAAATCAAAATCCCACTAAATGGTAAGGTGGTGACGATCACTTCGTCGCCCATCAAGGCAATCATCGAAAAGAAGTCAAGCAATCAAGTCCTTACAAATACAGTACATGAACTTGGGGGCTTCCATATCATAAATGTCATAGAGAGTGAATTGGCACCATTATACTTCAATCCCTACTCTAACTTAGTGGTCAACCACATACTCAAAACCCAGGGATACTTCCCGGGAATGCTTTTGAATCCTATCCGAAGGAGCACCATTGCCCCCTACAAGGAGGGTAATTCACAAAGAATACCCCTTGGATTAGGATACAAACCCACCAAAGAAGAAGTTCTCGAGATGCTCGCTCAATTTCAAAACCGTAAGAATGTGGGAATCCAAATGCGACCTTATCTCCCTACCCTAAATGGATACTTCGTTAGGGAAGGAAATCAAGAACTCTTTCATGGATTTCCCGAATCTTGGCATTATCTCGAGAGAAAGTTAGCCGGAATCGAGATCTTTCACGATTGCTACTTCATTCCTCCAGAAACGGTTCCTACCGTCAAGACTCGTCAAGCACCTTGCCTAGACGAAGAAGCCGTGAGTCTACTCTTTGGAGAAGATCGATTCGTTAGAGCCGCGCAGGATGAGATCATTACCATGATACTTCAAGATGATAACTTCAACCCTACCACATTAATTACAGAAATCAACACCAATCAGCAGAAAGGATGGAGAAAATTGATCAAGTGGACAAACAATCAAGGAAGACTCTTCAAGCTCACTACTGGAGAAGGAGAGATATTCAAAGGGGACCAAAAGACGATGAATTCGAGTCAGAGTCAGAGTCGGAGTCAGAGTCGGAGTCTAGAGAAGTTCCTAGAGAGTCTCCTCCTATCATCATTCCCACTCCCCTCGTTTCTCCTAGCCTAGTGTCGAATAGCAACAGTAGTTCGGGAAATGTCCCAACCGCTGTCCCTTTACCGCCACTGACCACAGATCAAATGGATTCTTTATTTCAACTTTTCTCAAATCTTAATATGAATAAATCAGATTCTGCTTACTCTTCGTGTTATCTTGAATGCAATTCTGTTTACGATGATAATGAGAATGACCCAGACCCTGACTTAATCGAAATACCTCCCTACATAGCCAAGGAAATACTACAAGAGAGGGAAAGGGGACCAGTGATAGAAAATACTGAACCCATCAACGTAGGAACTGAACTAGAACCCCAAGAACTTAGGATAAGGACAACCCTGAGCCCCACCGAAAGGGCCGATTTCAAAGACCTCCTACACGAGTTCAAAGACATTTTTGCTTGGTCCTACAAAGATATGCCAGGGATCGACAGGGACATTGCAGAGCATAGAATCCCAATCAAACCAGGTTTCAAACCCGTGAAACAGAAGCTTCGACGAATGAGGACAGAATGGGCTCTCAAGATCAAAGAAGAAGTCGATAAACAATTCAAAGCCGGGTTCATCAAAGTTTCCGAGTACTCAGACTGGGTAGCTAACATAGTACCCGTACCCAAAAAGGATGGGAGAATCCGTGTTTGTGTTGACTTTAGAGACTTAAACAAAGAAAGCCCTAAGGATGACTTTCCTCTACCACATATCGACATATTAGTGGATAATACGACGGATCACGCATTACTATCCTTCATGGATGGATAAGCGGGATATAACCAGATCAAGATGGCCTTAGAGGACATGCATAAGACCGCCTTTGTCACTCAATGGGGGACCTACTGCTACACGGTTATGCCGTTTGGGGTAATCAATGCTGAAGCCACATACCAACGCACCGCAACTACGCTCTTACATGACATGATGCATAAAGATGTAGAGGTATACGTAGATGACATGATTGTCAAGTCCAAGGAAAGAGAGGGACATATTGAGAACCTTCACAAATTCTTCTCAAGGCTACGGAAGTACAACATGAGGCTCAATCCTCAGAAATGCGCATTCGGAGTGACATCTGGCAAACTCCTGGGATATGTTGTTAGCCAACGAGGTATAAAAATAGACCTTTCAAAGATCAAAGCTTTAATCGAAATGCCGCAACCTCAAACAGAGAAAGAAGTTAGGGGATTCCTAGGCAAGGTACAATACATCAGTCGATTCATATCGAAACTCACCATGATCTGCGAACCCATATTCAAAAAGTTAAAGAAAATAGATCACACCATGTGGGATGATGACTGTCAGAAGGCTTTCGACCGAATCAAGGAAATACTAGCCAAGCCACCAGTGCTCATGCCACCCCAACGAGATCAACCTCTTGGTTTATATTTCATGGTAACAGAAACGGCCATGGGTGCCATGCTAGCTCAAACAGTAGGAAAAGAAGAAAGAGCCATCTACTACCTTAGTAAGAAGTTCTTAGAGTACGAGTGCAAATACACACCACTTAAGAAGACATGCCTCGCTCTTGTGTGGGCAACGAAGAAGCTACGCCACTACATGCTTAGCTACTCCGTCAAAATATTCTCCAAAATGGATCCTATCAAATACCTCTTCGAGAAACCCGTCCTCAATGGACGTCTAGCGAGATGGACTTTGATTCTCTATGAGTTCGATCTCAAATATGTACCTTTGAAAGTCATAAAGGGGCGCGCCGTTGCCAATTTCTTCGCAAAAAATCCCATCAATGATACACAAACGATAGACACCTGGTCATTCCCGGATGAGGATATACTCCAAACAGATGTAGACTCCTGGGACCTCTATTTTGATGGAGCATCGAACTTAAGAGGATTTGGAGTAGGAGTGTTGCTCATTTCTCCTGAAGGCGAGCATACACCAATCTCTGTCAAACTCGACTTCGAGGTGACAAATAACGAGAATCGGCTTTGTCTCATTGGATTGCAAGCGGCAGTAAGTTTAGGCATCAAGAATCTTCGAGTACATGGGGATTCCTCTTTGATCATCAATCAAATTACGGGATCTTGGAAAATCCGAAGCGAAAGCCTGACACCTTATCAAGCCAGAATAGACCAAGTAGCCCAATTCTTCGATCAAGTAACCTACTTACATCTACCTCGAGAATAAAATCAATTTGCAGATGCTCTTTCAAAACTCGCATCTTTGATTAACATGCCGGATAGTATGGTAGAAATGCCTCTATGAATCGAACGACGATCAGAGCCAGCTTATGTGCACCAAATCACCAATGAAGAGGAAATTACGGAGGAACCTTGGTTCCAAGCAATCCTAAACTTCAAACTCAACGGCACCTATCCACCAGAAATGGACAAAAGGGGACAACGCGCTATCCGTTTGCTAGCTTCCCAATACGTCCTCATGCAAGGAGAGCTATACAAAAGAACACCTCTTGGTGTCATCCTACGTTGTCTTGATCATTCACAGGCACGGAAAGTGATGGAAGAAGTCCATGATGGAGAATGTGGCCCTCACATGAGTGGGCCCATGATGGCAAAGAAAATTACACGTTTAGGATATTATTGGACCACGATGGAATCTGATTGCATCAAATATGTGAGACATTGCCATAATTGTCAGATCTTCGGGAATGTGCAACATGTTCCTCCCTCATTGCTTTACACCATGACATCTCCCTGGCCATTTTCTGCTTGGGGAATTGACATCATCGGCAAGATCACTCCAGTCGGAACAGGAGGTCACTGTTTCATCCTAGTAGCAATAGATTATGTCACCAAGTGGGTAGAAGCGGCTTCCTACACCAGTCTTACGGCCAAGAACGTGGCAAAATTCATACAAACCAATATCATATGTCGATATGGTTGCCCACATGAGATCATCAGTGACAATGGATCACATTTCCAAGCTGAGATTGAACAATTGCTAGCCAAGTACAAAATCAAGCATCGCCACTCCTCGCCATATAGAACACAAACCAATGGCGCGGTAGAGGCAGCAAATAAAAACGTTGTCACAATTCTCAAGAAAATGATTGACAACTATAGAGATTGGCCAAGCAAGATGACCTTTACTTTATAGGGATACCGTACATCCGTTAGGACGCCCACTGGGGCCACTCCTTTCTATTTGACCTACGGCATGGAAGTCGTACAACCAGTCGAGCTAGAAATACCATCCTTGCGTATTTTACTCGAAAGTCAAATACCCGAAGCCGAGTGGAAGAGGGATAGATATTAAGAACTCATCCTCCTAGATGAACGAAGGTTACGTGCATTACATAATGTGCAGACATATCGGGCGCGTATCAAACGAGCCTTCAACAAAAGGGTTAAGCCAAGGAACATCAAAGAAGGAGACTTGGTCCTCAAATCAATTAGGGCTCTTTTACCTGTCGATCCACGAGGAAAATTCAAACCCAATTGGGCCGGGCCATTACTAGTCAAGTCCATACTTTCAGGGGGTGCGGTTAGGATCAAAGACCTAGACGGGAACAAATTTGCCAACCCAACAAACCTTGACCAATTAAAACGCTACTATGCCTAGAGTAGGAGCAAAAACGCGCCTCGCGTGACCTCACGTGTCGCTCTTGTGGCACGAAATAAACTGCCCCTGGCCAAGCTGAATCGAGCTAATGTCATCTTGCTCTTACATTTTGACAATTTGTCATTCTCATATCATCAAATAAACTAAATCGCATTTTCGGAGTAAGTAAAGCACATGCTTATTTTCTAAAGTTAATTACAAGCTCTTCCTTAGAACAATTATTCTTTTACATTTACTCGAACTACGCGCAAGGGTTTGATTTTATTTTTTTAATGAATACGTAGGCAATCCTTCACAGGATACAACCCACTTAATCACTTTAAATGTAAATAGAAGGACATTTGCAAATGCATTTGAAATTCGACAAGAATAGTGAAAAGAAAATCACAACGGTTTCATAACCAATCAACCTCTTTTATTTCATTAATAATAATAATACGTTACATAATAAAATCACAATAAAAATAAATAGGCTAGGATTCTAAAAACCCCCACCTTCTTATTGCGATAATAATAATAATAAATAATAATAAAAGACTTAGGCTACTCTACCATTTTCCCTTTGCCTTTGTCATTTTTATCATACTTCTTGTCACGACCTCGAGCCGGACGCTCTTGTACCACTTCCGACCTAATCACCAATGGTCTCTCTCGTGGTCTTGCTTTACCATTCTTGTCAATCACCATCTCGACGGCAGGAGAAGTCTTCGGTTTCTTTGAATGATGAACAACTCGAAACCCGGCTTCTTCCTCTCCCTCAGTCAGATGCTTCTCCTTCTCCTTTTCCACCTCGCGAACCTTGTAGTCAACAGGTTCACGCTTCCTCAGTCTCTCGCGCTCCTCCGGAGTAGCAGCTTTCCTCCACCGCATATAGGAATATGACACCCATAGAGCACTGACAGAAGAAGTCAAGAACCAGATTTCCTCTAAGCCCATTTGATGGCCCATTCTCTTCGACTCTCAGTAGTAAGCGCCACGGCAGTCTGCGGAACAGTGTCTAGCTTCGGAATCCTCTGCTTCAATCCAACCTGCCTCATCAACCTCTCCGGAAAAATGCATATCATAAACTCCAAGCCGGGAATGCGAACAGATCGGGTAGGATCTAGGGAAGATACTCCAGTGACAGATTTGAGGTGCCACCATGGTACGATCCATCTAATTAAGGGGTCGTCTTCACTTTTCAATTTGTTTTCCCAGTAATTGCACACTCGAGTGAAGTCCACCATGTAAAGCCTGGTCCTCATTGCAATCGAACGAGCATGATAAGCAGGAACATTAACTGGGGGCTCGATCAATCGAAGACGCTCCATAAGCCAGACCTACCAAAAGCGGGTATTAGAAACAAAAAAAAAAAAAAAAAAAAAGACGAAAAAAAACGAAAAAAAAAAAAGAAAGAAAAGTGTTATTTTACCTACAAAATAATGGGACTTCCCAAGTAAGGTAGGTCGCGATTGGCTTTCCTGTTATCTAAGCCCAATAGGATCTCTCCTAAACACAGACAAGCTGGGCTCCTGCGCAGCTCCATTTGCTCAATCAGGCTCAAAAGACGAGGGTCGCCCCTCATGTCCTCATCAACATGCCCTTGAAGGACATATACATGTAATAGGCAAAATCCGAATGCCCTTCGCCTTGCAATATAAGAGACAGTTGGATCAGCCCTATTGATAAAGCGATCGATGAAATCCAACATTCGCACTCCATTAGAAGTCACAAGACGGTCAACATCAACTCTGGCCAATCCAAGCAAGTCTCTAAACTTGTTCTTATACCCTTGAGAAGTGGAGGGAATAGCAGGCAAATGTTCCGGATCCCAACCATCAATCGCAGCAATCTCCTCGGGAAATGGGCAAATGTCGCCTCCAGGAAAGGCAAATACGTTATAATTCGGGTCCCAATAGTCAAGACAAGCATCTAGGAACGGTTTGACTACCTTGATCAACTTCAAGCTCAAAAGCGATCCAAAATTATAAGCACCCATGTCATACTTCTCCACACTAGAAAACTCATTTGTCCATTCTTTTAGACGAATCTCAAAAGTATTCATGATGTAGGCTTATTTTGGGAGTTTTGTGTAATAAGACGAAGAAAGACAGAAGAATTGTGTGAATAAAACCTCCCTCGACGTCTCTATTTATACTAAAAGATGTTTTCTAAAATCCGTCCGAACGGACGCACTGGGGAACAGGCGCAGCAGGTGCTGCGCCTCTTCGAAGGGACGCAGCTCTTGCTGCGCCTCTTCCTCAGCACCCTTTCTGTGATTTTCCGTGTTGGATCTTTCCTAAATTCCTCAACGAATAATTTCTTATTCATACGGGTTTTTATTTTGGTAAATGCGCCAGGTTACCATAATTCGTGTTTCCTAATTTCGCGGGCACGCATCTCGAGACGATATCGACATTTTCGTCATTTTAGCACACTTGTACATTTCTTTTTTAATTTTCTTTTTTGGGGAATCATTTCACCAATTTAATTTAAATTATTCATTTTTTACTTCTTGTGTTTAATTTAATTATATCATTTTCGAATTTTACATTTCTCTTTTGCTTTTTTACTTTTGGGGGAATCATTTCACTCTCCATTTCAAACTTATATGTTTTTCTTTTTTCTTTTTTTAGGGGGTAACCCTCCCTACCGTCCGGTCATTTCCAACCAAATTTTTGCCATTTCCGACCAAATTTTCGCATTTTCATTTCTGGTCAAATTTTTTGCATTTTCGAGTCATTGTTTTGCGCTGATTTAGGCCATGTGTACAAATATATGTTCTATGAGATTTCTGTGTAAATTTCGGCAGCATGACGGCGTAAACCGTCATCTACCAAACCTTTTCAAAGCTAACCTGCAGGTACAAACAAAGCAACCCAGCAGCAAAGGCACTCAGGCCATCATATGTACGATCAAAAACGGATATGTAAACCAAACTGGGGGCTCGAGCCTCAAAACAAAATCCAAATGTCCAAAAGCGGGTCCTAAAATGTATAAATATACAAAAATACAGCCAAAACAAGAAGCAACGCGGAAGCTACTGCTGGTCGCCGTCTAGCTCAGCAACTCTCGCCTCGAGAGCAGCAACCTCGGCATCGCAGACCTCGAGCTCTCTCAGCAGGCGAGCCGTCTCCTCCCGGGACTGGGCAAGCTCTCGCTCCAGCTCGCGCCCCCTGTGCAAACAACAAAAACTGGCTCATGTCAATCATTTCAAGCATAAAGGAAGGTTAGAAAACTCAAAAATAAAGTAAACGGAAGGTTCATACCTGACGTCCTCGGCCACCAGCAAGTGCCTCGACGGCAATAGCCCGCAGCCGGTTGGCTACCCTCCGCAAAGCCACGAACCGGGATGGCGCGACCTGCATTTCAAAAGGAAAATGTTTAGCAATCGAGCAAACTTGAGCAAATGTGTTCTTACACGCGAAACTATACAAGCTAGAAGGCTCACCCTCCGAATCAGATGCTGCCAATCGTCCAAGCCAGCATCTCTCACCGCCACGGCAAAGTCACGTAGCTCGGAGCTCGTCGTCATCTCCGTCGCGTCGGTGTACTCAAGGGTCTCAGGGTACTCTGGGGGCTCGATGCCCGCCGCCTCGACCTCCTGGAAAGTCAAATGATTTCCGTTAACCGACGATCTTTCGTCATATTCTCAAAACAACCAAAAATGAAAGAGGGTAAAGCACTTACCACAACCGGCCAGTACGCCAACCTCCCGTAGAGGAACGCCGAGTAGTCCTCACCAGGAAGATGGAGGGCGTCACCGCCGACGCCAGCCAAGTCAGCCTCCCTCTCAGCCTCGGAAGGCTCCCTAAACATTGTCCGAGGAGGATCGATGGGAACCGTCAAGACGTCCCGAGAGCACTGACGAGCCAAGCGCTCACCCAAGTACCACACAGGACCCATCGACGTCCTCAGCAGCAGCCGGCTCGAACTCCTAGGTCGAAGGACCTCAGCCACGAAAGGAGGAGCGCCAGCGTACTCCTCCCAAGGCCTAGGCACCCACTAGAAAAGCAAACGAAGGGTCATTCTTATGATCAGTTCTAAAAAGTATGAGAAAGAAACACAGACAAATGTAAGGTGAAATACTCACACCGTCCAGCTGAAGAGCGTTCAACTCCCGCCAACAGACGTCGTGGAAGGAATGCCGACTCCTCGTGCGACACATCACCCAATCTCTCACAACGGGATAGGCCTTCTCCACCGGCTCCGTCCTCTTGGGCGCGAGGCCCGGAAAGTAGGAGTACACCCACACCTGTAAATCAAGATAATCAACAACGATCTTTCGTGATTTGGCAAGAAAAGGAAATGATCTTTCGTGAAATAAGGTGAAGGTTCATACCTCCAACAGTAGTCCCGAGCCGACAGCAGCAGGAGAAGCCCCCTTCTCCATCAACTCCGGATGAACCATGGCCCTCATGAAGCGGATGAGGACCGCAAAACCAGCAGTGACCCAGTCCCAACGGCCTAGGGAGCTCAGGTTAGAAAGAAAGGGAAGAAGCTTCGTCGAAAGCCTCACTCCCTTGTCTCCGAGGTAAATCGAAGACAAGAACCACCGGAGCCACAAGCGGACTCTCTGCTCTGTAGTGCAGGGAGGAGGAGCCGTCTCCCTCCCCTCGATCACCACCAACGCCGGGGTCTCCCCCGCGAAGTAGTCCCTAACATAAGAACTAGGCACCAAGCCAGGTACCGCAGCCGCCTTTGGCGCCACGTTCCAGCCGATCAACCTTCTAGCCTCCGCCGAATCAACCCTCATGGCCGTCTCAAGCCACTCCACCACCTCAGTCCCACACGGCAGACCAGAAATCATGCAGTAATCCTCCAACGTGACCCCCACCTCACCAAAAGGCATGTGAAACGTGGAGGTCGTGTCCCAAAACCGGTCTAAGAAAGCTCGGACGAGACTGAGGTTAGCCCGAAGCTTCCTCCACGCAATATCCCTCCAAGCCTGCACCAAGGCGCCGAAAGCTCCCCGCTCGATCATGGCTCGCTCCTCAGCCGACAGCCTCTCGTAGCACCCCATCGCCGTTGATGCATGTCCTTTATATAAGGTTTTCACCTCATTTTTACACGCATTTCTGTACTTTTTATGTAGCATCTAGCTACAAATACCCCTGAATATTCTACTTTGGTCCGTTTATTGTAATTTGCAGGAATTGACCGAAGAGGAGCTAAACCGAGCCTTAATCCGTCCCATTTGCATGCGTTTATGGAGAATGAGGAGCTGGAGCTTGGAAATCTAACACTTGGAAGACGCGTGAGCTGAGTTCGGGAAGTAATTCAAGGTCTAACGTGCCTATATAGCTCGATCGAGTAGTTTTCTACTCGATCGAATGCTCTATATACTCAAGATTGGTCGATCGAGCAGTTTAAGGGGTCAATCGAGGAGTTTTTGCAAGAGGTGCTCGATCGAGTGGTTTATTTCCACTCGATCGAGTGGTTTGGTGATGAGTTGCTCGATCGAGTAGATTACTTCTGCTCGATCGAGCGGTTTCTTGTGCTTTAGTTAATTTCCGCCTAATTATTTTATGGGCTTTTGTAATTAGTCCATAGATTAGGTTTTAGGATGGATTTTTAGTATAAGACGGAAGGAGTGAATGACGTTACTCCTCTCTCCTCCTCCACGTTCGTTTTACTCTAGTTCTTGTTACTGTTCCTTGGATTTACTCTTCCTTTCTACTTACTACTCGGATTTGGATTTTGCGATTGGTACTATCATTCTACTTTTATTCTTAATCTTATTTATTGCTTTGAATTCCTCTCTATTTATCGTTGTCGTAATAATTGTTTTGATTCAATCTTTATTAGTTGTTATAATGTTTAATCCCAATTACCTATTTATCGTTATTGTTAATTCAATGGTAATGAGTAGCTAATTTCCCTTGGCTAAGACTATAGGGGATCCATAATCATGAGGGAACAGTAATCGATTTATTGGGTTAATGCTATTATAGTCTTTGTTGGTTAAATGCTACAATTAACTGTAACCGCCTAATTGAGTCGACGCAATTAGACCTTTAATTCTTAGTGATCCTTGACCTGGACCGAAAGGTTGGAAAAGGCGAGACTAGTAGCGAACAATAGGGTATTGCAGTGAGGGCGAAAGTTAAGCTGTTTACACTTTAGGGTGAATTAAGGACCGAAAGGGGACGTTCGCTACCCCTTAGACCGTATTTGCATTGACCTGAGACCTAGATTACTTGACTGAATGATTATGGTGAACTGTTGTCTTAGCTATTCCTTCCTATTTGTTTAATTCCTTCCCCTTATTCTCTCTTTCCTTCTCTTATTAGTTAGAACGTCATAATTAAAACCCCCAATTTGATTACCTTGACGAACTTAGATTTAGCTGACAAATTCCTACCTCTCTGTGGATTCGACCCGACTTCCCTAGCTATATTAGTTAGAGCCAGTTGGTTATTTTTGATAGGTACGCGACAGACGTGTCAAATTTTGGCGCCGTTGCCGGGGAGGTGGCGTAATTTTGTGCTTTAATTAAGTTTGTCTCTCGTCTCAAGGAATTTATTCCTTGAGGCTGATCTCATTTCTTTTGCAAGGTTCGATTAATTTTGCAGGTTGATCATTGCTTTGTAAGTCTTTTTGCCAGAATGTCTAAATTACGAGGTTGTTCGATCATTGAGCATATAGAGCCGTGTGGGAGATGTGGCGAGGAAGGGCATGATCCTATTGAATGTATGGCAAGTGTAGAGCGTGCCCTTGCTTATAAGAAATTCAAGCAAGGAGTCCCTTTTTCTCAGCTGTATGAGGAAATAAAGAATATCTCTATCCCTTCTACGCCAATGCCGCAGCCGGTCTCTCCTTCTGCAAATGAAGAAGTTGATGAATTAAAGTCCCTTGTGATGAGCATGCGCGATAGTAAGGACGCGGACATAGCGAATTTGAGGGAACAAGTCGCGCAGTTAACACTCGCGAAAGAACAAGCCGAGCCTCTACCGACATGCAATTCAGTTAGTGCAACGAATTTCCAAGTTGGCTTTACTTATGAAAAGCCAAACGTACCAGAAGACAGGGTTTTAATAGCTGACGATACCTCGGAGGATGATTTAGACGAGTTTTTGGAAGAAATACTTGCTGCATGTGCTGTAAACACTCGATCGAGTGATTTTTCCACTAGATCGAGCAATTTAATTCATCCTACCACTCGATCGAGTGAAATTACAGGTCGATCGAGTAATGCACAAGTTGATGTTGGTCGATCGAGTGACTTTCTCACTCGGTCGAGTAACTTTGCTGAGGAAATCACTCGATCGAGTGATAAAAATGGTCGATCGAGTGAAACAGAAGAAGAAAATCGTCGATCGATCGATAAAAGTACTCGATCGAGTACTTTGAGTGGAGGGGATCCTAATTTACTATCTAATACCGCCACCGTGTCATCTTCCCTTGCTGTGGAGACGTCACGCGTTGATAAAGGTAAAGGAAAAGTTGCGGGACCACTCGTTGCTACCAGGGTACCCTTTCCAGGCCGTCTGAAGGACGCAAAGATCGAGCGACGAAACAAGAAAGTTTGTGGACGTTGTGAAGAACCTCCGGTAATCTTGTCCCTTTTTCCGAACTTGTTACTCATGTACCTACTTACGCCAAGTTTATGAAAGACATTTTGACGCGTAAGAGAAATTTGAGTGAATTTGAGACGATTTCACTCATGGAAGAGTCTAGTAATTTACTTTTGAATAAGAGTCCGCCTAAAATGAAAGACCCGGGCAGCTTTTCTATTACTTGTGTTATAGGCAACATGGTTATTGATAAGGCCCTTTGCGATTTAGGTGCCGTGTCGATGTCATGCCCCTTCCTGTCTCGCAAGAAACGAAGATGAGTCATTTTAAAGTGACTAACATTACCCTACTGATGGTGATAGATCATTAGGAGGCCCTTAGGTGTCTTAGAGGACGTGCTGTGAAAATAGGCAAGCTCTTTATTCCAAAGAGATTTCATTGTTTTAGATATAGTTGAGGACACCCGGACCCAAATTATCTTAGGAAGACCATTCCTTTGTACAGTGAAATTGGGTCATTATTGATGTCGACAAGGGCGTCGACTCTTGCGATGGGGATGACGATATCACATTCGGTCTACCCAAGATTTTAGCTCGCCCAATGATAGAGGACACTTGCTATTCGGTCGATATCATTGACGAGTCTATTTATGACTTCCGGTCGGGTTCTTTTATGAAGGACCCACTAGAAGCTCTTATGCTTTTTTATGAATGTGCGAGATAGCCCAGGCATTTACGATGACGCTGCGTTGGATTTGCTTGTTGATGATTTAGATGAGCATGAGGGAGAGCAGGTGGAACAAATGATTAGCACTCTTTGCTCCATTGAGGTAAAAGTACCGGAACATAAGCCTCTCCTTCTCATCTTAAATATGTTTTCTTAGACGATCACGAGCAATATCCAGGTCATTGTTAGTGCCAAGCTTAATGATGATCACCGACTTCTTTGTTAGTCAGTACTTAAGAAAAACAGGAAAGCAATGGGTTATTCATTGGACGATATCACGGGGATTAGTCCCGATATTTGTATGCACAGATAGAGTGGAGGAGGATCACAAACCTTGCGGACATGGTCGCGCCGGTTGAACCGAGAAGATGCGGGGATGTTGTGATGGCGAGGTAATGAAGTGCTGGATGCGGGTATTATTTATTCTGTCGGTAATTCTAAATGGGTGAGTCCAAACACGGTAGTCCCAAGAAAGGAGGGACAACCGTTGTTAAGAATGAAAAGAATGAATTAATACCTACTCGAGTAGTGACTGGTTGGTAGATGTGCATAGATTACAGACAGCTGAATGCCGCCACTAAGAAAGATCACTTTCCCCTTCCTTTTATTGATCAAATGGTAGAAAGGCTAGCTTCACATAAGTTTTTCTGCTATTTAGACGGGTATTCAGGGTTCTTTCAGATCCCTATCCACCCAGACGATCAGGCTAAGACTACATTTACTTGTCTTAAGGGCGTTTTTGCGTATCGCAGAATGCCTTTTGGTTTGTGTAATGCCCCTCCCACCTTCAAAGGTGTATGATGGGGATATTTTCAGAGTATATTGAGTCTATCATGGAAGTTTTTATAGACGATTTCAGTGTATATGGAAGTGATTTTTCTAACTGTCTGTCTAATCTTGAGAAAGTGTTGCGTATTTGTATTGAGGTTAACCTTGTCTTTGAATCGGGAGAAGTGCCACTTTATGGTCAACGAGGGAGTTGTCTTAGGGCACTTAGTTTCGATAGGGGAATAGAAGTTGATAAAGCAAAGGTGGAAGTGATTCAAAGAATTACCACCTCCTGTTAATGTTAAGGGGGTGAGGAGTTTCCTTGGTCACGCCGGCTTCTATCGCGGTTCATCAAGACTTCTCAAAGATTGCTAAACCACTTACACGATTCTTTGCTAAGGATGCCCCTTTTGTGTTTATCGATGATTGTCTTTCTCGCTTTTAACAAGTTAAAGCGGGCTTTAGTCTCTGCGCCGATCATCTGACCTCCCCGATGAACTTGCCGTTTGAGATCATGTGTGATGCGAGTGACTATGCACTAGGAGCGGTGCTAGGCCAAAGGAAAGACAAAGCTTTGAATGCTATCTACTATGAGAGCCGAACTCTGGATGAGGCTCAAGTGAAGTACACTACCACGAGAAAGAGCCGCTAGCCGTAGTTTATGCCTTAGAGAAGTTTCGTACTTATTTAGTTGGGTCAGAAGTCACTGTTTTTACTGACCATGCAGCTTTGAGGCATCTCCTTGCTAAGAAGGAGGCTAAACCATGGCTACTGAGAAGGATACTCCTACTTCAAGAGTTTGATTTGCAGATTAAGGATAAGAAAGGAGCTGAGAACGTTGTAGCTGATCACTTGTCGCGAATGATGCGACAAGAAGGGGAAGATTCTCTACCCATTGATGATTCTTTTCCTGACGATACTTTAATTGTTGTTATATCGTCTATTGTTAACCAAGAACCTTAGTATGCAGATATAGCTAACTTCGTTGTCAGTGGCAAGCTGCCGCCTGACCTTTCTCATCGCAAAAAGAAGCGTTTTACGTATAACGCTAAGCGGTGATTTCAGGATGATCCTTACTTGTTTAAGGAATGTGCGACGGCTCTCTACAGACGGTGTATTCCGCAGTGGGAGACCAAAATAGTCCTGGAAGGTTGTCACTCCTCTTCATATGGTGGTCACCACGGTCCATCATCGCGCACCGTGGCTAAGGTACTTCATCCGTTTTTACCGGCCTTCTTTGTTTGCTGACGCTAAGTCTTTTGTTTCAGCTTGTGATGCTTGCCAACGATCGGGGAACATTTCAAAGAGACATGAGATGCCACAAAACGGCATCCTAGAGGTTGAGGTCTTCGATGTCTGGGGCATTGATTTCCAAGGGCCGTTCCCATCCAGTAAAGGTAACAGGTATATCTTAGTGGCTGTAGACTATGTGTCGAAATGGGTTGAGGCAATTGCCTCACCTCATTGTGATGCTAAGACCGTGGTAAAAATGTTTAAAAAGATCATATTTCCCCGCTTTGGTGTCCCTAGGGTCGTCATTAGTGATGGGGGAATGCACTTTAATGAAAAGAAACTCACTTCTATTCTGTCTAAAGTTGGTGTCCAACACCGGCGAGGTTTGGGGTATCATCCCCAAACTAGTGGTCAGGTTGAAGTCTCTAACCGCGAGTTGAAAGAGATCTTGTCTAAGGTAGTTTCTAAATCACGGAAAGACTGGAGTCTTAAGCTAGATGACACATTATGGGCTTACAGAACTGCCTTTAAGACATCAATTGGTGCATCACCTTATAGGCTAGTTTATGGGAAATCGTGTCACTTACCTGTTGAATTGGAATATAAGGCCTGGTGGGCAATTCGTGAGATTAATTATGATCCTAAGTTGTGTGGTCAGAATCGTCTTTTGCAGCTAGATGAATTGGAAGAGTTTAGGCTCAATGCCTATGATAGCTCACGCATTTACAAAGAAAAGACGAAGAGATGGCATGACAAGAGAATCTTACCTCGTGAGTTTCATGTTGGGCAAAAGGTGCTGTTGTTTAATGCCCGGCTGAGATTATTTCCTGGCAAGCTGAAGTCCAGATGGAGTGGTCCTTATACGGTGACAGCTGTTGCCAAATTTGGATCCGTGGAGCTTGAACATTCCGAAGGTCATAGATTCAAGGTGAATGGCCAATATGTGAAGCATTACCACGAGGCGAGTGAAGCAGAAAATCGTGTTGAAGTCTTGCACTTCGACGAGCTTGACGCGCCAGTTAATTGATGCCAGAAAGGTCGTGCGGGACCTTTTAAACCAGCGCTCTCCGGGAGGCAGCCCGAACTGTTTTATTGTACTTTTGTTGAACTATTTATTTTTCTTTGGCTTTACGTTGAACTTTAGACGCTGTTTTATGAACTTCCCATGTATTTCCTTGCTTTTAATGCGTGTTTTGCAGGTCAAAGTACTCGATCGAATGATATTGTACTCGATCGAGCACTTTTTGAGGTAGCTTTCACTCGATCGAGCGATATTGTCCTCGATCGACCAAAGTCAAATTCACGCTCACTCGATCGAGTGGTTTTTCACTCGATCGAGTCCTTCCATGCGCCAGATCACTCGATCGAGCTGTTCCAACTACTCGATCGAGTAGTTTTGACTCCCAGCTGCTGTTTTTACGTCTATGGAGCTACTGCTTGACTTTCTTTGACCTCCCATGTTCATGGTCGGTTTGGGGAGGTCCCTCCTTATGACGCTTTGTAAGTTTTCCGACTCCATTTATCCTTTTCTCTTTAGTTTGCATTTCTCTCCCTATTTTTGGTACAATGAGGGCATTGTACGGTTTGGTTTGGGAAGGTATGCATCCATATCTGTGTCTGCATGTTTTCTTGCATTTTCGATTGCACGTTTAATTATTTTTGCATGCATTGTTGCTTTAGTTAATTCAAAAATCATAAAAATTCGAAAAATTCAAAAAATTCCAATAAATCAAAAAATTTTCATGTTTAAATTGAGTCGGAACGTTTGAACATTGACGCTACTTTAAACCCTTACTTGAGCCTTGCATATTCTTGACATTTAGTTGGCATGATTATGTGCATAATCTACGAGTTTTTGTTTCTTTCTTATCTGAACGAATAGACTTGATTCTTTATGTCGGCAAGCTACATTACATTCTGAGGTTAGAGCTTATTAAACTGGTGACATTCATGACCGGTTTCATTTAGGATGTGAGTAGTACTCTGTTTAAGACATGTAACATCAATTTGCATAAGCATGAGTCTAGTCTTCTTAATACATGTATGCATTCGGTCTGTGGATGGTGACACATGTTAGGAGAGGCAGTCCCCTTTATTTCATTCTACCCATGAGCCTCACATAGCCAAATTGCCTTTTTGTCCTATCAACTACTTTCTATAATACTTCCTACCCTAGCTGAGCTAGTAACGAGTAGTTCTTGGAATGTTTTATTGCAATATGGTTATTTTATCTGATTTCAGAAGATGGTGGAAGAATTGAAGGGAAAGAAAAAAAAATGTTGAATTGTTGAAAAAAAAAATGAAACGAAAAAAAAAAAAAAAAAAAAGGCGAAAAGAAAAAGAAAAGAAAGAAAAATCATATATGAGAAAAAAAATGAGAATTGGATAATGATTTTCACTCCCATGTTCTATCTATACTTTGCCGGGAGTTGACGAGTTTTTGGGTTTCATGAGTTTAGTGCATGGTTTTGCACCGTTTCATCTTGCTATATTGAGTACGAAGTTGGGATGCAGTTTATATTTGGATCCGTTGTTGCTAGCCTGGCTATTAACTCCACATATCCAATTTCATCTTAGCCCCTTCTTACCCATTATCTCACTTACCCAAATGTAAGTCCTCGGCATGTGTCTTGGTCATTAGTATGGTTGGAATGCATATGTATGGTTGTAGAGACTTTATTCATGTTAACTACATGCATGTTCTTATAGGTCGAGTTAGGTGAGTGTCTTACTTCTTCCTATCTTTCACATATATACTCACCTTGTGCCTGATTTTGAGTGACGAGCGACCCGTGAGAGTCCGATATCTTTTGAGTCTTGCAAGGTCGACGGTTCAGTAAGTTTGAAACATTAATTTAACTCGTTTGCACTTCTCATTGCCACTTTATCATGTTATTGCATTAAATTGGTTTTAGTGGGTGATTTGTAGCTGATGCGTTGGTCCCGTTCCATTGTTTACCCTTAGTTGCATTCATTTTTTCTTGGGGACAAGCAAAGGTTTGGTTTGGGGAGATTTGATGCGTGTCCTTTATATAAGGTTTTCACCTCATTTTTACACGCATTTCTGTACTTTTTATGTAGCATCTAGCTACAAATACCCCCGAATATTCTACTTTGGTCCGTTTATTGTAATTTGCAGGAATTGACCGAAGAGGGGCTAAACCGAGCCTTAATCCGTCCCATTTGCATGCGTTTATGGAGAATGAGGAGCTGGAGCTTGGAAATCTAACACTTGGAAGACGCGTGAGCTGAGTTCGGGAAGTAATTCAAGGTCTAACGTGCCTATATAGCTCGATCGAGTAGTTTTCTACTCGATCGAATGCTCTATATACTCAAGATTGGTCGATCGAGCAGTTTAAGGGGTCAATCGAGGAGTTTTTGCAAGAGGTGCTCGATCGAGTGGTTTATTTCCACTCGATCGAGTGGTTTGGTGATGAGTTGCTCGATCGAGTAGATTACTTCTGCTCGATCGAGCGGTTTCTTGTGCTTTAGTTAATTTCCGCCTAATTATTTTATGGGCTTTTGTAATTAGTCCATAGATTAGGTTTTAGGATGGATTTTTAGTATAAGACGGAAGGAGTGAATGACGTTACTCCTCTCTCCTCCTCCACGTTCGTTTTACCTATCGTTCTTGTTACTGTTCCTTGGATTTACTCTTCCTTTATACTTACTACTCGGATTTGGATTTTGCGATTGGTACTATCATTCTACTTTTATTCTTAATCTTATTTATTGCTTTGAATTCCTCTCTATTTATCGTTGTCGTAATAATTGTTTTGATTCAATCTTTATTAGTTGTTATAATGTTTAATCCCAATTACCTATTTATCGTTATTGTTAATTCAATGGTAATGAGTAGCTAATTTCCCTTGGCTAAGACTATAGGGGATCCATAATCATGAGGGAACAGTAATCTATTTATTGGGTTAATGCTAGTATAGTCTTTGTTGGTTAAATGCTACAATTAATCAGAATCGCCTAATTGAGTCGACGCAATTAGACCTTTAATTCTTAGTGATCCTTGACCTGGACCGAAAGGTTGGAAAAGGCGAGACTAGTAGCGAACAATAGGGTATTGCAGTGAGGGCGAAAGTTAAGCTGTTTACACTTTAGGGTGAATTAAGGACCGAAAGGTGACGTTCGCTACCCCTTAGACCGTATTTGCATTGACCTGAGACCTAGATTACTTGACTGAATGATTATGGTGAACTGTTGTCTTAGCTATTCCTTCCTATTTGTTTAATTCCTTCCCCTTATTCTCTCTTTCCTTCTCTTATTAGTTAGAACGTCATAATTAAAACCCCCAATTTGATTACCTTGACGAACATAGATTTAGCTGACAAATTCCTACCTCTCTGTGGATTCGACCCGACTTCCCTAGCTATATTAGTTAGAGCCAGTTGGTTATTTTTGACAGGTACGCGACAGACGTGTCAGCCGTCGTGTAGCCCGAGAACGACCTGATGTTCTCGGCCTCCTATGTTGATTTGAAACAAAAGCTATCTTTAGCTCAAATGAAGAAGAAAAGGAGGGACAAACAGAAACGAAAGAAGATGAATGAAGAGTGATGAATCCTATTTACCAAGCTCTTCACCGTCCTGTAGGACAGGTGACCCTCCGCAGCCCAAAGCAGGTGCCTACTGTCCCAAGTCTCAGCCCACACAGGTGCTCCCCTCAGCTGGCAACCACCTCGTCCAATGTTGGCCCGTCTCGGGCCCTCCCCCTCCTCAGCAGCCTCCTCCTCCCGGACCTCGTCCTCAGCAGCCATCACCGCAGCGGTGAAAACCTCCTCCAACGCCTCCTCGAGCACCTGAGAAGGATCAACATCAGTGTCCACGTCTATGGGATCCCTCCCAGACGTAGAAGCCTCGTCACCTGCAGAATTAAGGTAAATTTAGGCCGCGTCAAGTGACGACAAGCCTTGATTAGGGGATTTTCGAGTTTTCGGAGCTCCGAAATCGCTCTTTTCTCGCCATCCTTGGCAATTTTCCCATAAACCCGTCCGCTCATGTAGCAATTTGGGTCAAGTCAAGCCTAAGTTGAAGCCTAGTCATGGGTTCGAGTCGGAATTTCGGCAGCATTTCGTTATAACGGCGATTATGCCCTAGAAAAGTGTCCTGAAAAAGCCGTCACAAACCAAAATTCCAAGATGATAGGAAGTTTACCCATCATACAAGGATTCCAAATATCAATTTTTGTCACAAATGGGCAATCCTAAGGCAATTTTCGAAGCAATTTACGGTTTAGCTGTGAAACCGTCACAATTTCACCCAAATGCTCAAAACTCAACGAAAATTCGAAACAAATACATGGTTATGATCCTTATATTACCAATTAGCCATTTACAAAGTCAATTTTGCAAGGCAAAATCATTTAGGGGAAAAGCCCCAAATTTTCGACTAATTAGGGTCGAAAACCCTAATTTTGTCGATCCCATTTGATCAAATACGGAAGATAAATGCAAGATTGATACACATACCTCGATTAGTCATGGAAAATGCAAGCTTTTGGATCAATTTTGATGGAAATGGTTGGAATTTGAGAGAGAAATTGAGGAATTATATTTCGAAATAATGAAATAAACCCCCTGTTTTATCGGGTTTTTTACGCAGAAAAGACGCACCTAAGAAAAGACGCAACAGGTGCTACGCCTCTTCCAAGGGACGCAGCTCTTGCTGCGCCTCTTCCTCAGCTTCCCTTCATACGAATTTTCAAAAATTCGTTAGAGTTCGTTATTTTGTGGGCCCATCTTTGGTGCGCCTCTTCCTTGATGCTATATCGCATATTTGGTCCGTTTGACGTATATTCTTCACCCGGATCCACATCTTCTAAGCCAACAGCAAATTATCGCCTTATTTTTTATCCAAGACCCAGCTTGTCACAACGAGCGTTCCTTCTTTGACAGGTGTTTCGACACATCTTTATTCTGTTCCCCCAGCGAGAGTACATGGATAGACATTCCCTCTCGAGACATGGAGATCAGTTCCCGATTATGTTCCCCCATCGAGAGTACATGGATAGACTTTCCCTCTCGAGACATGGAGATCAGTTCCCGATTATGTTCCCCCAGCGAGAGTTCACGACCGACAGTCACTCCCTCTCGAGACATAGAGATCAACATCGACCCCAAGTCCTTCCGAAGTTTGTTTGAAGCTGAACACAAGCAGATTTCTCCCAGCGGTTCCAGACTGTGTCCTGCTATCTTCTTCCAATATCGCGTTTTATTTTCTCTGGAGTTTCAAGGAATTTCAGGTATGGTCTCTTCTTATGGCTGGCGAGCCTCCTTACGTAGTCTAATGGACTTTAAACGACCCTCCCCGATAGTCGACAGACTCTAAAATATTCCCGACGACAGGTCCTTGGTTCAGACCCCTTTAACCGCCTTGCGTCGCCATAGTCGTCAGGTTGTAATCTTCGATTGACCTGATGGCTATACTTTGACTTTCGCCTTGTCCAAGCCTCAGTTAAAGTGGGGAATCTGTAGATACCTCATTTCTGCACCTTCCGCAAACCACCCGGTGATGATTGTGCCGCATGTTTGGTATGCGGAATGATTTGTGACAGTTCATAAGTTTATCTTCAAGTGATCGCTCAAACACTTGTGTCTACCTCTTAATTGTCATCTACGTGCCGATACGGTCGTTTTGACAGTAATTAGAGTACATTTGGAGTCCGGCCCTAAAACCGTCTTCATTTTCTGATAACCGTTAAAATGCCGAGTCGGAATGTTCTGGAATGTTCCGGATATTTCTATTCCATATTTTATAAATCTTTTAGACTTTGGTAAACAATTTCCCATAATATTCACACAAAATATTAAGGAAAACAAAATTATTACGTTATTCCATAAACTAAACACGGAAATCTTTCTTCCGCAGGAGGAAACCACTTGGGAAAGGACGCAGCAGGTGCTGCGCCTCTTCCAAGAGACGCAGTGCCTGCTGCACCTCTTCCCAAGTCCTTTTCTGCGTATTTTTCGTATCTTTTCATATCTTTTCGAGATTCACTTCCAAAGTTTCTCCGAAAACCCTACTTCCTCTGTGTGATTAGTATAAATAGAGACCTTCGGTCTCTCATATTTCTCACGCGAGTGTCTACCCTTCTCTTCGCCCTTTGCATTCTAGACCACGTTCTTACTTTTTGGCGTCTACGTGCTTGAAATTTCGACCACGTAAGCTCGGATCTTTCTGAGTACCAGCCTCGTTTTGCATGACCAACCAATTTGACCAACTCCACCATAATCAACTTAATCAATCTGTTTAAATTCCTCTTACGAGGGCACTTTTATCTACATTCGAGTCGAGCATCACTAAACGTTAACTTAGTTCATCTCGTTTCGTCAAACATGTAAGTCTGAGGGTGTAAATCTCTCTTTTATTTATTGTTGTTTATTTATTGTAATCATATTGTAAGATTTATGTCGAAAATACAATTAAAACCGATTTCTAAAACCCTTTGTTTAAACCCTTTTTACGGATTAACAGGAGATAGATGTCGAGAAGGGACGCAGCAACTGCTGCGCCTCTTGGAAAGGACGCAGCACTTGCTGCGCCTCTTCCTGAGGTTGCCGCCGTTCTTGCTTCTCTTCTTCTTCCTTCGTCTTCTGTTGGTTTCGTCCTTTTGTTTTCTTTCGTCTTTGTTTGTTCTTATTTCGTTCACATGATAATTTAACATATTGTTCATCATCATTAACATATAATCCGTCATTAAATTCCCGACTCGAATCCCTTATAATTAATATTTGCGGGTTTTCGTCATTAAAGTCAAACCGGGTTATAGAAATTCGATTCATTCATATTGGGTTTCTGGAATTCGACCTTTGATATATTCTTACCTGTTTATTATCATATTCATCATTAGTCCATCATTAATTCATCATATTTAACCTAATTAATTAGTTAGTTTATTAATTAGTAATTAATTAACCCTCATTAATCTTGTATTAATTCATTCTAAGTTAATTTCATCCATGTTTATTGCTTTTATGACCGTTAATCACGTGTAAATAATCTGCTAATCACTTCCATCCGAGTAAATAATATTAATCAATCATTAAATCACCCAACGAACATTAACGACTTGCAATTCCGGCTTCACAGCCAGAACTGAGCCAAGGAACGGACGCAGCAACGGCTGCGCCTCTTCCCAGGAACGCAGCTCTGCTGCGCCTGTTCCTGGTTGATTTCTGTCTCTGAACTCCCGTGTTGCTTTGACCTAGTTTATTAGTTACGTATTAACTAACTACTATTCGTATTATCACCCTAATTTCTGTTCGTTAATTATTCGTATTATTGCTTGTATGTTTTCACATGTAATCAATCTAAATCCCGACTTCGACATCAATTGTATGTTAAATTAATTGTTTACTGACTTAGTCTAATTCTCACATGTTAGGATTAACACGTTGGATGTTGCATTGCATGCATATAATCGACAATATATCGAGTATAGATAATTTCCCTAATCATTAGTAGAGGCCGCTATCGAGGCGGGCGGGATTAGGTGTTCGATCAAAAGAGCTTCCTAATATGTACCCTCACCCCTTACTCCAGATCTCTGTGAACATCCGTGTTCATTGGCATCCACGAGAGTCATTCTAGACATAGAATGCTAAGGGTAACGAGTTCTTGGTGTTCATGTCACTACTTTGTGTCTTGACATGACACGAGGTATTCGAACGGTTTCCAATTTTCCACAATAAATTGGTGGCGACTCCATAAATGCAAACGCTTGTTCTCCCCGGGCGCCCCCGAGGGCCCGCGTCCACATATATGTGTTGGTCTTGATGCGTAAGTTACCCAATCTTATGATGTAAGAGAAGCACCTTATGATGGGTATGAGTGATGCGTGTCTTTTATATGATGTTTTACATCCCATTTTACACGCATTTCAGAGCTCATTCATGTAGTTTATGCTACATTTCTCCCTATTCCCGTCTACTTCCATATTTTTGTACATTATTGCAGAAATGTGAAGAATCCAGCGGAAATCGAGCTAAATCCGTCCCCGAGTATCCTGCATTGCATTTGACGTGAAGTATTCGCTTAAGGAACGAGCTTGGTGCGCAATCCAAGGCCCAAAAGACAAATCCACGAGATTATAGAAGTCAAGTAGCAGCTAAAGCAGTCGATCGACCACTACCTTCAGTCGATCGACCAACCATCGGTTCCGAGGCTATCAGACACTCGCTATTCAGTCGATCGACCGGTCACTTCAGTCGATCGACCAAGACGCTATTCCAGACGAGAATTAAAAGATCGAGATTTATCAAGCCCATGAGTTATTAGGTTTAGGAATTATGTTACGTATAATTTCTATATAACGTAACCTAGTTCGACAGATACGATCATCCAGTTTTTATCAAGTTTTACATAAAGTTTTACATACAGTTCTTTAGAAATAATTAGGGTTCGAGATTACTTTCGGTATTGAATACAATTCGCTTTGTCATTCGGCTTTGTTCTTTTCCTTCGCAATTCACACGGTACTCTCTGGTTTTATTCTGTTATTTTATTTTCGTTCACAGTTGTCGAATTGCCAGATCAGTTCCCAAGCCGAATTGCCATCTTTTGTTAATTGTTTATTTTACCGTTTTAAGCATGAATTCCGTAGTTTTAATCCTTAATATTATTGTTGCCTTTAATTTCAGTATGAATAGCTAATTTATTCGTGCTAGGATGTAGGGGAATTATAGTGTAGGCGGCAATATAATGAACACGGCCTGATTCGCGTGTTGGTCGATTGACCGCCATGCCTGGTCGATCGACTGACGACGTGAGATTTTATTTTCGTTTTAATTCTTTATTCGACGAATCGAGTACACACGACTAGTTGAATGTTTAGGATATGACTGACCCATTAGATCGAGAGATAGGGACAGTAGTTAGGTCACCAATTAAAATGACTAAACTATGCTGAGATCGAAAGATAGGTAAAGTTTAGACCGTTAGTCACTTTTCAGGACGAAAGTTAGTATTAGTGATATTAGGGACCTATAGCGAGATCGAAAGATGCTATTTGTTAAGACTAGACCGAGAGGACCTCTTTATTTCCCGCCTCATGTGTTTGATTTAGACCTGTTTAGTATGCTGCCGCCGAACATATAGTGAACCAATCATCCTAGTACCTCTTTTTATACTTGATTTCATATATTTCATTAGCTTACATTTCTTTTACTGCTATTAGTTGTAGACCAAATCCAATCAACCCCCCACTTTATAGTTACCTTAGACCGAAATTAAAACAACTAGAAATTACGTCTGCCTCTCTGTGGTTCGACCCGACTGCCGCTAGCTATAGTTGTAGTTGGAGATTATAAAATTATTTTTGACACCTCACGACGGGTATCAAATTTTGGCGCCGTTGCCGGGGAGGCAATTGTTCTAATTTTTTGCTGTTTTATTTTTTGTCTTTCTTTAGTTTAAGGGACTTCCGTTCCTTAAACTTTTCTTATATTCCTTTTGTAGTTTCTTCTTATGTGCAGGTCACAGGGTGGTGAACTAGTACCATTCAATCCTGAGATCGAGAAATCCTTGTGCGAGTTGAGATGATCACAAAGGGTATTACCGACAGAGGAAGAGCTGAGTACTCTGTCAAGCTACTACGAGAACGCTCTGTTCGAGGAAGATCCACCTATATCTCCTGCTTCAATTTCTTCAGCTGAGACAGTCACTTCTCCAGAAATTCCAGTCATGGCTGAAGAAGCAACCATTGCTAGTCACTCAGAGCCGACAGCTGCGAATCTCTACAAAGGATTCGAACTACCTGGGGAGGCGAGGAAATTCGAGCCGAAGCCTTTCTATATCAACCTAGTTGAGAGAAACCAGTTCGGGGGAGCTGCAAATGAAGATGCAGCCAAGCATATGGAGATTTTTATTGACTATTGCTGCTCTATACCCTCGCCGACCGGTGTGACCCAAGATCAGATAAAGGAGACCATGTTCATTTTCTCTCTTCGCGATGCTGCAAGGGAGTGGTATAGAGATCTGGATCGAGCTGCTCATGGGATCACCGACTGGAATTCATTGGCCTTGGCATTCTACAAGAAATACTTCTCTGCCTCGAAGCCGAATGCCATTAGAGCTCAGATCACGAGCTTTAAACAAGGGCCGGATGAGAATTTTCATGAAGCATGGGTCCATTTCAAGAAACTGGTGCGAACCATACCGCACCATGGGTTCGAAAAATGGAGTCTTTGCAATCAGTTCTATAATGGGCTGTATGATGATCATAGGGCTATTTTGGATGCTGCAGCCAATGGCCGATTTGCTGAAAACATGGGAGAGACTAAGGGGTGGACGATCATTGATGATTTGGCCACATAAGGCTGAATATGGGAATTCGAGAGAAAACCAGAGGAGAGCTGCTGAATCTTCCTCTATTGCTGCACTAGAAGCTCTCACTGCAAGGTTTAATAAATATGAGTTGGGAGGAGCTTCTAAAGGAGGGATGTACCATGTTAACGCTGTTTCAGACGGTCCTTTCGTTTGTAGAAGATATGGAGCTGAGGGGCATGTCTCAGAGAATTGTTCTGTCCCCTTCGAGTCTTGCGCTGCCTTTCAACATTACAGGCAGACAAACACGTACTATGAGCCGAATGTCCACCCCAACTTGAGGTGGAGTAGCCAGAATGTCCTGAATCCGACTCATCCTCCACAACAGCAGCATCAGCAAGCCTATGTGCCTCCAGACAAACAACCATATCAAAAACCTCCCTATGTGCCGCAGCAGCAACAATCCCAAAATTCCGAGTTCACCGAGTTAAAGAACTTATTGCTGAAGGAGTCCCAAGCTAGAGAGGCCGGGATGAAGATGCTAGAGAGCCAAATTGCTCAATTGGCTAGCAAGAGTACCACTCGAGCTCCGGGACACTTACCGACTCAAACTGACCAGAAAGAGACCCTAAATGCCATAACTTTGAGGAGTGGGTCCACCCTGGAGGGGCCTGCTATGGTCGAGGATGATGCTGCAAAAGATGAGGCAAAACCGAGTCAAAATAAAGCTGGAACGAGCAAAGGAAAGAAAAAGGCGTCTACCAGGTATATCAGTCGATCGACTGACATACCCGGTCGATCGATTGAAGTGCGGGTTACAGAAGCTTCTGATCCTGTTCAACTCAGTCGATCGACTGACATCACTGGTCGATCGACTGAGATCGCTGCTGATATTGAGAAATTTCGTCCTCCAATGCCCGACAACTTGAGGGATCACTTGTTTCGAGGTACGACCGCCCCGAAAATATTGGGGAAAGGCCCGAGTGCTGATGGGTCAGTCCCGGTTCCGAAGTTCGACCCAATGACGGTTAATGGCTCACATTTAAGACGGTTTGAAAAGGGGTCAAGCTTCAACAAGGAGAAAGTAGTGGACTTCCAGCCTAAGTCCACGGATACCGGCATGCGCGATTTAGAGGAGAGGGCTAAGCTACTTCTTACATCCCCATATCCGGAAAGACTAGTGCCGACGAAGGAACAGGTATCTTTCAATAAATTTGAAAAAGTTATTCGTAGCTTGAATGTACAAGTGCCTTTCCTTGAGTTAGTTAATCAAGTTCCCGCTTATACTAAATTCATGAAACAACTCTTGTCAAAGAAAAAGTCACTTGAAAATGTGCATACTGTCGCACTAACCAAAGAGTCATGCTCTTATTTGTCTCACACTGCACCCCATAAGCTAGAGGACCCGGGTAGCTTTTCTGTTCCTTGCAATATAGGTACCTTCTCTATTGAGAAGGCATTATGTGACTTAGGAGCTAGTATAAGTGTAATGCCCCTGAGTCTTGCTAGGAAGCTCAAATTGACTAGGTTCGCAGTGACAGACATGATAGTACAGATGGCTGACCGATCTGCGGTCCAGCCAATAGGAGTCTTAGAGGACATTCCTGTCCAAATAGGGAAGTTTTTCTTCCCCGTCGACTTCATTGTACTTGACATGCCTGAGGATGCCCATATTCCCATTATATTGGGTAGGCCATTTCTGCACACTGCTGGTGCAGTCATAGATGTCGGTCTAGGAACCTTGACCTTCAAAGTGGGAAAGCATTCTATTGTCTTTGCCTAGCCGGCTAAGAAGAAGGACCCCATGTGGCCTGTGACTTGTAATACGGTTTCTGACAAGAAATCGTACTTTGTGCTTCCTGATATGCCTATCTCTGGTCCCATTCCTGTTGTAACACCTCCGCCCCAGATTGGGAGCAAATTAGAGGAATATTTGTCTATTTCTGATATTGCAGGAGCTGGTTTGGGAAAGGTAGAGCCACATGTTGCTCCGGCTGTGAAGGAGCCGATTATTCAAAGAGGAGGTCTTGGTTGCCTTAGCTATGCCACCGATGAGGAAGTTGACGACGAGCCAGTCAAGGCAAGAAGGTCCGATTTGGATTCTGACGAGTCCGAAGAGATCATTGACTGGGGAGATGATGAGAATGTTGATCCGTTGAGCCATACGGACGTGGAAGCTAAGAAGGGTGCAGCTGATAAGATAAGCATCGTTGAGGGTACCTCTCGTAACCAGAAGCCGACGAAGTGGGCCATACCGTGGCCGTTCTTGATCAACTATTAGTTGATCAAATGCTTTATCAAACATTTACTTTAGTGCTTTTAAGACTATTTACCGTATTTTGTGTGCGCGAGACTTCGCATTTTATTTTGCTTGCTTAGGATTTTATACGCTTTAGGCTTTACTTTGGGTTTTGCGCGATTTTGGGCGCGTATTACTGTGCATTTGCAGGTTTTTAGACCTCATTAGCTCAAGTAATTGAGCAAATACGAAGAAATAAGAAGTTACAGCAGTATTTCCAGTCGATCGACTGGTCTGTGTAGTCGATCGACCGGTCTGCAGTTTCCAGGAGCTACTGTTCCTTTCACCTTGGTCGATCGACTGGGCTATGTGGTCGATCGACCGACCTGCACTGCTGTACCTGTTCACGACCTCTCCCCTGTTGTGTTTGGTCGATTTGCGGAATTGAGGGAGTTTTCTACTCCACTTTTTCCTTCGTCATTATTTCTTCTATTTTCCTCAATTTTGCACATAATACTGCTTCATTATTGCTTTCTCGATTTTATGCGTGGTACTTTATTTGTCTTTTCAGGTACATATTGGTAGCACTGCTGGCTACTGAAACCTCCTAGCTTACGCTGGTCTGGGGAGGTTTCCTTTGCTGCGCTTAAAGTCTTGTGAGTTCCCGATTTCCACTTCATGTCATATTTATTTGTTTATTTTCTCGCAAATTCCCATTTCTCTTTTCTTCATTACATGATTTTGCACAATGGGGACATTGTGCGATTTGGTTTGGGGAAGGGTTTTGCGTCGCATACCATTTGCTTGCATTCACGTTTACATTTTGTTTTGCATTGCTTTTTCATTTTTTATATATATACGAAATACCAAAAAAATTGAAAAATTTCAAAAAATGCATGTTTATCTTAGCATATAGGTCGAGTCGGAACGGTAGTATTTCAATGATGACATTGCATTTGCATCTGTTTTTTGCCTAAGCCTTGCTTGATTGACATGTTATTAGTAGAATCGTATAAGTGCATATCTACGAGTTTTCGTTAATTATTTGCTGAACTTGAGACTTGACTTAGAAAATTGGCAAACTACATCATTTTCTGAGATTTAGAGCCTATAACTGGTGACATCTATGACCAGTTTATTTAGGAATGTGAGTAGTACTCCTTATGAGACATGTTACATTAATGTGCATAAATATGAACTTAATCTGCTTAATACCTGTATGCATTCGGTTTGTGGTTTGTTGACACATGTGGTAGAGGTTTTCCTTTATTCGTTTTACCCATAAGCTCCACACTGCCAAAAATATCCTTTTTGTCCCATTTACTACATCCTACATTTAGCCTGCCTTTGTCAAGCTAGTAGTTTAGTTTTGGGATTGTTACTTGTTTTTGGTAGCCTTTTGCTCGATTGAGATGTTGTTGGGAGAATGAAAAGAAAGGAAAGAAAGAAAAAAAAAAGGAACTGAAAAAGTTGAAAAAAAAAGAAAAGAAAAAATGATTCGAAAAAGAGAAAAAGAGGTTCTTTACTGTTGAAGCAGTCGATCGACTGGCATCATAGGTCGATCGACTGAGGTTCGAGAGAAAGAAAAGAAATCAATTGCGCATAATTCAAGCTTTATCTTATGGCGATTTTTGCTCCCATGTATTATTCATATCTTACGGGGAGTTAGTTGATTACTATTATACTGGAGATTGTGAGTTTTGTGCTTGTTATAGCACCATTTCGATTGATTATGAGCAAGAAGTGGATATTGTCGCATGGTTCTGTTACGGTACTAGCTTGATCACCTGTACCTCCACATTCCCATAAATGTTTTGCCTCTTCTTACCCATACCTCACATTTCCATATATATACCTCGGCATGTGTCATGGTCATTTGTTGGTTGGAATGCATATGTACGGTTATAGAGATTACTTTCATATTAGATTGCAGGCATGTTCTTATAGGTCGTAGTTAGGTGAGTGTCACTACAAAATGAATTCTTTCTATCCTCTTATATATTCACCTGTGCTTATGTGTGATTTGAGCGACCCGTGAGAGTCCAATTTGATAAGTCTCTTTGGTTGACGGTTCAACAGTTTTTAACGACTCCATAACTCGTTTGCATGACTCATTTGCTAATTGATTGTTGGTTGTGCACTAAATTGGTTTAGGTTTTACATGTTGTAATTCGCTCTGAGATTGAACTCGTTCCATTAGGTCATTAGATCGAGTCTAGTTCTTGTTTGGGGACAAGCAAGGGTTTGGTTTGGGGAAGTTTGATGCGTGTCTTTTATATGATGTTTTACATCCCATTTTACACGCATTTCAGAGCTCATTCATGTAGTTTATGCTACATTTCTCCCTATTCCCGTCTACTTCCATATTTTTGTACATTATTGCAGAAATGTGAAGAATCCAGCGGAAATCGAGCTAAATCCGTCCCCGAGTATCCTGCATTGCATTTGACGTGAAGTATTCGCTTAAGGAACGAGCTTGGTGCGCAATCCAAGGCCCAAAAGACAAATCCACTAGATTATAGAAGTCAAGTAGTAGCTAAAGCAGTCGATCGACCACTACCTTCAGTCGATCGACCAACCATCGGGTTCCGGAGGCTATCAGACATCGCTATTCGATCGATCGACCGGTCACTTGATCGATCGACCAAGACGCTATTCCAGACGAGAATTAAAAGATCGAGATTTATCAAGCCCATGAGTTATTAGGTTTAGGAATTATGTTACGTATACTTTCTATATAACGTAACCTAGTTCGACAGATACGATCATCCAGTTTTTATCAAGTTTTACATAAAGTTTTACATACAGTTCTTTAGAAATAATTAGGGTTCGAGATTACTTTCGGTATTGAATACAATTCGCTTTGTCATTCGGCTTTGTTCTTTTCCTTCGCAATTCACACGGTACTCTCTGGTTTTATTCTGTTATTTTATTTTCGTTCATCGTTGTCGAATTGCTAGATCAGTTCCCAAGCCGAATTGCCATCTTTTGTTAATTGTTTATTTTACCGTTTTAAGCATGAATTCCGTAGTTTTAATCCTTAATATTATTGTTGCCTTTAATTTCAGTATGAATAGCTAATTTATTCGTGCTAGGATGTAGGGGAATTATAGTGTAGGCGGCAATATAATGAACACGGCCTGATTCGCGTGTTGGTCGATCGACCGCCATGCCTGGTCGATCGACTGACTACGTGAGGTTTTATTTTCGTTTTAATTGTTTTAATTCTTTATTCGACGAATCGAGTGCACACAACTAGTTGAATGTTTAGGATATGACTGACCCATTAGATCGAGAGATAGGGACAGTTGTTAGGTCACCAATTAAAATGACTAAACTATGCTGAGATCGAAAGATAGGTAAAGTTTAGACCGTTAGTCACTTTTCAAGACGAAAGTTAGTATTAGTGATATTAGGGACCTATAGCGAGATCGAAAGATGCTATTTGTTAAGACTGGACCGAGAGGACCTCTTTATTTCCCGCCTCATGTGTTTGATTTAGACCTGTTTAGTATGCTGCCGCCGAACCTATAGTGAACTAATCATCCTAGTACCTCTTTTTATACTTGATTTCATATATTTCATTAGCTTACATTTCTTTTACTGCTATTAGTTGTAGACCAAATCCAATCAACCCCCCACTTTATTGTTACCTTAGACCGAAATTAAAACAACTAGAAATTACGTCTGCCTCTCTGTGGTTCGACCCGACTGCCGCTAGCTATAGTTGTAGTTGGAGATTATAAAATTATTTTTGACACCTCACGACGGGTATCAATGAGTTTGGTGGGGAGGACATGAGTTATATGTGGTTATGATGGATAGTGGAAAAAGAAAAGGGAGGTTAATGAGATTATTGAGGCATGAAGCATGTTTTGTGAGATGTGGTGAGTGATATGATTGCGTGTTGAGTAATGTAAGGTAGGTGTATAAGGACAAGGGGTGATGTAAGTATAAGGAACGTGAGAATGAAAAGGTTGAGATAAGGGATGCGAATAGTGGCAAATTGGGATGTGTAAGGATTTATGGAGGGAGATGGTTAGGATTGTGTTGGTTAAGGTTATAATTGATGGAAGGTCGTTATAGAGGGATGGAAACGAATGGTGTATAGTGAGATCGAGTTATGCCGCGATGTGTAGATAATGGCCGAGTTTGGGAATTTGTATTATCAAGAGGTGAAACTAATGTGTGATTTCCTTGGGTAATTGACAGTATGATATGAGTTTTGGTTTCAAGAGGCGAAAAAAAAAGTGAAGAGTAAACTTTGCTTGTGTGGACGGATTGGTGACAAGTGTGAGTGATAGCATGATGAGAGAAGATCCATGGTAAGAAAGAGTGAGATGATACTGATATGAAATAAAGGGATTTGAGTTTTGGAGAAATAAGAAGGTAACCGGAGCACTAAAGAGTTAGGTAGAAGGAATAAGAAGTTGAATTGTTAATTGATTTTGTCGAGTGTAAAAAGAAAAGAAAGAGGGGAGTAAACTAGGAGAATGTTGACCGGAGTATGTGATATAGAAGTAAGGAATCGTCGAGATGTATGATACTATCATGAGGATGTGAGTTAATGGTTATATAGGAGTTTTAGGACAACATGTTAGTCATGAGTTTCGAGGAATTAAGGGAGTAAGAAGTTGGTAGAGTATCTGCACGATATGAGATTTTGGTGGAGAGTTAGATGACGATACAATTAAGGATAGAATTGGAAGAATATTGAGGTAAATTTTGTTGATGGATTTGATGTTCGTTATTTGGAATGCTAACCGAAGATAGGAAAGGAACTGTTATATTTAGAGGTGAGTGTAAGAGATTTAGTATACAAATAGTGGTGGTGTTGTGGTGTTATCACTAGTGGTTAAAGGTGATGATAGATAAGAAAGATAACAATTCTAAAGAGGTTGATTTTGTAGAGGCCGAATTGATATGTACGGTTGTGAGGAAGTATAAGATGTGGTTATAGGAGGCGGTTGCTAGTAGTTGAGTATTAGGGGTATGGTTATATTTGGTAGGAGATGATGGTTATGTGAATGGGAGAATGTGTTATGAGGGGCATACGAGTTAAGCTTGGGCGAGAGGTAATCTTTATCAAGTGGTAACTTACGTGATCAGGATTGACTAGTTGGATGTGATTACGGGTCTATGATGTGTATAAATGTTTGTGTGAGGTTCTGACCTCACGAGAAGTGGTATGGTGTGATAGTTATAAAGTTGTTACCGGAGTGTGATGTGTCATATGTTGTGTACGGTAACCTAATAGGATGATATTAAAAAAGTAATAGTTTGGGTGATCTGGCATGGCTAGCTATGCTTGTATGTGTATTCATGATATATGTAAGTGATAGTGCGAGGTTCCTACCTCATGAGTAATGGTATGGATGATATTCATAAGGTTATCATCTGTTTATTCCGTATGATTTGTTGCATTGTGATCTAGTAGAGCGGTTTTACGAAAGTTTTCTTATCAGGGAAGTTGTACTGAGTCAGTGTTTATGGGATTGTATAAGTTGCGATGACTATCGATGTGGTTGTTGTGCCTCGGGTGGCGATCCGGGCATGGTACTTCGTGTTGTGATGCGGGTACTTTCGCACTGCGGTGCGGCTGTTGGTGGCGGTGTTGCGATGCCGTCATCGGTTGTGGTGGAGTAGATGGGATACTTATGAGACGAGTTTTCGAAAATGTATACCAGCTATATAGATTGTTGTTTTGTTTACTGGTGTTTCCTTTGAGTTCCGGTTTGGACATATAAACTGTTGTTTTGTTTATTGATGTTTCTTACCAGTTTTAGCTTGGGAGTGAGGGTAGAGTATGATATGAAAGAGAGGTGGGTATATTTCCGTTGTTATCATGATATAGTAATATTCTGTTGATGGGACACAGTTGTGAGAGGTTGTTGAAGTACGTTTGAACTTCTTTTAGAGGAGGCATTGGTTGACATAGTTGTGGCAAGAGATCTGTGGAACGTGTGTGTTGAGCTAGAAGCGGCAAGTGATTTGTAATATTTATTGAGACAGTGAGTATAGGGTGTTGGGAATTAGTATCATGTTAAGTTATGGATGAGTTTTGCGGTAATAAAAGAAAAGAACTTGAGGATCTAGTGTGAGTGTGTGTAATAAGTGTGGATTGTGAGTTATGCTTTTGGAGATAAGTGCTTTGTCAGGAGGGTATGTCGTTTTACGGTAATGTGGAAGAATTGTAGTATTGGTTATGCTAAGGATTTTGTGGTATAGGTTAGGTGGTGTGCCGAATGAATTGGGGTATGGGAAATGTTTAAGTAAGAGAGCCTTTGATATAGGAATGGTGAGTGTTTAGGTTATAGGCGGTTATCTTTGACATGCGGTGGTGCTGAAGATAATGAGAAGATATAGCTAAGGATCTAGTATTAGTGAGTTACGAGGACATAACATTTATCTTAAGAGGAGTAGGATGCGGCAAAGAGAGTTCAATGATTGTAGATGTTGTAGTAGATTTGGAAGTTTGAGTCTTGGTGGAGAATAAAGAATGGATTTGCATTGTGGTTGATACTATTAAAGGTAATGGTAGTGCTTGTAGTAGTATGTCGTTTATGAGTGTAAGAATACTTCTATAGTGTTGACAGTTGGGGTGATGATGTTTATGAGTGTGAGTAAACTTCGAGGACGAAGTTCTTTTTAAGGGTGGTAGAATGTAACATTCCGTTTGGTTGTTGATCTCGCTTGGTGGATTGTCTTGATATTGGTTTTGTTAATGGATAATAGGTTAGTGAGACGGAGCTAGCGGCGTTTGTGGATGGTATTCGGTAGTGTATGGAGTTAGTGTCGAGAGGCTATAATGTTGTTGATACGATATCGTGAGTCATGTTGTGGAGATATGCATAGTTGGTGGAGTTGGTGTTAAGAGTTCATGTTTTATAGGTTGAGTTTGAACTTCGGGGACGAAGTTCGTTTTTAAGGAGGGAAGACTGTAATACTACGATTTTATGTGCTGTTGAGTACTCTATCGAGTAGGGCTTACTCTGTCGAGTAAGTGAGTGTTGCGTGCAAAACAGTGCACTGCTGATGGGTGCTCGATCGAGTAAGTGGGTTACTCGATCGAGTAGGGGGCACTCGATCGAGTAAGTGACTTACTCGATCGAGTAAGTCAAGTTATACGGGTTTTTGCCTGGTTTGACAGTAATGCGTGAAAAGGTTATATAAAGATTTCCGTCAGTTTATTTTACCTTTCTACTTTATTTTAAAACCTTCACAAAAGAAAACAAAACTACGTTGCATCCTTCTCTCGCATTTCTATCAAATCCCAAGGCTTGTGTCGTCGGAATCCTTAGTTCTTTACGCCGTTGAGACCGTCGCATTGTGGGTAAGATCCTAGTATAGTTTTTATGTTTTTTCATTGATTTTGGTTGAAACCCTAATTGGGTATTTTGGGGGTTCTTGAAGTATTATGATTGTTAGATGGTAATTGTATGATTATGTATTTGATAGGAGGTGATTTCGTAGAGGAACGTTTCTGATTAGCTGATTTTGATGATCTTGGTGATTGCTTTCCAAGTAGGGTTTCCCTACTCGGTTATTGTTAACATGTATATTAGATAATTGGTTGGTTGATGATGGTTGATTGATGTTATTGTCCTATATCGTATTGAATTGGTAATTGTTGATGTTGTGGTTGATTGTGTTATTTGTCTGTGGTTCGTGAGGTGCGCCCTCGGCTGAGTGGAGTCACTTGCGGGAGTGGCTTCACGCCCTTGATTTGTCCTCTGTGAAACCCGCAACAAAAGGGGATGTGCACATTAATGAACATGGGTTATCGCTCGGATGAGATGAGCGGGGATTAGGTGGGTACGGCTGCGGTCCCCCACTGGCGGCGTGGAATATCTGTTGCGATGGGTATTCTGGCAGGACTACACACTTTAGTGTGTAGTCAGGTGCGTGGAGTTGTGATGGAGTTTGGTTAATGTGTGTATTGTATCTTATATATTATGTTTTGTGTAATCAGTAACTGACCCCGTTTAAATGTTTTGAAAACTGTGGTGATCCATTCGAGGATGGTGAGCAGTTATTGAGCAGGTATGAGATGGCTTGCGCGAGGGATAACTGAGATGGAGTCATCACATGTCTTTAGAGTATTCCGCTGTATCATGAACTTAGTTTACTTTTCAGTTGTTTGATTTTTGAGAACATTTGTATTGGTGTTACAGTTTGGTTTTGTTATTGTAATCACTTAGGGGGTGTTTGGTTGGAGGTGTTGGAATGGAATGGAATGGCTTTGAGTGATTCTAGTGTTTGGTTGAGGCATTTTGGAATGGAGTTAGAATCCTGATGGATTCTAATTCCACCCCAACCTCTTGGAATCCCATACCCACCTTCCCACTCAGGTTTCTAACTCCATTCCCACTCCATACAATTTTAGAGTGAACCAAACAATAAATAATGGGTAGGGGGTTCTGAATCCATCCCCTCATGGTATCTCATTCCATTCCAATCTATTCCGACCTTTTGAACCAAACGGCCCCTTAAACTCTTTTAAGTACTTAAGTATGTTTCTTCATGGTCTATTTGATATTCATTGCCTCTGGTAACCAAATTGGTAGCATTCCCATGCGTTAGGTGTTCCTGGTAAGTCACTTGGTGTATAGGAGTGTTACAGTGATACCGAACCAAAATAGGCACGACGGAGCCAAAGCAAGCGTAGCTAAGGCCCGCCAGCAGCCTGCATGAAAATAAAAAAATGTAGCCAACCACGAGACACGCCAGAAAACCGGTAAGCCCGCGGGCAGCAAACGACAACAAAGGAACCAACACTATCCAACTAAAACCCCACCAACACCAGCCACCATACACCCGAACCAACACACCCTTCAAAGATGGCGGCCAGCAGCTGCAGCTTAACCCGCAACAACAGTAGCAGCAAGGCGGCAGAAAACAGTAGGAATAGGTAGTATAAAAAAAACGAGAGAAAACAAACCAGCAACGCTACAACCCTCGCAACCCTGACAACCTAGGCCCCCGGCAGCAAGGAGTGCGGCGCAGAAACAGTGGCAGTAGCAACTGATGGGACGGCAGCAAGGAGGGCAGTAGCAGCAGGCGTAAAAGAAAAAGAAAGTCGACGCGATAACAAAGCAAAAAGAAAAAGGAACCCTGTCCCACAATTTCTGCGACGCCAGGAATGGCCGTCGACACCAGGGACGGCCGGAGACGACAGATGGGACGACAAAGATGGCAGTCGGCAGCAACCGTAGAAACAGAATCGAAAAAACCTCACGACGCCCTAACCAGAAAACCCTAAAAAGGAAAAGAAAAGACGATCACCGGCAACACCACAGACAAAGACCGGCGACGTGAGGTCTAAAGATCAATGTATGGCGGCGCAAGATCAACGGCACCGGAGTAGGTGATGCACGATGAAAATGGTGATCTCTCTCTCACCCTCACACCTGCAAACACCTACCACTGAGAGGCCGACGACTGGCGCGAGGTCGGTGACGTCAGATGACGGCAGTCAGGGTGGCAACAACAACCACACACAATAACCCTCAAATCGCCTTTCCCCCTCTCTCTCTAATTATTATATTTGGGTTATTACATGAACTCTCTCTCTCTCTCTCTCTCTCTCTCTATCTATCTATCTATCTATCTATCTATCTATCTATCTATCTATCTATCTATCTATCTATCTATCTATCTATATATATATATATATATATATATATATATATATATATATATATATATATATATATATATATATATATATATATATATATATATATATAGTTTCATTTTCCAACATTCACATGATGATGAACTTACTCTCTATATATCCATATTGTGAGGTTAGCCTTTTTTTATAAAACAATGGATTTAGAATCTTGTGAGATATGGACATCCATTATATAATACTGATGAGTGTGTCTTTGTACGCCCTCAAACACTTTATACCCAACTATTAGCATAGCAAGCAAGTCGGGGTCGATCCACGGGACGAGGGTATGTAAATTGTTCAATCTAATTGTAGTTGTGCTAAGGGTTGTCACAATTGGTTTGGGTTGATGATTCTAAACGAAAGAAGGCAATGGAATAAAACAAGCAATAAAGCAAATAAAGATGTAAACAAGTAATAAAGGATACTAGGATATCATGGGATCATAGGGGAATCATGGTAAGATAGCATAAATGAGTTATATAGATGCAAGCAATTTATTATTGTTGGATTTAAGTTAGTTCATGTCATATAATTCATAAGAAGATTTGGGTCCCGGAGCCGAGTCATTTGTGACTTTACAACACCTACTTGTCGACTTAATTCTTCCTATTAAACTACATGCATGATGAACCAATTGCCAGGGAAACTTACGTCTCGGAGCCGAGTCGGTTAAGACTTTACAACACCTACAAGTCGACTTGGGTTTTCCCTATTCAACTCTATGCAAGGTCTAACAAGGCTTGAGTTGGTTTATAACTTACAAGCCTTATTGAATAGATAAGAGATAGATAAAAAATGCAAGGATTCATAGGCTCGCATTTCATCAAACATGATATGTGCATAAGTTGAAAAACAATAAGCAAGCATTCATATGAACTCATTAAGCATAAATCTATCCCATGATTAACTCCCCTAATCCCCCACTAATCCTAGTTAAGTAACTACTCACTTATCATCATGGAAGACATGTTATCAATGGTGGCAATCATTACAACAAGTATAAACATGATTAAAGAGTGAGGAAATAAACAATAAAGAGTAAAGAGTAAAGAGTAAATAGATTATACCAAACTTAATATGAACAATTGGAATGGAAAGAATAATAGAAGAAAACTTGATTGATTGATGAAAAGTTGTCAATTCTCCAACAATAACCCAATAATCTTCAATTACCCAATAATAAACTTGAATTACCCAATAATAAACTTGAACAATAATTAAGGAAAGATTAATGTGTGATTTGTGGAATGATTAAAGACTAATCTACTCCTAATGAAGGCTTAATCTAATCTAAGGAAGCTTGGTAATTAGCTAGGTAATACAATGGAGTATATGTAGTGGTACATCATTAGGTTAAGTAAGGGTAGATTAGTAAATAACAATGCTTAAGTGTTAAATAGAGCTTTGCAAGTCCCGAGGGAAATGCGTAGATCATGTAGCAACTTCGAAGGAAATCCGCGCGGATTGGCTTGAAGCACGGCTTGTCCTGTGAGGGGATCCACTCGGACTGGGCATCGGGACGCTCGTCCTGAGCTTGGGACGCTCGGATCCTGGGACAAGGTTCTTCTCCATTCTTGACTGCCTAACAATCCGCTCGTCCTGAGTTCGGGATGCCCGGCCTGAGTCTGGGACGCTCGTCTTGAGTTTGGGACGCCCGACCTGAGTCTGGGACGCCCGGATTGAGTTCGGGACGCGCGGATCCTGGGACAACTTGTCTATTTGAGCTCGGATTGTAAAACGGACGTCATTTCCTCATCCGGACTCCTATTGGAGTGATTCAAAAGCCTAGACCACTTGATTTTTCGACGCAGTTTCATCTAGCATATTTTAAGAGCCAAACAAGAACTCTTAGTTTGGTTCCGAGCAATTTCTTCTTGTAATGGCTTCCTTCTCGTCATCCTTGCTTTTAAGCCTATGATCCTTCTATATATACTCTTTATTCCTACATCATTGGTCATCATTCTTGCTTCTTCTTCATACTAGTCCATCCAAGATCGTCAACAAGCTTCCAAATATGCGCGAGAGATGGGAATTCCGCCTCATTATCTTCTTTCCTACAAGACATATACAATGCAATAGGAAAGCAAAATAGGAAGGAATTGACGGATAAATTGGTCATGACATGCTATATTAGTATGCAAAATGGGTTCAATTAGGGGACTAAATGTGCGCAATTAAGTGTCACATCAAATACTCCCTCCATTCAAGACCAAATACAACATTCATTTTTTCTACACATTACACTATTCATGAACGAATAGAATCTTTACGATCCCTTACAATATGTAAGTCAAAATATGTTAATGTGGGATCTTATTTGATTCACCTATAAAAGTACAATAAGAATATCAAAATTTTAAATTTTTTTTATAATGTAAAATTAAAGATATTTACGTTGTAATTTGTGTCTCGGCAAATGTGTAAAGGAAAATGTTGTATTTGGTGTTGAATGGAGGGAGTATAATACAAGAATATATCACAACATATCTCAATAACTTAGGCCCTGTTCTTTTGGACTGAAATTGTCTAAACCGAATCCAAATCAACTTAATGGAGCTGAATCGAATCGAATCAACTTAATAGAGCTGAATCAATCAATCAATCAATCAAAAAAAAAAAAAGATGATAATAATAATAATAATAATAATAATAATAATAATAATAATAATAATAATAATAATAATAATAATAATAATAAATGTTATAATAATATTATTCATTATTATTA
This sequence comes from Silene latifolia, assembly GCF_048544455.1. Taxonomy (NCBI): domain Eukaryota; kingdom Viridiplantae; phylum Streptophyta; class Magnoliopsida; order Caryophyllales; family Caryophyllaceae; genus Silene; species Silene latifolia. The sequence continues at coordinate 67,241,825 of NC_133533.1, read as the reverse complement.
TTAATAATAAAATATAAATATAATATAATAATAATCTAATAAGTAATATAAAAAAATAAAATAGTAATATTGATGGGGCATATTCTGCACCCGCTGACCGAGTCAACACATTGAGCAAGGTCAAGGATATCCACAACAAGTCAACGACCTAGACAGCCTAACCGACGCAGCCTGTCTAGGTCCCTTGAGACAACTAGCCACCGGGCACACATCCGCGAACTCATATCCAAGACCCTCGGCGGTGAGCCAACAGGGCCCGTCGGCTGCCCGGGTCCCTCGGCCGAGGGTAGATCAGTCTTTCCACCTGCTAGCCACTTGGCCACTTGGCTACTACGTGACAAAAGGTGAAAGTCTATAAATACTCCTCTACTCTCATTGAGTAGGGGATCCACAATTTAACCTAAGATTCACTATTCATCTGGTAATATCTTCCTTATCTCTCTACAATACATCCTTAGCCAAGTAATAACAACTTATCCCTCTAAGTTTACTGACTTGAGCGTCGGAGTGAGTACGCTTGGCACAAAGCCAAGCCCTCAGTTCGTTCATTGTTGCAGGAGAGGCCGAGAGGAACGATAAAGACAAGAGGGATTCAACTCAAGACATCATTCTACAAGCCACGGGTGGTAACAATACTTGCTCTGGAATTATACCCGGAACAATTGGCGCCGTCTGTGGGAATAAGATACTAGAAGCTAGTCACATTCATTCCCAAACAAAAAACCCACCCAAAAGGCTAAGAAGATGTCCAAACAACAAGAGGTATTCGTAACTGACGAAACCGAACTCTGTCAAGATGATACCGTCCACAATTACGGTGTTGCGCGACCCTCCACCGCCTAGTAATTCAGCCGGAATACGGGATGCCAATAATGCCGATCGCCGCTACCCGCCGACCGATCACCATCATGGGACATGTGGTCGAAGCAAAAAAACCGAGGCGCTTCGGAACTAATAAGTAGTGCGCCGCCACACTGTCACACCGACAAGAGCGGCGGAACCCGTCCAGGAGACCAGGGCCCATAATGTGACTCCAAGAGACTTGAACGAAGCACTTTGGAAGAAGCGGCCCCCGTCAAGACGCCGGGGAGCCCGGAGCGCTAGTGGCGGACCTAAGCCCTTCCCGCACTCACGGGAGGACGCCGCGCCGCCGCCGCCGACGTGGCATTCCCCAGAGGAGTGAAAGAAGTCCGACTTATCTAAGTCGGAGAAGAAGCCCGACTTACCAAAGGCGGGAAGAAGCCCGACTCACCGAGTCGGGAAGGAGTCCGACTCACCGAGTCGGAGAAAAGCCCCTCCCGCCACGGGGGGAGGAGCCGGACTAGGGGTGCGAGGAGTCGATCGCCGCGTATCGTTCGACACACGGTCGACACCTCTCGGCGCCTCGTCCCGGATACCCCTGGTGCCGACTAAGCTGAAGTTGCCACCCATAGCATACAAAGGGGAAGGCGACCCAACCGACCACGTTGAGGCTTACGAGTCTCACATGTCGGTATGGGAGCAACCCGACGAGGTTTGGTGCCGAGTCTTCCCAACAACACTGCATGGGATGGCGCAAAGTTGGTACAAGGGGCTACCCGACGGCCGGTATCTTTATTATCCGACCTAAAGGACACTTTCTGGCCCAAGACTCTTGCAACAAGAGGAGAGCCGTCGAGACATCGGACCTCCCGACTATCAAACAGGAGGGAGGCGAATCTCTCCCGAGTTACGTGAAGAGGTTCGACGCCAAGGTTCGGCAGATCCGTGAGTGAACAATGAGTGGCGGCCTTCGCGGCGATGAAAGGCCTCCCAAGAGGGGACCTAAAAAATGAGCTCATCAAGTGCGGCGGAACCTGGAGTCCGCCGGAGAATGGCCGATCGGGCCATAAAAGTAGAGGACTACCACAAAACCCGGGTAGGCTCCGGCGAGGCCGACACTCGAAAGAAAGAGCCGCGGGAGGACAACACGGACGAAGGACGCCGTGACTATAATAGGTCACGGCCGACAAATCTGTCGGGAGCGGAGAACTCGGCGGGCGCCGGGGAGGTCGGGAACATACTACCCGAAGCAAGACAACGAGCACACCCCCTAGTCGTGCCCGCCGCCGAGGTCTTCGCCCGAGCAAGAGCGAGGGCCGAAGTGGGAAAGGCCCCCAAACCAAAGGGAGACGGTGACACGAGTCGATCGTGAATACCACGGCCACACCGGTCACCATATCGACGATCAGGCATCGAAGAATGCCATTGAAGAGCTTATCCGGAAGGGGAGCCTCGGCAAGTATGTTGCCAAAGATCAAAAGACGATGCGGCGGCTCGAATAAGAAATCCGTCTTTGAACGGATAGGTGTAATCCATGTTGTCATCGGGGGCAACGAGAACGGTGGGTCCGCTCATGGGCACAAACGGCACTTAAACGAGTTGTATCGGGCCATCAACTTTGTGCCCAAGACAAAGCGCCACCACTTCCAACATCCCCGATATAACCATTGGGAAGAAGGACTACGGGAGTCATCGCCCCGCACAAATGACCCACTAGTAGTCCACTTGGACATATCCAATCACCTAATCAAGAGGTGCCTAATTGACACAGGCGCCTACACGAACATTATGTTCGGGAATGCTTCCTAGGACTCGGCTACGAAGATCGAAGACTTGAGCCCCTGCACCAATCCGTCGTATAGCTTCTCCGGGGCCGGCCGGTACCCCCGGGATCGATCAAAGGTTGCGGTCATGTTCGGCGAGGGGAATGCGGCCAAGAATGTCCTATCTGAGTTCGTGGTCATTGACGGCTCATCCGCCTACAACGTCCTCATAAAGCCGAGTCACTCGAGCGAGCGACGCGCGTGATGTCCATCCGGCCCGACACGATGTATGTCTCGGACCGGGGGGAAGCGCATAAGCTCGTCTCCAAGAACGGGAAGGACGAGGTGGTCAACACCCGATATCCGCCGGGGGGTGCAACATGCAATCCCTCAAAGTGGCAAAACAATCGAGAAGGGGAAGAGCCCATCCTTGCGGCGGAGGAAGACCCGATGAATACCAACGTCGGCATGGTTGGAGGAACCACGACCGACCAAGAAGAACCACATCCCTAAGATATGGGAAATAACTGCGACGGGCCCCTACAACGAACGGCTCGGGAGCCGGCATCCTTATCACCGGCCCAAGCGGGAACGTGTCTAAGCACCCCTTGAAACTTATCTCCTCGGCCTCAAACAACGGGTCCGATTACGAGACGGTGGTAAAGAGAGTCGAGTCGGCTAGCTCTGCCGGGGCAGAGCCCGTCGTGGTAAAAACATGCTCACTATTGGTGGCCAACCAAGTCAGGGAAGAGTATAAGGCCCGAGACGATGGGATGGGAAGATACCTGGAAAGGATAGAAGCCGACACCGCCAGATTAGAGTCTTTCCAGATACAGTACACTCCCAGGTCCGACGCTCTCTCAAGACACACCGGCTGACGGACATGGAGGGTGCGCCTTTAATACACCATTGGGACGAGTAATCTCGGAAAAATCTTGTATAGCGGCGGAGGTGCCCAAAACAACTGTGGGCACCCCGACGCATGTTATTTCTAAATGAAGAATGGTCCCAAGTTTTCCATCAAAGTGTTCATTTCCCCCCATAGTCACTATCAAGAAGCAGGCACCGTCGCAGTCACCCCAAGAAGTAGACGCTACGGCAGTCACCCTAAGAGGTAGACGTCGCAGCAGTCACTCCAAGTGGTAGACGCCACGGCAGTCACTACCAAGAAGCAGGCGCCGTCGCAGTCACCCCAAGAAGTAGACGTTACGGCAGTCACCTTAAGAGGTAGACGCCGCAGCAGTCACTCCAAGTGGTAGACGCCACGGCAGCCACGCCAAGAAGCAGATAGGCCAAAAACCTCGATTACCCCGGCTTTAAGCCGGGAGCAACGGGGAAACGAGCCCACATCTCCACATATGTACACAGCGGATAGAGCCAAAACCTTGATCACCTCGGCTAATTAAGACCGAGAGTGACGGGGGAACGAGCCAATATGCTAACATGTGTGCAACAGCAGTCAAAACGTAAACTCCGTTGCCCCCGGCAAATTAAGACCGGGAAGAGACGAGTAAAACGCGACTTGCCCTCGGCAAATTAAGACCGAGCTTAAGACGTTAAACACAGTTGAGATACGCATTCTAAACCACCTCGCCCGGCCGAAGGTAAAAAAGAAGCGCTTAATTAAATAACGCAAGAAGATAAGTGAAGAGCGGTGATCAAAACCCCGGCCAAGGCCGAAGGCCAAAAAGCAAACTTCATTGGAAATAATTGCAAGGAGAATACAGACGACGGCCGTCCCCATAGGGATAAGCCAAAACTCTACCTACCAAAGTGTTACGAAATACAAGGAAAAAGAAAGCAAAAGGTTACAGACTTATAATTTGAAGCGCCAAAAGATGGCAGTGAGAAAAGGCCTAATAATTGGCCCCCGAACAGCTAAAGCTATCCGAGATGTCGGGTGAGCCTGGTGACGACCGCCCGTCTCCCTATGCCTGTGGCTGCCCGCCATCGGTGGGGTTGGCAGCATCGCCCTTGGTGGACGAACCAGGAGCTTCCTTGGTAGCCCCGACCTCGGTCTCAGCCTTCTTAACAACCTCGGCCTCAGCCTCAGCTTCCTTGGCCGCGTTAGCATCCTCAGCAACTATCGCCTTCCCTGCGGCCTCATCTTCCTCCTTCTTCACCCTTGCTTCCTCCTTGGTCTTCTCCTCCGCAGCCTTCTCCTTGGCCTCGAGCTTGTCATCAAACAGCTCGTCATATTTCCCCCACGGAAAGGAGCCATCAAGAGGAAAGAGCTCCCCAATTGTTTCCCTAGCGGCTTCTTCGGCCAGGTCCCGGTATTGGGTGCACATGTTAGGAAGGACAACGGTTTGGAGCATCTCAATGTCCTTCTCCCTCTAGGCAATAACAGCGTCCCTGTTCCGGATCACCTTCCCCTGGGCCTTATACCCGGACCTCAGCTCTTGGTAGCTCTTAGCATTGAGGTCGGCGAGCCTCGAAAGTGGTCACGCTCCTCCAAAGCAAACCTAGCGGCATTACCATCCGCAGCCTCGACCTTGGCCTTTTCAACAACTAGTGCCTTTTCGGCGTCCTCCCGAAACTTTCGTTCAGCGAGGACCGCCTTTTCGGCCTCAACCTTGGCCCTACAAGCTTCCTCATTCGCAGCAAGAAGCTCGGGATCGGAGCGCTCAGGCCGAGGCGCGGCCTCGCCCATGGCTGAGCCTCGCTCCACAACGAGGTTACCGGCCACCTCGGCCCACTTTGACAAAGAATCTTAACCAAGCTTAGGCCCTCCGACCTAACCTGGAGTGGGGTGGACTTCGGGAAGGATGTGACAACGGCGGCATCTTGGCCACTTGCCTGCGCAGTTTTCTTCTCGGCATGCCGCTCTACAGTGTGACCCGTAGACGGCGGCGGTTGATCTACAAAAAATCCAATCAAGGCATCCGTGTCAACATACATAGACATACCGTAGAGCCCGTCATCGTGAACGCCTAATGAGCCGGCTAAATCGAGCCACAAAGTTAGATCGACCGAGGGCTTGGCCTTCTTGGTCGGATGCCCTTTATCCTTGCCGGTCACGGCGGTAGCGGCAGTAGCAGCAGAGGCGTCAGTAGCAGGGGTAGGCTCTTTCCTCTTACGAACATGAGGAGATCCCTCTGCATCGGAGTCCTCCCCAGCAATAACATCAACGACTTCCACTGTCCCTTTTTTGATCGAAGGAATGGGAGGCGGGACTGATGTCGACGCCGTCACCGCCGATTTCTTTGTTCTCCGCGTTCGGCGCGGCATATTACCAATAACCGTTGCCTGGGCCGCCTCCGCATTTAAGCCTTTCAGCTGCTGATCCATGAGATCATTCGGCGGCGTTCTGCGGTCACGAGCCAGAGCCTTAGGGTGCTTATCAACAACTGACTTGTCCGAAGCAAGCCCCATTCTCCTAAGGATATCCTCCGACAGGTCCGGGCCAAAATGGTCTGCAAACGAAGCAAAGCAACAGTTAAGTGGAAGGAATGAAATCAAAGTTCAAGAAACATGAACATTTAAAAATGACAGAAAGGGGCCTCACACCGACCCCACTCACCCTGTGCTAGGGCTGGTATGAGGCCGACGTGGCAGAGCGGCGCATCCTGGAGAATGATCTGCGTCGGAGGAATCCATCCCTTCGGCAACCCATCATCTCCCACCTCAAACAGCTTCATCGCCCGCTCCTCATCGGCGTTAAGAGGGACCTTGCTGGCATCCATCTTAAGCTTATTTGGGGTGACCCATCTGTCACGCTCTGCCTTAGTCTCACCCCGCAAATTGACTTGGTGCTGGAAGGACCGGGGCAAGGGATATTCCTCCGGAACCTCAACAAACACCCACCGATCCTTCCAGCCCTTGCAGGAAGAAAGCTTTTCAACGGAGACGTAACCCGGCTCCGTCTGCACGCTGTACCATCCGACGCGACCAGGAAACGACGGTCGAAGGTGGTGAAGCCGACGAAATAAATTAACCGTCGGAACCTCCCCCTAAAGAGACAGAGCCGACAAAGCCGACTATGGTCCTAACGACCAACGGGTGCGGTTGGGCCACGACAACGTTCATGGCTCTAATAATGGCCATAACGTATTCATTCAGAGGAAACCGGAGCCCATACTCCAGGTGTCTAATGTACACGCCGATGTAGCCCTTGGGAGGGCAACAGACCGCTGGTCGACCCCGGAATGACGATACTGTACCCCCGCCAAAGTAGAAGTGACGCGCGAAAGCGTCGGGACCAGAACAGCTGGCAAATTTATGGGTCCAAGCGCGGTTAGGGCAGGCCTTACAGGCATCGCCGTGATCCTCGATATACGGCCTCCCCTCATTAGGATGAGCCCCTTCGGCATCATCATCTTCCTCATCCTCCCAACCCTCCATAACTTCTGGGTTAACTTCAGGAGAAAGAGGCCTAGGACCCCTAGACCTTATCGGGATAGCCTCTAGTATCTCCTCTTCATTAAGACGCGACGGGGAACCCCCCGGCGCACGATTACTAGGCCCGGCGTCGTAGAAGACATGGCAAAGAACAATTATTTAACAAAGAAAAGATCGAGAATTTGATTGTTTACCTTGGAAAAAGGGTTACGCCGAGTAGAAGTTTGAAGGCTAGAGAGAAGTTCCGTCAATGAGAGTTTAAGCAAGAAGGAAATTTTAGAGAAAATGAAATTGAGGGCCAATTTCAGGGGCTAACTACCCTATTTATAGGAAAAAGCCCATGAAGAAAGACCAACCAGGGCACAGCCCATGAAACGTCAGCCAATCAGCGAACAGACACGTGTCAGACATGCGACCACGGAATGTCAATCGTTGCAACAGTTGAACGTCAATCAATGCAACAGTGACCAAGCTTCTTTAACACGCCCCGTCATATCTCTGCCTATTCATCTCCCTCAGCAAATTCCTAAGTATCTGTTCTCCGCCGGCCACATGATCAACCGAGCTTGGCAGCACCGGCCGGGGCAATCAAAGCACACCGGCACTCTCAACCTCGGGTCCACCGGCCACCGCCATCTTCTCTTCCACATTTGATGTCCATTACACATCCATGTGGAGGGGGGATATGGTACGGCCTGCACGAAAGTAAGCCGAGGGAGAAGAAGCCGGGGATTTAAATTCGTTTCTTACGCAGAATATACGCTCAACATACATCGGAGTCCACACCACGGCATAGACTACGCTGGGGGCAAATTGATGGGGCATATTCTGCACCCGCTGACCGAGTCAACACATTGAGCAAGGTCAAGGATATCCACAACAAGTCAACGACCAAGACAGCCTAACCGACGCAGCCTGTCTAGGTCCCGGCTGAGACAACTAGCCAGCCGGGGCACACATCCGCGAACTCATATCCAAGACCCCTCGGCGGTGAGCCAACAGGGCCCGTCGGCCTGCCAGGGGTCCCTCGGCCGAGGGTAGATCAGTCTTTCCACCTGCTAGCCACTTGGCCACTTGGCCACTACGTGACAAAAGGTGAAAGTCTATAAATACTCCTCTACTCTCATTGAGTAGGGGATCCACAATTTAACCTAAGATTCACTATTCATCTGGTAATATCTTCCTTATCTCTCTACAATACATCCTTAGCCAAGTAATAACAACTTATCCCTCTAAGTTTACTGACTTGAGCGTCGGAGTGAGTACGCTTGGCACAAAGCCAAGCCCTCAGTTCGTTCATTGTTGCAGGAGAGGCCGAGAGGAACGATAAAGACAAGAGGGATTCAACTCAAGACATCATTCTACAAGCCACGGGTGGTAACAATACTTGCTCTGGAATTACACCCGGAACAAATATAATAATAAATATAATAATGATAATATTATTAATAATATTATAATATATTAAATCATATAATATATTAATAATAATAACTAAAAAACAAATATGATAAGTATAATATAAATATTATTAATAATATTATAATATATTAAATAATATAATATATTAATAATAATAACTAAAAAATAAATATGATAAGTATAATATAAATATTATAAATAATAATAATTAATATAAATAATAATAATAACAGTAATAGATGTAATATAATAAGTAATTAATATAATAATAATAAATATGTTATTAATAATATTAATAAAAATGAATATATTAATAAAATAATAAATGTAATATAACAATATAATAATAATAATAATAATAATAATAATAATAATATTGCCATTAATCATAATAGTATAATAATAAATAAATATAAGAAATAATAATAGTAATGTAATAAATATTAAAAATAAATTTTAATAAAATAATAACAATAGTAAATAAATTAATATAATAATAATGATAACTATAAGAATATAAAATAAGATAATAATATTAATGTTGAAATAAACCACTCTGAACTGAACTAAACTGATCTGAACTAAACTGAATGGAGTCAATCAATCAATCAAACTTAATAGAGCCGAATCAATCAATCAACTTATTAGAACTGAAATTAAGTCCAAAAGAACAGGGCCTAAATGAGAGAGTGACTCTCCAATGTGTTTCTGTTTGTTTTAACACAAATCCTTTCCAGTGCATTTTATAGTAAGTAAATTATACATCCGATGTACTACCAGCAGTTGTTTATAATAATGTTTTTGAGTTTTGATTTAAAAATTATGAGTTTTACTATAAAATTTCTGAGTTTATTCACTTAAACATTAAGCTCAAAAAATTACAGTAAAACTAAAAAACATTACATATTAGCTTAGTTAAATTTGAGTTTTGACGGAAAAAAATAAAATAAAATCTAACTTATAAACTTTAATAACGTCGGAAAAAATACATATATGCTCAAAAACAAATAAAGTTTGAGGGAATAACCACAGAAAAAAATACACATATGCTAAAAAACAAATAAAGTTTGAGGTAGTACATCCCCCGCATTTTGACACCACTCATGCGCATACTGGAAACATTCCTAGGAGGTCACGCATCCTAAGATTACTCACAAGCAAGCATGGTTGATTATGGAGTTTTTATCATAGACTTACAGAAAATAAAGTGCACTTTGTTGATCTGGCTCTATGAGTTGTACTTTCAATTTCTTTAATCATTAGTCATTTAATATTATCAATGGACCTCTTCAATGGAGTACCCCACCCGAATAACTTCTTCGGTTAACATGGTTGTTAGCTGAAGACATTGTTCAAGCTGCTACTTTCTAATTTGAGTAAGTCTCTCAGAAGAGCGACAATATTCGTTTTTAAATAAAAATGGGTCAAATACTCAAATATGCTTTCATTTGCATATACTAGAACTAACAATTTGTTAATCTCTAAACATCTTACATTTGTGTCATTTACCATTTGAATCGGTTTTAAGGTAAGATGAATATTAGCATCCTGAACAAGAATTTGTGTACTATTTTATAAATAAGATCTTGCAGCCTTCTAGACTTGGTAGTAGACCTGTGAAACGAGTCGGATTGATAAGGTCAGAACACGGGTGAAAAAATAGTTTTTAACGTCTTTTTTTACGATCATTAAAATCGAAAAAAAACATATTTAATATTAATATTTTAATCATATTCAGTGGATATTAATTATATTGACACAATTATAGAAATTAAAATATTTTAATAAATACTTTATTATTAAAAGTTATATTATTATTTTTTTAAAATTGTTTATGTAATAAAGTACTAAAACTAATTATTTTTTAATTATTATTTCCAATATACTATATAAATATGCTCCGTAACCATTATAATAAGTGTCTTAATTAATCTTTGACCCAACACCAACGTGTCGACCTATTCCAGGTCGAATTTCGACCCCAAATTTGGATACGGGTCAAACTAACTACAAGTCGAGGTTTTGAGTTTTAACCTTGAAGTTGAATAAGTCCGGGTCAGAAGTTGACGTGTCTACTTGCCGAAAGTGTGCGAAATAAAATTTTCCAAAATAACGATCTCCACCCGTTCAGACTTGAGGTTTCCCAGAATATTCGTAAACCACGCAATACAATCACAAGGAATAAACTCCCTCACAAAATTGGCCGACCACACCAAAATAAAAATAGAACTAAAAACGTGTAATCCTCCTTCATATAAATACCCTAGACAGCCGTCTCAACCACACTTTTCCCCTTGTTCTCAGATACCCTTTCTTCTCATCTACACAAACACTTGTTCTTCCCCAAAATTGCCCTCTTTTTAATCAATTTTTCCCAGATTCTCTTAATTTTAATGGATATTTCTTGCCTTGAATTATTCCCGATCATTAATCCTTCTACTTCCTGTCCTTCGCATTCAATCAACGCTTTAATTAATTCTTATTCTTCTATTGTTTTTTATTTTCCCCAATTTCCCAGATTTTTCTATTTTTGACGCTTTCAATTTCATCTCCGCCTCTTACTTAGATTTTTAGGATTAATTATTATTCCTTCATCCATGGGGAAACGTAAGCTTCTTTTCCTTATTTTCATGTCTAATTCTAATTACGTTTTTATTCTTCATGTTTGATTGAAATCAGTGGCGGAACCGGGGTTTGTAGTTAGTTAGATAGCCTAATTGTGTTTTTGCCGCTTAGAATTATGTAGTTGAATGATTCTAAAAGGGTTTTTGATTAATGTGTAAATTATAGGTAATTCAGCTAGAAAGAATTCAGCAGCAATGCTGGATAGCGACGATACCGACAGTGTCAGCTCAGCATCATCAATTCGCTCCGATTTTATGTTGGGTGGCTACGCTGGTGAGGAGGTGGAGAAGGATACTTTGTTGGACGAGTCTTTAGACGATTTATTTGAGAAAAGGTATAGCTTTGGTATCTTTATATATGTCGAAATAATAAGAAAAAAAGAGTTGGCTTAAGTGGTAAGAGCTCCCCCACCTCAACCATCAAGTTGAGGGTTCGATTCTTACTCGCCACATAGTGTGTTCCTTTGAACAAAAATATTAGATGTCGAAATGATGCTCTGATTTCTCAGTTTGGTTTAAGATATTATGATATATGGCAGTCGCCTTATAATAATTGCTTGTTTGTGTATTTTGTGTGTAGAGGTTCGACAAGAGAGAAAGCCTTGGTAACTATCATTGAGGCATTCAGTACAAACATGCAACATGAATTCGTCGAAAAGAAGTAAGACCTCCGCTCTTCCTTTTGTTAGATGGATTTATGTGTTTGAAAGATATTTGAGATTTTCAAATTTCTGTTCTAGTATTGTTTGTTGTAAGTACTGTTAGCCAATGACAATCGAAACTGGTATCCAGGATTTGAAGTTTGGAGTGTAACACGTGTATTGAATTGTTTGCCTCCCCCCCTTTAAAAACTACTCGTAGTTTATTACTTGTAATCACCTTTTATCCGTTATGTTCTGAGCTGATGCATTTTGTACGTTGTTTACTGTTTCAATCAGGTTTGCAACTCTGCTTCACCAATGTCTTAATTCTATAAAGCGAGGTTCTGGAAAAGAGGCATCTTTGGCATCTCATGCAATTGGTAAGTCTCACCTTCTAGCGGATTGTTTTGTACCTGGTAGTAATCTATATATCGAGAGATAACCTTGTGAATCTGTGATTGCTTTTCAGGTCTTTTGGCATTGACCACTGGTCCTGGTAACAATGCACAGGAAATATTGAAAGAATCGTTGCCTGTAATATCTCAAGCTCTCCGATCAAGATGTGAGTCATCAAAAGTTGCATCGGTAAGCCTATTTTCTGCCTTCTTTATGTTCGACTTGGTGAGCCTGAGTGCGCAGTAATCACTGATTTACTTGGATGTATGATTCGCAGTTGTTAGAGTGTTTGGCTGTTGTCACTTTTATTGGTGGGGAGGATCCGGAGGAAACAGAAAGAGCTATGCAAACGATGTGGCAAGTTGTTCATCCTAAGTTGGGTACCAATGTATGTATCTTTTTATATATGTTAGCCGCGTAAATTTCAACTTTGTCTAATTATTATATACTGTTCCTTATTAGGACCTTGTTTAACTGCACCTTTTATAGCTAAAACAAACATTTCAAGGTGATATCCAAACTCCGAAGTAGTCAAACAGTAAAACCATGTTAGGTGTTGACAATTTGAGTTTTTATCCTAATCATTGCAAGCGTCTTTAAATGTTTTTTTGACTTTTTAGGTTTCATTTGAATGCCATAGCTTAGTTTATGTTGGTGCGATACTGGCTTTGCATGAGGTTTAGATATCCATAGCAATTGGTTTGAAGAATTAGTATCCCTGTTGTTGAATGTTACTTGACTAATGTATTCATACTTCACAGGCATTGCCAGGCAAACCTTCGCCACCTATAATTACAGCAATGGTCTCATCGTGGGCATTTCTTCTCACAACAGCTGATTCACGTAGTCTGACTTTGAAAGACTGGCAAGAGTAAGTAAAATATTCTTTCCCCTAGCTTCTGTTAGCTTCCACAACCCCCCTGAAAACTACTAGACTGTAGCGATTAATTCCGTTGTTCATTTGGTATACTTTTTTTTTTTTTTTTTGTGGCATCGGGATCATGAAGTCCTAGTCACTGTAGGTGTTGAGTTTGTGGTGTTCGGATATCATATTTTTATGTGAATGATTTTAGATTTTTTAATGATGGGGCAGGAAGATTAGTTTCTGCATTTGTAACGTTTATTTTGTTTAATGGTTGATGACTAATTCTGCTTCGGATAACATCAATTAAAAAGGAGCTAACAATAATTGGCCCTTGAGAGGGAAATCAATTCTGAAACCTGTTGTGATGTGGATACATGGCATAAAAAATATTGATTATTTTCATTGAAAAAAGAGCATTCTCTTATCCAATTTCTTATTTGAGGATATTGATGGTGTTAGCCTAAAGGTTTGTTTTACTAAATTCCGCTGATATAATTGTCAAAGCAATGCCACAGTGAAATCCTCATTTTTGAATGGTTGATGACTAATTCTGTTTCATTTGTCTTTCTTTGTAGTATTTCTTTCTTTGAATATTTTCACTTCGATTTACTCTCTCAGTAATTTTACTTCTCATTTTACAGGTCAATAATTTATTTATCCTCCCTGTTAGACAAGGATGATCGATCTGTGCGTATAGCTGCTGGTGAAGCACTTGCTGTGATATTTGAGATTGGAAATTTTGATAGGTATACTGGGGAAGCCAATGACTCTACTGGTAGCACTGATAAGGATAAACGAGATGGATATGTGCACTTAAGGGGACTTATAAGCAAAGTGATCAATCAAGTAAGAACTCTCGCTTCCGAGGCTGGTGGCAAAGGTTCTGCTAAGAAGGATCTTAACAATCAAAGGAATTTATTCCGAGATCTTTTGGATTTTCTTGAGGTAGTTCTTTAAACACAAACTTATGAAAGACACTCTCGTACAAGACTCTTTTTATCCGGTCTTTTTATCGTTTATGGAAGTTTTTAATTTTAATGATCTAATTCTCAGGATGGTTATGCTCCTGAAACTTCGACAAAGATGGGCGGAGATTCATTGTACACATCATCGTGGTCAGAGCTGATACGTGTACGTTGCTCATCTGTACTTTAGATAGATATAGATGGTAAATAATGCTTTTAATTGCTAAAATCTTGCTTTGATTGTGTAGTTGAACTTTCTAAAGCATTTCCTTCGGGGAGGATTTGGGAAACATATGCTGGTTAGTTCTCTGACTGGCCACTTCTCTTTATGCTTATTTTCTGGAAACTTGATTGCATGTTAATGTGTGTATATCTTCATCCGAAATTGATTTACTGTTTTATTTTATTTTATCTTATTATGCAGGAGAACGACTTTCTGCATGATGTCTTTGGATTCACGCCAAAGAAGACAGCTTTGAGCAGTGATGGTCAAAATAAACTCAATGATAAGGTTTGATTCCTGCATAGTAATTTTTGTCATCAGCTGTAACTTAGGTTACTTAATATATTCCCTTAAAGATGGGTACTCCCTCCCTTCGGTTGGATTTGCTTCCTTGCTTTTGGATCAATGATAAGAGAAGGCTTTGATCCTCAATCGAAGTTGAGAAAAGAGTCTGACCCACTATCAAGACTATTGTATGGTTCTTAATTGTGAAGCATGCCCAAATCATTCCTCCTACGTGTTTAACCTTTAGTTACCTTAATGGTATGCATTGCTTCAGAATAGTTATTCGTGCAACAATTTTAAGCGAGATCTATCGGTGTTTTAGCGGGTTATTTCTCATCCGAATTAGAAATGTAGTGAATGATTGACCTTTACAAAAGGTAAAAGTAAAATATACCAACTCCAAATGAATAGACGGAGTACTTTGAAAATCATAAATAAAATTAATCTTTTTCCTTTGAAAATGTTATTACTTCGAAGATGCTTGTTGAAGCTGTTTTTGTTTAGAAAGTCGGTGCAGTGATGGTGATGATAATGTGAGTGGATATTGATATTTTGTACTCTGAAAGTTAATGTTTTACCATCATTTTAATATTATGTTTCACGTCATTTTATCCTGACGTGCTTCTACTTTCTTGTAACAGAGATTGTACAAGTCACCAAACTCTGCTCTTGCCAAAGCGCGAACACAATTTATGAATAAGCAGCGTGCAATGTTGCAGGTTTGTTAATTGATATATCTTTTTCGTTTCCTCTATTACTTTACCGTGTGGGATAAGAAGATGCTAACTTGATATATTATTTGGCACGTTTTAGGAACGCATGACTAGCCACTTCAGTGTTGGTGCAGAGGAGGAATAAGTTTCACTGTTGAACGTATGAGTACTGAGGTCGTTTTGTGGCAGGAGAAGAAGATATTTCACCATTAATTTGTTGTTTTCTTAGCTGATGCCTAATATTTAAGGATCAATTATGATATTACAAAAAGTCTCTTGCAGACCAAAGAAACGAGAAATTATTTTTTACTGTACTTTTTAGTTTGTGTGCTCAAGCTGAATAAGAGCATGGCGATCATGTGGTTCTTGTCATCTCGGAATGTGACAATCTCTTAGTAATCTTGTATACCATGAATAATTTGATCGGTCATCTGCATGGAACTCTTCTGGAATATTTGTAATTTCAAGCCATTCTTGATGGATTATGCATGTTCGTGGAAAGCAAATGTGCCCATGTCAAGCGGGTTGACAATATTGTTACTCACCATATTACTCGTATTTGTTGTTGGGATGTCGGGAGAAAATCTTTTACACTCTAATTTTCCACAAATTGTGTTCACTTAAGTGGAATTTGATATGAAATTAAACATTCCCACACATTATTATTTCCTCTAAAAAAAATCAAAAATCCAACGTACCAAAATCCTAGGCCAAATTTCTCTTTATTATCATTGTGTGCTGTATTGGGATCCATCTATAAAATATAATTAAAAGTCTACCCTAAAATGACTAATAAACGCCACGTAGACAAAGCCACGTAGAATCCAAAAATGTCACGTAAATGCCACGTAAATGTGAGCATCAAAACTCATTGCCACGTAATTTTCTTATTTTATAGATTTAATTCATTTTTCTATAAATTAATTTAATTTATGTAATCCTTACAAATTTACATCAAAATTTCATAATTTATAATCAATATTGACATTTTAATTGGAACTTTTGTAATAAAAACATGTTAATAAATATCATAATTTATAATTAAAATTGACATATTAATTGAAATTTTGGTAATAAACCATGTTAATAAATTAAAACTTTTCATATTACTTAACATGCACCCACCATTTTTATTAACACCTTTTCCTATTTAATTCATTTTTTTAATTAAACATTATATTAAATTGATTAAAACTCTTCATAATATTTAACACCCGCCAAATTAATAAAATTTCTTCCTGTCTAATTAATTTTTGTAATATAATATGTTAATAAATTGATTAGATTTCTTTATACTACTTAATACCCATAATTTTCATTAACATTTTTCCCTATTTAATTCACCTCTTGAGTTACTCAGCAATCAATTATCTAATTTAATAATACCACAAAATAAATTAAAAATAAAATTAAAATATGGGAGTCTATGGTTGTGTGATGGCTATAAAACCTATAATACCTATGATAGTTTCTATTCACAATATTTATTTAAAATCTATTGCTCATTTGCCCATGAGTTTCTAAGTTGTGGATTATATTTTATGGTTTAATTTATTTATTTGATTATGGAGAGTATATTGAGTATTGTTGTTGTTATGTCCAATAAAGTATATTTTAATTTGTTATGTTATTGGTTTTATAAATCCTTTGATTTATATTTAAATTCATGTTTCCCATTTGGTTTAATTTCAATGATTTAAATGTGATAATGTTGATTCGTTTGTGAAGTTTTTGCCATGTTGATGTTTTACCTTTTGGTCAATATATTTTTTATATGAATTTTAAAGCATCGGGAAATGTATGTGAATGCAGATAAGACAAAGCATCACGTGGGTAATCTGAAGAGGGAGAAAATACAAAAGGCACGAAACTGAGGTAAAATCTATCTATCTATACAATATAATTAAAAGGATACTTAAAACATTTAATTTTAATTCACATAGCATTTAATACTAATTCATCTATATTAATTACTTAATTATTTATTTTTATACAATATTATAAAAAGGCAAAACTATGTATTAAAAAGTTAATTATCTCCAAAATTGTCACATGCTTATAAGTACCAAAAAAATTAAAAAAAATAGTAGTTGCAATCACTAAAAAACTAATATAAACTCTTTATTTTCCTCTCATAAATTTGGTTATTAATCTACCTATTTATTTAATTTTAATTCCATAAGATAATTAAAAAGCAAGCGATACTATCTACTATTATTATTCTGCATGTCATATTTTAATTTCGGAAGATAATTTCTAAACCATTCTCATGCAAAGTAGATTGTGTAAAAATAAAATAATAATAACAATAATAATAATAAAGCAAACTTTTCACATTACATTTCTCCTTACACCATATTTATGTCTATATTAGACTTCATAATACTGAGAAAAATCTATAACTCTATAATCTAAATAAAAAATCTATAATCTATAAATCTAATTAAAAGGCAAGCCAAACTATCTACCATAATCTATATATCATATTTAATTACATACGATAATATCTTAAACCACTCTTGTATAAAGTAGATTTTGTAAAAAAAATAAAAATAAAAATTATTAGTATTCAAGCAAACCTTATACATTTCATTTCTCCTTACTCCTTATTTATGTTTATACTCCCTCCTATTCGGTGTTTTCTTCCCTATTTCCTTAAACGGATTATTCAGGTTTTCTTCCCCTTTCTTATTTTGGAAACTTTTATTCTTATTTTATTCATCCTTGTTTCCTATTACCAAACCTCACCCAACTTTTACTCTTATTTTATTCATCCCTCTCTCCTATCACCAATCTCCACCTAACTCACAATTCCTTATTTAATTCCTAATTATTCATTCATCTCTCCAATCCACAAACCCCACCATCTTCCTTTATTCATAATAATGAAAAACATGATGAAAAACATGATGCTCCTTAATTCATATTTATACTTATATTAAATTTGATAATAATGAAAAATAATGCTCAAAAGTCATAAACGCATCCTCAATTGTTTATATTCACGTTTATGCACATGGTACCCCCGAGGTAATATTTTTGGAGTTCCGTATAAATCTATAACATCCGTTAAATGATGCTGTAAATTAAGTTTGGGAGGGAAAGTGGTGTGTGTGCAGATGGTATTTATGGCTTTCAAACCTATTTTGTACAAAAACAACAACACAATAACAAGACAACAATTATAATGTTGACTTATAATGCAACATATCACTTCTTCATAATCACTTTAATTTACACTATTCTTGTCCAAAATGTAATAGTCTTAGGCATTTTCTTTTGTGATTGAATTGTTCTTTTAAAAAAAAGAAAAAAAAAGGTTTGGCATTAAGTGTGTGTTTAGCCTATTTTTTCAAATTGTTTTTTTGACTAAAAACACAAATTGGCCAAACAAGCCATTATTTAAAGCTTAGAAGTAGTTTCTTAAAAACTCAAAAACCATCTTTTTACCTTTAAAAATGGAAGCAATAATTTGGTAATTTTAGCTTTTGAAAATAACTTTAGAAAATTAAGCTTTAGAAATAAAAGCTCATTTTTAACAAATTACGTCAACATTCTCTATTATATATTCACAAAATTGTCGGGAACTAATGACAGATTTAATTCACAACTATCTCATGAATATATAATGCCAAACCTTTTCGAAAAATAATTCAATCGCAAAAGAAAATGCTTAAGGCTATTACATTTTGGACAAGAATAATGTAAATTAAAATGCTTATGAAGAAGAAATATGTTGCTATATAATCAAACATTAAATTTGTTTAGTACAAAATATGCTACCATGTGCAAAACACAAAATTTTAGGGGTACCGCGTACAAACCATTTTCCTCCCAAAGTTAAACACCAAATAAACTTTCCACGTCAGCATAATTTAACGAATGTTACATATTTGGTTATGGAACTCCAAAAAATATTACTTCAGGGGTACCATGTGCATAAACTTAAAAAGTTGGGTACCACGTGAAAAATGAAATAGTTCGAGGGTACCACGTGAATTTTCCGATTGTTTATATATTTTTGTTGGAAGGCAAAATTTATAAACCAAAATATTTCTCATCCCTATTGTTAGTAGAACTAAATGTGTCACTAATTTATTTCTTTTTTAGTGCAAGTTCCATTGGTATGAAGTTTTGATCACATTTTCCAACTTCATCGTATGTATTTGTTTTGTTCTCATTTAGGGTCTACCAAGATTTGTGGTGTTGACCTATTCAAAGGTTAACATACATAGATCTCTAAGACTTTATTCCTATTCCCTCTTTCTTTCTCTATTTAAGAGGAAGTTTAAGTTAATAATGATAATATTGTATAAAACAAATTCCACTGTTTTATTGGTTAATTCGCACTAATTACTGAGTTACTTTTTTATAGGGACGATTCATTGGAAAAAGAAGACTATATGGAGAAGTAAAATATTAGGATTGTTTAAAGAACTATATATTAAAAACTAAGTGTAAGATTGACGACATCAACGTGAATGAGTAATAGTTTTTTAGTTTTTTTTTTCAACTGTATTTTTTATTGGGAAAATGCACATGGTGCCCTTGAGGTTTGCTCTTTTGCACGATATACCCAAAATTTTCATCCGAAAAACTTTAAGAGGTCATAACTCGTGTTTAAGAGATCAAAATGTGACGAGTTTTTTTTTTTCAAATCGATCGTCTTTTCGAGAACCACGATTTGAAAAAAAAATTCAAGTTTGGAATTCGTTACCAAGAGATATGGTTACTCAAAGTTTGTTCGATCAAAAAAACTTTGACATACTAAAACTCCTAGCCACGGGATCCAAATACGACAATTTTTTTTTCCAAATCGTAGTTCTCGAAAAGACGATGTAACACCCTCTCATACCAAGGTGCCTTACCAGGACCACCCTACCATGAAAGTGTGTTACCGTCTCGGTTGCCCGAGGTTAGTACATATCAAAAGCGTCTGAACTGAGCACATTTATTAAAGTACTGTAAAGTATAAAGTTTACATCAACCAAATCCAAATGCCGATTCAACAAAATACAACTCCAATGTCTGACAATCAAAGAAATCAAACTAAGACTCAGACGGTGATGCTATGACTGGTGATGACAACACTCCCATGTCTGTCCCCAAGCTCACACTAGCAATACCTGTCAAGCCTGCTCACCATCCCCGAATGGATCACCGCAGATTCCACAAACAACAACGGGTCGAGATACTCAAATAAGAAGACAAACAACGAAGTAATCAACTCGATCATCTCCAATTCCAATCTTTCGTTCTCACACAAGAACCGACTACACACCGAAGTGCGTAGCCCTGCCCGGATTACCCATCGCAACAGTAATCCTCGCCGCCAGTGGGTGACCGCAGCCGATCCCACCTAGTCCAGCTCCTCAACGAGCGACAAACAATCCCTGTCCCTTAATGTGCACATCCCCTCCCGTGGCGGGTTCCACGGAGGGCAAACTAGGGTGTGAAGCCACTCCCGCAAGTGACTCCACCACAATCACAATCACATGACATCACAGCCGTCACAACGCCCTCACACCAACGTCGTCACAACAATCTCCATACTCCGATGATCAACAGATAACAATAGTCACACAACAACATGTCTTAACAATGAACAGTAAACTGAGTAGGGAAACCCTACCTTAGCAATCAACAGTAGAATGAACTCGAACAATCAGAAAGGCTCCTCTACGAAGTCTTCTCCTATACAATAATCACATAACACAATTACACATTGCACAACCCCCATTTTCCCAATTCCGTAAATGTACATAGTAACCCCAACGAATACGAATAACATAGAAATAGAACTTACCAACAATAGAATGAGGAATTATACGCAAGAACTCCAAAGATTACACACACACAACAATACTATGGGATGATTAGGAAGTGATTAGGGAGAGATTAGGGTTAACGTAAAAATGATGAAGTTTGAAATGATGTTTAGAAACTGACGCGGGATATAAAAATAATCTTAAACACTCCCTAATCAAACCGTCAAAATAACACTCGCCAGACTGAATACTCGGTCGAGCAAAGTTATACTCGGCCGAGTATCCTCTACTCGGTCGAGTATTCACTATACTCGGCCGAGTATTCATCGGCAGAACCAAAACAACCCACGACAACAGCACTACTCGGCCGAGTAGGCTCTACTCGGCCGAGTAGTCACCAAAGAAAATCCGTAGTATTACAGTCTTCCCCCCTTAAAGAGAACTTCGTCCCGAAGTTCACACTCCACTCAAAAACAAGGCACAACACAACGCAACAAGACTATACTAACCACATGTAACCACGCCAAAGAACTACACAAGTCACCACAAAATTCACTACCCCGACTCAAAACATACCCCGACTCAAAACAAAACAACAAAACAAGACAAAACACGACCGCGACCATCTCCTACCCCCCTAAAAAGACAACGGTTACGTCCCCGTAACCAAACATACCTGATCAAAAAGGGTAGGAAAACGTTCTCGCATAGCTTCCTCGGGTTCCCATGTGGCTTCCTCCACATTATGATTAGACCAAAGGACCTTGAGTAAGATCGTCTCACCATTCCGGGTCTTACGAACCTTGCGATCAAGAATCTCCTTAGGAATCTCGGCATAGGACAAGGATTCATCAAGCTCGATGTTATCCATCTCAAGGATATGCGACGGATCGCTCACATACTTTCGAAGTTGAGATACATGAAAAACATTGTGTACCCTATCCAAAGCTGGTGGTAACGCTAACCTGTAA
Source organism: Silene latifolia (assembly GCF_048544455.1). Lineage (NCBI taxonomy): Eukaryota > Viridiplantae > Streptophyta > Magnoliopsida > Caryophyllales > Caryophyllaceae > Silene > Silene latifolia. The sequence continues at coordinate 67,220,047 of NC_133533.1, read as the reverse complement.
GCTACCTCGCCTACACAGTCCAAAATCTCATAAGGACCTATAAACATTTGGCTTAGCTTACCCTTTTTCCCAAACCTCATAACACCTCGCATAGGTGACACTTTCAAAAGGACCTTGTCACCTACCGCAAACTCAATGTCCCTGCGGTGTAAATCGGCATAGCTCTTCTGACGATCTTGAGCTGCTCTCATCTTTTGCCGAATTAACTGGACTTGCTCAACCATATCTTGTACCAGCTGTGGCCCTAAAACCACTTTGTCTCGAACTATCATCCCAACAAACTGGACTTCGGCATTTCCGGCCATACAAAGCTTCAAAAGGTGCCATCCCGATGCTCGTATGATAACTGTTATTATATGAAAACTCGATCAGATCAAGCCTGTCTTCCCAACTGCCCCCAAACTCCATAACACATGCCCTCAACATGTCCTCTAAGGTCTTGATGGTCCGTTATGTCTGACCATCGGTTGCCGGATGAAAGGCTGTACTCATCTTCAAAGTTGTACCCATCAACTCTTACAGTTCTTGCCAAAACTTGGATATGAACCTCGCATCACGATCAGAAACGATATCTTTAGGTATACCATGTAACCGAACCACATGCCTCCTATAACCCAAAGCCAGCTGCATCTTAGACCAAGTATATTTTATGGGAATGAAATGGGCTGACTTGGTTAACCGATTAACAATCACCCAAATCATGTTGTTACCTTGCTGTGACCTAGGCAACCCCACAATGAAGTCCATGGAGATCGACTCCCACTTCCACTCGGGTACTTCCAAAGACTGTATCTTACCTTGTGGTCTCCTTTGTTCACCCTTTACCCTTTGACAGGTCAAACATCTGGCTACAAACTCAGCTACATCTCTCTTCATGTTTGGCCACCAAAAAGTCTTCTTAAGGTCTTTGTAAAGCTTGTCACCACCCGGGTGAACTGAATAAGGAGTGCAATGAGCCTCCGCCAAGATCACTCTCCGCAACTCTGCATCCACAGGAATACACCATCTCCCATCAAAACGAACACTCCCATCTGTATGGATAGAAAACCTGGAAACCGTTCCACTCTCTACCCTTGACTTCCACTCCTGAATCTTATGATCAAGCTCTTGCTTACTCTTGATGTTCTCATACAACTCTGGCTCGATCGTCAAATCCCCGATGGTATCCCCCTTTCGTATCATAAAGATCCCCATCCCAGACATCTCATCCCTCAATTTCAGCAAGGACATAGCTGTACATTGCGAATGAACGCTCTTCCTACTCAGTGCATCTACAACAACATTAGCCTTACCCTCGTGATAGATGATCTCCATATCATAATCTCCGATCAGCTCCATCCACCATCTCTGTCGCATGTTAAGCTCCTTCTGAGTGTAGATATACTTTAGACTCTTATGATCAGAGAACACCTTAAAAGTTGCTCCATAAAGGTAGTGCCTCCAAATCTTAAGAGCGAAAACAACTGCACCCAGCTCCAGGTCATGAGTAGGGTAGTTCTCCTCATATTGCTTCAGCTGCCTCGAAGCATAAGCTATGACTTTCCCTTCCTGCATCAGAACACAACCAAGACCATTCTTTGAAGCATCGGTATATACCTCAAAGTTCTCACATCCCTCTGGCAAGGCTAGGATAGGGGCTGTGGTCAAGCGTTCCTTTAAGGCCTGAAACGCCGTCTCACAACTCTCATCCCAAACAAATCTGACTTCCTTCCTCATCAAAGATGTCATAGGTCGTGCTATGGTAGAGAAATCTTTCACGAATCTCCTGTAGTAGCCAGCAAGGCCTAAGAAACTCCGAATCTCAGCAACATTCTTCGGCGATTCCCACTTGGTTACGGCCTCAATCTTACTAGGATCCACAGAGACTCCCTTCTTAGATATCACATAGCCTAGAAAAGCCACCTCCTCTAACCAGAACTCGCACTTAGATAGCTTGGCATAAAGCTGATTCTCTCTCAAGGTCTGCAAGACTATCCTCAAGTGCTCCTCATGCCCTTCCTTAGTATTAGAATAGACTAAGATATCGTCGATGAAAACAACCACAAACCTATCCAAGAACGGTGTAAAGATCCGATTCATCAAATCCATAAAAGCTGCTGGTGCATTGGTCAACCCAAAAGGCATCACCACGTACTCGTAATGACCATATCGAGATCGGAACGCTGTCTTAGGAATATCCTCATCTGCTATCCTCAGCTGGTGATATCCCGACCTCAAATCAATCTTGGAAAACACACCTGCTCCACTTAGCTGATCAAATAGGTCATCAATCCTAGGCAACGGATACTTGTTCTTCACTGTGACACGATTGAGCTCTCTATAATCAATGCACAGTCTCATACTCCCATCTTTCTTCTTTACAAAAAGAACTGGAGCTCCCCACGGTGACACACTAGGCCTGATGTAACCCTTGCCTAGCAACTCATGTATCTGCTTTTTCAACTCTGCCAATTCTTTAGGTGCCATACGGTAAGGTGCTTTAGATATAGGACCCGTTCCCGGCTTAAGCTCCACGCTGAAATCAACATCCCTCTTGGGAGGCAAACTCGGTATCTCCTCCGGAAAAACATCTTCGAACTCTCTCACCACAGATATCTCAGAATCTGTCGGCGGCTCTACTCGGTGGTCTCTCACATGACAGAGAATCAAGGGACACTTCTTCCTCAAACATGACTTTAAAGTCATCACAGCTATGAACCTACACTTAGGCTTTACCACAAACCCTCTATAGGACACCCTAACACCCTTGGGACCCTTTAAGGACACCCTCTTTTGCCGACAATCTATCCTGGCATCATACTTACCCAGCCAATCCATCCCGACAATCACCTCGAACCCATCCATATGAAACTCTAACAGGTCTACTGGTAAATCTACCCCTCCAACTACCATAGATACTCCCTTATACAACTTGAGACACGACACAGACTCTCCCGAAGGTATGAACACGTCATCTTTAACAACCTCAAACTTTCCCAAACCCATAGACACAACATGACTCTTAGACACAAAAGAGTGTGTAGCCCCTAAATCAAACAAAACAAAGGACGGTACATTATGAATAAGAAAGATACCGGTAACTACATGAGCATCATCCTGTGCTTCCTGCTTGTCCATCATGGAAAGCTTCCCACTGTTTTTCTGTCCTCTACCCTGAACTGAAGCATTGGAGGTACTTGGCTTGGCTGCCGAATCCTGGGTGGTGCTGTTGTTCTGGCGCTGATATGATCCACCACCACCGCGGTTGTAACCGCCCTGGTTGCCCTGTCCACCTCTGTTGCTCCACGAACCTCCCGGTCGATTACTAGCAAAACTCTGAGTCGGTCCCTGAGAAAAATTCCCTGACCGAGCTCCTGAACCAGTGCCGGGCTTGTAGCTCGTGCATTCCCGTCTTTTGTAGCCTATCCCACCACAGTTGAAGCATGTAAGGTTAAAGTTGTCACTCACACTCCGACCTCCATTATTTCCCCAGCCACGAGATCCTCCCGAGAAACCAGCTCCACCAGAAAAAGCCTTAGCATGGTTGAAGTTCCCCTTCTTGTTGGCCGACTGACTGTTGCTTCCACTGTCAACCTTCTTCTTTTCCGCAGCAGTCCTCTCATCGATCTCTCTTGAGAGATCTACCATTCTCTCAGCTTGACCTGCTCTCAGATACACCTCCTTGAGATCAGTAGCAACCCCGGCTGGCATACGACTCACGATCTTAGCAGATAAACCCCTCTCAAAACGGAGAGCCAAACCTCTCTGTCCTAGCTGCATGTCCTCAACATAACGAGATAGCTCCAGGAACCGATGATAGTAGTCAGTGACTGTCATCTCATCAGTCATGGTGAAGGAATCAAAGTCGGATCTCATCTTGTGTCGGATATGCTCCGGCACAAACTACTCCCTCATAGCACTCTTCAACCCAGACCAAGGAATAGCTCCTTCAGCCTGGTAAAAAGCTCTAGCATCTTCCTTGACGTCTTGCCACCAAACTGCAGCTTCACCTCTTAGGTAGTACACTACCTGCTCGACGATCATGTCTTCGGGGCACTTAACCATCTCCATGAGAGCTTCGATCTCACGGTGCCACTTCTCGAGTAGCTTTGGTTCACCTACCCCATCATATGTGGGAGGGTTGAAGAGAGCAATGATGATGCTGAGCTGAGTAGCATCTATCGACTTCTCGTTCCCCTTTCCCACATTTTTGAGAGCTTCAAGGAGAGCCTCTTGTTGCTCAATCATGCGAGCAACCTCATCAAGAGTCATCTCAGAAGCTTGGATATGCGCGGGAGTTCTTTTGGGCGGCATTTTGAGCTGACAAGAAACAAGGAAACGTAAGCACAAAAGCCTACGGCTCAAAATGTAACAAACTTCCACCAAAGAAACACTCGGCCGAGTAAACAACCATACTCGGTCGAGTAACGACTACTCGGTCAAGTATCCTGGATACTCGGTCGAGTATTCGACTCCAGTAGCTAACATCAAAAACCCAGAAACAACACTCGGTCGAGTAAAACAACACTCGGCCGAGTAGCCTCTACTCGGTCGAGTATTCACTATACTCGGTCGAGTTATCACATACAGTAGCCACTGCTACTCACTGCCAAAAAATACTCGGTCGAGTGCTTGGTTACTCGGCCGAGTGCTCCCTACTCGGTCGAGTACCTGCCCTACTCGGCCGAGTCACACTATAGACGGGTATACAGTATAAAGTTCTCTATCATGCTCACTATTCCCGCAGCAAACATATAACATCAAGGACTTAAATGCCACGTTATAATCATACCAACATACAATTCATGCATATTCTAAATCCAACATAACAAACATTCACAAACCCGTCACCTCCACCATTTCTCCAATCACCACACTTACAAATTTCAACACACACCCTTTCAATTATCAACTATTACCAACATGCATCTTCACATACATGTACATACAAAACCTAACTCTCATCACACTTCCCATGTTACCGGCTAGAGTTAATGAGGACCAATTTGCGACTCCGGGACGTCTCCCGAGTCTTTGCGGTAGCTCTAAATAACTCTCCCCGGGTTCATTTTATTTAGACTCCATAGGTTCATTAGATTCATTTGTTTAGGTGCCGGAATCTTCGGCTCTGATACCACTTTGTAACACCCCCTCATACCAAGGTGCCTTACCAGGACCACCCTACCATGAAAGTGTGTTACCGTCTCGGTTGCCCGAGGTTAGTACATATCAAAAGCGTCTGAACTGAGCATATTTATTAAAGTACTGTAAAGTATAAAGTTTACATCAAACAAATCCAAATGCCGATTCAACAAAATACAACTCCAATGTCTGACAATCAAAGAAATCAAACTAAGACTCAGACGATGATGCTATGACTGGTGATGACAACACTCCCATGTCTGTCCCCAAGCTCACACTAGCAATACCTGTCAAGCCTGCTCACCATCCCCGAATGGATCACCGCAGATTCCACAAACAACAACGGGGTCAGTATTACTCAAATAAGAAGACAAACAACGAAGTAATCAACTGATCATCTCCAATTCCAATCTTTCGTTCTCACACAGTAACCGACTACACACCGAAGTGCGTAGCCCTGCCAGATTACCCATCGCAACAGGTAATCCTCGCCGCCAGTGGGTGACCGCAGCCGATCCCACCTAGTCCAGCTCCTCAACGAGCGACAAACAATCCCTGTCCCTTAATGTGCACATCCCCTCCCGTGGCGGGTTCCACGGAGGGCAAACTAGGGTGTGAAGCCACTCCCGCAAGTGACTCCACCACAATCACAATCACACGACATCACAGCCGTCACAACGCCCTCACACCAACGTCGTCACAACAATCTCCATACTCCGATGATCAACAGATAACAATAGTCACACAACAACATGTCTTAACAATGAACAATAAACTGAGTAGGGAAACCCTACCTTAGCAACCAACAGTAGAATGAACTCGAACAATCAGAGAGGCTCCTCTACGAAGTCTTCTCCTATACAATAATCACATAACACAATTACACATTGCACAACCCCCATTTTCCCAATTCCGTAAATGTACATAGTAACCCCAACGAATACGAATAACATAGAAATAGAACTTACCAACAGTAGAATGAGGAATTATACGCAAGAACTCCAAAGATTACACACACACACAACAATGCTATGGGATAATTAGGAAGTGATTAGGGAGAGATTAGGGTTAACGTAAAAATGATGAAGTTTGAAATGATGTTTTGGAAACTGATGCGGGATATAAAAATAATCTTAAACACTCCCTAATCAAACCGTCAAAATAACACTCGCCAGACTGAATACTCGGTCGAGCAAAGTTATACTCGGCCGAGTATCCTCTACTCGGTCGAGTATTCACTATACTCGGCCGAGTATTCATCGGCAGAACCAAAACAACCCACGACAACAGCACTACTCGACCGAGTAGGCTCTACTCGGTCGAGTAGTCACCAAAGAAAATCCGTAGTATTACAGACGATCAATATGAAAAAAAACCGTCACATTCTGATCTCTTAAACAGGAGTTATGACCTATTAAAGTTTTCCGGATCAAAATTTTGGGTATATCGTGCAAATTGCCAAATCTCAGTATTTGTTGATTTTTTTCATCATTTTAGCTTTGAAAAAATAGCACTCTTTAATTTATCGACTTTGATCTTTATGTTAAGATGTCAATGCCCGTATTTTTAATACACGATCTATCATGAATTATTCATGAGGTAATCTTACTATGTGATTTGTATTTTATAGTGTCCCAATTACTAGAAACACTAAAAACATCACACTAAAAACAAAATATCCCGTAAAATTTACGGGCAACAAAACTAGTGATATATATAAAACAGATACTCTGTTTTAAGTAAAACTTATTGATAAGTAAACAATTCAAAAAAAAAAAAAAAAATTCAATATCCATGGGGTACTTGAATAGCGACATTGATGATATTGTCAATATTAACAAGGGCACATGCTATTGCACCGTTGTTAAGTACAACTTCTTTTTTTAAAAATAAATAGTGATCATTTTAAGATAAATAGTGTGCACTTTTTGTACTAAAAAATGGTTAGTTTTTTTAAAAAGTGGTCACTTTATTATAAAATGACCGCCGTTAATAAAAAATAATCCTTTTTTTATTGAAAAACTCGGAAAAGACCATTGTGCAAGAGGATTACAATTAACAAGACCTGGCAAAACGGGTCAACGGGTCGGGTTCGGGTCAAGTTAATTCGGGTCGGGCCAATTCAGATTTTTCATTGATTTCGGGTTAACTCGGGTCGGGACGGATCATTTTGGGTTTCGGGTCTGTTTCAGGTTTGTTGGTCGGGTCAGTTCCGGGTCAAGCGGGTCGGGTTGTTTCGGATCGGGTCATTTTCGGGTCAATGAATAATAGAGAAATTGTCATTTCAAGTCTTTTCGATTCAATTAGAGTTATATTTTGTCGGGTCATTTTCAGGTTTGGTGGTTTCGGATCGGATCATTTTCGGGTCAGGCCAGTTCGGGTCAAAAAAGCTCGGGTCATGTTCGGGTCGGGTCGGGTCAATTCGGGTTTTCGGGTCACATTCGGGTGATGTAGTTCGGGTCACTTCTGGTCTCGGGTCGGGTCAATCGGGTCGGGTTGCTTTTGCCAGGTCTAGTATCCACCTCTCTCGAGAAAGACGAGTCACTTAGAAAGACAACTAGTAAGGAAGAAACTTGGTGGGAGAAACGTAGAAACGGTTTTTTAAAGCTAAATTTGACTGATCGAAAATAGATGGAAATAAAATTGCTTTAGGATATTGTATAAGAGATCACAATGGTAAAGTCGTTTTGTTATGAGCAAAAACTTGTGGATCTAATTACATTTTTTGTTGCGGAAGCCCTAATATTAAAAGAAGTAGTTTTAGCAGCTAAATATTTAGGAATTCAAAGCCAATAGTTGAAGGTGATGCTTTATGTGTTAATTAACTCTATTTAGTGTACTTGACAAATTCCTTGGGAAATTTCAAATATTATTAAAGATGTAGAGTTAGATCTTTATTTCTTTGAGAAAGTGACTATTAAACATTGTTTTCGTGTAACTAACAAAATTGTTGACTTAACGAATTCATGTCCAACTCTTTCGAAATGGTTTGATAGCCGAAGACTTCAATTAACCTTGCCCATCCGAGAGGATGAGATAGAAAAAAGTTAGGTAAGTAGGTATCCTCCTCCCTCTCTCAGAATAATGACGGTAATAGTTATCCTGTGCGACGGTTGTATTCTGTATATTTTTTATAAAATGTGACTACTTTTTTGGTCAATAGTGACCACTCAGACAAAAAATAGTCTTTTTTAGCCAAAAAAGTAGTCACTATTAATAAAAAAAGCGCGAAAGTGGTAATTAGGCCCCTTAACATTGTTCAATTGTGAAATTAGGCCCCATAAGTTTCATTTGGAGCAATCAAGCCCCTTAAGTTTCACCAAAGGTGAAATTCAACCCCATTTTCTTAATTTTCACCTAATTCTTATATTAAAATCACTTTTAATACAATGTATCAAAAATAAAATACTTTGTTTTATAATTTTAGAACATTTATATTTATATTAAATATTGAGAATTGTTTTTTTTTTTAAATTTTATAGTATATAGACAATTTATTATATATGTATGAATACTATATAAATTATAAACAATTTACTAAATATGTATGTAAAAGTGTTCGTCAATGATTAATAAATTATGTAGAAATTCGCAAAGTTGAAATTAGTAATTTTTTGTATTTAATAAATTGTTTAATACTAATTAAAATATTTTTAATTAAAATTCTTGTGAAAATTTTAAAAATGGGGTTGAATTTCACTTTTGGTGAGACTTAAGGGGCTTGATTACTCCAAATAAAATTTATAGGATCTAATTTCACAATTGAACAAAGTTAAGAAGCTTAATTACCACTTTCACGGTAAAAAAATAATCACTTTTTTATTAGTCGCACGTAAAACCTATGCACACGAGAATTTGTGTAATGATGGGTGTGTGGGTTTTCGATAATAAAAGAGACAAAAAATGACAGTCGGTAGAAGTAGTTTAGCAAGCATATGACCGGCACATGTGATGAAAAGACAAGGCCGTTGAGCAGCTGCGGTCCGAAATCGGAATGGAGAAGGTTTAACCGCCTGGAAGTATATCTCTTCATCGTATTTGTCGTTTTATGCCAGCTCAGTCTCGTAATCTAGGCTAGTTTCGTGACATAATTAAATCAGTATTTGCTCTTTTACAAACGCATTTTACTCTTTCAAATACTTTTTTCATAAAATTTCCATCAAATATCTTTACCATCAATCCTGTTCTCTTTTTTTCTCACTCTTACAACCTAAATAAAATCCTCCTAAATTCTTCAATAATAGATCTTAAATCTCATCTCTCATATATTGAACAACTAATTACTTGTTAAAAAGTATATCGATCCGATATACTTAAGAGGGGGGTGGGGTGAATTAAGTATATGTAAATGTGTCCACTTTTTCGATTTGTCTGTATGAGCGTGATGTGTTAAATAATTACTCGAAGTTTATGAATTAAACTCGACTAACTAATTAACAATGTAAAGCGTAAATAACGAAATAAAGAAAGATGCAAATGACACATGATATTTGGAGTGGTTCATCTTCACACGTCGAAGCCTACGTCCACTATTCTCGATAAATAATTTTAGTACCTTTCTACGGATTACAAAATTATCAACCCACTCGTACAACTAACTCTAGTTGTAACTCACTTTGAGTATCGTTAAATACTCGACTACTTACGTTACTAAGAAAGCACTTGATTGTTCTTCTAAGTGTTCACACAATTGACCGAGTAAGAAACAATATGAAGCACTATTATCTTATAACGATTTTCTTAGAAATAATTGTAATATGAAGAGCACGACTTTTCAAAGATTTTATTTGCAAAAAGAAAATAAAACACTTGATACGTTTGCAAAGGATTCTTATGCGAAAAGTTGCTTTAACGAAATGATAAATCATTGTATTTATAGTAGGGAAGAGATCTAGGTTTTCCTCTTAAACCCTAGATGTTTCATGTAGATTATTAGGTAAGAAAGAGATCTATTCTCTTTATTAAATCCAATAATATCTTGGCAAAAGATATAAGATAAATATAAGGAGATAAAATATATCTACTAAATATTTTATTTAAGATCTTAACCTAAACCCTAGATATAGAGGAGATCTCGTCTTAGTATATGGCAAGAGGGAGATCTATGCTTTATCAAATAATCTAACCATATCTTAGAAAAATATATAGAATAAATCTAGATAACCATAAAGATATAAAATATCTCTAATATTAATCTTGTTAGATTTACCATAATCTTTACTTGCACAAAGGCTATAAACGAGTGGAAGACGTCTCATATATATGCCCACTTCTTAGGCGTGAAAACCCTAGGTAAGATATTAGGTTAGACAATTAGGATTTAGATATGAATAGCTAGAAAACCCTAGTTAGCCGCCAATAAATTACTCATAAGTTGTTACATAGGCCGACTAATCTCACGGGTAACGGTCTACTCGTAACCCAATTTTAAGTCCAAACATCAATCTACTATAAATATGTTTTCCTTTAAAGATTATAAAGATAAGATTTGAAAAACTATTCTTAACGCTCTTGTTAAGTCGTGCATTTTAATATTACAGCTCAAAGTTATATTTGAAACACCTATAACTTTGAGTCTGGCATGTAATGTTATAGCTACAACAGCTGTAACTTTACTTACCAAAAATCATTTCTTTAAATACCATTATAAGACGAAGACCTATGCTATCTAATCTTCCTGGAGATTTTTGTTGGAGTATGTGTCCTCAACAATAGTGCGATCACATGATTTAAAATCATTATTAAATCTCATAATAAGAATACGAAAGGGATGATAAATTAAATAGTCAACTGATCAACATTAATCGGTAACGATGGGCTTGCTAGAGTTTGACGTTACTGTCGTGTTGACGGTGGTGATCAGTTGATCCCTTAAGGTCACACCTAAAGGATGATGCCCTTATCAGTAAAGTTAATTAATTGTATATTGATACAAGTTAATTAATTCCTTAAATAAGAACAATTTATATTTATGAGAGGAAATATGTATCTTATTGTAATGTGATTAAATAAGATTCGATTTAGTGGATTAATATATTAATTCACTAAATTATGTTGAGGTTTTATAAATGTTTCGAGGTAGAAGTAATTAGTTATTTACATTTACAAGAGGTTATAAATTTAACTAACTACTTCCTCCGTTCTAAAATAATTGACGTTTTTAATTTACGAGGCGAGCCTTTGAATTCAATTTATACAAAAATATATTGGTCGGAAAATTATAAAAATTACACCATAAAATTCCTTACGAATAGAGCTTTAATATGAGTATATATTTCAACATATTTAGTCATATATTTTGAGAGATATTGAAGAGAGAAGTGAGTGTCTTGAAAAGTGAGAATGACAATTAAAAAAAACAGAGGGACTAGCTATTATGGGACCCATTATATGTTGATATAATGATAAAATATTACTCAATATGTTGAGTGAATATATGTTTATTAATTTGTCACATAATTGTTGTATGATCAAATTAATATTTAATTATGTAAGATAATTAGACAACTCCGTTGTGAGTGTTTTCGGGCATTCACTGCCGGTCCCAAGCCCGGATAAAGGAGGAGGGTTGCGGTAGGTTTGTGGCAGCCAGCATAAAAACTTAGTCACATTTTATGGACATGAATCGGAATTTGAACATCGTTGGGACGTCTCCTCAGAAGCGACGCGCTGCACTTCTTAGACCCGGGTGTTGTGAAAAGTATGTGAGGGTTGCTAGGTCGTCGCCCGGAAGTGACGCGCCATCTTTACATTTGGGGGTGGTGTCAAATAGGCAAGGGTGCGCTACATCTTCTAGAACCGGGTGTAGTGAAAAATATGCAAGGGTTGTTATGTCGTCGCCCAAAAGCGGCGCGCCACCTCGAAGTATGGGTGTGGTGTCAAATAGGTTTGGATTTAGGAAGGATGGTCGAGAGCGGGTAAAGAAAGCAGGACATGACTTTAGGAAGGGTAGTAGGTTACGTGTTGGTACTTGGAATGTTGGCTCTTTGACAGGGAGATTAGCTGAGGTAGGGGAGGTTATGAAAAGGAGGAGAGTGCATATAATGTGTCTACAAGAGACAAAGTGGGTCGGAGATAAAGCAAGGGTGATAGCGCCTTGGGGTTATAAGCTTTGGTACACGGGTAAAGACAAAAGTCGTAATGGAGTGGGTATTGTCATTGATAAAGATTACATCGATGATGTGGTAAAAGTATCAAGAAAGAGTGATAGGATCATGAGTATTAAGCTTGTAATCGGGGATGAGGTGGTGCCTGCTATAAGTGCTTACGCACCTCAAGTAAGTTTGGATGCTTCTTTTCGACGAGCCTTCTGGGAAGATCTGGAAGAGGTTGTAGAACGAGTCCCTATTGGAGAGAAATTGATCATTGATGGTGACCTCAATGGGCATGTGGGTACTAGTCGAGTTGGCTTCGAGAGCATTCATCAGGGTTTTGGGTTCGGGGAGAGAAATGAAGCAGGAAGTGACATATTAGATTTTGCTTTGGCATATGACTTGGGTGTAATGAACACTTGGTTCGAGAAAAGACATTCTCATTTGGTGACTTATAGGAGTGGAGGAAATGCTAGTCAAATTGACTTCCTTTTGGTAAGGAATGTGCGGAGGAAAGAGTACACCGATTGCAAGGTCATACCCGGGGAAAGTGCCGCAACACAACATAGACTAGTGGTGCTTGATTTTTGGGGTAAGAGAGACTTGAGGAAGAGAAAGATAATCGGTGAGGCACGAATCAAGTGGTGGAAGCTACAAAGGGAAAACCAACAAGCGTTTTTGGATAAGGTTGGAAGTAGCGATATTTGGTCGGATTGCAAGGAGAAAGATATTGATGCAACGTGGGATAAATTGGAGCAGGTTGTAAAGGATTTGGCGAGGGAGGCGTTAGGGGAATCTAAAGGGAATAGAGCATCAAGTAAGGATACATCTTGGTGGAACGATGAGGTGAGACAAGCGATAAAGACAAAACGTGAATGCTACAAGGTTTTGGGGAAATGCATGAGTGATGAGAACTTTGAAAAGTACAAGGAGGCTAGACGAGCCGCTAAAAAGGTAGTACGAGATGCAAGGGCAAAAGTTAACCAAGAAGTGTATGCCAGGTTGGACACGAGAGAAGGAGAGAAGGATATTTATAAACTGGCTCGCATAAGAGACCGAAAGACGAGAAATATTGGGAGAATTAGGTGTGTGAAAGATATGGACGACAAGGTTCTAGTTCAGGATAACGAAATAAAGGCAAGATGGAGTTCTTACTTTGATACTTTATTCAATGAACATCAGGAACAAGGTTTTGGGGATGTAGAAGTAACACCAAGCATGGCTAATCGGGAATTTGTGCGTAGAATACAAAAGAGTGAAGTTAGAAAGGCGTTAAGGAAGATGGGGTCAAAGAAAGCAGAGGGACCGGATGGTATACCCATAGAAGTTTAGAGGTGCTTTGGGGAGAAAGGGATAGAATGGGTAACCATGCTCTTCAACAAGATTTGGAGGAGCAACAAGATGCCATCAGCTTGGAGGAGAAGCACTCTTGTCCCTTTGTACAAGAACAAAGGTGATGTTCAAGAGTGTTCCAACTATCGGGGAATTAAACTTATGAGTCATACGATGAAGTTATGGGAGCGGATAATCGAGCAAAGGCTTAGGAGATGTGTAGACATCTCGGATAACCAATTTGGATTTATGCCCGGGAGATCAACTATGGATGCGATTTTTATCATGAGACAGTTGATGGAACACCATCGGGACAAGAAGAAGGACTTGCATATGGTTTTTATTGACTTGGAAAAGGCATATGATAGGGTACCAAGAGAAGTACTTTGGTGGGCTTTGGCGAGAAAGGGTGTGTCTCAAAAATATATTGACCTTATAAAGGACATGTATGAGGGGGCTAATGCAAGTGTTCACACTAATGTTGGGAGAACGGAAGAATTTTCCATTACCATCGGGGTGCATCAAGGTTCTGCACTCAGTCCTTTTCTCTTTGCTATAGTTATGGATGAGTTGACAAGGGATATTCAGGACGACATCCCTTGGTGTATGATGTTTGCCGATGATACTGTGTTGATTGATGAGACGAAAGAGGTGGTGGAGAGAAAGTTGGAATTGTGGAGGCAGACTTTGGAGACTCGTGGGTTTAGGCTGAGCAGGAGTAAGACTGAGTATTTGAGGTGTCAGTTCACTAAGGTGGCGGGGTTGAGATCGACAGATGCGGGGAGTATTATTTTCGATGGGAATGTGGTTGAGGGGTCAGATTTCTTCAGATATCTAGGATCTATTATTCAAAAAGATGGGGAGTTAGACGGAGATGTGGCACACAGAATTAAAGCGGGATGGTTGAAATGGAAGAGCGCTTTAGGGTTTTTATGCGACAAAGATATGCCCAAAGATTAAAGGGAGAATTTTATCGCACGACAATTAGGCCTGCCTTACTTTACGGTTCCGAGTGTTGGGCCGTGAAACATTGTCACATTCAAAAGATGAGTGTGGCGGAGTTGCGTATGTTGAGGTGGATGTGCGGACATACAAGGAAAGATCGATTAAGGAATGAGGTGATTAGGGAAAAGGTAAAAGTGGCGCCAATAGAGGACAAGATGATGGAAAATCGACTAAGATGGTTTGGCCATGTGAGAAGGAGACCTATGGATTCACCAGTTAGGAGGCTGGAGACTTGGAGAACAGAAAAGGTCCCTAGAGGTAGAGGAAGACCGAGACAGACATGGTTGAGAGTGATAGAGCACGATATGAGATTTCTGGGGCTTGAAGAGAGTATGGTGACAGAGAGGGCACAATGGAGGGAAAGGATACATGTGGATTTTTAGTATTTGATGTTTTTCTGACATATTTAGTGTTTTTATTTAATTTAAAAAAATTAAATTATTTGTTCTTCTCTCCTTTATTACACTTTTTTTTACCAACCACTTTCTTTTATATTTTACTCGGTTTACTTTTAAGGCATTTCGGATCCTTAATTCTATTTCAGTTTTCAAAATCGTTTTAATCTTTTCTCTCGATTTAAACTTTAAGTTTTTATAAAAGAAATCCGGAATTCGATTTTAAAACCTGTAAGTTTAACTTGACTTTGCATTACATTTTCGCTCTCCCTTTGTTTTTCATTTTCCCTTTTCTATTCGCATTTTGAGGTGTGCGTTCACCCATGGAAGGTTCTAAAGGATGATTCATGCCAGCCGACCCCAAAGTATGGTGATAGTGTACTATGTGTACTTCTATGATTTAATGATGCGACGAACAATAATATTTATGTCTACCGCAATTGTCCGCAACTGATTTTTGTTGTTGTTGTTGTTGTTGTTGTTGTTGTTGTTGTTGTTGTTGTTGTTGTTGTTGTTGTTGTTGTTGTTGTTGTTGTTGTTGTTGTTGTTGTTGTTGTTGTTGTTGTTGTTGTTGTTGTTGTTGTTGTTGTTGTTGTTGTTGTTGTTGTTGTTGTTGTTGTTGTTGTTGTTGTTGTTGTTGTTGTTGTTGTTGTTGTTGTTGTTGTTGTTGTTGTTAAACATAAGACTTATAAGTATTTGTGGGATAAATATTATAAGACAAAAATGGACCATAATAAGAGCATGGCACCGGTTTTTGGAGGAGATAGGACACTTGTCCTAAGTCTTCTATTTTGTCTAAAAAGCTTATGACACCAACTACACTTGTCATGTTGCCTCTACCATATATGAGAATATCAATAAAGCTTTTGCATGTGATTTTTTGAGAAGAAAAATTGCTCTTAAAAGAGCATAAGTGGCCGGACCAATTGAGAGAAGGAGAACACTTTTGTTGTTCTTATTTTTCTCACTTATTCTCTCTAAAAGATGCTTATATTCATCACATGAAAAACCTCTCTCATTCATAGTTTTCTTTCTAAAAACTTGAGAAGTTTTGATCCAAATTGTTCATAAAAACTACTAATATTATTAATGTAATATATAAGTATTAGTAGTCAATTTTAAGGTAGATTACTAAATAAATATCTAGCTAATATTATTTAGTAGTGATAAGGGCTAATCTTGGGTGCAATCAAAAAGAGGGCTCCTAATATAGAGTCTTGGAGGATCATCCTAATACTCATCATAGCTCAAGAACAAGTGAAGGTAGGAGACCTTACTTGTGCCCAAAAATCCGAAAATAACAATGTAAGAATCATTGTTTTCTCATTTCATACCTTATTTAGTTATGCATGCACTAGATTGAATGAACTCACATTAATATGTTAATTAGTTCACTATTAGAAGAGTCTAATAATAGGTATATAAACCTAACAATTGGTATCAGAGCATAGGATGTTGCATGCATAATCGATTTATAGTTTTTTCGAGTTATTAGTAACTTAATTAAAACTAAAAATTTGTGATTTATTAGATAAAATCACGAAATATTGATGCATGTTATATATTCTGGTTCTAAAATATTTTTAGGTCATTTTTATGATTTATGGTATTTTATTGCTCATTTTAATGATTTTTAGTGAAATAATTACATTTTTATGAGTAAAATGAACTTTTATTTACTAAAAATGGTTAAACTTCACTAACGGTCGTGATTTTTTAGTATGACCTCACATAAATATTTTATGTATTGTATGTAAAAGTTCGTATTAATGTGATTAATATTTCATGATTTATGAATTTTATGAGATAAAAATGGTATAAATGGAGGTTAAATGACTAAAAATGGTTAAACTTAGTTTCTGACCTTAAAATATTTATATGACTTCACATGCATATTTTATTTATTGTATGTAAAATTTCGTATTAATTTGATTAATATTGCATGATTTATGATTTTTATGAGATAAAAATGGATTACAAGGAGGTAAAATGGTTAAATATAGTTAAACTTCGAAATAGGCCATGAAATTTTAATATGTTATCACATGCATGTTTTAATCACTGTGTGTAAAATTTGAAATGAACTTGATTCATTTTGCATGATTTATGAATTTTTAGTGTAAAATTGGCATAAATAGTGACTATTTTAGCATAAATAGCTTAAACAAACTGCATGGCATGAGAAAATTGTGTTAGGTTGCATTTATATCCCACTTATCAGATCTAAAGTTGTAAAATTCATTGGATTAATTTTTGTATACTTTAGATGTTTTATTTGATAAAACCGATAAATCGCAACTATATTTTTCTCAAAATAAATTCAAAAATTTTAACCATGATTTTTGATATTATGAGTGTCATGGAAATATTACAGAATTTTCAAAAATTTAAAATTCAAATTTGAAATTATTGTAATTTAATTTGGATTTATTTCATAATAGTTATGATTTTAAGGTCAAAATGAGCATAAAATTATATCAAGTTGAATTATTGTCAAAAATTATGTGATGAATAATTTTTGAGACCTAAGTATGTTAGGATAATTAACTTGAGCTTAAATTTGATTTAAGTATTGATTTGTGATTTTAATAAGTTATTATCACGCATTTCCATAAAACCGGGTTATATGAACGATATAAGTTAAATAGGGCAATTTGTCACATAATTTGTCATGATAGACACATATTATAATGCTGCATATTTCAATTGTTGAATGTCTTTTTATTTATATAATTTTGAATTATATAATTTTATCTTAGTATGGCCTTAGTTTTAATCAACATTACCCGTAATGAAAGGGAATATTGATTCGGTTGTAATTTAATGTGATCTCGTATCACTTTTATTTTTACTAGTTTATCATTTTATAAATGTATAATAGGAATAGCCATGTATTTTTATTATTATTTGTAATCACAGAGTTTTTTCAAGACGGTGTCATTCGGAAAGGTGTTCCGACGAAGACGGTGTTCTTGGGAGGCGTGCCACTTGAAGATTCAAGGGACCAAAGGAGTTGGTTTTCGAATATGTAATAGATTATTTGATTTTCTATTATAGGAAGGCCATGCTAGGAATTTAGTATTATTGCTTTGCATTTATTTTAATATGTTGCATGCATTGCCAAATCGCCATAACAACACATGCATTTCATATCGAAGTCATCGACCGTGTCAGTTATAATTATCGTAGCTCACCGCTTTAGTTCACTTAAAACGTGATAGATAATAAATTGACAAGACCTCTCACTAAATAATAATTGAGAATTAGCCTTACCAAATAGTAGAACCATGAATCCCAATTTCATAAAGAAGTAGGCTCGGCTCACCGGGGTGCTAAACTTGTTACGTTCGGTAAGTGGGTAGTAAATTGTTATTACATCGAAATTTGGATTGAGCTCAACGGAAGTATTCGTGACCGTAGTCGCATGTGTTCCGGGCTAAAGATAAATATTAAAGTAATTTTATCGACCGAGAGTTCTAGAAGTAGAATCGATTAAAGAGTTAATCCACCGAGTTATATTGATAAGAGATGAATCGGCTCACCGTGCCCGAGTTGGTATGAATTTGGATCTCGGAATCATTTATAATAGTTGGGTAGAGGTCACTATATAAATACAAAAACTTGTTTTTTAAAATATTTATAAGTTTTTTAAAACGATAAATGTTAATTATTTCCTTCATTTCCGTTTTTATAGTTATTTATCCGCAATGGTTTCATCTAATACTATTACACCGATCACCATTAATTCATGGCTCCAATCATTCAATGAAAAATGCTCCTTGTATGACAATGACCCGATTAGAGAACTACGCTTTGGCATTGGTGAGGATGGAAATATTTGCTATTTTACCACTTCTACACCTCCCACTCCCATACTCATGCCCCCATCCTTGGTAAGAGAATCATATGAGGAGAATCTTACAAATTCCAAGGTATCCTTGTTTGATGAAGCAAGGAGAAATATCAAATTGAGTGGGAGTTCTAGCAAGAGTGTCCTTGCAACTGAAAGGGGTAATGGTATTAATGAAGGAAAGGCAAAGAAGGGTAAGAAACCCAAATCCGATACTGATTTGGAAGTTGATAGTGAGACTACCACAACCAAAACCAAGAAGGGTGCCAAATCCTACAACGAATGTCATTATTGTAATGTCATGGGCCATTGGAAGCATAACTGCCCCAAGTATTTGGAAGATATCAATGTTGGACTTGTCATTCCACTTGGTACTATTTCTTCCGAAATCGTTGTTATTGATAAAATTATACCTCCACCTCAACGTGGGTATTGGATACCGGTTGTGGTTTTCACATTTGTAATCAAATACAGGGGTTTGGAAATGTGGAAAAGCTAAACAAGGGTGATATAGATCTCCGACAAGGAAATGGAGCTAAGGTAGCCGCCACTTCAATAGGGACTTATGTACTTGTTTTAGCTAATAGCCTTGAGTTGTTATCTACATGATTGTTATTATGTACCCACTTTGTCTAAAAACATTATTACCATTTATATGTTAGACATAGAAGGATTTTCTTTTGTCATCAAAAACAATCGTTGTATTTTGTTTAATATGACTTGGCCATGAGCCAAGCCATTTCTATCAATGGTATTCATGTTTTAGACACTTCCAACTCAACTAAAGATATCTATAACATACAATCCAAAAGACTCATAACTAGTGATCCAAATGATTTGTACATTTGGCTTTTTCAATTAGGTCACATAAATGAGAAATGCATTAAAAGGCTAGTGTCGACTAGATTTATTGGACCATTTGATTTTCAATCATATGGAATATGCGAATCTTGTCTCCTTTGCAAAATGATTCGTACTCCTTTAGTGGTAAAGGGTCAAAAGCAAGTGATTTGTTAGGACTAATACATGCCGATGTATGTGTTCCTATAAGCATCACCGCAAGGGGACATTATGACTACTTCGTCACTTTTACCGATGATTCAGGTAGATATGGGTATGTTTAATTAATCAAATATAAAGTGAAGCATTTGAGAAATTTAAAGAATTTCTAAATGACGTAGAGAACCAATTGAATAAAGTACTAAAGCATTACAATCCGATCGTAGTGGCAAAGATATTAGTAATGAATTTGATTTATTAAATATGGATTATGACCCTGTGTCACTACCCATAAGATCAAACTAATATGAGTCGGTTTGAGTTATCGAACTCAATTTTGGGAATTTGCAATCCAAAACGGACACGTTATTAAAAAAATGAATGGTCAACCAGGAGATACCTGAAATAGAGAGTCTATTTAACAAATTACATGGATCAGACTCGCATATGACATGAATCAAGCTGCCATAAAAGAGCTGGTCTTTTATGTGCTAATACGTCAGTCTAGACAAACTTTCTTACTTCACCATATATGCTTGTGACTCACACAATTATCTCTTAAGAAGATAGATGTATTTCTAAGAGATAGAGTGGGAGTAGATCATCACAAACATGTCTTATAGTTAATGTGTTACTTTTTGAAAGTAATGGAACTATAATCTATTGAGATAAAGTGGGAGTAAAGCACACATGTCTTATTGTTAATATGTTACTTTTCGAAAGTAATGGTATTATGACCTTGTCCCTAATCGACTCTGTTACATATAAGCTATAGCGTTACAATCCAAAAAATTGTCACTGAAGAGTAGATTTACTTTAAGGCGATGGTCTCTTTAAAGTAAATAGAGCTTTAGAGTACCTAAGTGCATAGATTGACATAAAGATGTTAATTAAAATAAATCATGTTGGGAATTGCCAGATTTCATTTTGATGAAAAATGGCAAATGATATTAAAATTCGCTTTTCTAAAATGGGAATTTAGAGAAGGATGTGTATGGAACACAAAATCTTAGATAAAGATCTAAGAATCCTAACATATTATGCAAAGCTTTCTTAAGTGATCCTAAAATGGTCTTAAGCAAGCATCAAAGGATTATACTTTTCGTTCATGTGATAATTGAGAATGTTTTCATTCACTTTGTTGAAGAATCATAATTACACATAAAGTTAAGTGGGAGCCAGAATTATTTTCCCATGTCTTATATGCTGATAACATATTACTTATTGAGAATAATGTACCAATACTCTCCTCTGCGAAAGAGTGATTGGGAGACTAGGAAAGAGTGCGATGCATTATAGATTTTTGAATCTATGTGTTGAATTTGAGAGAATATTGGCATAACAGTTGAGAGTCTTATGATGATAAGATCTTTCATATCTGTTTAACATCAACTAGGTTGAGTAGGTTATTCATGTTGATGAAAGTGGAATTGCTATGATAGAGTCATAGTCATTCACTGAACCTAATAAGTTGTTGATCATATGAAATCGATTGCTAATGTTTCCGCCATTAGAACGATTATGCCATCAAATGCACATGCCATGATGAAGCATATGCTTAGAGCATAATAAGTCAATAACAAGTTAATTCTAATGATGGTCTTGTGAAAGCCTTAAAGAACATCCTTTAAGATTCTTGAGAAGAATTAAGGATTTGTTCTTATGTTTGGATGATATACTAAGTTGTGTGTTGAAGGGTTACACAAACTTTAGTTTTTAAACCTATAAGGATTTATCGAAATCCTAGGCTGACTAGATAAGTATTTTAGTTTCGACCATTGCAAATTCTACAAACAGAATCTAAGTAAATTGTGATAAAATGGTCAACATAAGGAATGAGAGTGAATCCCTCTACCAAAGACTTTATCACAAGTTATATGATAACAATGAGAGCATCTTTCAAGCTAAAGAGCCCAAGTCTAGTAAGAAGACTAGACATATACTTAGATAAATTCATGTTATTAGAAATAACATTGAATAGAAGGAAATGACAATTCATAAAGTTGGAATGTTTGGATACATGGTATATCCACTTGCCAAGCTTTTATCGCTTTTCAACTATTGTAAAAGGTACACTTTAGATTATAAGATATGAAGTAGTAATAGTGTATTGACTATTCATATATGATAATCGCATTTGTCGTTTGAGTTTCTTTAAACTCATCCATTAGTTTTTTAAATCCAAATGGGTTGTTGAGACCTTATTGAACCCCATTAAAGTGAACTGAATTAACATAGTATTCGCCCCTAGTTACTTATAGAAGGTGACTTCTGAAAGTGACTAGAGTGTGATGCGATTTATGGAAAGTTCAAGTGCCATAGAGTCATGTGGGATGACTAATCGATCACATAGGCAGACTGTATGGGACACTCTGTCGGGCAGTGACCGCTTATAGAGTTCTGGTAATTCATAAAGCCTGGTCGTGGCAAGAGCTACTATAGTATTCTTATAAGTCAATTCTTTTGACTAGAGACTATTCGCCCAAGTTGGCACAAATTTCTGAATGGCTTTGATTTATACTCTACGACTGTCGTAACTGAAGTCAAATGAGTATATTTTGGGTCACGATGAACTGTGGATATACAAAGGGAATAGTGCGATAGGAATTGTCCACCCCCTTGTCAGGGTTATTTGAAATCTCAAGGCCACTCGAGGAGTAGTGAACTGAAAATGCATGGCCACGCTCGGAAGATATCTACGGTAGATAATTCCGGTCAGACAGTTACTCTCCAGATCGAGGAAACCACTCAAGATATGATCAAATGCAAGTACGACCTGCGAGACACCTTGCATTGAGTGGGAGTTTGTAATAGGACAAGAGAATTGGTGACGCACACTTGTCTCGGACAAGTGGGAGATTGTTGGAGTATGTGTCCTCAACAATAGTGCGATCACATGATTTAAAATCATTATTAAATCTCATAATAAGAATACGAAAGGGATGATAAATTAAATAGTCAACTGATCAACATTAATCGGTAACGATTGGCTTGCTAGAGTTTGACGTTACTGTTGTGTTGACGGTGGTGATCAGTTGATCCCTTAAAGTCACACCTAAAGGATGATGCCTTTATCAGTAAAATTAATTAGTTGTATATTGATACAAGTTAATTAATTCCTTAAATAAGAACAATTTATATTTATGAGAGGAAATATGTATCTTATTGTAATGTGATTAAATAAGATTCGATTTACTGGATTAATATATGAATTCACTAAATTATGTTGAGGTTTTATAAATGTTTCGAGGTAGAAGTAATTAGTTATTTACATTTACAAGAGGTTGTAAATTTAACTAACTAGCTATTATGAGACCCATTATATGTTGATATAATGATAAAATATTACTCAATATGTTGAGTGAATATATGTTTATTAATTTGTCACATAATTGTTGTATGATCAAATTAATACTCCCTCCAATTTCCTATTATCTTCCCTCTTTCCTTTTTCACACAAGTTTGATTATCTTCCCTCTTTCCTTTTTTGGTAAGTTTCATTCATTTTTTTTATTAATTTCTCTCTCCTAAAAAATCAACAACTCTCATTACTTTATCTATTCATTCTTTATTATTTTTTACTCATCATTCATTCTTTATTATTTTCTCTCACCTATAAATTTCACAACTTACAATACTTTATTCTACTTTATTCCTTCTTTCTTCCTCTTTCTTAATTTTTGTGCCCAAAAGAAAGGGGAAGATATAAGAAAATATGAGGGAGTATTTAATTATGTAAGATAATTAAACATAAGACTTATAAGCATTTGTGGGACAAATATTATAAGAGAAAAATGGACCACAATAAGAGCATGGCACCGGTTTTTGGAGGAGATAGGACACTTGTCCTAAGTCTTTTATTTTATCTAAAAAGCTTATGACACCAACTACACTTGTCATGTTGCCTCTACCATATATGAGACTATCAATAAAGCTTTTGCATGTGATTTTTTGAGAAGAAAAATTGCTCTTAAAAGAGCATAAGTGGCTGGACCACTTGAGAGAAGGAGAACACTTTTGTTGTTATTATTTTTCTCACTTATTCTCTCTAAAAGATGCTTACATTCATCACATGCAAAACCTCTATCATTCATAGTTTTCTTTCTAAAAACTTGAGAAGTTTTGATCCAAATTGTTCATAAAAACTACTAATATTATTAATGTAATATATGAGTATTAGTAGTCAATTTTAAGGTAGATTACTAAATAAATATCTAGCTAATATTTTTTTGGTAGTGATAAAGGTTAATCTTGGGTGCAATCAAAAGGAGGGCTCCTAATATAGAGTCTTGGAATAATACTCATCATAGCTCAAGAACAAGTGAAGGTAGGAGACCTTACTTGTGCCCAAAAATCCGAAAATTACAATGTAAGAATCATTGTTTTCTCATTTCATACCTTATTTAGTTATGCATGCACTAGATCTAATGAACTCAAATTAATATGTTAATTAGTTCACTATTAGAAGAGTATAATAATAGGTATATAAACCTAACAATTTTCAATGTAAGATTCATCTTTTGCATTTGATTAACATGAGCTCCTCTTGAGCTTCAGTTGATCATCACTTTGAATATGAGACTTCAATCTTGAATATAAAGTCTTCCTTTAGCTTACATGAACATTACTTGTATTCTTGATCATGAGATTTATTTGGATCACAAATCATCATTGCTAGATTATAACAGAGTCCAATCTATAAAGACTAACAAACAATTACAAGCAACATATATATACAATTTATAACACTTTTGTCATTATCAAAACATATCATATAACTATATGGTCCAACACTTATTGTTATCAATACATAACATTAATTTTATTTGATTAAGTTAATTTAATTGCTATTGATAGTTGAGATTTATCGTCAATCCTCACACCAAAAACAATTTGTAAAACTCCCAAATTAAGTAGTATAATGAGGGGATCGTTCGCAAAGATGGGGTGGATGTGTACTTAGTTCGTTTAAATACAAGTTTAGTCAAATAACAAAGAAAGTGGCGATAATAACTAAACTAAGACTAGAGCAAATAAAGGCGAGTTAACTAAGATAATGATATGCAAATAATTGATGGAAAACTAGGGTCTTTGGTTTCCCTTAAGCAAGGTAAACTAGATATGGGTGTCAACAAGTCTTGGGTAATTAAATCCTTAGGATCATGAACTAATTACTTAGTCTCTCTTAAAGTAGAATAACACAAAATCATCACAATACATTCAAACTCATCATAAACATACTATCAAGTACCCACATAAACTCTCATCTATGAAGATACTAAGCATAAATTTAAGAAAGGGATGAACTTTCATACACACAATTCATCAAACACCTTGTATGCATGCTTACAAAGACTAAATAATCAACCAAAACTCAAATATTAACAACCCATATTAATAGTTTAACCCTCACTTAAGTTCCCCCTAAACCCTAGAGGGGAACTACTCACTCATGGTGGATGAACAAGTATGAATAAATTAAGAACAACACACAAACATAACAATAAACATTATGGTAATTCAAACAACAATTAAAATGAAACAAAGATGTTAACAGTTGAAAACTAAAGTAAACAAGGAAGAAAATTATACCAATACTTAGGAAAGATTGAACTTTTGGATTAATAATGGAAGAAATTCTTCAAAATCTTCTCTTACAAACCCAAATATTAAATGGAAACAATTGAACTAAACTAGGTCTACACTAAATTGCTAAGTAATTAAAGTTTTATTAAGGAAAGATTAGTACTTGATTATTAAAAGCTTAACATAAATTGGGAAATGATTAGTAGTCTAGGGTTGTTGGTACAAGTGAGTTTTGAGAGGGTATATATAGTCTTCCATGAAATTAGGTCACAAATGAAGGATAGGTGCTGAAATGCGTCCTTGATGCTCTGTGCCGGCTGTAGGCTATCGACAGGGAGCCACTTTCCAATTCTGAACTTCAAAATTTGGTTAAGTATGAATGGGTGTCTCTGCCGGCTGGCCAGCTGCCGGCCTACCGGCAGAAGACACTTCATCTTCTTCTTTTCTTCCTTTTCTTTATTCCTCTTGAGCTCCCTATCGAGCCACCGATTGCCGGTACCTCTGCCGACAGCGCGCCTTTTCCTCTTTTGGCTTAAATTCTCCAATTTTTTCTGCTAAGGCATAAGGGGAGGGTTCCTTGCCGGCTTGCCTACCGGCAGAAAACTCTCCTAAGCTTCTCTTTTTTTTTTTTTTTTCCTTGAAGGTATGGAAGGGGTTCCTTGCCGGCTGGCCGACTGCTGGCCTACCTGCAGAGGAACCTTCTCAGCATTCCCTCCTCTTCTTCTCCCATAAAAGCTCCTTGTGTCTCCTTTCTTGCTTCCGTCCTCCAATCCCGACTCATTCCTTACAAAACGAGACGGACACATAAATTATGGGAGTAACGACACAAAATGCAAACACAGGGATATAAATCGTCCCGAAATGCGTCAAAATGCGCGGAAAAAGAGGAGGAAATGCTAACCAAATAAACACGCATCAAACTTCCCACACTTGTGTCTTAATCATCCCCGAGTAAGTAACCTAAGCAAGACTAGGACCCTTAACAAAGACTAAAAACTTGCACACTTTATTTATAATATTCGAATCGGGTTTAGCTTCACACGGAGCCCTTTCAACTCACAATTTGACACTTCATGTGTAACACCCCTTTCTTACCCGGCCAAGGTAATTAATTGGGAGATATTACCTTCTCGGTTTCCCGAGGTGGTAGATCGGAGATACAATAAAGAAACATTTATTATAAATGACAAGTTTAGTAATTACAAACCATTAACTAATGAATAAATACAACTCATGACCACTATACTCATCTAACCAACTATACTCGTCTCATGACTCATCAAGCTCCCCCCTCTCCCGTATGCTATCCAAACAACCTGTACTTAACCTGTTCCCCATATGACCACAGTATATCATATGGATCGACACAGGCCACCCCAAAAGAGATAGGTGACAATTACACAGACACAACAAACGCCAGTTTCAATAAACAAATAAAGTGTGACGCGACTCAAGTGTGTGAACATGCAACATGACTACTAGTATGAATGGCATAATATCAAATGACTACCACCATGGTACTGGGACACGTCCAGATATACCGACAACCACGCTGTTACCGAGACACGCCCATTTATACCGATAACCACAAACAGGTACCGGGACACGCCCAGACGTACCGGGTCCGGAAGCTAACCAGATCCCCTGCCAGACGTCATGTCTCAACTACACGAGTCTCTCCGTAACTTAAGCCATTAATATGCACATCTCTCTTGGAGTGGGAAGTTCCAAGAGGCGACTTAAGCGTAAGACGGTCTCCCAACCGTCTTACATCTCCAAAACAACAAAAACAACAACAAATCCTCCAACATATATGATAATGACCAATACATGAATCACACCCAACATATCATTATCATCCTCTTAATGATGTGATTACAACTAAACATGTTATAATACAAATGCCCTAATTATGTAAGACTAACTACAACATCAACATAAACAACATCAGATTATTGAAACCGAGTAGGATTAACCTACCTTTTAGCAACCTCCTCAAGCTACTCGAATCCGGACCGAAACCGTCTCATCCTAAAAAAATCACATAATACCTATCACAATACATACTATACTAATATACACTACAAAGCCCCTTATTATTACCCCTTAATTACCTATATTACTCCTGCTAAATACTAATTAGTTACCCATAATGAATTCCCCCAAAAGTTAGGGTTTAAAAGACTACAAAATGGTAGATCTTTACTTACTAGATGAAGGAGATGAAGAGGAAGGTGGTAAATCTTCTAATCCAAGCTTGAATCTCAAGTAGTAGGTGTTTGCGAGGATTTAAAGAGAAGGGAGAGAGTTTGGAGAGATAAGGAGGAAGATGGAAATGATTTTAGGGTTAGGGGAGAAAGGGGTTTAATCCCGTGTTTTGAAAATAGCATCACTCGACCGAGTGGACCCACTCGATCCGCTGTAACTCTACTTGGTCTTGTCTAGGTCTAGTGTACGACTATCCTTCCCTCCCAAGTGATCTCTTATCGGTCTAAAGGTCCTCTCACGCGTCCCAAGGTCTAAGTACAGGTCCTATAAAGGCTGGGTGTTACAATCTTCCCTCCTGAAAATGAACTTCATCCTCGAAGTTCGCCTCACCCTCACTTTTCCTTAACAGTTTCTTATGTCTCATTCGTGTCATGTGATGAACGTTATCGTGGTACGCTCAATCAAACACATTTATAATCTCAACAAACAACTAGATAGTGGTTAAGTCGAGGTCGATCTACGAGACAGTGTGCTTTGGGTTCTAAGTCTATCTATCTCAATTTATGCTAGTGTCACAATTGGTTTGGGTTGGAGTTGTGTTCTAAGCTACAACAATGAAATGTAAACAATTGAAAAACAAGATAAGTAAATAGAAATAAGGGTGTAAACAAATGATTAACAATACTAGGGAATCATGGGATCATAGGGGAATCATGGTGGAAAAGCATAAATGAATCAGATAGATGCAAGCAATTATTATTGTTGGAATCAAGTTAGTGTATATCTTACAATTCCTAGGGAAACTTAGGTCTCGGAGCCGAGTCGGTCAAGACTTTACAACAGCTAAAAGTCGACTTGGTTTTCCCTATTCATGGTGAGACAAATAGATGAGTCCTAGGAAGGTTTGGGCCCCGGAGCCGAGTCGGTCAAGACTTTACAACACCTACAATCTACTTAATTCTTCCTATTCAACTATATGCATGGTCTAACAAGCCTTGAGTTGGTTTATGTCTTACAAGTCTTGTTGAAAGGATAAGATAACTATGCAAGTGAAAGGATACTATACTCTCTAATTAAAATCATTTAATTTTAGATCTAAATAACTCTTTTAATTAGATGTTGATCTTATGCATGTATAACAAATTATTAATCGAAAGGTAAAGAAAATGTTCCTTACAATATTCAAAACGGTTTTAAGGGTACAAGTAAGAACACCTTTCTTACTTGTTCTTGAGCTCAAAATAAATAGATGATCCTCCTTGTCTCAATAGTGTGAGAACCTTCTGTTAATTATACTTTGTACCAAGACTAATCCAAAATCTCTACTAATATTAACTAGATATTAAGTAGAAATATTCCCTAGTTTTTACTCTTATATTACATACATTACTACACTAGTAATATGTAGATTAATATGAGTATGTGGAGAGTTGGTGTATTTTAGAGGTTTTAAGAATTTTGCATGTATGGAAGGGAGTAAGAATGAGCAACCAACAAATGAGCACAAAAGTGCTCTTTATATTGGTACCACATGGCACACCCACATGACAAGTGGAGGTCTTGCTCTTATTTTAATCTTGCATGCAAAAGGTTTGAGTGTAAGAGTAAGAATCATCATTATGGTGTAAGATACTAATGTCATATGCACATGACATTAGTTAGAAATTTGGACAAAGTAAAGAGTAAAATAATACTCTCCAAAACCGGTGGCCATGTGCCATATTTGTCCAATTTAGATTTTTAACATTTGTCCCACCAATACTTATAAATCATGTGATCAATTATCTTATATAATTAATTATTAATATGATCATTTAATAATTAAATATCACTATTAATCAAATAATATACACTCAACACTTAAGTAGTATACTACCATTATATTATTATATAATGGGTAACATAATTAGTAGTTAGTTAAATTTACAACCCCTTGTAAATATAAATAACTTATTACCTCTACCTTAAAATATTTATAAAACCTCAACTAATTTAGTAACTCAACATTTAATTACTAAATTAAATCTTATTTAATCATATTACAATAAGATATACAATTCAACTCACATCAAGAGGGATTAATTAATCTCTATCAAATACAATTAATTAATTATCTATTTGGGTTTCATCCTTTAGGTGTGACCTTAAGGGATCAACTGACCACCACTGTCAAACGATAGTAATGTCAAACTCTACTCAGCCAATCATTACCGATTAATGTTGATCAGTTGATTTATATAAATGAATCATCCCTTTATGTATTCTTATCATGAGTTTCAATAATGTGATCGCACTATCGTCGAGGACACATACTCCAACAATCTCCCACTTGTCCGAGACAAGTGTGCGTCACCAATTCTCTTGTCCTATTACAATCTCCCACTCAATGCAAGGTGTCTTGCAGGTCGTTCTTGCAATTGATCATATGAAGAGTGGTTTCCTCGGTCTGGAGAGTAACTGTCTGATCGGAATTATCTACCATAGATACCTTTTGAGCGTGGCCACGCATTTCCAGTTCACTACTCCTCGAGTGGCCCTGAGATTTTTAAATAACCCTGACAAGGGGATGGACAATTCCTATCGCACTATTCCCTTTGTTTAGCCACAGCTCATCATGCCCCAAGAGATGCCCATTTGACCCCATTTACGAAAGTCGTAGAGCATAACTCAAAGTCACTCAGAATCTGTGCCAACTTGGGCGAATAGTCTTTACTCAAATAATTGACTCAAAAGAATACTATAGTAGCTCTCGCCAGGACCAGGCTGTATATGAATTACCAGAACTCTATAAGCGGTCACTGCCCGATAGAGTGTCCCTTACAGTCTGCCTATGTGATCGACTAGTCATCTCTTATGACTCTATCATACTTGAACTTGCCATCAATCACATCACACTCTAGTCACTTCGAGACGTCACCTCATATAAGTGACTAGGGGCTAATACTATGTTAATCCAGTTCACTTAAATAGGTTTCAATATTGGTTCGACAACCTATTTGGAAAACAAAGTATTATAAGAAAAGAGTTTTGAATAAAACTCAAACGATGAATGTATTATCACATATGTAAAATTGATACTATATCAATTACTACATAATCTATAATCCATACTTAATATTGTATACATCCATACATCTCAACTCAATTGAAATGGCATGACTTATCATGCTAAGCCTATGAGAAGGCTTTGGTTAGTAAGCCTTAGCAACACATTGCACTTTCCCTAATATTATTGTGTACTTTTTCCCTTTGTTACGTATAATCTTTATTATAAAACTTTTGAGTAGTGTCTAAATCCAATTTAGACATAGGCTTCAGAGCCTTGATTAGCTCCCACTGATCTCACAGTGAGTAGGGATAGGACCTTCGGTTAAAGGAATGAACTACCATAGTTCCTCCAATTCACAAAACCGAATCCTTATATCATCCCTTCCTTCTTGCATATCTCATTACTGCAAGTGTACTTAATTTCTGTTGTGTATATCTCGTTTGTTCAACTACCTAAGATGTTTCTAGCAGATATCCTCCTTAAATAATATAGCCAAGATGGTTCTCCAACCATCCTTATGTGTTTAGAATATGGTTTTTTTGTAACTTATTGCACATAAATCCAACGATTATTTCTACACACTTATCCTCTCTAATCTATCACTATAAATTCAGATACCAAATATGTCTTGCACCTCTTCCTAGTCTCCCAATCACTTCTTCACGGAAGAGAGTATTGGTCCATCATTCTCAATGAATAATATGTTATCAACATATGAGACATAGAAGACATATCATTAGTGCTTCTTGAGTACTAATGGATAGACTATATGGCTATATAGTGACTTTCACATAAATTCGATTTATAACCTTTCGTCATACTCTAAGTATACGAATTATAAGAATGGCGATACATCTTAGCTTAATGAATTAATCCCGTAGTGGAAGCAAGTAGATTCAATTTCTACATGTTCAATACCTTTGAACATGTCTAAACTCTTATCAATATAAGAATATTCATTTAACGCTAATATCCTCTTAGAACTATCTTTATAGGTCTGGATACCTTAGAGATGTATTATTCCTCTCCTAAGTCTTTCATTATTCACAATGATCAATATGTCGTTCACATATAAGACTATTAACACAACATTACTCCCACTAAACTTCATGTATAAACATAACTACTCGACAATTCGAGACATGTTTATCACATGATCAAAACATACAATTCAACTCCTTAACTTCTACTTAAGATTTCTTCTTAAGTTTGTATTCTAGCTTAGGATAGTCGCGATTTACAAAACTCATGCAAGATGATTTTAAAATCCAACTATATCAAATCACATCTGAATATAATGAAGCGTTGTTGTTGCGTGCAAAACCTTTACCACCAACCAACGAAGCTAAATAAACATTTTCATGTTTATGCTTGCTTCAAACTTTTGAAGAGTTGAAACTAGATAAATCATCTTAATAAGTTACATGTTTGTTATTTTCAAAATAACATGATTCCTGTCTACTTAGATTTCGAAAATATTTATTGATTTTTGACCAAGAAGGAACATCTTCCCACGTCTTATTCTCAGTTTGTGGCTCTTGAACATTTTCTCCCACTCTGTCTATAAGAAATAATCTTCTTTTCTTTGATAGACAACATCACGAGCCAAAAACCCTTTGTTTTCGTGATCATGTAGGAAGAGAGAGCACATGTTTATTATCGAAACAAGTTACAATTCAGGCACCATGCCTAATCATATCTCATATAAAATGTAGATGATTGCTTTAATTATGTTTTGTTTTAGTGGAATAAATAAATACTAGACAAATTGTGATAGAAACTACTTCCAACTTTATAGTAAAGATTCAATCATATCATAATGAAAATGAACTTGTGATACCATATCACACTCCTTTTGGTGGATATAAAAGTCTTCACTTTATTGTTCCCAATTTTAACAAAGTACTAATACTTTGGTTTTATAATCTCTAGGTTTTGATACTTTTAAACATTCGTTGAACTTGTTCAAAGAATCTCTCTTCTTACCTCATTAAGTGGATACCAAGTATCTATCTAGCTCGCCGGTAGAAGAGATGAAGAAGTAATAACCTTTTCTGATTGAAATTGTATTCGACCATACACTTCAAAGTGTAAATATGGCGAATATCTCGCTTTATTCATAATCCTTCTCTAGAAAGAAGTCATGAATTAATCTTGCTTTGAATACAAGATTCGTACACACTAAGAGATTTCCAATCAAATGGTTTGGGACACTAGTCAAAACTAGTTTCTAAATGCAATTTTCAATCAAGAATTGAGAAATGATTGGGGTCACCTACTTGAGTCTTATATATATATATATATATATATATACATATATATATATATATATATATATATATATATATATATATATATATATATATATATATATATATATATATATATATATATATATATATATGACATTTATTTTTAGTTTGAATATAATTACCTTGATTTGTATGGTTTCACCATAATCTTAATCGTGGTATATAAGGGCACAACGCTTGTTTTAATTGCACAATAGTGAAACCTTTTGTGTTTTTCTCCAAAAACTTGAATTATATTCTTATTTAGACTTAGTGTACATCATAACAATTATTGAGGTACAATTCTAAATGCAAAACTAAAATGAATACACTATAACACTTATATGGATGAAATGGCAACTACCGTAGTTCCATTCATGTAAATTTCTGAATTTATTCTTGCTAGTCGTCGTACGATTATTCAATGTTAGGATTCCAAGGATTTACAAAACCCTCGGATTGTGTTATGAACACATCCTCCTCTAAATACCCATTTAGAAAGGTGGTTTTGACATCCTTTTGCCATATTTTATAATTATGAAATGTGGCAATTTTTAACATGATTCACAGATTAGTATCAAATACTCATGACGTGATAATTCGCAAGAATGCAATGTCAATGTCATTGATATTCAAGAAGGAATATGTTGGAGTCACACAACCAACTTCCTTGATCTTTACTTATTTGGGGTTTGTATCTAATTTAGTGTCTAACACTTTCTCTTTCGAGCCTAGTTCTATCCTTAACAATTAAGATAGGTACTTACTTCTTATTGCTCCTACTAACTTTAAGAATTTCTACTTGATGAAGACTTATCTTCATATAAGTTTCTAGTTAATCCTTCACAAGGATGAACTTTATTGTGGTATTTGGTCAATCAAAATTTCTAACAAATTAATTAACCAATAATACATTGTCATGTGCTTAACAACTTAAGTGCTTGATGATAAGTGTTTAGTTTGAGCAATAAGGCTTTTGAACCATTGATGCATAGAAGAATTATCAAAATATATTTTGACTAATCTTTACCTCTAGTCATATTTCTTTACAAGAAATTATGCATAGGCATGTTAGGAATTTTAAGATGCTAATCTTATATTTACATAGGACGATTCCTATTGAGTTCTATGGAATAGAACGATTCCTATGGAGCCAGTCCATTACCTATGATAGGGTTCATTTGAGGATTTAGAAAGAGATTCTATTTGTCGATAGTAATAGTGGTTTAGCGGAGACTTGTGTTACAATCGAATTGATATCATATATTAGTAGGAGCGATAATAAAGAACAATATTAAACAACAAAATAATGGGAAAAACAACATTCATCGTTTAAAATATGAAAAGCATTTTAGCATGTTTTATCATTTATATAATGACCTCCACCCAATTATATAAATGATTCCGAGATCCAAATTCATATTAACTCGGGCACGGGAAACCGATACATCCCTCACTAATATAACTCGGTGGGTTAACTCTTTAACCGATTCTACAATTAGAACTCTCGGTCGATGAAATTACGTTACATTTATCTCTAGCCTCGGAACATAAGACTGGTCTTCATGTTCCGTTGAGACTAACCAAATTTCGCGTGTAATAACTTGTTATTACCCCACTTACCCGATGAAAAATGAAAGTACCACGGGAAACCGAATCTACCCCAAATGTCAAAGGGATTCATGGGTCCTAATATTTGGAAAGGCTAATCTCAATTTTAAATATGTGAAAGGTCTTGTCGATTTATTATCTATCACTTTTATGTGAACTATATTAGTGAACTAACGATAATTATAATCGACACGGTCAAAAAGACGATATATAAAAATGCATGTGATGTTAATGGCGATTTGGCAATGCATGTAACATATAAAGAAAAATGCAAAGCAATTAATAAATTTCCTAGTATGGCCTTTCTAAAAATAGAAAATCTAATATTCTATTACAAATTCGGAAACCAACTCCTTTGGTCCCTTGAATCTTCAATAGCACGCCTCCCAAGGACAAACACCGTCTTCATCGGAACTCCTTTCCGAATGGCACCGTATTTAGGAAACTCCGGAATTACAAATAATTTAATAATAAAATATACATTGCAATTCCTATTATACATTTGTAAAATAAAATCTAATACAAAATAAAATAAAAGTGAAACGAGATCACATTAAATTTCAACCGAATCAATATTCCCTTTCATTACGGGTAATATCGATTTAAAAACTAAGGCCATACTAAAATAAAATTACATAATTATAAAATTATATAAATAAAATATGACATTCATCAATAAAATTGCAGCATTATAATATGTAGAGTAAATTAATAATAAATCCCTTTTATATATCACTTTTCTAAAATAACTCTCTTTTGAAAAGTTTTTAATAACTTACTCCAATCAAATGTTCTCAGTTCAAAAGTTACACCCATTTTGTCTTTCCGGTGACATATTCCGTCACTTTTCAAAATTTCAGTTTTAAGGCCTAAATTTATGACCAAAATACCCCTAGCTCCTCTTTTATATCCTCCTCCTGTCTTCTAACTCTCTTACTCTCTTCACTTGAATGCTTTATCCCTCTTCTTAGATTGTTTCCCCAATTAAGATAATGTTCATCCCTCTTCTGTTGTTTATTGAATGCCTTTCAAGCATCTCGTCACGCTACATCTGGAAAAACACAAACATAATTGCTTGTTTCCGTTCTCTCAACATAATTGCTTGGTTCAAGCATTTGATCCATGATATGCTGCAAATTAGAAATCTCGGCATTATGGTTTTGAACCCAGATTTGGGGGTTTCAAACCCAGAAATTAGGGTTTCAAAACCCAGAAATTTCGCAAAATAAACCCAGAAAGTAGGGTTTACAACACACAAAATAGGGCTATGAACAAATAAATTATGGTAAAACTAAATAGATTTGCAATTAAACCCAGAAATTCGAGAGCCATGTTATCTTTTCGCCAGAAAATTTTACCCAGAAACTTTGAACGTTATGATAGAACTTTTCTCCAACTACACCTCTGCCTAAGTACAAATCCAAGCAAATTATTTGGGTTGACTCCTTTGCATTTTGTACGTCTACATACCGAATTGCTCGAAGCATCTTATCGAGCCGCTTCAATGAAACAGCCTTAACTCGGACATAATAACAACTTGAAAAGGAGCATTTTTGCTTGATTCAACAAGCTCAAATTTGGGGGAAATTTTAGAGTAAAAATTTGATTTTGAATGTCATGAAAATGAGAGAAAAATTTGGGTGAAAAGTGGAGTAACATGAATGTTGTCTAAATATTATCACAGGGGCATAACGGTCATAAAAAATAACTTTTCACCCGAAAGACGAAATGGGTGCAACTTTTGAACTGAGAACATTTTATGGGAGTAAATTATTAAAAAGTTTTCATAAGGTTGTTATTTTAGAAAAGTGGTTTATAAAAGGGAGTAATTGTTAATTTACTCTAATATGTATCTAACATGCCAAATTATGTGCTAAATCGCCCTATTTAATTTATATCGTAAATATAGTCCGGTTATCTTAGGATTCAAAAATTAGTCATCACTCAATTTTTGACAATAATTCAACTTGTTTTATCATTTATGCTCATTTTTGACCTTAAAATCATAACCTTTTATGATATAAATCCAAATTAAATTAAAATAATTTCAAAATTTGAATTTTAAATTTTTGAACATTATGGAAAAATTCCATGATACTCATAATGTCAAAAATCAAGGTTAAAATCTTCGAATTTATTTCGAGAAAATATAGTTGCATTTAATCGGTTTTATCAAATAAAAAATCTAAAGCATATGAAAATTAATATAAAATGTTCCAACTTTAGATCTGATTTGTGGGATAATAATGCCACCTAAAATAATTTTCTCATGCGATGTAATTCATTTTAGCTATTTTTGCTAAAATAGTCACTATTTATGTCATTTTTACACTAAAAAATTCATAAATCATGCAAAATGAATCAAGTTCATCTAAAATTTTACAACCAGTGAGTAAAATGTGCATGTGACAACATATTAAAATTTCATGGCCTGTTTCGAAGTTTAACTAATTTTAACCATTTTAGGGCTTTTTTCAGCATTCCTTTAGCAAGGCTAGCGCTGGTTTTTTCGCTTTCTATTCAAAAAGGCCGGTCGGGACGGAATCCGCGAACGTCCTGCGCACCCCCTTTTTTGTAAGGCAGGAGAAAGAAATCCTCAACCAGAACCACATTTTATCCTTTTGCGTGCGGTATATGTTCGAGGGGAAAAAAGACCTCTTTTATGTTTTCTGATCGGAGCGCAAAAACCGGGATTTTAGTAGTACGCGACATGCCTTCTTCTTTTTGAGTAGGCGGAACCGGGAAAGCGCATTCCGTCAATAGGAGGACGGCTTAAGGAAGATCAGAAGAAAGGTCAACTGTAAATCCAAAAGCGCTCAAACTGAATCACGCCAACGTTATGGAAGTTCCTAGATTGTGTGAAATAAGAGTAGTACCAAAGGCAGCGCCTCAATATCTATCTCGCGACTTTTCCAAAAAGAGCGTAACTTGCTCATAAAGTCTCGTAAAAGATGGCAATTGGAGGCCCCTTTTTGTAGAAAATTACCTCCATTTATGTCATTTTTATCTCATAAAAATTATACATCATGCAAAATTAATCACATTAATACGAATTTTTACAAACAATAAGTAAAATATGCATGTGAGGTCATATAAAAAATTCAAGGTCAGAGACAAAGTTTAACTATTTTTAGCATTTTAAACAACATTTTAATCAATAAAATGTAATAAAATTACTAAAAAACATTAAAATGAGCTAAAAAATATCATAAATCATCAAAATGACCTAAATTTATTTTAGGACCAGCATATATGACATGCAAAAATTTTCGTGACTTTATCTTCATAAATCACAAATTTTAGTTTTAATTAAGTTACAAATAACTCGGAAAAACCAAACCGATTATGCATGCAACTGTTGGAGTATGTGTCCTCAACAATAGTGCGATCACATGTATAAATCTCAAATTAAGAATACATAAGGGATGATTCAATTATAAGTCAACTGATCAACATTAATCAGTAATAATTGGCTGACTAGCGTTTGACGTTATTGTCGTGTTGACGGTGGTGATCAGTTGATCCCTTAAAGTCACACCTAAAGGATGAGACCCAAATAAATAATTAATTAATTGTATTCGATACGGATTAATTAATCCCTTATTTATATGAGTTGGATTTTGTATCTTATTGTAAAGTGATTAAATAAGATTCGATTTAGTGGATTAATATATTAATTTACTAAATTATGTTGAGGTTTTATAAATATTTTGAGGTAGAGGTAATTAGTTATTTACATTTAAAAGAGGTTGTAAATTTAACTAACTAGCTATTATGAGACCCATTATATGTTGATATAATGGTAAAATATTACTCAATAAGTTGAGTGAATATATGTTTATTAATTTGTCACATAATTGTTATGTGATTAAATTAATACTTGATTATGTAAGATAATTCAACATAAGACTATTAAGCATTTATAGGACAAATGTTATAAGACAAAAATGAACCCATATGTATTCAAGTGCACCGTCCAAAATGGTGAGCATGCTTGAGTTTTTGGTTGTCATTTTGTTGTTGGAAAGATGCTCCAACATCTTATGACATGCGTTATTCATGCTAGCATACCACCTACACATAAAGAATATTGCATAAGACAAAATAAGAAAACCAAAATGCTCTACATAAGGAGCATTTGGACGGCACATGTAAAAAATAAGAAGAGAATAATTGTTGTTCTCATTTTTACTCTACCTTTCTCTCAAAATATCACACATGCAAATCCTCTAAACTCATATATACTAATTTTACTAATGTTTAGCAAATATTACTAGTGTAGTAATATTAGTTATATTAAGGGAATATTACTACCTAATGTCAAGTTAATATTAGTAGTAATTTTGGGTCAAATCTTGGGTGCAATTAAAAGGAGGGCTCCTAATATAGAGTCTTGGAGGATCATCCTAATACTTATCATAGCTCAAGAACAAGTGAAGGTAGGAGAACTTACTTGTGCCCATTTCGTGCCATACAACAATGTAAGGAACATTGTTTTTCCTTCCTTATTCTTTTAT
Source organism: Silene latifolia (assembly GCF_048544455.1). Taxonomy (NCBI): domain Eukaryota; kingdom Viridiplantae; phylum Streptophyta; class Magnoliopsida; order Caryophyllales; family Caryophyllaceae; genus Silene; species Silene latifolia. Next base: position 67,180,992 of record NC_133533.1, on the reverse strand, counting down.
TTTGTTATGCATGCACTAGATCCACTATGACAAATTTAATATGTTGATTAAATCACTATTATAAATGTCTAATAATAGGTATATGAACCTAACAATTGGTATCAGAGCATAGAATGTTGCATGCATAATCGATTTATAGTTTTTTCGACTTATTAGTAACTTAATTAAAACTAAAAATTTGTGATTTAATAGATAAAGCCACGAAATCTTAATGCATGTTGTATATTATGGTCCTAAAATGTATTTAGGTCATTTTTATGATTTATGGTATTTTATTGCTCATTTTAATGATTTTTAGTAATTTTATTACATTTTTATGATTAAAATGGTATTTAAAATACTAAAAATAGTTAAACATAGTCTCTGATCTTGAAATTTTTATATGACCTCACATGAATATTTTAATTATTGTATGTAAAATAAAAATGATTTATATTGCATGATTTATGATTTTATGAGATAAAATGGCATAAAAGGAGGTTAAAATGGTTAAAAATAGTTAAACTTCGAAATAGGCCATGAAATTTTAGTATGTTGTCACATGCACATGTTACTCACTGTGTGTAAAATTTAAGATGAACTTGAATTATTTTGCATGATTTATGAATTTTTAGTGAAAAATGACATAAATAGTGACTATTTTAGCTAAAATAGCTAAAACAAATTACATGGTATGAGAAAATTATTTTAGGTTGCATTTATATCCCACGTATCAGATATAAAGTTGTAAAATTGATTAGATTAATTTTTGTATGCTTTAGATATTTTATTTGATAAAACTGATAAATCGCAACTACTTTTTTCTCGAAATAAATTTGAAAATTTTAACCATGATTTTTGACATTATGAGTGTCATGGATATATTCCAGAATGTTCAAAAATTTAAAATTTAAATTCTGAAATTATTGTAATTAAATTTGGATTTATTTCATAAATGTTATGATTTTGGGGTCAAAATGAGGATAAAATTATATCAAGTTGAATTATTGTCAAAAATTGAGTAATGACTAATTTTTGAGACCTAAGAGTGTTAGGATAATTAACTTGGACTAAAATTAGTTTTTAGTATTAATTTACGATTTTAATAAGTTTAAAAAATCGTGAATGTCCATAAAACCGGGTTATATATATGATATAAGTTTAAACAAGGCGATTTGGCACATAATCTGGCATGATGGACACATATTATAATCCTGCATTTTTCATTGATGAATGTCATATTTTATTTATGTAATTTTGAATTATGTAACTTTATCTTAGTATGGCCTTAGTTTTTTAATCGATATTACCCGTAATGTAAGGGGATATTGATTCGCTTGTAATTTAATGTGATCTCGTATCACTTTTTATTTTTACTAGTTTTTCATATTACAAATGTATAATAGGAATAACTTTGTATTTTATTATTATTTGTAATTCCGGAGTTCCTTCAAGACGGTGCCATTCGGAAAGGCGTTTCGACAAAGACGGTGTCCTAGGAGGCGTGCCACTTGAAGATTCAAGGGATCAAAGGAGTTGGTTTCCGATTATGTAATAAATTATTTGAGTTTCTATTTTAGGAAGGCCATACTTGGAATTTATTTTTTGCCTTGCATTTCTTTTAATATGTTGCATGCATTGCCAAATCGCCATAACAACACATGCATATCATATCGAGTCTTCGACCGTGTCAATTATAATTATCGATAATTCGACTTTTAGCTCACTTAAAATTGATAGATAATAAATTGACAAGACCTTTACATTTAAAAGATTGAGACTTAGTCTTGTCAAATAGTAGGAGCCCATGAATCTCAATTTCATAAGGGGTACAATAGGATTTTTCGGGGTGCTTTTATTGACGTTGGGTAAGTGGGGTAATAAGTAGTTATTACACTTGGAAAGTTTGGTTGATCTCAATGAAGGTAGTTTGTAACCGTAGCCGCAATAGGTTCGGGCTAAAGATGAAATTAATGTAAAATCATCGACCGAGAGTTCTAAATGCAGAATCGGTTAAGAGGGTTAACCTACCAAGTTATATTAATAAAGGTATAGAAGGCCCGTTGGCTCACATCCAAGTTAATATGAATTTTGGATCTCAGAATCATTTATTATAGTTGGGTAGAGGTCACTATATAAATGCTATACTTGTATTTACAAGTATTATAACGATAAATGTTAATTGTTTCCTTCATCTCCGTTTTTGTAGTTATTTTTCCGCAATGGATTCATCTAATACTCTTACACCGATCACCATTAATTCGTGGCTCCAATCATTCAATGAAAAATGCTCCTTATATGACAATGATACGACTAGAGAACTACGCTTTGACATTGGTGAGGATGGAAATCTTTGCTACCTTACCACTTCCACACCTCCCACTCCCATATTCACGCCCACCTCTTTGGTAAGAGAATCTTGTGAGGATAATCTCACAAATTCCATGGCATCCTTGTTTGTAGAAGCAAGGAGAAATATTATATTGAGTGAGAGTTCTAGCAAGAATGTCATTGCACCTGAAAGGCGTAATGGTATTATTAAAGGAAAGGCAAAGAAGGGTAAGAAACCCAAACCCAATAATGGATTGGAAGTGGATAGTGAGACTACCACAACCAAAACCAAGAAGGGTGCCCAATCCTACGATGAATGTCATTATTGTAATGTCATGGGCCATTGGAAGCGAAATTGCTCCAAGTATTTGGGAGATATCAATGTTGGACTTGACGCTCCACTTGGTAATATTTCTTCCGAAATATTTGTTATTGATATAAATTATACTTCCACCTCAACGTAGGTATTGGATACCGGTTGTGGTTCTCACCTTTGTAATCATTTACAGAGGCTTAGAAATGTGGAAAAGCTAAACAAGGATGATGTATATCTCTGACTAGGAAATGGAGCTAGGGTAGCCACCACTTCAAGAGGGACTTATGTACTTGTTTTAGCTAACGGCTTTGAGTTTTACTTACATAATTGTTATTTTGTACCTTCTTTATCGAAGAACATTATTTCCGTTGCCATGTTAGACATGGAAGGATTTTCTTTTGCTATTAAGAATAATTGTTGTGAAATTTCTAAGAATAACTTGGCCATAGGCCAAGGCACTTCAATTAATGGCATTTATGTTCTTGAAACTTTAAACTCGAGCAAAGATATCTATAACATACAATCCAAAAGACTCAAAAAAAGTGATCCAAATGAATCATACATTTGGCATTGTCGATTAGGTCACATAAACGAGAAATACATCAAAAGGCTAGTGTCAACTAGAATTATTGGGCCATTTGATTTTCAATCACATGGAATATGCGAATCTTGTCTCCTTAGAAAAATCATTCGTGCTCCCTTTAGTGGTAAAGGGACACGAGGAAGTGATTTATTGGGACTAATGCACACCGATGTATGTGGTCCAATGAGTATCACCGCTAGGGGAAATTATGACTACTTCATCACTTTTACCGACGATTTAAGTAGATATGGGTATGTTTACTTAATCAAATATAAAAGTGAAGCTTTTGAGAAATTTAAAGAATTTCAAAAGGAAGTAGAGAACCAATTGAATAAGAAAATTAAAGCATTACGATCCGATCGTGGTGGCGAATATCTAAGTAATGAATTTGATTCTCACTTATGGATTTTGACCTTGTGTCACTACCTATAAGATCAAACTAATATGAGTCGGGTTGAGTTGTCGAACTCACTTTTGGTGATTTGCAATCCAAAACGGACACATTATTTTAAACGAAAGGTCAACCTAGAGATACTTAAAATAACAAGTCTATTTAACAAATGACATGGATCAGACTGACATATTACATGAATCAAACTGCCATAATAGAGCTGGTCTATTTATGAGCTGACACGTCAGTCTAGACAAACTTGTATTACTTCACCATATATGTTTGTAGCTCACAAAGCTATCTCTTAAGAAGATAGAAGTATTTCTAAGAAATAGAGTGGGAGTAGATCGTCACAAACATGTCTTATAGTTAATGTGTTACTTTTTGAAAGTAATGGAACTATAATCTATTGAGATAGAGTGGGAGTAACGTACACATGTCTTATTGTTAATATGTTACTTTTCGAAAGTAATGGAATTATGACCTATTGAATGATCAATTGCGAGTAGTCCCAAATCGACTTTGTTGCATAAAAGCCATATTATTACAATCCAAAAATTTTTTTTTTATACTCAAGAGTAGATTTACTTTAAGGCGATGGTCTCTTTAAAGTAAATAGAGCTTTAGAATACCTAAAAGTATAGATAGACATGAAGATGTTAATCAAGATAAATCATGTTAGGAATTGCCACATTTCATTTGATGAAGAATGACAAATGATATTAAAAATTCGCTTTTCTAAAATTGGAATTTAGAGAAGGATGTGTACGGAACACAAAACCTTAGATAAAGATCTAAGAATCCTAACATATTATGCAAAGTTTACATAAGCGATCCTAGAATGGTCTTAAGCAAGCATCAAAGGTTGTAATAATCATACTTTTTGTTCATGTGATAATTGAGAATGGTTTCATTCACATTGTTGAAAGAATCATGTTTATACATGAAATTAAGTTGGAGCCAGAATTATTTTTCCCATGTCTTATATGTTGATAACATACTACTCATTGAGAATAATGTACCAATTCTCTCCTCTGTGAAAGAGTGATTGGGAGACTAGGAAAAGGTGCGATGTATTCTAGATTTCCGAATCTATGTGTTAAATTTGAGAGAATATTGGCATAGAGTCGAGAGCCTTATGATGATAAGATCTTTCATATCTTAAACATCAACATATCAAGAAGGTTTTTCTTATTGATGAAAGTGGGATTACTTAGAGCCAGTAGTAAAATCACCCACTGAACCTGAGAGTTGATGGACGCATGAAGTTGAATCCTAATGTTTCCGCCATTGGATTAATCATGTATCCAATAACATGTGCACACAACTTGATGACTTGTATGCCTGGTGCATGACAAGTCAATAACAAGTCAATTCAAGTGAAGATCATCAGATAGTCGTCAAGGACATCCTTGAGTTCTCTAGGAGGACTAAGGGTTCATTCTTGTGTTTGGAAGAGATGTTGGATTATGTATCGAAGAATACACAAACTTAAGTTTCCAAACTTATTGAGATGATTTGAGATCTCAGGCTGGACTTGTTGATGATTATCAAAAGTGCAAATAGCTAGAGAGACCTTAAAGTGTCAGTCATTGCAATTCTACGAACGGAGTCTGACTACATTTTGATAAGGATAAGGTGGTTTATAAAGGAACCATTAGTAGGTCTTTCCACCAAAGATCCTATCACAAGTTATATGATAACAGTGGGAGTATCTTTCAAGTTAAAGAACCCAAAGTCTAGTTACAAGACTAGATATGTACTTGGAAAATTTCATTCGAGATTACATCGATAGAAGGAAATTATAGTTTTTCGAAGTCGGAATGGATGATGTACTTTCCAACCAAATTATTTTTGCAAGCTTGATGAAATCACCATGAAGTTTCATGGATTTTATATGCTTTAGATTATAAGATGTGCAGTAATAATATTGTATTGATTACTGATATATGATAAATCGCATTTATCATTTGAGTTTTATTTAAAAAATATTTTATTACTGTGTTATATCCAAATGGGTTGTTGAGACAATATTGAACCCCATTGAAGTGAACTGAATTGACATAGTATGTGCCCCTGGTTACTTATAGGAGGTGACGTCTCGAAGTGACTAGAGTGTGATGCGATTGATGGCAAGTTCAAATGCCATAGAGTCGTAAGAGATGGCTTGTCAATCACATAGGCAGACTGTATGGGACACTCTGTCGGGCTGTGACCGCTTATAGAGTTCTGGAAATTCATAAAGCCTGGTCGTGGCAAGAGCTACTATATTATTCTTATGAGTCGATTCTTTTGACTAGAGACTATTCGCCCAAGTTGGCACAAGTTTCTGATTGGCTTTGATTTATACTCTACGACTGTCATAACTGAAGTCAAATGAGTATATTTTGGGTTATGATGAACTGTGGCTATACGAAGGGAATAGTGCGATAGGAATTGTCCACCCCCTTGTCAGGGTTGTTTGAAAACTCAGGGCCACTCGAGGAGTAGTGAACTGAAAATGCGTGGCCACGCTCGGATGGTATCTACGGTAGATAATTCCGGTCAGTCAGTTACTCTCCAGATCGAGGAAGCCACTCAAGATATGATCAAATGCAATTACGACCTACAAGACACCTTGCATTGAGTGGGAGATTGTAATAGGACAAGAGAATTGGTGACGAACACTTGTCTCGGACAAGTGGGAGATTGTTGGAGTATGTGTCCTCAACAATAGTGCGATCACATGTATAAATCTCAAATTAAGAATTCATAAGGGATGATTCAATTATAAGTCAACTGATCAACTTTAATCAGTAATAATTGGCTGACTAGAGTTTGACGTTACTGTCGATATGACGGTGGTGATCAGTTGGTCTCTGAAGGTCACACCTAAAGGATGAGACCCAAATAAATAATTAATTAATTGTATTCGATACGGATTAATTAATCCCTTATTTATATAAGTTGGATTTTGTATCTTATTGTAATGTGATTAAATAAGATTCGATTTAGTGGATTAATATATTAATTTACTAAATTATGTTGAGGTTTTATAAATATTTCGAGGTAGAGGTAATTAGTTATTTACATTTACAAGAGGTTGTAAATTTAACTAACTAGCTATTATGGGACCCATTATATATTAATATAATGGTAAAATATTACTCAATAAGTTGAGTGAATATATGTTTATTAATTTGTCACATAATTGTTATGTGATTAAATTAATACTTGATTATGTAAGATAATTAAACATAAGATTATTAAGCATTTGTGGGACAAATATTATAAGACAAAAATGGACCCATATGTACTCAAGTGCACCGTCCAAAATGGTGAGCATGCTTGAGTTTTTGGTTTTGCCATTTTGTTGTTGGAAAGATGCTCCAACATCTTATGACATGCTTTATTCATGGTAGCCTACCACTTACACATAAAGAATATTGCATAAGACAAAATAAGCAAACCAAAATGCTCTACATAAGGAGCATTTGGACGGCACATGTTATAAATAAGAGGAGAATAATTGTTGTTCTTATTTTTACTCTACCTTTCTCTCAAAATATCAAACATGCAAATCCTCTAAACTCAAATATACTCATTTTACTAATGTTTAGCAAATATTACTAGTGTAGTAATATTAGTTATATTAAGGGAATATTACTACCTAATGTCTAGTTAATATTAGTAGCAATTTTGGGACAAATCTTGGGTGCAATCAAAAGGAGGGCTCCTAATATAGAGTCTTGGAGGACCATCCTAATACTTATCATAGCTCAAGAACAAGTGAAGGTAGGAGACCTTACATGTGCCCATTTCGTGCCATACAACAATGTAAGGAACATTGTTTTTCCTTCCTTATTCTTTTATTTTGTTATGCATGCACTAAATCCACTATGACAAATTTAATATTTTGATTAAATCACTATTCGAAATGTCTAATAATAGGTACATGAACCTAACAGCAACAACCATTTGCTCTGATACCACTTGAAAGGATACTATACCCTCTAATTAAACTCATTTAATTTTAGACCTAAATAACTCTTTTAATTAGATGTTGATCTTATGCATGCATAACAAATTATTATTAGAAAGGTAAAGAAAATGTTCCTTACAATATTCAAAACGGTTTTAAGGGAACAAGTAAGAACACCTTTCTTACTTGTTCTTGAGCTCAAAATAAATGGATGATCCTCCTTGTCTCAATAGTGTGAGAACCTTCTGTTAATTATACTTTGTACCAAGACTAATCCAAAATCTCTACTAATATTAACTAGATATTAAGTAGAAATATTCCCTAGTTTTACTCTAATATTACATACATTACTACACAAGTAATATGTAGATTAATATGAGTATGTGGAGAGTTGGTGTATTTGATGTGACCATAATTAGCGCATATTTAGTCCCCGAATTAGCCTTGTTCCCATGCTTTTTAGTGCATATTTGGGTCATTTATTGTCTTTAGTTCTTTGTTTTGCATATTCTTTGAGGTTTTGTGTCCTTGGTAGGAAAGGAGTGCAAACCTTGCATTTTCATGGCAAAATGAGACTAAATTGATTGAATTCAATGACCAAGCATCAAGGAGAGACAAGATTAGAAGGCCTTTGTACATATTATAGTAGATGAGCAATGTTGAGGAAAGATCCTTGCATCCCCAAAGAAATCCCAAGGATTTTATGAAGAAAAGGGAAGAAAAGAAGAAGAAACAAGACTGAGGAGCAATCCGTGCGGATTGTCCTGAATCCGCCCGTCCCCAGCACCACAATCCGTGCGTCTTCCCCCAAAGACGCCCGGGTAGCAGCTACCAGAAGACGTGCGTCTTCCCCCAAAGACGCCCGGGCAGAGACCGTTGAATCCGGCCGTCCCGTGCCTAAGACGCACGGATTCCAGTCCAGCACAAATCCGTTTCTTCAAGCTTCAAAGAAAGATGCCCTTCCTTCGAAAAATACCGGCGTTTCCCTGCTCAAATCTCAAAAGTGTAATTACTAGTTTAGCCCTTAGTTAACCCTAATGCATCCACCTAATTTCCACTATAAATACCCCATTAGTCTAATTAGAAGAGCATGTTCTTCTTATCAATTCTTAGAGTAGTTAATATCAATCAAATCTTTCTTTAGTTTTGTAATCAACAATTAATCAAGTTTTAATACAAGTTTTATTTCCTTAATCTCTCCTTTGTTCATCCTTTATTTTGGGTAATTGAAGATTATTTGGGTTATTGGGAGATTGACAACCTCTCAATCAAGCATCAAGTACTTCTTTTATTCTTTGCTTTATTATTAGAATCATTAGTAGGTATAATTCTCTTAATCCCTTTTTAATTATTGTTAATTACTTTCATTTGTTCATCATGTTTCATTTTGTTGGTATGATTGACAACCTTGCTAGCATGATCAACATGATAATGAGTGAGTAGTGACCTAGCTAGGGTTAATGGGTAATTAGGGGAAACCAACATGGGGAATGATTCATGCTTAAATTAATATACTTTCATGGTTTATTTGCTTGCTTGTTTTGATCTCAACTCATGCACATGTTATGTTTGATGAAATGCGAGTCTATGAATCCTTGCATTTTTTTTACCCATCACCTATCTTTTCAATGAGACTTGTAAGACATAAACCAACTCGAGTCTCATTAGACCATGCATGTTGTTGAGTAGGGAAGACTAAGTCGACTTGTAGGTGTTGTACAATCTAATCGATTCGGCTCCGGGACCCAAAATTTCCTAGGATTGTAAGATATAACCCAACTCAATCCATCACAACAATAATTGCTTGCTTATAATTTGAGAACATGTTTGTATGATCAATTTCCATGATTCCCCTATGACCCCATGACACCCTAGTGATTTTTATCAATTGTTTACAACCCTTTTAATTCATCTTGCTTGTTTATTTTCATTGCTATTTAGTTTAGTGGCCTTCTACATCAACCCAAATTGTAACACCCCTAAGACACCACTAGTTTCAATAGAAATATCATCTCAATTCCCGTCCCTTGGGATCCGACCTTTACTTGCCTCTTTACTAATTGTAGAGTTGTTTGTGAAGCTATAAATTGTGTTTTGGTCTAGGTGCTCCTAACGACAAGTTACCGAAAAAATTTAGTCCCGACCAAAAAATGGCGCCGTTGCCGGGGACGGTGTTAACTTGATTTAGATTCTCTTATATTGTTATTAGTTGTGTCTTTCTTTAGCTTGGGGAAGTAAAACTCCTCAAGGTTTGTTCTAATTGTTTTCGAGTTGTTTGATATTTTGCATGTCTAGAAGGTCACAAGGTGATTTGTCACCTTTTGATCGTGAAATTGAAAGAACTTTGACAACCAATAGAAGACTTGCTAGGAGAAATTTGAGAGGTATTAGTGAGGTTGTAGATATTCAACCAAATATTGAGTTCATCAACCCTTTTGCAATAGAAGGTGAGGAGAACCCAACACAAAATACCACACAAAATGCCTAAGTTTTCATCACATTCCGTACCCACCGAGGAGAACCTACCCAATGGTACTCCCACACCACAACATTTGACCGGAAATTTTATTGCCAAATCCGCCTTTATCCAATTAGTCGAAAGGAGCCAATTTGGGGGATGCCTAGTGAAGACCCTCATTCTCATATGGAAACCTTTTGTGACCATTGTGATGCGATTTCTCAAACCGGTGTAACTCAAGACCAAATTCGATGGGTCTTATTTCCTTTTTCTCTAATTTGCACCGCGAAACAATGGTTAAAGGGCCTTGATAAGGCCACTCTCGGAATTGATTCTTGGAAGAAGTTGGCTCTAGCTTTCTACAAAAAATTCTACCCACCGGAAAAGACTAACATGCTAAGAGCTCAAATTACGGGCTTTAAGCAAAGGGATGAAGAATCTTTGTATGAAGCTTGGGAGCGGTTCAAGGGAATTTGTCGCTCATGTCCTCACCATGGACTTAGCGAGTGGTTCTTGGTACAACAATTTTGGAACGGTCTATATGAAGATTCAAGGAACATTGTCAACATGGGATCAAATGGAATGTTCACCGAAGTTGATGACAATCAAACTTGGAACAAAATTGAGGAAATGGCGGTCCATAACTCACAATATAGTAGACCTCGCAAGGCTACTAGAGGAGGAAAGCATGAAGTGGACTCCGTTACTCAATTGGGTGCTCAACTTAGTGCTCACATTGACACAATCAATTTGAAGTTTGAAAAAGCTATGGCTAGACTTGAAGAAGCCTCAAAATCACCAAAGCATCATGTTAATGCCATGACGGCATCTTCATCAATCCCAAGTGGGATATGTGAGAATTGTGGAACTTTGGGACATGACCAAAGTGAATGTAGGGGAACAAATGAACAAGTGAATGCTTTCCAAGCATACAAGAGTGGTACCCCTTATTCCAACTATTACAATGAAAACACCAAATTCCATCCAAATCTCTCATACAAAAGCCAAAATGTTCAAAACCCTCAAACAACATACACCCCACCTCCCATGAGAAACCAAAATCAAAGACCCTTTTACAACCAAAACCAAGGTTACGAAAATCAAAATCCATATAATCAACAAAATGACCAAGGTTTTGATGTTCAAAAAGCGGTCCTTCAAATGCAAAAGAATCAACAAGAATTTTTCACTCAAATGCAAAAAGATAGTTAAGCAAAGGAAACCACCATCAACAACATTCTAGCTCACACCAAAATGTTGGAAACCCAATTGACTCAACTAGCATCTTCAAGCTCACAAAGACAAAAGGGGAAATTACCACCTCAAAGTAATCCCCCTAGACATGAAACGGTTAGTGCCATTCACTTGAGAAGTGGTACAAGGTATGAAGCACCGAAGAAACAAGTTGAGGATGAAGTTGTGGAAGCTAGTGATAAGGAATAAATTGTGAAAAACTCCAAAGATGGGGAACCATCAAAAGAAGAAATTTCAAAGAAAAATGAAGACAAGGTCAAGGAGAAGGAGCCCATTGTGATTAGACTTCCTTTTCCAAGTCGTCAAGCCAAGCCCAAATTTGATGACCAACTTGGAAAGTTTATGGAAATTGTGAAGAATTTGGAAGTATCAATTCCTTTCACGGAATTAATCAATCACGTGGCGGCCTATGCGAAATACATGAAAGACATCCTCACAAAGAAGAAGTCGATCCGGAAGCTTGAGACTATCGCCTTCACTAAGGTGAGTAGTGCAATACTTCAAGGGAGTTCACCTCCAAAACTCAAGGATCCGGGAAGCTTCTCAATACCGTGTACCATTGGCGACACCACGATCAACAAAGCCTTATGTGATCTAGGGGCTAGTGTGAGTGTTATGCCGTACTCGGTGAGTAAAATGTTGGGGATGGGAGAGCTTAAATGCACCAATATCACACTCCAAATGGCCGATAGATCGACGAAGACACCATTAGGGATATGGGAAGATGTTCCCGTACGAATTGGGAAGTTTTTCATCTCGGTGGACTTTGTCATTGTTGATATGGAAGAAGATTCCAACATTCAAATCATTCTAGGAAGACCTTTCTTACACACCGCGGGTGCGGTGATTGATGTAAAACATGGAGAGCTCACTCTAGAAGTGGGAGACGAGAGTATAACTTTTAATCTTGACAAGACTATGAGAGCTCCCCGTTTACATGAACCGTGTTTTATGATCGATCATTATAGTCGAAAGGATGATAGGAAGAAGTCGGAACTCCAATGGAAGAAGAAAATTAAAGATGCTCCATTCAAAGAGCAAGTGAATTGTGACAAAGAGAGCTTGCAAAGCTCACCAAAGTCAAGTAATGAAGAAGATGGCCTTATTGGCCAAGAAAAGGAAATGGAAAAGTTGTCTCCATCAAATCAAGAGATTTTCAATGATCAACTTAATGAAGTTTATGGTCTTTGGGATGACGAATTTGAAGGGATTTTCAATCCCTACATTGGTAATGCCATCGATCAAGACCGACAACAAGGGCCAAGGTCTTTTGAAAACCTTTATCATGACAATGAACAAGCATTTGATTACTTTTTCAAGGTGTTAAGCAACATCAACAACACCTTGAACATGCCCCCTTGACATCTCATCAAGAATAAGAGTTTGGTGGAGTTGATGGGTGATGTCGTCGGGTCACATCCAATCAAAAACATTTATAATACTCAACAAACTACTAGTTAGCGGTAAGTCGAGGTCGATCCATGGGACGGTGTGCTTTGGGTTCTAAGTCTATCTAGGTCCATTTATGCTAGTGTCACGATTGATTTGGGTTTGTAGTTGTGTCCTAGACTAATGAAAGTAACAAAGTAAAGCAAACAATAAAAGGAAGGATGTAAACAAATGATTAAAAGTGCTAGGATATCATGGGGTCATAGGGGATTCATGGTGTTGATCATACAAACATGTTTACAAAGTTGCAAGCAATTAATGTTGTGGAGGAACCGAGTTGGTTTATGTCTTACGGTTCATAGGAAGGGTTGGGTCCCGGAGCCGAATCGATTAGATTGTACAACACCTACAAGTCGACTTACTTTCCTCCTATTCAACTTTTATGCATGGTCTAACAAGACTCGAGTTGGTTTATATCTTACGAGTCAAGTTGAGTAGATAAGAGATGGTTGTAAATGCAAGGATTCATAGGCTTAGCATTTCATCAAACATAACATGTGCATAAAGTTGACATCACAACAAGTAAGCAATTTGATTATGAAAACATATTAGATTAAGCATGAATCAATCCCATGTTGGTTTTCCCTAATTACCTATTAATCCTAGCTAAAGAAACTACTCATTCATTATCAAGTTTAACATGCTAACAAGGTTGTCAATCATATTAACAAGGTAAAACATGATGAACAAGTAAGAAAGATTAACAATAATTAAAACAAGGATTAAGAGGATTATACCTATGGAGATTACAAAATAATAATGCAAAGAGTAATAGAAGGACTTGATGATTGATGGAAGGTTGTCAATCTCCCAATAAACCCAATAACCTTTAATTACCCAAAAGTAACAAACTTGAACAATAATTAAGGAGAGATTAATGTGTAATTTGTGGAAAGATTAAAGAGTAAACTATTCTAATCTACTCCTAATCTAATCTAAGAGAAGGATTGATTTAACCTAATGAGAACTTCATAAAAGGATCCCTTTTGATTATTTACAAGTGGGGTATTTATAGTAGAAATTAGGTGGATGCATTAGGGTTAACTAAGGGCTAAACTAGTAATTACACTTTTGAGTTTAGAGCAGGGAGACGCCGGTATTTTTCTAAGGAAGGGCTTCTTTCTTTGAAGCTTGAAGAAGACGAAATTGTGCTGTGAAGGAATCCGGGCGGTTTGGTGTCGGGACGGGCGGATTGTAGAAGGGGAAGACGGGCGGATTTAGGAGAAGAAGCACGTCTTCTGTGATTTGGGGACGGCCGAATTCTAGAGAATCCGCACGGGTTGGAGTGCTATCTCGTTTTCTCTTCTATTCTTCCCTTTCCTTCATTTCCACTTTATTCTTGTGGGATTGGCCTTTAGTTCTCGCTTCCTCTTCATACTAGTCCATCAAATATCGTCAAATAGCTTCCGATTACGCACGAAAGGCGGGAATTTCCGCATTATCATCTTCTTTCCTACAAAACATATGAAATGCGATAGAAAAGAAAATAGGAAGGTTTTGACGGATAAAATGGCCATAGAATGCTATAATAGTATGCAAAATAGGCTCAATTAGGGGACTAAATGTGCGCAAATAATGTTCACATCAAATATCCCCAAACCGAACCTTTACTCGTCCCGAATAAAGAGGTGACAAAAACTAGACCTTTATTTAAACTAACCTACTAATATAACCGATATGAGACAATTAGCGGGTCTCACTCCGCCCCTTCAACTCACAACAAGGCAACCATGAGGTAGGATGCCTTCTTGCAAGGCAAGGTGGGTATTGCCAAAATGGCGACACATCCAAACATTAAGCACACAAAATCAAGTAATGGATGCATCTACAAAAGGAATAGCCACTTCCTCATCAAGTGGCGGAGGTAACCAAAAGAGAACAAATTTAAGAGCATATAATCCTTCACAAATACTAGTTCAACAAATTACTAAGGCTAAGAGGATGACACTAATCACCTCCAAATGGTGTTAAACTAGACTACTTTCGTCCTCAATTTCCAAATGCTTTCGTCAAGAGCGATCGGATGGTGGTGGATTGATGATCCCTATGATGCTAGTAGCATATGACATGACAAGTCTCGAATTCTCTACAAAAGTAAAGGTCATGGATCGTCCCAAGCTCGACAAAGTGGCTTGACAAAAGGCTTTTTGGGAATGAAATGCTCAAATCTTTATAAACAAAGGGTGGATATGCCTAGTATTCGAAAATTGACCTCATTCAACTTTCACATTTCAAAAATTTAAGATGGGGTTTGTCCCTTCCGGGCTAGTGTCCTTTGCTTTCGCCAATCGCTTATTAGGCAACCGGTTAACCTCTAGACAATAGCTTTTCGGGGTGATAGTCACTCTGTCTCTGGGCGGTCGAATTCACAACCGTGTGGGGGCCCAATTCAATGGATCCCTCTCCAAAGCACATCAAAGTGGTACGCCTCCATCAAAACAACTAAATTTCTCAACATTTCAACATTTCATAACATTTGAGGTTTCCTTAGCAATAAATTACTTCCACATGACAAAATTTTCGAAATGAGCACTTCAAACTTATTGATAGAAAAAGTATTTTTGGGTTGCCTTACCAAAAGGTCAATCAAGGTCACCTAGACAAGTTAACCAAGTCCACATCGCATCACGGGGTTGGATAGGTGACTCACATGCAAACCCTTGACTAGGCTTTAGGTCATGGGTCAAAAGACACTAGTATGACACAATCTAGGGTGTTTTACAACCATTCTAGTAGGCAAAGTCTTAAGTTGAAAAAGTATTTGTAATGGGTTAGTTGCTCTTGTCAAAGTTCTCAATTAGGCACTTTTCAAAATGTTTTATCTAAATGCAACTACATGCCATGATGCAACTATTATATACATTCTAATGCAAGTGATTCTATCAACTAATATGACATATAAACTAAATGCAAGTCCTAAGTTCACATTGTTATACCGCATCAATCAAAATAAAGCCACATAGTCATTAACATAAAGAGGGAAAAGGAGATTGGAAAGATCATACCATGGGGTCTTCATGATCCTCATGTCTCGGATGTGGCGTAGTCAATCAATGTGAACAAGGATAGAACAAACACAATATATACAACAGTATATACATGACTACACTAAAAAGGAAATAAACTTGTTTTTGGGTTTTTAAATTTTTCAAATTTTTATGGTTTTTGTTGTTATGAAATTAAAAGACATTTTTTTGTGATTTTTCGAAAATTTTCAATTTTTATGTATTTTTGGAATATAAATTCCCGCGCCATTTTGATGGGTGATGTCGTCGGGTCACATCCAATCAAACACATTTATAATACTCAACAAACTACTAGTTAGCGGTAAGTCGAGGTCGATCCATGGGACGGTGTGCTTTGGGTTCTAAGTCTATCTATCTCAATTTATGCTAGTGTCACGATTGATTTGGGTTTGTAGTTGTGTCCTAGACTAATAAAAGTAACAAAGTAAAGCAAACAATAAAGGAAGGATGTAAACAAATGATTAAAAGTGCTAGGATATCATGGGATCATAGGGGATTCATGGTGTTGATCATACAAACATGTTTACAAAGTTGCAAGCAATTAATGTTGTGGAGGAACCGAGTTGGTTTATGTCTTACGGTTCATAGGAAGGGTTGGGTCCCGGAGCCGAATCGATTAGATTGTACAACACCTACAAGTCGACTTACTTTCCTCCTATTCAACTTCTATGCATGGTCTAACAAGACTCGAGTTGGTTTATATCTTACGAGTCAAGTTGAGTAGATAAGAGATGGTTGTAAATGCAAGGATTCATAGGCTTAGCATTTCATCAAACATAACATGTGCATAAAGTTGACATCACAACAAGCAAGCAATTTGATTATGAAAACATATTAGATTAAGCATGAATCAATCCCATGTTGGTTTTCCCTAATTACCCATTAATCCTAGTTAAAGAAACTACTCATTTATTATCAAGTTTAACATGCTAACAAGGTTGTCAATCATATTAACAAGGTAAAACATGATGAACAAGTAAGAAAGATTAACAATAATTAAAACAAGGATTAAGAGGATTATACCTATGGAGATTCCAAAATAATAATGCAAAGAGTAATAGAAGGACTTGATGATTGATGGAAGGTTGTCAATCTCCCAATAAACCCAATAACCTTCAATTACCCAAAAGTAACAAACTTGAACAATAATTAAGGAGAGATTAATGTGTAATTTGTGAAAAGATTAAAGAGTAATCTATTCTCATCTACTCCTAATCTAATCTAAGAGAAGGATTGATTTAACCTAATGAGAACTTCATAAAAGGATCCCTTTGATTATTTACAAGTGGGGTATTTATAGTAGAAATTAGGTGGATGCATTAGGGTTAACTAAGGGCTAAACTAGTAATTACACTTTTGAGTTTAGAGCAGGGAGACGCCGGTATTTTTCGAAGGAAGAGCTTCTTTCTTTGAAGCTTGAAGAAGACGAAATTGTGCTGTGAAGGAATCCGGACGGATTGGTGTCGGGACGGGCGGATTGTAGAAGGGGAAGACGGGCGGATTTGGGAGAAGACGCACGTCTTCTGTGGTTTCGGGACGGCCGGATTCTAGAGAATCCGCACGGGTTGGAGTGCTATCTCGTTTTCTCTTCTATTCTTCCCTTTCCTTCATTTCCACTTTATTCTTGTGGGATTGACCTTTAGTTCTCGCTTCCTCTTCATACTAGTCCATCAAATAACGTCAAATATCTTCCGAATACGCACGAAAGGCGGGAATTTCCGCCTTATCATCTTCTTTCCTACAAAACATATGAAATGCGATAGAAAAGCAAATAGGAAGGTTTTGACGGATAAAATGGCCATAGAATGCTATAATAGTATGCAAAATAGGCTCAATTAGGGGACTAAATGTGCGCAAATAATGTTCACATCAAATATCCCCAAACCGAACCTTTACTCGTCCCGAGTAAAGAGGTGACAAAAACTAGACCTTTATTTAAACTAACCTACTAATATAACCGATATGAGACAATTAGCGGGTCTCACTCCGCCCCTTCAACTCACAACAAGGCAACCATGAGGTAGGATGCCTTCTTGCAAGGCAAGGTGGGTCTTGCCAAAATGGCGACACATCCAAACATTAAGCACACAAAATCAAGTAATGGATGCATCTACAAAAGGAATAGCCACTTCCTCATCAAGTGGCGGAGGCAACCAAAAGAGAACAAATTTAAGAGCACATAATCCTTCACAACTACTAGTTCAACAAATTACTAAGGCTAAGAGGATTGCACTAAATCACCTCCAAATGGTGTTAAACTAGACTACTTTCGTCCTCAATTTCCAAATGCTTTCGTCAAGAGCGATCAGATGGTGGTGGAATGATGATCCCTATGATGCTAGTAGCATATGACATGACAAGTCTCGAATTCTCTACAAAAGTAAAGGTCATGGATCGTCCCAAGCTCGACAAAGTGGCTTGACAAAAGGCTTTTTGGGAATGAAATGCTCAAATCTTTATAAACAAAGGGTGGATATGACTAGTATTCGAAAATTGACCTCATTCAACTTTCACATTTCAAAAATTTAAGATGGGGTTTGTCCCTTCCAGGCTAGTGTCCTTTGCTTTCGCCAATCGCTTATTAGGCAACCGGTTAACCTCTAGACCATAGCTTTTCGGGGTGATAGTCACTCTGTCTCTGGGCGGTCGAATTCACAACCGTGTGGGGGCCCAATTTAATGGATCCCTCTCCAAAGCACATCGAAGTGGTACGCCTCCATCAAAACAACTAAATTTCTCAACATTTCAACATTTCATAACATTTGAGGTTTCCTTAGCAATAAATTACTTCCACATGACAAAATTTTCGAAATGAGCACTTCAAACTTATTGATAGAAAAAGTATTTTGGGTTGCCTTACCACAAGGTCAATCAAGGTCACCTAGACAAGTTAACCAAGTCCACATCGCATCACGGGGTTGGATAGGTGACTCACATGCAAACCCTTGACTAGGCTTTGGGTCATGGGTCAAAAGACACTAGTATGACACAATCTAGGGTGTTTTACAATCATTCTAGTAGGCAAAGTCTTAAGTTGAAAAAGTATTTGTAATGGGTTAGTTGCTCTTGTCAAAGTTCTCAATTAGGCACTTTTCAAAATGTTTTATCTAAATGTAACTACATGCCATGATGCAACTATTATATACATTCTAATGCAAGTGATTCTATCAACTAATATGACATATAAACTAAATGCAAGTCCTAAGTTCACATTGTTATACCGCATCAATCAAAATAAAGCCACATAGTCATTAACATAAAGAGGGAAAAGGAGATTGGAAAGATCATACCATGGGGTCTTCATGATCCTCATGTCTCGGATGTGGCGTAGTCAATCAATGTGAACAAGGATAGAACAAACACAATATATACAACAGTATATACATGACTACACTAAAAAGGAAATAAACTTGTTTTTGGGTTTTTAAATTTTTCAAATTTTTATGGTTTTTGTTGTTATGAAATTAAAAGACATATTTTTGTGATTTTTCGAAATTTTTCAATTTTTATGTATTTTTGGAATATAAATTCCCGCGCCATTTTGATGGGTGATGTCGTCGGGTCACATCCAATCAAACACATTTATAATACTCAAAAACTACTAGTTAGCGGTAAGTCGAGGTCGATCCATGGGACGGTGTGCTTTGGGTTTTAAGTCTATCTATCTCAATTTATGCTAGTGTCACGATTGATTTGGGTTTGTAGTTGTGTCCTAGACTAATGAAAGTAACAAAGTAAAGCAAACAATAAAAGGAAGGATGTAAACAAATGATTAAAAGTGCTAGGATATCATGGGGTCATAGGGGATTCATGGTGTTGATCATACAAACATGTTTACAAAGTTTCAAGCAATTAATGTTGTGGAGGAACCGAGTTGGTTTATGTCTTACGGTTCATAGGAAGGGTTGGGTCCCGGAGCCGAATCGATTAGATTGTACAACACCTACAAGTCGACTTACTTTCCTCCTATTCAACTTCTATGCATTGTCTAACAAGACTCGAGTTGGTTTATATCTTACGAGTCAAGTTGAGTAGATAAGAGATGGTTGTAAATGCAAGGATTCATAGGCTTAGCATTTCATCAGACATAACATGTGCATAAAGTTGACATCACAACAAGCAAGCAATTTGATTATGAAAACATATTAGATTAAGCATGAATCAATCCCATGTTGGTTTTCCCTAATTACCCATTAATCCTAGCTAAAGAAACTACTCATTCATTATCAAGTTTAACATGCTAACAAGGTTGTCAATCATATTAACAAGGTAAAACATGATGAACAAGTAAGAAAGATTAACAATAATTAAAACAAGGATTAAGAGGATTATACCTTTGGAGATTCCAAAATAATAATGCAAAGAGTAATAGAAGGACTTGATGATTGATGGAAGGTTGTCAATCTCCCAATAAACCCAATAACCTTCAATTACCCAAAAGTAACAAACTTGAACAATAATTAAGGAGAGATTAATGTGTAATTTTTGGAAAGATTAAAGAGTAATCTATTCTAATCTACTCCTAATCTAATCTAAGAGAAGGATTGATTTAACCTAATGAGAACTTCATAAAAGGATCCCCTTTGATTATTTACAAGTGGGGTATTTATAGTAGAAATTAGGTGGATGCATTAGGGTTAACTAAGGGCTAAACTAGTAATTACACTTTTGAGTTTAGAGCAGGGAGACGCCGGTATTTTTCGAAGGAAGGGCTTCTTTCTTTGAAGCTTGAAGAAGACGAAATTGTGCTGTGAAGGAATCCGGGTGGATTGGTGTCGGGACGGGCGGATTGTAGAAGGGGAAGACGGGCGGATTTGGGAGAAGACGCACGTCTTCTGTGGTTTGGGGACGGCCGGATTCTAGAGAATCCGCACGGGTTGGAGTGCTATCTCGTTTTCTCTTCTATTCTTCCCTTTCCTTCATTTCCACTTTATTCTTGTGGGATTGGCCTTTAGTTCTAGCTTCCTCTTCATACTAGTCCATCAAATATCGTCAAATAGCTTCCGAATACGCACGAAAGGCGGGAATTTCCGCCTTATCATCTTCTTTCCTACAAAACATATGAAATGCGATAGAAAAGCAAATAGAAAGGTTTTGACGGATAAAATGGCCATAGAATGCTATAATAGTATGCAAAATAGGCTCAATTAGGGGACTAAATGTGCGCAAATAATGTTCACATCAGGAGTCCTCCCTAAACCACCATTTGTAAATATTTCTAACTCCCTAACTTGCATTTCAATTCTTATATTGCATTTTTGTCATTTTTGGATTTTTATACTTTGATCAAGATAATTATCATGTTTGAGAGAAGTGAGGGAGGGACTAACAATTTCAATGGATGTGTAGTACTTTAGCTTAGTGTGGGGATAGCAATTGCCTAGGCTATCCATGCCTTAGTAGTGCCCCCACAATGAAGAACACGAGATATGAAGAAGAATGGAAAAATGACAAGGGATATGCGAAGTACACGGATGGAACTGAATCCGGGTAAAAAGGGGTAGAACCCGAGCGGATTCAGGAGAATCCGCCCGTCTTCAGGCAATCCGGGCATATTGGGCAAAAGACGCCCGTCCATCATGAGCTGAATTTTTGAAATTTCTGGCTGTCAATGAATCCGGGCGTCCTGCAGTAGAATCCGCCCGTCTTCAAAAAGATGCCCGTCCTAAAGGAAAGACGCCCGTCTTTTTGGCTGAGGAAAACAAGAAAAATCCCTGGAAAGGAATCCGCCCGTCTTCTATAAAAGACGCCCGTCCCGCATTTTCAAATCCGCCCGTCTTTGTTCAAATCCGCCCGTCTTTAGGCAAGAACTTCCCAACCCAGAACAGGCCGAATCCGGGTGTCCCGAGCAAAAACTGCCCGTCTTCCCCCTGTATTTCAAATTTTTCGGGTTTTATAAACCCCCTCCCACATTCATTTCTTCATTTCTTCATTCAAAACACTACTCATAAACCCCATAACTCCAAAACCCTCATTCTCTCCATTACAAAAACAAGATTCCTCAACAACATTCACCAAAATCAAATCAAAACATCCTTTTAACAACAAATCAATCACTCCTCTTTCAACAAAAATAAAAACCAAGCACAAAATTTTCAACCTTTGAGTCGATTTTTGAATTCATAAAGGCAAAGCCTTTCATCTTTAAATCGATTTGGGTGCACTAGAAATTGAAGATTTTTCACTCTTTTCTTGGTTTATTCATCAATGGCAAGGACAAAGGGAGCAACAAAAGCAACAAAGGCAAAGGCACCAAAGGCAAAGGCACTCTCATCAAGACAAAAGAGTCTTCAAGCAAAGAAAGCATTGGCTATGGTGGTAGCTAGCCCAAACTTGGAAATGCAACAAGAACAACCTCCCATGGAAGCAACAACATCTACTACTCCGGAAATTGCTCAACTTTCGAATTATCCGGAGGTAATTTTCATTTCCAAATCCCATAGGGACACTTTTGCCAAGTTTGCTAGAAAATCATTTCTATCCACCAAGTTTATTTATGAAGATGCCTTAGATAAGTTGGGTGTCCTTGAGAAAACTAGAGCCTCCTTTAAAGCCATGGGGTTGGAGAAATTGTTCGAATCAAAAGAATTGACATATCCCTCCCTTACCTTAGAATTTTTGAGTTCTTTGAAAGTTAACAAGTTTGAGACTATGGAGACCATCGAGTTCCGTCTAGCTAATGTTAGTAGGCGTATCTCCTTTGAGGAAATGGGTAAAGCTTTGGGTCTTGGTGATTCACCAAGTTATTTTAAGAATGTTGGCAAGTATGACCCCGACCCTCTTTGGGAGGCGATTTCCGGAAGGAAATTTGAGGACTTTCATGCTAGTCGCGCTCTATTAGTCCACCATCCGGGCATTAGAGTGTGGCACAAGGTCATAGGGAACACCATCATTGCAAGAAAAGACACCAACCATTTCACCAAACTCGATTTTGTTCTTCTTGAGTCGGCTTTGAACATTGGAAGGGAATTCACCAAGCCTTTCAACTCTCTAAGGCTTTTGGTGGATAGATGGCTAAATGTTGATTGTGGGAAGAAAGGCACTACCGTTATTGTGAATGGAGGCCTAGTCACTCTTCTAGCTAAATTCTTTGATCCAAACTTCAACAAGGATAGCAAGTATGAGGCGAAAGAGGGTGGTCATCTCATTGATATTAATACCATGATAACCAAGTACAAGTGGGTTACCCATAACCCTCTTGACACCAAGTATGGATGGCTCACTAGTGAGGCTAGATCTTTCACTTTGCCTTCAAAGATTTGTCGATTGAGTGTCCATCGGACCAACTATCTACTTCCCCTTTCAAAAGAGGCCGAGTACATTATCCGACAACAAAAGGGTGAAATTGAAATGCCCTCCTCTTCCATTGTCACACCACCCTATCCTTTCGAGTACCAAGAGTTCAAGCCCGAAGGCGTTGAAGCAAGAAATGATTATTTGACTCTTCTCATGCAAGAGATGCACAAGCAAGCTTTCAAAGATCGGGAAAATGCTTACTTGGCCCAATATCCACCCCTCCTTCATTTAGCTAGGCAAGGACTACTTGATCCTTCATGTCCCTTGCCTAGTTGGACGGATAGCGAAGTCTTCTTTCCGAGTGCATCTAGGGTTGTTCCGGGTGATAATGAGGTTGTCGGTAATGAAGAGGTTGATGATAACATTGATGAAGAAGCTAGTGAAGAAGGAGAAGAGGATTATGAACAAGGTGAACAAGAAAGTGAACAAGAAAGTGGTGATGAGTCCACTTCTAGTGAGGAAGATGATGATAGTGATGATATGATGGAAGATTAGCAAGCTTTAGAGGCTTCTACCCTCTTGAGGTTTGTCTATTTCTCTCTTTGTTTTATTTATTTATCTTGATCATTGTTGGAGTAGTCCTAGCACCATAGAGGACTAACACCTCGGCCCCATTGAGGTGTTCTCATCTTTTTGTTCCCACCTTTTGAAAATCCAAAATGACAAAATTAGTTTCATGCATTGCATCGTGAGTGCATGTACTACACCCAACCTTAGGACACTAGCAATAATGTCTAAATCGGTTTGGGGAAGTACATACATACACAACGGGAGGTAATCTAAATTATCCTCTCCGTCATAAACAAAAACCATGCATCATGTAGTGTAGATTAGTGTAGCTTGCATTTAGTATAGAAATCATGCATCATGTTTGCATAATTTCCCATCATTTTGGCCATTGAGGACAATGCCCATATTAGTGTGGGGATGGGGAATTCTAACTTAACTTTTATTCAAAAATCAAAAAAATTGAAAAATTTCGAAAAACCTTAAAAATTTGAAATTTGAAAACCCAAAAACATGTTCTTTTCTTTTGTAGTGTAGTCATGTATATATTGTTGTATATATTGTGTTGTTCTATCCTTGTTCACATTGATTGACTACGCCACATCCGAGACATGAGGATCATGAAGACCGCATGGTATGATCTTTCCAATATCCTTTTTCCTCTTTATGTTAATGACTATGTGGCTTTATTTTGATTGATGCGGTATAACAATGTGAACTTAGGACTTGCATTTAGTTTATATGTCATATTAGTTGGTAGAATCACTTGCATTAGGATGTATATAATAGTTGCATCATGGCATATAGTTGCATTTAGATGAAATATTTTGAAAAGTGCCTAATTGAGAACTTTGACAAGAGCAACTAAGCCATTACAAATACTTTTTCAACTTAAGACTTTGCCTACTAGAATGGTTGTAAAACACCCTAGATTGTGTCATACTAGTGTCTTTTACCCATGACCCAAAGCCTAGTCAAGGGTTTGCATGTGAGTCACCTATTCCAACCCCGTGATGCGATGTGGACTTGGTTAACTTGTCTAGGTGACCTTGATTGACCTTGTGGTAAGGCAACCCAAAAATACTTTCTATCAATAAGTTTGAAGTGCTCATTTCGAAAATTTTGTTATGTGGAAGTAATTTATTGCCAAGGAAACCTCAAATGTTATGAAATGTTAAAATGTTTGGATGTGTCGCCATTTTGGCAAGACCCACCTTGCCTTGCAAGAAGGCATCCTACCTCATGGTTGTCTTGTTGTGAGTTGAAGGGGCGGAGTGAGACCCGCTAATTGTCTCATATCGGCTATGTTATTAGGTTAGTTTAAATAATGGTGCTAGTCTTTGTCACCTCTTTACTCGGGACGAGCAAAGGTTCGGTTTGGGGATATTTGATGTGACCATAATTAGCGCATATTTAGTCCCCAAATTAGCCTTGCTCCCATGCTTTTTAGTGCATATTTGGGTCATTTATTGTCTTTAGTTCTTTGTTTTGCATATTCTTTGAGGTTTTGTGTCCTTGGTAGGAAAGGAGTGCAAACCTTGCATTTTCATGGCAAAATGAGACTAAATTGATTGAATTCAATGACCAAGCATCAAGGAGAGACAAGATTAGAAGGCCTTTGTACATATTATAGTAGATGAGCAATGTTGAGGAAAGATCCTTGCATCCCCAAGGAAATCCCCAAGGATTTTATGAAGAAAAGGGAAGAAAAGAAGAAGAAACAAGACTGAGGAGCAATCCGTGCGGATTGTCCTGAATCCGCCCGTCCCCAGCACCACAATCCTTCGAAAAATACCGGCGTTTCCCTGCTCAAATCTCAAAAGTGTAATGACTAGTTTAGCCCTTAGTTAACCCTAATGCATCCACCTAATTTCCACTATAAATACCCCATTAGTCTAATTAGAAGAGCATGTTCTTCTTATCAATTCTTAGAGTAGTTAATATCAATCAAATCTCTATTTAGTTTTGTAATCAACAATTAATCAAGTTTTAATACAAGTTTTATTTCCTTAATCTCTCCTTTGTTCATCCTTTATTTTGGGTAATTGAAGATTATTTGGGTTATTGGGAGATTGACAACCTCTCAATCAAGTATCAAGTACTTCTTTTATTCTTTGCTTTATTATTGGAATCATTAGTAGGTATAATTCTCTTAATCCCTTTTTAATTATTGTTAATTACTTTTATTTGTTCATCATGTTTCATTTTGTTGGTATGATTGACAACATTGCTAGCATGATCAACATGATAATTAGTGAGTAGTGACCTAGCTAGGGTTAATGGGTAATTAGGGGAAACCAACATGGGGAATGATTCATGCTTAAATTAATATGCTTTCATGGTTTATTTGCTTGCTTGTTTTGATCTCAACTCATGCACATGTTATGTTTGATGAAATGCGAGCCTATGAATCCTTGCATTTTTTTTATCCATCACCTATCTTTTCAATGAGACTTGTAAGACATAAACCAACTCGAGTCTCATTAGACCATGCATGTTGTTGAGTAGGGAAGACTAAGTCGACTTGTAGGTGTTGTACAATCTAATCGATTCGGCTCCGGGACCCAAACTTTCCTAGGATTGTAAGATATAACCCAACTCAATCCATCACAACAATAATTGCTTGCTTATAATTTGAGAACATGTTTGTATGATCAATTCCCATGATTCCCCTATGACCCCATGACACCCTAGTGCTTTTTATCAATTGTTTACAACCCTTTTAATTCATCTTGCTTGTTTATTTTCATTACTATTTAGTTTAGTGGCCTTCTACATCAACCCAAATTGTGACACCCCTAAGACACCACTAGTTTCAATAGAAATCTCATCTCAATTCCCGTCCCTTGGGATCCGACCTTTACTTGCCTCTTTACTAATTGTAGAGTTGTTTGTGAAGCTATAAATTGTGTTTTGGTCTAGGTGCTCCTAACGACAAGTTACCGAAAAGATTTAGTCCCGACCAGTATTTTAGAGGTTTTAAGAACTTTGCATGTATGGAAGGGAGTAAGAATGAGCAACCAACAAATGAGCACAAAAGTGCTCCTTTTAGTGGTACCACACGGCACACCCATATGACAAGTGGAGGTATTGCTCTTATTTTAATCTTGCATACAAAAGGTTTGAGTGTAAGAGTAAGAATCATCATTATGATGTAAGATACTAATGTCATATGCACATGACATTAGTTAAAAATTTGGACAAAGTAAAGAGTAAAATAATACTCTCCAAAACCCGTGGCCATGTGCCATATTTGTCCAATTTAGATTTTTAACATTTGTCCCACAAATGCTTATAAATCATGTGATCAATTATCTTATATAATTAATTATTAATATGATCATTTAACAATTAAATATCACTATTAATCAAATAATATACACTAAACACTTAAGTAGTATACTACCATTATATCATTATATAATAGGCCCCATAATTACTAGTTAGTTAAATTTACAACTCCTTGTAAATATAAATAACTTATTACCTCTACCTCAAAATATTTATAAAACCTCAACTAATTTAGTAACTCAACATTTAATTACTAAATTAAATCTTATTTAATCATATTACAATAAGATATATAATTCAACTCACATCAAGAGGGATTAATTAATCTGTATCAAATACAATTAATTAATTATCTATTTGGGTTTCATCCTTTAGGTGTGACCCTAAGGGATCAACTGACCACCACCGTCAAACGACAGTAATGTCAAACTCTAGTCAGCCAATCATTACCGATTAATGTTAATCAGTTGATTTATATAAATGAATCATCCCTTTATGTATTCTTATCATGAGTTTCAATAATGTGATCGCACTATCGTTGAGGACACATACTCCAACAGCAAGGTTGTCAATCAAGCAATTCATCAAACATGACAAGTGCATAAGTTGAAGAAACAATAAGCAAGCATTCATATGAACTCATTAAGCAAAAATCTGCCCCATGATTAACTCCCCTAATCTCCCACTAATCCCTTGTTAGAAAACTACTCACTCATTATCATGGAAAACATGTTAACAATGGTGTCAATCATCTTAACAAGTATAAACATGATAGAAGAGTAAAACAATAACCAATAAAGTAAAGAGTAAAATACTTATACCAATCTTAAGATGAACAAATAGAAAGGAAAGAATAATAGAAGAGAACTTGATTGATTGATGAAGAGTTGTCAATTCTACAAATAATAACCCAATAATCTTCAATTACCCAACAAGAAGTCTTGAACAATAATTAAGGAAAGATTAAAGTGCAATTTATGGAATAATTAAAGATTAATCTATTCTAATATACTCCTAATCTAATCTAAGAAAGCTTAGCGTCCACTAAGAGGGCTTAATTCCCACTTTTAGGACTTATCTTTGTAGATACCTCATTTCTACACCTCCCGCCAACAACCCATGGATGTTTGGGCCGCATGTTTGATACGCGGAACGATTTATGACAGTCCATAAGTTCATTCACAAGTGATAGCTCAAACACTTGAGTCAACCCCTTGGTCGTCATCTACGCACCGATACAGTCGTTTTGATAGTAATTAGAGCTCATTTGGAGTCCGGGTTAAAAACCGCTTCATTTTCTAAAAAACCGTTTAAATGCCGAGTCGGAATATTCCGAAATGTTCTAAAATTCTCTGGATATTTATTCCTAAATTTAAAATCAATATTTTTAAGTAAATATCTTCCGTATTTTGTGTTTTATGGAATAAGGAATTATAGATCTACCGAAATTCCATAATAAAACGCGGAGATCTTTCTTGCGGAGGAGGAAACCTCTGGGGAAAGGACGCAGCAGGTGCCACGCCACTTCCAAGCATCGCAGTGACTACTGCGCCTCTTCCCCAACCCTCTTTTCATGCTTTTCAGAATATTTCCGTGATTTGTTTCCAAACCCATGTCATTCCTAAACTCCTCCGTATGTTTAGTATAAATAGAGACCTTCGGCCTCCATATTTGGCACGCGAGTGTTCCGCCCCTTCTTTCTCTCCATTTGCATTCTGGACTACGCTATTGCTTTCGATGCCTACGTGCTTGATCAATCGACCATGTAAGCTCAGATCCTTATGAGTCCCAGTCACGTTGCATAGACCGACCAATTTGACCAACTCCGTTTAATCAACCTAATCAATTTACTAAATCATTTAACAAGGGCACTTTCCACGCATATTTGAGTCGAGCAATCACTAAACGATAACTTTAGTCAATCTCATTTTGTCAAACATGTAAGTTTGAGGGTGTAAATCGCATTTATTTATTGTATTTTTATTCTGTATTATCTAATGTAGATCTATATCAGAAGCA
Organism: Silene latifolia; assembly: GCF_048544455.1. Classification (NCBI taxonomy): domain Eukaryota; kingdom Viridiplantae; phylum Streptophyta; class Magnoliopsida; order Caryophyllales; family Caryophyllaceae; genus Silene; species Silene latifolia. The sequence goes on along the minus strand of NC_133533.1, from coordinate 67,152,131 downwards.
CGTTCAAAAACCGTCTTAAAATCAATCTTTTAAAACTGTTTTTATAAAACAGCGGAGGTCTGACATCGAGAAGAAACGCAACAATAGCTGTTGCGCCTCTTCCTGAGGTTGCTGCTGCTCCTGCTCTTCTTCTTCTTCCTCGACTTCGTGCAAGTTTCTCTTTTTATTATTCTTTCGTTTTTTTCTTTGTTTTCTTCGTTATGTCAGTACATAAACCATGTTTTAACAATTCCATTCTTTTTTTACATTTAATTCGTCCTTAATCCCGAGTAATTCAATACTTGCGGGTTTTCGCCGTTTTATTTCAAATCGATTTTTCGGGGTTTCGACTTGTTCATGTCGAGGTTCTAGAATCCTAATTTTATACATGAGTTTTCTTTTGAGGCTTGTTTGTCCAGTTTCTTAATTTAACCGCAAGTTTCGTTCTTTTTTCGGACACGAGTTAATCGTAATCATGTAAACTATTGTATGTTCTTGTTTTTTTTTATTCGTTTATGACTTGCCCAGATGCATATAATCAGTTAAAGCACTTCACTTCGAGTCTAAAATTGATAATTCATCCTAAATTTACCAATGAACGATAACAATCCGCGATTCTGACTTCACAACCAGAGCCCAACTCAAGAACAAATGCATGAAATGTTGCGCCTCTTCCAAAGGACGGAGTAGATGCTGCGCCTGTTCTGGGTTGGTTTCTGTCCCTGAACTCTTTCTCGCTTTGATGTAGCTTCTAATTATGGTTTAAATTGACTATTAATCGTATTATCACTCCTAATCTGCCGTTTTTTCATATTTTAATTTTAATTTTAATTTTGTTTTTATTTTCTTCTTTGAAATCCCGTTTTCGAGCGTGCTTTTGACGTAGATCAAATAAACCTTGTAATTTTGTAATTTTAATTATTGTAATTCGTTTATCATTATTATTATTATGTATGATTTATATTGTATGGCATTCACATGTAATTAATCTAACTTTCAACTTCGACCCGATTGTTTGCTAAAACACGTGTTAACCGACTTAGTCTAATTTCACATGCTAGGATTAATCTATGTTTGTTGCATTTCATGCATTACATCGATGACATATCAAATATAAACAATTTCCCTAATCATTAGTAGAGGCCGCTATCGAGGCGGGCGGGATTAGGTGTTCGAATTAAAGAGCTTCCTAATACGTACCCTCATCCCTTACTGCAGTTATCTCTGGACATCCGTGTCCATTGGCATCTTCGAGAGTCATTCTAGACATAGAATACTAAGAGTAACGAGTTCTTAGTGTTCATGTCATTACTTTGTGTCTTGACATGGCACGAGATATTCGAACGCTTATTCAACCTTTCACCGGTTTTAATGCCTAACCAATCGGTAACGGCCCATGACGTGCTTTGGCAAACCAAGGTTCCGTGGGAGAAGTGCCGCCGTCTCGAAACCAACGCGCGGGTGCGCGCGGCGCGGATGGCCCATGTCCACAGTTTGGCGACTCCGCTGGGGATGATACACTTACGTGTTACCTAGGGTGAAACTTGAACAAGGTTAGGGAATAGTTTATACGAGACAGGTGTCGGTTTTCATTACTCGACCTTCTTAGGTCGTTTTAGCCAGCCTTCCTAGGCTTAATCCAACCCATTCGACCAATCGTCCCGTCTGGACGGTCCAAATTCATATCTGGGCCTAAAGATGGATAGCGATTGATGTCAACCATACCACGGTACATACTCATGTTTGTATCAAGAGCTTTCACTACTCGAGGAAATGGACTAGGAACCGACCTTACTCATGTTTGGCACGGACCTCTCCACAGACCAGGGTTTGAATGCTTAGTATGACAACCCACCTTTTAAGCTAAAACCCTTTAAATGCACTCAGCATACCGTTATAATGCCCATATATATGTTTGTATCATATACGTGAACGCCTTTTGTAAACAAAACCATGATGAAATTTTGTAAAACAAAATCCATTACTAAAATGTAACCATTTTCGAAAAAAAGAGAGGCCTAAAGCAGTGCAAAATAAGCCGAAACTCTGTCCAAATGTCGAATCAAAATTTGGGCCTCAAACCCATTTCAAAACCTCACTTCGATTCAGCACTTCTGCAACTACACTACAGTTGTCTAGGACAAACATTTAAAAATTTGTCATTTTCAAATCCCACTTGACATAGTGGCACACACCCACTTCACGAGTCAAGTCTTTTTTTAGTAGGTGTGCAAAAATGGTCGATCGTGTTTTAATTCGTCGTCGATCTCTTATCCTCAGTTCCAAAATGGTGGGAACTAGTTAATGGTCGATCCGAACAACCCGGATATGGTAATGATCAAATCCTAGCTGCACTCCTTCGTCTCCAAGCCAACCAAGACCAAGCTTATGCTCGCCTTAACGCCATCGAAGCCCGTATTGTCGCTGTAAAAGCTAGACTTCCTCCTGCAGAGGATCACATTCCCGACATGAACGTACACGATAATCTTCCACCCTTTGTTGGACAACCAGAAGTCAATCTTCCACCAGGTCCTACTGAAGTTGAAAAGCGACTCCAGTATTTGGAGGAGCAACTAATGTATCTCAAGGGAGATGACATCTACAGGGAAAACAGCCGCAAATATGAGGCGGTAAATGCTCAACTGCCAACTAACTTCAATATGACTGACATCCCAAAGTTTAAGGGGCATGAAAACCCTTTGAACCATATTCGTGCATTCAAAGATTTTATGTCAATCAAAGGCATCAAGACAGAGATGTTCTTAAGGATCTTTCCTTCACCTCTCGATACTATTCCTAAGCAATGGTTCTAGTCCTTGGATCACAACAAAATTGCTACTTGGGATGATGTTACAATTGAGTTCTCCAAACAGTACGCAGATATTGCTGAAATTTAAGTCAATATGCGCACTCTAGAGGTTCTTACCCAAAATGAGAAAGAAGGTTTCACCGACTTCCTAAGTAGGTGGAGAAAGACTATCACGCAACTAGTCGAATGCCCAAACGAAGCTACTCTTGTTGAAAAGTTCGTGGAAAATTTAAGGCCAACCTATGCGAACAATCTAAGGAACCAAAACATAAAATCTTCCAGGACTTAACTGTGTTAGGAACAAGAATTGAAGACGACATCCGTAAAGGACTCTTGTCCAAAACAATAGGTCGCGGATATCAAGGCACAACGAGTTGTTCTTATGGCTCCACTAGCAAGACCGACGAGGTCAACCTTGTCGAATCGTCTATCAAGAAAAATAACCCACAGAGGAAGTTCACCAACGTTGGTGACTCGTACTCCAATGCTCTAAAACGATTGATGAAACAAGGAAACTCCAACCCGTAGGACCTACACCTGACCCAGAGAAGAAGTCTAGGTTCTGGGATGAGAATGCCTACTGCGAGTACCATAGAGGCAAAGGACATGATACAGAGAATTGCTTCAAATTGAAACATGCCATTCAGGATATGATTGAAGATGAGCGCTTGCCTATACCTCCTGCAAGAAAGCCTAACAATACTCAAAATCCTCTTGGAATTCTGATGATCACAGATGAGGAATCCACCTTGGATTGCTCACACCTCATTTCTCCAGACGAAGATGAGATCAATGCACTAGAAAATGAGGAGAGTTATTCCACCATCTCCCCTACTATCGCTGATTTTGTCCCATGGGCAAAGAGTGTAAGTAGACAATTTTCGGAGCTAGAAGCTATAGTGGCATCCCACGCAATCCAAACACTATATCTAAGGAAGACAGGCCAGTGGTTCCAATCTTATCTGAATAATCTATAATGCAAGAAGTGATCACATAGACTGACAATCTAGTCGAGCAAATAGTCAACTTAGAAGCTGAAATCATAAGCTTGAGAGAGCTCACTATTGTCAATAGAATATGGGTAGATGACGATGAAGATGTTTACTTCCAAGAACATTCTCTAGTCAAGGGTGATGAAGATTAAGATGTAGACCACCTTACTCACTTGGGACGTCTATATCAAAATGTCACTCAAGGACAAGCGAATGGTCTAATTGCTGGTAACACCAATGTCATCACACCAAATGACGATGAAGATACATCACCTGACCATTTATTGAAACAACTTAAAAAGACAAAAGCTGATCTTTCAGTTTGGCACCTAGTTGCAAGTTCATTTCCTTATCGCCAGGCTTTTCTGCAAGCATTGGCTAAATTGAACTTAGCACACGACTCTACACCCGATGACGTCGTCAACTTAGTCTTCCAAGAGTCAGTCAAGCTAAGTAACCCAGTTAATTTCTCAGATGAGGACTTGCCTCCCTTTGGTGTCACTCATAACCTCGCTCTGTACATCACAGTCACATGCATGAAGAAAAATGTACCAATGACTATGGTGTATAATGGCTCCGCCGTCAATGTCATACCACTAAAAACAGCATACAAGTTAGGCATGAAAGAATCAGACTGGACTCCTACTAACCAAGGCGTTCGGGCATACGATGGAATGTGACATAAAGTAGTGGGGCTAGTTAACCTTACTGTGGCCACTGGGCCAATCGAGCGAAAGGTTAATTTTTAGATAGTGGACATTGAGGCATCTTTCAATATATTTCTGGGTATGCCCTGGATCCATGCTTCCAAAGCAGTAACATCCACTTTACACCAGAAGATCAAGATCCCTCTAGATGGTAAGGTAGTGACGATCACTTCGTCACCTATCAAGGCCGTAATAGAGAAAATGTCAAGCAACCAAGTACTTGCAGATCCAGTGTACGAGCTTGGAGGATATCAAATCATAAACCTTATAGAGAGCGAGCTGGCTCCCTTATATTTCGACCCATACTCCAACTTAGTGGTCAACCACATGCTCAAATCCCAGGGATACTTCCCAGGAATGCCGCTAAACCCTATCAAAGAGAATACCTTTACACCTATTAAGGAAGGTGATTCCCAAAAGATACCACTAGGCTTGGGGTACAAACCCACGAAAGCCAAAACCTTTGAAATGCTTACTCAGGTTCGGAATCGCAAAAGTAAGGGAATCCAAATGCAACCCTATCTCCCTACACTAAATGGTTACTTCGTCAGAGAAAGCGATTGTGAATATTTTCATGGATTTCCCGAACCTTGGAGGTACAAAGGCATTCAACTAGGTGGAATCGAGGTCTTCCACGATTGCTACTTCATTCCTCTAAAAACGGTTCCTACCATCAAAACTCGTCAGACACCTTGTCTCGACGAATAGGCTATTAGCCTGCTATTTGGAGAGGATCGATTCGTCAAGGCAGCGCAGGATGAGATCATTACCATGATACTTCAAGACTACCATTTCAACCCTACAACACTGATCACTGACACCAGCTCAAATCAGCAGAAAAGATGGAGAAAGTCGATCAAGTGGACCAACAATCAAGGAAAGCTCTTCAAGGTCACTACTGGAGAAGGAGAAATGTTCAAAAGAGAACCCAAAGACGATGAATTTGAGTCAGAGTGGGTATCATAGTTGGAGTCATAACCTAAGTTTAGAGAAGTCGCTAGAGAGTCGCCTCCTGTCGTCACTCCCCACCCTTTTGTTTCTCCTAGCATAACATCGCCTAGTAACAGTAGCTTGGGGGAAAGTCCCAGTAACTGACCCTTTACCGCCACTGACTACTGCGCAGATGGCTTCTTTGTTTCAGCTGTTTTCAAACATTAATATGAATAAATCTGATTCTGCTTACTCCTTGTGTTATTCTGAATGCAATTCTATTTACGATGATAATGAGGATGATCTTGACCTAGACTCAATCGAATTACCTCCCTACATAATTAAAGAAATACTAGAAGAGGGAGAAGGGGCACCAGTTATAGAAAACACCGAATCTATCAACGTAGGAACGAAATTAGAACCCCAAGAACTTAGGATAGGGATGACCCTAGACCCAACTGAAAGGGCCAATTTCATCGATATCTTACACGAGTTCAAAGATACGTCTTCGCTTGGTCTTACAAGGACATGCCAGGGATCGACATGGATATTGCAGAACAAAAGCTTCGTCGGATGAGGACAGAGTTGGCTCTTTAGATTAAGGAAGAAGTCGATAAGCAATTCAAAGCCGGATTCATCAAAGTTTCCGAGTATTCAAACTGGATGGCTAATATAGTCACCGTACCTTAAAAGGATGGGAAAATCCGAGTTTGTGTTGATTTCAGAGACTTGAACAAAGCGAGTCCTAAAGACGACTTCCCTCTACCACACATCGATATATTGGTAGATAATACAGCAGATCACACATGGTTATCCTTCATGGACGGGTATGCAGGTTATAAACAAATCAAAATGGTCGTGGAAGATATGCACAAGACAGCCTTCGTCACTCAGTGGGGAACATACTGTTATACTGTTATGCCATTCGGGCTAATCAATGCTGGGGCTACGTACCAACGCACTGCGACTACTTTGCTACATGACATGATGCATAAAGAGGTAGAGGTGTACGTGGATGACATGATTGTCAAATATAAGGATAGAAAAGGTCACATCGATAACCTTCGCAAGTTCTTCATCAGATTGCACAAGTAAAACATAAGGCTCAATCCTCAGAAATGTGCATTCGGAGTAACGTCAGGCAAGCTTCTGGGATACGTCGTCAGCCAGAGACGGATAGAAATTGATCCATTCAAGATCAAGGCCTTGATCGAGATGCCACAACCTCAAACAGAAAAAGAGGTTAGAGGATTCCTGGGCAAAGTACAGTAAATAAGTCGATTCATATCGAAACTCACTATGATTTGCGAATCTATCTTCAAAAAGCTCAAGAAAACGGACCATACCATATGGGACGAAGACTGTCAAAAAGGCATTTGACAGGATAAAAGAGATATTGGCCAAACCACCAGTGCTAATGCCTCCCCAACGAGATCAACCTCTTGGTTTATATCTCACATTTACCGAAACAACCATCGGGGCTATGCTCGCACAAACTGTTGGAAAAGAAGAAAGAGCTATCTACTACCTTAGTAAGAATTTATTAGAGTACGAGAGTAAGTATACACCTCTCGAGAAGACATGCCTCGCTCTTGTGTGGGCAACAAAGAAGCTACGCCATTAAATGCTTAGCTACTCGGTCAAAGTGTATTCGAAAATAGACCCCGTCAAATACCTCTTCCAGAAACCCGTTCTCAATGGACGCCTGGCAAGATGGATCTTAATGCTCTCAGATTTCGATCTGAAATACGTACCTTTGAAAGTCATAAAGGGACATGCCGAGGCTAAATTCTTTGCAGATAATCCTATCAACAATATGCAAGCAATAGACATGTGGTCATTTCTAGATGAGGATATTTTACAAACCAGTATGGATTCTTGGGATCTTTACTTTGATAGGGCATCTAATCTGAGAGGATTTGGAATAGGAGGGTTGCTCATTTCTCCTGAAGGCGAGCATACGCCACTTTCGTCAAACTCAACTTTGAGGTGACAAATAATGCAGCAGAGTATGAAGCTTGCCTCATTGGTCTACAAGCAACAGTGAGTATAGGCATTAAGAACCTTTGAGTTCATAGGGACTCATCTTTAATCATTAACCAAATCACTGGATCTTGGAAAATCCGAAGTGAAAGTCTGGCACCCTATTGATACGTGTGTCGTATACCTATAAAAAATAAACTAACTAAACTAACTATATAGCTAGGGAAGTCAGGTCGATCTCCTCAGGGAGGCAAGATATCTGTAGAAGTCCGTCTATTTGGTCACAAATGGGGGGATTGTTTAAATTGTGTTTCTAAACTAGAAGGTTTAAAGGAAAGAGAAGTAAAGACAAGAGCAGTAAAGGCAGGAAAATAGATTTAAACTATCAAATAGAGAAAGGTCATGTCAGGATTTCGGTTCACTACGGTAGTCCAGTGACTCAACTGTAAACAACTTAGACAAATTAATGCGAGACGGATATGGAAAGGTCCTTCCGGTCCACTTTCTATCCTAAACTTCCACTAACTTAACTTCCATCCTCGTCAGGGTAGTCTACTGTTCATAGCAGGCCTATTTAGTCCAATATTCCGATCCAGGATTAATTTTAGCCAGATTAAAGGGATGACTGTAATACTCCGTATTTATAAGTCTTGGGGTACTCTATCGAGTAGGCCTTACTCTGTCGAGTAAGGGTAAGTTGCGTTTTAGAAAAGTTTCTGACCTGTTGGGTACTCGATCGAGTAGCTGGGGCATTCGATCGAGTAAGGGGGTACTCGATCGAGTACCTCGGGTACTCGATCGAGTAGCCGGTTTTACGGGGAGTTTTCTCGGGTTTTGTTAGTTATGCGATTAAGGTATTTAAGCTTTGTCGTCATTATTCTAAATCACTTTTACAAAACCTAAATTACTGTTTAAGAGAGAAAGCAAGCAAGTTCATCTTCTTAATCGCATTATTAGCAATCCCCGGAGTTTGGAGGGTCAGTTCTTATCGTTGTTCATACCGTTGAGTTCCTTGCGTCGAGGGTAAGATCTATGTACCCTTTTTATTGTCTTTCCTTTGATTTGGTTAAACCCTAATTTAGAGATTTGGGGGTTTTATGTGTAGTATGTGATTTGGTAGCCTCTATGTGTTGTATGATAGGAGGAGGGTTCATAGAAGAAGCTTTTTGACTCAGCAGTAGAGACCGTTTGATTGTGTGCATACCAAGTAGGATTTCCTACTCAGTATTAGCCCCATAATGGGATATTGGTTGATGTATTGTGTTTGGTTGTTTGATATGGTAATTGTATTGTGACTGTGGTTGTGATCGTTGTTGATGGTTCGCGGGCGTGGCCTCGGGCGAGTGGGGTCACTTGCGGGAGTGGCTTCACGCCCTAGTTTCGCCTTCTGTGGAACCCGCCACCGAAGGGATGTGCACATTAATGGACAGGGTTATCGCTCACTATGTGGAGCGGGGATTTGGTGGGTACGGCTGCGGTCCCCCACTCGGCGGTAGGTGGTCCGATGAGATCGGTGATTGAGATGATTGGATTTGGCGTGGATGTGTGTGTGTGACGATTAAGTTGTCTTGTTTATCTTATTGTTAGTATATATTGAATTGTGTGATTAGTACTGACCCCGGTGTTGTTTTGTAAACTGCGGTGATCCATTCGGGGATGGTGAGCGAGATATTGAGCGGTATTGAGATGAGTACTGGGATAGCCGGGATGCCACGACATGATGATAGGAGTCTTCCGCCGTAGTTTATTAGTATTTACATTTCGTTAGAACATCGGTTTGAGAACATGTATCGTACTTTTAGTTTGGTTTTGAGATTTGTAACTCTTCGCTAAGTATTTATAATAAACGTTGTTTCTTCATTGTTATTTGATTATCATTGCCTCGGGTAACCGAGATGGTAATGTCTTCATACCTGAGTGGTCCTGGTAAGGCACTTGGAGTATGGGGGTGTTACAAATGGTATCAGAGCGACGATCCTGAAACCTGTAACCAATGAACCTAATGAACATAGGGAGTCAATTAAAATGAACCCGGGGTAAAAGTTGTAGGAGCTAATGCAAAGGCTTGGGAGACGTCCTAAAGTCGCGGGGTCGCCCTACAACTTTGAACCGGTCACATGGGGGGAGTGTTTGTCGAGTCGTATGTGTGTTTGGTTAACTTGTGTAAGAGTGTGATGAAATGTGCTAATTGTTGGATGTTCGAAGTTGAAGGTTGAGAATGTTAAAGAAAGGTTAATGAAATATGTGAAAACTGTTGATGGAATGATAGCATGTTGAATGTTTTACAACGTGGCATTTAATAACATGATGAAGTGATCTCGTAGATAGTAGGAAAAGATGCGTAGCATGTTTATTATGATATAATGTGGTTTATAAAGTTTAGCATGTTAGCATATGACGTAGCATGCGGGTAGCTTTTGTGATTTGGCATGACTCGATCGAGTGGGACTGACTCGATCGGGTGGGTTTTTGACGGTTTTGAATCCAGAATTGTGTTTTTGGGTACTCGATCGAGTAACTAGGGGTACTCGATCGAGTAGGGGGTCACTCGATCGAGTAGCCTAGCTACTCGGTCGAGTATGTAAGAGATCAGAAGGTCTGTTTGGGGTCTGAAGTTTGGGTACTCGATCGAGTATGTGGGGCACTCGATCGAGTAGCCCGTTACTCGATCTAGTGGGTTTGGGAACTCGATCGAGTAGGTTCTGGGCAGCGTGTTTTCATGTTTTGAGGTTTAGTACGTGTGTTTATGTTTACCCTTTCTTATATATAGCTTCAAGATGCCGCCCAAGAAGACTGCTTTGTACGCGAGAGCTGAGCTTATGAACATAGATGACATCGTTAAGATGTTGGAGCATCAAGATGCTCTCACTGAGGCTTTAAAGACTGTGGGGAAGGATAAGGATAAGGATAAGGAAAAGGAGGTTGACCATTCTAAAATCAGCCTCTATATTTCGAGGTTTAACCCGAAAGAGTACAAGGGAGTTGGGGAGCCTAACCTTCTTGATAGTTGGCTGAGAGAGATGGAGAACATATTAGATTTGGTTCACTGTCCGGATGAGATGAGAGTGGAACAGGTTGCGTTCTATCTGAGGGAGGCAGCTGGCAAGTGGTGGGATTCAGTGAAGGTGAGTGCTAAGGAAAAATATACAAACCAAGGGTTACCTGCTATACCTTGGGAGGAGTTTCGTAGGGCTGTGAGGAAGGAGTTTGTACCATAACATGTGAGGAGTAAGTTGAGGGAAGAGTTTGACAGTTTTAAGATGACCGCTGAGATGTCTGTGGCCGAGTACTACAGGCAATTCAATGAGAAGTCTAGGTATCTTTGAGGATATGGGTTTGAGTGAGGAGAACTCGGCGTTGAGGTTTGAGAGGGGTTGACCCCTAAGATTATGGATAAGTTACCCGTGGGAGTCCTTACCGATGTTAAGGAAGCCTATGAGAGGGATGGGAGAGCTGAGAGGTTGGTGGAGATGGCTCAGGAGAGGTTGGGTGGTGAGAAGAGGAAGTCTGAGAGCGAGGGTGGTGGCCAATCTAATCACAAGAAAGGCAACCACAATCAGTCTAAGGGGTTTTCTTCTGGGTCAGGGTTCAGTGCTGGGGCTTCCTTTGGGCGTGGCCGAGGAAGTGTGAGTAATAGTTGGGGAGTGACCTACCATAGCTGTGGTGGTGTAGGCCACAAGAGACATGAGTGCACAAGTGCACCAGGATCTTTCCAGAGACTGCGCGCAGCTTCGCGAGCAACGGACCGGGCCGGATCATGGCCAAACCGGGAAGTCGAGTTACCGTGGAGGCGGCCGCAACGTCCGTAATTCTTATCAGAAACCACCAACGAACAACAACAACAATCAAGGGTCGGGTGCTAAGCCGACCACTTCAGCCAGTACTGTCCAGGGAGGTGGGCAGAAGACCAGTGGCAAGTTATTCATGATGGAGAAGAAAGTAGCTGAGGAAAATGCGCACGTTATCACTGGTACTTTTCTTGTAAATGGCGTTCATACCTTTGTTTTGTTTGACTCGGGGGCTTCTCAGTCGTTTGTGTCTTCGAGTCATGTTAAACGATTGGGTTTGAGGGTATATGAGTCTGTTAGTGAGCGAGTTTTTATACCTTCGGGTGAGTCTGTATCATGTGGGAGATTGTTTAGAGATGTATCTATGATAGTTGGGCAAGTTGATTTCCCTGTAGACTTACTAGAGTTTCCTTTCGACGGTTTTGAGATGATAGTTAGGATGGATTGGTTGGGAAAGTATAAAGCTAAGATAGACTGTCATCAAAAGAAAGTGTCTTTAAGAGGTCCTAAGGGCGTTAGTGTGTCTTATCGTGGGTTTCTAGTCAAACCCAAAGTTAAGTTGATTGCAGCTGTTACCTTGAAGTCTTATCTGAGGAAGGGATGCCCTTTGATCCTGTGCCATGTGAGAGATGACCGGATAGAGAGTCCGACAGTGGATGAGATACCAGTAGTGGGAGAGTTTGCCGATGTTTTTCCAGAGGAGATTCCGGGGTTGCCGCCGGGAAGAGAGATAGATTTCACCGTTGAGTTGAAACCAGGGACGGGGCCAATCTCTAAGGCACCGTACCGTATGGGTCCTAAGGAGATGGAGGAGCTTAGAAAGCAGTTGGATTATTTGATAGAGAAGGGATACATTAGACCAAGTGTATCGCCGTGGGGAGCACCAGTTCTTTTCGTGAAGAAGAAAGATGGGAGTTTGAGGTTATGTATAGACTACAGGGAGCTGAACCGAGTGACGATAAAGAACAAGTATCCTTTGCCAAGGATAGATGACCTGTTTGATCAGTTGAGTGGTGCATCAGTCTTTTCTAAGATTGATTTGAGGTCGGGGTACCATCAGGTGAAGATTAGAGAGGTGGACATACCAAAGACAGCTTTCACGTCGAGGTATGGCCATTATGAATATGTGGTGATGCCGTTTGGGTTGTCTAATGCACCGACAGTGTTTATGGATTTGATGAATAGAATCTTCAGACAGTTCTTGGACCAGTTTGTAGTGGTATTTATCGATGATATCTTAGTCTACTCTAAGACTAAGGAGGAGCATGAGGAGCATCTGAGGATCGTGTTGCAAACTTTGAGGGACCATGAGTTGTATGCTAAGCTATCTAAGTGTGAGATCTGGTTAGAGAAAGTTGCTTTTCTGGGGCATGTGATCTCTAAAGATGGGGTAGCTGTGGATCCGGCGAAGATTGAGGCAGTGACAAAGTGGGAAGCACCGAAGAATGTTGCTGAGGTTAGGAGTTTCTTAGGTTTAGCTGGATACTACAGACGGTTCGTGAAAGATATCTCCAAGATAGCTAGACCTATGACCGCGTTGATGAGGAAAGAGAACAGGTTCCGTTGGGATGAGAGTTGTGAGATGGCGTTCCAAACATTAAAGGAGCGTTTGACCACGCTCTGTCTTAGCATTGCTTAAGGGACCGAGAACTTTGAGGTTTATACAGATGCCTCGAAGAATGGGTTGGGATGTGTGTTGATGCAGAATGGTAAAGTAATTGCCTATGCTTCTAGGCAATTAAAGCCTTATGAGGAGAACTACCCTACTCATGATCTGCAGTTGGGTGCGGTGGTGTTTGCTCTCAAGATTTGGAGACATTACCTTTATGGAGCAATCTTTAAGGTATTTTCTGATCACAAGAGTCTCAAGTACATCTTCACTCAGAAGGAGTTGAACATGAGACAGAGGAGGTGGATGGAGCTGATTGGCGATTATGACATGGAAATCATCTACCATGAAGGGAAAGCCAACGTTGTAGCTGATGCTTTGAGTAGGAAGAGTGTACATTCCCTGTGTACAGCTCTATCTTTGATGAGGCTGAGAGATGAGGTAGCAAGTTTTGGGATACATATGATGCAGAAAGGAGATGCCATGGGCGATATGACAGTACATCTTGAGTTTTATGATGACATTCGAGGTAAGCAGGCGTTGGACCCTAAGTTAGTGGAGTGGAGAGCTGGAGTAGAAAAAGGGACAGTGTCCCGGTTTTCTATTCATACAGATGGTAGTTTGAGGTTTGATGGTAGGTGGTGTGTTCCTAATGATGAGGAGTTGAAAAAGAGTATCATGGTAGAGGCACATTGTACACCATATTCAGTACATCCAGGTGGTGACAAGCTATACAAGGATTTGAAGAAAACGTTTTGGTGGCCTGGGATGAAGAAAGAGACAGCTGAATTTGTGTCCCGTTGTTTTACATGCCAGAGAGTTAAAGGGGAACAGCGATGACCACAAGGTAAGATTCAGTCTTTAGAGGTACCTGAGTGGAAGTGGGAATCCATTTCCATGGATTTCATCGTGGGTTTGCCGAAGAGTCAACAAGGTAACAACATGATTTGGGTAATAGTGGATCGACTAACCAAGTCAGCTCACTTTGTTCTAATGAAAGATACATGGACTAAGGCACAATTGGCTATAGCTTATCGAAAGAACGTGCTTAAGTTACATGGAGTCCCTAAGGACATAGTGTCTGACAGAGATGCGAGGTTTATATGGAGGTTTTGGAAGGAGTTGCAGGAATCGTTGGGAACAACTTTGAAGATGAGTACAGCATTTCATCCTGCGACAGACGGCAGACGGTGAGAGAACAATCAAGACTCTTGAGGATATGTTGCGAGCTTGTGTGATGGATTTTGGTGGTAGCTGGGAGCAGAGGTTGGACTTGATAGAATTTTCTTACAATAACAGCTATCACACTAGTATTGGTATGGCACCGTTTGAGGCTTTGTATGGGAGGAGATGTAGGAGTCCAATCTGTTGGGACGATAGTGCCGAGGCAGTGGTTTTAGTACCAGAGATGGTGCATGAGATGGTGGAACAGATTAAGATGATCAGGGAACGGATGAGAGCAGCTCAGGATAGGCAAAAGAGTTAAGCAGATCTACACCGCAGAGACATAGAGTTTCAAGTGGGGGACAAAGTTCTTTTGAAAGTGTCTCCTATGCGTGGGGTTATGAGATTTGGGAAGAAAGGCAAGCTAAGTCAGAAGTTTATAGGACCTTATGAGAGCTTAGAGCGAGTTGGGGAAGTTGCTTATCGTCTGGCTTTACCAGCTGCGTTAGAGAGAGTGCATAATGTGTTTCATGTATCGCAGCTGCGGAAGTATGTGAGTGACCCGTCACATGTGTTAGAGGCCGAGAACTTAGAGCTTGATGAGTCCTTATCATATCTTGAGGTGCCTAAACAGATTCTAGACCGAAAGGTTAGAAAGACTAGGAATGGTGAGACAGTTCTGCTCAAGATCCTTTGGTCTAACCACGAGACCGAGGAAGCTACGTGGGAGCCCGAGGAGGCTATGAAAGAGCGTTAGCCTTTCCTTTTTGATCAGGTATGTATGGTTACGGGGACGTAACCTTGTTTCTTTTAGGGGGGTAGGAGATGATCGCGCACAGTTTTTAAGAGTTTTATACCCCTTTTATATGTTGTGTCGGGATGTTTGTCGGGATGAGTTGGGTTAGTAACATGTTTTATGTCGAATTTTGTTGTGGTTGTTGAGTCGGGAATGTTATGGGAGTACCTTTGTTTAGTAGTGGTTTGAACTTCGAGGACGAAGTTCCTTTTAAGGGGGAAGACCAATAATACTCCGTATTTATAAGTCTTGGGGTACTCTATCGAGTAGGCCTTACTCGTCGAGTAAGGGTAAGTTGCGTTTTAGAAAAGTTTCGACTGTTGGGTACTCGATCGAGTAGCTGGGGCACTCGATCGAGTAAGGGGTACTCGATCGAGTACCTCGGGTACTCGATCGAGTAGCGGTTTTTACGGGAGTTTTCTCGGGTTTTGTTAATTATGCGATTAAGGTATTTAAGCTTTGTCGTCATTATTCTAAATCACTTTTACAAAACCTAAATTACTATTTAAGAGAGAAAGCAAGCAAGTTCATCTTCTTAATCGCATTATAAGCAATCCCCGGAGTTTGGAGGGTCAATTCTTATCGTTGTTCATACCGTTGAGTTCCTTGCGTCGAGGGTAAGATCTATATACCCTTTTTATTGTCTTTCCTTTGATTTGGTTAAACCCTAATTTAGAGATTTGGGGGTTTTATGTGTAGTATGTGATTTGGTAGCCTCTATGTGTTGTATGATAGGAGGAGGGTTCATGGAAGAAGCTTTTGACTCGGCGGTAGAGAGACCGACCGTCGATTGTGTGCATACCAGGTAGGATTTCCTACTCAGTATTAGTCCCATAATGGGATATTGGTTGATGTATTGTGTTTGGTTGTTTGATATGGTAATTGTATTTTGACTGTGGTTGTGATCGTTGTTGATGGTTCGCGAGGCGTGGCCTCGGCTGAGTGGGGTCACTTGCGGGAGTGGCTTCACGCCCTAGTTTCGCCTTCTGTGGAACCCGCCACAGAAGGGATGTGCACATTAATGGACGGGGTTATCGCTCACTATGTGGAGCGGGGATTTGGTGGGTACGGCTGCGGTACCCCACGGCGAGGGCTGTCCAAAGGGACGGTCGGTGATTGAGATGATTGGATTTGGCGTGGATGTGTGTGTGTGACGTGATTAAGTTTGCTTGTTTATCTTATTGTTAGTATATATTGAATTGTGTGATTAGTACTGACCCCGATGTTGTTTTGTAAACCTGCGGTGATCCATTCGGGGATGGTGAGCAGATATTGAGCAGGTATTGAGATGAGTACTGGGATAGCTGGGATGCCACGACATGATGATAGGAGTCTTCCGCTGTAGTTTATTAGTATTTACATTTCAGTTAGAACAGTCAGTTTGAGAACATGTATCGTACTTTTAGTTTGGTTTTGAGATTTGTAACTCTTCGCTAAGTATTTATAATAAACGTTGTTTCTTCATTGTTATTTGATTATCATTGCCTCGGGTAACCGAGATGGTAATGTCTTCATACCTGAGTGGTCCTGGTAAGGCACTTGGAGTATGGGGGTGTTACAATGACTTAGAAGCGTGCACTCAACTAATTCGGTAAAAATACAGTTAAATTGCTATGGTGACAGAGTCTCACAATTAACTCATCTAAACTATTTACTACATTGTCACATTTCTACCGTAGATCCCCTAATCCCAACATGAATTAGATTTAGCTACTCATATCGCTAATTAAACTATCAAAACTAACAGCAGATAAATAACCAGCATTCATCATATTAAAACTATAATTAAATTGCATAAAAGTAAATTAGGGCAGAAATTAAATGCAGCAAAACAAGGGATTAAAGCAAACAAAAGATCGATTATTATTAAGAGAGGAGAAAGAGATTACAATCGTGCGAATCCGGCGTAAAGAACAACCAAATCCGAGCGAAATAATCCGAGAAATAAAGTTACAGTAGAGAAGGAAAAGCAACGTAATATGTTTACTGTGAAAACTAGAATGATAGATAAAAGATAATTAATGACCTAGTTAACTCAAGTTTAAATAGAAAACAAACTAAGTCCAACAACTAAAACACACTCACGGGCTAATTAAAGCCCACGCCAAGCTAAATCACTCGATCGAGTAGAATAAATCCACTCGATCGAGCAAAACTCAGGATAATCTACTCGATCGAGTAGAATAGTTACTCGATCGAGTAACTCTCTTTTCAGCACTTCTGGATCGAGTAAATAATTACTCGATCGATCAACTGAGGCCATAAAAACCACTCGATCGAGTATCTCACTCTGGAAAATCCCCGTCTCCTCTAAATGCATGCAAAAAGGACGAAAAGTGGTACGATTCCACTACTTTCGCGTTCATTTCTACAAAACGGACAAAACGAACCAAAGTAGCCAATTCGGGGCATAATACTATATAAACAGTACAAAAATGCATAGAAATACGTGCTAAAATAAGCTAAAAAGACTATACAATATGTACGTATCAAATCTCCCCAAACCGAACCTTTACTCGTCCTCGAGTAAACTAAAATGCAACTAATGGAACGGAATTGAAAACTCAGAGCTAGCTTAACTTGTCTACTTGAACCAATTTAATGCAACAAAAACTAACAGTTATAGCTAAGCAGTCAATACGCAAACGAGTTATAAGCTGTTCAGAAATATAGCCGACCTATCGACCTTGCAAGATCAACAAAATCGGACTCTCTCGTGGTCACTCTTCTCTCATGAAGCAAAGGGTGAATTTTATATGTAAAAGAGAGAAGGAAAGACAGTCACTCACCTAACTACGACCTACTTAGCATGCATGCAACAAAAATGAAAGACAATTCAAGTACTAATGCACACACTCCAACCAATAATGTCCGTCACAGCCGAGGGCTTACAAATAATATGGGAATAGTGAGGTTCAGGTGAGAAAAGGCATAACAAGTTATTGTAATGTGGAGGTATAAGCGTCAAACTAGTTCTTAACAAGACCATATAAGACCATCCGAGTCTCAACTGACTGAAAAACTAAGTACAAGTGCCCTTCATTTGGCACCCAGCTCTTTAAACTCAAACACAATCTCCTCAAAAATATGGAATAAGAATGGAGGAGTTAGACGGTCACAAACTTTCCTTTTTTAACACCGTCTAAATGAATCAAATCAAACCTCCTTTTTTTTCTTTCTTTTTCTTTTCTTTTTGTTTCCTCACGTGAATCAGCTTTTTTTTTTTCATTTTTCATTTTTTTTTCTTTCTTTCTCGTTTTCCACTCCTTTTTTCTCTCTTTTTTTTTAATTCTTTTTTTTTTCTTTTTCTCCCTCCTCTATTTACACCAACTCCATACAAATAAATACGGGCCAAACTGCAAACGGAAAATCATACCACAAAAGACATACTAAACTAGCTTGACAAGGCAGGCTCAGTTTGGGATGTAGCTAATGGGTCAAAAAGGCAAGTTTTGGCTTATGTGGAGCTAAATGGGTGAAAAATATAAGGAAAGGAGGAAAATTTGCATGCACCTCCCTGCATGTGACACTAACCACAAACCCGAATGTGTGCATTTGACAAGAAATTGAATGTCATAAAAGTGCAAAAATGATGAACATGCTATGCAAGGAGTACTACTCTCAGTTTCTAATTAACTGGTCATGAATGTCACCAGTTATAAGGATCTAAAACTCAGAAATTGTAAGTAGCTTGCCAATTTATCAGGTCAAGTTTAAACAGTCAGCTATATTTGAACAGAAACTCGTAGACTATGCGTATGAAAAAGCTAATAACTATCAACAGAAGTGCAAGGCTCAAGTAAAATGACAAGTTATAGTGCAGTTTCATCACGGAAATCTACCGTTCCGACTCAACCTATATGCAAAGATAAACGTGAATATTTTTGAATTTTTGAATTTTTCTAATTTTTTTTTTTGATTTTTGAATTTTTTAATGAAATAAATAAACAATGCAAGCTGAAATAAATAAACGTGAATGCAAAACAAATGCAAATGCAGACTCAAAAGGATGCAATACCCTCCCCAAACCAAAACGGACAACGCCCTCGTTGTCCTCCAAAGATACACCCACCAGAGATATATATACAGGGGAACGGGAATATACAACCAATAAAGAATAAAAACAATGAAATAAAAAGGGGACAAAAATAAAAGAGTAAGATATACATACAAAACACGAACTTCCCCAAACCAGCCAGAAAACTGGGGAAGTAAGTAGACCAGTAGCTACCCATCAGCGTCGTCGTCCCGGACATCCTCCACCGTGAACTCCGGATCCTCCTCCTCCTCTCTCCTCCTCCTCTGCTCAGCTCGAGCTCTCTCTGCTGCCACATCCGGGTTCTCGTCCTCGTCCTCGTCCTCCTCCTCCTCAGCAGACTCCGGGTACCCCTCAGCTGGGTACCGGTAAAAGGAAGGGTGTGGCCAACCCTCTGGGATCGGACGATGTCGCCTCAAGTGGTACTCGTACAGAGGGTGCAAGGTAAGAGCTAAGTCCCTCTCCATACGAGCCTGTCTCTCTTCAATCTGAAGCAACAAACCGTCACGGCGCCCTTGGTCCATGACCGCGGACGCCACAAAGGGTGGAGGTGTTACGAAAGTGTCCGGAAGAACCGGCTGTGGCTGTGTCTGGTCGGTGGGTGCAGGAGTAGGAGTGGGAGTAGGGGTCCGGATAGGAGTGGCCGTGGAAGGCTGGACACTCCCAGAAGGTGTGGACCCCTCTCCAGTCTCAAGTCTACGCCGCTTCTTGGCGGCGGGTAAAGTGGGAGGTGGTCGGAGTGGAAGGTGGCAGTTGGTCGCCCCTTGCGATAGTAGGCAAAGGGGCTAGACGGGGGAGAGTGTCACAAGGTAGGTCCACAGACAAGGAACCGTCTATCTTCCATGTCTGGTAGTCGGCGGTCAGCCAATGCTGAGAGTGCATGGCATCCAAGCTCAAGTACTTCTCTCCCCGGAGGTACGGTAAGTCACGAGGCCAGACGGGGTAAAGGGAACGGGCAAGAATGGTGGCTATGCCACTGCAAGCAATAGATCCGGTCTCCTTCAGCCCCTAGGCCTGGAAGTGCTGGGCGGTCAGATAGGCGATGTTGAGGGTAAAAGGACCCTCACAATCAATGTTCGGGTAACCGCCTAAGATGAAGAGCTCGTTGTTGTTAATGTTGTTTGGCTCCTTTCGGCCAAAAATGGTGCTCCCCATCAGTCTAAAAAAGTAACGGGCAGGGGGAAGGTGGACCTGTGCGAGCTTTCGCTCGGGAAAGGTGGTCTGGGCAAAGGTCCTACAAACCTGACGAATGACCCTCCTAGGGGCGGTAGCATCGCCCGTAGAGGAGAGGCCAAGCCTCCTACCAAACTCCTACCAAAGTCATCGAAAACGTCCGGTTGAACAACCGGAAAGACACAGAAGAACTACTGGGGGCAGCGTCGTGTGCCCCAGAGGAGAAGGTGAAGGAGCTGAGGAACTCAAGACTCAGCTCCAGAAAGGTACGGCCACTCATAGTAATGAGTCCGGCCATCCCCGTGCCCCGTAGAAGCTCACAAACTGACTCGTAGATGCCGAGTCTCTCAAGTGCGGGTTTATCTAATTACTGGGAATGTACAAACTCACAGCCTAGGAGGTGATAAAACCTCTTACGATGTACACCGTTAATAAAAATTACCTACGGGTAGTCTGGGTGAGAGTCGAGGGAGTTATCCCCTCGAACAGTGACCGTGCCAGAAGGAGCAGCTGAAGTGGAAGTGCTAGTAGCTGGCGTAGAACGGGAACATCCACGACCTCGGCCCCGGGCTCTAAAACCCGAAGTAGAAGCCCGTCCAGTGATGGTGCGAGGAACTAAGGCCGCTCTAAAGGCAGTTGCAACTGCGGGTGAGTCCGCCACAGGTGTGCTCACCATGGCTGGAGAAGAGGCTGTGGCTGATGTGACCACCAATGACGAAGAAAGACTAGAAGCAGTGCTAGCAGTGGTGGTGGTCAGAATCGAAGTGGCAATAAACGGAGCTAGCAAAGACGGTGCTAGTCAAGGCGTAAAAACTGTCACCTGGCGAACAAAACTAAGAACACAGGGGCTGCGGTACTAACAGAAGTGGAGCGGTGGTAACAGCAGGGACCACCGTCTCAGGTAAGGATGGACCAGAAGTCTGGCTAGTAGAGGGCAGTGAGCTAGAATCCATCATGTATACCAAGGGCAGGGGAATTTGATAAGAAAGAGCATGAAAACAGCGTGATAATGGTATGACAATCCCCAAATAGTCGAAAAATTCGACTACAGCCCGATAATTCCCAAAATTTCTCAAAATATCGAATTGAAGCATGTAAACAGCGATAGGGACGGGGTAGCAAGCATCAACAGCAACTAAACAACAATTGAAGTTGACTAAGCAAATGATAGCAGCAAAAACCAAGATTACCGTCAAAAATTTCGATTGTCCTAAACCCGTATCGCAAATTTCTCGCAGAATTCGAATTAAACATGTAAGAAACAATGAGGCATGGGAATTAAGCATCAAGAAGTGTAAATTAAACAAGGAAACGAAATTTAAGTCGAAAATTTCGACCCAAAACCGAAATCAAAACCCTAATTCCTAATACACTTCATAAAGGGCATAATTAATGAAATTAAAATGCAGTAAGGTGTAGGAATTACTTACTTGACGCTAGAGATCCTACAAATTGCAATTAATCTTCAAACAATAAGCAAAAATGGCGATTTGTTGATCGAAAAACCGCAAACCCTAATCCCGCTATTAAACCGTGTAAAATAGCACAAATCAAGGGGAAAACAGAGGGCTTTGAATGTTTAATTAACAAAGAAAAAATGTAGGTGACGGATTTGGCAAAAGGGCAAGAAATATGAGGGATTTGGGGATGTTTTAATCGCAAATAAGGAAAGGATGTCGAAAATTAGGGGTTAAATGAAATAGAAATGAAAATGAGGGAAGTTAAAGGAAACTCCCTGCGTCTCTTGCAATTTCACTCGATCGAGTGGTTTAGAACTGCTCGATCGAGGACTTTGATAATTCATCCACTCGATCGAGTAGAAATTTACTCGATCGAGAACTCCCCATTTCTGCTTTACTCGATCGACTGATATGGCATTACTCGATCGAGTACAAAAAGTACTCGATCGAGCTCTTTTTCTCGTGTAAGCTCTTGAATTCGTCATTCTTCCTTTAAATTTGCGTAAAAATCCCCAAACCTGCATAAAAACACTTGCACAAATATCCCAAAATACCAAATATGCAAAGTAACAGTCTATAGTCTCTATCTACGCTAAAAATTGTCTAAATTCTAATCGTCCTAATTAAAAGCAATAAAAGAAGTTCAACGGAAATTCAAAAATTGTTTATTCAAGTTGGTACACGGGGCATTTCCCCGCTCACTTCCCAAAGCAATTCAGTAGCCCCTCGGAGGGCTCCTGACTGGAGGACGTCACCTCAGCAACATTGTTCGTCCTCTTCAGCTTCCACGAGCTTGAACATGAATCATTCGGAGGAGAATAGTTCACATCCACATATGCTCGAACTTTTCTCACCCTTGCTCCTTTCTCACCGGCTTTAACTCTATCACTCCCACTTTGACTGACATTAATTGCACAATGCCCTTTGACAGCTCCTTCATTGCTTTCATTTGTACCTGCAGCAAGGAAAACAGACGAACTTTCCTCCTTTTTGCTCTCAATCTGAGGCGGAGGGGTAACAATAGCAGCACAATGCTCCAGATTTTCATCTGGAGTGTCAATAATAGGGTCAATAGAAGAGAGGGCATTGCAAGGCTGAGCTTGCATGGGGGCCCTCCGGAACTTAGACTGATGGAATATCAGCTCCTCATCCCCAACCTGAAAAGTCAATGTCTTGCCCCCGACGTCTATTACTGCACGGGCAGTAGATAGGAATGGTCTCCCGAAAATAATAGGGGTATGTGCATCTTCGGGGATGTCAAGTACAACGAAGTCAACGGGAATAAAGAACCTCCCGATCTTAACAGGTACGTCTTCTATTACACCTAGTGGCCGTGATATTCTACGGTCGGCCATTGATACGTGCATTTTATATAGTCTTTTTAGGCCTTTTTATGCACGTATTTCTATGTTATTATCGTAGTTTATTGCTACGAAATGCCCCGAATATGCTACTTTGGTTTGTTCTGTCTTATTTGCAGGAATGAACTAGAAAGTAATGAAATCAAGCCTTTTACCGTCCGTTTAGCATGCATTTGAAGGAAGAGTGAATTTGGAGCAAGAATGTAGCTATTTTGGGATGCGCAAAGAAGAAAGATAGTTAGGCGAGCAAGGGAAGAACTTCAAATTGCTAGTGCCTACTTTGGAGAGCCATATCTCGAGTTCTACAACTGATATTCAGATGATTCCAATTGGAGATGAAAGTTTGTCCTCTTATCTTTCCAACGCCACCGGAATCGCCCTGTTTGACCAAGTAACGAAGATCTGGCAGCCGTTTGAAGTTCAGTGCGCAAAGCAGGAAAAGTACTCGATCGAGTAGATAAATCGCTCGATCGAGTACTAGCTACAGCGAGAAGGTTATTGTCGAGTATAATTAGATTTATCTTATGCTTATCTTATATTTAGTTAATAATAATGATACTACTTAGTATAAATAAGAGTAGTTTAGACCTAATAGAAAAATCATTCATTCCCTGGAGTCAGTAGAGGGGACGGACGACGCTTCTTCTTTTCTCTCTATTTTCGGATTAATTGTAATTTTCTCTTCCCTTATTTTCTCATTCATAATTAGTTTGCTCTTAATCTCTCTTATACTCTTATTTAATTTATGCATCTTAGATTAATTCTCTCTTATAATGCCTCTTTCAACTAATTGCTTATTTATCTTTATTTGTTTCATCAATATGAGTAGCTAATTCCCCTCTGGTAAGACTATAGGGGATCCATAATTATGAAGGGAGAGTAATCGATTTATTGGGTTAATGCTGGTGTTGTCTTTGTTGGTTAAATGCTGCAGTTAATTGTATCTGTCTGATTGAGTCGACGCAATTAGACCTTTAATTCTTAGTGATCCTTGACCTGGACCGAAAGGTTGGGAAAGGTAGACTAGTAGC
Source organism: Silene latifolia (assembly GCF_048544455.1). NCBI lineage: Eukaryota > Viridiplantae > Streptophyta > Magnoliopsida > Caryophyllales > Caryophyllaceae > Silene > Silene latifolia. The sequence goes on along the minus strand of NC_133533.1, from coordinate 67,128,313 downwards.
GAACAATAGAGTATTGCAGTGAGGGCAAAAGTTAAGCTGTTTACACTTTAGGGTGAATTAAGGACCGAAAGGTGACGTTCGTTACTCTTTGGACCGTATTTGCATTGACCTGAGACCTAGATTACTTGACCGGATGATTATGGTGAACCGTTTGTCTTAGCTGTTTCTCTCTGTCTGGTTAATCCCCTTCTCTTATTCTCTTTTCCTTATTTTTATTAGTTTAGAAAATCATTTCAAACCCCCACATTGTGACCCGTTACTCATAGACTAAAATTAGACAGATAAATCTCATTTTTGCCTCCCTGTGGAGATCGACCCTACTTACCGCTGACTTCTGTTAGTTGTACTTAGGTATTTTATTTTTGGTACGAAACGACAGTATCAAATTTTGGCGCCGTTGCCGGGGAGGCAGCGTAGTTTTATTTGTTTTTATTTAGTTTATTTCTTGTCTCAGGGAGCTTCGGTTCCTTGAGACCGTTATTATGTCTTTCGTTCTTCTCTTTCCGCAGGAAGAGAACGAAATTTTTGGTACTTATTTAGCCAGGTTTATGGAGTGGCTCGAGCCCAGACGAGATGCATTTTCGAACTCCAATTGTCTTTGGACTATCTTCCTGGGTATGAATGACCCTACGCGAGCATACCTAGAATCTATTGGTAAGTGGGATTTCGAAGGAATCCCCGTAAATGAGGTATTAGAATTCTTTGATTGGTTTGCTGCTGAATCTCTTAAACCCAACTTTTCTCTTCATGTTGACTCAAATGAGGGGGTGGGTGAGACCTTAGAAACCAATCTAGGAATTGTTGACGGAGACATAAAGGAGACCACTAGCGTGGTTGACAATCCTTTTTATGAGGATAGTTTAGAACCCCTTTATGATTCTTGCACTGATAGTGAGGGTGATTTGAAGGCTCTCTTTGAGAATCTCCATCTTGACGAGTCTAGCGATAAGGAGAGTGGGGAGGTAGATTTAGACAGTCTTGAGGTCAAATGGGATACTTATGATGATATAGATGATGAGCCTATTATAGAGGACCCGATTGACCCAATTGACTTTACAACCCCTTGCATCTGGGATGATTATCCACCTTCACCTTTAGCTGACCAGACTCCTTCACCTCACAGTTCTTACCCGTCTGAGCACTTAAATTCTACTCGTGTTATTTTTAAGTTGAATGCTGTTGAGCTCCTTCATTTACCAGCTGCGGTTAACCAGAGCTTTTATATTCCGCTCTTAGTTGGAGGGCAGAATTATTTTGTGAACAATTTTAGGAGCTGTCATAGGAAATTTGTTAGACTTAAACTGTTAAACATTTTTATTTCCTATTTCTGTAATCCACTTTTGTGCTACTTATGCTTTTGTGTAGCACATGCGCAGATGTATGATTTGATGCTGCGCGCTTTGAGCTGTTTTGATTGTGACTATTAGAGAGGCTCGAAGAAAAGAAGGTCGAGCTGGGACCTGACTGAAGCTAGCGCTACCCGGGAGGCAACCCGGCGCGATTTTAATTTGCATTTTAATTCATTTCAGTTGTAATAAATGGTTTTTATACCATAAAACTTTCTCAGTATGCTTGTCTTGTTAGTTTGCGGGCTGCTCTTATTGCTTTTTTGCAGGTATGCACTGGGGATTACTCGATCGAGTACTTTTTGTACTCGATCGAGAGCTTTTTCTGCTATATTCGCTCGATCGAGTGAAATATTTACTCGATCGACCACCTGCGAAAAGAGAAACTACTCGATCGACCACCTGCGAAAAGAGAAACTACTCGATCGACTGCCTTTCTTCTCGATCGAGCAGTTTTTGGATGCCCATTCATTCGATTGACTTGGATTAGCTTCTTGAGACGGTTTTCCGGGCCTTTAGCAACCTCCCATATCATGGTCGGTTTGGGGATGTCCCTTATTTCGCGTATCTTGTGAGTTTTCCGTATTTACTCTCTTTCTCCTTCAGTTTGCATTTCCTTTCCATGTTTTGGTACAATGGGGGCATTGTACAGTTTGGTTTGGGGAGGTTATGCATCCATATCTGTGTCTGCATATTGTCTTTATTGCATTTCTTTTGTCACGTTTAATTTCTGTTTGCATTGTTGTTTATTCTTATTAAAATCAAAAATCTCATAAAAATTGAAAAATTTCAAAAATTCAAAATAATCTTCACTGTTATTTTTGCATATAGGTTGAGTCGGAACGGTAGATTTCCGTGATGAAATTGCACTTTAACTTGTCTTTTTTTTACTTGAGCCTTGCACTTTATTGACAGTTATTAGCTGAGTCTTGCGCATATCTACGAGTTTTTGTTCAAATATAGCTGACCGTGTAGACTTGACCTGATAAATTGGCAACCTACTCTACAATTTCTCAGTTTTAGAGCCTTATAACTGGTGACATTCATGACCGGTTCATGTAGGAATTGAGAGTAGTACTCCTTGCATAACATGTTCATTATTTTTGCACTTTTATGACATTCGATTTCTTGTCAAATGCATACATTCGGGTTTGTGGTCGGTGTCACATGCAGGGAGGTGCTTATAAATTTTCCCCTTTTCTTATATTTTCACCCATTTAGCTCCATTTAAGCCAAATCTTGCCTTTTTGACCCATTAGCTACATCCATAACTGAGCCTGCCTAGTCAAGCTAGTTTAGTTTGTCTTTTGTGGTATATTTTATCGTCTGCAGTTTGGCCGTGTGAATTTCATTGGAGTTGGTGGAAATAAAGGAAGGAGAAAAGAAGGAGAAAAGAAAGAAAAAGAAAGAAAAAGAAAGAAAAAGGAATTGAAAGAAAAGAAAGAGAAAAAAGATGTTACGTGAATAAAAGAAAAAAAAAGGGAAAGAAAAAAAAATGAAAAAAAAAGACATGGTGATTCACGTGAAAACCAGAGAAGCAAAATCAAAAAAATTTTGAACTGGTTGTATTTCGAGACTGTATATGCTTATCTTTATCTTGTGACGGTCTCCCTCCTCCGTTTTATTCATATATTTTTGAGGACATAGTGTATTTGGATGGTGAGTTTTGTGCCAAATGAAGGGCACTTGTGTTTATTTTTCAGTCAGTTGAGATTGGGACGGTCTTATATGGTCCTGTTAGGAACTAGCTTGACACTTTTACCTCCACATTTCCATAACATGTTTTGCCTTTCTCACCTGAACCTCACTATTCCCAAATTATTTGTAAGCCCTCGGCTGTGACGGACATTGTTGGTTGGAATGTATGTGTGGTACTTGAATCGTCTATCATGTTTGTTGCATGCATGTTATGTAGGTCGCAGTCTAGGTGAGTGACTGTTTTCTCTTTCTCTCTTATACATATACTTTCACCCTTTGCTTTATGAGAGAAGAGTGACCACGTGAGAGTCCGATTTTGTTGGTCTTGCAAGGTCGATAGGTCAGCTTTATTTATGGACATCTTATAATTCGTTTGCGTATTGACCATTGTAGTCAGAATCGTTGATTTTAGTTTGCATTAAACTGGTTTAAGTAGATAAGTAATAGCTAGCTCTGAGTTATCTTTTCCGTTCCATTAGTTTGCACTTAGTTTACTCGAGGACGAGTAAAGGTTTGGTTTGGGGAGATTTGATACGTGCATTTTATATAGTCTTTTTAGGCCTTTTTATGCACGTATTTCTATGTTATTATCGTAGTTTATTGCTACGAAATGCCCCGAATATGCTACTTTGGTTTGTTCTGTCTTATTTGCAGGAATGAACCAGAAAGTAATGAAATCAAGCCTTTTACCGTCCGTTTAGCATGCATTTGAAGGAAGAGTGAATTTGGAGCAAGAATGTAGCTATTTTGGGATGCGCAAAGAAGAAAGATAGCTAGGCGAGCAAGGGAAGAACTTCAAATTGCTAGTGCCTACTTTGGAGAGCCATATCTCGAGTTCTACAACTGATATTCAGGTGATTCCAATTGGAGATGAAAGTTTGTCCTCTTAGCTTTCCAACGCCACCGGAATCGCCCTGTTTGACCAAGTAACGAAGATATGGCAGCCGTTTGAAGTTCAGTGCGCAAAGCAGGAAAAGTACTCGATCGAGTAGATAAATCGCTCGATCGAGTACTAGCTACAGCGAGAAGGTTATTGTCGAGTATAATTAGATTTATCTTATGCTTATCTTATATTTAGTTAATAATAATGATACTACTTAGTATAAATAAGAGTAGTTTAGACCTAATAGAAAAATCATTCATTCCCTGGAGTCAGTAGAGGGGACGGACGACGCTTCTTCTTTTCTCTCTATTTTCGGATTAATTGTAATTTTCTCTTCCCTTATTTTCTCATTCATAATTAGTTTGCTCTTAATCTCTCTTATACTCTTATTTAATTTATGCATCTTAGATTAATTCTCTCTCTTATAATGCCTCTTTCAACTAATTGCTTATTTATCTTTATTTGTTTCATCAATATGAGTAGCTAATTCCCCTCTGCTAAGACTATAGGGGATCCATAATTATGAAGGGAGAGTAATCGATTTATTGGGTTAATGCTGGTGTTGTCTTTGTTGGTTAAATGCTGCGATTAATTGTATCTGCATCTGATTGAGTCGACGCAATTAGACCTTTAATTCTTAGTGATCCTTGACCTGGACCGAAAGGTTGGGAAAGGTAGACTAGTAGCGAACAATAGAGTATTGTAGTGAGGGCGAAAGTTAAGCTGTTTACACTTTAGGGTGAATTAAGGACCGAAAGGTGACGTTCGTTACCCCTTGGACCGTATTTGCATTGACCTGAGACCTAGATTACTTGACCGGATGATTATGGTGAACCGTTTGTCTTAGCTGTTTCTCTCTGTCTGGTTAATCCCCTTCTCTTATTCTCTTTTCCTTATTTTTATTAGTTTAGAAAATCATTTCAAACCCCCCACATTGTGACCCGTTACTCATAGACTAAAATTTTCTCATTTTTGCCTCCTGTGGAGATCGACCTACTTACCGACGGTTAGTTGTACTTAGGTATTTTATTTTTGGTACGAAACGACATCGACCATCCGAATACCATGTTGGTGCAATTAAACTTTGTCAAACCAAGTCTCTTAGCCAGAGACAACGGTAAGACACTCACGCTAGCGCCAAGATCGCATAACGCGTTATCAATCAAATGGGTACGAATATGACACGGAATCGAAAAACTACCTAGGTCTGACTGTTTGGGAGGTAACTTATTCTGAACTAGGGCCGTCCCTACCTCAGTCAAGGTTACTGTCTCATTATCACTAATATGCCTCTTACGCGATAAAATTTCTTTCATAAATTTAAGGTAAGAGGGTACCTGTGTCAGCAGTTCGGCGAATGGTACAGTGACTTGCAAGCTTCTCAGGATCTCGGTAAATTTGCCGAATTGTTGATTAGCTTTAGTATTCTGCAGACGCCTCGGGAAGGGAACCGTGATGGGTATCTCGAGTCCCTTGTTTCTCTCTTCCAACGTGTCAGCCGGATCAACCTCTGTATCCTTTGGACGCTTCTTTCCTCTCGAACGAGGTCTTTCAAGCGATTTCTCACTCAATCGAGCACTAGCAGGCTCTCAATCAAGCTGTCCGTCGTCCATACTACTCGATCGACCAAAATTTCCATTCGATCGAGTAGTTGCTGCAATAGCATCACTCGATCGAGTAGAAAATTCACTCGATTGAGCAGTTGGCTTTTCCTGTTCACTCGATCGAGTAGAAATTCCACTCGATCGAGTGATTTCTTCAACAAATCTACTCGATCGACCTCCAGAAACTAGTTGATCGAGTACCTTCTTAGCCGTCAGCTCATCTCCCTTGACAGAACACTGTTCATCAGCTATTATGTCTTTCCTCGGGTCTGATTTCAACACTTCCGGTCCCTTATATGAACGACCGCTTCTCAAATTAATTAAATTTACCGTCTCATGTGGATTTTTCTCAGTTTGTGATGGTAAATGACCCGGTTTCCTTGCATATTGGTTCGCGGCTAATTGGGCAACTTGAGTTTCAAGTGCCTTGATGGATGCATCTTTCTGGTTATCACTCAACTGCCACGGCTTTGTAAAAAACTGCAGCATAGTCTTTAGCTCACCAATCTCATTCACCCCTCCAGAAGATGATGCTCCGTGATTGGGAGGGGGTAAGGAAGGAGGCTTCTGAAAGCCTTGTTGATTCTTATGTGGAGGAACATACGGCTGCTGCTGGTGCGGAGGAGGGGTAGAATTGAGCACATTTTGACTAGTCCACCTCAAATTGGGATGGACTGTCCCTTGGTTGTTGTAATAGGAACCCCCTCCTTGCCTATATTGTTGAAAGGCAAGGACTTGTTCCTTCTCCATAAGACAGCCAACAGCAGTGTGACCTTCGTTGCTCCCACACCTCTCACATGTGACGGTCTCCCCTCTAGTAAGCATATGGACCGTCTGAGGCTCCCCAGCAGAATGTAACTCCAACTTGTCAAATCTAGCATTCATGGCTTCCAGCTGAGCCACAACCTGCTTATCGACTGCATGAACTGTTCTAATACCATCCCTCGGGTTTCCATACTCAGCACTGTGATTCGCCATCTCTTCAATAAGGGCCCATCCCTTATCATCGTCAGTATTTTCCAGGAATCTCCCATTAGATGACGCATCAAGTATGGCTCTGTGGTCATCGTACAGCCCATTGTAGAATTGGTTAGATATAAACCATGGGTCAAAACCATGGTAAGGAATAGACCTCACCAATTTCTTGAATCGGGACCATGCCTCATATAAAGTCTCATCGGGAGCCTGCTTGAAACTGGTAATCTTGGCCCTCAGCTGATTGGTGCGCTGTGGAGGGAAATATCTCTTGTAAAAGGCAAGAGCAAGAGACTCCCAATCTGTAACTCCTGCAGCTGTGCGGTCCAAATCAGTCAGTCACTCCCTGGCTGAGTCGGTCAAAGAGAAAGGAAACAAAACCTCCTTAATCTTGTCTTGAGTTACCCCCTTTGTGGCGGGGATAGTAGAACAGTAGTCTGTAAAGAACTCCATGTGCTTCCTCGGGTCTTCACCTGCCACACCTCTATAGAGATTTCTTTCCACCAGATTGATGTAGGAAGGACCGATGTCGAATGTATTCCCATCCTCAATCTGGATATTGAAACCCTTAGGAATTGAGGATGCTTTAGGCACCGAGTGACTGGAAAGTTTCGGCATCTTTACTTGTTGATCGGCAGAATTAGGAATGTCTTCCACTAAAGACTGGTCTTCTACGAAAAGAGAATGATGTAGCTCTGGCTCGAAAGTACTCAAGTCTTCCTTTCGTGATTTTCTCTGCAGACGGAGTCTATGCCTAAATAGTCTTTCTAGCTCTGAATCAGCTGAAACTAACTCAAACCTGTCTGACCTGGGCATAAACAACACTGAAAGAAAATAAATAAGAACTACATCAAGGAATAAAAATTCCCTGAGACGGATAAAATAAACGAAACAAAGACAGATAGGTTAATTGCCTCCCCGGCAACGGCGCAAAATTTGATACGTCTGTCGTATGCCTATCAAAAATAAACTAACTAAACTAACTATATAGCTACGGAAGTCAGGTCGATCTCCTCAAGGAGGCAAGATATCTGTAGAAGTCCGTCTATTTGGTCACAAATGGGGGGGGGGGGGGGGGGGGGTTGTTTAAATTGGGTTTCTAAACTAGAAGGTTTAAAGGAAAGAGAAGTAAAGACAGGAGTAGTAAAGGCAGGAAAATAGATTTAAACTATCAAATAGAGAAAGGTCATGTCAGGATTTCGGTTCACTACGGTAGTCCAGTGACTCAACTGTAAACAACTTAGACAAATTAATGCGAGACGGATATGGAAAGGTCCTTCCGGTCCACTTTCTATCCTAAACTTCCACTAACTTAACTTCCGTCCTCGTCAGGGTAGTCTCTTGTTCATAGCAGCCTATTTAGTCCAATCTTCCGATCCAGGATTAATTTTAGCCAGATTAAAGGGATGACTCAGAAGCGTGCACTCAACTAAGTCGGTAAAAATACAGTTAAATTGCTATGGTGACAGAGTCTCACAATTAACTCATCTAAACTATTTATTACATCGTCACATTTCTACCGTAGATCCCCTAATCCCAACATGAATTAGATTTAGCTGCTCATATCGCTAATTAAACTATCAAAACTAACAGTAGATAAATAACCAGCATTCAACATATTAAAACTATAATTAAATTGCATAAAAGTAAATTAGGGCAGAAATTAAATGAAGCAAAACAAAGGATTAAAGCAAACAAAAGATCGATTATTATTAAGAGAGGAGGAAGAGATTACAATCGTGCGAATCCGGCGTAAAGAACAATCAAATCCGAGCGAAATAATCCGAGAAATAAAGTTACAGTAGAGAAGGAAAAGCAACGTAATATGTTTACTGTGAAAACTAGAATGATAGATAAAAGATAATTAATGACCTAGTTAACGCAAGTTTAAATAGAAAACAAACTAAGTCCAACAACTAAAACACACTCACGGGTTAATTAAAGCCCACACCAAGCTAAATCACTCGATCGAGTAGAATAAATCCACTCGATCGAGCAAAACTCAGGATAATCTACTCGATCGAGTAGAATAGTTACTCGATCAAGTAACTCTCTTTTCAGCACTTCTGGATCGAGTAAATCGATCAACTGAGGCCATAAAAACCACTCGATCGAGTGGTAAAACTACTCGATCGAGTCTTCTTCCTTCAAATCAGCCCAATCTCGTCACCGACTGCCTCGTAAACCATGCCTTCACGCATTCCAATGTAGTATCTCACTCTGAAAAATCCCCATCTCCTCTAAATGCATGCAAAAAGGACGAAAAGTGGTACGATTCCACTACTTTCGCGTTCATTTCTACAAAACGGACAAAACGAACCAAAGTAGCCAATTCGGGGCATAATACTATATAAACAGTACAAAAATGCATAGAAATACGTGCTAAAATAGGCTAAAAAGACTATACAATATGCACGTATCAAATCTCCCCAAACCGAACCTTTACTCGTCCTCGAGTAAACTAAAATGCAACTAATGGAACGGAATTGAAAACTCAGAGCTAGCTTAACATGTCTACTTGAACCAATTTAATGCAACAAAAACTAACAGTTATAGCTGTACAGTTGTTAGTCAAATATAAAATCAAGCATCACCATTCCTCGACATATAGACCTCAAACTAATGGCGCGGTAGAGGCAGCTAACAAAAATGTCATCACAATCCTCAAGAAAATGATCAACAATTATCGCAATTGGCCTAGCAAAGAACCCTTTGCGTTGTAGGGATATCACACGTCAATTAGGACGCCCACTGGGCTACTCCTTTCTATTTGACTTACGACATAGAAGCTGTTCAACCTGTAGAGCTAGAGATCCCATCTCTACGCATTTTACTCAAAAGCCAAATTCCAGAACCTGAATGGAATCGGGATAGGTATGATGAACTCGTCCTCTTGGACGAACGGAGGCTACGCGCATTACATAATGTGCAGACACATCAGGCACGTATCAAACGAGCCTTTAACAAACGGGTCAAGACTAGAAATATCAAGGAAGGAGATTTATTACTCAAGGCAGTCAAAGTCTCTTACCTGTCGATCCAAGGGGAAAAATTAAGCCTAATTGGGCGGGACCGTTCTTGGTCAAGTCCATACTTTCAGGAGGTGCGGTTAAGATCACAGACCTAGATGGGAATAAGTTTTCTAATTCGACTAACCTAGACCAATTGAATAGGGACTACCCTTAGAAATAGGATAAAACGCGCCTCGCATGACACACGTGCCGCTCTTGTGACACAAAATAAAACCGGCCCATGGCACTCTAAAAAAAAAAGCTTATGACATTTCGCTCTTGCGTTTTACATGTCTGACATCCTCATATCATCAGATTGAATTGCATTTCCTTAGGAGTAAGTAAAGCACACGCTTATTTTCTAAGTTCATTACAAGCTCTTGCTTCGAACATTTATTCTTTTACATTTGTTTGAACCACGTACGTACAGGGTTTGATTTTATTTTTTCTAATGAATACGTGGACAATCCTTTACAGGATACAACCCGTCATTCAAAATGTAAATAGAAGGACATTTATATGTTGCATTTGAAATTCGACAAGAATAAATATAGAAAGTTTATGAAAGTTTCTTAACTAATAAATCTTTTATTCATTATTGTTTAAATAATAGTAATACGCCAAATACATATAAATTTAAAAATGCTGAAAATTAAAATGCTAGGCTAGGATTCTAAAAACCCCGCCATTTATTACAACTTAAATAATAATAAATAATACTATAAAAATGACTAAGGCTACTCTTCCATTTGCCTTTGTCACCTTTGTCATATTTCTTGTCTCGACCACGAGCGAGACGCTCTTGCGTTATTTTTGACCTAATCACTAACGGTCGTTCTCGCGGTCTAGCATTCCCATTCCGATCCACCACCATCTTTTCAGTAGGAGCATTCTTCGGCTTCTTCGACGGACGAACGACCCGATATCCGACCTCTTCTTTCTCCTCAGTTAAGTACTTTTGGTTCTCCTTCGCCATTTCACGGATCTTATAGTCTACGGGCTCGTGCTTCCTTTGCTTTTCACGCTCCTCGAGGGTGCTAGCTTTCCTCCACTACAGATATGAGTCAGATACCCACAACGAGCCAACCGGAACCGATATGAACCACATATTCCTTTGGGCCCAGCGAATAGCCCACTCTCGACAAGACTCCAAAGTATGCACCAAGGCAGTTTGAGGGACAGTGTCTAGCTTCGGGATTTTCTGTCTTAGGCCCACTTTCCTCATCAATCTCTCCGGAAAGGTATGGATCATGAATTCCAAGCCAGGAACGCGAACTGACCATGTCGGATCCAAAGACGATACTCTAGTCACTGGCCTAAGATGCCACCAAGGAACTATCCACCTGATCAAGGGCCCACCTTCAGTCTTCAATTTGTTTTCCCAATAGTTGCATACTCGAGTGAAGTCCACCATGTATAGCCTCGTTCTCATCGCAATTGACCGAGAGCGATATCCTGTCACGTCAACTGGGGGCTCGATCAACCGCAGTCTTTCCATCAGCCAGACCTGCAAAAAAAGGGGACATGAGTCAATACCAAGACCGGAAAAAAAAAAAAAAAAAAAAAAAAGAAGAAGAAAACGACCGAATAAGTCAGAAAACGGGTTCTTACCTTTAAATTGATAGGACTTCCGAGGTAAGGTTTCTCGTGGTTTGCCTTCCTGTTATCCAATCTTAGAATGGTCTCCCCTAGAATCAAGCATGCTGGGCTCCTGCGCAGTTCCATTTGCTCCACTATGCCTATAAATCGCGGGTCACCCCTCATCTCTTGGTCCACATGCCCTCGTAGGACATAACAATGAAGAAGGCAAAATCCATAAGCTCTACGCCTCACCACATGATAGATAGTAGGGTCCTCCCTATTTATAAATCGATCGACAAATTCAAACATGCGGACACCTTTTGAGGTCACAAGACGGTCTACCTCAGCCTTGGTCAATCCAAGCAAATCCCTGAATTTATTTTTATAGTCTTGAGAGCTAGGAGGTATAGCCGGAACACTTTCTGCATCCCATCCTCCAACCGCAGCAGTTTCTTTAGGAAAGGGACAAATTTCGCCTCCCGGAAAGGCAAATACATGGAAATTCGGGTCCCAATATTCAAGACAAGCATCCAAAAAGGGTTTAATTACCTTCACTAGCTTCAAACTTATGATTGATCCTAAATTGAAAGCACCCATGTCGTGCTTCTCGACATTTGTAAATTCATTCGTCCACTCCTTAATGCGATTTTCAAAGGCATCCATATTTTGTTGGGAAATTTTGAGAAGATATAGGAGGTTTTATGTAATAGACGAAGTCAAGGAATAAAGAATTGTGAGAGAATAGAAGCTCAACCGAGGTCTCTATTTATACTATTCGCTGTTTACTAATTTCAGCTAAGGACGGACTAACTGGAGAAAAGACGCAGCAGTTGCTGCGCCTCTTCGAAGGGTCGCAGCTCCTGCTACGCCTCTTCCCGAAGCTCTCTTCCTTGTTTGACGGCCGTGGATCTTTCCTAATTTTGTTTTAGTTAAAATTTCCTATTCCTATAGGGATTTAATTCGGTAATTCCGAATAATTACCAAATTTATGTTTCCTAATTTTTACGGGTTCGGTTTTCGAGGCAAAATTGACATTTTCGCCAAATACGCACACTTACTCATTTTTATTTCCTTTTTCTTTTCGGAGAATCATTTCACTCCCTCTTTGCAAAATGTTTATGATACACTTAGACATTTCATTTAAATTCTTTTTTAGGGGGTAGCCCTCCTTACCGTCCGGTCGCGTCATTTTGTCCATTTCCGGGCACTTTTTTTCATTTTCGTCATTTTGTCCATTTCTGGGCACTTTTTTTTTTTCATTTTTGTCATTTCGTCCATTTTCGGGCACTTTATTTTTTTCATTTTTCATTCTTTTCGCGCTAATTTAGGCCATTTTAATTTTATTTTTAATTCTTTTTATTATATGTTTTGCTATGTGATTTTCTACGTGAATTTCGGCAGCATGACGGCGCAAACCGTCACATGCCAAACCTGTTTTTTCCAAAGCTAACCTGCAGATACAGCGAACACCCAGCAGCAAAGGCACGCAGGCCATCATATATACAACCAAAAATGCAAAAATGTACATTAAAATACGAGCTCCTACCCAAAATGACATCCAAAATGTACAAATGTACAATAAACAGCCAGCAAACTAGTCCTGACGACCCCTCAGCTCAGCCACTGTCGCCTCAAGGGCAGCAATCTCAGCATCTATGGCCTCGAGCTCTCTCAGCAAGCGGGCCGTCTTCTCCTGGGACTCCACCAGCTCACGCTCCAAGCCATGCTCCCTCTACACAGAAGAAAAGGAGTGATGTTTTACTTTACTTTATTTCCTGATACCGTCGTTTAGTACCAAAAATAAATACCTAAAACAACTAACAAAAGCTAGTGGAAGTAGGGTCGATCTCCACAGGGAGACGGTCACTATCTACTCGTTAATTCAGTTGATGTGACCCATATTTGAGCACATTTAGTCCCAAATTAACCTCGTTCCTATGCTTTATATCACTTATTTGGGTCATTTCTTATCTTTAGTTTCCCATTTTGCATATTCTTTGAGGTTTTGACCCCTTGGTAGGAAAGGAGTGCTAACCTTGCATCTATGAGGCAAAATTGAGCTAAGTTGATGGCATCTAATGACCAAGCATCAAAGAGAAGACATTACTAGAAGACCTATGTAGATAATAAAGTGAAATGGGCAATGATGAAAGGATCCTTCCATCCTCAACACAATCCTTGCGGATTGGTAAGGAGCAAAAAGAAGAGAAGCTGTATGTCCTAGGATCCGAGCGGATTGTCCACAATCCGGGCGTCTCCCGACACCACAATTCGGGAGTCTTGTGCCCAGGACGAGCATCCCACAGCAGCTCAAACCGAGCGTCTCAGCCGTTACCCGCTCGGATCACAAGTCAGTACCAACTGTGCCTCAGCACGGGACGAGCGTCTTAACACGGGACAAACAAGAGGGATATGCTCCTTTTCTTCGAGAGGAGCATTTCCTCAACTTTTCTTAGAGTCTTAATAGTCATTTAAGCCCTTAGTAACCCTAATCCTTGTACCTAATCTTTAGTATAAATACCCCTTTGTACTACCTAGATTAGAATAATCTCTTAATGATCCCTTTATGCTCTCTTAATCAAGTTGTAGTCATCCTTTAATTTAGTAGTAATCTTGTTATCAACTCTTAATCAAGTTTTAATACGATTCTCAATATTAATATTTCCCTTAATTTCTTTATTGTTCTTCATTTATTTTGGGTAATTAGAAGATTATTTGGGTTTATTTGGAGGATTAACAACCTTCCATCAATCATCAAGTATTTCTATTATTCTTAGCTTTATTATTTGGAATCATCTTCAAAGGTATAATTCTCTCTTAATAGTTTCCTTAACTAGGGTTAATGGGGAATTAGGGGAAACCAACATGGGGATTGATTCATGCTTAATCTAATATGTTTTCATAATTAATTTGCTTCCTTGTTGTGATTTCAACTTATGCACATGTTATGTTTGATGAAATGCGAGCCTATGAATCCTTACATTTTTTACCCATCACCTATCTTTTCAATGAGACTTGTAAGCTTATTGATGGGTGATGTCGTCGGATCATCCAATCAAACACATTTATAATACTCAACAAACTACTAGTTAGCGGTAAGTCGAGGTCGATCCATGGGACGGTGTGCTTTGGGTTCTAAGTCTATCAATCTCAATTTATGCTAGTGTCACGATTTATTTGGGTTTGTAGTTGTGTCTAGACTAATGCAAACAATAAGGTAAAACAAGCAATAAAGGGAAAGATGTAAACAAATGATTAAAAGTGCTAGGATATCATGGGGTCATAGGGGATTCATGGTGTTGATCATACAAACATGTTTACAAGGTTGCAAGCAATTAATGTTGTGGAGGAACCGAGTTGGGTTATATCTTACGGTTCTTAGGAAGAGTTGGGTCCCGGAGCCGAATCGATTAGATTGTACAACACCTACAAGTCGACTTACTTTCCTCCTAATCAACTTCTATGCATGGTCTAACAAGACTCGAGTTGGGTTATGTCTTACAAGTCAAGTTGAGTAGATAAGAGATGGTTGTAAATGCAAGGATTCATAGGCTTAGCATTTCATCAAACACAACATGTGCATAAAGTTGACATCACAACAAGCAAGCAATTTAATCATGTGAACATATTAGATTAAGCATGAATCAATCCCATGTTTGTTTCCCCCAATTACCCACTAATCCTAGCTAAAAAGACTACTCACTCATCATCATGGAGAACATGTCATTAATGGTGTCAATCATCACAACAAGTATAAACATGATAATAGAATGAAGAAATAAACAATAAAGAGTAAAAGGGTAAAAGAATTATACCAACTTGAGATGATCCAAATAATAAAGCAAAGAATAATAGAAGAAACTTGATTGATTGATGGAAGGTTGTCAATCTCCCAATAATAACCCAATAATCTTCAATTACCCAATAATAAACTTGAATAATAAACTTGAACAATAATTAAGGAGAGATTAATGTGTAATTTGTGGAAAGATTAAAGAGTAATCTATTCTAATCTACTCCTAATCTAATCTAAAGAAGGATTTTCTACCCTAAAAGTTCATGCTTGATTAATTACAAAGATGGAGTATTTATAGTGGAAATTAGGGAGGATGCATTAGGGTTAACTAAGGGCTAAACTAGTAATTACACTTTTTAAGTTGAGCAAGGAGACTCCGGGATTGTCCGAGAGAAGGGCTTCTCTTATCGTTGCTAGAAGAATGAAAACGTGCTGTGCTGCGATCCGTGCGGATGGGAGTCGGGACGGCCGGATCTGGGCTGAGGGATCCGAGCGGATTCTTGGGCAAGACGCTCGGATTGGCGAGGGGGAATCCGAGCGGATTCCTTTGGGGCCGGGATTGGCGAGGACGGACGGATTCTCTACAATCCGTTCGGATTGTAGTTCAGCAACTTTCCTTCTTCTTTTTCTTCCCTTTTCTTCATGAATTCCTTGGGGATTTCCTTGGGGACTCAAGGATCCTTTTCTCAACAATGCTCTTCTACTATGCTATGTACAAAGGCCTTCTAGTCTTGTCTCTCCTTGATGCTTGGTCATTGAATATGATCAATTTAGCCTTGTTTTGCCATGAAAATGCAAGATTCTTACTCCTTTCCTACCAAGGGATCAAAATCTCAAAGAATATGCAAAACAAAGAACTAAAGATAAGAAATGACCCAAATAGGCACTAAAAAGCATAGAAACAATGGTAATTCGGGGGCTAAATATGCGCCAATTATGGTCACATCACTTATACACCAACTTGAGTCTCATTAGACCATACATATAGTTGAATAGGAAGTATTAAGTCGACTTGTAGGTGTTGTACAATCTAATCGATTCGGATCCGGGACCCAAACCTTCCCACTACAAAAAAAAACGCGGCTTAGTGACGGGCATACCGACGGGAAAAAGAGGCCGTCAGAAAACACGGGTTACTGACGGATTTTTGACGGAAATTCCGTCGGTAACTTTTCCTGACGGAAATGCCGTCAGTTATAATTGGCGCGTTGACAAAGTCAATGGCGCTAAAAAACATGTGACGGAATTTCCGTCAGTAATTCCAAAAAACTGACGGAATTTCCGTCATTGCCATTCACACGTAATAATGGAATACAGCTTGAAAACATTTAGGATATCTGACGGAAATTCCGTCAGTTTTTTCATAATACTTACGGAATATACGTCAGTGGGCCAAGATATTTGAATCCACTGTGTGTGAAAGGTTGTCACAATAATTGATATACTGACGAAAATTCCGTCAGTATTTTAACAAAACTGACGGAAATTCCGTCAGTGGGCCAATTATTGTGACGTGTACAGTCACTTGCATTATTTTCTGATAATGTGAGCTTCTGACGGATTGTTCGTCAGTAAAATAGGAATACTGACGGAGTTTCCGTCAGGATTTCTATTTAACCGACGGAATTTCCGTCAGATGTCCCTATTATCTAAAACACGCGATGAGTTTCCCCTTCACTTTAGCAAAATTCCCTCAAATCAATTAAAATCGCCTTAACCCTAACCTCCTTAAAACCCGACACCACCACCACCCTCCTCCCCTTCCGGAGCCACCACCACCACCAACACCACCTCGCCGTCGCCGTCACTATAAGGTAATTAACTTTATCTTTTTTTCGTCTCTCCTTTATCTTTTTCCTTTTCCTTCATCTTTTTCCTTCTCGTTTTCTTATTTTTAATTTTTTTTTGTCCATAGCCGCCGACCGACTGCCCCCTGCCGCCGCCGACTGCTATTTAATCCTTCTTTTTTATTTTTTTCCTTTGTCAAGTTAATTAGGTATTTCTCCTTTTAATTTTTTTTAATTAGTTTAATTAATTTAGATTATTAGTTATTGTTTTAATTGTTGTTGAAAAAGGGTTGGTGTTGATGCATGTTAACTTAGGATAGAAGCCAATGTTGTGACGGATGTATGTTGTTAATTTTTAATGTATGCATGTTGACTTAAGATAGCTATGTAATTTTATTGTTAAAAATTTGAATTATTGTTAATAATATTTTTAAAAATTGGAATTTTTGTAAATTAGATTATTGTTAAATGTTAATTAGAGTAGATATGAATTAGACTAGATATGTAAAATGAAAAATAAATCATGTTAATTTATGTTAATTGAAAAAGTAGTCATTGTTGTATGTTTTGTTTTTAATATTGTTAAAATTATTGTTCATATTGACCTATTACCCGTTCAAAAATTACTCACTAGGAGTAATTTTTGAATAGTCCCGTTTTGGGACTGTCTTTGTACGTTTTAAGTCACTTAGGTAGTAAACATGTGCCGAATTTTTTTCCTCATTAATAAATCACAAGTACATGTTTGCTGGTGACTTGAAACGTACATTTATGGTTTAGGTTGGAGTGATAAGGACCCAATTCAAAGAAATACAATATTTATATTGCTAAAATGTTAAATTATTGTGTATTATTCTTGATTTTGATTGTTGTTAGGTTATTATCTTTTTTAATTACATATATAAATGTGTAGATACATAATAACATGAAAAGATTAGAATGGCAATGGATGTATGAAAGATTAGACGAAAAGAAGAAACTCAAGAAAGCATTTGCAGAGGGGGTGAAAGAGTTTATTAAATTCGCGGAAGGAAGTAGTGAGTACAAGAATTTAGGTGAAATGAGGTGTCCGTGTAAGAAATGCAAAAACCTAGGTTTTAAAAGGAAAGCAGATGTTCAAATTCATCTTTGGTCGAATGGTTTCGCCGATAATTATTATGTATGGACATATCACGGTGAGAAACTACCTAGAACAAATGCTAGTGAGAATCCTTACCGTGAGTTCGTGGAAAATGCATTGCGCGATACTGTTGACCAAATTATGGAGGATCGACTTAATCCTGATGACCTTAACGATGAAGAAGTGCGTTATGAAACCCCGAACCCCCAAGTTTCTTCGTTCTTTAAAATGTTAGAGCAAGCCGAACAGCCGGTGTTTCAGGGAAGTGATATGAGTTTGTTGCAAGCAGCTCCTAGGTTGTTATCACTCAAATGTGAGAACAACCTATCTCTTAGATGCGCTAATGGTTTTGTGTCGTTCGTTGGTGACATAATTCCAAAGGAAAATCAAATGGCGCGCAATTTTAATGAGATTAAAAAAGTTCTGAAGGGACTCCAACTACCCCATGAAAATATTGATGCATGTCTCAATGGATGCATGCTTTTCTAGGAGGAAAATTCTAATCTTGAAGAATGTACAAAGTGTCGTGCATCTCGGTATAAAGGTAAAAAGAATTCAAGTGGGAGGCGAATTCCATGTAAACCAGTAACTTATTTCCCGCTTGCGCCAAGGTTACAACGACTATATGCAACCAAGCACATAGCAGGTGAGATGAGTTGGCACTACAAAAACTCTCGATTAAGAGAAAGGGGGACAATGGCACATCCAAGTGATGGAGAAGCGTGGAAGCATTTCGATAGAGAGCATCCAGATTTCGATAGAGAGCATCCAGATTTTGCAAGTGAACCCCGGAATGTTAGGCTAGGTTTGTGTACGGATGGATTTCAACCTTTTGGGCAGTTCGGGACGAAATACTCTTGTTGGCCCGTGATTGTGACTCCGTACAACTTACCTCCTTGGTTATGCATGAAGAGACAATTTCTGTTCTTATCTGTGCTAGTTCCTGGTCCTAAGAACCCTAAGTCAAATTTAGATGTTTTCCTCCAACCGTTGATCAAAGAGTTGAAACAACTTAGAGAAACCGGCATGGACACCTACGATGTCTCTAAGAAACAAAATTTTCAATTAAAGGCTGCATTAATGTGGACGATCAACGATTTCCCAGCATATGGCATGCTTTCTGGTTGGTCCACAAGTGGATATCGTGCCTGTCCTTATTGTCCAGAAAATGATCATAGATCTTTTTGGCTTAAAAATAGCAAAAAGGTTTGTTGGTTTGATTGTCACCGTGAGTTCTTAAGACCTGACCATCCTTTCCGCGACAATTGTAAGCATTTTCTTAAAAACAGAAAAACTGAGAATCGCATAGCCGCATCGAAACTAACGGGTGATGAATTGTGGGATTTCGTAAAAGACTTGCCTAAAATAGTTGATGCTTCTGATCAAGAATTGAAAAGATTGAAAGATCAGAATGAAAGTTGGTGGAAACGAAGCATATTCTGGGAACTTCCCTATTGGAAAACGTTGCTGATTCGACACAACTTGGACGTTATGCACATTGAGAAAATTTTTTTTGAACAACTTATCAACACCATGATGGATGTACCAGGTAAAACTAAATTTGGCCATAAGGGTAAAGAAGACTTTAATGAACTTTGCTATAAACGGCCTATATCATCTAGGTTTGTTTTATCAACCGCGGAGAAAAAGGCTCTATGTGACTGGGTTGCTAATTTAAAATTCCCGGATGGTTATGCTTCAGATTTGAGTCGGTGCGTTGACCATAAAAATATGGTGTTACATTCCATGAAAAGTCATGATTGTCATGGCTTTATGGAACGACTACCTCCTGTTGCGTTGAAAGAGTTGCTCCCGACAGGTTCTTGGAATGCAATAACTGAGATAAGCCAATTTTTTAGAGACTTGTGTACTTCTACGATTAGAGTTGATTCTATGGAACGTCTGGAGTCAAACATTGCGGAGCTAATATGCAAGTTAGAGAAGATATTTCCCCCGTCTTTTTTCAGTTCCATGGAGCATTTGCCTCTTCACCTACCTTATGAAGCGAAAGTTGGAGGACCTGTTCAATATCGATGGATGTATCCATTTGAGAGATTTCTTAATCATTTAAAAAAAAAGATTGACAACAAAGCTCGGGTGGAGGGTTCAATATGCAAAGCTTTTTTGTTAGAGGAAATTTCAAATTTCTGTTCTTTTTATTTCGAAGATCACATTGACACAAAAGCAAAAGACTTAGATGTTGGTGTCAATTCTGATGACCAGTTGAAATCTAAGTTACCTGAGTTATTCAATGATGACATGGGAACTACAACTGGTAAATGTATACAGAGGTACTTAACTGAGAAAGAGTATGAAGAAGCTCATTTTTATGTGCTAAGGAACTGTGGATATTTTTTAGAGACATATGAAAAGTAAGTTAATACTTCATCATTACTCAATTGTTTTTTAATTATCAAATCAGAGGAAGAAATAGGAGTGCTTTTTTCAGATGATGAACTTGTTTTGATTTGTAGTGACAGTGGTAGTGAGGAGGACTAGTTGTAATTGTACAATTATTAATACATTTGTAAAAACGTTTAAATTTTAAACATTCAATAAAATTTGCATTGTTTAAAATTATACTCCCTTCGTTTTTTATTACTTGTCGTTCTAGCCTATTTGGTTTTTTGTTTTATACATGTCGTTTTAGCTTAACATCAATAGTGTGTTTCAATTTCCAAGGTTTGGTTATAAGAAACCTCTCAATTCAGCCAATAAAATGCATTAAAGAAGGGTCAAGTGGTAATTAGTTCACAGTTTTCAATTGGACACATGAACACCAAATAAAACAATAATGATAAAAAGTAGTATAGTTGCAAATCTTAATTTGTGTGAATCAAGTTAAAACGACATATACCCTGTTTTCCATAGTTAGTGTTTGTTTCAATTGTTTATATATACCCTGCAGAAATGGTAGATTTGAACTAACGATTTTTTTCTTTGAACTAACAAGTTGAATTATTTTCAAGCAGTGATTATGCCGAACATTTTTCGCCGTTATTTTGGGAGCAATAATAATGCATCTCAACATGATCGGGAGGACGAGGAGGTTGAGGATGAGGACAATCCTAACCCTCCATCACGAAGACAGGAGGGCATGCAGGTGACTCTCTCAGCAGCCCGTGCTCGGCCAGATCATTATTGGTAAGTTTATGTTAATTTTTTTATTTTTAAAACTTAACATTTACAGTTTTAATTTCATATATTTATGTGTTTTTCAGGTGGGATGACGAACCAATCGAGAAATATGTTACTTGGTCGTTCACCTGTAACACAAGAGATGAGTACTTCACTAGGTGGAGTGAAGCGAGTAACGCACATCGTCAGAAGATGTGGAGTTACTTTGCGGTAATTATGTTTTTCAATAATAATTTTCTTAAGTTTATAATAATTTTCTTAAGTTTTATATAACTAATTTCACATTTGTTTTTGAAACAGACTCATGTAAGATCCATCGATCCTGGCTATGATCCTGTGCCTGACTGGCAGTCGAGGGTAACGAGGCGGATTACCACTCTTATTAATGGACTAAAATATAATAAGAAACCTCCAAAGTGGGTGCCTGTTACTTGGTGGGAGAACCTTAAGACTAGGCCACAAGATCCTACTTTTGTCAAACATTCGAAAATCAACACGGCAAATAGGAAGTCGGGTGGTAAAGATGGGAAAGCATTGTTCACCCACACTTTTGGTCGAAGAGTTGCTCCGATGCTTTTAAGGAATTGGTAAGTATTGTTTATATTGCTTTTAAAAAGTGGTTAATATATATGATTGACAAATATATACTTGATTTTACTTGTTTCCATACTAATTTCAGGGACAAGAGGCCACTCCCTACAAATTGTTTACGAAGACGAAGAAAATAAGAAGGGTGAGTGGGTTAATCCTCGAGCTGCTAAGATTGACGTTAGTTTTTGTATTCAATTTAATATTTATTTTATTACAAAGAACGGTAATATCTTTCTTAGAAAGAACGATAATATATTTCTTATAAACATAGGTATATATATCATTTCTGACGATTTTGTCTCTTTTTTGAGCATGATTACCATGAGGAGTTGAGTCAACCATTGCTACTTGGACAGTCTCCCGACGAGATCCGGGCGTACTACAAGGCTGTAGGAGGCTTTGACGAGAAGAACCGAATGTTTGGGACCGGAGATAAAGGGGCCGAAATATGGTATGATCTTCCTACTAACAAAGCTGGCCGACGATCACTCTCATATGCTCCTAGCATGATTTCACAGCTTTCCACCCAAATGAATGATGAGCGAGCCGCTCGAATTGCTCTTGAAACACGGGTTCGTGAACAGGCTGAACAAATGGCGGCAATGCAAAAGGCTTGGGCTGATATGCAAGCATCTCAACCCCCAAACATGAGTTCACAATTTCCTCCACATAGGCGGGATGACTTTCCGGATGGTGGATACGGGTTTAGAGATGGTAATTTTATTGAGCCTCTATGTTAGAGCCTTTAGGTTATAGCCTTTAGGTTAGATCCTTTAGGTTAGATTAGTGTTGTCGTCTAGTATGGACTATGAAAAAACATTGGTGATTTGTGTTTAATTAGTAAGACAATGTATGAATTTGACCGACTTTTTATGTAAAAAATTTGCGTTGCTCTCTCTTTTGTTGTCTATTGATTCCCGCAATAGCGGTCGACGTGAAAATAAATTCCCGCTTGGCGGTCGACGATTTTATGTGTTTTGCAGGTTTTGGTTGTATTTGAAACGATGCAAATAGGCATCATGGATGTATTTGAAATTATGTAAAATAAAGCAAAATTAACGTTTACATCAATATGTGTAATCAAAAATGAAATTGTTTCCTCCCACACCCGCTTGATTTTTGATTGAGTTAAGACAACAAACCCAGAAACCCCCAAAAATAGATCCCAAATTCCATCATCTTCATCATCACTCCATCAAAATCTATAAAATCCAACTCTCCGTTTGCCATCATCCCTTCCGTGACTTCAATTCCATGGTGAGATGCTTTGCAAGGACGCTTTTCATTCATCCCCATTTTTAAATACCAGCACGGCATTTAACTAGATCATCTCTGTTCCTCCCGTGTCTCCAAGATAAGAGACCATCAACCAAGCGAAATTTCCCCTACAATGGCAATGAATTTAGCATTCTGACGAATGTTCCATGTCTTCAACTCCACCGCAAGAGATATAGCACTTTGATCCCTAAATTACATTTTGGCATTAGTGTTCATGTTACCATTTGATAAATCCATGAAATGAAGTGTCAAAAAGGACCATTTGTTCCAAATGTCATCCACACCATTGAAAATTTTGCCCCTTCTCCCTTAACCATTCATATCCTTTTGCTGACGGAATTTCCGAGTCGTCCAAGTTTGTTCTTTGATAAGCTTTCCAGAAAAATCTCTTTCGTTTGACATATTTTCCTCCAACAAATAGTAGGAGAATATAACGCCAATTCGACCTCTTAGATATGTTTAACCCATCTCACCCGTAACCACCAATGTTCCATATAATGTCATTCTTCACCCTAAGCCCCCTTCTTTTTGGTTTGCAAACTTTGTCCCATGAGACTAAGGAGATCTCCCGAATTCAACATTTCCATCCCATAAGAAGTTCCTGGAACTCCTCGTCGGGATAGGTTTTTTTTAGTGACGAAATTAACCTTCCCGCATATGACAACTTCCTAGTTCCTTATTCTGTTAATGACTTTGTCAATTTCAATCATGGGCGTCGGTCTTGTAGTTTTTATAGGAAAGGTACCTAAATGGTAAAGCTCCCTCCACCAAGCCCGAAACCTCGCATAATTTCGCTTTCAAACCGATTCGATTTCCCTTTGCTTAAATTCAAGCCGAAGTCTTAGAAAAGGTAGCAAAGGTTCTTAGGACCGAAAATTTTTAATAGAACCGTTCCGTCAAGTATGGCCCCATTTTTCTAATTTTTTCAAAAAGCGTGTCATTCCTGGTATCCATTTCCTGCAAATAGGGACGGTTTTCCGTCAATGTTCCGTCGTAGTGTCCTAGGGATTGTAAGCTTATACACCAAATCGATCCCATCATAACAATAAGTGCTTGCATCTAGTAGAGAACATGTTTGTATGATCAACTCCCATGAATCCCCTATGAACCCATGACACCCTGGTGCCTTTAATCAATTGTTTACATCTCCTTTTAATCATCTTGCTTGTTTTCATTACTTTACTTTTATATTATTGATTAGTTTAGTTGATCTCCTATCTCAACCCAAATTGTGACACCCTAAGACACAACCATTTGCAATTGAAAATCCTACATCAATACCCGTCCCTGGGATCCGACCTTTACTTGCCTCTTTGCTAAGAGTAGTTTGTAAAGTTATAAATATTGTTTTGGTTGGTAGCTTTTGACGACGAGTTCTATACCGGACCAAAAATGGCGCCGTTGCCGGGGACGGTGTTAACTTGATTTGATTTTCATTAATTATTTTTAGTTGTGTCTTTCTTTACCTTGGGGAAGTCAATCTCCTCAAGGTTGTTCTAATTGTTTTCGAATTGTTTGATATTTTGCATGTCTAGAAGATCACAAGGTAACTTGTTACCCATTGATCTTGAAATTGAAAGAACCTTAACCAACAATTGAAGACTTGCGAGAGGTACTTTAAGAGGTATCGGGGAAATTGTGGACATTCAACCAAATAACATTGAGTTTACCAACCCTTTTGCAAGAGAAGGAGAGGACAACCCAATACAAAACCCACCACAAAATCAACTCACAATGCCTAAATTCTCATCACATTCCGTACCAACCGAGGAGAACCTACCAAATGGAACTCCTACACCACCACATTTAACCGGTAATTTCATTGCCAAATCTGCATTCATACAACTAGTTGAGAGAAGTCAATTTGGAGGGATGCCTAGTGAAGACCCTCACTCACATATGGAGACTTTTTGTGACTATTGTGATGCGATTTCTCAAACCGGAGTTACTCAAGACCAAATCCGATGGGTCTTATTTCCTTTTTCTTTGATTGGTACCGCAAAGCAATGGTTGAAAAGTCTAGACAAGACTACTCTTGGTATTGATTCATGGAAGGAGTTGGCACTTGCTTTCTACAAGAAATTCTATCCTCCGGAGAAGACTAATATGTTGAGAGCCCAAATCAACGGGTTTAAACAAAGGGATGAGGAATCATTTTATGAAGCATGGGAGAGATTTAAGGACACTTGTCATTCTTGTCCATACCATGGACTTAGCGAGTGGTTCCTTATACAACAATTTTGAAATGGTCTATATGAAGACTCCCAAAACATTCTCAATATGGGATCCAATGGTATGTTTACCGAAGTTGATGACAATCAAACATGGGCCAAAATTGAAGAAATGGCGGTTCATAATTCGCAATATAGTAGGCCTCGGAAGGCTACTAGAGGAGGAAAGCATGAGGTAGATTCCATCACACAATTGGGTGCTCAACTAAGTGCTCATATTGACACCATCAATTTGAAGTTTTAGAAGGCCATGGCTAAGCTTGAAGAAGCTTCCAAATCACCTAAACAACATGTTAATGCTATGGTGGCATCATCCTCAATTCCAAGTGGAGTATGTGAGAGTTGTGGAACTTTGGGACATGACCAAAGTGAATGTAGGGGAACAAGTGAATGCTTTCCAAGCATATAAGAGTGGCACCCCTTATCCCAACTATTACAATGAGAATGCCAAATTCCATCCCATCCTTTCATACAAAAGCCAAAATGTTCAAAACCCTCAACCAACATACACCCCACCTCCAATGAGAAATCAATCTCAAATACCCTTTTACAACCAAAGCCAAGGTTATCAAAATCAACCTTCATACAATCAATCCAATGACCAAAGCTTTGATGTTCAAAAAGCAGTCCTCCAAATGCAAAAGAACCAACAAGAATTTTTCACCCAAATGCTTAAAGATAGCCAAGCCAAAGACATCACCATCAACAACATACTAGCCCACAGCAAAATGTTGGAAACCCAAATGTCTCAATTAGCATCTTCTAGCTCTCAAAGACAAAAGGGGCAATTACCACATGAGTCGGTGAGTGCCATCCATTTGAGAAGTGGTACAAGATAAGAAGGGCCGAAGAAGCCAATTGAGGAAGACATTGTGGATGCTAGTGACAAGCAAAGAGTTGTGGAGAACTCTAAGGAAGAATAACCCACCACCAACGAAGTTTCGAGAAGAAGAATGAAGAGAAGGTGATTTGACCATTATTTGAGCATATTTAGTCCCCGAATTAGCCTCGTTCCCATGCTTTTTAGTGCATAATTGGGTCATTTACTATCTTTAGTCCTTTGTTTTGCATATTCTTTGAGGTTTTGTTTCCTTCGTAGGAGAGGAGTGCAAACCTTGCATTTTCACGGCAAAATAGGGATAAATTGAACGAATCTAATGACCAAGAATAAAAAAGAAGACAAGACAAGAAGGCCTTTGTACATATTATAGTAGATGGGAAATGATGAAGAAATCCTTGCATCCCCGACTAAATCCCGGAGGATTATTGGAAGAAGAAAAGAAGAAAGGAAAGCTGTGACACAATCCGCCCGTCCAACTAGGCAAGACGCCCGTCCAACACGTGAGGAATCCGAGCGTCTTTGCCATCCAGACGCCCGTCCAACAACGAGGGAATCCGCTCGTCCAGCTAACAATCCGCCCGTCTAGAGGCACAGAAATCCGCCCGTCCTGATACCTTGGACGCCCGGATTCTCTTACAGGCCCGCGAGACCCTTTCTTCCCTCCATGAAAGATGCGCATATTTATGAAAGACCGGAAAAAAGGAGACCGACATCTCTTTTGAGAGGAGCGATTCTTCAAGGACTTAATCGTCATTTAAGCCCTTAGTAAACCCTAATTTGTGTACCTAATCCACACTATAAATACCCCATTAGTCTAATTAGATAATCATGTTCTTCTTATCAATCCTTAGTGTAGTTTATATCATTCTAATCTCTTCTTAATCTTGTAATAAACTACTAATCAAATATTAATTCAAATCTCATTTCCTTAATTTCTCTTTTGTTCATCTTTTATTTTGGGTAATTGAAGATTATTTGGGTTATTATTGGAGATTGACAACCTTCCAATCAATCATCAAGTACTTCTATTATTCTTTGCTTTATTATTGGAATCATTAGTAGGTATAATTCTCTTAATGCCTTTTTAATTATTGTTAATCATCTTCATTTATTCATCATGTCTTGCTTTGTTAATGTGATTCACAACCTTGTTAACATGTCAAACTTGATAATGAGTGAGTAGTTTCCTTAACTAGGGTTAATGGGTAATTAGGGGAAACCAACATGGGGAATGATTCATGCTTAATCTAATATGTTTTCATTGTTTATTTGCTTGCTTGCTTGTTGTGATCTCAACTTATGCACATGTTATGTTTGATGAAATGTGAGCCTATAAATCCTTGCATTTTTTTACCCATCACTTACCTTTTCAATGAGACTTGTAAGACATAAACCAACTCGAGTCTCATTAGACCATGCATATAGTTGAGTAGGGAGGATTAAGTCGACTTGTAGGTGTTGTACAATCTAATCGATTCGGCTCCGGGACCAAAACCTTCCTAGGATTGTAAGATATAAACCAACTCGATCCATCACCACAATAATTGCTTGCTTATAATTTGAGAATATGTTTGTATGATCAATTCCCATGAATCCCCTATGACCCCATGACACCTTAGTGCTTTTAATCAATTGTTTACATCTCATTTTAATCATCTTTCTTGTTTACTTTTAATGCTATTTAGTTTAGTGATCTTCTCATCTCAACCCAAATCGTGACACCCCTAGACACCGCTACTTGCAATCGAAAATCCTACATCAATACCCGTCCCTTGGGATTCGACCTTTACTTGCCTCTTTACTCATAGTAGAGTTGTTTGTGAAGTTATAAATATTGTTTTGGTCTAGGTGCTCCTAACGACAAGTAACCGAAAAGTAAATCTCCAAGCGAGAAAAGTCCGACCAAAAAATGGCGCCGTTGCCGGGGACGGTGTTAACTTGATTTGATTTTCTTATATTGTTATTAGTTGTGTCTTTCTTTGCCTTGGGGAAGTAAAACTCTTCAAGGTTTGTTCTAATTATTTTCAAGTTGTTTGATATTTTGCATGTCTAGAAGATCACAAGGTAACTTGTTACCCATTGATCACGAAATTCAAAGGACTTTGACAAACAATAGAAGACTTGCTAGAGGTACTTTGAGAGGTATTAGTGAGGTTGTAGATATTCAACCAAACACTATTGAGTTCATAAACCCTTTTGCAAGAGAAGGTGAGGAGAACCCAATACAAAATCCAACACAAAATCAACCCACAATGCCTAAATTCTCATCACATTCCATACCAACTGAGGAGAACCTACCCAAGGGTACTCCCACACCACAACACTTAACCGGAAATTTCATTGCCAAATCCGCATTTATCCAATTAGTCGAAAGAAGCCAATTTGGGGGGATGCCTAGTGAAGACCCTCACTCTCATATGGAGACTTTTTGTGACTATTGTGATGCGATTTTACAAACCGGTGTAACTCAAGACCAAATTCGATGGGTCTTATTTCCTTTTTCTCTAATCGGCACCAAAAAACAATGGTTGAAAAGCCTTGATAAGGCTACTCTTGGAATTGACTCTTGGAAGAAGTTGGCTCTAGCTTTCTACAAAAAGTTCTACCCTCCGGAAAAGACTAACATGCTAAGAGCTCAAATTACGGGTTTTAAGCAAAGGGATGAAGAATCTTTGTATGAAGCTTGGGAGCGGTTCAAAGGAATTTGTCGCTCATGTCCTCATAATGGACTTAGCGAGTGATTCTTGGTACAACAATTTTGGAACGGTCTTTATGAAGACTCAAGAAACATCCTCAACATGGGATCAAATGGTATGTTCACCGAAGTTGACGATAATCAAACTTAGAACAAAATTGAGGAAATAGCGGTCCATAACTCACAATATAGTAGACCTCGCAAGGCTACTAGAGGAGGAAAGCATGAAGTGGACTCCATTACTCAATTGGGTGCTCAACTTAGTGCTCATATTGATACCATTAACTTGAAATTTGAAAAGGCCATGGCTAAACTTAAAGAAGCCTCAAAATCACCAAAGCATCATGTTAATGCCATGGTAGCATCTTCATCAATCCCAAGTGGGATATGTGAGAATTGTGGAACTTTGGGACATGACCAAAGTGAATGTAGGGGAACTAATGAGCAAGTGAATGCTTTTCAAGCATACAAGAGTGGTACCCCTTATTCAAACTATTACAATGAAAACACCATATTCCATCCAAATCTCTCATACAAAAGCCAAAATGTTCAAAACCCTCAACAAACATACACCCCACCTACCATGAGAAACCAAAATCAAAGACCCTTTTACAACCAAAACCAAGGTTACCAAAATCAAACTCCATACAATCAACAAAATGACCAATGTTTTGATGTTCAAAAAGCGGTCCTCCAAATGCAAAAGAATCAACAAGAATTTTTCACTCAAATGCAAAAGGATAGTCAAGCAAAGGACATCACCATCAACAACATCCTAGCCCACACAAAAATGTTGGAAACTCAATTGACCCAACTAGCATCATCAAACTGTCAAAGGCAAAAGGGGCAATTACCACCTCAAGGTAATCCCCCAAGACATGAAACGGTTTGTGCCATTCACTTGAGGAGTGGTACGAGATATGAGGGACCGAAGAAGCAAGTTGAGGATGAAGTTGTGGAAGCTAGTGACAAAGAAGAAGTTGTGCAAAACTCCAAGGAAGGAGAACCAACAAAAGAAGAAGTTTTAAAGAAAAGTCAAGAGAAGGCCAAGTAGAAAGAGCCCATCATGATTAGACTTCCATTCCCAAGTCGTCAAGCTAAGCCTAAGTTTGATGACCAACTTGGGAAATTTATGGAAATTGTAAAGAATTTGGAAGTCTCGATTCCTTTCACGGAATTAATCAATCATGTGCCAGCCTATGCAAAGTACATGAAGGACATCCTTATGAAAAAGAAGTCGATCCGGAAGCTTGAAACTATCGCCTTCACTAAGGTGAGTAGTGCAATCCTTCAAGGGAGTTCACCTCCGAAACTTAAAGACCCGGGAAGCTTCTCAATACCGTGTACCATTGGCGACACCACGATCAACAAGGTTTTGTGTGATCTAGGAGCAAGCGTGAGTGTTATGCCGTATTCGGTTAGTAAAAGGCTAGGGATGGGAGAGCTTAAATATACCAAC
The DNA here is from genome assembly GCF_048544455.1 of Silene latifolia. NCBI lineage: Eukaryota > Viridiplantae > Streptophyta > Magnoliopsida > Caryophyllales > Caryophyllaceae > Silene > Silene latifolia. Next base: position 67,098,279 of record NC_133533.1, on the reverse strand, counting down.
ATCATACTCCAAATGGCCGATAGATCGACGAAGACACCGTTAGGGATATGGGAAGATATTCCCGTGAGAGTTGGGAAATTTTTCATCCCGGTGGACTTTGTCATCGTTGACATGGAAGAAGACTCCAATATTCCAATCATTCTAGGTACACCTTTCTTGCACACCGCGGGTGCCGTAATAGATGTGAAGCACGGAGAGCTTACTCTAGAAGTGGGAGACGAGAGCATAACTTTCAACCTTGACAAGACCATGAGAGCTCCCCGTTTGTATGAACCATGCTTTATGGTTGATCACTATAGGCGGAAGGATGATAAGAAGAAGTCGGAATTCCAATGGAAAAAGAAAGTTGATGATGCTCCATTCAAAGAGCAAGAGAATAGCAACAAAGAGAGCTTGAAAAGCTCACCCATGACAAGTAAAGAAGATGGCCTCATTGGCCAAAACAAGAAAGAAGGAGAGTTGTCTCTATCAACTCGAGAAATTTTTAATGATCAAGTAGACGAAGTTTGCGGTCTTTGGGATGATGAGTTCGAAGGGATGTTCAATCCCTATATTGGTAATGCTATGAACCAAGACCATCATGGAGAACAACAAATGCAAAGACCTATTGAGGATCTTTATCATGACAATGAACAAGCTTTCGACTACTTCTTCAAGGTGTTGAGTAACATCAACAACACCTTGAACATGCCCCTTTGACATCTCACATTGGATGAGAGTTTGGTGGAGTCCTCCATAAACCACCATTTGTAAACCTTCTAACTCCCTAACTTACATTTCAATTTTTACATTGCATTTTTGTCATTTTTGGATTTATATTTTTGTGCCTTGATCAAAATATTCATCATTTTGAGAGAAGGGAGGGAGGGACTTATGATTTTATTGATGTGTAGTGCTTTGACTTAGTGTGGGGATAGCAATTGCCTAGGCTATTCATGCCTTTGTAGTGCCCCCACAATGAAGAACACAAGAATTGAAGAATGAAAATGATACGGGTTATGCAGTACCCACAGATGGACCTAAATCCGTGTGGACAGGGAGGAATCCGAGCGTCTCATAAGGGAATCCGCTCGTCTAGCAGAATCCGAGCGTCCTATGTCACCAGACGCTCGTCTGGCTGAGTTGTGCAATTCAAGAAAATGGTCTGTCAAAGAATCCGAGCGTCCCATTGAAGAATCCGCTCGTCTGATTCTGGACGCTCGTCTTGCAGAGAAGACGCTCGTCTTTATGCTGTTGATTTTTAAAGAAACAACCTGTAACAGAATCCGAGCGTCTTTTATGGAATCCGCTCGTCTCATATTGAGGAATCCGCTCGTCTTTGATGTGACCATTATTTGAGCTAAATTGATCCGCTCTTCTCATATTGAGGAATCCGCTCGTCTCATATTGAGGAATCCGCTCGTATTTGATGTGACCATTATTTGAGCATATTTAGTCCCCGAATTAGCCTCGTTCCCATGCTTTTTAGTGCATAATTGGGTCATTTACTATCTTTAGTCCTTTGTTTTGCATATTCATTGAGGTTTTGTTTCCTTGGTAGGAGAGGAGTGCAAACCTTGCATTTTCACGGCAAAATAGAGCTAAATTGATCGAATCTAATGACCAAGCATCAAAGAGAAGACAAGACTAGAAGGCCTTTGTACATATTATAGTAGATGGGCAATGATGAAGAAATCCTTGCATCCCCGACTAAATCCAGGAGGATTATTGGAAGAAGAAAAGAAGAAAGGAAAGCTGTGACACAATCCGCCCCTCCAACTAGGCAAGACGCCCCTCCAACACGTGAGGAATCCGAGCGTCTTTGCCATCCAGACGCCCGTCCAACAACGAGGGAATCCGCTCGTCCAGCTAACAATCCGTCCGTCCAGAGGCACAGAAATCCGCCCGTCCCGATACCTTGGACGCCCGGATTCTCTTACAGGCCCGCGAGACCCTTTCTTCCCTCCATGAAAGATGCGCATATTTAGGAAAGACCGGCAAAAAGGAGACCGGCATCTCTTTTGAGAGGAGCGATTCCTCAAGGACTTAATCGTCATTTAAGCCCTTAGTAAACCCTAATTTGTGAACCTAATCCCCATTATAAATACCCCATTAGTCTAATTAGATAATCATGTTCTTCTTATCAATCCTTAGTGTAGTTTATATCATTCTAATCTCTTTTTGATCTTGTAATCAACTTCTAATCAAATATTAATAAAATCTCATTTCCTTAATTTCTCTTTTGTTCATCTTTTATTTTGGGTAATTGGCGATTATTTGGGTTATTATTGGGAGATTGACAACCTTCCAATCAATCATCAAGTACTTTTATTATTCTTTGCTTTATTATTGGAATCATTAGTAGGTATAATTCTCTTAATCCCTTTTTAATTATTGTTAATCATCTTCATTTATTCATCATGTCTTTCTTTGTTAATGTGATTGACAACCTTGTTAACATGTCAAACTTGATAATGAGTGAGTAGTTTCCTTAACTAGGGTTAATGGGTAATTAGGGGAAATCAACATGGGGAATGATTCATGCTTAATTTAATATGTTTTCATAGTTTATTTGCTTGCTTGTTGTGATCTCAACTTATACACATGTTATGTTTGATGAAATGTGAGCCTATGAATCCTTGCATTTTTTTACCCATCACTTACCTTTTCAAAGAGACTTGTAAGACATAATCCAACTCGAGTCTCATTAGACCATGCATATAGTTGAGTAGGGAGGATTAAGTCGACTTGTAGGTGTTGTACAATCTAATCAATTCGGCTCCGGGACCCAAACCTTGCTAGGATTGTAAGATATAATCCAACTCGATCCATCACAACAATAATTGCTTGCTTATAATTTGAGAATATGTTTGTATGATCAATTCCCATGAATCCCCTATGACCCCATGACACCCTAGTGCTTTTAATCAATTGTTTATATCTCATTTTAATCATCTTGCTTGTTTACTTTTATAGCTATTTAGTTTAGTGATCTTCTCATCTCAACCCCAAATCGTGACACCCCTAGACACCGCTACTTGCAATCGAAAATCCTACATCAATACCCGTCCCTTGGGATCCGACCTTTACTTGCCTCTTTACTAATAGTAGAGTTGTTTGTGAAGTTATAAATATTGTTTTGGTCTAGGTGCTCCTAACGACAAGTAACCGAAAAGTAAATCTCCAAGCGAGAAAAGTCCGACCATAAGGCTAAAGAAAAAGAGCCTATTGTGATTAGACTTCCATTCCCAAGTCGTCAAGCTAAGCCTAAGTTTGATAAACAACTTGGAAAGTTCATGGAAATTGTGAAGAACTTAGAAGTCTCAATCCCATTCACGGAATTGATCAATCATGTTCCGGCCTATGCAAAGTACATGAAAGATATTCTAACCAAGAATAAATCCATCCGGAAGCTAGAGACTATCGTATTCACTAAAGTGAGTAGTGATATTCTTCAAGGAAGTTCACCTCCAAAACTCAAAGATCCGGGGAGCTTCTCTATTCCTTGCACCATTGGCGACACTACAATCAACAAAGCTTTATGTGACCTTGGAGCAAGTGTAAGTGTCATGCCATAATCGGTATAGAAGAGGCTAGGGATGGGAGAGCTCAAGTGCACTAATATTACTCTTCAAATGGCGGATCGGTCAACAAAGATACCTTTAGGGGTATGAGAGGATGTGCCCATGAGAATTGGCAAATTCTTCGTCCCGGTAGACTTTGTCATTCTAGACATGGAGGAGGATTCCAACATTCCTATCATCTTAGGAAGTCCTTTCTTGCACACCGCGGGAGCGGTAATTGATGTGAAACATGGAGAGCTCACACTTGAAGTAGGGGATTAGACAATCACCTTTAATCTTGACAAGACAATGATAGCTCCTTGACTACATGAACCATGTTTTAAGATTGATCATTATAACCGAGAAAGTTATAAGAAGAAGTTGGCGTCTCAATGCAAAGATCAAGCTATGGGTAAAGAATCACCACCCATATGGAAGAAGAAAGTGGATAATCCTCAAGATGCTATATCCGGAGAGCAATAAAATTTCAACAAGAATGAGAGCTTGAATAGCTCACCACCAATCATGACAAGTAATGAAGAAGGCCTCATTGGCCATGACAACAAGAAAGAGGAGTTGCTCTTGTCAACTCATGACAACATTGGGGAGCAAGCAGATGAAGTTTGTCGTCTTTGGGATGATAAATTTGAAGGATTAGTCAATCCTTATATTGGTAATGTTATGACCTTAGACCAAGGCTTTGGTGACCATCTTGACTCAAGTCACCAGCATGAAGAACACAATGTGCAAAGCTCTATTGAAGATCTTTATAATGAAAATGAACAAGCCTTTGACTACTTCTACAAGGTGTTGAGCAACATCAACAACACCTTGGCTAAGCCCCCTTGACATCTCATAAAAGAATGAGAGTTTGGTGGAGTCCTCCATAAACCACCATTTGTAAATATTCTAACTCCTAACTTGCATTTTATTTCTTGTATTGCATTTTTGTCAATTTTGGATTTACATTTTTATGTTTTGATCAAGATTATCATTATGAGAAAAAGTGAGGGAGGTATTTTAATGTTTCTTGATGTGTAGTGTTTAGACTAGTGTGGGGATAGCAATGCCTAGGCTATCCGAGCCTTCATAGTGCACCCACAATGAAGACCAAAGAAATGAAGAAGAAATGACACGGGAAATGAAGAATCCCCGCGGTTGGAACTGAACCCGTGGGTACAGGAGAAGATCCGAGTGTCCCAGAGGGAACCCTCTCGTCTTGGGCATAATCCGAGCATCTTGGCACCTAGCTGCTCGTCTTGGGAGACCTGGGAACTAAAGAATCCATACTGACTATGAATCCGCTCGTCTCTTGCTGAAGACGCTCGTCTCAGTGTGAAGACTCTCATCTCAGTGGAAATATGCGCGTCTTGACTACTTCAAAAATTGAAGTTTCACATTGTCTTACAATCTTAGCCTATGTTAAAGCCAAAACGAGTTCAAAGGCAGAAGCCAACTTAGAACAGGCGCTGCAACTGTGAGTCCTTGGAAGAGGTGCATCACCAGTTGCGGCTATTCTAGAGCTGGGATCTGGCTGTGAAAGTCAGATCCATGGTTAGTTAATGCTCGTGAATTATTTTACTTTGATTATTTGCATACGACTCAAGTAGAAGTGAGTTAATCAGATTATATGTATCTAAGATCGTCATAAAGTGAAAGAAAACGAATTAAAACGAAGGTTTACGAGTTATGGTTATTTTTGATGTCGGAATTGTAAAAGATGAGAACTTGGGTTAAAGGTTAATGAAACTGGAAAATAAAACAAAGTATGTACAAAAGACGAATTCTAAAGACTCGATACGGAAGAATCGAACCTTTAAAATGCGGGTTTGAATAAAGTGAAGAAAACCCGCAAATATTGATTATATGGGATTTAAGTCGGAAAGGATTAGTAAAAATAAGTTTTATAAACTGGAAACATGAGAATTCGAAGAAATAAGGAAAGAAAAACGAAAGATGAAAAGAAGCAGATACTCGAGGAAGAAGAAGAAGAAGAGCAGCAACAGACAAGCATCCTCTAGAAGAGGCGCACCATATCTGCTGCAACTGTTCCAGAAGGCGCATCTGCGGATGCGTTTCTTCTCGACGGTCTTTCCCTGCTGTTTTGTCAAAAGTGTTTTAAAACGTGATTTTGAAAATGGTTTTGAGCATGCTTATGATATAAATTCTTACAAAAACTATAATACGGAAATAAAATTGGGAAGTACACCTTCAGACTTACATATTTGACGAAACAAGATTGACTAAGTTGTCGTTAGTTATTGCTTGACTAGATGTATGAAAGAAAGTGCCCTTAAAAAAGGATTTAAAACAAATTTATTAGATTGATTCAATGGAGTTGGTCAAATTGGTCAGTCTATGCAAACGTGACTGGTACTCAGGATGATCTGAGCTTACATGGTCGCGTAGAGCAAGCACGTAGGCGTCGAAAAGCAAGAGCGTGGTCTTAGAATGCAAAGGGAGAAGTGTAACACCCCCATACTCCGAGTGCCTTACCAGGACCACTCAGGTATGAAGACATCACCATCTCGGTTGCCCGAGGTATGATAATCAAATAGACAAAACAGAAATAACATTTATTATAAGTAATTTAATGAATAAGTACAATCCTCGAAACCAAACTGAAAGTACAATACATTATTCCAAACTATCTGTTCTCAATCGAAATGTAAATAAATGCTAAACTACAAATGGAAGACTCTATCGTCATGTCGTGGCCATCCCAAATATCCCAAGATCATCTCTATACCTGTTCAATATCTGCTCACCATCCCCGAATGGATCACCGCAGTTTTACAAAACAACACCGGGTCGATACTAATCACACAATCAATATAGATAACAACGATAAGACAAACAGACAATTTGAATCTCACACACACACATACACCACCAACTCCCATCATCTCAATCTTGACCGTCCACCGGACCACCACCGATGGGGGACCGCAGCCGTTCCCACCTAAGCCCCGCTCATCGTACGAGCGATAACCCCGTCCATTAATGTGCACATCCCCTTTCGTGGCGGGTTCCACGAAGGGCGAAACTAGGGCGTGAGATCACTCCCGCAAGTGACCCCACTCGGTAGAGAACGCATCTCGAGAACCATCAACAACACAACCACAAGCACAATTACAAACACAATCATCATATCAAGAAACTAACTACAGCACATCACCAATATCCCATTATGGGACTAATACTGAGTAGGAAATCCTACCTGGAAAGCACAACACGCAGACGGTATCTACAGCTGTCTCAAAACGCCTCTTCTATGAATTCTCCTCCTAACAAATAACACATAAAGGCTACCAATTACTTACTATTCATAAAACCCCCAAATCCTAAATTAGGGTTTGACCAAACCTAGCAAAACATTATATAAGTTATATTAAAAGCTTACCCTCGACGCAAGGAATCCAACGACACGAACTACGATGCGAACTGACCGTCTGAACTCCGGGAATTGTTAAGGATGCGATTAGGAAGATGACTGACTGCTTTCTCTCTTAAACAGGTTTTAGGTTTTGGTAAAAGTGAATTAAAACAACGACGATTAAGTTTAAATACCCTAATCGCATAATTATCAAAACCCGCGAAAAACTCCCCATAAACCGGACACTCGATCGAGTACCCAAGGTACTCGATCGAGTACCCTCTACTCGATCGAGTGCCCCTACTCGATCGAGTGCCCAACAGTCGAAACTATTTTATTCTCGCAACATACCCTTACTCGACAGAGTAAGGGCTACTCGATAGAGTACCCCCCCAAGACCATAAATACGGAGTATTACAGTCTTCCCTCCTTAAAAGGAACTTCGTCCCCGAAGTTCAAACCACTACTAAACAAAGGTACTCCCATAAGCTTCCCGACTCGAAGGTCAAAATAAACACAACGTAAAACATGCTACTAACCCAACTTATCCCGACAACCATACCGACACAACATATAAAAGGGGTGTAAAAACTCTTAAAAACTCTCGCGATCATCTCCTACCCCCCTAAAAGAAACAAGGTTACGTCCCCGTAACCATACATACCTGATCAAAAAGGAAAGGGTAACGCTCTTTCATGATATCCTCCGCCTCCCATGTAGCTTCCTCAGTCTCATGGTTAGACCAAAGGATCTTAAGCAAAACTGTCTCACCACTCCTGGTCTTTCTAACTTTTCGGTCTAGGATCTGCTTAGGCACCTCAAGGTACGATAAAGACTCATCCAGCTCTAAGCTCTCTGCCTCCAACACATGTGACGGGTCACTCACATACTTCCAGCGCAACGATATACATGAAACACATTATGCACTCTCTCCAAAGCAGCCGGTAAAGCCAAACGATAAGCCACTTCCCCAACTCGCTCTAAGATCTCATAAGGCCCTATAAACTTCTGGCTTAGCTTGCCTTTCTTCCCAAATCTCATAACTCCTCGCATAGGAGACACTTTCAGAAGAACCTTGTCCCCAACCTGAAACTCTATGTCCCGACGATGTAGATCTGCATAACTCTTTTGTCGATCCTGAGCTGCTCTCATCCGTTCCCTGATCATCTTAATCTGTTCCACCATCTCATGTACCATCTCTGGTCCTAAAACCACTGCCTCAGCACTATCGTCCCAACAGATCGGACTCCTACATCTCCTCCCATACAAAGCCTCAAACGGTGCCATACCAATACTGGTGTGATAGCTGTTGTTGTAAGAAAACTCTATCAAATCCAACCTCTGCTCCCAGCTACCACCAAAATCCATCACACAAGCTCGCAACATATCCTCAAGAGTCTTGATTGTTCTCTCAGTCTGCCCATCTGTCGCAGGATGAAATGCTGTACTCATCTTCAAAGCCGTTCCCAACGATTCCTGCAACTCCTTCCAAAACCTTGATATAAACCTCGCATCTCTGTCGGACACTATGTCCTTAGGGACTCCATGTAACTTAAGCACGTTCTTTCGATAGGCCATAGCCGCCACAGCCTTAGTCCATGTATCTTTCATTGGAACAAAGTGAGCTGACTTGGTCAACCGATCCACTATCACCCAAATCATATTGTTACCTTGTTGACTCTTAGGTAAACCCACAATGAAATCCATGGAAATGGATTCCCACTTCCACTCAGGCACCTCCAAAGACTGAACCTTACCTTGTGGTCTTCTCTGTTCCCCTTTAACTCTCTGGCATGTCAAACAACGGGACACAAACTTGGCTATCTCTTTCTTCATCCCAGGCCACCAAAACGTTTTCTTCAAATCTTTGTAAAGCTTGTCTCCACCCGGATGAACTGAATATGGTGTGCAATGCGCTTCTGTCATGATTGTCTTTTTCAACTCCTCGTCATTAGGAACACACCACCTACCATCAAACCTCAAGCTACCATCTCGTATGAATGGAAAACCGGGACACTTTGTCCCTTTCTCTACTCCACTCTCCACTCCACTATTTTAGGATCCAAAGCCTCGCTTACCTCGAATATCATCATAAAACTCCATGTGTCTTGTCATATCACCCATAGCATCTCCTTTCCGCATCATATGAATCCCAAAGCTCGCTACCTCATCCCTCAGCCTCATCAAAGATAGAGCTGTACACAAGGAATGTACACTCTTTCTACTCAAAGCATCAGCAACAACATTGGCCTTCCCTTCATGGTAGATGATTTCCATGTCGTAGTCACCAATCAGCTCCATCCACCTCCTCTGTCTCATGTTCAACTCCTTCTGCGTGAAGATGTACTTGAGACTCTTGTGATCCAAAAATACCTTAAAGATTGCTCCATAAAGGTAGTGCCTCCAAATCTTGAGAGCAAACACCACTACACCCAACTCCAGGTCATGAGTAGGGTAGTTCTCCTCATAAGGCTTCAACTGCCTAGAAGCATAGGCAATTACTTTACCATTCTGCATCAACACACATCCCAACCCATTCTTCGAGGCATCTGTATAGACCTCGAAATTCTCGCTCCCTTCGGGTAATGCCAAGACAGAGCTGTGGTCAAACGCTCCTTTAAGGTTTGGAACGCCGTCTCACAACTCTCATCCCAACGAAACCTGTTCTCCTTCCTCATCAACGCTGCCATCGGTCTAGCTATCTTGGAGAAATCTTTCACGAACCGTCTGTAGTATCCAGCTAAACCCAAGAAACTCCTAACCTCAAAGAACATTCTTCGGTGCTTCCCACTTTGTCACCGCCTCAATCTTCGCCGGATCCACAACTACCCCATCTTTAGAGATTACATGCCCCGGAAAAGCAACTTTCTCCAACCAACTCACACTTGGACAGCTTAGCATACAACTCATGATCCCTCAAAGTCTGCAACACGATCCTCGGATGCTCCTCATGCTCCTCCTTAGTCTTAGAGTAGACTAAGATGTCATCGATAAACACTACTACGAACCGATCCAAGAAATGTCTCAAGATCCTATTCATCAAATCCATAAACATTGCCGGCGCATTAGACAACCCAAATGGCATCACCACATACTCATAATGGCCATACCTTGACGTGAAAGCCGACTTCGGTATGTCCACATCTCTAATCTTCACCGATGGTACCCGACCTCAAATCGATCTTAGAAAAGACCGTTGCACCACTCAACCGATCAAACAGGTCATCTATCCTTGGCAAAGGATACTTGTTCTTTATCGTCACACGGTTCGACTCCGTAGTCTATGCATAACCTCAAAGTTCCATCTTTCTTCTTCACGAAAAGAACTCGTGCTCCCCAAGGCGATACACTTGGTCTAATGTATCCCTTCTCTATCAAATCATCCAACTGCTTCCTAAGCTCCTCCATCTCCTTAGGACCCATACGGTGCGGTGCCTTAGAGATTGGCCCCACCCGGCTTCAACTCAACGGTGAAATCTATCTCCCTCTTCGGTGGCAACCCCTAATCTCCTCGAAAAACATCTGCATACTCTCCCACCACTGGTATCTCGTCAATCGCGCCGGGCTCTCTATCCGGTCATCTCTCACATGGCACAAAATCGAGGGACATCCCTTCCTCAGATACGACTTCAAAGTGACAGATGCAATCAACTTAACTTTGGGTTTGACTAGAAACCCACGATAAGACACACTTACACCCTTAGGACCTCTTAGGGACACTTTCTTTTGATGACAATCTATCTTAGCCTTATACTTTCCTAACCAATCCATCCCAACTATCATCTCAAAACCATTAAAAGGAAACTCTAGCAAGTCTACAGGGAAATCGACTTGCCCAACTATCAAAGATACATCTCTAAACAACCTCCCACACGATACGAGACTCACCCGAGGTATGAAAACTTGCTCCCTAACAGACTCATATACTCTCAAACCCAACTGTTTTACATGACTCGAAGACACAAACGATTGAGAAGCCCCCCAATCAAACAAAACAAACGTAGGAATACCATTAACAAGGAATGTACCGGTGATAACGTGCGCATCCTCCTCACCGCCTTCTTGTCCATCATGAACAACTTGCCATCGGTCTTCCGCCCACCTCCCTGGACAAGACTAGGCGATGCGGTCGGCTTAGCACCCGACCCTTGATTGTTGTTGTTGTTCATCGGTGTCTTCCGATAAGAATTACCGCCGTTGCGGTTGCCTCCACTCTGGTAGCTCGACCTCCCGGTTTGGCCATGATCCACTGGTCCTTTTGCTCGCAAAGCTCGTGCGGGTCTCGAAAAGATCCCGTGCGCTCGTGCACTCATGTCTCTTGTGGCCTACGCCACCACAACCAAAGCAGGTCACTCCCCAACTGTTGCTCACACTCCCACGACCTCGCCCAAAGGAAGTTCCAAAGACTAAACCCGGACCCGAGAAGAAAATCCCTTAGATTGATTGTGGTTGCCTTTCTTGAAATTAGATTGGCCACCACCCTCGCTCTCGACTTCCTCTTCTCCCCACCCGACCTCTCCCGAGCCATCTCCACTAGCCTCTCGGCTCTCCCGGCCCTCTCATATGCTTCCTTCACATCGCAAGGACTCCCACGGGTAACTTATCCATAATTTTCGTGGTTAGCCCTCTCTCAAACCTCAAAGCCGATTCTCCTCACTCAAACCCATGTCCTCGGCATATCTGGATTTCTCATTGAACTGTCTCGTAGTACTCACCACGGACATCTCAAACCGTCATCTTAAACTTGTCAAACTCCTCCCTCAACTTACTCCTCACATGTTCTGGTACGAACTCCTTCCTCACAGCCCTACGAAACTCCTCCCAAGGTATAGCAGGTAACCCCTGGTTGGTATATATCTCCTTGGCACTCACTTTTACTGAATCCCACCATTTGCCACCGCCTCCCTCGGATAGAATGCAGCCCGATCCACTCTCATCTCATCGGACAAACGAACTAAATCCAAGATATTCTCCATCTCCCTCAGCCAACTATCAAGATGGTTAGGCTCCTCAACTCCCTTGTACTCCTTCGGGTTAAACCTCGCAATATAGAGGCTGACTTTAGCATGGTCAACCTCCTTCTCCTTACTCTTATCCTTGTCCTCATTCACTCTCTTCAGGGTCTCTGTAAGAGCGTCCTGGTGCTCTAACATCTTGACGATGTCATCCGTAGTCATAAGCTCAGCTCTCGCGTACAAAGCATTTCTCTTGGGCGGCATCTTGAAGCTATATAAGAAAGGGATAAACATAAACACGCGTACTAAACCTCAAAACACGAAAACGCGCGCGCCCGAACCTACTCGATCGAGTATCCAAACCCACTCGATCGAGTAACGGGCTACTCGATCGAGTGCCCCCATGTACTCGATCGAGTACCCAAACTCCAGAACCAAACAGACCTTCTGATCTCTAACCCACTCGATCGAGTATCTAGGCTACTCGATCGAGTGACCCCCTACTCGATCGAGTACCCCTAGTTACTCGATCGAGTGCCCCAAAACTCGATTCTGGACTCAAAATCGCCAAAAACCTACCCGATCGAGTCAGCCTCACTCGATCAAGTACCCCCAATACGTAAGAGCTACCCGCATATTACGTCACATACTAACATGCTAACTTTATAAAATCATATGATATCATAATAAATATGCTACGCATTTATTATACTATCAACAAGATCAATTCATCATGCTATTAAAGCCACATTGTAAATCATTCAACATGTTATCATCTCACTAACATGTTCAACATATCATATCCTTTCACTTGCTCAACTTCCTATTTCAACACCAAACAATCAACACACTTCATCACTTTGTTGCACACGTAAATCAAACATACAGATGACTTGACAAACACTTTCCCCATGTGACCGGTTCAAAGTTGTAGGGCGACCCCCGCGACTTTAGGACGTCTCCCAAGCCTTTGCACTAGCTCCTACAACTTCTACCCCGGGTTCATTTTAATTGACTCCCTATGTTCATTAAGTTCATTGGTTACGGGTTTCGGGATCGTCGCTCGATACCATTTGTAACACCCCCATACTCCGAGTGCCTTACCAGGACCACTCAGGTATGAAGACATCACCATCTCGGTTGCCCGAGGTATGATAATCAAATAGACAAAACAGAAACAACATTTATTATAAGTAATTTAATGAATAAGTACAATCCTCGAAACCAAACTGAAAGTACAATACATTATTCCAAACTATCTGTTCTCAATCGAAATGTAAATAAATGCTAAACTACAAATGGAAGACTCTATCGTCATGTCGTGGCCATCCCAAATATCCCAAAGATATCATCTCTATACTGCTCAATATCTGCTCACCATCCCCGAATGGATCACCGCAGTTTTTACAAAACAACACCGGGTCAGTACTAATCACACAATCAATATAGATAACAACGATAAGACAAACAGACAAATTTCAACACACACACACACATACACCACCAACTCCCATCATCTCAATCTTGATCGTCCACCGGACCGACCACACCGATGGGGGACCGCAGCCGTTCCCACCTAAGCCCCGCTCATCGTACGAGCGATAACCCCGTCCATTAATGTGCACATCCCCTTTCGTGGCGGGTTCCACGAAGGGCGAAACTAGGGCGTGAGATCACTCCCGCAAGTGACCCCACTCGGTAGAGAACGCATCTCGAGAACCATCAACAACACAACCACAAGCACAATTACAAACACAATCATCATATCAAGCAACTAACTACAAAGACATCACCAATATCCCATTATGGGACTAATAACGAGTAGGAAATCCTACCTGGAAAGCACAACACGCAGACGGTATCTACAGCTGTCTCAAAACGCCTCTTCTATGAATTCTCCTCCTAACAAATAACACATAAAGGCTACCAATTACTTACTATTCATAAAACCCCCAAATCCTAAATTAGGGTTTGACCAAACCTAGCAAAACATTATATAAGTTATATTAAAAGCTTACCCTCGACGCAAGGAATCCAACGACACGAACTACGATGCGAACGACCGTCGAACTCCGGAATTGTTATGGATGCGATTAGGAAGATGACTGACTGCTTTCTCTCTTAAACAGGTTTTAGGTTTTGGTAAAAGTGAATTAAAACAACGACGATTAAGTTTAAATACCCTAATCGCATAATTAACAAAACCCGCGAAAAACTCCCCGTAAACCGGACACTCGATCGAGTACCCAAGGTACTCGATCGAGTACCCCCCTACTCGATCGAGTGCCCCAGCTACTCGATCGAGTGCCCAACAGGTCAGAAACTATTTTATTCTGCAACATAACCTTACTCGACAGAGTAAGGGCTACTCGATAGAGTACCCCCAAGACCATAAATACGGAGTATTACAAGAAGAGAAAGGCGGACACTCGCGTGAGAAATATGTGAGGCGGAGGCCTCTATTTTATACTAATTATGTGAAGGAATTTAGGAAAAAGTAAAATTAGGAAAGAAATTCGGAAGAAAGATGGAAACTGGTAAAAAACAAGCGCGTGAAGAGGTGCAGCAAGAACCGCGACCTTTCCAAAAGGCACAGTTGCTGCTGCATTTTTGGTGCGGTTCGAAACTTTGTCGTCTAAGTCAACCAACCAAAACAATATTTATAACTAAACAAACTACTCTTATTAGAGTGGTAACTAAAGGTCGGATCCCAAAGGACGGGTATTGAATTAAGTTATCGGTTGTAGAAAGCTATGTCTTAGGGTGTCAAAAATTGGGTTGAGATATAAGGTAACAAGCTACACTACTATAACAATGAAATGTAAAGAAACGAGAGTAAAGCAAGTAAGTAAAGTGGGGGTTTATAAACAATAGATTAAAGTACTAGGGTATCATGGTTTCATAGGGGATTCATGGTGGTGATCATACAAACATGTTTTCATAGTTGCAAGCAATTATTGGTATAGAGGAACCGAGTTAGTTTATATCTTACGGTTCATAGGAAGATTTGGATCCCGGAGCCGAGTTGTCTAGACTGTACAACACCTACAAGTTGACTTACTTTCTTCCTATTCACTTCTATGCATGGTCTAACAAGACTCGAGTTAGTTTATATCTTACAAGTCTTGTTGAAAAGATAAGAGATGGGTAAAAAATACAAGGTTTCATAGTCTAACATTTCATCAAGCATAATATGTGCATAGGTTAACAATACAACAAGCAAGCAATTATATGATAACATATTAGATTAAGTATGGATATACCCCCATGTTATAGTTCCCCTAATCCCCCATTAACCCTAGCTAGGTGACTACTCACTCATGACTATGGTAAACATGCTAATGAAGATGTCAATCATATTAGCAAAGTTAAACATGGTGAATGAGTAAATAAATAAGCAAGGGTAAAAGGATTATACCAAATTGAGGATGATCCAAATAATAAGCTAAGAATAATAGAAGAACACTTGATGAGTGATGAAGAGTTGTCAAGTCTTCAATAAACCCAAATAATTTTCAAATTACCCAATTAAAAATAAGAACACTTGAAGGATTAAAGAAGAATTTGAGGTTTGATTAATATTGGATTAAGAGATTACAACTTGATAAACTTGATTAATGCTAAATTCTAGCTGCTAAACTTCTTGTTTAATCCCCTAAAACAATGGGGTATTTATACTAAGTACAAGTATTAGGGTAACTAAGGGCTTAAATGACGATTAAGTCCCTAAGTAGATAATTAGTGCTTTTCAAGTCCTAGAGAGAGCCGCCCGGATTGTGGAATGAAGCAAACTCCGCTCGACCTGAGGTTGAGATGCTCGGATAGAGCCTTGAGATGCCCGACCTGAGCTCGGGACACTCGGATTGAGTTCTGATACGCCCGGATCAATGCTTGAGGCGCCCGGATCTTTTGCTCAGCTCTTCTTCTTCTTCTTCTTCTTCTTCTTTGACTGCCCAAGGATACGTAGGGATCGTGGGTAGGTCGTGGGGCTCTTCATCATTGCCCATTTCTACTTCATTTATTTACTTAGGCCTTTAGTAATGGTCTCCTCTTTGATGCTTGGTCATTAGATACAATCCATTTAGCTTTACTTTGCTCCATAAGTGCAAGGTTAGCAATCCTCTCCTACCAAGGACACAAAACCTCAAAGAATATGCAAAGTAGGGAACTAAAGATAAGAAATGACCCTAAGTAGCACTAGAAAGCATATGAACGAGGCTAGTTCGGGGACTAAATGTGCACAAATATGAGTCACATCAAATATCCCCAAACCGAACCTTTGATCATCCCAAGTAAAGAGGTGACTAAAAACTATGACCCTTACTAATACTACTAGCCGATGTGAGACAGTTAGCGGGTCTCACTCCACCCCGTCAACTCACAACAAGACATCCATGAGGTAAGATGCCTTCTTGCAAGGCAAGGTGGGGTTTGCCAAAATGGCGATACATCCAAGCATTAAGCACACAAAACAAGTAATTGATGCATCTACAAAAGAATAGCCAGTTTCCTCATCTAAGTGGCGGAAATCATCTAGAGGGGAAGCAATCTATTGGTACACATTCCATTGTAGATATTATTTCTCCAAGCTACTAAGTCCAAAAGGATACCAATAAATCACCTCCAAGTTGTGTCAAACTAGGGTATTTTTATCCTCAATCGCTAAATGCTTTTGTCAAGAGTAGGCTCCTTATGGTGTTAGAAACACTGTAGGATCGCGGAATTCCCCCTTTTTCCTAGACAAGAAGAAGGGTCGTCCCCTCTCCACCATGAAACAGAGAAAGGATTCATCAATGGATAAAAGGGATCAATATGCTTTGAGTTTTATAATGGTAGTTTGCTTTTGATTTGTTTCCCCCCAATTTCTTGTGGTATTTGACTTTTGAGAACATTTCTTTGCCACTTTTGATGTTTTGTCAATTTTGATACTTGGCAATTTCTTTGCATTTTTGAACATTTTCAAAGTAACCCCATTTTGTAGTAAGGGTACTTTTATTGAAGCATAGGATTTTATTTTTGCTCCTCTTTTCATTGATGCAATTTCTTGTGTAAACTTTTTGATTTTCATTTCAATACTTGAACTCAATTTTGGATATTTTTGTGCCCATTCCCTTTTGTATTGGCAAAACATGATGATAGTAATGAAAGAGCGATTGCATGGCATCAAGGGTCACCTTGGAATAAACGGTAGCCAAGGAGTAATCACACCACAAGGTACTCTTGACTAGGCCTTAGTCCATGGGTCAAAAGATACTAGTATGACAAATCCTAGGGTGTCTTGAGGGTATTCTAGCAAACAAAGTCCCAA
This sequence comes from Silene latifolia, assembly GCF_048544455.1. NCBI lineage: Eukaryota > Viridiplantae > Streptophyta > Magnoliopsida > Caryophyllales > Caryophyllaceae > Silene > Silene latifolia. Next base: position 67,081,098 of record NC_133533.1, on the reverse strand, counting down.
GGAGAAAATTTATCTAGAAGGGACTATATACACTTGCCAAGCTTCCCAACTAGACATTTTTACAAAAATTTTCCTAAAATGCAACTACATGCCATGATTCAACTAGCATATATACAACTCTAATGAAAATGCTACTATCACTAGTATGCCATATAATCTAAATGCAACTCCTAGAATCACATTGGTTTGTACCGCATCAAACAAAAATAAGTCATATAGTCATTAACATAAAGAGGAAAAAGGATATTTGGAAAGATCATACTATGTGGTCTTCATATTCCTCATGCCTCGGATGTGGCGTAGTTGATCCAATGTAATAGGAGTGAACACAAGCAAACAAATATATAGAATATATACATTTGTACACTACAAAATATATACAAGTGTTCGGAGAGCTAATTTGAATTAACTCGCATTCCTTGTGATTGAACTTCCCCAAAGCGGACAAAACACTATTGCTAGTGCAAAAAGAAAAGGAAGTTCATTCGTAAGGCATGAAATGCTATGCAGGAAAGAAGATTGTCATTTTGGATTCTTGTAGTGGGAGCAAAAAGATAAACACCTCAATGTGACCGAGGTGGAAGTCCCTTGAGTGGTGCTAGGACTCAAAACTCAAAACTACCAAGACCCCAAAATGACTCTCAAAGTGGTGCTAAAAACAAAGAAAAAAGAGGGGTAGGAGACTTACAATGGAATAGGTTGGTACTAGCATAAGTGATCAACCCCGCATTGTAGTGTCCTCTTTCATGCCTTGTCAACCATCAATTGTAAGTCATCATGACATCATCATCATCTTCATCTACCTCCATGGAACCGGAGGTTTCACCATCACTCTCTTCACTTGAACTTGAACTTTGCCCTTCTTCCTCATCATCTTGGCAAGACCCGCCATCTTCCACGCTCTAATCATCAACTTCTTCCTCTCTCCTTGTATCCCTCTCTTCATCTTAAGAAGCATTAGGAAAGAACACTTTCCTATCCCACAAATCCGGCAAAGAACTTCAAGGATCAAGGAGTCCTTGCATAGCAAGATGGTAGAGGGGTGGATATTGGGCTTAATATGCATTCACCCGGTCATTGTGAGCTTCTCTATGCATGTGTTGCATTAGTTGGGTCAAGTAGTCATTGCCCGCCATAATACCATTAGCTTTGAACTCTTGGTAGGCAAAGGAATAAGGTGGTTTAACAATGGAGGAGGAGGGTTCTTCTCTTGGACTTTGTTGATGTTTGATGATGGTCTCGGCTTGCTCGGAAACGGGGAGGATGTAGTTGGTCCGGCGGGTGGAGATGCGACAAATCTTACTCGGTAAGACAATGGACTTGGAATCCTTAATGAGCCACTGATATTTATGGTCCAAGTTATCGTGCTTGACCCATTGGAACTTGTGAATCATGTAGCTCATATCAAGAAGGTGGCTTCCTTTAACCGATTTATAGGTGTTATCCTTGTTGAAGTCCGGGTTAAAATGTCTAGCCAACCTCGTCACCAAGCCTCCATTAACAATAAAGGCCGCACCCTCTTTCCCATTCTCAATTTCCAACCATCTTTTTATCAATAGTTGAAGAACATTATAATCACTCTTGGGTCTCCCACCAACATTCAAGAAAGACTCAAGGTAAACAAAGTCTAATTTCGTCAAGTGAGTGGCTTCTTTTCTACTAATCAAAGTGTTTGCCACGAACTTGTGCCAATACCTTATACCCGGATGATGAATGTACAAGGCATGACACTATTTGAAAGTAGTCAACTTACGACCGGAAATAGGGAGCCAAATTGGTTCAGCATCAAATTCAAGTGGTTTCATTATGAACCGGTCATGGTATGTAAGCCCAAATATATCACCAAATACACTTTTGAGCATTGTTCGAGTCTTGTTTTCAAGACTTAATTCTACATATTTGATGCATGCATTTTATATAGGTATTTTGTACTTTATTTGCACGCATTCCAATGCATTTTGTGTAGTGTTTAGCTACAAATGTCCCCCGAATTGTCTACTTTGGTTTCTCTTTTATTATTTACAGGTATGAAACGGAAAGGAGCATAATCAAGCCTAAAACATGTCCTTACGCATGCATGTAGGAGATGAGTTGAGTCGGAGCCTTAAGACTACTATTTTGAGATGAGCAAAGAAGTAAGTTAGCTAGGCGAGCAAAGGAAGAACTTCAAATTGCTTGTGCCTACTTTGAAGAGACATATATCGAGTTCTACAACTGATTTTCAGATGATTGTAATTGGAGATGAAAGATTGTCCTCTTAGCTTTCCAACGCCACTGGAAACGACCTGTTTTCCCAAGTAACGAAGAAATGGCAGCCGTTTGAATTTCAGTGCACGAAGCAGGAATTGTGCGCTGGAAAGTACTCGATCGAGTACAATTGTGATCGATCGACTTCTTTTTCTACTCGATCCAATGGGGCCTTTTTGATAAGTGTTCGATCGAGTACCTAAAGTACTCGATCGAGAGGTTTTAGCTTGGATTTTCTCGATCGAGTGATATAAAAGTCCTCGATCGAGTATTTAGGTATTATAATCGAGATTTTTATCCCGTGATAGGTTTAGTTTTGTTAATTTTCACTTCCCTATATAAGGGAGTCGTAATTAGGTTAATAGACACTTCTTCTTTTACCTTTTTAATACTTATCGTTTCTCATACTTTCTACTGTCAACTCTTTTTTTCTTCCCTTTAATCTTTACTTTGCTTAGTGGAATGATCTTTACGCCGGATTGCTTGAGATTGTAACCACACCTTTCTCTCTTAATCTTAATCTTGTTATTTGTTGCGTTAATTTCTTGCTTTCTCTCCTTATTACTTTATGCCCTAATTTAGTTTATGCATTATTATTGTTATTTCATCATGCCTTTCATTAGTACATTCATTATTATTATTGTTGATGCCATTAGTAATATGAATAGCTAAATTCTCTTATGTTAGGATTAGGCAATCCATGGTAGGATTATGACGATGTAGCGAATAGGCTAGATAATTTATATGTGAGAATCTGTCCCCATAGAAATATAACTGTACACCAATTTAGTTGAATGCATGCTTCTAAATTACATTAATCTGGTTAATTTCGTTCCTGGATCGGAAGATTGGAATAAACAGACCTGCTATGAGCAGTAGACTACCCTAATGAGGACGGAAGTTAAGTTAGCGGAAATCTAGGATAGAAAGTAGACCGGAAGGACCTTTCCTGTATCCTTCTCACAATAGATTGTCTAGGCTATTTGCAACTGAGTCGATAAACTGCCATGGTGAACCGAAATCCTGACATACTCTCTTTTATCTGATCACATCTATCATTTTCTTCCTTTACTACTCTTACTTTATTTCTCATACCCTTTGACTTCCAGTAGTTTAGAAAATCGAATATAAAAACCCCCAATTGTGACCTTAGACAGACCGAGTTGATAAGTAGATAGTGACCGCCTCCCTGTGGAGATCGACCTTACTTACCGCTGATTTCTGTTAGTAGTATCTAGGTATTTATTTTTGGTACCTAACGACGGTATCAAATTTTGGCGCCGTTTCCGGGGAGGCTACCCGGAGTTTAAATTTTTAGCTATTTTACATTTTAGTTGTGTGTAATAATTGGTCTTCGAACCATACACTATGCGGAACAATTTAGACTTGGTCTTTCGTCATATTTGTGGTTGTATTTGCGTCTTTGCAGGTGTCATACTATCGCCCAAGAGTACGCACAATAGAGAGCTCTTGATCGAGTACCATTTTACTCGATCGAGTGTTTACCTCCATCGATCGAATGCTTCTTCTTCTCGATCGAGCAACCACAGATAATGACAATTCGATCGAGGCCTCTTTACTTCTTCGATCGAGTGCTTTTTTTTGGATTCGCTTCCTTTGAAGCTATTCTGGAGCTATTTAGTGGCCTCCCATGTTGCTGGCTGGTTTGGGGAGGTCCCTACTTCGCGTATTTTTGTGAGTTTTCCGCATCTCCACTCTCTTTATTTTAGTTTGCATTTCCTTTCCTAATTTTTGAGTACAATGAGGACATTGTACGGTTTGGTTTGGGGAGGTTATGCATCCATATCTGTGTCTGCATGTTGTTCTTACTGCATTTCTGTTATCACGTTTAATTTCCGCATGCATTGTTTATTTTCATAAAAATAAAAACAATCTCAAAAAAAATAAAAAAATTCCAGAAAATCTCAAAAAATTCACGTTTATTTTAGCATATAGGTTGAGTCGGAACGGTTGATTTCCGTGATGAAATTGCACTTTAACTTGTCATTTTAATTTAAGCCTTGCATCTAATTGATAGTTATTATCTGAGTCTTGCGCATATCTACGAGTTTTTGTTCAAATTTAGCTGAATGTGTAGACTTACTTGATAAATTGGCAACCTACTTTACAATTTCTGAGATTTAGAGCCTTATAACTGGTGACATTCATGATCGGTTTACATAGGAATTGAGAGTAGCTAGTACTCATTGCATAACATGTCCATTACTTTTGCACATTTATCAAATTTGATTTCTTGTCAATTGCATAAATTCGGGTTTGTGGTTGGTGTCACATGCAGGGAGGCGCTTGCAAAATTCCCTTTCTTTCATTTTCACCCATTTAGCTCCACTTACGCCAAATATAGCCTTTTTGACCCATTAGCTACACCCAAAATTTAGCATGCCCAGTTAAGCTAGTTTAGTGTGACTTCTTGTGGTATATATCCATGTTGCGAGTTTGGCTCGGTTGTCCAATTGATTGGAGTTGGTAGAAAAATGAGGAAGGATGACAAAGAAAAAAAACGTGAAAATGAAAAAAAAAGAACACGTGTGAAAAAGAAAAAGAAAAGAAAAAAAATGGAAAAAGATTGAGTTACACGTGAGCAGAAGGAAAAAGAAAGAAAAAAATCGAAAAAAAAATTGTGAGTTAGCTGAGAAATAAGAGACCGTCTGTGCTTATTTTTATCTTGAGACGGTCTCCCTCCTCCGTTTTATTCAGATATTTTTGAGGAGATAGTGTATTTGGACAGTGAGTTGTGTGCCAATGAAGGGCACTTGTACTTTATTTTACAGTCAGTTGAGATTCGGATGGTCTTATATGGCCTTGTTTAGGAACTAGCTTGACGCTAAACTTTCACATTTCCATAATTTATTTTGCCTTTTCTCACCTGAACCTCACTTTCCCATATCATTTGTAAGTCCTCAGCTGTGACGGACATTGTTGGTTGGAATGTATGTGTAGTACTTGAATCGTCTATCATTTTTGTTGCATGCATGTTATGTAGGTCGCAGTTTAGGTGAGTGACTGTTTCTCTTTCTCTCTTATACATATATAATTCACCCTTTGCTTCATGAGAGAAGAGTGATCACTTGAGAGTCCGATTTTGTTGGTCTTGCAAGGTCGATAGGTCAGCTTTATATATGAACATCTTATAACTCATTTGCGTGTTGACCGTTGTAGCTGTAATTGTTGATTTCTGTTGCATTAAATTGGTTCAAGTAGACAGGTTATAGCTAGCTCTGAGCTTTGTTTTTCCGTTCCATTAGTTTTGCATATAGTTTGCTTGGGGACAAGCAAAGGTTTGATTTGGGGAGATTTGATGCGTGCATTTTATATAGGTATTTTGTACTTTATTTGCATGCATCTCAATGCATTTTGTGTAGTGTTTAGCTACAAATGTCCCCCGAATTGTCTACTTTGCTTTCTCTCGTATTATTTACAGGTATGAACCGGAAATGAGCATAATCAAGCCTAAAACATGACTTATGCATGCATTTAGGAGATGAGTTGAGTCGGAGCCTTAAGACTACTATTTTGAGATGCGCAAAGAAGTAAGTTAGCTAGGCGAGCAAAGGAAGAGCTTCAAATTGCTTATGCCTACTTTGAAGAGCCATATCTCAAGTTTTACAACTGATTTTCAGGAGATTCTAATTGGAGATGAAATATTGTCCTCTTAGCTTTCCAACGCCACCGGAAACGCCCTGTTTTCCCAAGTAACGAAGAAATAGCAGCCGTTTGAAGTTCAGTGCGCAAAGCAGGAATTGTGCGCTGGAAAGTACTCGATCGAGTATAATTGTGATCGATCGACTCCTTTTTCTACTCGATCGAATGAGGACTTTTTGATAAGTGTTCGATCGAGTACCTAAAGTACTCGATTGAGAGATTTTCGCTTGGATTTGCTCGATCGAGTGATATAAAAGTCCTCGATCCAGTATTTAGCTATTATACTCGGGATTTTTATCCCGTGATAGGTTTAGTTTTGTTAATTTTCACTTCCCTATATAATGGAGTCGTAATTAGGTTAATAGACACTTCTTCTTTTAACTTTTTAATACTTCTCTTTTCTCATACTTTCTACTGTAAACTCTTTTTCTCTTCCCTTTAATCTTTACTTTGCTTAGTGGACCGATCTTTACGCCGGATTGCTTGAGATTGTAATCACACCTTTCTCTCTTAATCTTAATCTTGTTATTTGTTGCGTTAATTTCTTGCTTTCTCTCCTTATTACTTTATGCCCTAATTTAGTTTATGCATTATTATTGTTATTTCATCATGCCTTTCATTAGTACATTCATTATTATTATTGTTGACGCCATTAGTAATATGAATAGCTAAATTTTCTTATGTTAGGATTAGGAAATCCATGGTAGGATTGTGACGATGTAGCGAATAGGCTAGATAATTTATATGTGAGAATCTGTCCCCATAGCAATATAACTGTACACCAATTTAGTTGAATGCATGCTTAAAAATTACATTAATCTGGTTAGTTTCGTTCCTGGATCGGAAGATTGGAATGAACAGACCTGCTATGAACAGTAGACTACCCTAATGAGGACGGAAGTTAAGTTAGCGGAAATCTAGGATACAAAGTAGACCGGAAGGACCTTTCCTGTATCCTTCTCGCAGTAGATTGTCTAGGCTATTTGCAACTGTGTCGATAAACTGCCACGGTGAACCGAAATCTTGACATACTCTCTTTTATCTGATCACATTTATCATTTTCTTCTTTTACTGCTCTTACTTTATTTCTCTTACCCTTTGTGGACAAGGCCCTCGGGAACTGCGTCCGCGGGATCCACACCCGGCATAATCGACTCGAGGTTCCTTCGAATCGAATTAAGACAAATTAGAGTCGCCACCAAATTTTTTGGGAACTTGGAACCGTTCAAGTCAACTTTACACCTTTCATCGAAAAGCATAAAGCCAATCGACTACGAGTGATTAAAGATAAAGACTTGTACCCTATATCACTCGATTTGAATGACTCTCGTAATCCAATGGTATTTAGACGGATCCACAAACCATAGATCTTGAGTAAGGGGTGAGGGTACGTGTTGGGAAGCCCATAAGGACACCCAACCCCGCCCGTCGATAACGGCCTCTACTAAGTCAAGTGTCGGATTTCAAACAAGGTCATAGCTACGTACGATGTATGATATGCAAACGTTGTTTTAACCCTAACATGTGACAACAATTTCTATGTCGTTTTAGATGCAACTAAACTAACTTTGTCAAAGTTGTAATTTAGCATGTGGGTTGATTGATCTAACAACATACAAAACAAATCAAGCAAGGCTTAAGGGGGAATGGGGGAGCCGTTGGGATCTACCTATTACAAAACAGGCATTTCATGCCGACACAACGATAAATAAATTACAACTCGATCTAATTACAATTGCTACATACAACTCAAAACACGACATAAAACACACGGCCATTGGGCCTTGAAAACCGTGCACATGAGGGTGGCCCACGGCTCACATGACCCACGGTCCTTAGGTCACTCCTCGTAATGCGTGCTCGCGCTTAATCTCATCGAATTAGACATAAGGCTACGCACCAAAGCATGCATTAGCATAAACCGGGCCATGTTGCTTTCGACAACATGCGGTTTACTACGCTCCTACAAGCATTGGGGAACAACCGTCTAACCCAACAAGACCAAGGTTTTTGAAAAGGTTTTGACTCAATAAAAGAAAGCTAACTTGAAAAAAATACAACTCGATAACAAACGATAAATTACAAACAATGAAACAACGAGGAAACAAACGGTATAAAAACAACACGAGAAAGGTAAATAAAACGGCCACCCCACGGCCCAAACCAACGGCCACCCTCACGGCCAAGACAAGGCCAACCTAGTTCCTAAGTTAGATTCATTGGTTAGATCGAATGATTGCGAAAAGGGATAGGAAACAAGTTAGAAAACGAGTTAAAAACGATGTTGATTGATTGTCGCGCAAGGGTGCATTCTACACGGCCTAAAGGGTCTAATTAGGTCAAATTCGCTAATTAATTTAACTCATCGAGTGTCAATAAGAAGGTGCTAATCACGCACTCTTATACTAGCGAGAAATTAGGTGAAAGGGAGAGATGCATTCAATTATTTACAGAATCGTCGATTGATTTTATAACTTACGTCGAAGCCACCTATCGTGTCTAATTAGATTATTAAATTAAATTAATGTTATCTAAATATGTCATAGGTTAACAATCAGAGGTTAAACTAACATACAACGGGTCCTAGGGTATGTCGATTTGGCCGAAACAGTAAAGGGGTCGAAAGCGATGAAAGTTAGACAACTCGTTTATTTATGCCCTACCTTGAACACGAGGATATGTAAATGAGACGGGGGTGTACGACCGACAGAAGTAGCGGTTTCTTTTCCCATCTCAAGTCAACGCGGGTGTTCGTGGAGGTACTTTAACTCATACTCGGACTAACTAGTTTCATAGTTAATTAAAACAAACGATAAACAAAACGAAAACAAACAAAAAAAAGACAATAAAAAAAGCATAAAAAAACGAAATAAAAAGAGAAAAGAGAAGGGGATTTGATGCACCCTCAACCTACATGTATCGTTGACACCGTCTTGGGTCGTAATCGATGGTAGATTTTATCTCGAGAGGCCGTCGTCGACGAAGAACAAAGCAAACACGGGTTTTGGAAAGTTTCTGGACAGCGATTTTAAAACAGTGATATCTCCCTCGTTTCACGACGAAAATTCGATTCGAAAGATGTTTTGGAAACTAGAAAGAGAGGAGAACAAGGATCTTAAAGCAACCCCTGCTCGTTTTGGGTTAATGGGCACGAAAAACGAGCACAAACAGAACTGGACAGACAAGAAGAAACCGCGAAAACAGAGTGTTATTTCACTCTGTTTTTCGAGGGATTTCGTGTACTCTCAAGGGCAATTTGGCTCGTAAATCTTTGTCTAATGTGTAGATGGATGTTATGTGGTTAATTAGGATCAAGAAACTCGAATTTTTATGGAGTTTTGATGGAGGAACGAATGGGTTTTCGAAGAGGACACACAAACAGTTTCAGTTTGTGTGTCGGTTTTGTTTAGGGTTTTTGAAGGATGTTTAGGGTTTGTTTCTGAGGTTTAAAGCTTGTATGTGATGCTTGGATGTATGGAGAACTTAGAGGAATGAATGTATGGTCGAGGGGTGGTATTTATAGGGAGTTAAAATAGGTTAAAAGAGAGGAGGAGGCAGTCGGGCTCAATCCCGTATGGCTGCTGTCCATCGGTTTTTGTGAGGGTTTGAGGGGGGTTTTCTTGGTGATTAAGCTAGGATAATATGGGTAGGATACTAGGGTATGGGTTAGGGTTAATGGGTACGGGTCTTGGTGGTGTTTGGAGCGGGTTTGGGCTCGAGAATTGGCGGCCAAAACAGGGGCCTGTTGCGGTTTAGTGCGGGCTGCTTGGGGTTGGTTTTGAACGAGAATTTGGGCTGCTTGTGAGGGGGTTCGAACATGGGTTGATGGGTATTGGTCTAGGTAGGTTAGTGTACTCGAGATTCGTGCCAATTCGTAAAGGAAACGGGCTCAAAAACCGAGCTAAAATCGAGCTCAAAAACAAGTGTCCAAAACGAGTTTTCTTCGCTTTTCAAATCGATTTTTCAAATCAATTAATAAATTGAAATAAATGACTTTTCAAATCAAATATACTCATAAAATGATTTTTCAAATCAAATATTTATTTTATTTTCAATAAAATAAACTTAAGAAAATAAATTCAAAATAAAGCTTTAATTTAAATATCATTTAAACTAAATAAAAAATGAATTCACTTAAAAAACATATTAATTTTAAATATCATTTAAAATAACAAAATGAACTCACTAAAAACATTAAAATAAATATCATTTAAATTAACAGAATGAATTCACTAAAAAAACATTAATTTAAATATCATTTAAATTAATAAAATACTTTATCGACGACGCCCATTCTACCTCGTAAAACAAGCTCCAAATAATGACAATGACAACTAAAGAATACATGTGTCCTATCATCATCGGGTGTTTGTCGGGTTTTCTATAAATTCCAATATCGACGGATACGGGTATCTACAGAGCCCCCACTTTGACTGAGGCTTGGACAAGGCGAAAGTCAAAGTATACCCCAGGTCCCTTTCGACCTGAGGATTCTTCGGGTCGTTTATAGTCCATTAGACTTGCGTACATAAGCTCGCCAGCCATAAGAAGAGATCATACCTGAAACTTCGTTGGGGTTGACTCTTGCTTCTGTTGTGTCGAAATATCATCGTTGGTCATCGACCCAATAAATTGCATAAATGGTGGATTGAGCCTTATCCTTAGGCGCCTACGTATCCGTTTCTGACGGAATCAAACCCGCGTCGTAGTTCGGCACTGCTGACACATGCCCAAAGTTTATCATCTGCTGGCGTATGTCCGAAATTCATCATCTTCTGACATTTGCCCAAAATTTATCATCTGCTGGCGCTTGTCAAAATGGGACGGGACTTTCCGAGGAGGTTGTCGTCGCTTTCATCATTTGCTTTCAGCTACGGAATTCTTCCATTTCATACTCTTGCATTGAATTGAATTCTGAGTGGATGTCATCCATTTCATGCTAGAATGGCTCTAAAGTCGAAGACTTTAGAGCCCCCAGTTGAAGCATATCCTGCTAGAATTGAAACATAGAAAATGTACGAGCAATAATCATCACATAAGCACATTTGGATCATCGATCTTGAAATTGGATCATTTTGAAGTACTGGGTCATCGACCCGAAAGTTGAATTTGATAATTTTGAATAATTGGGCCATCGACCCGAAAATTGAATTTGAAAATTTTGAGTGATTGGGTCATCGACCCGAAAATTGAATTTGAAAGACTGGGTCATCGACCCAAATTTTGAATTTGAAATGAAACACTTGGATGCTGGGTCGTCGACCCAAAAAGTTTTTGAAATTTTGAAAGTTTGAACCTTGATGGGTGAGCATGAAATGCGACTCAGACATTCTATACGACCGGTAAACAACGTGGGCGTAGCCCGCTACCGCCAAACAAAAAAGGAAAATAAAACCGTAAGTGTGCACGGGCTTTAATTCAAATATGGGCTTGTCGAGGGTGGAAATGTAAATTGGCCGTTCTGGCGCCAAAAGATGGCAAATGGGAATCACAAGGCCATCGGACTTGGGACGAAGATTTTGTATGGCATGGGCGTGCTCCCGAGGGCACATGGGAATCAAGATCACTTGGCATTGACAAGGTGGATTAAACTCACGAGGGGACAACGTTGGCTTCGCCCCGGACACTAAACACAAAGTTAATTTTATGAGAACACTTAGACATCACGTGTCACTCTTGTTGGGAACATTCGGTCACTCTTCTCCTCGCCTCCTTTCTTTTCAGCGAGTATTCATCATTTTTTGCCACCGCCTTCTTTCTTTTCAGCGGGCTTTTACTATTTTTCTTCCACGCCTTCTTTCTTTTCAGCGGGTTTTTCATATTTTATGTTCCCAATACAAACCTACATTTATATGACTCGGCATCTTTGCCTAAACCGTTAGATAAAGCTCATTCCGAGACTTGACGCTACTCATCTGAACCTATATCCTCGTCCTAGCCTACGTCGAGTGCTAAGACTGAGAAGACTCCTAAGACTAACTCACAGGCGACAGGTATGTGGAAACGGTTGGGTTCAAAGGCACACTCGGGCTCAGCCTTAGAAGGGAGGCTTGGTCCTCGCTTGAGTGTAAAAGATAGGCTGGGCCCTCGGGAGGAAATGACGATTCCTCCTAAGAAGCGCGCTAGACAGAACACAACTACCCCTCCTCCACAGGAGCCTCGGTCACGTGACCCAAAAGGCAAAGGGAAAAAGGAAGATGCAGGAGCCTTCGACTCCAATCTATTATTTAATACTACTACTTATTATTTGTTGCTAGTTGTTTTCTTTTTCTTTTGAAGGATGTAACGGGCATCGCCCGATCTTTAATAAGACTTACTATCTATTAAAAATTCCAGTTTCTGCATAAAATTTCATTTTATTCAAAGAAGGGTCGGTTGTACTCTTTTAAAGAGCTGCCTACGTATCTGTTATCAACAGAATCAAACCGAGCTCGTAGTTCCACTAAACAAATGCGCTACAATCATCGATTTATAACGCACAAAAAGCAGCGAAGCAAAAGTGCCGCGGCCTAGACTCGCTCACGAGCACTGCAATTCAAAATTTTATTTTACGACATTGAGAATGAGTTCTAAGGATAGTATTTCTTCATTGATCCAAATTAAATCGGATTCGCAAAGTCATTTCCATCTAGATCTGTCGTCCGACCGCCCCTCCCGATAATATCTTCTTTACTGTAAGGACCGCCCAATTCGGCTTGAATTTTCCCCTCGGGTCAATTGGTAGTAAAGCGCGAACGGACTTTAGGACTAAATCCCCATCCTTTATTCCTCGAGGTTTCACCTTTTTGTTAAATGCCCTTTGTATCCTTTTCTGATAGAGTTGAACATGATGTAGTGCATTTAACCGTCGCTCGTCGAGCATAACCAAGGAATCATACCTGGCTTGCAGCCAGTCAGCTTCAGGGACCTGACTTTCTAACAGGATCCTTAAAGAAGGTACCTCTAATTCGATAGGCTGGACTGCTTCCATCCCATATGTTAAGTAGAACGGAGTTGCTCCAGTGGCTGTGCGAATAGACGTCCTATATCCCCATAGTGCGAACGGTATCTTTTCCGGCCATTCGCGATAATTGTCGGTCATCTTTCTGAGAATCACAGTGATTGTCTTGTTGGCGGCTTCTACTGCACCATTTGTTTGAGGTCGATACGGTGACGACTTGTGGTGTTTGATTTTATACTTTTCAAGTATTACGGCAGTTTCAGCCTGGAAGTGAGTGCCATGATCGCTAATGAGCTCATGCGGCACCCCATATCTGCAAATGATTTCATTCTGAATGAACTTTGCTACCTGCTTCGCTTGTAGGACTTTGTATGATTTCGCTTCTACCCACTTCGTGAAGTAATCGATGGCGACTAACATGAAGCAATGCCCACCTGTTCCAGATGGGTTGACCTTTCCGATAATGTCGATTCCCCATGTTGAGAAAGGCCATGGTGATGTCAGAGTATATAACAGTGATGGTGTCACATGCTGCATGTTTGCGAAGATTTGGCAATTATGGAAATGTTTGACATATTGGCGACAATCTGTCTCCATCGTGGTCCAATAATACCCTAATCTCATGATTTTACGAACCAGCATATGGGCGTTCATGTGTGGGCCACACTCTCCTTCATGGACTTCTTCCATGACTCTTTTCGCAGTTGGTGAGTCTATGCATCGCAGAAGGATGTTCTGCGCAGTCTTCTTGTACAATTGTCCGTCATTGGTTCTAACGAACTGAGCGGCTAGCATTCGAATAGCGCGCTTTCCGTGGTTATCCATGTCAGGTGGATACTCTCCTGATTCTTTAAACTTCAGAATAGCATGATACCAGGGTTCGGCCTCGGTTTCTTCTGTGTCTCCGATTACATTAACATAAGCAGGTGATGATCTTCGTTCGACACATATCGGCATAGTATCCATATGATCAGGTATGTTGATTAGAGCAGCTAGTTTTGATAGTGCATCAGCAAACTGGTTTTCGTCTCTGGGGAGGTGCACATACTTGACCTCGGCGAACAACTTTTCTAGTTCTTCGATTTTTGCTTGGTACGGAGCCAAGCTATCACTTCGGGTTTTCCACGTCCCGGCCACTTGATTGATCACTAGTGATGAGTCCCCATGTACTACAAGCTTCTTGATGCCTAACTCGAGAGCACTGTGCAAACCGAGTAGGCATGCTTCATATTCAGCCGCGTTATTAGTGACGTTAAAGTCCAACTTGATCGAAATGGGAACGTGTTCACCTTCTGGTGAAATGAGCAGAACTCCTATCCCGTATCCCCTATAGTTCGATGCTCCATCGAAATAGAGGTCCCACGTATCATTGTCTATGTGAACGATATCATCGTCGGGAAACGACCACGTATCCAAAACCTCAGTTTCTTCTATTGGGTTATCCGCCAGAAGTCTCGCAACCGCCCTTCCCTTTATCACTTTTAGCGGTACATATTTCAGGTCAAACTCGGAAAGCATTAAAGTCCATCTTGACACCCTGCCGTTCAGAACTGGTTTTTTAAACAAGTATTTGATTGGGTCCATCTTCGAGTGGATGCAAACACTATGACTGAGCATGTAGTGCCGTAACTTCTTTGTTGCCCATACTAAAGCCAAACATGTCTTTTCGAGCTGAGTATACTTGATTTCATACTCCAAGAACTTTTTACTAATGTAGTAAATTGCTCTTTCCTCTTTATCGACTATCTCACGACAAAGATTGTCCCCATTGCGATATCCGAATCGTAAGATACAACAAAAGTGGTAACCCAGCCGTTGGTGGGGGCCGAGAGCACGGGAGGGGAAGATAGTATTTCTTTGATCTTATCGAACGCAGCTTGACAAAGTTGATCATCCCATACAACGTGTTCCCCGACCTTCAATTTCTTGAAAATTGGTTCGCATATCATAGTTAGCCTTGCCACGAACCGACTTATATATTGGATTCTTCCCCGGAAACCTCGAATTTCCTTCTCGGTTTTCGGGTGAGGCATTTCCATTATAGCCTTTATTTTTGATGGGTCCACCTCGATGCCACGGTGGCTAACGATGTGACCCAACAGTTTTTGGATGTGACTCCGAATGCGCATTTTTGTGGATTCAACCTCATGTTATACTTGCGCATCGCTCGAGAATTTGCGTAACGTACCAAGGTGGCCATCACGCTCCTTTGACTTGACAATCATGTCGTCGACATAAACCTCGACTTCCTTGTGCATCAAATCATGTAACAATGTTGTCGCGGTCCTCCGGTATGTAGCCCCTGCGTTTATCAACCCAAAAGGCATTACTTGTGTAGCAATAGGTTCCCCATTGCGTTCGAACGCAGATCTTATGTATATCTTCTACCGCCATCTTGATCGATTATAACCGCGTATCCATCCATAAAGGATAGTAACGCGTGTTTTGCCGTGTTGTCCACCAGGATGTCGATGTGAGGTAATGGGAAATCGTCCTTTGGACTTGCCTTGTTTAAATCCCTAAGTCAACACAAACCCGAACTTTACCATCTTTCTTTGGTACTGAACGACGTTAGCCACCCAAATTCGAGTATTCGACACTTTGATGAACCCAGCTTTGAGTTGCTTGTCGATTTCTTCTTTGACCTTCAAAGACCAATTTGTGTGCATTTTGCGTAACTTCGCTTGATCGCTTATACCCCGGCTTGATTGGGATCCCGTGCTCGCAATTTCCCTATCAATGCCCTAAGCATGTCTTTGTAGGACCATGCGAAAACATCTTTGAACTCATGCAACAAATCAATGAACCCCTGTCTTTCGGTGGAACTTAAAGTAGTTCCTATTTTAAGCTCCTGTGGTTCTAAGGTTGTACCTACATTGATAGTTTCGGTATCTTCGATGATCGAAGTTTTCTCGTCGTACTCTTCCAACCCTTTTATCAATCAGTAGAGGTGGTTCCATTTCTTCTTCTTCTTCCTCGACCAACTGTTCATCCTCGACCTCGCCTCAATGTCATTATTAAAACAATCATTTTCAAAAATTGAATTGCAATGTAAGTAAGACAAGTCGTAAGCAAACCGGTTCATATTATTATTGATTTGAAATTGCGCGAAATGCGCTAACATTTGAGCCAACCGATCGAACTCGGTGGCGAGATAGGGGTATTCGGGACGGGCCCCGGAATACCACCATTAGGAAAAGGTGCATAGGAAGGGAAAGCTAGGGAGGGGTATTTTCAACACCGACTCCTTAGACTCAATCTTAGGACCTAACTCGGACTCGGACTCGGACTCGGACTCGGACTCGGAATCGGTAACATCATCCGGCTTGAACATCTCTCCTTCTCCCGTTGTCAACTTGAAAAGAAGTCCTTTGTTGTCAGTCCACTTGATTGTTTTCCGCCATCCCGTGTTGGTCCTAAGAGGATCCACATCGGTGATGAGGGTAGATGGGTCGAACCGCTCGCTTCTCAGGATCATGCTTACCAAATCTTCGTTCGGTATTGGTGATTTCTTCTCTTCACCGAAAAGGAGACCCATGGCGTTCTCGTCATTCATTGGATCCGGTTTGGTTTCTATTGGCATCACGGTCGAAATGTCTTCGGGGATGTAGTAGCAATCTTGGAATACTTCGATTCCTGGGACCATAAGGTTCTTCTTTGGGTCAAAGATAGGTTCGGGGAAGTCCATGCAAGGGAGTTCTTCCCCAGCTCTCACGAAGTGACCGTTTAGAGTTAGGTGATACGGTCCCATTTTGATATCTCGATCTTCGATCGTTCTTCCCTTCTTTTCCCGTAGATCTTTCTCAGTGGGCTCATATCCAAGCCCGAAAGTTACTCCTTTGGCTACGGGTGGTTTCAACTTGAAAGCCTCCTCCTTTCTAGGATATAAGGAGAAACCCGAAGTACTTCTCGTCTTGAGAATCACCTCGCATGACATGACTTCCCGTGTATAGATCCATATTTTCGCGCTTCGGAGTTCAAATCGATCATGTTGACAATCTCGAAACCACATGCGTCGTTGGCGCTTCGACCCTTACTTCGAAGTAATGTCTCCTCCCGCCACGATGGTGGCGTGGCGTCAATGGTGATGGTTTTGCCATTGAGTGGGACCTTGATTTTTCGATGCAACGTTGATGTTACGGCCCTTGTAGCGTGGATCCAAGGTCTCCCCAACAATAAGTTGAAGGATGAGCAAATGTCAATTACTTGGCAATTTATTTTCTTTTCCACTTGCCCAGTCTGTACTACTAGATCGACAAGTCCACTCACTCGACGCACAGTGCCATCGAATGCTCGGACTGTCTGTGTAGTGGGGATGAAGTCATTCTTCTCCAAGCCCAGAATATGCGCCGTTTTTCGAGGGGAGTACGTTGACAACCGATCCGTCGTCAACCAAGGTCATAGGGATATGCTTGTTGAGACACACGGTAGCAATATAGAGGGCCAGGTTATGTCGAGGCCCGAACGGTGGCAGATCTTCGTCGGAGAATGTCACACCGTTGGTAATCTGAGGCCGATTCTGGGCGATGTGGGTGACCATATCCGCAGGAGTAGTATTTGACGACACGGTCATGTTCATCAAAGCTTGCAACAAAGCTTGACGATGCTCGAAAGAGCTCAAGATAAGTTGCCAGATAGATACGTCGGCCTTAGTCTTTTGGAGTTGCTTGATGAGGGAAGCCTCGGAGGTCGACCCTTCACCAAGAACTTCGACCACTGCCGGCTCCTTTTGAGGTGCCTTACTCGGGATATCCTTAGCTTTCTCCACACGATATGGGCGCCCGGATCTAGTCAAATGGTTTGACTCTAGGGCATCTTGCCTCACCTTTAAGATTTCTTCTTGGTGTGAGGAATTGTCGCACCTTTGACGAGGTAAACATCATCCTCGTCATCGGCCCAAACGCCATTGATCTCTTTGCCGCTTCGGAGTATGTAAGGAGTACAATCAACAACAAAATCCCCGAATGTAATCTCGTTTCTCGAGCTTGGTAGGAATTCGGAGCAATCTACGAATATTCTTCCGACGAACACCCCTTTTAGACGACATGGGCGGATCAAGTGAGAGTAATCGACACTATCTTCGGTAGAGACAAAGTTAGTGTGGTCGCCAAATGGATTGGTGACGTTGTTGGGCTTTATGGCCGGGATTGGGAGCGTTCCGTTCTCAATCATATCTTGAATTTCGTGCTTTAGTCTAAAGCACCTTTCGATGATCGTGTCCCTTCCCTTGATGAAAGGCACAGAGGCATTCGGTTTATACCATTTGCCTTGTTGATCGTGAGGAGGGTCCTGAGTTGGACCAATGGGCTTCAACTTTCCTTGGGCCATGAGCCTTTGAAGAGCATAGGCGTAAGTGCATCCGATATCAGTGAATACCCTCGGAGCTTGGCGCGGAGGCCTTTTTGACAGTCCATCTAAGAGATTGACAGTTTCAACAAAGTGGGCCGCTGCGGGTGCTTTTGCTTTAGATGACGAAGCCCCTTGGTATCCCTTTGGCTTCTCGGCTTGATTCGGACATCGTCCTCTACCTTTATCCCGATCCTTATCAATTCTTTGAAAGAACCAAAATTTTGGTATTTCAGAGCATTACGGTAAACAAGTCGTAAATTCTTCACGAACTTATCTACCATTTCAACTTCATCCTTCTTAGCCACCTTCACGCTTTCAAATACGCCATCTTGCGAGGAACTCGGTAAAGCCCTCTTTCTCCTTTTGTGTCATAACCTCCAAAGTTCTTATGTTGGTTTGAATCTCGACGTTGTCGGATAGTGCTTACGAGAACTCCACCGTAATATCTTCGAAAGTGGGGAAGTTCTTGAGGTCAAGATTATAGAACCAAGTCTTTGGGTGTTCACCCGAGATTGGGCGAAAATTTCGAGAGCATATCAGCAGGTACTCCCTTGATGCTAAGTACCCTTTATAGGCCTTAACATGGTGGATGGATCTTCATGCCCTTGAACTTTGGGATGTCGGTGAGTACCATGTTCGTGGGCAACTTGTCTGAATCGGGGCATAGGCCCTAGCATTCTCATAGTGGATGTTCTTCCCCTGGGAGAGCTTCAAACGGTCCTCGATGAACTTGAACCGTTTCTCCAAATCGATCGGAGGTGGGGTAGATGAAGAGGAATCTTCAACCAGCTTAGACTCGATCACATCCATTCGGGTCATCATGAGGTTCACGGCCTCCGTGAGCTTGTTGATAGCATCTTCCATTGCTTGACGTCGGGTTTTTGGCGGCCTTTCTACAAGAAAACCCCGTACTGAGTCAATATTTAAAGTAAGAGCCCCTGCACACTTAAGGACACGACCCTAACTTAACTTGAACAAAGACTCGACTTGAGATTGACTAACCAAAGGTTCAACTCACGGTTTGATTTAGACATCGGTTCATTTTAGACTCGACAAAACGACATGACTCAAACTGTCATAACTCGATTCTAAACTGGACTTGGTGTGACTAAACCCGTGATTGGGCTAACATAGCCCATGGGTTCGAGTGAAACGTCCATAAGGCCTAGCTTGGACGTTTTTTGTGGACTATTCTAGACCAAAAGGTCGACCAACATGACTCAAAGCCCAAGAGGTGAGTTTGGGTGACCCAACAAGGTCGTGTTCTAGACTCTTGAAACAAACCCGGCCTAACACGGCCATGACCCGGACACGACTCGACGCATTTCATGCTTGGTTGAGGTTCGAGAAACATTTTGGATTGATTTTGAAAAACGAATGATCGATTTGAAAAAAAGAGATTTGAAATGGGCAGCATGCCGGCTATAAAAGCTTGTTTTGGGCCGAAATTCTAGTCCTATTTGGGCAGCATTCCGCGTTTTGAAAATCATGCTAGGTTTGAAAGTAAGTTGTTCAAAAGTTCGGTTTTGAAAAGGACTTGGAATTTTCGAAAAAAAGGACTCGGGAAAACACATTGCACATTGTCATTCTCATGTTATAAGGATGTATGCTCCAAGACATCTCTAAGTCTCGGCAAGTCTTCTACGAGAAGGTCTATGCCCTCCATCCTTTTGCGGTCTTATACAAAGAAGGTGTCTTAAGGTAAAGTACCTAGAAGATCGTCCCCACCATCAAGAACCACGCGAGGCGAAGTGGAAGCGAGCAATGTGCGAGCTTCCCGCATAGTGGGACGTCACCCCCACGCATCACGAAGAAACGCTGGGACGGCCCGGCAAGTCCTTAAGGGTTTATGCATGAATCGTAGCACTATGAGTAATGTTTTACTTTCCAACACTTTCTTTTCAAGTTTCACCTCGGAGGAAAAGACCCTAGAAACACAGTGTAACTAGTCCTCTTTTCCCCAGCGGAGTCGCCAAACTGTGGACAAGGCCCTCGGGAACTGCGTCCGCGGGATCCACACCCGGCATAATCGACTCGAGGTTCCTTCGAATCGAATTAAGACAAATTAGAGTCGCCACCAAGTTTTTTGGGAACTTGGAACCGTTCAAGTCAACTTTACACCTTTCATCGAAAAGCATAAAGCCAATCGACTACGAGTGATTAAAGATAAAGACTTGTACCCTATATCACTCGATTTGAATGACTCTCGTAATCCAATGGTATTTAGACGGATCCACAAACCATAGATCTTGAGTAAGGGGTGAGGGTACGTGTTGGGAAGCCCATAAGGACACCCAACCCCGCCCGTCGATAACGGCCTCTACTAAGTCAAGTGTCGGATTTCAAACAAGGTCATAGCTACGTACGATGTATGATATGCAAACGTTGTTTTAACCCTAACATGTGACAACAATTTCTATGTCGTTTTAGATGCAACTAAACTAACTTTGTCAAAGTTGTAATTTAGCATGTGGGTTGATTGATCTAACAACATACAAAACAAATCAAACAAGGCTTAAGGGGGAATGGGGGAGCCGTTGGGATCTACCTATTACAAACCAGGCATTTCATGCCGACACAACGATAAATAAATTACAACTCGATCTAATTACAATTGCTACATACAACTCAAAACACGACACAAAACACACGGCCATTGGGCCTTGAAAACCGTGCACATGAGGGTGGCCCACGGCTCACATGACCCACGGTCCTTGGGTCACTCCTCGTAATGCGTGCTCGCGCTTAATCTCATCGAATTAGACATAAGGCTACGCACCAAAGCATGCATTAGCATAAACCGGGCCATGTTGCTTTCGACAACATGCGGTTTACTACGCTCCTACAAGCATTGGGGAACAACCGTCTAACCCAACAAGACCAAGGTTTTTGAAAAGGTTTTGACTCAATAAAAGAAAGCTAACTTGAAAAAAATACAACTCGATAACAAACGATAAATTACAAACAATGAAACAACGAGGAAACAAACGGTATAAAAACAACACGAGAAAGGTAAATAAAACGGCCACGCCACGGCCAAAACCAACGGCCACCCTCACGGCCAAGACAAGGCCAACCTAGTTCCTAAGTTAGATTCATTGGTTAGATCGAATGATTGCAAAAAGGGATAGGAAACAAGTTAGAAAACGAGTTAAAAACGATGTTGATTGATTGTCGCGCAAGGGTGCATTCTACACGGCCTAAAGGGTCTAATTAGGTCAAATTCGCTAATTAATTTAACTCATCGAGTGTCAATAAGAAGGTGCTAATCACGCACTCTTATACTAGCGAGAAATTAGGTGAAAGGGAGAGATGCATTCAATTATTTACAGAATCGTCGATTGATTTTATAACTTACGTCGAAGCCACCTATCGTGTCTAATTAGATTATTAAATTAAATTAATGTTATCTAAATATGTCATAGGTTAACAATCAGAGGTTAAACTAACATACAACGGGTCCTAGGGTATGTCGATTTGGCCGAAACAGTAAAGGGGTCGAAAGCGATGAAAGTTAGACAACTCGTTTTATTTATGCCCTACCTTGAACACGAGGATATGTAAATGAGACGGGGTGTACGACCGACAGAAGTAGCGGTTTCTTTTCCCATCTCAAGTCAACGCGGGTGTTCGTGGAGGTACTTTAACTCATACTCGGACTAACTAGTTTCATAGTTAATTAAAACAAACGATAAACAAAACGAAAACAAACAAAAAAAAGACAATAAAAAAAAGCATAAAAAAACGAAATAAAAAGAGAAAAGAGAAGGGGATTTGATGCACCCTCAACCTACATGTATCGTTGACACCGTCTTGGGTCGTAATCGATGGTAGATTTTATCTCGAGAGGCCGTCGTCGACGAAGAACAAAGCAAACACGGGTTTTGGAAAGTTTCTGGACAGCAATTTTAAAACAGTGATATCTCCCTCGTTTCACGACGAAAATTCGATTCGAAAGATGTTTTGGAAACTAGAAAGAGAGGAGAACAAGGATCTTAAAGCAACCCCTGCTCGTTTTGGGTTAATGGGCACGAAAAACGAGCACAAACAGAACTGGACAGACAAGAAGAAACCGCGAAAACAGAGTGTTATTTCACTCTTTTTTCGAGGGATTTCGTGTACTCTCAAGGGCAATTTGGCTCGTAAATCTTTGTCTAATGTGTAGATGGATGTTATGTGGTTAATTAGGAGCAAGAAACTCGAATTTTTATGGAGTTTTGATGGAGGAACGAATGGGTTTTCGAAGAGGACACACAAACAGTTTCAGTTTGTGTGTCGGTTTTGTTTAGGGTTTTTGAAGGATGTTTAGGGTTTGTTTCTGAGGTTTAAAGCTTGTATGTGATGCTTGGATGTATGGAGAACTTATAGGAATGAATGTATGGTCGAGGGGTGGTATTTATAGGGAGTTAAAATAGGTTAAAAGAGAGGAGGAGGCAGTCGGGCTCAATCCCGTATGGCTGCTGTCCATCAGTTTTTGTGAGGGTTTGAGGGGGGTTTTCTTGGTGATTAAGCTAGGAGAATATGGGTAGGATACTAGGGTATGGGTTAGGGTTAATGGGTACGGGTCTTGGTGGTGTTTGGAGCGGGTTTGGGCTCGAGAATTGGCGGCCAAAATAGGGGCCTGTTGCGGTTTAGTGCGGGCTGCTTGGGGTTGGTTTTGAACGAGAATTTGGGCTGCTTGTGAGGGGGTTCGAACATGGGTTGATGGGTATTGGTCTAGGTAGGTTAGTGTACTCGAGATTCGTGCCAATTCGTAAAGGAAACGGGCTCAAAAACCGAGCTAAAATCGAGCTCAAAAACAAGTGTCCAAAACGAGTTTTCTTCGCTTTTCAAATCGATTTTTCAAATCAATTAATAAATTGAAATAAATGACTTTTCAAATCAAATATACTCATAAAATGATTTTTCAAATCAAATATTTATTTTATTTTCAATAAAATAAACTTAAGAAAATAAATTCAAAATAAAGCTTTAATTTAAATATCATTTAAACTAAATAAAAAATGAATTCACTTAAAAAACATATTAATTTTAAATATCATTTAAAATAACAAAATGAACTCACTAAAACATTAAAATAAATATCATTTAAATTAACAGAATGAATTCACTAAAAAAATATTAATTTAAATATCATTTAAATTAATAAAATACTTTATCGACGACGCCCATTCTACCTCGTAAAACGAGCTCCAAATAATGACATTGACAACTAAAGAATACATGTGTCCTATCATCATCGGGTGTTTGTCGGGTTTTCTATAAATTCCAATATCGACGGATACGGGTATCTACACCCTTTGACTTCCAGTAGTTTAGAAAATCGAATATAAAAACCCCCAATTGTGACCTTAGACAGACCGAGTTAACAAGTAGATATTGACTGATGCGTGCATTTTATATTGGTATTTTATACTTTATTTGCACGCATTTCAATACATTTTGTGTAGTGTTTAGCTACAAATGTCCCCCGAATTGTCTGCTTTGGTTTCTCTTGTATTATTTACAGATATGAATCGGAAAGGAGCATAATTGAGCCTAAAACATTTCCTTATTCATGCATTAGGAGAAGAGTTGAGTCGGAGCCTTAAGACTACTATTTTGAGATGCGCAAAGAAGTAAGTTAGCTAGGCGATCAAAGGAAGAACTTTAAATTGCTAGTTCCTACTTTGAAGAGCTATATCTCGAGTTCTGCAACTTATTTTCCAGTTATTCCAATTGGAGATAAAAGCTTGTCCTCTTAGATTTTTAACGCCACTGGAAACGTCCTGTTTGCCCAAGTAACGAAGAAATGGCAGCCATTTGAAATTCAGTGCGCGAAGCAGGAATTGTGCGTTGGAAAGTACTCGATCGAGTACAATTGTGTTCGATCGACTCCTTTTTCTACTAGATCGAGTAGTGCCTATTTAATAAGTGTTCGATCGAGTACCTAAAGTACTCGATCGAGAGGTTTTAGCTTGGTTTTGCTCGATCGAGTGATATAAAGTTACTCGATCGAGAGGTTTTGATGTTACGCGGGATTAATTAACCCATGTTGGGCTTAATTTTGTGATGGACTTTTGTTTTTCTATTTAAGCTTTCATAATTAGGTTAATAAAGAGGTTCGACTCTTCTTAGAATGCATCTCTTACTCTCTTAATCACACCCTTAAACTTTCCACTGTAACTTTTACTCTTGGATCTCTTGGCTTGTATTTTGGTTGTTCTTTACGCCGGAATCGCTTGTGATTGTAATCTCTTTTCTCCTCTTAATCCTAATATCATTACTTTTATTGTCTTAATTATTTTGCCCTAATCTCAGTTTATGCTTAATTTCTGTTGTTGCATCATGTCTCTAGTTAGTTTATTCATTATTGTTATTGTTGACATCACTAGCGATATGAGTAGCTAATTTCTTTTATGTTAGGACTAGGGAATCCATGGTAGGACTGTGACGATGTAGCGAATAGACTAGATGGTTTACTTGTGAGAATCTGTACCCATGGCAATATAACTGTATCACCAATTTAGTTGAATGCATGCTTCTAAATTAATTTAATTTGGTTAACTTCGTTCCTGGATCGGAAGATTGGAATGAACAGACCTGCCATGAACAGTAGACTACCATAACGAGGACGGAAGTTAAGTTAGTGGGAATCTAGAGTAGAAAGTGGACCGGAAGGACCTTTCCCTTACCCTTCTCACAGAAGATTGCCTAGGCTATTTGCGACCGAGTCGATAAATAACTGCCATGGTGAACCGAAATCCTGACATGTTCTCTCTTATTTGATCACCTTTATTATATTTTCTGTCTTTTATTGCTCTCTCTTTACTGCTCTTCCCTTTAAACCTTCATTAGTTTTGAAAATCAAACTAAAACCCCCCAATCGTGACATAGATAGACGGACTACAGATAGATACCTTGCCTCCCTGTGGAGATCGACCCTACTTGCTGCTAGCTTCTGTTAGTTGTATTTAGGTATTTATTTGGTACCTGACGACGGTATCAAATTTTGGCGCCGT
Source organism: Silene latifolia (assembly GCF_048544455.1). NCBI lineage: Eukaryota > Viridiplantae > Streptophyta > Magnoliopsida > Caryophyllales > Caryophyllaceae > Silene > Silene latifolia. The sequence goes on along the minus strand of NC_133533.1, from coordinate 67,055,898 downwards.
TGCCGGGAAGGCAATTGGCCTATTTTTCTGTTTATTTTCGTTTGTCTTCCGCCTCAAGGGATTTATTCCTTGAGGCAGTTTTTATCTTTTTCCTTCAGTGTTGTTTTGATAGGTCCTACAGGTCCTACCTAGACAGGATTCTAAGAGAAAGATCGTCAAAGGGAAGGCTTGAGTACCTTTGACCCTTCTACCAAGATGTCTAGTGTCTCCCGAATTATAGCACAGTTTGAAGCTCAGAATGCAGGATCTGGCAAGCTGGAGAGTAGACAGTCTTGGAGTGGTTCACCTCAGCTCCACACTACGACGCAACAGGTGGTCCACTGTAAGAGATGCGGTACTGCGGGGCACGAAGCTGTCGTTTATCCAACAGATAATGATGTAGTCTATGCGTTCAGGCGGCGTAGACGGGCTAGCCATTCTTCTTCACATGTGCCGCCACATCCATTTCAGCAAAGAGGCTATCAAGAGCCCCCATTTGTTTGGCCGCCGCCGCAACAAAGTCCTCCTAATGGGCAGAAGGAAGAAATTGCTGAGTTGACATCTATAGTAAAGGCCCTTGCGCTTAAAATACAAGAAGTTGTGCAAGCAAAAGACGACATTATCAACTCACTTAAAGCTCAGCTGGCTCAAGTATTAGCCGAGCAAACCTCTAAGCAACCTGAAACGGTCTATGCTATTCGCACCTGGATTGACACTCCCTTCGAAGGACCGGTTCTGCCTATTGATGCTGAAAATGATGGCATAGATGCTGAAGATACCGTTCAAGAGGATATTGTCTCGCCTACCCATGCTCAATCACTCGATCGAGAGCCCTATTTTGCTCGATCGAGTGAAATTACCGAGGAAGTACTCGATCGAGAGGGTGAAAGCTCTCGATCGAGCAATGAGGAAAATCAAGTCCTCGATCGAGTGACACAAGTTGCTCGATCGAGTATAAATGCTGAAAAAATACTTCGATCGGGCTATATAAGTGCTCGATCGAGTAATTTTTTGGCTGATATCAATGAATGGTCGTCTAAATTTATTTCAGGCGATATTTCTGCAATTAAAGCTAATTCCTTTGTTACTTCTTCTGCAGGTACTGATGGGTTGACGAATCCAGGAGGTGAGCATCATACGTTGACTTTGGAAACTGGAACAGTGTGGATTGATGACCCAGGCGGAGAAATGGACGAGGCTAGGCCGTACAAGAAGAAAGCACGCAAAAGGCAAAAAGTGGAGGCCAATACACTGCGATAAGTTGTTGTTCTCCTGTTGCTCGGATGGTATGGAGGCCTAAAGTCAAGCTGATGGATGCTGAGGGAACCTCATTCAGTCAACAACCTTGTTGTGGGCCATTAATTTCTGTCGGTGGATGATAAGAAGAAGGTCGAGCTGGGACCTATCTGAAACTAGCGCTAACCGGGAGGCAGCCCGGAATTTTAGAACTTTTTATTTATTTTGAACACTTTATTTAGTTTTGTTGTGTGCCTTAAAAATTAGCCTATTCGGCTATAGACTGTGAACAATTTAGCCCTCTTTGCTTTGGTAGTCCTTTTGTGCGGTTGCTATTTGCGAATTTGCAGGTAATCTTGCATTCTGTTCGCAACTTAGCTGCTCTGAAGCCGCTAGCTGTGACCTCCCATGTTGCTGGCTGGTTTGGGGAGGTCCCTACTTCGCGTATTCTTGTAAGTTTTTCCGCGTTTCACTCTCTTCTTTTCTAGTTTGCATTTCCTTTCCTTATTTTTGGGTACAATGAGGGCATTGTACAGTTTGGTTTGGGGAGGTTATGCATCCATATCTGTGTCTGCATGTTGTTTTTATTGCATTTATGTTATCACGTTTAATTTCTGTATGCATTGCTTGTTTATTTCCATAAAAATCAAAATCCCATAAAAATTAAAAAAAATTTCAAAAATTTTTAAAACAAATTCACGTTTCATTTTGCATATAGGTTGAGTCGGAACGGTAGATTTCCGTGATGAAATTGCACTTTAACTTGTCATTTTTACTTAAGCCTTGCATCTAATTGATAGTTATTAGCTGAGTTTTGCGCATATCTACGAGTTAATATCAAAAATTTAGCTGACTGTTTAGACTTGACCTGATAAATTGACAACCTACTCTATAAATTCTGAGTTGAGCCTTATAACTGTTGACATTCAAGACCGGTTTGCATAGGAATTGAGAGTAGTACTCCTTGCATAGCATGTTCATCATTATTGCACATTTATGAATTTCGATTTCTTGTTAACTGCATACATTCAGGTTTGTGGTCGGTGTCACATGCAGGGAGGCACTTGCAAATTTCCCTTTTTTACATTTTTCACCCATATAGCTTCACTTAAGCCAAATTTAGCCTTTTGACCCATAAGCTACATACATAATTAAGCCTGCCCAGTCAAGCTAGTTTAGTTGTGTAACTTTTGCGGTATTTTGATCCATGTCGTGATTTGGTTTGTTTTTGTTGATCGAAGTTGGTAGAGGAATGAGAAAGGGAGAAAGAAAAGAAAAATGAAAAAAAATATGAAAAAGAAAAAAAAGAAAGAGTACGTGTGAATGGAAAAAAAAGAGAAAAAATAAGTTGAAAAGAAAGAGAGAAGTTACACGTGAAATCAGGAAGAAAAAAAAAGTAGGAAATTTTGAGTTTGGTTGATTAATAGTGACCGACTGTGCTTATTTTTATCTTGTGACGGTCTCACTCCTCCGTTTTATTCATATACTTTTGTAGTCAGTTGAGGAGATAGTGTATTTGGTCAGTGAGTTGCGTGCCATGAAGGGCATTTGTGCTTTATTTTACAGTCAGTTGAGATTCGGATAGTCTTATATGGCCTTGTTTAGGAACTAGCTTGACGCTTTACCTTCACATTTCCATAATTTGTTTTGCCTTTTCTCACCTGAACCTCACTTTCCCATATCATTTGTAAGCCCTCGGCTGTGACGGACATTGTTGGTTGGAATGTATGTATAGTACTTGAATCTTCTATCATTTATGTTGTATGCATGTTATGTAGGTTGCAGTTTAGGTGAGTGACTGTATTCTCTTTCTCTCTTACATAATAATTCACCCTTTGCTTCATGAGAGAAGAGTGATCACGTGAGAGTCCGATTTTGTTGGTCTTGCAAGGTCGATAGGCCAGCTTTATTTATGGACATCTTATAACTCGTTTGCGTGTTGACCGTTGTAGCCGTAACTGTTGATTTCTGTTGCATTAAATTGGTTCAAGTAGACAAGTTATAGCTAGCTCCGAGTTTTCATTTCCGTTCCATTAGTTTGCATTTAATTTTCTTGGGGACAAGCAAAGGTTTGGTTTGGGGAGATTTGATGCGTGCATTTTATATAGGTATTTTGTACTTTATTTGCACGCATTTCAATGCATTTTGTGTAGTGTTTAGCTACAAATGTCCCCCGAGTTCTACAAATGAACCAGAAAGGAGCATAATTGAGCCTAAAACATATCCTTATTCATGCATTAGGAGAAGATTTGAGTCGGAGCCTTAAGACTACTATTTTGAGATGCGCAAAGAAGTAAGTTAGCTAGGCAAGCAAAGGATGAACTTCAAATTGCTAGTGCCTACTTTGAAGAGCTATATCTCGAGTTCTAAAAATGATTTTCCAGTGATTCTAATTGGAGATGAAATCTTGTCCTCTTATCTTTTCAACGCCACCGGAAACGCCCTGTTTGCCCAAGTAACGAAGAAATGGCAGCCGTTTGAAGTTCAGTGCGCGAAGCAGGAATTGTGCGCTGGAAAGTACTCGATCGAGTACAATTGTGTTCGATCGACTCCTTTTTCTACTCGATCGAATAGTGCCTATTTAATAAGTGTTCGATCGAGTACCTAAAGTACTCGATCGAGAGGTTTTAGCTTGGTTTTGCTCGATCGAGTGATATAAAGTTACTCGATCGAGAGGTTTTGATGATACGCGAGATTAATTAACTCGTGTTGGGCTTAATTTCGGATGGACTTTTGTTTTTCTATTTAAACTTTCATAATTAGGTTAATAAAGAGGTTCGACTCTTCTTAGAACACAGCTCTTACTCTCTTAATCTCTCCCTTAAACTTTCCACTGTAACTTTTACTCTTGGATCTCTTGGCTTGGATTTTGGTTGTTCTTTACGCCGGAATCGCTTGTGATTGTAATCTTTTTTCTCCTCTTAATCTTAATCTCATTACTTTCTTTCTTTAATCCTTGCTTTATTGTCTTAATTATTTTGCCCTAATCTCAGTTTATGCTTAATTTCTGTTGTTGCATCATGTCTCTAGTTAGTTTATTCATTATTGTTATTGTTGACATCACTAGCGATATGAGTAGCTAATTTCTTTTATGTTAGGACTAGGGAATCCATGCTAGGACTGTGATGATGTAGTGAATAGAATAGATGGTTTACTTGTGAGAATCTGTACCCATGGCAATATAACTGTATCACCAATTTAGTTGAATTCATGCTTCTAAATTAATTTAATTTGGTTAACTTCGTTCCAGGATCGGAAGATTGGAATGAACAGACCTGCTATGAACAGTAGACTATCATAACGAGGATGGAAGTTAAGTTAGTGGGAATCTAGGGTAGAAAGTGGACAGGAAGGACCTTTCCCTTACCCTTCTCACAGTAGATTGTCTACGCTATTTGTGACTGAGTCGATAAACCGCCATGGTTAACCGAAATCCTGACATGTTCTCTCTCATTTGATCACCTTTATTATATTTTCTGTCTTTTATTGCTCTCTCTTTACCGCTCTTCCCTTTAAACATTCATTAGTTTAGAAAATCAAACTAAAACCCCTCAATCGTGACATAGATAGACGGACTACAGATAGATACCTTGCCTCCATGTGGAGATCGACCCTACTTGCTGCTAGCTTCTGTTAGTTGTATTTAAGTATTTATTTTTGGTACCTGACGACGGTATCAGTGACCGCCTCCCTATGGAGATCGACCCTACTTATCGCTGTCTTCTGTTAGTAGTATCTAGGTATTTATTTTTGGTACCTGACGACGGTATCAATATTCTCGAGTCTCAATCTTGTACTCCCTCAAGGAGCTAATGAACTCCAAAGTCAAGGAGGGATATGTCAATTCATTCATTTCAAAGAGGGTTCCTAACCCCATGGACTCGAAAAATGCCTTTGTTTGTTCAAGGACACCCAATTGTCTCAAAGCATTTTGACATATGAATTTTGTAGCTAGAATCTTTTTTTTGGTAAGGGATTCGAATTCAGTCCTATGCTAATATGATAAGAAAGTTACCTCCGAAAAGTTCTTCAATTGTTCTACTTCCGGGACAGAATTAGTAGCTTCCTCAATAGCATGGATAGTTAAATTAGTAGCTTGCTCCCTTTGTACCAAGACCATTGCTTTGGATGCTAGAGCTTGTTGTCTTTTAGACATTGTTGGTGTTTTTGTTGCCTTGATTCCTCCCTTGGTCCTTGCCATTGCTTTTCTTCTTGTATCAACACACCAAGTAAATGCTTGAATGCTTCTTTCTTCCAAGTTTCAAATGAATGCCCAATCAATTTGGGGTTTTTCGAAATTCCACCAGGACTAGAGAAATTGATTGAATTTTTTTGAAGAAATTGAAGTTTGAATGGTCTTATGTTGATGAAGGAGTGATTTGTTTTTGTTTTGAGCAAGTTTGGATTTGATTTGGGTGAATTTGGATGAGAGTTTGTTGTTTTTAGATGAGGGTTTGAAGGTTAAAGTGAGGGAAATAATGGTGTTTGTATTTGAATGTAATGAAATGAAAAGAAGAAGAGGGGTTTTGGTCCGTGTTTAGTGATATAGCAGGTCAAGACGGGCGACTTAGTAGCAAGTCGGGCGGATTTTTAGGTCAGTGGAGAATCAACTTTCTGGAGGCCTTTGGAGACTGGCGTCTTAAGCTCAGGTCGGGCGGATTTTCAGCCGAGTCGCTCGACTTGAGCTCGAGACGGGCAGATTTGTACTCCCGTGCAAAATTGAAAATATAGAACTCCTCCAGTCCCCACGACTTGAGCTCAGGTCGGGCGTCTTGAGCTTTGGCTCGCTCGACCTGAAGTCAACTCGGGCAGATTTTTACTCCAGTGCAGATTTCATTACGCAGTCCTTTCCTAATCCCCACGAGCTCAGGTCTGCTCGTGGGTCTTCACCTCGTGTCAATTCTGCTTCTTTCAATTCTTCTTGGGTAGCATTATAAAGGCTTGGTTAGCCTAGGCATGTGCTTCCCCACACTTGATCATCAAACACTACACATTTGAAGAACATGAAAGTCCCTCCCTCACTTGCTCTCATGTTGCACAAGTTAATCAACAAAGCATGTAAAATGCAATGCAAAAATGAGTAATGTACAAGTTAAATGAAATGCAAGTTAAGGTTTAGTATATTTACAAATGGTGGTTTAGGGAAGACTCCACCAAACTCTCCTTCTTGTGAGAGGTATCAAGGGGGCAAAGCCAAGGTGTTGTTGATGTTGCTCAACACCTTGTAGAAGTAGTCAAAGGCTTGTTCATTCTCATGGTAAAGATCTTGTATAGACCCTTGCACATTGTTATCTTCATTGTGGTAGTCTGAGTCAAAGAGTTGACAAGGATCCATCAAGCCTTGGTCTAGAGTCTTAGCATTTCCAATGTATGGATTAACCAATCCTTCAAATTCATCATCCCATAGACCATAAAATTCATTTGCTTTCTCCCCTATGTAGGGTAGATCATGAGTTGATGAGAGCAACTCTCGTTTCTTGTTATCATGGCCAATGAGGTCTCCATCAAAACTTGTTGTGGGTGAGCTTTTCAAGCTCTCATTCTTGTTGTGAAAAATTCCATGCTCTCCGAATAGAGCCTTCTCAACATCATCAATATTTTTCTTACAATTGGGCGGTGTGTCTTTGCCCTTCTCTTTGAGATTTTCATCTTTTCCTTGTTCTTTGAATGGAGATTCCATCTTCTTCTTGTCACCCTTATGAGTATAGTGATCAACCATAAAACATGGTTCAAACAAATTGGGAGCTCTCATAGTCTTGTAGAGGATGAAGGTGATTATTTCACCACCTACTTCAAGGGTGAGTTCTCCATATTTCACATCGATCACCGCCCCGGCAGTGTGTAGGAAAGGTCTTCCTAAGATGATTGGAATGTTAGAATCCTCCTCCATGTAAACAATGACAAAGTCTACCGGTATGAAGAACTTCAACTCTTACGGGCACATCTTCCCACACCCCTAGCGGTTTCTTTGTTGAACGATCCGCCATTTGTAATGTCATATTGGTGCATTTGAGCTCTCCCACTACTAGTCTTTCACATACCGAGTATGGCATGACACTCACACTTGAACCTAGATCACATAGTGCCTTGTTGATTGTGGTATCACCAATGGTACACGGAATGGAGAAACTCCACGGATCTTTGAGCTTTGGAGGTGAATTCCCTTGTAGAATTGCACTACTCACTTTAGTAAAGGCAATGGTTTCCAATTTTCGGATGGACTTCTTCTTGGTAAGGATATCTTTCATGTACTTTGCATAGGCCGGAACATGATGGATTAGCTCCGTGAATGGTATAGAAACCTCTAAGTTCTTCACAATCTCCATGAACTTTCCTAGTTGCTCATCAAACTTAGGCTTAGCTTGGCGACTTGGGAATGGAAGTCTATTCACAATAGGCTCTTTCTCGATTTCCTTAGCCTTCTCTTCATTTCTCTTCTTTGATGAGTCATTGGTTGTTGTCTCTACCACCTTATGATTTATCCTTAGTGGCTCAATCCATCACTTTGCTTGTCATTCTCCTTAACAATTCCTTCTTCAATTTGCATCCTTGTTTCCTCATATCTAGTACCACTCCTCAAGTGGATAACATTGATAGTCTCACGTCTTGTGGGAGGATTACCTTGAGGAGGTAATTGTCCCTTTTGTCTTTGGGAGCTAGAAGATGCTAATTGAGACAATTGAGTCTCCAACATTTTGGTGTGAGAAAGGATATTGTTGATGGTGGTTTCTTTGGCTTGCCTATCCCTTTGCATTTAAGCAATGAAATATTGTTGGCTCTTTTGCATTTGGAGGACCACTTTTTGGACATCAAAGGCTTGGTCATTGGGTTAATTGTAGTATGGTCTTTGAATAGGATTTTTTATTGGAGGTGGTGTATATGTGGGTTGAGGGTTTTGGACTTTTTGGCTCTTGTATGAAAGGTTTGGATGGAATTTGGTATTCTCATTATAGTAGTTAGAGTAAGGGATGCCATTCTTGTATGCTCGGAAATCATTCACTTGTTCATTTGTTCCCCTACATTCGTTTTGATCATGTCCCAAGGTTCCACAACTTTCACATACTTCATTTGGGATTGAGGATGATGCCATCATAGCATTGACATGTTGTTTGGGTGATTTGGAAGCTTCATCAAGATTAGCCATAGCCTTCTCAAACTTCAAGTCGATGGTGTCGATGTGAGCACTTAGTTGAGCACCCAATTGTGTGATGGAATCTACCTCATGCTTTCCTCCTCTAGTGGACTTTCGAGACCTACGATATTGGGAATTATGAACCGCCATCTCTTCGATTTTGGCCCATGTTTGGTTGTCATCAACCTCGGTGAACCTCCCATTGGAGCCCATATTAAGCACATTTCGTGAGTTTTCATATAAGCCATTCCAAAACTATTGAACAAGGAACCACTCACTAAGTCCATGGTGTGGACAAGAACGACAAGTATCCTTAAATCTCTCCTATGCTTCATATAATGATTCCTCATACCTTTGCTTGAACCCGGTGATTTGGGCTTCAACATGTTAGTCTTCTCCGGAGGATAGAACTTGTTATAGAAGGCAAGTGCTAACTTCTCCCATGAATCAATACCAAGGGTAGCTTTGTCTAGGCTCTTCAACCATTGCTTTGCGGTACCGATCAAGGAAAAAGGAAACAATACCCATCGAATTTGATCTTGGGTTACTCCGGTTTGAGAGATAGCATCACAATAGTCACAAAAAGTCTCCATATGTAGATGAGGATCTTCACTAGGCATCCCTCCAAATTTACTTCTCTCAACTAGTTGTATGGATGCGGATTTGGCAATGAAATTACTGGTTAAGTGAGGTGGTGTTGGAGTACCATTTGGTAGGTTCTCCTCGGTAGGTACAGAATGAGATGAAAATTTAGGCATTGTGGGTTGATTTTGTGGTTGGTTTTGAATTGGGTTCTCCTCTCCTTCTCTTGCAAAAGGGTTGGTAAACACAATACTATCCGATTGGATAACAACGATATCCACAAGTTCTCCAATACCAAAACTTGTTGAAGCCCCTCTAGCGGTTCTTCTAACATTGGTCAAGGTTCTTTCAATTTCGGGATCAATAGGTATAGGTCTACCTTGTGATCTTATATACATGCAAAAAGCAAACAACTAGAAAACAATTAAAACTACCTTGAGGAGCTTGACTTCCCCAAGGTTAAGAAAGACACAACTAAAAACAACAAAAGACAATAATTCAATTGAACACCGTCCCCGTCAATGACGCCATTTTTGGTGCGGTTCGAAACTTTGTCGTCTAAGTCAACCGACCAAAACAATATTTATAACTAAACAAACTACTCTTAGCAGATTAGTAAGTAAAGGTCGGATCCCAAAGGATGGGTACTGAATTAAGTTATCGGTTGTAGAAAGCTATGTCTTAGGGTGTCAAAAATTGGGTTGAGATATGAGGTAACAATCTACACTACTATAACAATGAAATGTAATAAAACGAGAGTAAATCAAGCAAGTAAAGTTGGGGTTTGTAAACAATATATTAAAGCATTAGGGTGTCATGGTTTCATAGGGGATTCATGGCGGTGATCATACAAACAAGTTTTCATAGTTGCAAGCAATTATTGTTGTAGAGGAACCGAGTTAGTTTATGTCTTACGGTTCATAGGAAGATTTGCGTCCCGGAGCCGAGTCGTCTAGACTGTACAAGTCGAGTTAGTTAATATCTTACAAGTTTTATTGAAAAGATAAGAGATGGGTAAAAAATGCAAGGTTTCATAGTCTAGAATTTCATCAAGCAGAATATGTGCATAGGTGAACACTACAACAAGCAAGCAATTATATGATAACATATTAGATTAAGTATGGATCTACCCCCATGTTATAGTTCCCCTAATCCCCCATTAACCCTAGCTAGGTGACTACTCACTCATGACTATGGTAAACATGCTAATGAAGGTGTCAATCATATTAGCAAAGTTAAACATGGTGAATGAGTAAATAAATAAGCAAGGGTAAAAGGATTATACCAAATTGAGGATGATCCAAATAATAAGCTAAGAATAATAGAAGAACACTTGATGAATGATGAAGAGTTTTCAAGTCTTCAATAAACCCAAATAATCATCAAATTACCCAATTAAAACTAAGAACACTTGAAGGATTAAAGAAGAATTTGAGGTTTGATTAATATTGGATTAAGAGATTACAACTTGATAAACTTGATTAATGCAAAATTCTAACTAGCAAAACATCTTATTTAATCCCCTCAAACAATGGGGTATTTATACTAAGAACAATTAATAGGGTAACTAAGGGCTTAAATAAATGACGATTAAGTCCCTAAGAATATGATTAGTGGTTTGCAAGTCCTAGAGAGAGCCGCCTGGATTGTGGAATGAAGGAAACTTGGTCTGTCCAAGGATCCGCTCGACCTGAGGTTGACACACTCGGATAGAGCCCTGAGACGCCCGACCTGAGCTCAGGACGCTCGGATTGAGGGCTAAGACGCCCGGATCAATGCTTGAGACGCCCGGATCAATGCTTGAGACGCCCGGATCTTTTGCTCAACTCTTCTTCTTCTTCTTTGACTGCGCAAGGATCCGTGGGGATCATGGGTAGGTCGTGGGGCTCTTCATCATTTCCCATTTCTACTTCATTTATTTACTTAGGCCTTTAGTAATGGTCTCCTCTTTGATGCTTGGTCATTATATGCAATCCATTTAGCTTTACTTTACTCCATAAGTGCAAGGTTAGCAATCCTCTCCTACTAAGGACACAAAACTTCAAAGAATATGCAAAGTAGGGAACTAAAGATAAGAAATGACCCTAAATAGAACTAGAAAGCATAGGAACGATGCTAGTTCGGGGACTAAATGTGCACAAATATGTCACATCAGTTTTCTCTTTGGTGGGCAAGAATGATTTTCGCGGTTTTTAATTTGGATCAAGGGAAGATGTATGCTTCCTTATTCCGCAAAGAAGATATTTCTATGATGAAAGATAGAATTTAGGAATAATACTCTAGAAAAGTCTAGAATATTGTGACTCGGTTTTAAGATGGTTTTAGAAAATGCAAGCGGTTTTTGACCCAGAGTCCAAATGTACTCTAATTATTGTCAAAATGACCGTATCGGTGCGTAGATGACCACCATGAGGTTGACTCGACTGTTTGAGATATCACGTATCGACGAACTTACAAAATGTCATAAATCGCTCTGCGTGATTAAATATGCGGTCTAATCATCACTGGGTGGTTGGCGGGAGGTGCAGAAACGAGGTGTCTACAGAGCCCCCACTTTGACGGAGGCTTGAACAAGGCAAAAGTCAAAGTATAGCCCTCAGGCAATCGAAGATTACAACCTGAAGACTATGGCAACGCGAGGCGGCTCAAGGGGACTGAGCCAAGGACCTGTCGTCGGGAACATTTTACAGTCTGTCAACTTCTAGGGAGGGTCATTAGAAGTCCGTTACACTACGTGAGGAAGCTCGCCAGACATAAGAAGAAGTCATACCTGAGCTGTGGGCGAACTGGAATTTCGTGGGGAATCATATGAAGGTCAGCCGGACGTTGGAAGAAACTGCTAGGACAGAGGCAGGACTTTATGAGAACTGTGGGGCAAAGGTAGGACTTTATGAGAACCGTTGAAATAATAAACAATTTGGGTAGAAGGAAGGACTTTCTGAGAACCGCTTAATAGAAGAGGCAGGACTTTCCGAGAACCGCTGAGGAAACACTGTTAAAATCTGACTTTGCAGAAGGCGAGACTTTCTGAAAACCGCTGAGAAAAGGCAGGGATTTTTGAGAACTACTGAAGGAACTTGACTTTGTAGAAGGGCGAGACTTTCTGAGAACCGCTGAGAAAAGGCAGGGCTTTCCTAGAACTGCCGATAATAATTAATTTAGTCGAAGGTGGGTCTTTCTGAGAACCGTCGAAAACATAATCCTGCTTTGAGAAATATACGGGCTGTATAGCGGCAAAGAACTCTCGCTGGGGAATAAATTATTACACCGCTGGGGAAAATGTAGACTGACTGGGTGAAAAACTACACCCGTAGGAAATATACAGAGTAAAAATACGCGTAGCACTAGAAGAAATATCCAAAAGTGGGAAAATATAGGGCTTGGGCCCACCAATAATGAATTTATAGCGAATTGAAGGAAAGAGTCGTTGCGAAATAGGTTAGAGAAGAGGCGCAACAAGAATGTGGCTTGGGGAAGAGGCGCAGCAAATGCTGCGTTTGTAATACTATGGTTTTCTATGCTTTTGGGTACTCTATTGAGTGGGGCTTACTACGTCGAGTAAGTGAGTTTGGTTACCGAAACAGTGTACTGCTGATGGGTACTCGATCGAGTAAGGGTGGCACTCGATCGAGTAAGGGTCACTCGATCGAGTATGTGACTTACTCGATCGAGTAAGTCTGTTCTGCGAGTTATTTTAGCTGGATTTTGTTAGTAACGCGTGATTGATATTTGAAGCCTTCCGTCAGTTTCTTTTATCACTTTTATCTTTTCTAAAACCTCTCAAAAGAAAAGCAAGTTACGTTACTTTCATCTTCGCGTTGCTATCAAATCCCAAAGGCTAGGGTCGTCGGATCATCGTGTTCTTTACGCCGTTGAGTTCGTCGTATCATGGGTAAGATCCTTGTATAGTTTTTATGCCTTTTCGTTGATTTTGTTTAAAACCCTATTTAGGTAATTTGGGGGTTTTTGGAGTATTTTGATACTAGATGGTGATTGTATGATTGTATATTTGATAAGAGGTGATTTCGTAGAGGAACTTTGCTGATTCGCTATTGTGACGATCTTGGTGATTGCTTTTCCAGGTAGGGTTTCCCTACTCGGTTATTGGTTATATAATTGTTGGTGGTGGTTGTGTTTATTATTGATCTATAACATGTTGGTTTTGTGTTGGAGTTGTTGTTGCATGATTGATTGTGTAATTGTCTATGGTTCTTGAGGTGCGTCCTCGGCTGAGTGGAGTCACTTGCGAGAGTGGCTTCACGCCCTTGATTCACCCTCTATGGAACTCGCCACAAAAGGGGATCTAAACATTAATGAACATGGGTTATCGCTTGGATGAGATGAGCGGAGATTAGGTGGGCACGGCTGCAGTCCCCCACTGGCGGTGAGGAATATCTATTGCGATGGGTATTCTGGCAGGACTACACACTTTAGTGTGTATTCAGGTGTGTGGAGTTGTGACGGAGTTTGGGAAATGTGTGTGTTGTATGTTATATATTGTGTTTTGTGTAATCAGTAACTAACCCCGTTTAAATGTTTTGACACTGTGGTGATCCATTCGGGGATGGTGAGCAGGTATTGAGCAGGTATTAGATGGCTTGCGTGATGGATAGCTGGGATGGAGTCATCACATGTCTTAGAGTCTTCCGCTGTGTCATAAACTTAGTTTACTTTTCAGTTATTTAGTTTTTGAGAACCTTTGTATTGCTTTTACAGTTTGGTTTTGGAATTGTAATCACTTAAACTATTTCACGTATTTAAGTATGTTTCTTTATGGTCTATTTGATATACATTGCCTCGGGTAACCGAGATGGTAGCATTCTCACGCATTAGGTGGTCCTAGTAAGGCACTTGGTGTATGTGGGTGTTACAAAGTGGTATCAGAGCGATAATTTTGAAACCTGTAACTAATGAACCCAATGAATTTAGGGAGTTAAATTAAATGAACCCAGGTAGATTTGTTAGGAGCTAATGCAAAGACTTGAAAGATGTCCTATAGTCGTGAACTCGTCCTACAACTTTGAACCGGTCACTATGGGGGGTCATGGGATTGCTATGTGTTTACTAATGTTCTATTGCGTATGTTGGATGACGTGTTGTATGAAAATGTTGGAAAATGATTGTGGTGGAATGGGGATTGTGGTGAAAGAAGATGAAGTGGATATATGATAAAGTGTTGTGAATAAGCATGTTGCATGATAGTTGGTTTACAATGTGGTATTATAGTAACATGTGAATAGAATGTTTGTGTTTGATATATATATATATATATATATATATATATATATATATGAGTCGGAATCCGGTGAGAACTCCTAAATATTTGAGGATTGAGGATTATTGAATACAATATCACAGGTTCTTCAATACAATATCACGAAAAATCTGACCTTTGCCAATTTTTTTTTTTTAAAAAAATATAATTTTTTATTTTTTTTGCAGAGGTGTTTTTTTTTTTTTTTTTTTTTTGTGATATTTTATCGAATAACATGTGATATTGTGTTGAAGAACCTCTTGTATTGCAACGAAATCCTCAATCCTCAAAAAGATAGTGTATCCTCACATTATCCCATTCCTATATATATATATATATATTGTTGCGAAAAGTAATAGAATAAAAGCATGTGGGTAATACATGATTAACAAGTTGAATAATATATGTGTATGATGGATGTTGTTGCTTGGCTTTTGAAGATAGTAACATGTGGTTAGGGATACTGGTTTTATGAGCATTGAGTTGTTTTTGTTTACTTTGTTGTTATTTAAGTTGTTTGGAAGTAAAAATCAAATAGTCATGTTGTCCGATTACAACGAAGTTGTTTTTAAACTTTTATAACTTGAGATTTATATATGATTTTAATGTGATTTCAATTGGAGGTGATAGCTTGTTTTTTGATGATTCTAGCGATAGGTCACACGCCCAAAATGACCAAGAAACGAGTGAGATATGACCGTTTTACGAAAATTGGACAGTGTTGAGAACTGCGTAGGGTACTCGATCGTGTAACCCTTACTCGATTGAGTGCACCTCTTGGTACTCGATCGAGTAGCCCTTACTCGATCGAGTGCACCTCTTGTTACTCGATCGAGTACCCCTTACTCGATCTAGTAGCCCTGGTAATTTATTATACGTGCTTCTAACCTTCACCTACTAGATCGAGTAGGCTGTACTCGATCTAGTGACCTCTGTTTTGAGTCATTTGCTTAACTTTTTACCTCGTCTTATATCCTATTTAATTGAAGGGTGTTCTTTTGCTTTTTTATGCATTAATTTATATATGTGTTGGTTCTGATGCGTAAGTTACCAGATCTTATGATATAAGGAGTGGCACCTTATGATGGGTATGAGTTTGGTAGGGAGGACATGAGTTTGGATAGTGGAAAAAGGGAAGGGAAGATTGATGAGTTTATTGAGGCATGGAGCATGTTTTGTGAGATGTGGTGAGTGATATGATTTCAAGTTTGGGTAATATGAGGTAAGTGTATATGGGCAAGGGGCGATGTAAGTGTAAGGAACGTGAGAATAAAAAGATTGAGATGAGGGATGCGAATAGTGACAAATTGGGGTGTGTAAGGATTTATGGAGGGAGATGGTTAGGGTTGTATTGATTAAGGATCTATGTGATAGAAGGTCGTTATAGAGGGATGGAAATGAATGGTGTATAATGAGATCGAGTTATGCCGCGACGTGTAGGTAGTGGCCGAGCTTGGGAATTTGTATCATTAAGAGGTGAAACTGGTGTGTGATTTCCTTGGGCAATTAACGGTATGAGATGAAATTTGGTTTCTAGAGGCGAAAAAAAATGATGCAATTAGTTGAAGAGTAAACGTTGATTGTGTGGACTGATTAGTGACAAGTGTGAGTGATAGCATGAAGAGAGAAGATCCATGGTAAGAAAGAGTGAGATGGTACTGATATGAAATAATGGGATTTGAGTTTTAGCGCAATGAGAAGGTAATCGGAGCACTAAAGAGTTAGGTAGATGAAATAAGGAGTTGAATTGTTAATTGATTTTGTCGAGTGTAAAAGGAAAAGAATGAGGGGAGTAAACTAGGAGAATGTTGACCGGAGTTATGTGATATAGAAGTAAGGAATCGTCGAGATGTATGATACTATCATGAGGATATGAGTTAATAGTTATATAGGAGTTTCAGGACAACATGGTTAGCCATGAGTTTCGAGGAAATAAGGGGAGTAAAAGTTGGTAGAGTATTTGTACGATATGAGATTTTGGTGGTGAGTTGGGTGGCGATACAATTAAAGACATAATTGGGATAAATGTCCAGGTAAATTTTGTTGATGGGTTTGATGTGTGGGAAATAATCTGTATACTTCCCTTAAAATGAAGGATTATAACGAATTTAATGATGACGATCACTAGTCATAAATTAAAATACATAAACAAAAGTAAAGGATTAAGAATTAACCTTCGGTCCTAGCAAATACGGCCTAAGAACAATATCAAAATAGATATTCTCCTATCAGTTGCACCCAAGATGCTCCGAGAAATGCCCTTCATTTTGCTAGAATCGATCCAAAAATTAAAATAATTTTTAGGTTTTCTTTGTGTTTTTCCGATGAGAGAGGAGGCAAAAATGAAAAATGAATTAGGTCAGAAAATCCTCTCCCTCACTCACCTATAAACCGTGTATAGGAATGAATTAGGGTAGGCTTTTCTTTTCTATTTTTCTCGGCCCATAACCGAAATAAGGAGTATTCTTTCTTTATTTTTTGGTTATTCCAAAAATGTATAAAATGAGTTAAATTGTCATCTAGTGAGGATCGAACCCATGACCTCTTGGTTTGTGTACCCTCACTATTACCACTATGACACATTCAACTTGTTGATATTAAATATAACCGATTACATTTAATTACGAATTAATAGACTAATTCGTCCAAACTAACATTACATACATTTAATTAAATATAACTTATTATATTTAATTTACGAATTCACAGTTAATTCGTCTCAACTAATATTATTTAGTCTTCATTAAATAATTGTCTCATCAACACATTGACTAATAGTCATATTTCAATGTCATATTTCTATAACATCTAAACACATCCTAATTGTGACCTTTAGAGACCAGATGATCAAACGTCAAACTTTCTAGCAAGCCAACCGTTATTAGTAAACGTTAATCAACTGATTAAATATCATATTAGGCATCAATGTATAAATAGTATATATGAAAAAGATAATTTCAAATCCATAATCATCTCTCAAACACATCCTATATTAACGTGACCTTTTATCATAATTCAACGGTTTAGTGATCCGATCATCCATCCAATCTTGTCTATCACTATCTCCTCTTGCTCCATAATCACGGATCGTGAGCTTTCCGAAACTTTTGGCTCTAGCAAGATGGCACCTCTATTGTCACAATAGATGGTGATCGTTTCAACTTAGGAATAATATCGTTAATCAAGCGGCATAGATTAAATATACAACACTGTTTGGAACTCTTCCATACCCAACACCATTAAGAGTGAAGACGAACGTAATCATAAAGTTAAGCATCTCACGAATCGATGAAATTTTCGCTTAAATCGTTATAAATAGTATATCCTTATCCGAAAATGTTTTTAACATAATGTTTCAAATCCATTTTAATCAAGTACTACAACTGCATATCATGGCATAATGATCGATCCTAAATTTTACAAGTTTTATTTGTTATTCATATAACTTGCTCAACTCGCATCCCGGAAAAACTTTTAAGTTGGTCCAATTTCTCAAGAATCTTATCAAATAAGACTCGACTAAGTGATAACGTCCGTCGATTGAAGGAAAAAATGTAGATTCATATCTTTCATCATATTAACCATTCTTAATATAGGAGAGGAATGTAATTAATTTGTCATAAAAATAAAATACAATTTTATGCATGCAAACAAAATATAAACCATTGAAGAAATGAGAAATCATATTAACATCCTTATGTCAATTAATTTGTCATAAAATAAAACGGTTTTTATGCATGCAAACAAAATATAAATAGAAGAAAATCACATCCTTTTCTTTTGTTTTTGAGAAATCTCCTTTTTTGTTCTTATGGATGAACAAGATCTAAATATAAGATCTCTCCCTAAGCTTTATACCCAAGGCTTTCTCTTAATCTAATTAATATTATTTGAGCTAGTATAATATTAATCTTAGTAGAAAATAGACCCAAAAATATTATGTACTCTTAATATTTTCGGTTTTATGGGAGGAAGAAGAAGAGAGGATTTTGTCTCTCTAAAACTCTAAATTTTGGATGAACAAGTGAATGAAAATATATCCATAACATTATAGTGTATATTTAAAATATAAGAGGAAAAATCAAGTGATTTTTCTTCTCTAAAAATCCGGCCAAGAGGAGGTGGAAAGGAGCCAATGCATGGGCTTATTTGTCTTCACAATGCACCATAGGCATGCATGGCTACTAAAGCAAAACAATCATTATGTTTAGCTACTAATTAAACAATTAATTAGCTTAACCCTCTTCTTGTAATTTCGGTCCATTTGTTAATATGGATTCCATATTATTTTTGTCAATTGTCAATATGTCACATGTCATATGTGACATAAATTTGTTATGTATTTCTAACATATTAAAAATCAACGTATTATCAAAAATACGTCACATACAAAAAATCGACTTAGTAATATCATAATTACTTGTACCAAAAATTTTACCAATTTATAAATCACAACAATTTGTATTTATAACAATTCATTCAAATTTAATTGTTACATTAAACAATTATTTCATCCGAGTAATGATACAATTCAATTACTCAAACCGTATCTCATTTAATCACATTTCAATTTGATACGTAAATTTTACTTCCAAAATCGTCCGTCAATTTTCAAATAATTTAATTAACTCGTAACGTTATACGATTAATTAAATAATCAATTAAGAGTATTGCCCTTTAGGTATGACCTAGGGGTCAATCGATCACCACCACCGTCACACGACGATGTGTCAAACTCTAGTCACCAATCATTACCGATATATGTTGACATTGACATAAAAAATTACTTCCCAATTGTATTCATTAAAATGAGATTTTTAATAATGATATTTAAATCATGTGATCGCACTATTGTTGAGGACACATTTCCCAACAATCTCCCACTTGTCCTCGACAAGTGTGCGTCACCAATTCTCTTGTCCTATTACTATCTCCCACTCAATGCAAGGTGTCTTTCAGGTCGTACTTGCAAGTGATCATATCGAGAGTGGTTTCCTCGATCTGGAGAATAACTGATTGACCGGATTTATCTATCATAGATACCTTCCGAGCGTGGCCACGCATTTCCAGTTCATTACTCCTCGAGTGGCCCTGAGATATTGTTTTAACCCTGACAAGGGGATGGACAATTCCTATCGCACTCATTCCCTTCGACTAGCCACAGCCATCATAACCCAAAATATGCCCATTTGACCCCATTTACGAAGGTCGTAGTAACACAAATCAAAGTTAATCTGAAACTGAGCCATCTTAGGTGAATAGTCTTTAGTCAAAAGAATCGACTCATTTGAATACTATAGCAGCTCTCGCCACGACCAGGCTATATAAATTGCCAGAACTCTATAAGCGGTCATAAGGCCCGACAAAATGTTCCTAACAGTCTGCCTATGTGATCGACTAGTCATCTCACATGACTCTATGGCACTTGAACTTGCCATCAATCGCATCACACTCTAGTTACTTCGAGACGTCACCTCATACAAGTAACTATGGGCAAATACAATGTTAATCCGTGTTCACTTTAACGGGGTTCAATTGTCTCCACAACCCGTTTGGATGTAACAAAGTATAATAAAAGAGTTTTAAAAATAAAACTCGAACGACAAATGTGATTATCACATATGAATAGTCAATGCTTGATTACTATTTCATATTCTATAATCTAATTTGATCTTGTACGTAGTTGTTCATTTCAATTCAATTGAAATGACATGACTCATCATGTTTAGCCTTTGAGAAGGCTTTGGTTAGTAGGTTTTATCAACTTCTTGTACCTTACTCAACCTCACTACATACTCGTTTTCCTTTGTAATGTATACATTTGCATTACAAAACTTTCTGAGTACGTGTCGAGATCCAATCAAGACATAGGCCCTCTAGCCTAAGAATAGCTCCCACTGTTTTCACGAAAGTGTGGGGACTCATCCTTCTTGCACATCTCATGATCGCAAGTGTACTCAATTTCTGTTATAAATATCTCTCATTGTTCTTTATTGCCTAGAACGATTCTAGGAAATCTACTTCTTAATTAACATTGCCACAATGGTATCTTAACCATCCTAATGTGTTTTGATTATGGTTTTGTCGGAAACCATGCGCAATCTCAATTGTCAATTGTCACTTGTGTAACACCCTTACACAATATTGCATCATAAACACTTTGCTTTACTTCCTTAATGCTTCTGCAAGCACTTAAGGGTAATCTTTCTAGCTTACTTGGTAAAGATTACTTAAATTCGATTTTTGAAAACAATTCATCATACTCAAAGCATATGAAGTGTTATACATCATTTCTTTTTAATTGATTCGGCTGCGGAAGCAAATGAAATCAATCAAATATGTTCAATTTAATTGAACTAGTCATGAATCTTATCAACATAAGACTTCTTCGACCCTAATATCATGTGGATTTATCTTCATAAATCCGGATATTCAAGATGTATTATAATACTCCAAAAGTCTTAAATCATTCGCAATGATCAATATGTCATCCACATATCGGACTAATTAAAATTTCCGTAACTCCCACTAAACTCCATGTATAAACACAACTTCTCGACTTATCGAGAAATGTTTTATCACATGATCAAAATGTTGATTCTAACTCATTGATGTCCTACTTAAGACCCTCTCTTAAGTTTCACATTATCTTAGGATTGCAAGAATCTACTAAACTCAAGACATGTATTGAATACATTCCTTCTTTTGAAGAAGTGGGTTTTATCACTTGCTTCGTATTTCATAACCTCATAATGAAACACAATCCCTAAGAAGATCCAAATAGACTTAAGCATTTCAATTAGTGCAAAACCCTTTGCAACCAATCTTGCTTTGAAATATCTCTTTATTAGTGCAAAACTCTTTGTCACTAATCAAGCCTTTTTGTTTCGGATTTTCATGGCTCTAAGCCTTGTATTGAGTTGTGACTTTAAACACTCTTATGTAAGTCATATGTCCATTACTTTCTAGAAGTAATCAACTTGAATCAAACAATTTCTTTTGTAAGTTATAAGCTCTTTACTTTCTTAAAAGTAGCATGAATTCATCATTTTTAACAAGTGACGAATTTAACCTCCTAGGTTTTAAAGAAACAATATTTTACACAAAACGTCTCATGTAGCCAAGAAGGACCAGTTTCTTGCGACATAACATTCTTTTGTGGCATTCTTTGTGGCTCTTGAATAATTTCTCCCACTCTGTCTTCTAAAATAAACTTGTATTTTAGAAAGACAGCTTCACGAGCCGCAAACCCGTCGTACTCGTGAGAAAAGAAAAAGAAAAATGAGCATTTGTTTCTTGTGAAAACTTACAAACATGGTACTTTTACCATTTCATATCTCATATGATTCGATTTAGTGGAAAAATAATTTAGACAAAAATGATAAAATCCCCAAAAGGATCAAGTAACTCAAAGTAACTTGATTGAAATCCAAACCATATCGAATAGCGTTTGATTTCTTATCTAATCACACATTATTCCATAATGCGTGCTAAGAGAGACTAACTTGTGATACTATATCACATTTCCTTTGGCTTATATCAAAGTTTTCACTTTGATAATCCCATCACGACTAAATCGTGATTCCTTGAACTCTTTGAAGTTCTTCAAAGATTTCTCCTTTTACCTTATTAAGTGAACATATTAGCGTCAACTTAAATCGTTGGTAAAAGAAAATGATTAACCTATTTTGGATCGATGATATACAACCTCGATCTCCTTTTCAACCAAAAGGCACGAGACATCTTGCTTTGAATACAAGATACGCATATACCATTAACAATCTAATGGTTTCAAGAGTACTCGATAACTCTTTGCGTTCATCATTCCAAAATTTAAGGTTTAATCTTGGGTTACCAATTTGAGTCTTGCATCATCTTCATGATATATCATTCTAGTTTGGTTTAGAATATAATCACTTTGATGATGGGCTAGCCATTCATCAAATCATGGTGTATAGGGTCACAAAAGTGAAACCTCTTTTGTATCTTTAACAAATTGTATTCTT
Organism: Silene latifolia; assembly: GCF_048544455.1. NCBI lineage: Eukaryota > Viridiplantae > Streptophyta > Magnoliopsida > Caryophyllales > Caryophyllaceae > Silene > Silene latifolia. The sequence continues at coordinate 67,033,709 of NC_133533.1, read as the reverse complement.
ATTTAGAGTTTATGTACTTAATAGTCACAATTAAGTACAACTCCAAACCCGAAAACTAGATTTAGTACACAATGACTCTATCTCTTGATTTCATTGTTTCTAGTCGTCATATTCTAATCATCCTATGTATCAAACATAATGATGAAAACCACCACCGGTTTCTAATATTGACGAAGTAATACTAGCAAAATTTATGTTTAATCAAATAAACATTTAACGAAGAAGGTCCCATTAGATGTCCCATAACTAACTTGTTGATTCTTCAATAATTTGGGGTAGTTTCCTTTCTTGTGTCCAACATTTAAGACAATGGAAACTTTATCGGTCGGGATTGATAGGTTTAGTATCGTTATTCTCAACAACTTTACCTTTAACATTACCTTGTATCAATTCCATTCTAATTTTACTTCTTTAACCTCGTCCTCATCTTAACGGTTTAAGAGAATGCTCCCACTCATTTCAATGAGTCTTTACTTAGAGAAGCAAAGGTGAATTTTATAAAGATTACTCTTCAATTCAATCGTTTTAGTCTTAAAACTTTCATTGAAGTGGTTGCGTTATTTTGGTCAATTACGAATTCTGACAAAACTAATTACCAAAACAATTTATCGCTTCAAGGTACTTAATTCAATTAAGTATATGAAAAACAATCCATTGTAAGTAGATGTGTTAGTCAAGAATCAAAAACCTGTTTGATAATGAATAACTTTTATCTATACTCTTTACAAGAGATCCTTCCAATGGATAATATGAGGTTTTAGAAGAAAATTTATATTTGTCTTTAGTTACGATGTTTTAATGGAGATTTGAATTAAAATCGAAATTATATCGTATATGAATTGTGGTAAAGAAATAGAACAATATGATAACGGAATAATGGAAAACTTAACATTTATCGTTTTATTAATACTTGTAAACAAGTATAGCATTTACATAGTGACCTCTACCCAACTATGATAAATGATTCCAAGACCCAAATTCATATCGACTTAGGCACGGTATGGCCGATGAAACCCTTATCAATATAACTCGGTGGATTAACGCTTTAATCGATTCTACTTTTAGAACTCTTGGTCGATAAAATTACTCTAATATTTATCTATAGCCCTGAACACATGCAACTACGGTCGCGAATACTTCCGTTGAGCTCAATCCAAATTTCGAATAAATGTGTCCATGATCCAAATCCACATCAACTTGGGCACGGTATGGCCGATGAAACCCTCATTAACATGAACTCGGTGGATTAACACTCATCACCCACTTCCCCTACGTAACAAGGTTTGTACCCCGGTAGGGCCGAGTGCACTCCCTCGCGAAATAGGTTTTCATGGTTTCTACTATTTGGTAAGGCTATGTCTCAATTGATTTGTTTTAGCGAGAGGTCATGTCAATTTATTATCTATCACGTTTTAAGTGAACTAAAGCGGTGAACTACGATAATTCTAATTGACACGGTCGATAAACTCGATAAGACAATGCATGTTTAGTTATGGCGATTTAGCGATGCATGTGACATAAAATAAAATGCAAGCATAAAGATAAATAAATCCTAGTATGGCCTTTCCTAAAATAGAAAAACTATTTAACTATTACATATTCGGAAACCAACTCCATTGGTCCCTTGAACTTCGGTTGTGGCACGCATCTCGATGTAACACCGTCTTTATGAATCGCCATTCTTGAAGAAATCCGTCTTGGGGAACTCCGGAATGAATAAAATTACATAACAAATTACATAATTTCTTATTATACATTTGTAACTAAAATAAAATAAATCTATTAAATTACAAAACGGTGATACGAGATCACAATAAAAATTACAACCGAATCGATATTCCCATACATTTCGGGAAATACCAATTAAAATCTAAGGCCATACTAAGTAAAATTACATAATTCAAAATTACATAAATAGAAATTATGACAATCATAAAGAAAATGCAGCATTATAATATGTATGAACATGCTCAATTTTTATGCTAAATCGCCTTTAAATAGCCAATATCATATATTACTCGGTTTTTACGGATTTGCGTGATTTCAACGTTTTATAATCACAAAAATTACATAAACTCATATTTATGCATAAGTTAATTACCCTAACCTCTTAGGACTCAAAATATAGTCTTTACTAATAATTTGACCATAATTAACTTTTATTTACAAAATTGTTCATAAATGGACCAAAAATTACAAAATAAGCCATTAAACTTCAAATAAATCACAAAAATTCCAAATAAATTCAAAATTTGAAATTTAAACTCATGAACATTCTGGAAAAATCCATGACACTCATAATGTTCAAAATCTTAGGTTAAAAAAATTTGAAATTTTTCCGGAAAAACAATGTTGCGGTTTATCGATTTTTAATAAAATAATCATAAAAACATGGAAAAATTATTTTCATTAACTTTTCAATTTTAGATCTGAAAAATATAATAAAATGCAACATTAGACGTTTTTCCTAAGTCATAGATTATGTTTTATTAATTTTCCACTAATAATGTCACTATTTATGCTATTTTTCTTCAAAAATTCATAAATCATGCAAAAAGACTTCTTTATAGCCAATTATTTTACACACATCTTGTAAAATTGCATATGACAACATATTAATTTTCTATGACCAGATTCGAAATTTAACTCATATTAACCTATTTTTTACTTAAATCCTAATTTAATAATGAAAAATTCATTTTTCGAGCATAACAAGTCCAAAAATTATGAAAATTTACAGGTTATCTCAAAATAATATATGTGACAACATACCAAAAAACCAAGTGAAAATTCGAAGTATAGCTATTTTTAGACCAAAAATGACATTTTTACTCATAAAATCACATTTAAATGCCATTATAGTAAATTATGAACAATAAAAATCCGAAAAATTAACCAAAATATCCTAAAACATTTTTGGACCAGAAATATTAACATGCATGTAATAATTTCGTGATATATCATACTAACACAAATTTTACAAGTTTTATTTGTTATTCATATAACTCGGAAAAACTTTTAACCAATTTGCATGCAAACAACCGTGGCTCTGATACCGATTGAAGGAAATGTAGATTCATATACATATTAACATACTCATATATGTCTAATTAATTTGTCATAAAATAAAACGGATTTTATGCATGCAAACAAAATATAAATAGAAGAGAAATCACATCCTTACATTGATGTTTTGGTTTTATTGGGCACAAAAGAATTCTCCTTTTCTTTTGTTCTTGAGCTTTCCTTATGGATGAACAAGATCTAAATATAAGATCTCTCCCTAAGCTTTATACCCAAGGCTTTCTCTTAATCTAATTAATATTATTTGAGCTAGTATAATATTAATCTTAGTAGAAAATAGACCCAAAAATATTATGTACTCTTAATATTTTCGGTTTTATGGGAGGAAGAAGAAGAGAGGATTTTGTCTCTCTAAAACTCTAAATTTTGGATGAACAAGTGAATGAAAATATATCCATAACATTATAGTGTATATTTAAAATATAAGAGGAAAAATCAAGTGATTTTTCTTCTCTAAAAATCCGGCCAAGAGGAGGTGGAAAGGAGCCAATGCATGGGCTTATTTGTCTTCACAATGCACCATAGGCATGCATGGCTACTAAAGCAAAACAATCATTATGTTTAGCTACTAATTAAACAATTAATTAGCTTAACCCTCTTCTTGTAATTTCGGTCCATTTGTTAATATGGATTCCATATTATTTTTGTCAATTGTCAATATGTCACATGTCATATGTGACATAAATTTGTTATGTATTTCTAACATATTAAAAATCAACGTATTATCAAAAATACGTCACATACAAAAAATTGACTTAGTAATATCATAATTACTTGTACCAAAAATTTTACCAATTTATAAATCACAACAGTTTGTATTTATAACAATTCATTCAAATTTAATTGTTACATTAAACAATTATTTCATCCGAGTAATGATACAATTCAATTACTCAAACCGTATCTCATTTAATCACATTTCAATTTGATACGTAAATTTTACTTCCAAAATCGTCCGTCAATTTTCAAATAATTTAATTAACTCGTAACGTTATACGATTAATTAAATAATCAATTAAGAGTATTGCCCTTTAGGTATGACCTAGGGGTCAATCGATCACCACCGTCACACGACAGTAATGTCAAACTCTAGTCAGCCAATCATTACCGATATATGTTGACCAGTTGACAGTAACAAAATTACTTCCCAATTGTATTCATTAAAATGAGATTTTTAATAATGATATTTAAATCATGTGATCGCACTATTGTTGAGGACACATTTCCCAACAACCATACTCTTTTATCACCATGATTCCAACTCCGAGAAGCTTGCTTAAGTCCATAAATGGAACGCTTAAGCTTGCATACTTTCTTAGGATGTTCAGGATCTATGAAACCTTCGGGTTGCACCATGTACAACTCTTCCTCCAAATAACCGTTTAAGAAGGCGGTTTTCACATCCATTTGCCAAATTTCATAATCATGAAAAGCGGCAATCGCTAAGATTATCCGAATGGAACGTAGCATGACTACAGGTGCAAAAATCTCATCATAGTGCAATCCGTGCACTTGAGTGAAACCTTTTGCCACAAGTCGTGCCTTACAGGTATCTGGTTGCGCGTCTACAGAACGCTTTATCTTGTAAAGCCATTTGCACTGTAGAGGTTTTACCTTATTAGGTAAATCAACTAGATCCCACACGTCATTCTCATACATGGAGTCCATCTCGGATTGCTTGGCTTCGAGCCATAGCTTTGAGTCGGAACAGGTCATAGCACCTTTATAGGTAACGGGTTCATTACTCTCTAGGAATAAAACGTCATTCTCCTCAACCATACCAATGTATCTGTCCGGAGGATGAGAGACTCTACCCGACCTCCTAGGTTCCTCAAGAATATTAACCGTATCAATAGTTGGAGGCACAACTTCCTCCATCCGTTCCTTGGTTGTTGGTTCTGGAATCTCCGACAGCTCGAACGTTCTATTACTTGTCTTGTTCTCGAGAAATTCTTTCTCTAAGAACGTCGCACTAGCCGCAACAAAAACTCGATGTTCGGTAGGGGAATAGAAGTAATGACCAAATGTTCCTTTTGGATAACCTATAAAGTATGTCTTGACCGATCGCGGGCCGAGCTTATCCTCGTGTCTCCACTTGACATAAGCCTCGCAGCCCCAAACCCGAATAAAGGACAAGTTAGGGACCGTTCCCTTCCACATTTCATATGGAGTCTTGTCGACAGCTTTAGACGGACTTCGGTTAAGTATAAGAGCAAATGACAAAAAGAGCAAAACCCATAATGAATCAGGCACTACCGTGTGACTCATCATGGATCGAACCATATCAAGTAAGGTTCAATTTCTCCGTTCGGACACATCATTTAATTGAGGTGTTCCGGTGGAGTTAATCTTGCAAAACGATTTCCACGATCTTTCGGTGTTGATCAAACTCATTTGAAAGATATTCGCCACCCCGATCCGAACGGAGTGTTTAATCTTTCTACCCAGTTGGTTCTGTACCACTGCTCTGTATTCCTTGAATTTCTCAAAGGACTCACTTTTATGCTTTATTAAGTAGACATATCCGTATCTACTCAAATCGTCCGTGAAAGTGATAAAATATCTATAGCCATCTCTAGCGGTAATTGACATAGGTCCACATACGTCCATATGTATGAGTCCTAATAAGTCACTAGCGCGCATTCCAACACCTTTGAAGGAAATTCGAGTCATCTTGCCAATGAGACATGATTCACACGTGCCATATGTAGAAAAATCCAATGCGGGAATAGTCCCATTATCGACGAGTTTCTTCACGCGTTTCTCATTTATGTGTCCCATTCGACAATGCCATAGATAGGTTTGATCTTTGTCACCAACCTTTATTTTCTTATTATTCACGTGTAATACTTATGTAGTTTGGTCTAAGATATAAATTCCATTCATGGAAACTGTTTTGCCATAAATCATTTCATTGAAAGAGAAAATACAGCTATTATCCTTTATTGAAAATGCAAAACCATCTTTAGCAAGTACAGAAACAGAAAATAATGTTCTTAGACAAACTGGGTACATAGTAAAAATTATTTAAAAATAACTCAAAACCACTAGGGAGTTGGATTACATATGTTCCCTTCGAGACAAAGAACAACTCGTGCTCCATTCCCGACTCACAGTCCACATCACCTTTTTCGAGAGGTATGATGTTCTTTAGGCCCTGCAAATGATTACACATATGAGAACCACAACCAGTATCAAGTACCCAAGTTCCGAAACTTGCATGGTTAATCTTAATCATATGAATATAAGATGACATACCAACAGGAACGACGCGGCCTGCTTTGATGTCCTCACGGTAGACGGGACAGTTCCTCCTCCAATGTCCAGTCTTGTGACAATGGTGGCAGTCTATGTCACCGCCCTTGCTCTTTGCCTTGCCCTGTGAGCCACTAGTCTCACCAGGCGCACTCTTACCGTTTCCTGGCTTTTTAAACTTTTGCTTACCTACAACTAGGTCGCCATGAGCCTTGCCCTTACCTTTACCCTTGTTGGAAATCGTGAGAACATCCTGCTTCATGGTCCCACTCAATTTCATATCCTTCTCGGTCTGTACGAGAAGGGAGTGTAGCTCATGAGGACTCTTTTTCAAGTCATTCATGTAATAGTTCTCCCTGAAAGGGCAAAACCATCGTGAAGAGAATGAAGCATTCGGTCAATGACAATGCTCTCACTGATTTTACAATTCATTGCCTCCAGCTTCTCGACATTCTCAATCATGTCAAGAATGTGTGGGCTAACTGGTTGGCCCTTCTGGAGTTTCACATCAAAGAAGCGACAGGTATGCTCATATGTAACGATTCTTGGTGCTTTTGAGAACTCGTTAGTGAGCGTAGTGAAAATCTTGTTTGCACTTTGGGCAATGAAGCGTCTCTGCAAATTGGTTTCCATTGCAAAGATGAGTACGTTCTTTATCGCACCCGCTTCCATAACGAAATCACTATAAGCGAGTGTCTCGTTGACTCCTGCATTGGGGCCTGGGTTGACCGGTATTGGCTCAGTTAAGTACTTGAGCTTACCGTCAGCAATGGCAGCATTCGTAGTGCCGCTTCCCAGTCCGCAAAGTTGGACCCATCATTTTTCAGACGTGTGAACTGATTCATCTGGTCCATGAATACTTTCAGCCAGGAAGCTCGATCAAGTGTGGCACTAGGCATTGGGATTGCGTTATTTCCAGCCATTTCGTTGTAACAGTATTATGAAAAATAATCGTGTTCTACACTGCGAGAAGAAGAATAAAAATAATAAGCATGTGCATCGTTTATATTTTTAAGTCTAATGAACTACTGTCATAACGCGAAGACTCAAAACATATATACAATTGACCTCCCTCAAGAATTATATAAATGATCCCAAGACTCAATTCTCTGTAAATTGATAAGCTAACCTTTTAGCTAATTCTACCGTTAGAATTCTTGGTCGATAAATTTCTGTAAATTCTATCTTTAGTCCATCATAATCACGAGAAACTCTTCGGACTATGATGTTGAGGTAAACTAAGTCAACACAACTACTTACCCAACGTAGAAGGGGTCATATTATGCCTACCGACGAAGAAGGGATTCATAGTTGTTTGCCCTTATAAAGACTAATCTCAATTTCCATTTTAGAGGAAGATCCCATCAACTTTATTTTAATTCATTTTAAGTGAACTAATATCTAGCATGCGAGAATGAATAAACTAAGGTGATGGCTTAAAGACTGTGACATCTGTATGTCCATGAAAACTAACATACAACCTATATGAGTCAATTTTCATGCATTTTATTAGTAGGTGGTTTGGTTTTAGGCGGAATATGAAGCATAAACTAACATGTGAATGAAAAGCAATAAGAATGAAAAACGTAAAAACAGTAAAAGTCCTAGTGTGGCCTATCCTATCAAAATGAACAATAAATACAAGTTTGGAATCCTCCTTGGACCCGAGAAGCTTGTCTTGATGTTCTATCTTGATCAATGTAGCGGGAGTGAGCTCCAATCTCCATCTTTAGTCTTCTTTTGAAAATTACAATAAATAAAATTTACATAATAAACCTATTTATTACATTCTAATTTCAAAACCAAAAAACTAAAGAAAAATAAAGGAGATTCGAGATCTCATAATTACATTAAAAATTATGTTTCCTTCATTACGAAAACATAATTTGACTAAGGCCACACTAAGTATTACAACTGATTGCAAAAATACGTTAATTAAATTCATTCAATCGATTCATTCAACAAAAAATAAAATATAATGCATCAACTAAAATAAATTAAACATACATGACACAATTCCTTAATTATGTTGATTAATTTATCCAAACCACCTATTTAAATCAAATTAAGTGACAATTCCTCAATTAATCACCTTAATTTCAATCTTAATCCATATTAAACTTGTAATATGAATTCAATCCGTCAAAATTTTAAACTGCTTTAAAATAATTCGGTATCTTTTAATTGCAAAATCAAAACAAAAACAAAATCCTTTTTTTATTTGGTCTCGGCATAAACAAATAAAAACAAAACAAGCATGTTTCTTATTTTATACACGGTTTTATCTGTAAAAACCGAAACAAAATTTTTTTTTTTTTTTAAAATTCTGTCCCCTGTGAATAGTAGCACTTGAACAGTAACAACAAATTTTTTTTTTTCGGATGCTTTTCCAAAATGGCATAAACAAAACAACCGCGAAAAAAACTTTAATCGGTTTTTCTAAGAAAAACCGAGAGAAAAAAATTTTTTTTTTTTTTTTCGGATGCTTTTCCAAAACGGCATAAACAAAACAACCGCGAAAAAAACTTTAATCGGTTTTTCTTAGAAAAACCGAGAGCAAAAAAAACAGTGTTATCACACTAATTTGTGGAGGACACAAGCTCCAACATGATGTTCGTCATTTGGGATGTTAACCAAAGATGGGAAAGAAACCGTGATATTTAGAGATGAGTGTAAGAGGTTTGATATACGAACAATGGTAGTGTTGAGGTGTTGTCACTAGTGGTTAAGGGTGATGATAAGCAGGAAAGATACCCATTCTAAAGAGGTTGATTTTGTAGAGACCAGATTGATATATATGGTTGTGAGGAAGTATATGATGTGGTTATAGGAGGTGGTTGATAGTAGTTGAGTATTAATGGTATGGTTACATCTGTCAGGAGGTGATAGTTATGCGAATGGGAGAGTGTGTTATGAAGGGCGTGCGAGTTAAGCTCGGGCGAGAGATAACCTTTATCAGGTGGTAACTTACGTAATCAATATTGACTAGTTGGATGGGATTACGGGTCTATGATGTGTATAAATGTTTGTGTGAGGTTCCGACCTCACGAGAAGTGGTATGGTGTAATAGTTATAAAGTTGTTATCTGATTGTTCTATAACATAAGTTGGGTACGCTAACTTAATGGAATGATATTCAAAAGTGACAGTTTAGGTGATCTGGCATGGCTAGTAATACTTGTATGTGTATTCATGATATATGTTTATTCCGTGAAATGCTAAGTATGATATTCATGGGGTTCTTATCTGCTTATTCCGTGTAATATGTTGTGTTGTGATCTAGTAAAGAGGTTTTGAGTAAGTTTTCTTATCCGGGAAGTTATACTGAGTCTGTGTTTATGGGATTGTATAAGTGGCGATGACTATCGGTGTAGTTGTTGTGCCTCGGGTGTTGATTTTGGCACGGTACTTCGTGTTGTGATGCGGATATTTTCACGCTGCGGTGCGGCCGTTGGTTGCGTTGTTGCGATGCCGTCATCGGTTGTGGTGGAGTAGGCGGGATGATTATGACACAAGTTTTCGAAAGTACATACCATTTATACATAGATTGTTGTCTTTTTTACTGTTGTTTCCTGCGAGTTTCGGTTTGGACAGATAGACGGTTGTTTAGTTTATTGATGTTTCTTACCAGTTTCAACTTGGGAGTGAGGGTAGAGTTTGGTATGAAAGAGAGTTGTGTATGTTTCCGTTGTTGTCATGGTATAGTGATATCCTGTTGATGGGACACAGTTGCGAGAGGTTGTTAGAGTACTTGTGATCACCTTTTAGAGGAGGTATTGGTTGACATAGTAATGGCAAGTGATTTGTGGAACATGTGTTGTGCTGATCTGAAAGATGCATGTGGTTCATAATCTTTTATTGAGACAGTGAGTATAGGGTGTTGGGAATTAGTATCATGTTACGTTATGGATGAGTTTTGCGGTAATGAAAGAAAAGAACTTGAGGAACTTGTGTGAGTATGTGTAACAAGTGTGGATCGTGAGTTGTGCTTTTGGAGATTGGTACTTTATATAGAGAGGTATGTCATTTTGCGGTATGTGGAAGAGTTGGAGTTTTGGTTATGCTAAGGATTTTGTGACATAGGTTATAGGGAATGCAGAATAATTTGAGGTAGGAGAACTGTTAGAGTAAGAGAACCTTGGAAATAGGAATGGTTATAGGTTGAGGTTATAGGCGGTTATCTTTGACATGCGCTGGTTATGAGGATAATGAGAAGACATGGCTAAGAATCTAGTATTAGTGAGTTACGAGGACGTAACATTTATCTTAAGAGGAGAAGGATGCGACAAAGGGAGCTTGATGGTTGTACATGTTGCGGTATATTTGGAAGTTCGAGGCTTGGTGTAGAATAAAGGATCTTGGTGTAGAATAAATGATGGATTTGTGTTGTGGTTGATATTATTAAAGGTCATGGCCGTGCTTGTAGTAGTGTGATGTTTAGGAGTGTGAGAATACTTCGATAGTGTTGACAGTTGGATGATGATGTTTATGAGTGTAAGTAAACTTCGAGGATGAAATTCATTTTAAGGGTGGTAGAATGTAACATTCCATTCAGTGGTTGATCTTGCTTGGTGGATTGTCTTGATATTAGATTTTCTAGAGGATAATATGTTAGTGAGATAGAGCTAGCGACATTTGTGGATTGTATTCGGTAGTTTATGGAGTTAATGTCGAGAGGCTATAATGTAGTGGATACGATATCGTGAGCCATGTTGTGGAGGTAGGCATAGTTGGTGGAGTTGGTGTTAAGAGTTCATGTTTTATAGGTTGGGGTTTGAACTTCGGGGACGAAGTTCGTTTTAAGCAGGGATGACTGTAATACTACTATAACACCCCCATACTCCAAGTGCCTTACCAGGGCCACTTAAGGCATGAGAATGCTACCATCTCGGTTATCCGAGGCAATGTATATAAAATAGACAATAAAGAAATGTACTTTAAATAATGAATTAAAAGTAATACAAGTTCAAAACCAAAACTGATAAAGAAAATACAACTGTTCCTCAAAACTATCAAGCCAACTAAATAAAATGAATGTTTAAGACACATCGGAAGACTCTTAGACATCTCGTAGCAACTTAACCCAGCAATCCCATCCGCATCATCTCATACCTGCTCAATAACTGCTCACCATCCCCGAATGGATCACCACAGTTTTCAAAACATTTAAACCAGGGTCAGTTACTATTTACATGAAACAATACAACAAAGCAATACAACAATCCAATCCAATCAACCAATCTCCATCATAACTACACACCTGATGCCAGAATACCCATCGCAACAAGTATTCTACACCGCCAGTGGGGGACTATAGCCGTTCCCACTTAAGCCCCTCTTATCTTATCCGAGCGATAACCCAAGTTCCTAAATGTGCACATCCCCTCTGTGGCAGGTTCCACAGAGGGCGAATCAAGGGCGTGAAGCCACTCCCGCAAGTGACTCCACTCAACCGAGGACGCACCTCGCAAACCACAGACAGTTATACAACTAACCCCATTATACCACAACAATTAACAATTACCAAATCTGATATGATATAAATCAACAACAATGATCAACCACCAACAATACAATGTAAACAATAACTGAGTAGGGAAACCCTACCTGGAATAGCAACCACAAGACCGTCACAGCAGCTATTCAGTAATGTTCCTCTACGAATCCTCCTCCTATAACACATATTCATATAGTTATCACCTAATCCACATAATACACCCAAAACCCCCAAATCTACCCAATTAGGGCTTTAAGCAAAATCAATGAAACATTATAAAAATTATACAAGAAGCTTACCCTTGACACGACGATCTCAATGGCGTAAAGAACAAGACAATCCGACGATCCTACCCCTTGGGATTTGCTAATAACGCGATAAAAGAGAACTACGTATCTTCTTTTTCTTTTGAATGGTTTTAGAAAGCAAAAGTATTAAAAAGAATGACGGAAACCGTTTATACTAATCACGCGTTATTAACAAAACCCGGCTAAAATAACCCGTAAGACTCACTTACTCGATCGAGTAAGTGACTTACACGATCGAGTGCCCCTTACTCGATCAAGTGTCACACGTACTCGATTGAGTACCCCACAGGTAGACTACTGTTTTGCGTAAAAACATACTTACTCGAAAGAGTAAGCCCCATTCGATAGAGTACCCATAGACATAGAAAACCGTAGTATTACAGTCTTCCCTTTTTAAAAAGAACTTCGTCCCTGAAGTTCAACCCATACACAAAAATAAAACATACTATCTCAACTCCGACACAACAACATAACCAAAAACTCAAAATAAAACTCCCAACCAAAACGCAAACCGACTCAAAGTAACTACTAATTGTACTAAAACTAACATAAAACCACACTAAAACATTATGCAACCATCTCCTACCCCCCTGATGTGACCATTATTTGAGCATATTTAGTCCCCTAACTGAGCCTATTTTGCATACTATTATAACATTTCATAACCATTTTATCCGTCAAAACCTTCCTATTTTCTTTCCTAGTGCATTTCGTATGTTTTGTACGAAAGAAGACAATTAGGCGGAATTCCCCGTCTTTCGTGCATATTTGGAAGCTTATTGATGACATTAGATGGACTAGTATGAAGAGGAAGCGAGAACTAAAGACCAATCCTACAAGAATAAAAAGAAAGTGAAGAAAAGAATTCTGAAGCAGAACCCGAGCGGCCAAACAGGCAAGACGCCCGTCCGGAATGACAATCCGAGCTAGAGGAGAGCCAAAAGAGGGACAATGTTCTTCAAGGCATTGTCACCAAAGGTGAAGAGTTGGAAATTCAAATTGCCCAAATAAAAGAAACCCAACTAACTACTCCTCACCATCCCTTAGACATTGATCATGAATGTGAAATTGAAGTAGTAACTTTTGACATGGAAAATGAAGAGTGGGAAGAGCCAATCTCTCTAAGCTCTTGTGAGTATGAAAGTGTGGTATTTGATGATGAAGACATGAGGTTGAGTAAGCCAAATACTCTTAGCCTTTGTGAGTATGAGGGTGTGTCATTTGAAGTAGATGTTGAGGTGTTGGAGAATGAGTTGGTGAAGAAGAGTGAAGCCCCTATTTATGATTCATATGAAGAAAGCGATGATGATGCATCTATCGAAGAAGATGATGAGGGAAATATGGACTCAAATTATGAATGTAGTTATGGGATTAGCTTTCTTGAGGAACCCATCCTTGAGAAGTTTGAAGATTGCTTCGATGAAGAGGAGGAATGCCTTTATGAGAACCTTTTCGCACCCACTATGGAGCCCATGATAGTTGGAGATGACATTATGGACCTTCTCACGAAAGTAAAATCGTCATACAAGAATTATGACACGTCTGTCGTGTACCTGTCAAAAATAAACTAACTAAACTAACTATATAGCTAGGGAAGTCAGGTCGATCTCCACAGGAAGGCAAGATATTTGTAGAAGTCCGTCTATTTGGTCACAAATAGGGGGGGGGGGTGTTTGATTTGTTATCTAAACTACGAGTTTTAAAGGAAGAGAAATAAAGGGCAAGAGCAGTAAAGGCAGGAAATGAGTTTAAACTATCAGATAAAGAGGGATATGCCAGGATTTCGGTTCACTACGGTAGTCCAGTGACTCAGCTGTAAATGACTCAGACGAATTAATGTAAGACGGATGTTGAAAGGTCCTCTCGATCCACTTTCTATCCTAAAATACCGCTAGCTTAACTTTCATTCTCGTCAGGGTAGTCTACTGTTCATAGCAGGCCTATTTAGTCCAATCTTTCGATCTAGGATTAATTTTAGCCAGGTTAAAGGTTAACTCAGAAGTGTGCACTCAACTAAGTTGAATAAATACAGTTAAATTGCTATGGTGACAGAGTCTCGTAATTATTTCGTCTGTTTCATTTACTACATCGTTGCAATCCTACCGCAGATCCCCTAATCCCAACATGAAAGGGGTTTAGCTACTCTTGTCGCTAATTAAACTAACAACAGATAGATTTCCAGCAGTAAACATTATGAAATAACAAGTAAAAAGCATAAAGAGAAATTAGGGCAAGGGAATTAAATGGAATAACAAGCAATTAAAACAACAAAGGATTAATTATTATTAAAGGAAGAGAAAGGAATTACAATCAATGCGAATACGGCGTAAAGAACACAAAATCCGAGCAAGAATAATCCCAAAAGTAAGGTTACAGTGGAAACAAAGTAACGCAGTCAAGTTTTTTTAATAGATAAAAAGAATAGATAAAAGATGCTAATAACCTAGTTAACGTAGGTTTAAATAGGAAAAGCACTTAAGTTTGCGAAATTAAACAACACACGGGCTAATTAGAAGCCCAAATCAGCGAAACCACTCGATTGAGTGGATTAAAACCACTCGATCGAGTAAACACCTCAACAAATCTACTCGATCGAGTAGAAAGTTACTCGATCGAGTAACTGGTCTTTCTGCAAGCTAAGGATCGAGTGGAAACCCACTCGATCGACCAATCTGGGACGTGGAAACCACTCGATCGAGTGGTTAAACTGCTCGATCGAGTTCTTTATCTTCATTTCAGCTCAAGTCCGCGCCTAAATACCTCGTAATCCGTGCCATGACGCTTTCAAGTGCAGTATCTCACTCTGGAAAAATCCCGTCTCCTCTAAATGCATGCAAAAAGGACGAAAAAGAGTACGATTCCACTACTTTCGCGTTCATTTCTACAAAATGGACAAAACGAACCAAAGTAGCCAATTCGGAGGAAAATACCATAAAAACAGTATAAAAATGCATAGAAATATGTGCTAAAATAGGCTAAAAAGACTATATAAAAAGCACGTATCAAATCTCCCAAACCGAACCTTTACTCGTCCTCGAGTAAACTCAAAACTAAACTAATGGAACGGAAATGATAACTCAGAGCTAGCTTAACTTGTCTACTTGAACCGATTTAATGCAACAAAAACTAACAGTTAAAGCTAAGCAGTCAATACGCAAACGAATTATAAGCTGTTCAGAAATATAGCCAACCTATCGATCTTGCAAGACCAACAAAATCGGACTCTCTCGTGGTCACTCTTCTCTCATGAAGCAAAGGGTGAATAATATGTAAAAGAGAGAAGAAAAGACAGTCACTCACCTAACTGCGACCTACATAGCATGCATGCAATAAAAATGAAAGACAATTCAAGTACTAATGCACACACTCCAACCAATAATGTCCGTCACAGCCGAGGGCTTACAATTAATTTGGGAATAGTGAGGTTCAGGTGAGAAAAGGCAAAACAAGTTATGGTAATGTGGAGGTAAAAGCGTCAAGCTAGTTCCTAACAGGACCATAATAAACCATCCCAATCTCAACTGACTGAAAAACTAAGTACAAGTGCCCTTCATTTGGCACAAAACTCACTAGACTCAAAACACAATCTCCTCAAAAATAATGGGATAAAACGGAGGAGTCAAACGGTCACAAACTTCCCTTTTTTAATACCGTCTGAATGAACTAACTCAAATAAAACAACTCTTTTTTCAAACGTCCTTTCTTTTTTTTCTTCCTGATTCACGTTTCCAGCTTTTCTTTTTTTTTGTTCTTTTTTTGTTCTTTCTTTCTTTCTTTTTCACGTCTTTCCCCTTTTTTTCTTTGTTTTTCAATACTTTTTTTTCTTTCTTTTCCTCCTTCCTCTATACTTACACCAACTCCAAACAAGAAATACGGGCCAAAATGCAACGGAAGATCATACCACAAAAGAACATACTAACTAGCTTGACTAGGCAGGCTTAGTTTGGGATGTAGCTGATGGGTCAAAAAGGCAAATTTGGCTAATGTGGGCCTAAATGGGTGAAAAATATATGGAAAGGGAAGTTTGCAAGCACCTCCCTGCATGTGACACCAACCACAAACCCGAATATGTGCATTTGATGAGAAATTGAATGTCATAAATGTGCAAAAATGATGAACATGCTATGCAAGGATTACTACTCTCAATTCCTAATGAACTGGTCATGAATGTCACCAGTTATGGGCTCTAAAACTCAGAATTTTCAAGTAGTTTGCCAATTTATCAGGTCAAGTCTAAACAGTCGGCCATATTTGAACAGAAACTCGTAGACTATGCGTATGACAAAGCTAATAACCATCAAAAGAAGTGCAAGGCTCAAGCAAAAAGACAAGTTATAGTGCATTTTTTGAAATTTTCTAATTTTGAATTTTTTGAAATTTTCTAATTTTTTTGAATTTTTTGATTTTTAATGAAAATAAACAACAATGTAAGCTGAAAAATAAACGTGAATGCAAAATAAATGCAAATGCAGACTCAAAAGGATGCAATACCCTCCCCAAACCAAAACGGACAACGCCCTCATTGTCCTCCAGCATACACCAGCAGATATATACAAGGGAACGAGAATATACAATCAATCAATAAAAAAACAATAAATATAAAGGAGACAAAATAAAAGAGTAAGAGATACATACAAAAATACGAACTTCCCCAAACCAGCCGGAAAACTGGGGAAGTGAGTAGACTAGTAGCTATTCGTCATCGTCGTCACTGCTCTCACGGATCTCCTCCACCCTGAACTCCGGGTCTCTCTCCTCTTCCGCTCCTCAGCGCGGGCTCTCTTCACTGCCACCTCTGGGTCCTCCTCCTCCTTCTCGTCAGCCGACTCCGGGTACCCCTCAGGTGGGTACCTGTAGAAGGAAGGGTGTGGCCAACCCTCTGGAATCGGACGGTGTCGCCTCAAGTGGTACTCGTACAGAGGGTGCAAGGCTAAAGCCATGTCCCTCTCCATACGAGCCTAACGCTCTGCAATCGCATGCAGCAAACCGTAAACGGCGCCCCCTTGGTCCGGGACCGCGGGCACCACAAAGAGAGGAAGTAGTACAAAAGTAGCCGGTAAGACCGGCTCAGTCTGTGTCTGGTCAGTGGGAGTGGGAGTAGGAGTAGGAGTGGTAGTAGTAGTGGGAGTAGGGGTCGGATCGGGAGTGGCCGTGGAAGGCTGGGCACTCCCTGAAGGTGTAGACCCCTCTCCGGTCTCAAGACGCCGCTTCTTGGCGGCGGGTGCATCAGGAGTAGGTCTGGGTGGAAGGAGAAGGTGAGGTAGTTGTGGCAGACGGGCGCCCCTAGCAACAGTAGGAAGGGGCTCAAGACGGGGGAGAGTGTCACAAGGTAAGTCTACAGACAGGGAGCCGTCAATCTTCCAAGTCTGGTAGTCTGGAGTCAGCCAATGCTGAGAAAGCATGGCATCCAGACTCAGTAGCCTCTCTCCCTCGAGGTACTGCAGGTCACGAGGCCAAACGGGGAAAAGGCGACGGGCAAGAATGGTGGCTATGCCACCGCAGGAAATGGTTCCCGTCTCCTTCTTCCCCTGACTCGGAAGGTACTGGGCGGTTAAGGAAGCTATGTTGAGGGTAAAAGAACCCTCGCAGTCGATGTTTAGGTAACCGCCCAGGATGAAGAGCTCGGTGTTGGTCATGTTGTTCGGCTCCTTTCGGCCGAAAATAGTGCTCCCCATCAGTCTAATGAAACAATGGACAGGGGGAAAGTGGACCTGATGGAGCTTTCGCTCCCTAAAAGTGGTCTGGGCCAAGCACCGCTAAAGCCGACGATAGACATTCCTCAGGGCAGCAGTCAAGCCCGTAGAGGAAAGGTCAAGTAACCTACCAAACTCCCCTAGTGTCATCGGAAAGGTCCGGTTAAACAACCAGAAGGACACTGAAGAACTATCGGGGTCAGCCTCGTGTGCCCCATGGAGAAGGTAAAAGAGCTGAGAAACTCGAGGCTCAGCTCTAAAAAAGTACGGCCGCTCATAGTGATGAGCCCGGCCATCCCCGTGCCCCGTAGTAACTCATAAACCGACTCGTAGATAACGAGTCTCTCAAGCGCCGATTTCTCTAGAAATCGGGAAGGTACATGCACACAGTGAAGCAGGTTATAAAATTTCTTACGATGTAAGGCGTTAACGAAAAGTACCTGCGGGTAATCTGGGTGAGGGTCGAGGGAAGTGTCACCTCGGACCGTGACTATGCCAGAAGTAGAAGCAGCAGCAGCTGTAGAAGTGCTAGGAGCGGAGGTAGAAGTAACTGGAGCTGGCGTAGCTCGGGACTGTCTACGACCCCGGCCTCTGGAACTCAAAACGGAAGCCCGTGAAGCGACGGTGTGAGGAACCAGGGCTGCTCTGAAGGCAGCTGCGACTGCTGGCGAGTCCGCCACAAGTGTAAAAGTAGAGGCTGGTGCAGAGGTAGTGGCTGCTGTGGTCACCATCGAAGAGGGACTAGCAGGCGGTGCTAGCGGTGGTGGTGACCGTAGAGGAAGTGGCGGCCGGAACTCGAGCTAGCGATAGAGCTAGCCGGGCACAAAACCGTCCCCGCACCGAAAACTAGAAACACTGGGGCTGCAGTAGAGACTAAGGCGGAGGCAGTGGCAACAGCAGGGGCCACTGTCTCACTCAAAGACGGGCTAGAAGTGGAGCTGGTAGAAGGTAAAGTACTATACTCCATCCCGGTAACAAGTGGCAGGGGACATGATAAGACGAAAGCGGCTAACAGTGGCTAAAATAGCATGAAAAACCAACAGAGACAGCATGTGAATCCCCAACAGTCGAAAAAAGAAAAAAAAAATCGACTTCAGCCCTCAAATTTCCCAAATTCCTCAAAAATTTCGAAAAACATAGCATGTAAATGGTGATAGGGACCGGGATAGCAGTTAACAATAGTAGCTAGTGAGCGATGATTGAGGTTAATTAAGGTATGAAAGCATATAAACCCGTCTGACAGTAAAAAAAAAAAAATTCGACTGAAACAGCCCTAATCGCAAAATTTCGCACAGAATTCGAATTGAAGCATGTTAAGCATCGACAGGGGTGTGATATCAGTCTAAAACAGTAGCAATTAGGCGACAAGGAAGCTAAATTAGACGAATCACTGCAGCAATAACCAAAGTGACAGTCGAAAATCTCGACTGTCCTGAACCCATTACGCAAAAATCATGTAAAAATCGAAAAAGGCATGCAATAAACAGCGAGGAATTGGGATTGATCATCAAGCAAGATAGATAAGGGCATACAATGACAATTTAAGTCGAAAAATTCGACTAAACAGGAGTTTCGAACCCTAATTTCAATTTTTACCTCATAAAATTCGAAATAATCGAAATTAAAACGCAAAGAGGTTATAGAAATCACTTACTTGATGGCAAAGATCCTACAAATGCAATTAATCTTCAAGTAAACAAGCAAGAAAAGGCGATTTTTGTTCGAAAAAATCGCAAACCCTATTCCGCCTTTAAGACTGTGTAAATGAGCACAAATAAAGGGGAAATAATGGGGCTTTGACAGATTAATTAGCAAGCAATGGATTGTAGGAGGCGGATTTGGTAATTAGGCATCAAAAATTGGGAATTGGGGGAGTTTTAGATCGCAAAAATGGAAGGGTTAGACGAAATTAGGGGATAAAATGAAATTAGAAACAAAAAGAAAGAGTTTAAAGTAACAACTCCCTGCGTCCTGTTCATTTTCACTCGATCGAGCGGAGTGATCGAGCGGTTTTAAACCACTCGATCGAACACCTTGATGCTTCATCTGCTCGATCGAGTAGAAATCTACTCGATCGAGAAGTCCCAATTTATGCTTTGCTCGATCGACCTGAAAAAGTGCTCGATCGACCAAATTTTCACTCGATCGAGTACAAAAGGTACTCGATCGAGCACTTTTCTCGCGTAAGCTCTTGAATTTCGTCCCTTCTTCCTTGGAATGCGTAAAAACTTCCCCAAACTTGCATAAGAACACGTGAAAAAATATCCCAAAATACCAAATACGCATAAGAACAATCTATAGTCTTAAATCTACGCTAAAGAACAGTCTATAAACTAATTGTCCTAATTAAAAGCAATAAAATAAATTCAACGGAAAATTCAAAAATTATCTATTACAAAGTGTTACACGGGGCATTTCCCCGTTTAATTCCCAATGCAATTCAGTAGCCCATTGAAGGGCTCCTGACTGGAGGACGTCACCCCAGCAACATTGACTGTCCTCTTCAACTTCCATGAGCATGAATTATCATTTGAAGCGGTAGGAGGGGAGTAGTTCACATCCACATAAGCGCGAACTTTCCTCGTCCTTGCTCCTCTATCACCGGCTGTAGCGTCATCATCACCAATTTGATTGACGGTAATTGCACCATGTCCCTTGACAGTTCCTTCATTGCTTTCATCTGTACCTACAGCAAGGAAAACAGACGAACTTTCCTCCTTTTTGCTCTCACTCTGAGGCGGAGGGGTAACAATTGCAGCACAATACTCCAAATTTTAATCTCGAGTGTCAATAATAGGGTCAATAGTAGAGAGAGCATTGCAAGGCTGACCTGCATGAGAGCCCTCCGGGACTTAGACCGATGAAAAATCAGCTCCTCGTCCCCTACCTGAAAGGTCAAAGTCTTTCCCCCGACATCTATAACTGCACGGGCAGTGGACAAAAATGGTCTCCCTAAAATAATAGGGGTGTGTGCATCGTCGGGGATGTCTAAGACAACGAAATCAACGGGAATAAAGAACCTCCCGATCCTCACAGGTACGTATTCTACTACGCCTAGTGTAATACTCCGTATTTATAAGTCTTTAGGTACTCTATCGAGTAGGCCTTACTCTGTCGAGTAAGGGTGAGTTGCGTTTTAAAATAGTTTCTGACCTGTTGGGTACTCGATTGAGTAGCTGGGGTACTCGATCGAGTACCTTGGGTACTCGATCGAGTAGCCGGTTTACGGGGATGTTTTGTCGGGTTTTGTTAAATGATGCGAGATAAGTATAAAAGGTTGTCCGTCACTTTTCTTAGTTTCTTTTATATGTTCTAAAACCTAAGTGAGGAGAAAAGGAGTTACGTAGTTTGTCTTTCATCGCATCGTTAGCAAATCCCGGAGCTGGAGGTGTCGAATTTCATTGTTCTTTGCATCATAGTGTTCCTTGCGTCAAGGGTAAGTCCTACATACCAATTTTATAGCGTTTGGTTGACTTTGTTTAAACCCTAATTTTGGGATTGGGGGTTTTTATGATTTGTTGTGTTGGTAGTGATTATGTGATTATGTGTATAGGAGAAGGGTTCGTAGAGAAAAGGTTTTGAGACAAATTCTTTAGATCGTCGATGTTTGTGTTGCATTCCGGTAGGATTTCCTACTCGGTATTAGTCCCATAATGGGATGATTGTTGATGTGTTGAGATTGATTGTTTGATATAGTAATTGTATTGTGACTACCGTGATTGTGATTGTACACTCGTGATAAATTCGAGACGGTTGTTGATATTGTGATTGTGATTGGTTGCCTATGGTTCTCGAGATGCGTTCTCGGCTGAGTGGAGTCACTTGCGGGGAGTGGCTTCACGCCCTAGTTTCGCCCTTCGTGGAACCCGCCACGGAAGGGGATGTGCACATTAATGGACGGGGTTATCGCTCACTATGTGGAGCGGGGATTTGGTGGGTACGGCTGCGGTCCCCCACGGCGGGGCTGGTCCAAAGGTGGACGATCGATGATTGAGATGATTGGAGTTGGTTGGTTGTGTATGTGTGACAGTTAAGTCATCTGTTTATCTTATTGTGACATGTATATTAATTGTGTGATTAGTACCGACCCCGTTTAAATGTTTTAAAAACGTGGTGATCCATTCGGGGTGGTGAGCGATTGCTTTGGCGGTATATCTTGGATACGCGTGGGATCTAGTCAGGGATGGAGTCATCACATGTCGAGTCTTTAGTCTTCCGCCGTGTGTTTGTTAGGACAGTTCCTTTCGGTTGGTTTATAGATTGAGAACAGTTGTATTTTGCTTACAGTTGGTTTTGTTATGTAATCACTTAAACTTATTTAATAAAGTATGTTTCTTCATTGTCTTATGATTATCATGCCTCGGGTAACCGAGATGGTAGCATCCTTATACCTGAGTGGTCCTGGTAAGGCACTTGGAGTATGGGGGAGTTACAAATGGTATCAGAGCGACGATCCTGAAACCTGTAACCAATAAATCCAATGAATATAGGGAGTCAATTAAAATGAACCCGGGGTAAAGGTTGTAGGAGCTAATGCAAAGACTTGGGAGACGTCCTAAAGTCGCGAACTCGCCCTACAATTTTGAACCGGTCACCATGGGATATGTGTCGGGATCGTTATGTGCATATTGTGTCTTTGTGTGTATCTATGTAGTAGTATGTTGCATGAATTGATGATAATGACGTGAATTGTATGTTGGTTGATTGTAAAGCATGAAAGTATAATGATTGATACATGTAATTTGGCATGTTATAATTATGTAAGAAAAAGTGTTTTGTCTATATATATATATATAAAGCGATGTGTAAGTATACATGTTGTTGTTGTTGTCGTGTTGAGTAAAAGTACAGAAGGTTGGGAGTGTGAATTGAACATGTGCTGGGTGAATATGTTGAACGAATATGGTGGGTAAATATGTGGTATGATGGATGAATTAGTGGAAAAAGATGAATCATCGTGGTATGATAACATGGTTCCGGATTAAGCATGTTATATAATGGAAGTTATTTTATAGTGTTGTTATGTTAGTAACATGGAATAGGATTTGTAATGTATGAGTATGAGTATGATTTGTCTTACGAAAGGCTATAGAATAAAAGCATGTGGGTAGTGCATGATGAATGTTGTTGCTTTGTTTTCGAAAATAATAATATGTGATTGGGGCTACTGGTTTCATGAGTATTGGGTTGTTTTCGTTTAACTTGGTTGTTGTTTAAGTTGTTTGGAAGTAAAAATCAAATAATTATGTCGTCTGTTTACAGCAAAGTTGTCTTTAAACTGTTATAACTTGAGATGCGTAAATGATTTTAATGTGATTCCAATTGGAGGTGGTAGCTTGTTCTTTTACGATTCTAACGATAGGTCACACGCCCAAAACGACCAAGAAATGAGTGTGTTATGCCTGTTTTACGAAAACTAGACAGTGCTGAGAAATGCGTAGGTACTCGATCGAGTAGCCTTGGTACTCGATCGAGTAGGGGGTACTCGATCGAGTACGTCAGTTACTCGATCGAGTGTACCTGGTAACTTGTTTTACGTGCTTCTGATCTTCACCTACTCGATCGAGTAAGTCCCTTACTCGATCGAGTGGCCTGTACTGGATCTAGTGACCCCTATTTTGGGTCATATGCTTATCTTTTGACTTCGTTGCATATTATGTTTAATCCAAAGGCGTTATATTGCTTCTTTATGCATTGTTTTACATGTGTGTTGGTCTTGACGCGTAAGTTACCCAATTTTGTGGTATAAAGAGTGGCGCCTATGGTGAGTAGGAGTTCGGTGGGAGGACATAAGTTATATGTATTGTGATAGATAGTGGAAAAAGAAAAGGAAGATTGGTATGGTTTATTGAGACATAGAGCATGTTTTGTGAGATGAGATGAGCGATATGTTTGAATGTTGAGTAATGTAAAAGTAAATGAATGTGGGCAAGGGATGATGTGAGTTTATGGAACGTGAGAATTAAAAGATTGGAAGGAAGGATGCGAATAGTAGCAACCTGAGATGTATAATAAATTATGGAGGGAGATGGCTAGAAATAGTGTTGAGTAAGAACATATGTAATGAAAGGTCGTTTGGAAATAGTGGTATATAGCGAACTTAATGGGACATGTCGCGACGTGGATTTGCAGGTAGTGACTGAGTTTGGAAATTTGCGTTATCGAGAGACGAAACTACTGTGTGATTTCCCTGGGGTAATTAACGGTATTAAATGAATTCTGATTTCTAGAGATGTAAAAAGGGAGATGCAATTGTTTGAACATTAAACGTTGATTCTATGGATAGATTAGTGGCAAGTGTGAGTGATAGTATAATAAGAGAAGATCCATGGTAAGAAAGAGTGAGATGATGTCGGTAGAAAATAATGGAATTTGAGTTTTGGAGCAACGAAGGGGTAACTGGATTTCTAAAGAGTTAGCTAGAAGGAATAAGGAGTTGAACTATTAATTGGTATTATTGAGTGTAAAGAGAAAAGAAGGATAAAAGTAAGCTGAGGAAAATATTCACCGGAGTTATGTGATGTAAAGGTAAGGAATCATTGAAATGTGTGATAGCGTCACGAGGATGTTAGCTAAAGGTTATATAGGAGTTTCAGGACAACATGATTGATAATGAGTTTCGAGGAATTAAGGGAGCAAGAAGTTGGTGGAGTATTGGCACGATACGAGGTATTTGGTGGAGAGTTGGATGACAACACAAATAAGATAGTAATGGGAATAATGTTGAGGTAATTTTGTTGATGGGTTTGATGTTCGTTGTTTGGGATGTTAACCAAAGATAGGAAGAAATCGTGATGTTAGAGATGGGTGTAAGAGGTTTGATGTCCGAACAGTGGTAGTGTTATGATTTGTGACTAGTGGTTAAGGGTGATGATATATTAGAAAGGTAGCAATCCTAAAGCGGTTGATTTTCTAGAGACCAGATTGATATGTATGGTTGTGAGAGAGAGCATAGGATGTGGTTATATGAGGCGGTTGTTAGTAGTTGAGTATTAATGGTATGGTTATATTCGCCAGGAAGTGATGGTTGTGCGAATGGGGGAATATGTTATGAGAGGCATATGAGTTAAACTCGGGCGACAGGTAACCTTTATCGAGTGGTAACTTACGTGGTCAGGATTGACTAGTTGGTTGTGATTACGGGTTTATGATATGTGTAAATGTTTGTGTGAGGTTCTGACCTCACAAGAAGTGGTATGGTGTGATAATTATAAAGTTATTTTATGAATGTTCTGTAACATATATGTTGGACACGGTAATTTAATTGAATGATGTCCAAAAAGGTAATAATTTGATTAATTTGACATGGCTAGTTATAATTTTATGTGTATTAATAACACATATGTATTCCGTGAAATGGTAGAGATGATGTTCATGAGACGCTTATCTGTTTATTCATATAATATGTTGCGTTGTGATTGAGTAAAGTGGATTTGAGTAAGTTTTCTTGTCCGAAAGGTTATTTCCGAGTCAGTATTTATGGAATTGTATGTAGTTGTGATGTCTATCGATGTGGTTGTGGTGCCTCGGGTGGTGCTCCGGGCACGATATTTAGTGTTGTGATGCGGGTATTTTCGCACTACAGTGTGGCTCTTGGTGGCGGTGTTGTGATGCCGTCACCGGTTGTGGTGGAGTAGGCGGGATGATTATGATACGAGTTTTCGAAAGTGCATACCAGTTATACATAGATTGTTGTTTTGTTTGCTGTTGTTCTTTGTGAGTTTTGGTTGAAAATGTAAATAGTTGTCTTGCTTATTGATGTTTTCTTTACCAGGTTAAGTTAAGAATGAGGTAGAGTATGATATGACATAGAGTTGAATATGTTTTCGTTGTTGTCATGATATAGTGATGTTCTTTTGATGGGACACGGTTGTGAGGGGTTGTTACAGTAATTTTGATCTTGTTCTAGATAAGGCTTTAGTAGACACGGTAATGGAAAATGATTCGTGGAACATGTGTTGTAATGATCTGAAAGCGGCAGGTAGTTCATAATCTTTTGTTGGGACAGTGAGTGTAGGGTGTTGGGGGAATTAGTGTCATATTAAGTTATGTATGAGTTTTGCGGTAATGAAGGAAAGAACTTGAGGATCTGGAATGAGTGCACGTAACAAGTGTGGATCGTGAGTTATGCTTTTGGTGATGGGAGTTTCATATAGTTTATATAGAGAGGTATGTCATGTTGCGGTAATGTGGAAAAGTTGAAGTTTTGGGTTAAGATAAAGATTTTGAGGTATAGGTTAGGTGGTGTGACGAGTGAATTGAAGTATGAGAATTGTTTAAGTAAGAGAGCCTTGGATACATGCATGGCGAGTGTTTAGAGTATAGGTGGTTATCTATGACATGTGATGATGATGAGAATAATGAGAAGATATAACTAAGGATATAGTATTAGTAGGTTACGAGGACGTAACATTTATCTTAAGAGGAGTAGGATGCGATAAAAGAGATTTTGATGGTTGTTCATATGGTAGTATATTTGGAAGTAGAGTGTTGGTGTAGCATAAGATATGGATTTGTATATGTTGTGGTTGATAGTGTTAAAAGGTCACGGACGTGCTTGTAGTAGTTTGATGTTAGGAATGCGAGAATACTTCGATAGTGTTGACAGTTGGATGATGAGATTATGAGTGTGAGTAAACTTCGAGGACGAAGTTCCTTTTAAGGGTGGTAGAATGTAACATTCCGTTTGATGTCTATGAGTGTCTTGATTTTGGATTTGATAGTGGATGATACTATGGAGCTAGCGGCGTTAGAGGATGGTAGTTGGTTATGTATGGAGTTGGTGTCGTGAGAGATATATATGTGGTGGATACGATATCGTGAGTCATGTTAGGGAAGTAAACATAGTTAGTGGAGTGGGTGTTAAAAGTTCATGTTTTATGTTTGGTCGAGTTCTTGAGTTCTTAGTTATGTTGTTGTGTCTTGGTCGAGTTAGTATGGTTGTTTTTATGTATGGGTTGAACTTCGGGGACGAAGTTCTTTTTAAGGAGGGAAGACCGTAATACTCCGTATTTATAAGTCTTTAGGTACTCTATCGAGTAGTCCTTACTCGTCGAGTAAGGGTGAGTTGCGTTTTAAAATAGTTTCGACTGTTGGGTACTCGATCGAGTAGGGGGTACTCGATCGAGTAGGGGGTACTCGATCGAGTACCTTGGGTACTCGATCGAGTAGCCGGTTTTACTGAGGATGTTTTGTCGGGTTTTGTTAAATGATGCGAGATAAGTATAAAAGGTTGTCCGTCACTTTTCTTAGTTTCTTTTATATGTTCTAAAACCTAAGTGAGGAGAAAAGGAGTTACGTAGTTTGTCTTTCATCGCATCATTAGCAAATCCGGAGTCGGAGGTGTCGGATTTCATTGTTCTTTGCATCATAGTGTTCCTTGCGTCAAGGGTAAGTCCTACATACCAATTTTATAGCGTTTGGTTGACTTTGTTTAAACCCTAATTTTGGGATTGGGGGTTTTTATGATTTGTTATGTTGGTAGTGATTATGTGATTATGTGTATAGGAGAAGGGTTCGTAGAGGAAAGGTTTTGAGACAAATTGCTAGATCGTCGATGTTTGTGTTGCATTCCGGTAGGATTTCCTACTCAGCATTAGTCCCATAATGGGATGATTGTTGATGTGTTGAGATTGATTGTTTGATATAGTAATTGTATTGTGACTTTGTGATTGTGATTGTACACTCGTTGATAAATTCGACGGTTGTTGATATTGTGATTGTGATTGGTTGCCTATGGTTCTCGAGATGCGTTCTCGGCTGAGTGGAGTCACTTGCGGGGAGTGGCTTCACGCCCTAGTTTCGCCCTTCGTGGAACCCGCCACGGAAGGGGATGTGCACATTAATGGACCGGGTTATCGCTCACTATGTGGAGCGGGGATTTGGTGGGTACGGTGCGGTCCCCCATCGGCGCGGTGGTCCAAAGGATGATCGATTGAGATGATTGGAGTTGGTTGGTTGTGTATGTGTGACAGTTAAGTCGTCTCTGTTTATCTTATTGTGACATGTATATTAATTGTGTGATTAGTACGACCCCGTTTAAATGTTTTAAAAACGTGGTGATCCATTCGGGGGTGGTGAGCGGTTGCTTAGCGGTATATCTTGGATACGCGTGGGATCTAGTCGGGATGGAGTCATCACATGTCGAGTCTTTAGTCTTCCGCCGTGTTTGTTAGGACAGTTCCTTTCAGTTGGTTTATAGATTGAGAACAGTTGTATTTTGCTTACAGTTGGTTTTGTTATGTAATCACTTAAACTTATTTAATAAAGTATGTTTCTTCATTGTCTTATGATTATCATGCCTCGGGTAACCGAGATGGTAGCATCCTTATACCTGAGTGGTCCTGGTAAGGCACTTGGAGTATGGGGGTGTTACACCTAGTGGCCGTAATATACTACGGTCGGCCATCTGGACTGTCATGTTAGTGCAAATCAGCTTTATCAACCAAGTCTCTTAGCCAGAGACAGCGGTAAGACACTTACGCTAGCGCCTAAATCGCATAGCGCATTATCAATCAAATAGTTACCGATATGACAAGGAATTGAAAAACTACTCGGGTCCGACTGCTTAGGAGGTAACTTATTTTGAAATAGGGCTGACCCCACCTCAGTCAAAGCTACGGTCTCACTATCACTAATACTCCTCTTACGCGATAGAATTTCTTTCATTAACTTAAGATAAGAGGGTACCTTTGTCAGCAACTCAGTGAATGGCACAGTGACTTCCAAGATTTTCAGAAGTTCGACAAATTTCCCGAATTGTTGATTGGCCTTAGTATTCTGAAACCACCTCGGGAAGGGAACCGTGATAGGTATCTCGAGTCCCTTGTTCCTCTCTTCCAATGTATCTTCCGGAGCAAGTTCTGTATCCATTGGACGCTTCTTACCTCTCGAACGAGGTCTTTCCGGTGATTTATCGCTTAAACGAGCACTAGCAGGCTCTCGAATAAGATTCCCGTCATCAAAACTACTCGATCGACCAATATACCCATTCGATCGAGTAGATTCTTCATTAATATCACTCGATCGAGTGAAATTTTCACTCGATCGAGCAACTCCATTTTGCTCATCACTCGATCGAGTAGAAAAACTACTCGATCGACCATTCTGCCTTTCCTGTTCACTCGATCGAGTGGTATTTTTAATCGATCAACCACTTTCGTCCCCAAATCTGCTCGATCGACCACCTGAAACCAGTCGATCGAGTACTTCCTTTGCCGTGAGCTCATTTTCTTCGCCAGAACACTATTCACCATCAGTTACAGCTCTCCTTGGGTCTGATTTCTGCATTTTCGGTCCCTCATATGAATGACCGCTTCTCAAATTGATGAAATTTACCGTCTCGTGTGGATTCTTCTCATTTTGAGTCGGTAATTGACCCTGCTTTCTTATGGACTGATTAGTGGCTAATTGGGCAACTTGAGTTTCAAGTGCCTTTATGGACGCATCTGTCTGTTGATCACTCAATTGCCACTGCTTCGTGAAGGCTTGCAACATAGACTTAAGCTCACCAATTTCACTCACCTCACCCGAAGATGATGCACCATAGTTAGGAGGAGTAAAAGAAGGGGGCTTTTGAAAGCCTTGTTGATTCTTCTGTGGAGGGACATAAGGTTGCTGCTGGTGCGGAGGAGGAGTAGGATTGAGCACATTCTGACTAGTCCACCTCAGATTGGGATGGACTGCCCCTTGATTATTGTAATAGGAACGTCCGCCTTGCCTATATTGCTGAAAGGCAAGGACTTGTTCCTTCTCCACAAGACAGCCAACAGTAGAGTGGCCATCATTACCTCCACATATCTCATATGAAACAGTCTCTCCCCTAGTAAGAACATGGACCGTCTGAGGCTCCCCAGCAGCTTTTAATTCCAACTTGTCGAACCTAGCATTCATGGTCTCCAGCTGAGCCAAAACCTGCTTATCGACTGCATGAACTGTTCTAATCCCATCCCTCGGGTTTCCATACTCAGCACTATGATTAGCCATTTCTTCAATAAGAGACCACCCCTTATCATCATCGGTGTTCTCCTGAAATCTCCCACTAGATGCCGCATCAAGTATGGCTCTGTGGTCATCATACAGCCCATTGTAGAACTGATTAGCTAGAAACCATGGGTCAAAACCATGGTGAGGAATAGACCTCACCAACTTCTTAAATCGCGAACATGCTTTATAGAAACTTTCATCGGGAGCCTGTTTGAAACTAGTAATCTTGGCCCTCAGCAAATTGGTGCGTTGTGGAGGGAAATATCTCTTGTAGAATGGAAGAGCAAGAGATTCCCAATCTGTAACCCCAGCAGCTATGCGGTCCAAGTCAGTCAGCCACTCCCTGGCTGAGTCAGCTAAAGAGAAAGGAAATAAAACTTCCTTAATCTTATCTTGAGTTACCCCCTTAGTGGCGGGGATAGTAGAACAGTAATCGGTAAAGGTCTCCATATGCTTCCTCGGATCTTCACCAGCCACACCTCTATAAATGTTTCTCTCCACCAGATTGATATAAGAAGGACGGATATCAAAGGTGTTTCCATCCTCAGTCTGGAGATTTAAATCTTTGGGAATAGAAGAGGCTTTAGGCACTGAATGACTAGAAAGTTTAGGCATCTTTACTGTAGAAATCGGACTATCTTCCTCGAAAAGAAAATGATGTAACTCCGGCTCGAAAGTACTCAAGTCTTCCTTTCGTGATTTCCTTATCAGACGGAGTCTATGCCTGAATAATCTCTCCGGCTCAATCACCAAACTAATTCACACTTGTCGACCTGGGCATAAACAACACTGAAAGAAAATAATAAGAACGGCCTCAAGGAATAGAAATTCCCTGAGACGGATAAAATAAACGGAACGAAAACAAATAGGGCAATTGCCTCCCCGACAACGGCGCCAAAATTTGACACGTCTGTCGTGTACCTGTCAAAAATAAACTAACTAAACTAACTATATCGATAGGGAAGTCAGGTCGATCTCCACTGGGACGCAAGATATTTGTAGAAGTCCGTCTATTTGGTCACAAATGGAGGGGGGGGGGGGTTGTTTGATTTGTTATCTAAACTACGAGTTTTAAAGGAAGAGAAATAAAGGGCAAGAGCAGTAAAGGCAGGAAATGAGTTTAAACTATCAGATAAAGAGGGACATGCCAGGATTTCGGTTCACTACGGTAGTCCAGTGACTCAGCTGTAAATGACTCAGACGAATTAATGTAAGACGGATGTTGAAAGGTCCTCTCGATCCACTTTCTATCCTAAAATACCGCTAACTTAACTTTCATTCTCGTCATGGTAGTCTACTGTTCATAGCAGGCCTATTTAGTCCAATCTTTCGATCTAGGATTAATTTTAGCCAGGTTAAAGGTTAACTCAGAAGTGTGCACTCAACTAAGTTGAATAAATACAGTTAAATTGCTATGGTGACAGAGTCTCGTAATTATTTCGTCTGTTTCATTTACTACATCGTCGCAATCCTACCGCAGATCCCCTAATCCCAACATGAAAGGGGTTTAACTACTCACGTCGCTAATTAAACTAACAGCAGATAGATTTCCAGCAGTAAACATTATGAAATAACAAGTAAAAAGCATAAAGAAAAATTAGGGCAAGGGAATTAAATGGAATAACAAGCAATTAAAACAACAAAGGATTAATTATTATTAAAGGAAGAGAAAGGAATTACAATAAATGCGAATCCGGCGTAAAGAACACAAAATCCGAGCAAGAATAATCCCAAAAGTAAGGTTACAGTGGAAACAAAGTAACGCAGTCAAGTTTTTTTAATAGATAAAAAGAATAGATAAAAGATGCTAATAACCTAGTTAACGTAGGTTTAAATAGGGAAAGCACTTAAGTTTGCGAAATTAAACAACACACGGGCTAATTAGAAGCCCAAATCAGCGAAACCACTCGATCGAGTGGATTAAAACCACTCGATCGAGTAAACACCTCAGCAAATCTACTCGATCGAGTAGAAAGTTACTCGATCGAGTAACTGGTCTTTCTGCAAGCTAAGGATCGAGTGGAAAACCACTCGATCGACCAATCTGGGACGTGGAAACCACTCGATCGAGTGGTTAAACTGCTCGATCTTGTTCTTTATCTTCATTTCAGCTCAAGTCCGCGCCTAAATGCCTCGTAATTCGTGCCATGACGCTTTCAAGTGCAGTATCTCACTCTGGAAAAATCCCGCCTCCTCTAAATGCATGTAAAAAGGACGAAAAAGAGTACGATTCCACTACTTCGCGTTCATTTCTACAAAATGGACAAAACGAACCAAAGTAGCCAATTCAGAGTAAAATACCATAAAAACAGTATGAAAATGCATAGAAATACGTGCTAAAATAGGCTAAAAAGACTATATAAAAAGCACGTATCAAATTACTTAGTGGGGAAGCTCAAAGAAAAGGTTAAGAAGGAGTCTATATGTGGAAATTTGGCATCCACTGTCCCAACTCCTAAGACATCCCATCATTAGAGAACTGACTAGTCCAAGCATTTGCGTCATCAACTTTGGAAGAAATAGGAGCAACCAGAAAAGCCCCCATGACAAGAATCTCAAGTTTGCTAGTTTTAAGAGCCGGGAAGGCCATCATCACAAAGCAAAAGAGAAGGGGAAGGAGTTCAAAGAGAGGTCACTCATGGATTGGCCCTACTCCATTTTGAAATGGTTCAAAACTTACACTTGTCTACTTGAAGACCATTCACAAGCCTTTGACCGGTTATTGAGAGCATTGAGCAACATGGACGACATCAATAACCATGGCAACAAGAAATGAGTTTGGTGGAGTCCTCCCTCAAACCACCATTTTTAAGATACCCCTTTCTTTGACTTTGCATTACATTTACACTTGCATTTAGTTATATACATATACTTTTAGCTTGCATTTGCATTATATTACATTCATACTATCTAGTTCATATAGTATAGTTGCATTGTAATATATCTCACATGATTCATGTAGATAGTTGCATATAGATTAGAATTCACGCATAGTTACTAATGGCCAAACCTATTCATTTCTACACTAGAAATAGTGTTTAAATCGGTTTGGGGAGGTTTGATCATAGGTGACCATAGTTTACTAGAAATCATGCATCATATAGTGTAGTTTAGATTGCATTCATTTGTTATATATGTCATATAGAATTGCATTTAGTTAGAGCATGCATTCATTCATATCATATCATTGCACTTGTACTTTAATTCCATAAAACTTCAAAAATTCAAA
Source organism: Silene latifolia (assembly GCF_048544455.1). Classification (NCBI taxonomy): domain Eukaryota; kingdom Viridiplantae; phylum Streptophyta; class Magnoliopsida; order Caryophyllales; family Caryophyllaceae; genus Silene; species Silene latifolia. The sequence continues at coordinate 67,000,659 of NC_133533.1, read as the reverse complement.
AACATGTATTTCCTTTTTATCCCTACTCCTACATGTACATTGAGGACAATGTCCAAAATAAAGTGGGGGATGGGGTTTTATATTCCAAAAATGATAAAAATTGAAAATTTTTGAAAAATCACAAAAATATGTCTTTTAATTTCATAAAACAAAAATCCATAAAAATTTGAAAATTTCAAAAACCAAAAACACGTTCTTTAATTTAGTAGTGTAGAATTGTATATACTTGTTCTTTTGTTCTCTTCTCACATAGATACAACCCTATATTTGAGGCATTAGCAAGGGAAAATGAAGACCGCTTTGTATGATCGTTCTAATCTCTATTTCCCTTCCATTTCTTTTTCATTATTCATAGGAGGAGGATGGGCTTACATGTCAAGGAGGATGTGGTTTATTTTGTTGTTGCGGTTTGTGTATCTATGTGTTGTTAGGAGTTGCATTTAGTTTATATGACATACTAGTTGGTAGAATCATATGCATTAGGTTGTATATATGTTAGTTGCATCATGGCATGTAGTTTGCATGGTTAGAAAATTTTGTGGAACCGTCTACTTGGGAAGCTTGAGAAGTGTATATAGGCCCTAGTAGATGCTTTTTCTTCTTAAGACTTTGCTTGTTAGAATACTTGTTAAACACCATAGGACGTGTCATGCTAGTATCCTTTGACACATGGATTAAGACCTAGTCAAGAGTACCTTGTGGTGTGATAAGTCCTTGGCTACCGTTTATTCCAAGGTGACCCTTGAAACCATGCATCCATCATCCATGTTCTACCACATTTTTACCATCAAAGGGAATGGGCACAAAAAGAAAAAAATTTGAGTTCAATGAAATGAAAAGTGAAAGAAAGTTTGCAAAATGCATCAAATGAAAAGAGGAGCAAAAATAGAACTCCTATGCTTCAAATATAAGGCACCCTCACTACATATGGGGTGACTTTGAAAATGTTCAAAAAGAAATGCAAAAAGTTGAAAAGTTGTCAAGTATTGAATTGCCAAACATCAAAAAAATGGCAAAAGAAAGTGTTCTCAAATGTTATATGCCACAAGAAATTGGGGGAAAAACAACAACAAAAGCAAACCCCCAAATGAAACTCAAATACTATCGATCCCTTTATCCATCGTATCCATTTTTGTGCATGGTAGAGAGGGGACGACCCTTCTTCTTGTCTAGGCAAGAAGGGGAATTCCGCGATCCTCCAGTGTTTCTAACACCATAGAGAGTCTACTCTTGACAAAAGCATTTAACGATTGAGGACAAAGGTACCCTAGCTTGACACAACTTGGAGGTGATTTATTGGTATCCTCCTAGGCTTCGTTGTTTGAAGAAATTGCATATATGAAAGAGTGTGTACCCTTGAATTTCTTCCCTTGTAGATAATTTCCGCCACTTAGATGAGGAAAGTGGCTATTCTTTTGTAGATGCATCTATTACTTAGTTTTATGTTCTTTAATGCTTGGATGTGTCGCCATTTTGGCAAGCCCCACCTTGCCTTGCAAGAAGGCATCCTACCTCATGGTTGTCTTGTGGTGAGTTGAAGGGGCGGAGTGAGACCCGCTAATTGTCTCACATCGGCTATATTAGTAGGTTAGTTCAAATAAAGATCTAGTTTTTGTCACCTCTTTACTCGGGACGAGTAAAGGTTCGGTTTAGGGATATTTGATGTGACCATTATTTGAGCATATTTAGTCCCCTAACTGAGCCTATTTTGCATACTATTATAACATTTCATAGCCATTTTATCCGTCAAAACCTTCCTATTTGCTTTCATAGTGCATTTCGTATGTTTTGTAGGAAAGAAGACAATTAGGCGGAATTCCCCGTCTTTCGTGCATATTTGGAAGCTTATTGATGACATTAGATGGACTAGTATGAAGAGGAAGCGAGAACTAAAGACCAATCCTACAAGAATAAAAAGAAAGTGAAGAAAAGGATTCTAAAGTAGAACTCGAGCGGCCAAACAGGCAAGACGCCCGTCCAGAATGACAATCCGAGCGTCTAAGCAACAAAGACGCTAGGATTCCTCTACTACAATCCGAGCGGATTTGCAGAAAGACGCCCGTGCACCCCCTCAAGAATCCGAGCGTCTTCCCTTCCTGGACGGACGGACCGCAACGTCTTCAGCCGAGATGCTTAATCTAATATGTTTTCATAATTAAATTGCTTGCTTGTTGTGATGTCAACTTTATGCACATGTTATGTTTGATGAAATGCTAAGCCTATGAATCCTTGCATTTTTACCATCTCTTATCTACTCAACTTGACTTGTAAGATATAAACCAACTCGAGTCTTGTTAGACCATGCATAGAAGTTGATTAGGAGGAAAGTAAGTCGACTTGTAGGTGTTGTACAATCTAATCGATTCGGCTCCGGGACCCAACTCTTCCTAAGAACCGTAAGACATAAACCAACTCGTTCCTCCACAACACTAATTGCTTGCTTATAATTGTAAACATGTTTGTATGATCAACACCATGAATCCCCTATGACCCCATGATATCCTAGAACTTTCAATCATTTGTTCACATCCTTCCTTTTATTGCTTGTTTTACTATATTGCTTGCATTAGTTTAGACACAACTACAAACCCAAACAATTTGTGATGCTAGCATAAATTGAGATAGATAGACTTAGAACCCAAAGCACACCGTCCCATGGATCGACCTCGACTTACCACTAACTAGTAGTTTGTTGAGTATTATAAATGTGTTTTGATTGGGTGTACAACAACACGCCCACGTCACCTCCTAAAATAAACATGGTTACGTCCCCGTAACCACACATACCTGATCAAAAAGAGATGGATACCGCTCCCTCATAGCCTCTTCCGCCTCCCAAGTAGCTTCCTCAACCTCATGGTTAGACCAAAGAACCTTAAGCAACACTGTTTCCCCATGTCTAGTTTTCCGAAACTTGCGATAAAGAATTTGTTTGGGCACCTCAAGATAAGACAAGGACTCATCCAACTCTATGTTCTCCACCTCTAACACATGAAGGATCGCTCACATACTTCCGTAACTAAGACACATGAAACACATTATGCACCCTATCCAAAGCCGCTGGTAACGCTAACCGGTAAGCAACCTCACCCACACGATCCAAAATCTCATATGGTCCGATAAACTTCTGTCTAAGATTCCCTTTCTTACCAAACCTTATGACCCCACGCGTAGGAGACACTTTCAAAAGAACCTTGTCCTCAACCTGAAACTCTATGTCATGGCGATGTTAGTCTGCATAACTCTTTTGTCGATCCTGGGCCACTTTCATCTTTTGCCTGATCAGCTTAACCTGTTCTACCATCTCCTGTACCATCTGTGGTCCTAAAGCCACGACCTCAGCTCTTTTATCCCAACTAATCGGACTCCTACACCTCCTCCCATACAAAGCCTCAAACGGTGCCATCCCAATACTCGTGTGATAGCTGTTGTTATACGAAAACTCAATCAGATCCAACCTATCCTCCCAGCTACCACCAAACTCCATCACACAAGCCCTCAACATGTCCTCCAAAGTCTTGATGGTCCTCTCTGTCTGCCCATCTATCGCAGGATGAAAAGCTGTACTCATCTTCAAAGTAGTTCCCATTAACTCCTGCAACTCTCTCCAAAACCGCGATATGAACCTCGCATCTCTGTCTGACACTATATCCTTAGGCAACCCATGCAAACAAACCACATGCTTCCTATAAGCTAAAGCTAACTGTATCTTGGTCCAAGTATCTTTCATTGGAACAAAGTGAGGTGACTTGGTCAAACGATCCACTATTACCCATATCATGTTGTTACCCTGTTGACTCCTCGGCAAACCCACTATAAAATCCAAGGAGATAGACTCCCATTTCTATTCAGGTACCTCAAGCGTCTGAATCTTACATTCTAGTCGTCACTGCTCTCCCTTAACTCTCTGACATGTCAAACATCGAGCCACAAACTCAGCTGTTCCCTTCTTCATCCCAGGCTACCAGAAAGTCTTCTTCAAATCTTTATACAACTTGTCACCGTCTGGATGTACCGAATATGGTGTGCAATGAGCCTCTGTCATGATCATATTCCTCAAATCCTCATCATTAGGAACACACCATCTCCCATCAAATCACACACTGCCATCTGTATGAATAAAGAACCGAGACACTATCCCTTTCTCTACTCTAGCTCTCCACTCCTCAATCTTAGGATCCAAAGCCTGTTTCCTACGAATATCCTCATAAAGATCTGGCTCCACTGTCAAGTCCCCTCTAGCATCACCTTTCTGTATCATATGTATCCCCATCTTCCCCACCTCATCTTTCAACCTCATCAAAGACATAACTGTACATAAAGAATGCACACTCTTCCTGCTCAACGCATCAGCAACCACGTTTGCCTTCCCTTCATGGTATATAATATCAATGTCATAATCCCCTATCACCTCCATCCACCTCCTCTGTCTCATGTTCAACTCCTTTTGAGTGAAGATGTACTTGAGACTCTTGTGATCTGAAAACACCTTAAAGGTCGCCCCGTAAAGATAGTGCCTCCAAATCTTGAGAGCAAGCACAACTGCACCCAACTCAAGATCATGTGTCGGATAGTTCTCCTCACAAGGCTTCAATTGCCTAGAAGCATAGGCAATTACTTTCCCGTTCTGCATCAACACACATCCAAACCATTCTTTGAAGCATCTGTATATACTTCAAATTTCTCACACCCTTCAAGAAATGCTAAGACTGAAGCTGTGGTCAAACGCTCCTTTAATGTTTGGAATGCCGTCTCGCAACTTTCATCCCAACGAAACCTGTTCTCTTTCCTCATCAACTATATCATAGGTCTGGCTATCTTAGAAAAGTCTTTCACAAACCAACGGTAGTACCATGCCAAACACAAGAAACTCCTAATCTTTGCCACATTCTTCGGTGCTTTCCATCGAGTGATTGCCTCTATCTTTGCTGGATCCACAGCTACACCCTTCTTTTAAATCATTTTCCTCAGAAAGGCAACCTCCTCGAGCCAGAACTCACACTTTGACAGCTTTGTATACAGCTGATTGTCACGCAAAGTCTGCAACACCAACCCAAGTGCTCCTCATGCTCCTTCTTAGACTTAGAATAAACTAAGATATCATCGATGAAGACCACCATAAACTAATCCAAAAACTGACTGATGACCCGGTTCATGAAATCCATAAACACTGCAGGTGCATTAGATAACCCAAAAGGCATCACAACATACTCATAGTGACCAAACCTTGATGTAAAAGCTGTCTTTGGTATGTCATCATCCCGAATCTTCACCCGATGGTAACCCAACCTCAAATCAATCTTAGAAAAGACTGCTGCCTCGTTCAACTGATCAAACAAATCATCTATCCTTGGCAAAGGATACTTGTTTATCACTATAAAGTCCTCAGGGCAATGAACCACATTAAGTATATTCTCCATCTCTCTATACCAATAATCAAGCAAGATTGGCGCACCTGTACCTATGTACTCTTCTGGGTTGAAACGAGCGATGTTGATACTCATCTTAGCAAAATCCACCCCAGCTTCTTTATCCTTCACAAACTTCTCTAAAGCATTGGAGAGTACGTCTTGGGGCTCTAGCATCTTAACTATCTCATCAATACTCATCATCTCAGCCGTAGCATACAATGCATTTCTCTTTGGCGGCATCTTTGAACTATATAAGAGAAAAGGTAAACATAAACACACATCCCACAACTCAAACACGTATATGACCGGTGCATAACCTACTTGATCGAGTAACACAACCTTCTCGATCGAGTTGAGGCCACTCGATCGAGTAGCACTTACTCGATCGAGTGCATCGACTCCAGAACCTGACCAGAAAGCATCAAAAACCTCACTCGATCGAGCCCACTATCTACTCGATCGAGTCCCCTTACTTACTCGATCGAGTGCCCAAAAATAGTACACTGTCAAGAAACGATGTACACCCCACTCGATCAAGTCACACCCACTCGATCGAGTCCCTCACCTACTCGATCGAATTCTCCCCCACTCAATCGAGCCATGCTGACTCGTGTACTACCCGCATGCTCAACTCAACTTTCTCAAACCAACTACATATATATAAATCAATAAACATACGTGTATATACAACAAACAACACCCTATTTCACATATTTCTAATAAGCCACATTAAAAATCACTTATCATGCAGTTCTATCATCCATATTAACAAATATACTCATATTACTTATCACCTTCCACCACAACATTCTCCATCCTCCACATGCATTCATCCACCAATTCATACAACATATTTCTATATAGACATGCAACTTACATAGATAAACACATAACGATCCCAAGACACACCCCATAGTGACTGGTTCAAAGTTATAGGGCGAGATCGCGACATTAGGACGAATCAAGGGCATGAAGCCACTCCCGCAAGTGACTCCACTCAGTCGAGGACGCACCTCGAGAATCACAGACAATTATACAACTAACCATATTATACAACAACAATTAGCAATTACCAATTCCAATACGATATGAATCGACAACAATAAACCACCATCAACAACATTATGTAATCAATAACCGAGTAGGAAAATCCTACCTGGAAAAGTAATCACCGAGATCTTCACAATCAGCTAATCAAAATCGTTCTTCAACGCAATCACCTCCTATCAAACATATAATCATACAATCACCATCTAATAAACACAATACTCTTTAAACCCCCAATTTTCCCAATTGGGGTTTTACCCAAAATCAAAGAAACGATATAAAAACTATACTATGATCTTACCCACAATATGACAGTCTCAACGGCGTAAAGAACACAACGATCCGACGACTCTAGCCCTTAGGATTTGATACAAATGCGAGAGAATGATGCAATGTAACTTTTTTTTCTTTTGTGAAGGTTTTAAAATAAATTAGAAAGGTAAAAGAAACTGACAGAAATCTTTATATAACCTTCTCACGCATTAATGTCAAACCTAGTAAAACCCGTATAACTGGACTTACTCGATCGAGCCCCCCTTACTCGATTGAGTGTCACACGTACTCGATCGAGTACCCATCAGGCAGACTACTGTTTCGTATAAAAACATACTTACTCGACAGAGTAAGCCCCACTCGATAGAGTACCCATAGACATAGAAAACCTTAGTATTATAGTCTTCCCTCCCTAAAAAGAACTTCGTCCCCGAAGTTCAATCCATACTCAAAAACAAACATACCTACTCGACCATGACGCAACAACGCAACAAAGACTCAAAACAAAACATCAACCATAACTCATACCGACTCAAAACAACCTACCTCCACAACATGGCTCAGGATATCGTATCCACCACATTATAGTCTGTCGACACTAACTCCATACACTTCCAAATACCATCCACCAACGCTGCTAGTTTCGTCTCACTAACATATTATCCACTAGAAAAATCCATTATCAAGACACTCATAAACATCAAACGGAATGTTACATTCTACCACCCTTAAAAAGAACTTCGTCCTCGAAGTTTACTCACACTCATAAACATCATCATCCAACTGTCAACACTATCGAACTCATAAACATCATCACTACTACAAGCACGGTCATAAACATCAAAGAAATCCATTCTTTATTCTTCACCAAGACTTAAACTTCCAAATCTACTAAAACATGTACAACCCTCAAACTCTCTTTGCCGCATCCTACTCCACTTAAGATAAATGTTACGTCCTCGTAACTCACTTAAGATAAATGTAACACCCCCATACTCCAAGTGCCTTACCAGGACCACTTAAGGCATGAGAACGCTACCATCTCGGTTACCCGACGCAATGTTTATCAAATAGACAAAAAGAAACGTACTTTAATAAATGAATTTAAAGCAATACAAGTCCAAAACCAAAACCGATAAAGAAAATACAACTGTTCCTCAAAAATGTCAAGCCAAATAAATAAAATGAATGTTTAAGACACAACGGTAATTGTGATGCTTTAAAGAAGTTTGGGAAGGATAAAGAGGCTGGGGTGGATTTTGCTAAGATGAGTATCAACATCGCTCGTTTCAACCCAAAAGAGTACATGGGTATAGGTGTGCCAATCTTGCTGGATAATTGGCATAGAGAGATGGAGAATATACTTAATGTGGTTCATTGCCCTGAGGACTTTAGAGTGGAACAAGTTGCGTTCTACTTGAGAGATGCAGCGAAGAGTGGTGGGATAAGGTTAGGAAGAGTGCCTTAGGCCTATATGTGAATCAGGGGTTATCAGCTATACCATGGGGTGAGTTCAAGAGAGCTATGCGCTGAGAGTTCGTACGTGAGCATATCCGTAGTAAGTTGAGGGAGGTGTTTGATGATTTCAATATGGCTCCTAATATGACAGTGGCTGAGTACTATCACAAGTTCAGTAAGAAGTCTAGGTATGTAGAGGATATGGGGCTGAGTCAGAAGAACTTAGCATTGAGGTTTGAGAAGGGTTTGACACCTAAGATCATGGAGAAGCTGCTTGTAGGTGTCCTTACTGAGGTTAAGGAAGTGTATGAGCGGGCCGGGAGAGCTGAGAGTTTGGTATAGATGGCTAAGGAGAATAGAGACAAGGGTTCTGAGAAGAGGAAGACTGAGAGCGAGCGTGGTGATCAGCCTAGTTATAAGAGGGGCAACCATAACCTGGTGAGGGCTTACTCTTCGGAATCGGGGTTCAGTGGTGGAGCTTCTTTTGGGCGTGGCCGAGGTGGTGGTAGTAGCAGCTGGGGGATATCTTGCTTTAACGGTGGCGGTATGGGCCACAAGAGACATGAGTGCACCAGTGCTGTGGGCAGGGGTTTTCAGAGACCATCAGAGGGGAGTTTCTCTCGGGGACCATCTCAGAGTTATGCTAGTAACAGGCCGGCTAGGTCATGGAACAATCAGGGTGGTCAGAACAACAACAACGGTGGGGCTAACCGCAATGCCGGTAATTCAAATCAGAGACCAGCAGCGAACAATAACTAGGGGTCGGTTGCTAAGCCGTTTACTTCTACTAGTATAGTCCAGGGAGGCGGATAGAAGACCAGTAGCAAGCTTTTCATGATGGAGAAGAAAGTAGCTGAGGATGATGCTCAGGTAATCACGGGTACTTTTCTTGTTAATGGTGTCTTTACCTTTGTTTTGTTTGATTCGGGGGCGTCACAATCTTTTGTATCATCGAGTCATGCTAAGCTTTTGGGTTTGAGAGAGTTTGAGTCTTTAAAAGAGGAAGTTTTCATACCGTTGGGTGAGTCTGTATCTTGTGGGAGGTTGTATAGGGGTTTGTCTATGATAGTTGGGTAGGTTGACCTACAAGTGGACTTATTGGAGTTTCCTATGGACGGTTTTGAGATAGTTGGCATGGATTGGCTGGGTAAGTATAAAGCTAGAATAGACTGTCACCAAAAGAGAGTCTCTTTGAGAGATCCTAAGGAAGTTAGTGTGTCTTCTCGTGGATTTATTGTCAAACCCAAAGTCAAAGTAATTGCAGCGGTGACATTGAAGTCTTATCCGAGGAAGGGTGTCTGTTGATCCTATGCCATGTGAAAGACCATAGTATAGTGAGTTCGACAGTTGATCAGATACTAGTGCGGGGTGAGTTTCCAGATGTTTTTCCAGAGCAGATACTAGTTTTACCACCAAAGAGGGAGATAGATTTCAGTGTGGAGTTGAAACCAGGGACGGGAGCAATCTCTAAGGCCCTGTACCGCATAGGTCCTAAGAAGTTGGAGGAGCTGAAGAAACACCTAGATGATTTGATTAATAAGGGATACATTAGACCTAGTGTATCACCGTGGGGAGCACCAGTTCTGTTTGTGAAAAAGAAAGATGGGAGCTTGAGGTTGTGCATCGACTACAGAGAGTTGAATAGGGTTATAGTGAAGAACAAGTATCCTTTGCCAAGGATAGATTATTTGTTTGATCAGTTGAACAAGGCAGTAGTCTTTTCTAAGATTGATTTGAGGTCGGGTTACCATCAGGTGAAGATTCGGGACGAGGACATACCAAAGACAGCTTTTACATCAAGGTATGGTCACTATGAGTATGTTGTGATGCCGTTTGGGTTATCTAATGCACCTGCAGTGTTTATAGATTTGATGAACCGGGTCTTCATTAGTTTTTAGATCGGTTTATGGTGTTCATCAATGATATCTTAGTCTATTCTAAGACTAAGGAGGAGCATGAGGGGTACTTGAGGTTGGTGTTACAGACTTTGTGTGACAATCAGCTATATGCAAAGTTGTCAAAGTGTGTGTTCTAGCTCGAGGAGATTGCCTTTCTGAGGCATGTGATTTCAAAAAAGGGTGTAGCTGTGGATTCGGCAAAGATAGAGGCAGTCACTCGGTGGGAAGCACCAAAGAATATGGCAGAGATCAGGAGTTTCTTGGGTTTGGCAGGGTACTACCGTCGGTTTGTGAAAGACTTTTCTAAAATAGCCAGACCTATGATAGCTTTGATGAGGAAAGACAAACAGGTTTTGTTGGGATGAAAGTTGTGAGACGCGTTCCAAATATTAAAAGAGCGTTTGACCACAGCTCCAGTCTTAGCATTACCTAAAGGGTGTGAGAACTTTGAAGTATATACAGATGCTTCAAAGAATGGTTTGGGATGTGTGTTGATGCAGAACGGGAAAGTAATTGCCTATGCTTCTAGGCAATTGAAGCCTTATGAGGACAACTATCCGACACATGATCTGGAGTTGGGTGCAGTTGTGTTTACTCTCAATATCTGGAGGCACTATCTTTACGAGGTGACCTTTAAGGTATTTTTAGATCACAAGAGTTTCAAGTACATCTTCACTCAAAAGTAGCTGAACATGAGACAGAGGAGGTGGATGGAGCTGATAGGGGATTATGACATGGATATTATATACCATGAAGGGAAGGCAAACGTGGTTGCTGATGCGCTGAGCAGGAAGAGTGTGCATTCTTTATGTACAGCTATATCTTTGATGAGGTTGAGAGATGAGGTGGGGAAGATGGGGATACATTTGATACAGAAAGGTGATGCTAGAGGGAACTTGATAATGGAGCCAGATCTTTATGAGGATATTCGCAGGAAACAGGCTTTGGATCCTAAGATTAAGGAGTGGAGAGCTGGAGTAGAGAAAGGGACAGTGTCTCGGTTCTCTATTCATACAGATGGCATTGTGAGATTTTATGGGAGATGGTGTATTCCTAATGATGAGGATTTGAGGAAGATGATCATGACAGAGGCTCATTGCACACCATATTCGGTACATCCAGGCGGTGACAAGTTGTATAAAGATTTGAAGAAGACTTTTTGGTGGCCTGGGATGAAGAACGAAATAGCTGAGTTTGTGGCTCGATGTTTGAAATGTCAGAGAGTTAAGGGAGAGCAGCGACAACCACAAGGTAAGATTCAGTCTCTTGGGTACCTGAATGGAAATGGGAGTCTATCTCCATGGATTTTATAGTGGGTTTGCCGTGGAGTGAACAGGGTAACAACATGATATGGGTAATAGTTGATCATTTGACCAAGTCAGCTCACTGTGTTCCGATGAAAGATACTTGGACCAAGATACAATTAACTTTGGCTTATAGAAGGCATGTGGTTCGTTTGCATGGGGGTGTGTAAGGATATAGTGTCAGATAGAGATGCGAGGTTCATATCGCGGTTTTGGAGAGAGTTGCAGGAGTTGATGAGAACTAATTTGAAGATGAGTATTGGGATGGCACCGTTTGAGGCTTTGTATGGGAGGAGGTGTAGGAGTTCGATTTGTTGGATGATAGAGCTGAGGTCATGGTTTTAGGACCATATATGGTACAGGAGATGGTAGAACAGGTTAAGCTGATCAGGCAAAAGATGAAAGCGGCCCAGGATCGATAAAAGAGTTATGCAGACTTACATCATCGTGACATAGACTTTCAGGTTGGGGACAAGGTTCTTTTAAAACTGTCTCCTATGCGTGGGGTCATGAGGTTTGGTAAGAAAGGGAAGCCGAGCCAGAAGTTTATCGGACCATATGAGATTTTGGATCGTGTTGGTGAGGTTGCTTACCAGTTAGCGTTACCAGCGGCTTTGGATAGGGTGCATAATATGTTTCAGGTGTCTTAGTTACGGAAGTATGTGAATGATCCTTCACATGTGTTAGAGGTGGACAACATAGAGTTGGATGAATCCTTGTCTTATCTTGAGGTGCCAAAACAGATTCTTGATCAAAAGGTTCGGAAAATTAGACATGGGGAAACAGTGTTGCTTAAGGTTCTTTGGTCAAACAATGAGGTTGAAGAAGCTACTTGGAAGGCGGAAGAGGCTATGAGGGAGTGGTATCCGTCTCTCCTTGATCAGGTATGTGTGGTTACCGGGACGTAACCTTGTTTCTTTTAGTGGGGTAGGAGATGGTCGCATAATGTTTTAGTGTGGTTTTATGTTAGTTTTAGTACAATTAGTAGTTGCTTTGAGTCGGTTTGAGTTTTGGTTGGGAGTTTTGTTTTGCGTTTTTGGTTATGTTGTTGTGTCGGAGTTGATTTTGTATGTTTTGCTTTTGTGTATGGGTTGAACTTCGGGGACGAAGTTCTATTTAAGGAGGGAAGACTGTAATACTACGATTTTCTATGTCTATGGGTACTCTATCGAGTGGGGCTTACTCTGTCGAGTAAGTATGTTTTTACGCAAAACAGTAGTCTGCCTGTTGGGTACTCGATCGAGTACGTGTGACACTCGATCGAGTAAGTCCAGTTATACGGGTTTTGCTGGGTTTGACAAATCCCAAGGGCTAGGATCGTCGGATTGTCTTGTTCTTTACGCCGTTGAGATTGTCGTGTCAAGGGTAAGCTTCTTGTATAATTTTTATAATATTTCGTTGTGTTTTCTTAAAGCCCTAATTGGGTAGATTTGGGAGGTTTTGGGTGTATTATGTTGATTAGGTGATAATTATATGAACATGTGTTATAAGAGGAGGATTCGTAGAGGAACATTACTGAATAGCTGCTGTGACGGTCTTGTGGTTGCTATTCAAGGTAGGGTTTCCATTGTTGGTTATTGTTTACATTGTATTGTTAGTGGTTGATCATTGTTGCTTTATATCATATCGGATTTGGTATCTAGTAATTGTTGTGTTATAATGTGGTTAGTTGTATAACTATCTGTGGTTTGCGAGGTGCGTCCTCGGTTGAGTGGAGTCACTTGCGGGAGTGGCTTCACGTCGTTGATTCTCCCCCTGTGGAACCCACCATAGTGGGGATATGCACATTTAAGACCTTGGGTTATCGCTCGGATGAGATGAGCGGGGCTTAGGTGGGAACAGCTACGGTCCCCCATTAGCGGTGTGGAATACTTGTTGCGATGGGTATTCTGGCAGGACTACACACTTTAGCGTGTAGTCAGGTGTGTGGAGGTATGATGGTGATTGGTTGATTGGATTGGATTGTGTTATTGTTTTATGTAAACAGTAACTGACCGCGGTTTAAATGTTTTGAAAACTGTGGTGATCCATTCGGGCATGGTGATCAGTTATTGAGCAAGTATGAGATGATGCACATGGGATAGCTGGGTTTAGTTGCCACGAGATGTCTAGAAGTCTTCTGCTGTGTCTTAAACATTCATTTTATTTAGTTGGTTTGACCGTTTTGAGGAACAGTTGTATTTTCTTTATTAGTTTTGGTTTTGGACTTGTATCACTTTAAATTCATTTATTAAAGTATGTTTCTTTATTGTCTATTTGATATACATTGCCTCGGGTAACCGAGATGGTAGCATTCTCATGCCTTAAGTGGTCCTGGTAAGGCACTTGGAGTATGGAGGTGTTACACTCGATCGAGTGTCACACGTACTCGATCGAGTACCCAACAGGCAGACTACTGTTTTGCGTAAAAACATACTTAATTGACAGAGTAAGCCCCACTCGATAGAGTACCCATGGACATAGAAAACCGTAGTATTAACACTACGGTTTTCTATTCTTTTGGGTACTCTATCGAGTGGGGCTTACTCTGTCGAGTAAGTGAGTTTGATTTACGAAACAGTCTTGTTGTGGGTACTCTATCGAGTAAGGGTGGCACTCAATCGAGTAAGGGTCACTCGATCGAGTAAGTGACTTACTCGATCGAGTAAGTCGGTTCTGCGGGTTGTTTTAGTCGGGTTTTGTTAGTAACGCGTGATGGATATTTAAAGCCTTTCGTCAATTCTTTTTTCACTTTTATCTTTTCTAAAATCTCTCAAAAGAAAAACCAAGTTACGTTACTTTCATCTTCGCGTTGCTATCAAAACCCAAAGGCTAGGGTTGTCAGATCGTCGTGTTCTTTACGCCGTTGAGTTCGTCGTGTCGTGGGTAAGATCCTTGTATAGTTTTTATGCCTTTTCGTTGATTTTGTTTAAAACCCTAATTGGGTAATTTGGGGGTTTTGGGAGTATTTTGATACTAAATGGTGATTGTATGATTGTATATTTGATAGGATGTGATTTTGTAGAGGAACTTTCCTGATTCGCTATTGTGATGATCTTGGTGATTGCTTTTCCAGGTAGAGTTTCCCTACACGGTTATTGGTTACATAATTGTTGGTGATGGTTGTGTTTATTGTTTATCTATAACATGTTGGTTTTGTGTTGGAGTTGTTGTTGCATAATTGATTGTGTAATTGTCTGTGGTTCTGGAGGTGCATCCTCCGCTGAGTGGGGTCACTTGCGGGTGTGGCTTCACGCCCTTGATTCGCCCTCTGTAGAACCCGCCACAGAAGGGGATGTGCATATTAATGAACATGGGTTATCGCTCGGACGAGATGAGCGGGGATTAGGTGGGTACGGCTGCGGTCCCCCACTGGCGGCAAGGAATATCTGTTGCGATGGGTATTCTGGCAGGACTACACACTTTAGTGTGCAGTCAGGTGTGTGGAGTTGTGACGGAGTTTGGGTAATATGTGTGTTGTATCTTATATATTGTGTTTTGTGTAATCAGTAACTGACTCCCTTTAAATGTTTTGAAAACTTTGGTGATCCATTTGGGGATGGGGAGCAGTTATTGAGCAGGTATGAGATGACTTGCACGAGGGATAGCTGGGATGGAGTCATTACATGTCTTAGAGTCTTCCTCTGTGTCATGAACTTAGTTTACTTTTCAGTTGTTTGGTTTTTGAGAACCTTTGTATTGCTTTTACGGTTGGGTTTTGGAATTGTAATCAGTTAAACTATTTCACATATTTAAGTATATTTATTTATGGTCTATTTGATATACACTGCCTCGGGTAACCGAGATGGTAGTATTCCCATGCATTAGGTGGTCCTGGTAAGGCACTTGGTGTATGGGGGTGTTGCAGCGTTTTCTCCCGAGCTCACCCATACCTGAGTAAAACGAAACTCAGCGCGAGTTTCTTATTCATTCAAACACAACCTTTCTTCGTCTTCTTCTTCTTCAACAAAACATACAAAATCATGACCAATTCACATAAAAAATTGATCGGAACTCGCCATAAATCATGAATAATGTAATACCCTCCCCGTTAGGGACCCGTTGACCGCCGTTGACTGACCTTAGACACTTGCCTAGACCTCTGGAAACCTTTTTGCTCGACCTTCCGTAACCATAGCCTTTGGGGATGAGGAGACTCGATGTAGCATAGGCTACTCGATCGAGTGGCTTAGTGAGTCGATCGAGTAGAGGACACTCAATCGAGTAAGTCCCCTACTTGATCGAGTAAGTCGAGTTCAGCGGTAAAATATAAATCGTGAAGTCGTGAACCCAAAATCAGTTTTCATTTCATTTTCTTCTAAACCTAATCGTCGATACATCTCTCTCTTTTACCAACCTTCATCCCTTGGAATCCTTTGAGCTTTGAGACACTATGGAGATGGGAAGCATGAGTCGGGTAGCAGTATTGTCGCCGGAACGCTGAGTATAGGTGAGTCATCATCATCATCATCGTCTTCCTTAGTTTTTGCTGTGGTTGTTATCACGCCCTTGATTCTCCCCTTGTGGAACCCGCCACATGAGGGGATGTGCACATTAATGGACATGGGTTATGCGCTCGATGAAGATGAGTGGGGCTTAGGTGGGAAAGGCTGCAATCCCCCACTGGCGATGTGGCATATCTGTTGCAATAGATATTCTAGCAGGACTTTACCTTCGGGTAGTCAGATGAGTGATGGGTGATTGGAGGTGGTGTTGGGTTTGTGTATGATGTACCTTGTGTTTTGTGTTCTCCTTCAGTTACTGACCTTGTGTGGTGTTGTATGTCTTTCTTCTTGTTATGTGTCTGCCGGGATCCATTATGGTGAGTAGTCAGTCTTAGTAGGTGTTTATATGTGAAGCTTAGTTGGGTGCATTGGAGGGATGAGTTTTTCACCGAGTTCTGGCATGGACTAGTATCACCATAGTTGATAGTTGTTTGTTATCAGTTGTATCTTTCTTTTTGTTAAGTTAAACTTGTAATAAGCTTAAATTGTTCTTTTATTGAGATTTGATATTTACTGTTCCTCGGTTACCGAGAAGGTAACGCCCTTATCTACTGGGGAAGGTCTTGTTAAGGCTTCTTGATAGATGGGGGTGTTACAAAGTGGTATCAGAGCGACGATTTTGGAACCTTTAACCAATAAACCTAATGAACGTTGCAAGTCTAATAAAATGAACCTAGTGTATGTGTGTTGGGAGGCCCTTGATTTGCTTGATTTTGGGTGAGAAGGCGCCCTCATTCCAAAATCATGGCCCCAATATGCTTATGCCAGCTACTCCGAATGGGAATATTGAGTCGAGAATTGTGTGTGTGTGTGTATGTGTGTATAGTGTACGATATGGATATAGGTATATGTGGGCATGAGATGATGTCTTGTGTGTGCAAGTGATAGAATAGGAATATGTAATTGTTTGTATAGTTGTGTATGATTAAGTATATGTTGATGAATGTCGGGATGAGTGGGAAGTATACAAGAGGATATATGGTGACGTGAAAGTTGGTAATGCGTTACAAGTTTGCTATATGTGATAGGTGATGTGAACATGTTATGTAGTGTTGTGGAATTTGATATATGGATAATGTAGAATACCGTTGTGAATATACGTAAATGTGTGAATTATAACATGTGATCGCAGGATTGTATGTGGAATGGCAAGTAATAGAGTAAGGTATGGGTAAGTGGTAGTTGATTTACAGGTTGTAATGTTTGATAAAATAGAATGATCATGTTGTATGGTAAAGTTTGATATGCATAAGTATGAGTAGAATATTGTTATTTTTATTAAAAGATCTGTGAACTAAAGTATGTGATGGCTGGATCGAATTGTATGTTGATTGGAATATAGTAGAATAGGATTTGTAATGTATAGTTACGGTAATCGTGTTATATGCAAGGTAATGTTAATTGATAATAATCGTATGGAAATAATTAGTGACGAGTTCTAAGTATACCTTAGAATCCCAACGAGTTGTTGTTTTGCAGGAACGGTTAATTGAATTCGTAATCCTTTGTTGTTTGTCTTAGTCTTACCCGACCGAGTACGAGTGAGTACTCGACCGAGTAGGCCTTACTTGACCTAGTAGGCGAGTCACTTAATCGAGTACGCTGAAAAATAGAATCGTTGTTTATTCTGCCAAACTGAAACTCGATCGAGTACCCCTAACTCGGTTGAGTAGAGGCTACTCGATCGTGCACCCCAGAAATTCGATCGAGTAAGTCTGCTACAGTACCCGAAATCCTTAAAATTCTTTCGAGAATTTATACCCTCAACTCTCTCATTCTTCTTTCTTATTTCCTAACCTAAATCTCTCTTAAACTTCCGTCCTTACAAGACTTTGGGTGATTTTGTTGTTTGATTCATTCCGCATCTCTTTAATTTCATTCTCTAATCCCATTTGCAACCTAATCAAGGTAAACTTCTACTTCTTTTCTTTGGTTTTTATCAATTTGTAGTAAGTAATAGTGTTGGATTTTCTGAAATTTAAATTTATACCCAAAGTTTTTTCATTATAGTTGTTGGATTTTGGTAACAATCACCTTGAATCATTGTTGTTGATGTTAGAAAGTCAAAATTGGACCGATTTGTGACAATAAGTAACCCAAAATTTCTTGGGTTTGCTCTCAAATTTTGATTTTTGTTCATCTTTTTCATCTTTAAAGGTCGGAATAGAATAGAGAATGCTACTAATATCATGTTTGGTGCTTGATTTTGGTTGATTTCCTCCAAAATTTCATCTTAAAACTCCATCTTAAAAGTGTCCAAAACTGAAATTTGCGTCAATTTTTGGTGATAATAATCAACTTGTGAAGTTTATTTTTTGAGATTAAGGTCCAATTACTCCTACTAATTGTGAAAACTTGATGTTTTGAAGATTTAAAACCATCTTTTTAAAAAATTACAAGAGTAAAGGGAAGTGGAAAATTCTTGTTTTGTCTCAAAATCTTACATGTTTCGGCGAGTAAATCCACTCTACTCGTTGGTTTTCTCCACATGAGTCCTTTGGAAAGTTTACTTTGATTATTTAAAACCCGACGTGTGTGGCTAAAACCATGTTGAAATAGATGCCGAGAGCTGCAGCTGCAACCTGCCAGCAAGAGATCACGAGCCGCTGGGCCTGAGGTAGGAGAGGGAAGTCAGGGTCCTACTGTTCCACCAGTCCCTGACTACCCTATGGTCATCTTTGTTGATTTTAAGTTAAGATATGCCTTTGTAGAGTTGAAGAGTCGTCGCATGAGACCTACTAGGTGCATCAACACGAGTATTTTGGAGGACCTGAAAATAGAGGTAGATGTCAGGCACATCTTTGAGATACTGGCGTTGGAGGGGTTGTATCACCTAAGGAAACACTCTTATCCATTTCTGACCTTAGAGTTTATGAGTTCCTTCACTTATGCTATGGTCGAGAAGACAGTAGAGTTTCGTTTGATGAACACTAGCTTTTACCTGACCATGGACCAGTTCATCGATCACCCGAGGCTTTCGCGAGCCAAGAAGGGATATCTTAGAGATGTCCCGACTGAGTGTGGTGCCAGCAGCTACATGCCTTGTTTCACTGATAGGCCTGCTCCTACTTCATGTAACATGTTGATTAATAACGTTCAACATGTTACTTTGAAAATCATTCTCCGAGCCCTGACCTGTTTACTTTATGATAGGAAGGATGTGAGCAAGCTCAACTCAGATGAGATTACGTTGTTGGTCGCCTATCTGAACCCCACCTGAGTGCAGCGCGTTGCTTACAGTGCCCCGGCCATTCTGTGTGCCAGTTTGGCCTCGATGGCCGAGTCTCCGACCCGTTACCTCAGTTATGGTGCTATTGCCACCTGTCTAGCATAGAGGTTGACTAGCTTTGAGGCCTCTTCCGCTCTCAAACCTTTTGTTTTGGTTTTTCCCAATATGAACAGGGTTTACTTCATTGCTTAGAAGTTGTTGAGGGTGTTGGATGATGGTAAGTTAGCTTGGAGGGTGAGAGGTAGGAGTTGGATGAGATTAACCGACCCGGACCATCTTCTAGTGACTGAGCAGTTGACTGTGGTTGTGGTTGCATCGGACTCAGATGAGGATGAGCCCGGCCCTACCCGTCAGACGTATCTGATCCTAGAAGTCCTTTTGGAGAATAAGCCTGAGCCGGTCGGGGGAGACCAGGCTAGACCAGAGGACCAGGTACCTAGGGTGGGGAGAGGCCCCATAAGAGTGAGAGAGTTGGTCGGAGAGTCCCGGCCAGTGCAGCTCGGTCCACCGCGGTACCAGTATCCTAGCTACCCTTCTTCTTTTAGACCCCAGATGCTGGTGAGTGAGCTCACGGAGAGGGGGTCCATCTCTTTGGTACTTCAAAACCTCCAAGAGATAGCCTATGTACAGGGTAATGGAAGCAACTTGGCCGATCCTGTTTGGTGGAGAGGTGTGGAGAATGATACCGGCGTCTTTTATTCCTACGGAGTCGACGCGGCTACATGGGGAGAGCCCACGAGCTACCCGTATGGGTTCCTTGTACCATGGAGAGCAGGAAGAGACCCCGACACGGGAGCGACCACAGGAGGAGGCACGTCAGGCGCCGACACATCAGGAGGAGGATGTTCGAGGTGCCGACATCAAATGATTTCTTGTTGGTGTTGTTTAGCGGACTTATGTTATTTGTTACACTGTTTTGATCATACTTGGATTCATTTTTGCTTTGTAGTTGGCCATAAGGCCGTATTTTGTGGGATTTCGGAACTTGTTATACAGGTATGTGATGTCGGGGACGAAACCCCGGAGATTGTTATATTTTCTTGGCTTAACGTTGCATGTGGAGGGCAATCTGACCTGCAGTTACTCGATTGAGGGCCCTCAACTCGATCGAGTACCTGATGTGGACTATTTCGGGAGTGTTATGACCTCTAGGTACTCGATCGAGTAGCCTACCCTAGACTCGATCGAGTAGCCCCAACCCCTCCTCCCCCGTTGTGCTTTTAATCCGCTCCTATGTAATGGTTGGCATCATGAGAGTACTTTGTTGATAAAATATTTCGTTCTCATGGCTTTTAATCATGTTCTTATGTTTTATATTGCACTAAATGTGATATCAAGGCGGTTTACACTAGTCTTAATCCTATGTACTTAACTAAATTTCTTGTGTATCATTTTAAACGGTGGTTAAGTTTATGTCGTTGTCGGTAATGATTTCAAAGATAGCGATGTCGAATAATCATGTTTTCGTAATGTCACGTAAACATTTAAGTTAATTTCCGCATATATTGGCTTAGTATCGCTGCGCATAATTTAATCATATGGTGTATGTTATTTTCATTAGATGTCTTCACATGAACACATGTTCTACGAGTAATGTCACAGAGAGTTATATTGTAACTCTTGGCTTTCATCTTTTGTATGATCATAATCCGTCTTGAAGGTGAACTTCGGGGACGAAGTTCCTTTTAAGAGGGGAAGAGCAATGTCGCATGACAAAAATGTCAAAATATCGCGTTTTGAGTAATTTATTGGTAAAAGCTTACTATGTTGTACTCCATTTTGTTAAATAAATTTTAAACTTTGGTTGCTGGAAAGTAATGTAAGTAATTGTTAAGTAAAATTTATTAAGTAATTAATTTGTTGTGCAATATAAGTGTTGCATGAGAAAAATGTCAAAATATCGTGTTTTGAGTAATTTATTGGTAAAAGTTTACTATATTGTACTCCATTTTGTTAAATAAAATTTAAACTTTGGTTGCTGGAAAGTAATGTAAGTAATTGTTAAGTAAAATTTATTAAGTAATTTATTTGTTGTGGAATATAAGTGTTGTATAAATAATTTAAGTGGGTGTTGAATCATTTATCAAATATTTGGTTGATAATTTACTGTATATTGGATGTTAATGATTAATTGTTGGATGAGTAAGTAGAGTGTTCGTGCCAAATATGTATGATATGTATGGTGTATGGAGTGGTGCGGTGTTAAAATTTGGTTGGTAAAATAGAAGTAACAGTGTGTGATAGTGTGTTTTTTGTGTGTAATACGTGGTTGGTGACTCGGAGGGAAGTTGTGTTTAATGGTAGTGTTCGCAGAAGTAGATGATGATGATGAGTAGTCGGGTTGGGCAGTTGGGTGGTAGGTGGGGGAATGGTTAAAATTGTTCTTATCAGGGTGAGTTGACGTCGGTTACCTTTGTTCATGTTACACCTTGAGTTGTGGGAGACGATGAGTTGAACTTCGAGGACAAAGTTCTTTTTAAGTGGGGGAGACTGTAATACCCGCCCCGTTGACCGTCGTTGACTGACCTTAGACACTTGCCTAGACCTCTGGAAATCTTTTGGCTCGAACTTACATTACCATAGCCTTTGGGGATGAGGAGACTCGATCTAGCGTAGGCTACTTGATCGAGTAGCTTAGTGACTCGATTGAGTAGAGGCCACTCGATCAACTAAGTCCCCTACTCGATCGACTAAGTCGAGTTCAGCGGTAAAATATAAATCATGAAGTCGTGAACCCAAAATCACTTTCATTTCATTTTTTCCTAAACCTAATCATCATTAAATCTCTCTCCTTCACAAACCTTCATCCCTTGGAACCTTTTGAGCTTTAAGACACTATGAAGATGGCAAGCATGAGTCGGGTAGCGGTCTTGTCGACAGAACGCTGAGTATAGATGAGTCATCATCATCATCATCATCATTGTCTTCCTTAGTTTTGGTTGTGGTTCTGATTGGTAGTAATAGGGTTTGTCATACTTTTTGTAATAGGTGGTAATGGTGGTTGCTTGTCGTCATACGGTCGTATGCGATGTTGCTGCTGATCGCTAAAGGTAAGTTTTCCTACTCAGTACTGTTGATTTGTTTGGTATGTCGGTTGTGTTGATTAGTTGGTATTGGTATTATTGATAGTGTAATTGGTTGTTGTTGTTGTTGTCTGTGGTCCGTGAGGTGCGCCCTCGGCTGAGTGGAGTCCCTTGCGGGAGTGGCTTCACGCCCTTGATTTGCCCCTTGTGGAACCCGCCACAAGAGGGGATGTGCACATTAATGGACATGGGTTATGCACTCCATGGAGATTAGTGGGGCTTAGGTGGGAAAGATTGCGGTCCCCCACTGGCAGTGTAGAAGATGTGTTGCGACGGATATTCTGGCAGGACTTTACCTTCGGGTACTCAGATGAGTGATGGGTGATTGGAGGTGGTGTTGGGTTTTGTATGCTATAGCTTGTGTTATGTGTTGTCCTTCAGTTACTGGCCTTGTGTGTTGTTGTCTGTCTTTCTTAATGTTATGTGTCTGTTGTGATCCATTATGGTGAGCAGTCAGTCTTAGCAGGTGTTGATATGTGAAGCTTAGCTGGGTGCATTGGAGGGACGAGTCTTTCACCGAGTCCTAGCATGGAGTAGTATCACCGTAGTTGATAGTTTTTTGTTATCAGTTGTATCTTTCTTTTTTGTTAAGTTAAAATTGTAATAAGCTTAAATTGTTCTTTTATTGAGGTTTGATATTTACTGTTCCTCGGTTACCGAGAAGGTAACGCCCTTATCTACTGGGGAAGGTCTTGGTAAGGCTCCTTGGTAGATGGGGGTGTTACAAAGTGGTATCAGAGCGACGATTTTGGAACCTCTAAGCAATGAACCTAATGAACGTAGCAAGTCTAATAAAATGAACCTAGTGTATGTGTGTTGGGAGCCCCTTGAATCGTTTTTTTATTGACGTTTGATATTTACTACTCCTCGGGCAAACGAGATGGTAACGCGCTTATCTGCTGAGGAAGGTCTTGTTAAGGCTCCTTGGTAGATGGGGCTGTTATAACTAATCCAGGTATGCATCCCGTCTTTGTTTTATTTTGCATTTGTAGCTTGAATTAGGATAGAAAATTAGGGTTTTATGCCCCAAATCACTCGAAAATTTGGGGGTTCCATCCCAAATGAATTTGTTCCTTGAAATTGACATTAGAAATGCGTAATTGACCATGCTAGGAGCATAACCATGTATTCATTTTCAATTTTCGTTGAGTTTTGATGAAATGAGACCAAAATGAGACAATCTTTTGCTATACTGCTTCAAGTGGCTCGAAAATGGCCTTAAACTAGTCGGTTTTTATAAAACTTGATGTTTTGGAACCCTTGGATGAAGGGAAAACTTGCTAACATGTCGGAATTTTAGTTTGTGACAGGTCTTCCGGGACACTTTTTGCATGGACTTAGGTTTCTAGGAATGAAATGCTGTCGAAATTTCAGATTGTGCCCATGACTAAGATAGGTTTAGACATGTAGGAACGTAACGTTATCACATGTGTTGACTTTCTTGATCGTAATGAAATAAATGGCTTGAAAAGACGACTTAAAATGGCCTCTATATGCTTTGGTTTGCTCTTTTTGCAGAGGACTTACCTCCTACCTCGGGACGAGACCCCATGGATGTGGATATCGATCCCTTTACGGCCATAATGTTTCATTTGGGGGCCGCGGAGCAGATGGAGAAAGAGGAAGAGGCGGCCAAAAGGGTCACTAGGAGGAGAAGAGGGCGTCAGCTTGTGCTTGCTCCTCAGTTGGCCGATAAATGGGATGGTCGGCATCTCATTTGGGCAGCAGAGAGCCACTTGTCGTTCCGTACAACAAGAAGCATGGTGAGCTTTCAATCTGGTCTTGTATTGTATCGAGTCTTTCTTTATATTTTATCTGCTTTACTTAGCTTAAGAGCTAATGAATCTTTGGAAGCGCAGGAGGCCAGGAATATGAGGTCGTTTTCTGGGTATACGACTATGATGGATGCCTTCGAGAAGTTGTCAAAGGAGGAGAAAGCGATCATCGATCGTGGAGCCTTTGGAGCTTTGGTAAGAGTCTGGCGTGAGATCAAGGGGAAGAAGATTCGGGCCAACATGATCCTAATTCGAGCTTTCCTTGATCTCTTCTAAGATACGACCTCAACTTTTCACATGCCCTTTGGAGAGGCCGAGGTTACTTTGGAGGACTACGGCATGATCTTCAGCCTACCTTGTGGAGAGGAGCCGATGGTGTGGCATATGACCGCCATGAGAGAGGATTCAGCTGAGGCTAGGGGCTTGATCGGCTGGAACCTGGCCAAGGGTGCGGCTAGGGTACCCAGCCTAGTTCCGAGTTCTTACTTCAAGGATTACTTTGACGGTAAGACTCCGACGAGGATGCAGATGACTGCAGGTGGTAGTATGGTGTCTCCTCCATCATGTACAGCTAAGCAGCGAGCCCGACTGTGGCTCTGGTGGTTTCTGTCTTTGATCTACTTTTGAGACAAGGGGAGAGGCTATCGACGAAGCTCCTTCCTTGTCTTGCTAGCCTGAGTAGCCAGATCGTCTGGAGAGGGTTACTCTTAGCTTCGCGGTCCTCATAGGTACATAAAGGCCATGGTTCGTCCTCATCTGATGGAGAAGGGGACTTGTCCTGCTACTGTCTGTCCAGGTCTCATTCTGGAGGTATGAACATTCCTTTACTTCTCTTTTATTGGATAAATTTAGAAATGATGGATCGCTTTATAAATAAAAGATAATTTAGAAAGGAAACGAATAGAAAATAAAAGATCATTTGAAATAAATTTGAATAGGAAGTGATTGATAATGAAATATCATTTTGAAATGAGAGACGTATGGTTTGAAGAATTGAAGTGAAGTAAATGATAGATCACTTTGAAAAGATGAATTTTCGGGATATTTTTAATCAAATAAAGGATTATTTTGAATGAACGGCCATAGACGATTATTCCTGACAAAATGAATGATCATTTCTTCTTTTCAGGCATGGGTACTCGTACTTCGTCGGCTTTGGTCCTACGAGAGAAGCGGATGAGGCGAGGGAGTACTCCGCGGTTAGAGACTGGATCATGTGTCGGCGGAAGAGCCGGCGGTCTTCTTACGACACTTGTAGGAGGGGTGTCAATGTTGTGCAGCTTGATAGTGTAATCACTTTTTCGTACTTCTGATTTTATTTGCTTTTCTTGATTAGTAGTGATCATAGGAATGACCCCTGGTATCCATTTTAGTGGGTGTCGAGACCCTGGGAGGACTTTGTTGGCGCTCCAAGTTTCGTAGATGACATTCTTCGACCTAGGAGTTCGACCCTGTGTCGCCATTTTGGCAAAACCCACCTTGCCTTGCAAGAAGGCATCCTTCCTCATGGTTGTCTTGTTCTGAGTTGAAGGGGCGGAGTGAGACCCACTAAATGTCTCATGTCGGCTATATTAGTAGGTTAGTTTAAATAAGGGTCCTAGTTTTACCACCTCTTTACTCGGGACGAGCAAAGGTTCAGTTTGGGGATATTTGATGTGACCAATATTTGAGCATATTTAGTCCCCGAATTAGCCTCGTTCCTATGCTTTTTAGTGCATATTTGGGTCATTTACTATCTTTAGTCCTTTATTTTGCATATTCATTGAGGTTTTGTTCCCTTGGTAGGAGAGGAGTGCATACCTTGCATTTTCATGGCAAAATAAAGCTAAGTTGATCGAATCTAATGACCAATCATCAAAGTGAAGACAAGACTAGAAGGCCTTTGTAAATAATGTAGTATATGGGAAATGATGAAGAAGATCCTTCCATCTCCAACAAGATCCCGGAGGATTGTTGGAAGAAGGAAAGAAGGAAAGAAGAAAAAGCTCACTGGACTGGAATCCGCTCGTCCCAGCATCCGGACGCTCGTCCAAGAGCCACAATCCGAGCGACCCACCTGCCTGGCCGCTCGTCCAAGAGCCACAATCCGAGCGTCCCACCTGCCAAGCCGCTCGTCCACCGCCTGCACAATCCGCTCGTCCCGACCTTTTGGACGCTCGGATTGTTCTCCAGTGCAGCCCGACTTCTTCTTGTTATACTCGGGATGCGCATATTTTCGAAAGACTAGCAAAAAGGGGACTCACATATTTCTTCGAGAGGAGCATTTCCTCCACTTTTCTTAAGGACTTAATCGTCATTTAAGCCCTTAGTAACCCTAACTTGTGCACCTAATCCCCATTATAAATACCCCATTATACTAATTAGATTATCATGTTCTTCTTATCAATCTTTAGTGTAGTCTATATTATTCTAATCTCTCTTTAATCTTGTAATCAACTTTTAATCAAGTATTAATACAAATCTCATTTCCTTAAATTCTCTATTGTTCATCCTTTATTTTGGGTAATTGAAAATTATTTGGGGTTATTTGGAGGATCGACAACCTTCCAATCATTCATCAAGTACTTCTATTATTCTTTGCTTATTATTTTGGAATCATCATTAGGTATAATTCTCTTAATCCCTTTTTAATTATTGTTAACCATCTTTATTTATTTATCATGTTTTGCTTTGTTGATATGATTGACAACCTTGTTAACATGTTAAACTTGATAATGAGTGAGTAGTTTCTTTAACTAGGGTTAATGGAGAATTAGGGGAAACCAACATGGTGGATGATTCATGCTTTATCTAATATGTTCACATAATTTATTTGCTTGCTTGTTGTGATCTCAACTTTTGCACATGTTATGTTTGATGAAATGCGAGCCTATGAATCCTTGCATTTTTTACCCATCACTTACCTTTTCAATGAGACTTGTAAGACATAAACCAACTCGAGTCTCATTAGACCATGCATATAGTTGAATAGGGAGGATTAAGTCGACTTGTAGGTGTTGTACAATCTAATCGATTCGGCTCCGGGACCCAAACCTTCCTAGGATTGTAAGATATAAACCAACTCGATCCTATCACAATAATAATTGCTTGCTTATAATTTGAGAATATGTTTGTATGATCAATTCCCATGAATCCCCTATGAATCCATGACACCGTAGTGCTTTTAATAAATTGTTTACACCTCTTTTTAATCATCTTGCTTGTTTAATTTTATTGTTATTTAGTTTAGTGATCTTCTTATCTCAACCCAAATTGTGACACTCTTAGACACCACTACTTGCAATCGAAAATCCTACATCAATACCCGTCCTTTGGGATCCGACCTTTACTTGCCTCTTTACTAATAGTAGAGTTGTTTGTGAAGATTATAAATATCATTTTGGTCTAGGTACTCCTAACGAAAAGTAACCGAAATCTAAGGTAAGAAAGCGACCGACCAATATGTTAGATAGAAAGGAGTAGCCCTAGTGGACATCTTGACTGAGGTTCGATATCCCATAATGCAAATGGTAACTTCTTAGGCCAGTCTCAATAGTTGTCGATCATTTTATTCAGGATTTTGACGACATTCTTGTTTGCTGCCACTACTGCACCATTAGTCTGAGGTCGATAGGGCGATGTGATGATGCTTGATTTTGTGCTTGGCTAACAACTGTTCGGTTTCAGCTTGAAAGTGGGACTTGTTAACGCTGATTATCTCTTGTGGAACCCATATCGATAGACGATATTGGTTTGTATGAAATTAACCACATGTTTGGATGTCAGAGCAGTATAGGATGCTGCTTCTACCCATTTCGTGAAGTAGTCAATGGCTACCAAAATGAAACAACGACCACCCGTCCTAGCTGGAGTGATCTTCCCTATGATGTCAATTCCCCAAGTACAAAACGACCAAGGAGATGTCATCGTGAATTGTAGAGATGGTGGGACGTGTTGTACATTCCTGAAGATCTGGCAATTGTAGCAATGCCTTACGTATTTGATGCAATCTGTCTCCATCGTCGTCCAATAGTATCCTAGATGCATGATTTTCTTTGCCATCATGGGACCACTCATATAAGGACCACATTCTCCATCATGGACTTCTTCCATAACTTTCTTTGCTTTTGAATGATCAAGGCAAAGCAAAATGATGCCTTGTGGCGTTCTCTTGTATAACTCCCATTGATTTAGGACATATTGAGATGCTAATAAACGAATCACTTGTTATCCCTTCTTATCTATTGTGGGTGGGTACGCGTCGTTGAGCTTGTAATTCAAAATGGCTTCATACCAAGGCTTCTCCTGATTTTCATTTTCATTGGTAAGACAATGTACATAAGTTGGTTCGGACCATC
The DNA here is from genome assembly GCF_048544455.1 of Silene latifolia. Classification (NCBI taxonomy): domain Eukaryota; kingdom Viridiplantae; phylum Streptophyta; class Magnoliopsida; order Caryophyllales; family Caryophyllaceae; genus Silene; species Silene latifolia. The sequence continues at coordinate 66,972,360 of NC_133533.1, read as the reverse complement.
GTTGAATGCGTAGTGACATTTCTATCATGCTGTCGGGCATGTTGATCAAGGATGCAAGTTTCGCAAGAGCGTCTATAAACTTATTTTTTTTTGAGGTAGATGTAAGTAAACCACTTGGTCAAAGAATTTAGCCACTTGATATGGAGCAAGACTTTCACTCCGGATTTTTCAAGATCCAGTAATTTGATTGTTGATTAAAGACGAATTGCCATGAACTCGAAGTCTCTTGATGCCTAAACCGACTGTTGCTTGTAAACCGATGAGACAGGCCTCAAATTCCGCCACGTTATTAGTCACCTCGAAGTCGAGTTTGAGATAAATTTGTGTATGCTCACCTTCAGGACAAATGAGCAACACTCCTATACCATACCCTCTTAGATTGGAAGCCCCATTGAAATAAAGGTCCCATGATTCTATATTGGTGTGTAGAATATCTTCATCTGGAAATGACCATGTATCTATTACCTAGGTATCATGAATTGGGTTGTCTGCAAAGTATTCAGCTACTGCTCGTCCTTTAATGACCTTCAGAGGTACATAATTGATATTGAACTCTGAGAGCATCAAAATCCATCTTGCCAAATGTCCTTTTAAGACAGGATTTTCAAAAATTTATTTGATAGGGTCTATCTTTGAGTACACCTTGACGGAATAGCTAAGCATTAATGGCGTAGCTTATTGGTTGCCCACACAAGAGCGAGGCATGTCTTTTCAAGTGGTGTATACTTACTCTCATATTCCAAGAACTTCTTGCTAAGGTAGTAGATAACTCTTTCTTCTATCCCGATAACCTCTGCGAGCATAGCCCCCATGGCCGTTTATATGACTGTGAGGTACAGAGATAGGGGCTGGTCTTTCTGTGGTGGTATTAAAATAGGTGGCTTGGCCAATATCTCCTTGATCATGTCAAATGCTTTTTGACAATCGTCATCCCACAGGGCGTGGTCTTCTTTCTGGAGCTTTATAAATATAGGTTCGCAAATCATAGTGAGCTTTAAAATGAAATGGCTTATGTATTGCACCTTGCCCAGGAATCCTCGAACTTCCTTTTCTCTCTACTGCTGTGGCATCTCGATTAGAGCCATGATCTTTGATGGAACAATCTCTATTCGTCTGTGACTGACTATATATCCCAATAGATTGCTAGATGTAACTCCGAATGCGCATTTTTGAGGATTAAGTCTCATGTTGTACTTGCACAATCTGAGAAAGAACTTGCGAAGGTTGGCGATATGACCTTGTTTATCCTTAGATTTGACAATCATGTCATCTACATATACCTCTACTTCCTTGTGCATCATATTGTGCAACAGGGTAGTCACAGTGCATTGATATATCGCTCCAGCATTGATTAATCCAAACGGCATTACGATGTAGCAATAAGTACCCCGACTGAGTGATGAACGCCGTTTTATGCATATCTTCTTCAGCCATTTTGATTTGATTATATCCCGTATATTCATCCATAAAAAAAAGGAGTTCCTGATCTCCCGTATTATCTACTAGTATGTCTATGTGTGGGAATGGGAAATCGTCTTTTAGACTGGCCTTGCTTAGAACTCTGAAATCAACACAAACCCGGATTCGCCCATCCTTCTTGGATTCGGGGACTATGTTAGCCACCCAGTCTGAGTACTTGGAAACTTTGATGAACCCGGCTTTGAATTGCTCGTCCACTTCCTCCTTAATCTTGAGAGCCCATTCTATTCTCATTCGGCGAAGTTTTTGCTTTACGGGTTTGAAACCGGGCTTAATTGAGATTCGATGTTCTGCAATATCATAGTCTATCCCTGGCATACTCTTCTAGGACCAAGCGAAAATGTCTTTGAATTCGTGAAGAATGTCGATGAAACGAGCTCTTTCATTTGGGTCTAGGGTTGTCCCTATCCTAAGTTCTTAGGGTTCTAAATATGTCTCTACGTTGATAGGTTCAGTGTCATCTATAACTGGCGCCCCTTCCCCTCCTCTAGTATTTCTTTAATTATGTAGGGAGGTAATTTGATTGAGTCTGGGTCAGGATCATCCTCAGTATCATCATAAATAGAATTGCAATCAAGACAACATGAAGAGTAAGCAGAATCAGATTTATTCATATTAATGTTGGAAAATAGCTGAAACAAAGAAGCCATCTACGCAGTAGTCAGTGGCGGCAAAGGGATAGTGGCTGTGGCATTCCCCGAGCTACTGTTAATAGATGATGCTAAACTAGAAGAGATGATTGGATGAGGAGTGACAACAGGAGGAGACTCTCTAATGACTTCCTTAGACTTAGACTCAGTTTATGACTCCGACTCCGACTCAGATTCGAACTTGTCATCTTCTTGTTCTCATTTGAACATCTCTCCTTCTCCAGTTATGAGCTTGAAGAGCCTTCCCTGGTTATTGGTCCATTTGATTGATTTTCTCCATCCTCTCTACTGATTGGCTAGATTTGCATCAGTGATGAGCGATGCAGGGTTGAAATGGTCATCCCGTAATATCATGGTAATAATCTCATCTTGGGCTGCCTTAATAAATAGATCTTCTCCAAAAAAAAGGCTAACAGATTGTTCGTCGAGGCAAGGTGTCGGATGATTTTTAACGGTATGAACCGTTTCTTGAGGAAAGAAACAGCAATCATGCAACAGTTCGATTCCAGCTAACTTGTTACCTTTGAACATCCAAGGTTCAGGAAACCCGTGAAAAGATTCATGGTCTCCTTCTTTGACGAAGTACCCATTTAGTGTAGGGTGATATGGTCGCATTTGGACACCTCGATGTTTGCGATCGTGAACTTGAGCGAGCATTTCGAATGCTTCATATATTGTAGGCTTGTATCCCAATCCTAGTAGTATATTCTGGGAGTGTCCTTCTTTGAATGGTGGGAAGGTGCTGTTCCGGATAGGGTTTAGTGGCATGCCTCGGAAGTATCCTTGGAATTTGAGTATATGGTTCACCACTAGGTTAGAATATGGGTTGAAGTATAGAGGTGCCAATTCACTTTCTACAAGGCTAATGATCAGGAATCCTCCTAACTTGTGCACTGGATCTGATATGACTTGATTGTTGGAAATTTTCTCGATTACTGCTTTGATAGGTGACGAAGTGATCGTCACTACTCGACCATCTGAAGGGGTCTTGATCTTTTGATGAAGTGTGGATGTCACAGCTGTGGAAGCGTGAATCCATGGCCTCCCTATGAGTATGTTAAAAGACTCCTAGATGTCTACTATCTGGAAATTGGCCTCTCTTTCGATTGGTCCAGTGGTATAGTAAGATTAATAAGGCCTATCTCTTTACGCCGCGTCCCGTCGTATGCGCGAACACCTTGGTTAGTCGGGATCCAATCTGACACTTTCATGCCTAACTTGTAAGCTGTTTTCAGTGGTATGACGTTGACTGCGGAGCCATCGTCTACAAATGTCATGGATACATTCTTTTTAAGACATGGGACCGTGATATACAAGGTTAGATTGTGAATGGCGCCAAAAGGTGGAAAATCTTCATCTGAGAAAGTAATTGGGTTACTTAGCTTGATTGATTCATGGAGGACTAGGTTGACCACATTGTTAGGAGTAGAGTTATGTGCTATGTTGATCTTAGCCAACGCTTGTAGTAAAGCTTGGCGATGTGGAAATGAACTAGCAACTAGTTACCAGATTGAAAGACCAACCTTTTTCTTCTGTAGTTGCTTTATTAGGTAGTCAGTGACGGAATCCTCATTGTTCTCTGTTGGAGATGCGACATTCATATTGGTAGCTGAATTATTTGTTGCACTGGGGTGACATTTTGATATGGGTGACCAGATCGAGTATGATGATCCACGTCAAGATCTTCCAAGGTTTTGACTAAAGGATGTTCTTTGAGATAAACATCTTCGTCATCGTCTGTCCAAACGCCGTTGATAGTGTTGAGCTCTTTCAAGCGCAAAATTTCTGATGTGACCCTTAATTGCGCACATTTAGTCCCTTATTTGAACCTATTTTGCAAACTAATATAGCACTTCATGACCATTTTATCCGTCAATTCCTTCCAATTTCGCTTTCCTATTGCATTGTATATGTCTTGTAGGAAAGAAGATAATGAGGCGGAATTCCCATCCCCCGTGCATATTTGGAAGCTTGTTGACGATCCTAGATGGACTAGTATGAAGAGGAGGCAATAACGATGACCGACGAAGTAAAAATAAAGAGTATACACAGATCATAGGCCTTGAAGCAAGAGGATAGAAGACTGTGCTGAAATCCGAGCGTCCTGCACACAAAATGAGCGGGTTGCAAAGACCAAAATCCGAGCAGCCCGATAATGAGACTAGCGGATCATTGACTCTTGATCCAAGCGTCTCCCCCCTTTGCCCGGGCGGATTCCCAGGCAGACTGGCCGTGCTCCGAGCTGATCCGAGCGGATCGTGGTAGGACTAGCAATGTGATATGCGCATTTCCTTCGGGACTTGCATCTCCCTACTCAACACTTAGCAATGCTTTTACTAATCTACCCATGCTTAAGCTAATGATGTACCACTATATATACTTCATTTGTAATAATCAAGAGAGGAAGCCCTCTTAGAAGAGGCAATTCTTCCATAGATTAGATTAGGAGTAGATTAGAATAGATGAATCTCAACCATTCCACAAAATTACACATTAATCTGTCCTTAATTATTGTTCAAGTTATTTATTATTATTGGATAATTGAAGATTATTGGGTTATTATTGGAGAATTGACAACTCTTCATCAATCAATCAAGTTTTCTTCTATTATTCTTTGCTTTATTATTTGGATCATCTCATATAGGTATAATCCCTTTTACTCTTGTTTAATTATTGTTAATCACATCATTTATTCATCATGTTTTGCTTTGTTAGTATGATTGACAACCTTATTAACATGTTAATCTTGATCATGAGTGAGTAGTTTCCTTAGCTAGGGTTAATAGGGAATTAGGGGAAACAAACTTGGGGAATGATTCATGCTTAATCTAACATGTTTTCATAATTAAATTGCTTGCTTGTTGTGATTTCAACTTGTACACATGTTATGTTTGATGAAATGCGAGCCTATGAATCCTTGCATTTTTTACCCATCACCTATCTTTTCAATAAGCCTTGTATGCTTATACACCAACTCGAGCCTCATTAGACCATGCATATAGTTGAATAGGAAGGATTAAGTCGACTTGTAGGTGTTGTACAATCTAATCGATTCGGCTCCGGGACCCAAACCTTCTTAGGGATTGTAAACTTATACACCAACTCGATCCCATCACACCAATAAGTGCTTGCTATATAATTGAGAACATGTTTGTATGATCAACTCCCATGAATCCCCTATGAATCCATGATATCCTAGTACTTTGTTTTTTATTTACAACCTTCCTATTGTTACTTGTTTCACTCTATTGCTTGCATTAGTCTAGAACACAACTACAAATCCAAATCAATTATGACACTAGCATAAATTGATATAGATGGACTTAGAACCCAAAGCACACCGTCCCATGGATCGACCTCGACTTAACCACTAACTAGTTGTTTGTTGAGAATATAAATGTGTTTGATTGAGAGCCCCAACGACAATCTCCATCAAAATGGCGGCGTTGCCGGGGACGGTGTTATGTGATTAGGTTCTTCTTTGTTTGTCTATTTTAATTTTGCTCTAACCTTGAGGAACTTGTTCCTCAAGGATCGTTCTTACCGTCTTTGTGTAGTTTCCTTGGTTGTAATTGTTTCCATATCTTAGCTATGATACCTCAAGACTTGATACATGGAGTATGTGGTGGATCTTTTGAGTTTGACTACAATGGGTATGTGGAGTTTGAGGAGCAAGTCAACACAAACCTGCCTTACAACTCATACAATGAAAATCCTTACTACCACATCCAATATCCACAACAATCACCCTCCCAATACCCACTTTGAAACCAATTCTAAATACCACAATACAACCGCTTTCATACCCACCCACGACAAGAAGATGAGTCCATTCAAAATGTGATTCTCCAAATGATGGGAGATCAACAAAACTTCTTCAAACAAATGCTAGAGGAAAGCCAAAATAGGGACGATGTTCTTCGAGGCATTGTTACCCAAGGTGAGAAGTTGGAAATTCGAATTGCCCAAATAAAGGCAACCCAAGCAACCACTCCTCACGAACCTTTAAGCATTGACCATGAATGTGAATTTGAGGTAACGACCTTTGATATGAAAGATGAGAAGTGAGAAGAGCCAATCTCCTTGAGCTCTTGTGAGTATGAAAGTGTGGCATTTGATGAGGAAGATATTAGGTTGAGTAAGCCAAATACTCTTAGCCATTGTGAGTATGAGGGTGTGTCTTTTGATGTGAACATTGAGGTGTTGGAGAAAGAGTTAATGAGGAGGAGTGAAGCCCCCATTTATGATTCTTATGAAGAAAGCGATGATGACAAGTTTATGGAAGAAGCTCATGAAGAATATGTGTCTTGCATGGACCTTTGGAATAAGGGAGGGGAATGGACTTGTGGAATCACCTTACTTGAGGAGCCCATCCTTGAGAAATTCGAGATATCATATCATGAAGAAAATGACCATCCCCGCTATTACCTATGAAGACCATTTCACACCCACCATGGAACCTATGATTGTTGGAGATGATATGGTGGATGTTCTCCAAAAACTCAAATCATCATATAAAGGTTACTTGGTGGAAAAGCTCCAGAACAAACTTGCTAATGAACTTACTTGTGGAGGTCTGGCATCCACAATTTCAACTCCCAAAGTGTCCGGTCATCAAAGTTATGAGAATTATCTTTCTACCTTGGGAGGATTGAATAATCAAAGAGCTATCGTCATCACCGAAACTAGAAGAGAAGTTGGTAAGTGGAAGTCTCCGGACAAAAATGAGCCATACTTCATTCCTTATGTTGACAAGAATCATGGGCATGTCGGTTTGAAGCATTGCAAACATTCAAGTGCCAAGGGCAAAGTAAAAGAAAGAATGAACGACAAGTTCCCTTGGCCAAGCTTTATTTTGAATTGGAGCAAGCCATACTTATGCTTATTTGGAGATTGTTCGCAAGCCTTTGATCTTCTTCTAAGAGCCTTGAGCTCTATGGACAAAGATTTTCTACACTTCAAACTAGTTTGGTGGAGTCCTATCTCAAACAACCATTTGTAATATATTCCTTTCCTATAATCTTCACATTGTATAATATTGTATATACCCTTATATTTCTTGCATTTTCCTACATGAGAGTAATGAGAGAGGGTTGCTTACCCATTTGTTGAGCATATTTTCAGAAAAAGATATGAAGGAATTAAAAAAGGGTGCAAGGGAAAGAATTCGAATGAAAGAAATGAGGGATTGACGAAGGACGGCACGAGACGCTCGTCCCGACAACAAGAAGCTCGTCTAGAGCCTTGCTTCAAGCAAAAATCAGCACTGTGTAAGAATCCGCCCGGATTGTGTAGGAAACGCTCATCTCAAAAGAATCCGCTCGGATTGGCCTTGGAATGCTCGTCACGGGAAGTGCTTTAGGAACATTTCTATACTGGATAAGAATCCGCTCGGATTCTCAACAAGACGCTCGTCCCAGCGGAGACGCTCGTCTCTCCCATGATCTGCTCGTCCCCAACTAGATTTAAAACACCCAGGCTCACTGACTTTGAATCCGCGCGTCATCCCAGCAAGACACTCGTATTGCAGCTTCAAGACGCTCATCTCGTGCATGGGACGCTCGGATTGGCATGACTTTTTGCTAAATCCTCGAAATATCCACCGGAGCCCGGCCCTGGGCCGCTCGTCTCCCACCCCGTTTCCTTTATAAACACCCCCACCATCCCTCTTTTTCCTTATCTTATCTACTAAAAATCTCACATCATCATCTCTCAACAAACCCCATCACAAAAACCAACCCAAAACCCTAACTTTTCAACCAAAAATGATGAACCTAAGAGGCAAGGGCAAGAAATCCGCCGAGGCCACACCTAAGAAGCACAAGGGTATTTCTTCATCCACCCCAAGGGAGGCAAGGGGCCATCACAATGTGGTGATACAAGGTGTTGAACAACTCGAATACTTCCCCGAGGTAATCTTCACTTGCAATGAACACCGCCAAAAATTCGTACATTTGTTAGGTAAGCATTACGAGCCCACTCAATTTATTGATACCGCTGTCTTAGAAGTTCTCGGTATAAGGTATCAAACCGAAATGTTCTTCGATGGTTTGGGTCTCGGGAAGTTATTCTATGCTTATGAAGAGACCTACCTAAGTCTTACCCTCGAGTTTTTATGTAGTCTCCGCATCGTCACTAATACTCGGAGAAATGTTTGTTTAGAGTTCTGACTTTATAATCAAGACCATAGGTTAACCCTTGACCAATTTGCAAACATTTTTGGTCTTGAAGTGCTGAGGGAAAACACCGATAAGACCTCCGACTTCAATGTTAACCACATTTGGAGAGCCATCTCTGGGAGGGAACTCTTTGCCTTGAAACAAAGCTATACCTTTGCCATCCAACATCCGGTGAGCGCTTTATAGCCGGAACCATCAATGGGAGGCTAGAATAGGATAGGCGCACCCTTCTTGACTTGACCTTCTTAGTGTCCTACTTAAATGTTCAAGGAACAAGGGCTTACAATTTCAACACGCCCCTTGAGATGCTTATAGGGCTCTTTGATTATGCTCAAGGGAATTATAACATTAAGTCTTTTGTGATGGGAGGCCTAATCAAAATGTTGGCAAATGATCATTGCCCCGGGTTTAACCTCAATGGGGCCTATGAGAAGCTCCAAGGGAGCACTTTGATTGACGAAGATGTCATCTTCACCCACCACCGGTGGTGCACTTACAATCAAGCCGGAAGTTTGGAGTGGTTTACAAACGGATGCTCTTCAATTGTCCTCATGGGGTGTAACGTACCACCTACGAGCCACGGTTAAGTCGGTACTCACCTACACCGAGCTACCTCCTCAATATCGAGATTCACCCTAACCCACCACAAAGAAAAGAGGCACCTTGTCAACCTTGTCAACCTCGTGAGTTGCCGGAATGGGGTAATGCACCACCATCCTATGTACCCATTCCGCCCTACCCCACACAACATGTGCCTTTCGCTCCCTAAGATCCAAGAGCTCCAAACATGAATGATTTAATGGAGCTCATGCAACGTGTCGATCTTGGAGTTTACGATGGGAGGGTTGACAACTACTTGGCTCAATACCCCTCCTAGTACAACATGGCTCAACAAGGGTATATCAACCCTAGAGGCCCTCACCCATCTTGGGCTCGACCACACCTTTTATTCCCCAATAAAGGGAACCAAGACGAGAACTTCGGTGGCCAAGGTGGAGGATTCTTTGGCCAAGGAGGATGGTATGACCAAGGAGGCTCTAGCGGGCGTGGATACCGCAATGATGATGATGATGACAAGTGAAAGGTTAAGAGGTGTTTACCACACCACCTCCAATTGTATGATACTCTGTCTTTTCCTTTATCTCATGTACAGTTGTATTACATTTTCAATTATCTTGCATTTAGTCTCATTTGTATTATATTCCATATTACATTAGTTAGTTCATATAGTATAGTTGCATTGTAATATATCTCATATGAATAGATTAGTTTGCATTGTGATATATTTCATATAGTTAGTTGCATTCATTTAATCACTAATGACCAAACCTATTCATTTCTACACTAGAAATAGTGCTTAAATTGGTTTGGGGAGGTTTGATCATAGGTGAGAACATGCATCATTTAGTATACTTTAGATTGCATTCATTTGTTATATATGTCATATAGAATTGCATTTAGTTAGAGAATGCATTCATTCATATCATATCATTGCATTTGTACTTCATTTCCATAAAATCAAAAATCCAAAAACATGTTTTTCTTTTTCATTCATATTCCTACATGTACATTGACGACAATGTCCAAAATAAAGTGGGGGATGGGAATTTATATTCCAAAATACATAAAAATTAAAATTTTTTGAAAAAACTCAAAAATATGTTCTTTAATTTCATAAAAACAAAATCCATAAAAATTTGAAAATTTCAAAAACCAAAAACATGTTCTTTACTTTAGTTGTGTAAAATTGTATATACTTGTGTTTTTGTTCTCTTCTTACATAGATACAACACTACATTTGAGGCATTATTAAGGGAATGTGAAGACCGCTTGGTATGATCGCTCTAATCCCTATTTCCCTTCCATTTCTTTTAACTACTCATATGAGGAGGATGGGCTTACATGTCAAGGAGGATGTGGTGTATTTTGTTGTTGCGGTTTGTGTACCTATGTATTGTTAGGAGTTTGCATTTAGCTTATGTGGCATAATAGTTGATAGAAGCATATGAATTATAGTTGTACATATGTTAGTTGCATCATGGCATGTAGTTGCATGGTTAGAAATGTTTGTGAAAATGCTTATTTGCGAAGCTTGATAAGTGTATATAAGGCCCTTGTAGATACTTTTTCTTCTTGAGACTTTGCTCAATAGAATGCTTGTAAAACACCCTAGGATGTGTCATGCTAGTATTCTTTGACCCATGGAATAAGGCCTAGTCAAGAGTACCTTGTGGTGTGATAAATCCTTGGCTACCGTTTATGCCAAGGTGACCTTTGAAACCATGCAACTGTTCTTACACTTCTATCATCATGTTTTGCCAAATACAAAGGGAATGGGCACAAAAATCTCCAAATTGAGTTCAAGTACCAAAATGAAAATCAAAAAGTTTGCACAAATATCATCAAAGAAAAGAGGAGTACACAAATGAGAACTCCTATGCTTCAATAAAAGCACCCTCGTTACAAATTAGGGTGACTTTGAAAAATGTTAAAAAAAAAATGCAAATATCGAAAATTTTGCCAAGTATAAAAAATGCCAAACATCAAAGAAATGGCAAAGAAATGTTCTCAAAAGTCAAATACCACAAGAAATTGGGGGGAAAAACAAATCAAAAAGCAAACTACAAATGCGAAACTCATACACTTTGAATCCCTTTTATCCATTGATCTTATTTGTTGCATGGTGGAAAGGGGACGACCCTTCTTCTTGTCTAGGCAAGAGGGGGAATTCCACGATCCTACAATGTTTCTATCACCATAGGGAGCCTACTCTTGACAAAAGGATTTAGCGATTGAGGATAAAAGTACCCTAGTTTGACACAACTTGGAGGTGATTTATTGGTATCCTTCTGATGCGTGTCTTAAATATGATGTTTTACACCCCATTTTACACGGATTTCAGAGCACAATCAAGTAGTTTATGCTACTATTTTCCCTATTTTCGTCTACTTTCGTGTTTTTGTATTATATTGCAGAAATGTGAAGAATCCAGCGGAAATCGAGCCGAATCCGTCCCAAAGTACCTTGCATTGCATTTGACGTGAAGTATTTACTCAAGAAACGAACTTGGTGCGCATTTCGAGGTCTGAAAGACAACTTTATGAAGAATTTAGAAGCGACTACCAGCTACAGTGGTCGATCGACTGATGCCTATGGTCGATCGACCAGAGCACGATGATCAGAGCTACTGTACAGCGCGTATCAGTCGATCGACCGGTCCCAGTGGTCGATCGACCAAACCGTGAATCTGACGGGAATTAAAAGAGCGAGAAGTTAGAAGCCCAATGTAATTAGGTTTTATGAATAAAGGTTACGTAGGATTATCTATATAAGGTAACTTTAGTTTTCAGAATAATCATCAAGTCTTTTATCATCAGTTTTTAGGGATCGAATAATTAGGGTTCGATATTGAGTTTGGCATTAGTATTCACATTCATTCAATACAATTTATTTTCCGTTCGTACTTTCGGATTCCTTTTCCTGCTTTCTACTGGTAATTTTGGTTCCCTATTTCAGTTTACTTTATTCGTTCATAGATTAGAAAATTGCTAGAGTAGTTTTCCCAAAGCCAAATTATCGTTTCATGTTAATTGGTTATTTAGTTATTTTAATCATGAATTCGTTTGCTTTATTAGTTAATTTTATTGTTGTTATTATTTCCAGTATGAGTAACTAAACCCCATGTGCTAGGATGTAGGGAATCTGTAGTGTAGGCGGCATTAGAATTGGTAGACCTGAGTCGCGCCATGGTCGATTGACCGCCTACCCTGGTCGATCGACCGGCTCCGTGAGATTTTCTTCGTTTTAATTAATTTAATTGCTATATTTGACTAATCGAGTGCACGCGACTAGTTGAATGCCTAGGAATTGACCGACCCGATAAGATCGAAAGATAGGGAAGGGAAATAGACTACCTAATTAAGACAACTAAATTAATAATATTGAGAGATAAGTTAATTTAGACTTTTAAATCACTTTTCAGAACGAAAGTCAGCATTAGTGATATTAGGGACCCGTAGTTAGATCGAAAGATGCTACCTGTTAAGAATGGACCGAGAGGACTTCTTATTTTCCCATCTCATGTGATTATCTCAGACTTACTTAGGATACTGCCGCCGAAACTACAGTGAACCGACCATCTTAGTACCCTTTTAATATCTGTTTTCATCTTATTTCTTTATTCACTCTTTTATTTGTTTTAGTTTAGTTTTTAATTTGATTGCCTTAGGTTATAGAACTATTCAACTCAAATCCCCACATAATTGTTACCTTAGACTAAAATTAAGACAACTATTAATTGCATCGCCTCTTTGTGGTTCGACCCTGACTTCCACTAGCTATAGTAGTAGTTTGGACTATAAATATTATCTTTGGTACTCTACGACGGTATCACCTTCTAGGCTTAGTAGTTTGAAGAAACCATATCTATGATGAAGTGTGTACCCTTAGATTGCTTCCCTTATAGAAAATTTCTCCACTTAGATGAGGAAAGTGGCTATTCTTTTGTAGATGCATCCATTACTTGTTTTGTGTGCTTAATGCTTGGATGTATCGCCATTTTTGCAAGCCCCACCTTGCCTTACAAGAAGGCATCCTACCTCATGGTTGTCTTGTTGTTAGTTGAAGGGGCGGAGTGAGACCCGCTAATTGTCTCACATCGGCTATATTATTAGAATAGTTTAAATAAAGGTCTAGTTCTAGTCACCTCTTTACTCGGGACGAGTAAAGGTTCGGTTTGGGGATGTTTTATGTGACCCTTAATTGCGCACATTTAGTCCCCTAATTGAACCTATTTTGCATACTAATATAGCACTTCATGACCATTTTATCCGTCAATTCCTTCCTATTTCTCTTTCCTATTGCATTGTATATGTCTTGTAGGAAAGAAGATAATGAGGCGGAATTCCCGTCCCCCATAGATATTTAGAAGCTTGTTGACGATCCTAGATGGACTAGCATGAAGAGGAGGCAAGAACGATGACCGACAAAGTAAAAATAAAAGGTTTACATTGATCATATGCCTTAAAGCAAGAGGATAGAAGACTGTGCTGAAATCCGAGCGTCCTGCACACAAAACGAGCGGGTTGCAAAGACCATATCCGAGCAGCCTGAGAACGAGACGAGCGGATCATTGACTCTTGATCCGAGCGTCTCCCCCCTTTGCCCGAGCGGATTCCCAGGCAGACTGGTCGTGCTCCATGCTGATCCGAGCGGATCGTGGTAGGACTAGCAACGTGATATGCGCATTTCTTTCGGGATTTGCATCTCCCAACTCAACACTTAGAAATGTTATTTACTAATCTACCCTTGCTTAACCTAATGATGTACTGCTATATATACTCCATTTGTAATAATCAAGAGAGGAAGCCCTCTTAGAAGAGGCAAACCTTCCTTAGTTTAGATTAGGAGTAGAATAGAATAGATGAATCTCAACCATTCCACAAAATTACGCATTAATTTTTCCTTAATTATTGTTCAAGATTAATATTATTGGGTAATTGAAGATTATTGGGTTATTATTGGAAAATTGACAAATCTTCATCACTCAATCAAGTTTTATTCTATTATTCTTTGCTTTATTATTTGGATCATCTCATATAGATATAATCCCTTTTACTCTTGTTTAATTATTGTTAATCACATCATTTATTCATCATGTTTTGCTTTGTTAGTATGATTGACAACCTTATTAACATGTTAAACTTGATCATGAGTGAGTAGTTTCCTTTGCTAGGGTTAATGGGGAATTAGGGGAAAGAAACATGAGGAATGATTCATGCTTAATCTAATATATTTTCATAATTAAATTGCTTGCTTGCTGTAATTTCAACTTGTGCACATGTTATGTTTGATGAAATGCGAGCCTATGAATCCTTGAATTTTTTACCCATCACCTATCTTTTCAATGAGGCTGGTAAGCTTATACACCAACTAGAGCCTCATTAGACCATGCATATAGTTGAATAGGAAGGATTAAGTCGACTTGTAGGTGTTGTACAATCTAATTGATTCGGCTCCGGGACCCAATCCTTCTTAGGGGTTGTAACCTTATACAAAAACTCGATCCCATCACACAAATAAGTCGACTTGTAGGTATTGTACAATCTCATCGATTCGGCTCCGGGACCCAACTCTTCCTAAGAACGTGTAAGACATAAACCAACTCAGTTCCTCTACAAAATTAATTGCTTGCAACTTTGTGAACATGTTTGTATGATCAACTCCCATGAATCCCCTATGAACCCATGATATACTAGCACTTTGTTATTTATTTACAACCTTCCTTTTGTTAATTGTTTCACTCTATTGCTTGCATTAGTCTAGAACACAACTACAAACCCAAATCAATTGTGACACTAGCATAAATTGAGATAGATAGACTTAGAACCCAAAGCACACCGTCCCCTGGATCGACCTCGACTTAACCACTAACTAGTTATTTTTTGAGAATATAAATGTGTTTGATTGAGAGCCCCAATGACACTCTCCATCAATTTCGGATTCTAAACTTATAATATTCTAGACCAAATCGTCACCGTGATGATTTCTTACATTGTAGATTCGTAGGATAGAGTAACGACCATTTGCGTGGCTTCTTGAGTTGAGATGCTGGGTTTTCGTAGGGATGACACAACATCTTCCAGTTTAGTGACTTGCCTACTCACACTCCTTGCCCATGCGACGATATCTGCAATATATAGTGGGTGCAATGGTAGAGTAGGTTTCTCCATGATCGACCATATTCATCTCATCATCGATTGAAGAGATAAGGTGTGAACAATCTAAGGTAGATTCCTCATCCGAGATCATCAGAATTCCAAGAGGATTCTTTGTGTTGTTAGGCTTACTCGCGGGGGGGGGGATAGGCAATCGTCCATCTTCGATCATGTCTTGGATAGCATGCTTTAACCTATAACAGTCTTCTATGTCGTGTCATTTACCCATGTGATACTCACAATAGGCTTTCTCATCCCAGAATTTAGACTTCTTTTCTGGGTCAGGTGTAGGTCCTATTGGTTGGATTCTACTCTCTTTCATTACTCTTTTCAGCGCATTTGTATATGTGTCACCAATATCGGTAAAATTTCTCAGCGTATTACTCTTGTTAGATGACTCGATGAGTTTGACATCGTCCTTCTTGCTAGCGGAACCGTAGGAACGACTTCCGGTTGACGTTGAACCTTGATATCCGCGTCCCACAGTTTTGGACAAGAGTCCTTTGCGAATATTGATATGGAGTGATGTCGTCGGGTCACATCCAATCAAATACATTTATAATACTCAACAAACAACTAGTTAGTGGTAAGTCGAGGTCGATCCATGGGACGCTGTGCTTTGGGTTCTAAGTCTATCTATCTCAATTTATGCTAGTGTCACAATTTGTTTGGGTTTGTAGTTGTGTCTAAATTAATGCAAGCAATAAAGTAAAACAAGCAATAAAGCAAATAAGGGTGTAAACAAGTAATAAAGGGTACTAGGATATCATGGGGTCATACGGGATTCATGGTGTTGATCATACAAACATGTTTACAAAGTTACAAGCAATTAATGTTGTAAAGGAACCGAGTTGGTTTATGTCTTACGGTCCTTAGGAAGAGTTGCGTCCCGGAGCCGAATCGATTAGATTGTACAACACCTACAAGTCGACTTACTTTCCTCCTAATCAACTTTTATGTATGGTCTAACAAGACTCGAGTTGGTTTATATCTTACAAGTCAAGTTGAGTAGATATGAGATGGTAAAAATGCAAGGATTCATAGGCTTAGCATTTCATCAAACATAACATGTGCATAAAGTTGACATCACAACAAGCAAGCAATTTAATCATGTGAACATATTAGATTAAGCATGAATCAATCCCATGTTGGTTGCCCCTAATTACCCACTAATCTTAGCTAAAAGACTACTCACTCATTATCATGAGAAACATGTCATTAATGGTGTCAATCATCACAACAAGTATAAACATGATAATAGAATGAAGAAATGAACAATAAAGATAAAAGGGTAAAGGAATTATACCAAACTTGAGATGATCCAAATAATAAAGCAAAGAATAATAGAAGAAACTTGATTGATTGATGAAGAGTTGTCAATTCTCCAATAATAACTCAATAATCTTCAATTACCCAATAATAATAAACTTGAACAATGATTAAGGAAAGATTAATGTGTAATTTTGTGGAAAGATTGAAATTAATCTATTCTAATCTACTCCTAATCTAATCTAAGAGAGCTTGATTTAATTTAATGAAAACTTGATGGTTTGATTATTACAAATGGGATATATATAGTGGGGATTAGTTACATAAATTAGGGTTTGCTAAGGGCTTAAATGACGATTAAGACCCTTGTTGAGGAAACGCCGGTCTCTTTTGGGAAACTCCGGTCTCTAGAAAAAGATGTGCATCCTTCCTTGAAGCTTGAAGAAGACGAAATGGGACTCTCTGGGAATCCGGGCGTCTTTAGCGCGGGACGGGCGGATTTGGCGATTTCTGCCCGGGCGTCCAGAAGGTGAAGACGCTCGGATTGGAGCAGAGGAAGACGAGCGGAATTGGAGCAAGACGCTCGGACAAAAAGAGGGGAAGAGATTGAATGACGATTTGAACAGGCTCTCTACTAGAGGACAGATTGTTTCAGCATGGGATTATTCAAGATACGGCTTGTCTCCTTTGTCAGCAGACTGATGAAACCAGAACTCACCTTTTCTTTCAGTGTGAGTATAGTTCTAAGTGTTTGGAGTTAGTTCAGGCATGGTTGGGGTTCAATTTGTCTGGTGAAGAACCACTTCAATGGTTCTTATCTTGGAGATGTTCTTCCCTTCTGAAAAAGCAGGTTATTTTTGCAGGGATTGCCAGGCTTATCTATCATCTTTGGAGTGCTCGTAACAAATGTAGGGTAGAGGAGGCTATTCCTCATCCTACTGTTCTGTTTAACAATGTTATGGTGTCTTTTCTTGGTAGAGTTGAGAGTAGAGTTCATACCTGTAGGTCACGCATTGATTACGCATGGCTTAAAAGCATAGGAGTTAATTGCTAGGGCATTACTTGCCTAGTATGATGGAGTCTTGTATTGGTGATGTAATTGCTTCATGTTTATGATTTATGAAAGTTCACATTTCACCAAAAAAAAAAGAGGGGAAGACGAGCGGATTTAAGGGGTGGACGAGCGGCTTCCTTCAGGGGACGAGCGTTTTCAGTCTCGGGACGCGCGGATTGGCGAACAGCTTCTTTGTTTGAGCTCGGATTGTAAAACGGACGTCATTTTCTCATCTGGACTCCTATTGGAGTGATTAAAAAGCCTAGATCACTTGTTTTTTCGACACCGTTCCATCTAGCATATTTTCAGAGCCAAAGGAGCAACTCTTCATTTGGGTTCCGAGCAATTTCTTCATGCAATGCCTTCCTTCTCGTCATCGTTGCTTTTAACCTTATGAGCCTTCTATATACTCTTTATTCCTACATACTTGGCCATCATTCTTGCCTCCTCTTCATACTAGTCCATCTAATATCATCAATAAGCTTCCAAATATGCACGAAAGACGGGAATTTCCGCCTTATTATCTTCTTTCCTACAAAACATACGAAATGCACTAGGAAAGCAAAATTGGAAGGAATTGACGGATAAAATGGCTTTGGAATATTATAATAGTATGCAAAATAGGTTCAATTAGGGGATTAAATGTGCGCAAATAATGTTCACATCAAATATCCCCAAACCGAACCTTTACTCGTCCCGAGTAAAGAGGTGACAAAAACTAGACCTTTATTTAAACTATCCTAATAATATAGCCGATGTGAGACAATTAGCGGGTCTCACTCCGCCCCTTCAACTCACAACAAGACAACCATGAGGTAGGATGCCTTCTTGCAAGGCAAGGTGGGTCTTGCCAAAATGGCGACACATCCAAGCATTAAAGCACACAAAACAAGTAATGGATGCATCTACAAAAGAATAGCCACTTTCCTCATCTAAGTGGCGGAAATTATCTACAAAGGAAGCAATTCAAGGGTACACACTCCTTCATAGATGCAATTTCTTCAAACTACTAAGCCTAGAAGGATACCAATAAATCACCTCCAAGTTGTGTCAAGCTAGGATACCTTTGTCCTCAATCGTTAAATGCTTTTGTCAAGAATAGACTCCCTATGGTGTTAGAAACACTGAAGGATCGCGGAATTCCCCTCTTGCCTAGACAAGAAGAAGGGTCGTCCCCTCTCTACCATGCACAAAAATGGATACGATGGATAAAGGGATCGATAGAATTTGGGTTTCATTTGGGAGTTTTATTTTGTTGTTGTTTTTCTCCCCAATTTCTTGTGGCATATAACATTTGAGAACACTTTCTTTTTGCCATTTCTTTTATGTTTGGCGTTTCAATACTTGACAACTTTCAACTTTTTGCATTTTTCTTTTGAACATTTTGAAAGTCACCTCATATGTAGTGAGGGTGCCTTATATTTAAAGCTTTAGGAGTCTATTTTTGCTCCTCTTTTCATTTGATGCATTTTGCAAAATTTCTTTCACTTTTCATTTCATTGAACTCAAATCAATTTTTTTTGTGCTCATTCCCTTTGATGACAAAATGTGGTAGAACATGGATGAATGATGGATGCATGGTTTCAAGGGTCACCTTGGAATAAACGGTAGCCAAGGAGTTATCACACCACAAGGTACTCTTGACTAGGCCTTAATCCATGGGTCAAAGGATACTAGCATGACACATCCTAGGATGTTTTACAAGTATTCTAACAAGCAAAGTCTTAAGAAGAAAAAGCATCTACTAGGGCCTATATACACTTGTCAAGCTTCCCAAGTAGACGGTTTCGCAAAATTTTTCTAACATGCGAACTATATGCCATGATGCAGCTAACATATATATATCCTAATGCATATGATTCTACCAACTAATATGCCAAATAAGCTAAATGTAACTCCTAACAACACATAGATACACAAAACGCAACAACAAAATACACCACATCCTCCTTGTCATGTAAGCCCATCCTCCTCATATGAATAATGAAAAAGAAATGGAAGGGAAATAGAGATTAGAGCGATCATACCAAGCGGTCTTCATTTGCCCTTGCTAATGCCTCAAATGTAGTGTTGTATCTATGTGAGAAGAGAACAAAAACGAAAGTATATACAATTCTACACTACTAATTTAAAGAACATGTTTTTGGTTTTTGAAATTTTCAAATTTTTGTGGATTTTGTTTTTATGAAATTAAAAGACATATTTTTGTGATTTTTCGAAATTTTTCAATTTTTATGCATTTTTGGGATATAAATTCCCATCCCCCACTTTATTTTGGACATTGTCCTCAATGTACATGTAGGAGTAGGAATGAAAAAGAAAGTACATGTTTTTGGATTTTTGATTTTTTTTGAAATAAAGTACAAATGCAATGATATGATATGAATGAATGCATGCTCTAACTAAATGCAATTCTATATGACATATATAACAAATGAATGCCATCTACACTAGATGATTCATGTTTTCTAGTAAACTATGGCCACTTATGATCTAACCTCCCCAAACCGATTTAAACACTATTTCTAGTGTACAAAAAAATAGGATTGGTCATTAGTGACTATGCATGAATTCTAATCTATATGCAACTATCTACATGAATCATGTGAGATAAATACAATGCAAACTAATCTAATCATGTGAGATATATTACAATGCAAACTATACTATATGAACTAACTAATATAAATGTAATATGAAATGTAATACAAATGCAAGCTAGATGTATATATGTATATAACTAAATGCAAGTGTAAATGTAATGCAAAATCATGGGAAAGGATATCTTACAAATGGTGGTTTGAGGGAGGACTCCACCAAACTCATTCCTTGTTACCATGATTATTGATGTTGTCCATGTTGCTTAATGCTCTCAACAACAGGTCAAAGGCTTTTGAATGGCCTTCATGTAAGCATAAATAGGAAATTGGTGATGTCAAAATGTAGTTTACCCATCTTGGCTTGGAATAGAACTTGCCAAACACTCTCCCATTTGTTTTGCCCTTGGCACTTGGCTTCTTACAATGCTTCAAACTAACAAGCACATGATTCTTGTCAATACAATGTATGAAGTATTGCCCATATCCATCCGGAGGCTTCCACTCTTCACCATCTCTTTCAATTCTATGATGATAGAGCATTGATTCATCAATCCTTCAATAGTAAAAGGAGAGTTCTCATTTCTTTGATGAGGGATAGTTGAAGGATAAGATGTGGAGGAGTCAACTTCTCACCATTGAGGTCATTCATGCTTTCATTATCTTTACTTTCTTCTTGACCCTCCTTAGAACTTGAACCATTTCCAAAGAAAAGAGCTTCAATTTCTTCCAAACTATGATCAAAGTGAAGGAAATGAAGATTCATATACATACTAACATACTCATATATGTCGAAATTAATTTGTCATAAAATTAAATGTGGATTTTATGCATGCAAACAATATGAAAAATAGAGGAAAAATCATATCCTTACATTGATGATTTCGATTTAATGGGCACAAGAGAGATCACCTTTCTCTCTTGTTCTTGAGCTTTCCAAATGGAAGAACAAGGATTCAAGTGTAGAATCCCTCCCAAAAGCATATACCCAAGGAATACATCTTAATAAACCAATACTATTTAGATCTAGTAATAATATTAGTTTTCTCATAAAAATGACACAAAATAAATTGTATTTTGGCTCTTGAAAATTTTGGTCAAGAGGTGATGTTTTTGTGAGATTTTATTTCTCTAGAATTATCATAAATTGTAGAGAGTTTTCAAGGATTTTCTTACACTAGGAAAAAATAAGATGGGAGGAATAAATGATGTAAAAGAGAAGAGCTTTCCTCTCTTTCTTGTTGGTGGCCGAAAAAGGGGCATTGGGTAGTATGCCCAATGCCTTTTGATTTTGCTCTTCACAAGAGACTAGGCATGCAAGCCTACTACCTAGTGTCATGATTGTGTTTTTATTTAAAAATAAATAACACAATATTTACTAAACACACACCCATATTTCGGTTTTAAGTATAAAATGGAGAATCCATTTTATTTTGTCATTTGTCAAATTTGTCACATGTAACATGTTACATGACATGTTACGATGCAATGTATTTTTATCATATTAAAAATCAACATACTCATAAAATATGTCATTTACAAAATCGACTAGTAATTTGTAATTACTTGTACCAAAATATTTCACCAATTTATAAATCGTATTTATTATAATTCATTCAAATTTAATTGTTTCTTTAAACAATAATTTCATCCGAGTAATGATACAATTCGATTACTCAGACCGTATCTCATTTAATTACATTTCAATTTGATACGTAAATTTTACTCACAAAATCATCCGTCAATTTTAAGTAGTTTAATTAACTCGTATCGGTATACGATTAATTAAAATAATCAATTAAGAGTATTTCCCTATAGGTATGACCTAAGGGGATCAACTGATCACCACCGTCGCACGACAGTAATGTCAAACTCTAGTCAGCCAATCATTACCGATATGTGTGGACCAGTTGACTGTAAAATATTACATCCCACATGTATTCTTAAAATGAGATTTAATAATGATATTTAAATCGTGTGATCGCACTATTGTTGAGGACACATTTCCCAACAATCTCCCACTTGTCCTCGACAAGTGTCGTCACCAATTCTCTTGTCCTATTACTATCTCCCACTCAATGCAAGGTGTCTTCGGGTCGTACTTGCAGGTGATCATATCGAGAGTGGTTTCCTCGATCTGGAGAATAACTGATTGACCGGATTTATCTATCATAGATACCTTCCGAGCGTGGCCACGCATTTCCAGTTCATTACTCCTCGAGTGGCCCTGAGATATTGTTTTAACCCTGACAAGGGGATGGACAATTCCTATCGCACTCATTCCCTTCGACTAGCCACAGACCATCGAACCCAAAATATGCCCATTTGACCCCATTTACGAAGGTCGTAGTAACACAAATCAAAGTTAATCAAATCGTGCCATCTTAGGTGAATAGTCTTTAGTCAAATGAATCGACTCATTAGAATACTATAGTAGCTCTCGCCACGACCAGGCTATATAAATTTGCCAGAACTCTATAAGCGGTCATAAGGCCCGACAAGGTGTTCCTAACAATCTGCCTATGTGATCGACTAGTCATCTCACATGACTGTATGGCCCTTGAACTTGCCATCAATCGCATCACACTCTAGTCACTTCGAGACGTCACCTCATACAAGTGACTATGGGCGAATACTATGCTAATCCGTGTTCACTTTAACGGGGTTCAATTGTCTCCACAACCCGTTTGGATGTAACAAAGTATAATAAAAGAGTTTTAAAGTAAAACTCGAACGACAAATGTGATTATTACATATGAATAGTCAATGCCTGATTACTATTTCATATTCTATAATCTAATTTGATCTTGTACGTAGTTGTTCATTACAATTTAATTGAAATGACATGACTTATCATGTTTAGCCTATGAGAAGGCTTTGGTTAAGAGGTTTTATCAACTTCTTGTACCTTACTCAACCTTACTACATACTTGTTTTCCTTTGTAATGTATACATTTGCATCACAAAACTTTCTGAGTACGTGTCGAGATTCAATCAAGACATAGGTCCTCTAGCCTAAGAATAGCTCCCACTTTGTTTTCACAAAGTGTGCGAGATTCATCCTCTTGCACATCTCATGATTGCAAGTGTACTCAATTTCCATTGTAAACATTTCATATTGTTCTTTATTGCCTAGAACGATTCTAGAAAATCTACTTCTTAATTAACATTGCCACAATGGTATCTTAACCATCCTGATGTGTTTTGATTATGGTTTTGTCGGAAACCATGCGCAATCTCAATTGTCAATTGTCACTTGTGTAACACCCTTACACAAAATTGCATCATAAACACTTTGCTTTACTTCCTTAATGCTTCTGGAAGCACTTAAGGGTAATCTTTATGGCTTACTTGGCAAAGATTACTAAAATTCGATTTTGAAAACAATTCATCATACTCAAAGTATATGAAGTGTTATACATCATTTTCTATTTAATTGATTTGGCAGCGGAAGCAAATGAAATCAATCAAATATGTTCAACTTAATTGAACTTAGTCATGTATCTTATCAACACAAGACTTCTTATATGACGCTAATATCACGTGGATTTATCTACATAAATCTAGATATTAAAGATGTATTATATTTACTCCAAAAGTCTTAAATCATTCTTAATGATCAATATGTCATCCACATATCGGACTAATTAAAATTTCCGTAACTCCCACTAAACTTCATGTATAAACACAACTTCTCGACTTATCGAGAAACGTTTTATCACATGATCAAAATATTGATTCTTACTCATTGATGTCCTACTTAAGACCCTCTCTTAAGTTTCACATTATCTTAGGATTGCAAGAATCTAATAAACTCATGACATGTATTGAATACATTCCTTCTATTGAAGAAGTGGGTTTTAGATTCACTCGCCATGTATTTCATAACTTCATAATGAAACACAATCCCTAAGAAGATCCAAATAGACTTAAGCATTTCAATTAGTGCAAAACCCTTTGCAACCAATCTTGCTTTGAAATATTAGTGCAACACCCTTTGTCACTAATCAAGCCTTTTATTTCGGATTCTCATGGCTCTAAGCCTTGTATTGAGTTGTGACTTAAACACTCTTATGTAAGTCATATGTTCATTACTTTCTAGAAGTAATCAACTTGAATCAAAAAATTTCTTTTGTAAGTTATAAGCTCTTTACTTTCTTAAAAGTAGCATGAATTCATCATTTTTAACAAGTGACGAATTTAACCTCCTAGGTTTTGAAGAAACAACGTCTTACACAAAACGTCTCATGTAGCCAAGAAAGACCAGTTTCTTGCGACATAAAATCTTTGTGGCACTCCTTGTGGCTCTTGAATAATTTCTCCCACTCTGTCTTCTAGAAATAAACTTGTATTTTAGAAAGACAGCTTCACGAGCCGCAAACTCGTCGTTGCCGTGATAATAGAAAGGGAAAAATGAGCATCTGTTTCTTGTGAAAACTTACAAACATAGTACCATTACCATTTCATATCTCATATGATTTGATTTAGTGGAAAAATAATTTAGACAAAAATGATAAAACCCCAAAAGGATCAAGTAACTCAAAGTAACTTGATTGAAGTCCAAACCATATCGAATAGCGTTTGAATTCTTATCCAATCATACATTATCCCATAATGTGTGTTTAAGAGAGATTAATTTGTGATACTATATCACAATTCATTTGGCTTATATCAAAGTCTTCACTTTGATAATCCCATCACGACTAAATCGTGATTCCTTGAACTCTTGAACTTCTTCAAAGATTTCTCTATTTACCTTATTAAGTGAACACACTAGTGTCAACTTAAATCGTTGGTAAAAGAAAATGATCAACCTATTTTGGATCAATGATTTTCAATCTCGATCTCCTTTTTCAACCAAAAGGCACGAGATGTCTTGCTTCGAATACAAGATACGCATATAACATTAACAATCTAATGGTTTCAAGAGTACTCGATAACTCTTTGCGTTCATCATTCCAAAATTTTAAGGTTTAATCTTGGGTTACCAATTTAAGTCTTGCATCATCTTCATGATATATTATTCTAGTTTGGTTTAGAATATAATCACCTTGATGATGGGCTAGCCATACATCAAATCATGGTGTATAGGGTCACAAAAGTGAAACCTCTTTTGTATCTTTAACAAATTGTATTCTTATTTAGAGTTTATGTACTTAATAGTCACAATTAAGTACAACTCCAAACCCGAAAACTAGATTTAGTACACAATGACTCTATCTCTTGACTTCATTGTTGCTAGTCGTCATATTCTAATCATCCTATGTATCAAACATAATGATGAAAACACCGGTTTCTAATATTGACGAAGTAATACTAGCAAAATTTATGTTTAATCAAATAAACATTTTACGAAGAAGGTCCCATTAGATGTCCCACAACTAACTTGTTGATTCTTCAATAATTTGGGGTAGTTTCCTTTCTCGTGTCTAACATTTAAGACAATGGAAACTTTATCAGTCGGGATTGATAGGTTTAGTATCGCTATTCTCAACAACTTTACTTTTAACATTACCTTGTATCAATTCCATTATTATCTTTATTTCTTGAACCTCGTTATCATCTTAACGGTTTAAGAGAATGCTCCCACTTATTTCAATGAGTCTTTGCTTTGAGAAGCAAAATTGAATTCATGAAGATTACTCTTCATTTGTTCGTTTTAGTCTTAAAACTTTCATTGAAGTGGTTGCGTTATTTTGGTCAATTACGAATTCTTGACAAAACTAATTACCAAAACAATTTATCGCTTCAATGTACTTAATTCATTTAAGTACATGGAAAAACAATCCATTGTAAGTAGATGTGTTAGTCAAGAATCAAAACCTGTTTGATAATGAATAACTTTTATCTATACTCTTTACAAGAGATCCTTAGCAATGGTTCATTTCAGGTTTTAGAAGCAAATTCATATTTGTCTTTAGTTACGATGTTATAAGGAGATTTGAATCAAAATCAAAATGATATCGTATATGAATTGTGGTAAAGAAATAGAACAATATGATAACGGAATAGTGGAAAACAAAACATTTATCGTTATAATAATACTTGTAAACAAGTATAGCATTTACATAGTGACCTCTACCCAACTATGATAAATGATTCCAAGATCCAAATTCATATTAACTTGGGCACGGGGTAGCCGATGAAACCCTTATCAATATAACTCGGTGGATTAACTCTTTAATCGATTCTACTTTTAGAACTCTTGGTCGATAAAATTACTCTAATGTTTATCTATAGCCCAAAACACATCAACAAGGGCACGGGGTAACCGATGAAACCCTTATCAATTACTTTTGTTGAGTTCAATCCAAATTTCGAATAAATGTGTCCATTATCCAAACCCACATTAACTTAGGCACGGGGTAGCCGATGAAACCCTCATCAACATGAATTCGGTGGATAGACATTTATCACTCACTTCCCCTACGTAACAAGGTTTGTACCCCGGGGTAGCCGAGTGCACTCCCTCGCGAAATAGGTTTTCATGGTTTCTACTATTTGGTAAGGCTGTGTCTCAATTAATTGTTTTAGCGAGAGGTCATGTCAATTTATTATCTATCACGTTTTAAGTGAACTAAAGCGGTGAACTACGATAATTCTAATTGACACGGTCGATAAACTCGATAAAATAAGGATGCATGTTTTAGTTATGGCGATTTAGCGATGCATGTGACATAAAATAAAATGCAAGCATAAAAATAAATAAATCCTAGTATGGCCTTTCCTAAAATAGAAAAACTATTTAACTATTACATATTCGGAAACCAACTCCATTGGTCCCTTGAACTTCGGTTGTGGCACGCATCTCGAGGTAACACCGTCTTTATGTATCGTCATTCTTGAAGAAATCCGTCTTTGGGAACTCCTAATGAATAAAATTACATAATAAATTACATAATTTCCTATTATACATTTGTAACTAAAATAAAATAAATCTATTAAATTACAAAACGGTGATACGAGATCACAATAAAATTACAACCGAATCGATATTCCCATACATTTCGGAAATACCAATTAAAATCTAAGGCCATACTAAGTAAAATTACATAATTCAAAAATTACATAAATTAAAATTATGACAATCATAAAGAAAATGCAGCATTATAATATGTATGAACATGCCCAATTTTATGCTAAATCGCCTTTAATTAGCCAATATCGTATATTACTCGGTTTTTCACGGTTTGCGTGATTTCAACATTTTACAATCACAAAAATACATAAACTCATATTTATGCATAAGTTAATTACCCTAACCTCTTAGGACTCAAAATTTAGTCTTCACTAATAATTTGACCATAATTAACCCATATCATATAAAATTGTTCATAAATGGACCAAAAATTACAAAAATAAGCTATTAAACTTCAAACAAATCACAAAACTTCAAATAAATTCAAAATTTGAAATTTAAACTCATGAACATTCTGGAAAAATACCATGAACTCATAATGTTCAAAAACTTAGGTTAAATATTTCGACATTTTTCCGGAAAAACAATGTTGCGGTTTATCGGTTTTTAACAAAATAATCATAAAAACATGAGAAAAATTATATTCATTAACTTTTCAATTTTAGATCTGAAAATGATAATAAAAAGCAACATTTGATGTTTTTCCTAAGTCATAGATTATGTTTTATTAATTTTTCACTAATAATGTCACTATTTATGCTATTTTTCTTCAAAAATCCATAAATCATGCAAAAAGACTTCTTTATAGCCAATTATTTTACACACAACTTGTAAAATTGCATGTGACAACATATTAAAAAACTATGACCAGATTCGAAATTTAACTCATATTAACCTATTTTTCACCTAAATCCGAATTTAATAATGAAAAATCCATTTTTCGAGCATAACAAGTCCAAAAATTATGAAACTTTACTGGTTATCTCAAATTAATATATATGACAACATATCCAAAAATCAATAGAAAATTCGAAGTATAGCTAATTTTAGACCAAAAATGACATTTTTACTCATAAAATCACATTTAAATGCCATTATTGTAAATTATGAACAATAAAAATCCGAAAAATTAACCAAAATATCCTAAAACATTTTAGGATCAGAAATATTAACATTCATGTAATAATTTCGTGATATATCATAATAACACAAATTTTCCAAGTTTTATTTGTTATTCTTATAACTCGGAAAAACTTTTAACCAATTTGCATGCAAACAACCGTGGCTCATGATACCGATTGAAGGAAATGAAGATTCATATACATACTAACATACTCATATATGTCGAAATTAATTTGTCATAAAATTAAATGTGGATTTTATGCATGCAAACAATATGAAAAATAGAGGAAAAATCATATCCTTACATTGATGATTTCGATTTAATGGGCACAAGAGAGATCACCTTTCTCTCTTGTTCTTGAGCTTTCCAAATGGAAGAACAAGGATTCAAGTGTAGAATCCCTCCCAAAAGCATATACCCAAGGAATACATCTTAATAAACCAATACTATTTAGATCTAGTAATAATATTAGTTTTCTCATAAAAATGACACAAACTAAATTGTATTTTGGCTCTTGAAAATTTTGGTCAAGAGGTGATGTTTTTGTGAGATTTTATTTCTCTAGAATTATCATAAATTGTACAGAGTTTTCAAGGATTTTCTTACACTAGGAAAAAATAAGATGGGAGGAATGAATGATGTAAAAGAGAAGAGCTTTCCTCTCTTTCTTGTTGGTGGCCGAAAAAGGGGCATTGGGTAGAATGCCCAATGCCTTTTGATTTTGCTCTTCACAAGAGACTAGGCGTGCAAGCCTACTACCTAGTGTCATGATTGTGTTTTTATTTAAAAATAAATAACACAATATTTACTAAACACACACCCATATTTCGGTTTTAAGTATAAAATGGAGAATCCATTTTATTTTGTCATTTGTCAAATTTGTCACATGTAACATGTTACATGACATGTTACGATGCAATGTATTTTTATCATATTAAAAATCAACATACTCATAAAATATGTCATTTACAAAATCGACTAGTAATTCGTAATTACTTGTACCAAAATATTTCACCAATTTATAAATCGTATTTATAATAATTCATTCAAATTTAATTGTTTCTTTAAACAATAATTTCATCCGAGTAATGATACAATTCGATTACTCAGACCGTATCTCATTTAATTACATTTCAATTTGATACGTAAATTTTACTCACAAAATCATCCGTCAATTTTAAGTAGTTTAATTAACTCGTATCGGTATACGATTAATTAAAATAATCAATTAAGAGTATTTCCCTATAGGTATGACCTAAGGGGATCAACGATCACCACCGTCGCACGCACAGAATGTCAAACTCTAGTCAGCTAATCATTACCGATATGTGTGGACCAGTTGACTGTAAAATATTACATCCCACATGTATTCTTAAAATGAGATTTAATAATGATATTTAAATCGTGTGATCGCACTATTGTTGAGGACACATTTCCCAACACAAAGATGCCAACATCATAGTTTTCCTTTTGGCCTCTCAATTCCCCAAAGATTGCAAGTTCAAATTCATCAACCTCTTCTTTCCAAGTTTTACCTCCACTCCCATAAGTGTCAAGGGAACACACTTCCTCTACATGGGGTCATAGAAGGAAATTGTGATGGGAGGTCTTCGTCATCATCATCATCATAGGTATCCCAAATTGGAGAAGCAAGGCTAGTGTGTGAGCTAGATTCATTAGACAATTTAGACAAAGTACTTGTCTCATAATTGGCCTTCAACTCACATTCATCATTGCTCTCCACCCCAACTTCATCATGCTTCAATTCATCATCCACTCTTGGTCCATAATCAATCAAGCACTCCCCTTCCTCAAAAGTTACATCTTCATATTCACATCCATCATGAATGTTTGTAAAGTTGGGTACAAGTCGGAATATGGGATGTTCAATACTTATGAATTTAGGAGGTGGGGGAGGATTTACAAGAGTAGCTTCATAATGCCATCCAAATTCCTCTTCACCCTCATTATCTTTCCCTTCTTCTTCATTTAGCATTCGGGTGGCTTCCATTTGGGCAATTTGATTTGCCAACTTCTCACCATTAGTAACAATGTTTTTGAGAACATTGTCCCTAGCTTGGCTATCTTCTAGCATTTACATGAAGAGATTTTGTTGGTCTCTTAGCATTTGGAGAACCACACTTTGCATATCAAATTTATGCTCATTCTCTTGTTGTGGGTACATGGGAATTTGGTGGTATGGGTGTTCATTGTAGGATGACATTTGGCATTGATTGTAAAGTGGGTTTTGGGAGGGTGGTTGTTGTGGATGTTGGATGTGGGAGCTTTGGTAAGAAAAGTTGGGGTAGTGGTTAGGACTTTTATTGTATGAGTTGTAAGGTAGGTTTGTTTTAACTTGCTCCACAAACTCCCCATACCCATGGTAGTCATACTCAAAAGATTCACCACATACTCCATGTGCCAAGCCTTCGGTCATCATCATAACTAGGACAAAGATATAACTACAAACAAGGAAACTATAAGAAAACGGTAAAAACAATCCTTGAGGAACAAGTTCCTCAAGGTTAAAGCAAAATCAAAATAAACAAACAAGCAAAAACTTAATCACGTAGCACCGTCCCCGGCAACGGCGCCATTTTGATATGGAGTGATGTCGTCGGGTCACATCCAATCAAACACATTTATAATACTCAACAAACAACTAGTTAGCGGTAAGTCGAGGTCGATCCATGGGACGGTGTGCTTTGGGTTCTAAGTCTATCTATCTCAATTTATGCTAGTGTCACAATTTGTTTGGGTTTGTAGTTGTTTCTAAATTAATGCAAGCAATAAAGTAAAAGAAGCAATAAAACAAATAAGGGTGTAAACAAGTAATAAAGGGTACTAGGATATCATGGGGTCATAGGGGATTCATGGTGTTGATCAATAAAAAATGTTTACAAAGTTGCAAACAATTAATGTTGTAAAGGAACCGAGTTGGTTTATGTCTTACGGTCCTTAGGAAGAGTTGGGCCCCGGAGCCGAATCGATTAGATTGTACAACACCTACAAGTCGACTTACTTTCCTCCTAATCAACTTCTATGCATGGTCTAACAAGACTCCAGTTGGTTTATATCTTACAAGTCAAGTTGAGTAGATAAGAGATGGTAAAAATGCAAGGATTCATAGGCTTAGCATTTCATCAAACATAACATGTGCATAAAGTTGACATCACAACAAGCAAGCAATTTATTCATGTGAACATATTAGATTAAGCATGAATCAATCCCATGTTGGTTGCCCCTAATTACCCACTAATCCTAGCTAAAAGACTACTCACTCATTATCATGGGAAACATGTCATAATGGTGTCAATCATCACAACAAGTATAAACATGATAATAGAATGAAGAAATGAACAATAAAGATAAAAGGGTAAAGGAATTATACCAAACTTGAGATGATCCAAATAATAAAGCAAAGAATAATAGAAGAAACTTTATTGATTGATGAAGGGTTGTCAATTCTCCAATAATAACCCAATAATCTTCAATTACCCAATAATAATAAACTTGAACAATGATTAAGGACAGATTAATGTGTAATTTTGTGGACAGATTGAAATTAATCTATTTTAATCTACTCCTAATCTAATCTAAGAGAGCCTGATTTAATTTAAAGAAAACATGATGGTTTGATTATTACAAATGGGGTATATATAGTGGGGATTAGTTACATAAATTAGGGTTTGCTAAGAGCTTAAATGACGATTAAGACCCTTGTTGAGGAAACGCCGGTCTCTTTTGGGAGACTCCGGTCTATAGGGAGACTCCGGTCTCTAGGGAGACTCCGGTCTCTAGAAAAAGACGTGCATCCTTCCTTGAAGCTTGAAGAAGACGAAATGGGACTGTCTGGGAATCCGGGCGTCTTTAGCGCGGGACGGGCGGATTTGGCGATTTCTGCCCGGGCGTCCAGAAGGTGAAGACGCTCGGATTGGAGCAGGGGAAGACGAGCGGATTTGGAGCAAGACGCTCGGACAAAAAGAGGGGAAGACGAGCGGATTTAAGGGGTGGACGAGCGTCTTCCTTCAGGGGACGAGCGTCTTCAGTCTCGGGACGCGCGGATTGGCGAACAGCTTCTTTATTTGAGCTCGGATTGTAAATCAGACGTTATTTTCTCATCCAGACTCCTATTGGAGTGATTCAAAAGCCTAGATCACTTGTTTTTTTGACACCGTTCCATCTAGCATATTTTCTGAGCCAAAGGAGCAACTATTCATTTGGGTTCCGAGCAATTGCTTCATGCAATGCCTTCCTTCTCGTCATCCTTGCTTTTAACCTTATGAGCCTTCTATATACTCTTTATTCCTACATACTTGGCCATCATTCTTGCCTCCTCTTCATACTAGTCCATCTAATATCATCAATAAGCTTCCAAATATGCACGAAAGACGGGAATTTCCGCCTTATTATCTTCTTTCCTACAAAACATACGAAATGCACTAGGAAAACAAAATAGGAAGGAATTGACGGATAAAATGGCTATGAAATGTTATAATAGTATGAAAAATAGGTTAATTAGGGGACTAAATGTGCGCAAATAATGTTCACATCAAATATCGTCTTCGATCCTCGTACCTAGTACCGTTAAATTTTTGAAAGACTTGATGTTTTTGTACCTCAAGTGATTTTCATAGATAGGCCTTAGATTGTCCAAGAACTTCTCCACAAGAGTGGCCTCATCTGGATGCTCAACAAGTTCGGTAATAATATTTCTCCACCTTCTTAGGAAGTCGGTGAACTCTTCTTTTTCATTTTGGGTAAGAACCTCAAGAGTGCACATGTTGACTTGAATCTCGGCATTATCTGCGTACTGTTTGGTGAACTCGATAGAGGCATCATCACAAGTAGAAATTTTCTTGTGGTCTAGAGAATAGAACCATTGTTTGGGAATGGTGTCGAGAGATGAAGGAAAGATCCTTAAGAACATCTCGGGCTTGATGCCTTTGATAGATATTTAATCTTTGAAAGCACGAATGTGGTTTAGAGGGTTTTCGTGCCCCTTGAATTTCGAGATGCCAGTCATGTTGAAGTCGGTCGGTAGTTGGGCATTCACTGCTTCATACTTTCGACTGTTTTCTCAGTAGATGTCATCCCCCTTGAGGTACATTAGTTTATCTTCTAAGTAGTGAAGACGCTTTCGTGCTTCAGTAAGGATAGGTGGAGAATCATTTTCAGGTTTTTCTAAGGGTGGAGGATTGTCGTGCAAAGGGATGTTAGAAATTGGACCCTCTGCGAGAGGAAGTCTAGCTTCCACGGCTACAAAGCGGCCTTCGATTGTTTGGAGACGAGCATAGGTGACGTCTTGGCTGGCTTGGAGACGGAGTAGTGCAGCCAAAACATGATTATTACCATTACCTTCGGGTTGACCCTGGACGCTGCTTCACTTTCGTTTGTTCCGACCATCTTGGACCGAGCATAAGAACTGAGGATGAATCAAGACACACTCGACTACTTTGTACACTTACTCGAACAAGAAACAACTCGTAGAAGGACTCAGAAGGGAAAGGACACGTGTGTCTTTTGTGTCGTGAGGGTTTTTGAAAAAAAGTTGGTTTAGAAATGTTATCCTAAGCAATCATTGTGTGTGACTGTAGAACTGTCGATTTTGAAATGATTTTGAAAATGGTTGATTTTTTATAATTTTGACAGTGTCTCGACTTGATTTTGTTGACTTTGAGCTTTTTAGGCCATTTTGAAAGATTTACATTTTTGCATTTTCAAAAAAGGGCTTTGAAAATTTCGTCATGGTTTTGTTTACAAAGGTGATAACATATAAGTTAAAAACATAAGCATAGGCATTATAACGGCATGCTCAGTGCTTTTAGAAGGGATTTGGTTTAATGGGTGGGTTGCCATACCAAGCTATCGTAACCTGGTCTGTGGAGAGGTCTGTGCCAAACATGAGTCGGGTCGGTTCCTAGTCCATTCGCTCGAGTAGTGAAAGCTCTTGATACAAACAAGAGTAAGCATCGTGGTATGGTTGACGTCAATCGCTATCCATCTTTGGGCACAAATAGGAACTTGTACCGTCCAGATCGGACAATTTGTCGAATAGGTTGGGTTAAGCCTAGGAAGGCTTAGCTAAAACGACCTAAGAAGGTCGAGTAATGAAAACTTATAACTGTCTCATATAAACTATTCCTAAGCCTTGTTCAATTTTGACCCTAGGTAACACTAGACATAGTCTAAGTGTATCATCCCCAGCGGAGTCGCCAAACTATGGACACAGCCACCCGCGCCGCGCGCACCCGCGCGTTGGTTTCGAGGCGCCGACACTTCTCTCACGTAACTCCGGCGCGAGCCAAAACACGTCATGGGCCATTAACGATTTGTAAGGCATTGAAACCGGTGAAAGGTTTGACAAGCCTGCATTTCTGGAGTCACCATCAATTTTTATGGAAAATTGGAACCGTTCGAATACTTCGCGTCATGTCAAAACACAAAGTAGTGACATGAACACTAAGAAATTCGTTACCCTTAGTATTCTATGTCTAGAATGACTCTCGTGATGTCAATGAACACAAATGATCATAGACATCTTGAGAAAGGGGTGAGGGTACGTATTAGGAAGCTCGTTTATTTGAACACCTAATCCCGCCCGCCTCGATAGCGGCCTCTACTAATGATCAGGGAAGTTGTTTATACTCACTATGTTGTCAATTGTATGCATGTTATGCAACATCCAATGTTTTAATCCTATCATGTGAAATTAGACTAAGTCGGTGAACAAACAAAATTAGCACTTAATTGGGTCGAAGTTGGAATTTAGGTTAATTACATGTGAATGTCAAGTAAATAAATCATACAAGTACGATATCAAATAAAGAATTACAAAGAAATAAGAATTAATTACAATAGGTATTTGAATTTAAGTCATAACCATGCCCAAAAGAGTTTAAGAAATAAAATAAAATAAAAGAAGTAAAAGAAATAAAAGAATTGGAATTGGAATATAGGAATAAGAAGATATGTCGAATTAGAGGTGATAATAAGGATAATAATCGGTTATAAATCTAACTAGAAAGGCCTATGTCAAAGCGAGAACGAGTTCAGAGGCAGAAGCCAGCCCAGAGCAAGTGCAGCAATTGGTGCGTCCTCTGGAAGAGGCGCATCACCTATTGCGGCAATTCTAGAGCTGAGATCTGGCTGTGAAGGTCAGGCTCGTGGTTAGTTAATGCTCGTTAGTTATTTTACTTAGATTATTTGCATACGACTCAAGTAGAAGTGATTTAATCAGATTACATGCATATAAGATCGTCATAAAGTGAAAGAAACGAATTAAAACGAAGGTTTATGAGTTATGGTTATTTACGATGTCGGAATTGCAAAAGATGAGAACTCGGGTTAAAGGTTAATGAAACTGGAAAAATAAAACAAAGTATGTACAAAAGACGATTTCTAAAGACTCGATATGGAAGAATCGAACCTTTAAAATCCGGGTTTGAATAAAGTGACGAAAACCCGCAAATATTGATTTTATGGGATTTAAGTCGGAAAGGATTAGTAAAAATATGTTTTATAAACTGGAAACATAAGAATTCGAAGAAATAAAGAAAGAAAAACGAAAGATGAAAAGAAGCAGATACTCGAGGAAGAAGAAGAATAGCAGCAGCAGACAAGCAGCCTCTAGAAGAGGCGCAGCAGATGACGCGACTGTTCCAGAAGGCGCATTTGCTGATGCGTTTCTTCTCGATGGTCTTTCGCTGCTGTGTTGTGAAAAGGGTTTTAAAACGTGATTTTGAAAACGGTTTTGAGCATGCTTATGACATAAATTCTTACAAAAACTATAATACGGAAATAAAATTGGGATGTACACCCTGAGACTTACATGTTTGACCAAATGAGATTGACTAAGTTGTCATTAGTTATTGCTCCACTCGATGTATGAAAGAAAGTGCCCTTAAAAAAGGATTTAATATAAATTGATTATATTGATTCAGTGGAGTTGGTCAAATTGGTCCGTCTATGCAAACGTGACTGGTACTCACAATAATCTGAGCTTACGTGGTCGCGTAGAGCAAGCACATAGGCGTCAAAAAGCAAGAGCCTGGTCTTATAATGCAAAGGGAGAAGAGAAGGGCGGACACTAGCGTGAGAAATATGTGAGGCAGAGGCCTCTATTTATACTAATCACATGAAGAAATTTAGCAGAATGTAGGATTAGGAATGAAATCCGGAAGAAATATGGAAACTGGGAAAAAACCAGCCTAGGAAGAGCCCCAACAGGAACTGCAACCTTTCCAAGAGGCGCGGCTCCTGCTGCGTTTTCTCTTGGGTGGGTTTCCTGTTTAGCAAGAAAGATTTCCGCGGTTTTTAATTTCGAACTTGGGAAGATGTATACTTCCTTATTCCGCAATGAAGATATTTCCGTGATAAAAGATAGAATTTGGGAATAATACTCCAGAAAATTCTAGAATATTCCGACTCGGTTTTAAGATGGTTTTAGAAAAAGGAAATGGTTTTTTACCCGGACTCCAAATGTACTCTAATTACTGTCAAAACGACCGTATCGGTGCATAGATGACGACCATGAGGTTGAATCGACTGTTTGAGCTATTACGTGTTGACGAACTAACGAAATATCATAAATCGCTCCGCATGATTAAACATACGGCACAATCATCACTGGGTGGTTGGCTGGAGGTGCAGAAACGAGGTGTCTACAGTTTCCTTCTGTTGTGAAATAGCAGTTATTTGGACCGAATTACAACCCAATTCTCATGATGCATCAATTGAAATTAATTTCAGAGAATCATACTCCATTTATTTTGCCTTCTTACTGTATTGCTAGATAGAGCGTTTTCGCCAATGGGCCAATGTTCATGTTACCGTAAACCCTGATATAAGGTTTAGAGTAATCTATCATTAAACCTCTTGCACAGTTGTACTGCCATGTTAACCTTGATCATGAAAGAAGCAGACTTAATTAATTCACTACGCTTTATAATTTTAGCCTTCACACTTCAAAACTCACAACTTCTTAATAGTAATCTTGAATTTACAACTCTTGTTTCTGATTAATATTTTTGTTTTTTAAGTCCAGAAGCAGGAATAATCTCATCATTGGAAGATTAGAGGAAGAGGTTTATAGGGAGACTGTTTAAAACATAGATAATCAGCAGGATGTATTTCGACCTCACCATTGACAAGAGCTTTCAAACAAGATACTTACACCTTTGAGAATAATTTAGCAAAGCTTATTATGCATGTTATGTATTCGTTCATCACCCTTCGTGTAGCCATTTAGTATTGTAATCTCGGTCTTTAAGAGTCTACACCAAAAATAAGCTTATTATGCCGTTGTGGTGCTGTCATTCCAGGCCACCTTTTACTTTGCGACCGCTTACTATGATTTTTTTCATTAGATCTGTTGTTTTGAAGCATTTACGTCACTTTTGTAATAAATAGTAAGTTTGTTCCACCATCTACAAATATATAATGGACCATGCATCTTTCTATTTATACACCGCCGACTTACTTTCGCTAAGCATTACACCAAATTGGGGCACCGCGCCTGATAGTGCGGCGGTGCAACTACTAGTCTAGATAAAGTGGGTTAATCATATTTATATAAAGGAGCATGACTGGTTTGAATATCTACCATTTATTCACACCATTTGGATACGGAGGAAAGTGTGTAAGGTAAAGGATCTCTAAGAAATATGAACTTATCTGACCGATATAACCTTAACCGAGACGTCGTGTAAGATACTGCCCTAAACCAGTAAGACCCGTACACAGGTGCTCCTTGGGTTCCGTGGTCATCGATTCCAAGGTTAACGCCTCCTTCTGCACAATGGTTCACTCCACAGACGAAAGTGGGATGTAATACCCCGTAATTTAATAATATTTATAAGAATGAATAATACAATTTAAATAATTAATTAATGACATTATTAATAATAATTTCCTATAAGACAATAACTAAATAGTAAAGTAAGTAAGAAAGTCGGGAATTGGACTTAGTTGGTATTAATTCATTGGGCCGTGTGGTACGGTTTGGAGGGCCGGTTTATTGGCCTAACACATAAGTGATCGGGATTTGTATCGGGATATAATAGTAAAGAGTGAGAATAATATTAGTAATTCCTACAATAATTAAATAAAGTAATAGTTTCCTAATTAGTATCATATACTCTCTAACCCTAGACTATATATATACCATAATATCTGAAAAATAAATAACAAAGAAAGAAGAGGAGATTTAAGAGACGGAAGAGCAAGTAAGCGATAAAAGGTAAGATCGTCGTAATTTATGTTTATATCGTCTTAATAATTTAAGTTAACGTTTATTCACCGTATGTACCATCGTGAACAGTGCCGATGACCTTAGTAGTTATCCTTGACCGTAGTGACTCCGGTAGGATCAACCGTGGCCTTTATCGACCACCGTAGGTGGCGGTTTGGCGTCTTAAGGGGGTAGTGCCGTGAGCTTTAAGACAGATAGTGTAGCTTGTGTAGTTGTCGTAAGAACACGGGACTTGGGTGGTTGGTTATGTTGGCAAGGGGCGGTCCTAATGGTGGTGTCGGGCTGCTGAGTCGTGGTGGTTGGTATGGTGGCTGTCGTGGGGGTGGTTGTTACGGGTTATGTCGTTTATATGGGTCATGTGTCGTGTATGGTTGGTTGTGGGGTGTCATAGGGAGTCGTGGCAAATGGTCGGATCACAGTGGGTCAAGGGAGACCACGGTGGTGGCCCTGGTTGTCGAGAGGTGGTGCAAGGTGGTGAATGGGGTTAGGAGATTAGTTGTGTCGGGTATTGTGGGGCTGTTTAGGGCTTGTTGTTTAGGGTTGTAGAAGGTAGTTTAGGAAGTGGCTACTGGTGGTTAAGTTGCATCGTGGTGTAGGGTAATGGTTGTTAGGATTGGGTGGTGTTGGAGGTGGTTGATGGTGTCGGGTTTGGTGGTTCAAGGGAGGTGTGTACACGGTTGTAAAACCATGTATGTGGGGGTGTTGATGAGTGTTGTTTTGTGTCGGGTTTTTAGTTGGGTGACTCGGGTTTTTGTTATAATCGGGTTTTAATATCGTAATCCTTTAATAATAATAAATAATTAAATAATAAATAATAATAGAATGTAATAATTAACAATTAATGAAGAAGTTATACTATGTGTGTTAGGTGACGATTTGTGAAAGAAGTATAATTAGATTCGGTTGCTTAATTATTTGGATCGCTTTAAGCTGCGTGCTTAATTGGATTTGCTTTCCAGGTAGGTTAACTACTCAACTATACTATATTGGTAATTGGAGAATTGTTGAATTATGGAATATTGTTGTAATTGTTGTCCTGAGCATATAGTCGTACTTATTGTCTTGAGCATGTTGATATCATTGTTTCTTATGATCGTATTATTATCTTGTTGGTTGGTTCTCTATTATTGGCTGGTTTTGTGAAAGAGATTGGCATTGAGATTGGCATTGCTATTGAGATTAATTGGTCGGTCAAGCACGGGGATGTGCAAGTGTCGTGGTTCTGTACGAATTATGGCTGGCCAGGCACGGTGTTGGAAGTGGCCGTGGACCTGAGCAGAGCAGTGTATGGTGTCAATTGAGTTGCGTTGGTTGTGACGAGTGGGTGGCATATGGTTGAGCCATGTGAAGCGTGACGGATTTGATCATTGACAGGCTAATCGTATACCTACCAAAAATAATCAACTGGTCTCTAACTAATATAGCTAGGGAAGTCAGGATCGTATCTACAGGGAGTCTATTTGCAAATCTAAGTGTCAATTTAAGTTTGTCTAAGTCACAAAGCTGGGGGTTTTGAATTGGGTTTGTCTAATAACTAAAGCAACAAACAAAATAAAGTAAATTATAAACGAATTCAAATAAAAGAGAAATAGCTAGAACGGACGGTTCACCATGGTCTACAAAAATCTAAGGTAAGGTCAACGGTCAGCAATAATCGGTCTGAAGGTGTAACACCCCCATTTATTCAGGAGCCTTTAGCTAGACTTTCCCAAATAAATAGAACTGTTACCATCTCGGTTTCCCGAGGTAGTGAATAACAAAGTCCAACTCACCAAAGTACTTTAAATTGAAACTTAGGACGTGCTTGGATTGAGGATAAAAGGAGGGTAATGAATATAGGAGTAATAGTTAAGGTGCATTTTCCATGTTTGGAAGGAGAGTAATTATTCACCTCCTGAATCTATTACCCTCATAAAAGGGTAATACATTACCCACCATCCCCCTGGGTAATGATTAAGGGAGTAAAACATCTACTCAGTAATTATTACCCTTATGTCAAACTTATCATCAATGAACTCATTACCCAAGTAATTAACTTTTTCGGTAATTATCACCCAATTAAAATTTACCCCCGAATTATTCCTTGAATTCCAGGCAAGCCCTTAATGATTTCATGTTTATTACAACTTAACCAACTAAAACTTAATATAAAATCATTACAACTCGCAGCGGAAATAAATATAGTGATTAAATATTCTATGTGATCTAGACTTCTAGGTAGATTGGCCAAGTCCTCATGCATTCCCATAAGTTACCAACTCAGCTAACCTTTAGTACCTGTCAAATCTGCTCCCCATTAAGGTTCACCACAGGTGTTCACGAATACACTGTCAACAACGAGGTTGAGTAGGAATAACCAAACAACCACAATAAATGGATACAAGAACAATATTAAATGCAAATGCAATGCAAGCTCATGATCAATCCTCCGACGCTCCCGTTCATCCCGCCAATCCCTGGTCAGGGTAGTCTCATCATCCCAACCGAAGTTGAGGTAGTCTCATCATCCCAGAAACAAGTCCTGCAGAACCTGTCCTGAGGTATCCAATGCAAGTGCTCATGATATGAAAATGCAAACAATTGACCAACACAACTTCTTACCATCTCAGACACGAAGCTGGGGAATCCAATAATAAATATAATCATCTCAATCACGAGCTGAGGTAGTCAATAATCAAATCATCTCAGTCACGAGCAAAGGTAGTCATTAAACAATTTATCTCAACGCAGCCAACAAAAAATCATATATCATCCATCATAATTCCAACCAATTCAACCAAAACAATCAGATAATATCATTCAA
The DNA here is from genome assembly GCF_048544455.1 of Silene latifolia. Lineage (NCBI taxonomy): Eukaryota > Viridiplantae > Streptophyta > Magnoliopsida > Caryophyllales > Caryophyllaceae > Silene > Silene latifolia. The sequence continues at coordinate 66,931,319 of NC_133533.1, read as the reverse complement.
GTAAACATTAAAGTAAATGAGTAGTTATCCTACCTTGATAGAGAATTTCCAACTAAGCAGCTCAACAAGAATCGGAATAATTAATGCAACCGAACCCGATTATAATTTCTTTACAAATCGTCACCTAACATTAATAATGATTTATCCAATATTAATTATTAATACTTTATTTATAATTCAATATCAATTTATACATTAATTATTTATTATTAATTATAACATTACGATATTCAAAAACCCGATTAAATTATAAAACCCGATTCTACACCGCAAATAAACCCGTCCAACAATAATTAAATAAATCAACTCACCACACATTCCCATGCAACAACTACGTGAACAACACCCAACATCACACACTTTGCCGTGTTTGGCAACCACCCTCCACCCGCCTATATCCAACACTCCTAGCCACCATCGACACCACCCAAACCTTCGACCTCAAGCTTGCTCCACGACGTATCCCGACAACTCACAACCACCAGCCAAAGTACCACCACCATCCCATACACCCACGCCCTAAACATCCACAAGCATCACCAATTACCGAAAACCCGACATACACAATTCCACTTTCAAACCCCTATCTAAGACCACCACCACCACCACTAATGGTTACCACCATTCCCCACCGTACCCAAAACCACCAGCAACCCTAAACCACCAGCCAAACCACCACTAGCTACCAACAACCCTTCACGCCATAACTATCCCTTCTAAACCTGACACCAACAACTAAACCACCACCCCGACAGCCAGTGGCCACCACCGTGGTCTCCCTTGACCCACGGTGGTCCACCACCAGCCACGACTTCCCAATACACCCCACGACCACCCAGAAACGATGCACGACCCATATAAAAGACAACACGCTGCAACCACCACTACCCGACACCTCACCGTACCAACCACCACCTACAGCCACCCTATCACCACCAAAAGTACTGCCTATTGTTGACCTATTCAACCACCCAAACCCCGTGCTCATACGACTAACACACAAGCTACAATTTCCGTTTTAAATTCATGACAGCCGCTAGTTTAGACGTCAAATTCACCACCCACGGTGGTTGACAACGGCCACTAGTGGTTCCACTAGCATCCCCACGGTCAAGACCAACTATTTAGGGTAACTACACGGTTCACGGTGGTCCATACGGTGTATAAACGTTAACTTAAATTATTAAGACGATATAAACATGAGTTGTGATGGTCTTACCTTTTATCGCTTGCTTTATTTGCTCTTTCCGTCTCTTAAACTCCTTCTCTTATGTTTATGAATTACTTTTCAGAATTAATATGGTATTTATAGTGTAAGATTAGAGAGTATGTAAGGTCAATTAGGAAACTATTATAATTACATTAATCTAATTAGTGTATGGATTATTATTATTATTATTACCATCATAAATTATTATTATCATATATTACTACTCTTACCATAATTAAAATTACCATACATCTCTTTTACTAATTAAATTATTAGGATAATTAATATAATTATTATTACTTTTCCATTATTATTATTTCCATATTATCTATTATAAATTCCCGGTGCAAATCCCGATTATACTCATATCTTATTATAATAAATTCTGGTCCAATTAATCAATGGCCCACGGCCCAACACTCGATTATTAATTAAGCCCAATTCCCGACTTGGATTATTAATTTTATATTTTACTTAACGTCTTGTTTGTAATTATTATTAGAAATGCTTTTAACTAATTATTAATTACATAAATTATTAATATCAAAATATGGGCTATTACAGTCTTCTCTCCTTAAAATGAACTTCGTCCCGAAGTTCGCTCACAACTACTATCACAAAACTTATAACTACGCATCATTCATCATCATTAACTTACTCAATCATTATCAAACTTTCTTAATCATTATAATACCGTATCATACTTATTAAAATGTGTCACAAAACTAATTTCAAAATATGAGAATGTATCACAATATAAACTTAGAATATGAGGTATCACATTCTACCTCCCTAAAAATAAACTTCATCCCGAAGTTTCGAAACTACTTTTACATTATTAAACCACTAACAATTGAAATAATTATATAAATGATAAGAGTCTAATCATCCCACTAACTAGTTACCCTTCTCCCCATTTCCTAGGTCCTCCTATGATCACTCGTACCTCTCAACTATCACAGGTTAAAAACTTATAAAACAATTATATTAAACATTTGGAAAAACTCGCGTTTTCGGAAATCAAAGTCCAGCTGTAACTTTCAAAATTCACCATTAAATAACCGTTACATTACACGTTTAGTTTTTTATACTTTTCAGAAACATAAAGAGTTTTTAAAACACGAAAAAAATAATTAAGTCCAAATTTCGAATAATCAATTTATAAAGATTTTTACAATTCAGTGGGTCGAAACCAAAAACTGATCAGCTATAAGTCAAAACTTAGGTCAAATTTTAAAAATCACTATTAATTGTCAAATATTCACCTTACAACATGACTTATCAATTTGAAAACATATTTGAGTCTTTTAAATATTGGAGTTGGAATTAGGTAAAAATATTAAGTACAAATTAAATGGGAAATTTTACAAATTCGTTTGTCGAAAACTTTACTGTACAGAAACATTCTGACTACTATCTATAAAAATATTTATTTCTCCCAAACCATAAAACTTTTTAACACGAGACCAACGACATTAGAAATTTAACTAACATGGTTACCACTCATAAAATTTTCAACTTTAGACGATTTATAGAAATCAAATGGCAGCTAAATCAAATAAGGTTAAAATCTGCTAAATAAGGTCATGCTTCCACATCCATTTTACGAACTCACAAATTCTTACTAACACCCCTCCTATACTTGTAGTAACACAACTTGGTCATAAAACATTCATACACCACTATGCATCTATTTTTAAAGTATTCCTATCACAAATCCAATCATCCAATAATATCGTAAATAACATGGTTTCGGAATTCACATAACCGCATATCGCTAGACATGATACGACTATAATCAAATAATCAATATAAATTCAACAATTACTTTCATGCTCATGATTTCAACATCTCATCGTTATTTTATCCATCCCATCCTCCTTAAAATTAAGATTACGTCTCGTAACAATGGTCATGAACAATACACATCCAATCAATAAATACACCTCCAAGTCAACAATGGATCCTAAGAAATACTAAACATTTATTTTAGTTTACCCAACTCTTAATTATCTCTCGAGATAACCGGTTCAAAACTGGAAGGGCCAAGGTACGAATTAAGGGATCCTTCTTAACCGTACTAAGAGGGGCTCCTAACAGTTTCTACCCGTGGTTCATTTTATTAGACACATCCTAAGTTCATTATTATTCATTGGTTAGGCCTGAGGATCGTTTTTGCTCTGATACCACTTTGTAACACCCCCATTTATTCAGGAGCCTTTAGCTAGACTTTCCCAAATAAATAGAACTGTTACCTTCTCGGTTTTCCGAGGTAGTGAATAACAAAGTCCAACTCACCAAAGTACTTTAAATTGAAACTTAATGATTTCATGTTTATTACAACTTAACCAACTAAAACTTAATATAAAATCATTACAGCTCGCAGCGGAAATAAATATAGTGATTAAATATTCTATGTGATCTAGACTTCTAGGTAGATTGGCCAAGTCCTCATTCATTCTTATAAGTTCCCAAGTCAGCTAACCTTTAGTAACTGTCAAATATGCTCCCCATTAAGGTTCACCACAGGTGTGCACGAATACACTGTCAACCACGAGGTTGAGTAGGAATAGCCAAACAACCACAATAAATGGATACAAGAACAATATTAAATGTAAATGCAATGCATGCTCATGATCAAACCTTCGACGCTCCCGTTCATCCCGCCAATCCCTGGCCGGGGTAGTCTCATCATCCCAACCGAAGTTGAGGTAGTCTCATCATCCCAGAAACAAGTCCTGCAGAACCTGTCCTGAGGTATCCAATGCAAGTGCTCATGATATGAAAATGCAAACAATTGAGCAACACAACTTCTTACCATCTCAGACACGAAGCTGAGGAATCCAATAATGAATAAAATCATCTCAGTCACGAGCTGAGGTAGTCAATAATCAAATCATCTTAGTCACGAGCTGAGGTAGTCATTAAAAAATTTATCTCAACGCAACCAACCAAAAATCATATATCATCCATCACAATTCCAACCAATTCAACCAAAACAATCAGATAATATCATTCAAGTAAACATTAAAGTGATTAAGTAGCTATCCTACCTTGATAGCGAATTTTCAACTAAGCAGCTCAATAAGAATCGGAATAATTAATGCAACCGAACCCGATTATAATTTCTTCACAAATTGTCACCTAACATAAATAATGAGTTATCCAATATTAATTATTTATACTTTATTTATAATTCAATATCAATTTAAACATTAATTATTTATTATTAATTATAACATTAAAATATTCGAAAACCCGATTAAATTATAAAACCCGAGTCAACACCCCAAATAAACCCGTCCAACAATAACTAAATAAATCAACTCACCACACATTCCCATGCAACAACTACGTGAACAACACCCAACATCACACACTTTGCCGTGTTTGGCAACCACCCTCCACCCGCCTATATCCGACACTCCTAGCCACCATCGACACCACCCAAACCTTTGACCTCAAGCCTGCTCCACGACGTATCCCGACAACTCACAACCACCAGCCAAAGTACCACCACCATCCCATACACCCACGCCCTAAACAACCACAAGCATCACCAATTACCGAAGACCCGACATACACAATTCCACTTTCAAACCCCTATCTACGACCACCGCCACCACCACCACTAATGGTTACCACCATTCCCCACCGTACCCAAAACCACCAGCAACCCTAAACCACCAGCCATACCACCACTAGCTACTCACAACCCTTCACGCCATAACTATCCCTTCTAAACCCGACACCAACAACTAAACCACCACCCCGACAGCCAGTGGCCACCACCGTGGTCTCCCTTGACCCACGGTGGTCCCACCACTAGCCATGACCTCCCAATACACCCCACGACCACCCAGAAACGATGCACGACCCATATAAAAGACAACACGCTGCAACCACCACTACCCGACACCTCACCGTACCAACCACCACCTGCAGCCACCCCATCACCACCAAAAGTACCGCCTATTGTCGACCTATTCAGCCACGTAAACCCCGTGCTCATACGACTAGCACACAAGCTACAATTTCCGTCTTAAATTCGTGACATCCGCTAGTTTAAACGCCAAATACAACACCCACGGTGGTTGACAACGGCAACGAGTGGTCCCACTAGCATCCCCACGGTCAAGGCCAACTATTTAGGGTAACTACACGGTTCACGGTGGTCCATACGGTGTATAAACGTTAACTTAAATTATTAAGACGATATAAACATGAGTTGTGACGGTCTTACCTTTTATCGCTTGCTTTATTTGCTCTTTCCGTCTCTTAAACTCCTTCTCTTATGTTTATGAATTACTTTTCAGAATTAATATGGTATTTATAGTGTAAGATTATAGAGTATGTAAGGTCAATTAGGAAAATATTATAATTACATTATTCTAATTAGTGTATGAATTATTATTATTATTATTACCATCATAAATTATTATTATCATATATTACTACTCTTACCATAATTAAAATTATCATACATCTCTTTTACTAATTAAATTATTAGGATAATTAATATAATTATTATTACTTTTCCATTATTATTATTTCCATATTATCTATTATAAATTCCCGGTGCAAATCCCGATTATACTCATATCTTATTATAATAAATTCCGGTCCAATTAATCAATGACACACGGCCCAACACTCGATTATTAGTTAAGCCCGATTCCCGACATGGATTATTAAATTTATATTTTACTTAAGGTCTTATTTGAAATTATTATTAGAAATGCTTTTAACTAAATATTAATTACATAAATTATTAATATCAAAATATGGGCTATTACAGAAGGGTACTGAACAGGTACTCTCGGTCCACTGTTTGCTCTAGAATTCTAATGTAGCTCTCGCCCTAATTAGAGTATCCTATTGATCATAGCAAGTCTTCGCCTTTTCCAATCTCTCGATCCAGGTTAAGGTTTAACAGGATGGTCAACTTATTATGTGCACTTAGTTATTCAAACCGCTATCAGATGCTATGATTAACAATTCAGACGGAGTAAACAGCAAGACCTAAAACCCTAACATATTATATCATAGAACCGCGGATCCTCTAAATCCTAGCATAAGAAGTTTAGCTACGCATAATTAAATGAAGAACAACAATCAAAATAGAAAAGAGAACTAAAGATTGCATGATGGAATTAAATAAATATTCAATTGGCATAAACGGAATTAACAAGAACAGTAAAAGAATAATAAATAAAAATAAAGAAGATGAACAAAGAACAATAAAGATTACCCAAAATGAAAGGAAAGGAATTACAAGTTTAGATCCGAAAATTGAGAGAGCAAAGTAACGTAGTACTGGTATTCGCAAAAGTACAAGATGCTCTAATAAAGTTCTCAGCCTGTGTTTATATAGAATTAGCTGACAGTTATTAATTAAACGACTAATGGGTCGAAATAAAAAGTTAAGCGAACACGGCCTGGTATGAAAATAGTCGATCGAACAAAATTCCAATCGATAGACTAATTCTCTAAGCAAAAGCAGTCGATCGACCACTTCGTCTTCACGCATTCGAAGATGATCATTCTCGAGCCTAATTTCACTAGTATCCATAATGCAACTCCGGAGATGGATTTTGGCTTGTTTAACACTACTTTCGGGTCCATATCTGCACGAAATGCAAAATAACCCAAAGTAACCGATTCATGGGAGAATAGTAACTAGTCGCTACTAAATATGCATCGAAATGCGTGCAAATGAATAAAGTAAATGTATGAAATGGGCACGCATCAAACCTCCCCAAACGAAACCCTTTTCTTGTCCCCAAGCAAGCAAAGACTAAAGATATAAAAAACTAATGGATCGGTAAACAAGCTTAGAGCTAACTATGCTTCATACACCTAAACCAATTTAATGCAAGTAGCCAAACCAAAGTACATAATCGACTGCAAATGAGTTATACGTATGAAACAACTTACTGAACCTTAAGCCTTACAAGAATCGTATATATCGAACTCTCACGGGTCGCTCATCACTCGTTAAAGAACATGGCGAGTATATAATGTAAGATAGAAAGAGATAAGACACTCACCTAACTGCAACCTATAAGAACATGCATGCAGTCTAACATGAAAGTCATCTGTACCGACCGTACATATGCATTCCAACCAAACAGGACCAAATCACATGTCGAGGACTTACAAATATGGTGAAGTGAGGTAATTGGGTAAGAAGGGGCAAAACATTTTTGGAAAAGTGGAGGTAGGAGCCAAGCTAGTATCAAACGAAGCCAAATAGTAAACTCATCCGCCTCATGAACCCAACTAAAAGGAAATAAACAATGCCAATGCGGCATAAACTCACTCACACCATTAAGACATGACTCCCCATAATATATAAAAATAACCATGGGAGTGAAAATCAACACAATTTCTTCTATTTTTCTCCTTTTTACAGCCATTATTTTTTCTATTTTCAATTTTGATTTCTTTTTTTTTCCTGGCTGATTATTCTCTTTTTTTTTTTTTTGAATTTGACTTTTTTTTTTTCCGGCTCAATTCAACCCTCTTCTCATCATCCAATGCAAGTACCAAACTGACGGACAACACAAACCCATAATTAACAAAATAAACTAGCTTGACTAGGGTAAGCTAATTTAGGATTCTAGTTAACATTTGGGTCAAACCAAGTCAATTTGGCTAATGTGAGGCTCAAGGGTAGAATAATTAAGAAGAAAAAGGATGCCTCCCCACATGTGACACCGCCACAAACCCGAATGCATACAGGTACTAAGAGACATTTGTCATATTTATGCAAATTGATGTTACATGTCTTATAAGGAGTACTACTCTCATCCTAGCATGAAACTGAATATGAATGTCATCAGTTTATTAAGCTCTATACCTCAGAAATTTTGATTAGTTTGCCGATATTAAATGCTTAGGCTAAAACTAAAGCACAGGCGCAATTTCATCATTGTTATCTAACCGTTCCGACTCGACCTGAAATGCAAAAAAAAAAACACATGTTTTTGTAATTTTGAGTTTCTTATAGTGAAAAAGAAAAAACAATGCATACGGAAATGTAATAAACATGCAAACAAAAATGCAGTAAAAATGTAGATGGATGCGAACAGACAGATGCTTACCATCCCCAAACCAAATCACACAATGCCCTCATTGTGTTCAGCAAACACCAGTAGCAGTGCAAAATAAAAAGGGAAAGGGGAATATGCGAAATGATATGAAAACAAGTAACGGAAAGTAGAAGTAACGGGAACTTACAATTTAATGACCTCCCCAAACCAGCCAACAACAAGGGAGGTCGTGCCCAGCTACCACTATTCATCACCCACTTCAAAATCGGGATCACCATCTACTTAAATAACGCGCTGATTTCCAGGAAAAGGCGATCGACCAACATCACCTATCGATCGACCAACAACTCCAGTCGATCGACCAAAACAACCAGTCAATCAACGTTTTTCTGCTCTATACGCAACACAAACTCTTCTTTCATGCAAGTTTGCCAAGACGAATCGCCTCTTTGTCGATGCACCTGAAAATACTGCACATATCTCCTAACACAAACCAAAGCACGCGTCCCAATTGTCTCATTATCAAACGGAAATAAATCCTAATTACAACGCAAATAAAGCAAACAATAAACAAAACTAAAACGTCCTTTGCTAGAACAAAGTTTATTCCGTCCGGGTTGCCTCTCGATCAGCACTGGTTTTTAAGATCCCGCTCGATCTTACTTCATAAGTCATCAACAATCAGACGGCTCACAGCTCGGCCGCTGACTAAATGAAGTCCCCTTAGCATTCTTGACCTTGGGCCACCACTCAAACTTGGCTTTGAAAATAGAAGATCGTCCTGCAGCATAGGCTTCCTCGCAACACTTTGCACACAGCAAGGGATCTTCTGTCTGACCACCATAATCAGCATCGCTAGTGTTAGAAAACGCGCCTAATTCACCAAGTTCACCTCCCGAATCCTTGTAGCTCAACCTGTCGTGTCCTGCAGAAAGAGAGACAAAAGCATAGTCGTCCATCTTGCTCCCAGCATGGCGCGGAGGTGTCACATTAATGGCAAAACAGGACTCAACTGTAGGACTATCAACTACCACATGGCTAGGTACAACTTGCATAGGTGCCCTACGGACACCAGATTGGGTGTAGGTCAGCTTCTCACCCCCACTTTAAATGTCAGAGTCCTTGCTCCTACATCAACAATTGCACCAGGAGTGTACAAGAACGGTCTCCTTAAGATAATAGGGGTATGGGTATCCTCAGGAATGTCCAACACAACAAAATTGACGGGTATAAATAACTTCCCTACCCGCACATGAACATCTTCTAGGACCCCTAAAGGACGCGACAAGGAACGGTCTGCCATTTGAACAGTCATATTTGTGCATCTAAACTCAGTCAAACCAATCTTTTGAGCTAAAGATAAAGGTAAGACACTGATGCTGGCACCTATATCACACAAAGCATTATCAATAGTACGGGTGCCTATAAAACAGGGGATAGAAAAACTACATGGGTTAGCCAATTTAGATGGAGACGTTTTTTGTAGGAGTGCACTACACTCCGCAGTAAAAGCTATAGTATCTACCTCATCAAAATTCCTCTTACGAGACAGAATCTCTTTCATAAATTTAGCATATGAGGGAATTTGAGTAATAAGCTCAATGAATAGTACCGTTACCTGCAGATCCTTCACGACTTTCAAAAACTTCCCGAATTGCTGCTCAATCTTTGTCTTCAGCTGTCGGGCCGGAAAAGGAAGCTTAATCGCAATAGGTAGCTCAGTAGCTTTACTCTTCTCTCCATCCGTAATGAACGCCTTATCAGTAATAGAAGACGTTTTAATAGAAATAGACGACGGATCATCAACTCCGTCTGGCAAATTAGTCGATCGACCAGTTGGATCATTCCATCGACTAAAAGGACCAGTCGATCGACCACTATGGTCAGTCGATCGACTTTTTTCGATTTCCACACTGCACATATACGAAGTTTTAGTCGATCGACCAAAAGTTCTTGTCGATCGACTTTTTTCAGCAATCCCAGCAGTTTACCAGCATATTCATCATCCGCATCAACATCCAGATCCTCAATATAAACCTCGTTGTTCACCCGGGGCATTTCTGGTCCATCATATGTAAGACCACTCTGAAGATGTATCGCATTAATGGTCTCATGAGGCTTATCAGTCTTAGACGGCAACGCACCTGGCTGCCTACTTGTATTTTGGCTTGATAACTGGGCAATTTGATTGTCCAAGACTTTATTGTGAGCCAACAATTGAGCAATAAGAGCTTCCTACTTTTGTGAAGCCGCCATTTGCTGTTGTAACATGGCTTTAATGTCCGACATATCACTGTTTGAAGCCTGAGGAGGAGGCTGCAACTGTTGGAACTGCTGTTGAGGCGGCCTATTAAAGTTCCCTTGTGGTTGATTACCACGATTTTGAGGGATGATGTAAGGATTGGCCGGCAGAGGAGTAGGTTGGTACACATTCTGATTTCTCTCAGCAAAGAAATTGGAATACGGAGTACCTTGCTTGAATGATTAATAGGCATGAGCTTATTCCAAAGTACTCATGCAACCAGCTGCAACATGACCATGAGCACCACATCACTAACAAGGGACATCCTGCTGAACCAAAGCATTAACTGTCTGCCGATTTCCCAAGGACTGATTTGTCTTTAGTTCAGCAATCTCGACAGTTAGAGCCTCGAACTGAGTTGCAATTGCACTATCTGAACCACCTCCTCTTTTGCTACCTCTTGGATTACCGTACTCAGCTGTGTGAGTAGCTATCTGATCAATTATTTTCTAGGCATTGGTATCATTAGTGTTGTCCTGGAATCTCCCATTGGCAGCTAAATCAATTAATGCCCTATAATCGTTATATAGCCCGTTGTAAAACTGGTTACAGAGGAACCAGATCAAGAAACCATGGTGAGGGATTGATCGCACTAGCCGTTTAAAGCGAACCCACGCCTCAATAAAATCCGCATCAGGACCCTGTTTAAAGCTCGTAATCTGGCTTCTAAGAGCATTAGTCTTCTGGGGTGGGAAGTATCTCTTGTAGAAGGCAATAGAAAATGAATTCCAGTTCGTAACACCATGAGATTCCATATCCAAGTCACACAGCCACTCCGCTGCATCATCTCGTAGGGAAAAAGGGGAAAGTGTCTGTTTGAATTGCTCCTGAGTCACCCCCGCAGTCAAAAGAACGGAGCAACAGTAATTGACAAACTTCTCCATATGTTTAGCTGGGTCCTCACCAGCTCCCCCTCCAAATAAATTTCACTCCACCAGATTGATATAGGATGGGCGAATTTCAAAATTACCCGTGTCCGTAGTGGGGAGCTTGAATCCCTTGGGAATGGAGGCAAGGGTAGGCTCAGAATGACTTGCTAAAGTCGGCATGATTATAGTAGGGGCAGAAGTAGATGTGTCTTCCTCTAAAGACTGATTTTCCACAACAAAATGCGGCGTAAGCTGAATCAAGCGTACTCAAGTCTTCTGCTTGATATATCTCCTTCAAAAAATTTTGTCTATCACGGAGGGTCCTTTATGGTTCTAGGTCAAATGGTATGAGTTCAGACCTGAAAGACCTGGGCATAAACAAAACTAGCACTGAAAGGTTAGATATGGTCTCAAGGAACACAGGTTCCTCAAGACAAGAGACAAACTAAAATAAAAAAAAAAAAGATGTGTCGCCTCCCCGGCAACGGCGCCAAAATTTCACAGGCTAATCGTATACCTACAAAAAATAACCAACTAGTCTCTAACTAATATAGCTAGGGAAGTCGGGATCGTATCCACAGGGAGGCTATTTGCAAATCTAAGTGTCAATTTAAGTCTGTCTGAGTCACAAAGCTGGGGGTTTTGAATTGGGTTTGTCTAATAACTAAAGCAACAAACAAATGAAAGTAAATTATATGGGGAAGTTGTGATTTAGCCCCATAACTCTTTACAATTGTGAAATTAAGCCCCATAACTTCCAACTAGAGTAATTTAGCCCCATTACTTATACATAAAGTGAAATTTGGCCCCAATTCAAATTGTATCTAATATCTCCCTTGAAATTAATATCTCGTTAATTTCTCCTTAAAAAAAAAAAGAAATAAAAAACCTTATACTCTCCATATACGTATTACAATTGCACATTTTCGTACATAGTTGTTTCTTCGTAAACGATATACATTCTTCAAACTTCTGTAACAAAACAAAAAATCAAAGCAATAACAGCGACAAGCAAACACTCTCATATCTGACATGTCTATATATTGAACAACCATATAATACACCAACACAAATTCTCACTTTAGGCGAACACTTTTTGTCTAAAGCTATGAATAAATAGTGTCCCACTTGCTTTCTCACTTGCATTTTGTGAGAGGGTCACTATCCGTTTACAGCTTTAGATTAATAGTGTCCGTCTACAATGAGACAGATTGATATACCAAATAATGAACATAAATATTTCTCTAATTAATCTAATTTAGTAATAAAATAAGACGATTCAAATGATAATAACAAGAATATATTACCTTTTGAGTAAGGTAAGATTAGATTGGGGTAGAAATTAAGGTTTAGCTATTGAGATTTTGATGAGAATTTGAATTGGGGCCAAATTGCACTTTATGTATAAGTAATAGGGCTAAATTCCTCCAATTGAGAGTTATGGGGCTTATTCCACAATTGTAAAGAGTTATGGGGCAAAATCACCACTTCCTCGGTAAACTATAAACGAATTCAAATAAAAGAGAAATAGCTAGGACGGTCGGTTCACCACGGTCTACAAAAATATAAGGTAAGGTCAACGGTCAGCAATAAACGGTCTGAAGGGTACTGAACAGGTCCGCTCGGTCCACTGTTTGCCCTAGAATTCTAATGTAGCTCTCTCCCTCACTAGAGTATCCTATTGATCATAGCCAGTCTTCGCCTTTTCCAATCTCTCGATCCAGGTTATGGTTTAACAGGATGGTCAACTAATTATGTGCACTTAATTAATCAAACCGCTATCAGATGCTATGATTAACAATTCAAACGGAGTAAACAGCTAGACCTAAAACCCTAACATATTATATCATAGAACGACGGATCCCCTAAATCCTAGCATAAGAAGTTTAGCTACGCATAATTAAATGAAGAAAAACAATCAAAATAGAAAAGAGAACTAAAGATTGCATGATGGAATTAAATAAATATTCAATTGGCATAAACAGAATTAACAAGAACAGTAAAAGAACAATAAATAAAAATAAAGCACATGAACAAAGAACAATAAAGATTACCCAAAATGAAAGGAAAGGAATTACAATTTTAGATCCGAAAATTGAGAGAGAAAAGTAACGTAGTACTGGTTTTTGCAAAAGTAAATGATGCCCTAATAAAGTTCTCAGCCTGTGTTTATATAGAATTAGCTGAAAATTATTAATTAAACGACTAATAGGCCGAAATAAAAAGTTAAGCGAACACGGCCTGGTATGAAAATAGTCGATCGACCAAAATTCCAGTCGATCGACTAATTCTCTAAGCAAAAGCAGTCGACCGACCACTTCATCCAGTCGATCGACTTTTTCTGGGTAAACAGCAGCGATAGTCGTCACTTAATCATGCTTTCTTTCGTCTTCACGCATTCCAAGATGATCATTCCCGAGCCTAACTTCACTAGTATCGTTAATGCAACTCCGGGGATGGGTTTTGGCTTGTTTAACACTCCTTCCGGGTCCATATCTGCACGAAATACAAAATATCCCAAAGTAGCTGATTCATGGGAGAATAGTAACTGGTCGGTACTAAATAAGCATAGAAATGCGTGCAAATGAAAAAAGTAGATGTATGAAATGGGCACGCATCAATAATGTTCTTTTCTTATAATGTAATACCCCATAATTTAATAATTATTTATGAGAATAATTTATGTAATTTAATTAATTAATTAATGGCATTTCTAATAATAATTGTAAATAAGACATTAATTAAATAATAAAATAAGTATCCAAGTCGGGAATTGGGCATAGCTAGTAATTGAGCTTTGGGCCGTGCGCCATAGTTATGTGGACCGAAATTTATTAATCTAGTATGAGTATGGCTGGGAATTGTTTCGGGATTTAATAATAATAAGTAAAGGTAATCATAATTATATCAATAATTATCCTAATAATAATAGTGTTATGGCAATAATAAAATTAGTAAAGATAGTATGTGGAAATCCTACTTAAGGTAAGACTAATATAATATTTAATAATAGAAATAATAAGAATAATAATAATAATGGTAATTCCTATAATAATTGGAATAAGGCAATGACATCGTATACTACCTATACCTAGACTATAAATACATGATAAATCTGAAAAATAATTCATAAAAGTAGAGGAAGGAGATTTAGAAGACGGAAGAGCAATTAAGCGATAAAAGGTAAGACCGTCTTAATTTATATTTGTATCGTCGCATTCAATTAAATTATTGTTTAAACACCGTATTGAACCACCGTGGACAATGTCGTTACCCTCAAGAGTTGGCCTTGACCTTGGGGATGCTAGTGGGACCAGTCGTGGCTGTTGTTGACCACCGTGGATGGCGAATTTCGTGTCTAAAGTAGCGGCTGTCACAAATTTAAGACAGGGATTGTAGCTTATGTGTTAGTCGTATGAGCACGGGATTTTGGTGGCTAAATAGGTTGGCTATGGGCGGTACATATGGTGATGTTTGGGTGGTTACAGGTGGTGGTTGGTACGGTGAGGTGTCGGGTTGTGGTGTTTGTGTACGGGTGTGGTTGTTTGTCGTGTTAGAGGGGTCATGGGTGGTCGTGTGTGGCCGTGCCAGGTTGTGGGACCACCATGGGTCAAGGGAGACCACATTGGTGGCCATGGGTGGTCACGGTGGTGGAAGGGTAGTGTGTGTTGAGTTGGGTTGTTTTCGTGTCGAGTTTTCGGGGGACTGTTTAGGGCGCGGTGGTGTGGCTTGGTTAGGGTGGTTAGGCTAGTGCTTAGTGGCCGATAAAATTGTCTGTGGTGCGAGCTAGGATGTGGTAGGTTTGGGCGGTGGTGTCGGTGGCGAGGAGTGTCGTAATAGGCGGCTTTCGGTGAGGGGTTTGAACTCGGTTTTGCCGTAATGCAGAGGTGGTGTTTGTGTTTCTTTTTCACGAGGTTTCACGGGATTGTATGGGGTGTGCAAGGGTTTGTTATTGTTTCATTTAATTTTTAAGTCTAGTTTACGTAATCGTTTACACGGAAAAATAATTAATTAAATTAAATTATAATCGAATAAATTAATAGAATGAGTTGAATAATAAAAAATTAAATTATAATATTTATGTTAGGTGACGATTTGTGAAGAATTTATAATCGGGTTCGTGTGTTAATTATTGGATCGCTTTGAGCTGCTTGATTGGATATTGGTTGCCAGGTAGGATAGCTACTGAATCATTTTAATGATTACTTGGATAATGTTATATGACTGTTTAATTGAATTGTGTTGGGTGAATTATGATTCTTGAATTGTTGGATTGAGATAACTATATTGAGATTAATTGTTTAATGGTAAGAAATTGTGTTGCTCAATTGTTTGCATTTTCATATCATGAGCACTTGCATTGGATACCTTAGAACTGGTTCTTCAGGTCTTGTTTCTGGGATGATGAGACTACCCCGGCCAGGGATTGGCGGGATGAACGGGAGCGTCGGAGGATTGATCATGAGCATACATTGCATTTGCATTTCATATTGTTCTTGTATTCATTTATTGTCGTTGTTTGGGTATTCCTACTTAACCTCGTGGTTGACAGTGTATTCGTGAACACCTATGATGAACCATAATGGGGAGAAGATTTGACAGGTACTAAAGATTAGCTGACTTGGGAGATATGGGATGCGTGAGGATTTGGCCAGTCAACCTAGAAGTCTAGACCACATAGATTATTTGATCACTTATTTATTCCGCTGCGAGTTGTATATTATTTCATAATAAGTTTTATTGTAATAAACATGTAATCGCTAAAGTTTTAATTAAAGTACTTTGGTTTGTTGTACTTTGTTATTCTCTATCTCGGGAAACCGAGATGGTAACGCTCTCATTTACTTGGGAATGTCTTGCTAAAGACTCCTGAATAAATAGGGGTGTTACAAAGTGGTATCAGAGTACAACGATTCTCAGGCCTAACTAATGAACCTAATAATGAATTTAGGATGTGTCTAATAAAATGAACCCCGGGTAGAAACTGTTAAGTGCCCCCTTAGGCTTAGGATGAGTAGGGCCTCTCACACCAAACTTCTGGCCCTTTCAGTTTCAAACGTGACACCTTGAGAGATATTACAATGTGGGGTAATTTAAAAATGAATATTGTTTATTTTTAGGATTCCTTGTTTGCTTTGTATGAAGATTGTTTTCATTAATGATTGCGGTTACGGGGACATAACCTTGCTTTTACAGAGTGGGTATGTTGTATGATTTTTAAGCATTGGTATAAGCATGTGGATATGAAAATGTATGTTGGCATGTATGTGGGAGGCGTAATTATGATTAACATGTGAGGTATTGCGGAAATTGCGTGAAATTTGTGGAGAATGTGATTTGGTTGGATTCTCGAAATTTTACCCTTGATTAATTTGGCTGCCATTTATTTCTTGTTTACTTTCGGTGCACGAAATTTTTATGTGTAATAACCTTACGAGTTAGATTTCATATGCCATTGGTCTCATGCTTAAATAATATACAGTTTAGGAGAAATAAATATTTTAGTGGACAGTGGTCGGAATATTCCTGTACAGTTATGTTTTCGTCCCATGTTTTTATAAAAATTGCTATTTAAAAACTAATTATTTATTAGGTATGATTCTAACTCCAATGTTTAAAAGATTCGTATATGTTTCTAAATAGATAAGCCACGTTGCAAGAAAATATTCTGACATTTTATAGTGATTTTTACAATTTGACCTAAGTTTCTGACAAGTTGCTGTAAAATTTCTGTTTCAACCAAATAATTTGTAAAATGCATTATAAATTGACCTTATGAGTTTTTGACGTGATTCTTTGTCTCATAAACTTTTTACTCTCTTTATATTCTAAAAAGTATAGTTGCTCAAGAAATAATTATATTATTATTTATTAATGATTTTTGGAAGTTGTAACATTTGTTTTCTTAACCTTAAAAATGTAAGTTATATTAAAATTTCTAAAGAATTATTTCTTATCTCTCACCTTGGGATTTTGATGTTGTAAATTTTGTGAAGTAGAATAACATGTCTAGTGATATGCGGAATGTGTTGCCCTAAACCTATATAAATATTGCATCCATATTTAAGATTAGATATCTTTAGTAAGAAATAAACGCCCAAGTAGTAAGTTATGTTCGAATATACTAAAGAATGCGGGTTTGTTATCAAAGTAATTTACAGATTGTTATTATCTATTTACCCATTAATCAAAGTTATGTTCAAAATGGTAGTTATTTTATGTTACAAGGTGTATTGCATGTTCTTGTGGTGTTATAATAAGTGGTTTATGTATTTCTGTTGTCGATATCTTGAACTTCGAGGACGAAGTTAATTTTTAGGGAGGTAGAATGTGATACTACAAATGTTTTGAGTTAATGTTGTTACATCTTTTGATAAATTGGTGTAATTGATAATTGTAAATGGATAATTGTGTTATCACAAGGTTGAATAGTTCTCAGTTGTGTGGATGTTTATAAATATTGTTGTGATAGTTGTGGGCGAACTTCGGGACGAAGTTCATTTTAAGGGGAGAAGACTGTAATACCTCGTAATTTAATAATTATTTATGAGAATAATTTATGTAATTTAAATAATTAATTAATGGAATTTCTAATAATAATTGCAAATAAGACATTAATTAAATAATAAAATTAGTATCTAAGTCGTGAATTGGGCTTAGCTAGTAATTGAGCTTTGGGCCGTGTGGCATAGTTATGAGGACCGAAATTTATTAATCTAGTATGAGTATGGTCGAGAATTATTTCGGGATTTAATAATTATAAGTAAAGGTAATAATAATTATATCAATAATTATCCAAATAATAGTAGTGTTATGACAATAATAAAATTAGTAAAGATAGTATGTGGACATCCTACTTAAGGTAAGACTAATACAATATTTAATAATGGAAATAATAATAATAATAATAATAATAATAATAATAATAATAATAATAATAATAATAATAAAAATAATAATAATAATAATGGTAATTCCTATAATAATTGGAATAAGGCAATAGTTTCCTAATTGACATCATATACTCTCTAAAACTAGACTATAAATACATGATAAATCTGAAAAATAATTTATAAAAGTAGAAGAAGGAGATTTAGAAGACGGAAGAGCAATTAAGCGATAAAAGGTAAGACCGTCTTAATTTATATTTATATCATCGCATTCAATTACATTATTGTTTAAACACCGTATGAACCACCGTGGACCGTACCGTTACCCTCAATAGTTGGCCTTGACCGTGGGGATGCTAGTGGGACCAGACGTGGCTGTTGTCGACCACCATGGGTGGCGAATTTCGCGTGTAAAGTAGCGGCTGTCACGGATTTAAGACGAGGATTGTAGCTTGTGTGTTAGTCGTATGAGCACGGGATTTGGGAGGTTGAATGGGTCGGCTATGGGCGGTACATATGGTGGTGTTGGGGTGGTTGCAGGTGGTGGTTGGTACGGTGAAGTGTCGGGTTGTGGTGTTTGTGTACGGGTGTGGTTGTTTGTCATGTTATAGGGGTCATGGGTGGTCATGTGTGGCCGTGCCAGGTTGTGGGACCACCGTGGGTCAAGGGAGACCACAGTGGTGGCCACGGGTGGTCACGGTGGTGGAAGAGTGGTGTGTGTTGAGTTGGGTTATTTTCTTGTCGTGTTTTCGGGGGACTGTTTAGGGCGCGGTGGTGTGGCTTGGTTAAGGTGGTTAGGCTAGTGCTTAGTGGTCGACGGGATTGTCTGTGGTGCGAGCTAGGCTGTGGTAGGTTTTGGGCAGTGGTGTCGGTGGCTAGGAGTGTCGTAATAGGCGGGTTTTAGTGAGGGGTTTGAACTCGGTTTTTCCGTAATGCAGAGGTGGTGTTTGTGTTTCTTTTTCACGAGGTTTCACGGGATTTTATGGGGTGTGCAGGGGTTTGTTATTGTTTCACTTAACGTACTCGTTTACACGGGAAAATAATTTATTAAATTAAATTATAATCGAATAAATTAATATAATGAATTGAATAATAAATAATTAAATTATAATATTTATGTTAGGTGACGATTTGCGAAGAATTTATAATCGGGTTCGTGTGCTTAATTATTGGAACGCTTTAAGCTGCTTGATTGGATATTGCTTGCCAGGTAAGATAGCTACTCAATCATTTTAATTATTACTTCGATAATGTTATATGATTGTTTAATTGAATTGTGTTAAGTGAATTATGATTGTTGAATTGTTGGATTGAGATAACTATATCGAGATTAATTGTTTAATGACTACCTCAGCTTGTGACTGAGATGATTATATTCATTATTAGATTCCTCAGCGTCGTGTCTGAGATGGTAAGAAATTGCGTTCCTCAATTGTTTGCATTTTCATATCATGAGCACTTGTATTAGATACCTCAGGACTGGTTCTGCAGGACTTGTTTCTGGGATGATGAGACTACCTCAACTTCGGTTGGGATGATGAGACTACCCCGGCCAGGGATTGGCGGGATGAAAGGGAGCGTCGGAGGATTGATCATGAGCATACATTGCATTTGCATTTAATATTGTTCTTGTATTCATTTATTGTTGTTGTTTGGGAATTCCTAGTCAACCTTGTGGTTGACAGTGTATTCGTGAACACCTATGATGAACCATAATGGGGAGCAGATTTGACAAGTACTAAAGATTAGCTGACTTGGGAGATATGGGATGCATAAGGATTTGGCCAGTCTAACTAGAAGTCTAGACCACATAGATTATTTAATCACTTATTTATTCCGCTGCGAGTTGTATATTATTTGATAATAAGTTTTATTGTAATAAACATGTAATCTTCAAAGTTTTAATTAAAGTACTTTGGTTTATTGTACTTTGTTGTTCACTACCTCGGGAAATCGAGATGGTAACGCTCTCTTTTACTTGGGAATGTCTTGCTAAAGGCTCCTGAATAAAAGGGGGTGTTACATATTACTTATTACTATTGTTTAGTTATCCTACTCAATCTCGCGATTGACAGTGTATTCGTGAACACCTGTGATGAACCATAAATGGGGAGCAGATATTGCAGGTCCTAAAGATTAGCTGACTTGGGGAGCTCGTAGGAATGCATTTTTTTGTGTTTTTCTGTGTATGTAAGCCATAGAAGAATGAGGTTTTTATAGAAGAGAATAGGCTCCTCCAACAGTCACATAATAATGGTATTGAATCTGGTAGTAATGGTCATAATTCCAGACAATGAATGCGGAATTGATTGTGTAATAAAATCGCAACAATTAGAAAAGAATCTGATGTAAAAAGTTCAGACCAGTAGCAAAAAGGGGCCCATCATAACGCGCACGTGTCACGAACACGATCCGAGCCGGACGGACGGGCGGTGGTGGCGCGCGTGTGGGGAGACTATAGTTTATCCTCTATAGTGAGGTTAACACTTGTTAACACATCTTCATATATAAAGTGGTATGTCCCCCCACTATTCTACCAATGTGAGACAATATTACCACACTTAAGTTTTGGAGCAACATCCAACTCCAACAATCCCCCACTTGGTCCAAAGTTAAGAAATAAGAAAAAGAATATCAGAAAGTGGCTATAATCACGTGAACATAGTCTTGAACCTGAAAATAGTGAGAAATGAGAATAGCTCCCTCGGGTAACATATGGCCCCATGAAAACCATGGCTCTTGATTGCATTAGAGAATAAACCACATCTATTCTCATAGAAGGCGGCCAACACTCCACAATCACGTAGGTGAGTCCATCAAGTGTGTACTGCACACACCACTCAAATAGCAGTGGTATGGAACTCGTTAAGTACTAACACCTGTCCAACATAACTCCGCGGTAAATAAACATGCTAAAAGAGATAAACTTAATAACATCCTTTATTCTTTAAATAAATAATGTACAAGCAATGCTCTACGATTTCGTTTGAACGCATTGAATCTGGTTAACCAGATCGGGTATCCATCGCAAAAGCACTACATAGGTGGGCACAATCCCATCTTTTTAGCAGTTTCTGAAACCAGTTTCCTGTTTAAAGCCTTTGTCAACGGATCGACAATATCACTTTCCGACCTCACATAATCGAAAGAGATAACACCAAAATTGATCAAGTTAAAAACAATATTATGCCTTAGGCGTATAAGTCTACTCTTGCCATTATAAGCCTTATTCTTGGCTACATGAATGGCAGATTGCAAGTCACAATGTAGCGGCATGGATGGCACGGGCTTTGGCCAAAGAGGAATGTCTGCTACTAAACTTCACAACCATTCAGCTTCTCGACAGTCAATTCGAGAGCCATGAATTTTGATTCCATTGTCGATCTCGCAATACACGTTTGCTTGAATGATCTCCAAGATACCGCTGCACCTGCTAATGTGAAAACATAACCAGTGGTAGAGTGTATATCATTACTCTCCGGGATCCATTTAACATCACAATATCCCTCCAAAACTGGAGGATAACCACAATAAGATAAACCAAAATCGGCAGTACATTTATGATATCTAAGCAAACGAACTATTGCACTCCAATGATCATGACCAGGATTAGGAGTATATCTACTCAATCTCCCAACAGAATATGCAATATCAGGATGAGATGAACACATAAAATACATGACACTACCAAGAATCTTAGCATAACCAGCTTTATCCGCACTTTCAGACAGATTCTTCTTTGGTGTAAACTAGCATCAAAAGGTGTTCTAGCAGGCTCAACATCAAAATAACCAAGCTTCTTTAAAAAAATTTCAGCATAGTGAGCTTGACTAAGACAATAACCTTTACTAGTCTTTAGAAATCTTAAACCAAGAATGACATCAACCTCAACCATGTCTTTCATTTCAAAAGACGTTTTAAGCATCCTTTTAGTAGAATCAATAACAACTAATGAGGTACCAAAGATAAGTTAATCATCCACATAAAGTGTAATAATAACACTACCACTAGCATTGGACTTCACATAAATACATGTATCAGCATCACTAGATTTAGAACCAAGAGAAATAATCACACTACGAAACTTTTCATACCATTGTTTCGGTGCCTGCTTAAGTCCATACAAAGATTTAACAAGTTTACAAACTTTATGTTCTTGACCAGGCACTTTAAAACCATCAGAATGATCCATATAAATCTCTTCATCGAGATCACCATTTAAAAATGCAGTTTTCACATCCATCTGATGAACAAGCAAGTTATACATGGAAGAAATAGCAAACATAACTCTAATGGAAACAATCTTAGTGACCGGGGAATAGGTGTCAAAATAGTCTAAACCAGACTTTTGGGTGAAACCCTTAGCCACCAACCTGGTTTTAAATTTATCAATAGTCCCATCAACTTTGAGTTTCTTCCTAAACACCCATTTACACCCTATAGAAAACACCCATTTACACCCTATAGGCTTACAACCACGAGGCAAGTCAACAATCTTCCAAGTATGATTAGACATAATGGACTCAATCTTATGATCAATAGCCTCTTTCCACTAAGAAGCATCAACTAATCTAAGAGCCTCATCATATGTCTTAGGATCCTCCTCCAGAATATACATGTCAACCAACTCATCATCTAGATACCTACCATCCTCCTCCATAAGAAAGTCAGGCCCAAAAAATTTCTCAACTGTAGGTCTCTTACTCCTTCTAGGTTCTAATGGTGGTTTACTAGATGTGTCAACATGGGGTGGAGAGCTACTATCATTATCCTCATGGGAAGAAGCATCAAAAGTTAAATCCTACCCCAAAAAAGGTTTCAAACATTACAACGACAATGCGGGAAACTGATGGAATTTTTCCGTTAGTAATGCCCTTTTCCGTCAATAATTGGCATTCCTGACGGAAAATCAGTCAGTACCGCGCGTCGCTATATTTGGTAACAAAAATATGGTCCTGACGGAAAATCCGTCAGTACTTCACTACTGACGGCCAACTGACGGATTATCCGTCATACACTCAGAAGGAGCTTCTGACGGATAATCCGTCAGTAATGACAAGTACTGACGGAAAAACCATCACATAAGTCACCTGTGGTAGGCCCAAAAAATTTTGAAATTTGCTTTGTCTGACGGAAAAACCGTCAGTATTGACACATTCCTGATGGAAAATCCGTCAGTATGGACCTAAATACTGACGGAATTTCCGTCAGACATCCTCTGTTCCTAGACCTCACTGACAGATAATCCGTCACTATAGACCACAATATTGACGGAATATCCGTCAAGAGTATTTTTTGCTACTGCTGAAAACAGCAGTTTTTGGCCAGCCACAATGCTAATTTTTGCATCATTTCAAATGTGCGTCTACAAGCCACCTGGAGAACATAACATACAATCCATCGTCGACCGCCAAACGGGAATCCATTTTCATGTTGACTGCAAGTGCGGGAATCAAGAGTAGCCAACAAAAAAAAAGAAAGAAAATGGAACGCAATTGGAAAACCAAAGTTATATACATAGAAAGTTTCTCAAATTCTTACAATGTCTTACTAGTTTATTACAACTTAGCAGAGTCGGAGTTTTATACAAAATAAGGCAACCTAAATTAGCTAAAGCCTAAACGGACCACTACCTAGATTGTAAGGCAAGCTCAATGACGTAAAGGCTAAACGGTACTACCTCCAAACCCATGCCCCTCGTCTGCAAAGTCGTCTCTACGATGTGGGGTAGGGAAAGAGCATGTGTTTGGGGGTCGAGATGAGTGCATCTCAGCCCAAGCCTTTTACTTGCTGCCAACTCTGCCTGAGTTTGGCGAACCTGCTCTTCTAAAGCTAGTCGTGCGGATCGCTCAGTGTTCAATTAGGTGGCAATTTCAGTAACCATGGTAGAGGCGTAAGAGGTAAATCGTCTAGCAACTATTTTGTTATTAGGAGGTTCATACCACACTTCGGCCCCCTTCTCTCTGGTCCCAAATAGCCTCGATTTCTTGTCAAAGTCTTTGACAAGGTTGAAGTATGACCGGTACTCATCTGGAGCCTGTCCATCTGGTTGTGGTCGACTCGTCTCCTCATTGTAAGAAGCCTGAAAAGCACAACAAAACCGTTGCAAATTATGTATAGAATGAAATTAAATACAATTACTATTATCGTTCTTTTTAGAAAAATATACATTAAATTGATTAAAAAAACTTACGTCCGTCTCAGCAACTCGAGGATTAACAAACTCGCCTTTCTTGTTTTTCTTTATCTTCATAAACAACTTGTACAGAGTAGCCTCTTCACCCTGAAAGAAGCATGAAAACAAGTAAAATCAAGTATATTCGTCAATCATTTATATTAACCAATTTGTGAAAGCAATAAATAAAATACTTACCAATTCCCTAAAAGCATCGGAGCAACTCTTCCGACCAAGAGTATTGGTGCCCAATGCCTTCCCATCTTTACTACCCGACCTTCAATTTGTCTGATTTATTTTCGAATGTTTGGTAAACTAGGGATTTTCTGTTTCCCTAATCTTAAGGTTCTCCAACCAAGTATCAGGCACCCAATCTGGGTTTTTCTTGTTATACTTGAGTCCATTAAAATTAGAGGTAATCCGTCTCATTACCCTCGTCTGCTACTCTGGAATTGGGTCATAGCCAGGATCGATGGAGTTTACATGCGTCTATTTCAGAAACGAATTATTAGTAATAGAAAAGTTGATCCGTCATTTAACTACAACAATAAATTATTATTGAAGAAACGAATAGGGGACTTTCAAAATACCCTAAAGTAATGTCACATCTTCAAACGTTATGCATGGCTCGCCTTACCCCATCTTGTGAAAAACTCATCTCCGAGGCTACGGGTAAACGACCAAGTAACTTATATCCTGATAACATTGTCATCCCACCTGAAAAACACATAAATATTAGAAATTCAAATATAAGTATTTAAATGATATATCTTTTATGAAAATAATAAAAAAAATATGATTTAAAAAAAAAAACTTACCAAAAATGATCCGGCTGAGCACGGCACGATGAGAGAGTAACTTCCCCACCCTCATGCGCTGATGCTGGAGTAGTAATTGGTTCGTTCTCCTGAGTCTCCGCATTCTCGTCCTCACGGCGAGATCCACTACTACTACTACCCCCTACTAGACGTCGGATAAACCTGGACATGAACACTATTTAAAAAACAAACCAAATAGTTAGTCCAAAGAGATATTGTTAGTGCAAACATTGCTTATTTGAACAAAATAAGTAAGTAAATATAAATTAAATTATATAACTCTTACAAGAAAACAAATAAAGTCAAGTACTAACACCTCAAAAAAGGTTAAATATTCTTTCTTTTATTTTTGATGTTTTCATAATTTTATCAATGGTGATAATAGTTTCAAGTGGCAAATTTGAAAGATTAGATTAGAACTCGATTGTATATTATATCTAGGCTACTTGATTCGAGAAAACCTTTATAAAGGAGATAAATTCAATTATCTAGGCTATATAAAACAATGAAATCAACCAAATTTCTTAAAAGTGGTTCAAATTTTATTGAATGTTTAAAGTTCATACCTTTTTAAAAATGGATTATACAACTAGTATCCCTCACTATCACTATCACTATCACTATCAATATCACTATCACCATCACTATCACTATCACTATCACTATCACTATCACTATCACTACAAATCAACAGAGGTCCATCATCTGAAAAAAGCACTCTGACTTCTTCCTCTTCTTCCTCATTTTCAGCTCTAATAAATTCTTGAAGTGGTTGGATAAGGAGCATAACAAACTTGATCTACTTGAAAATCTGCAACGAATGGGTTATGTCCATGAAGTTTCCTTTTTCGTTTACATCTACGAGTCCGTATACTTTATGGATACTAAGTCCTTGGGGGAAATTATCAAACCAATCACATTTAAACAATATGACCATGTAAACCCTTTGTTCGGCATAATAAGAAATCTCAATTACTTCGTTTAGGGTTCCATAGTAGTCCAACCCCTCAGTTGAATTCACATAAACTCCATTGCTTAAGGTAGATTTCGGAACATCAACTCTAATACTACGGTTTTATGAGTCTTTAGGTACTCTATCGAGTGGGGTTTACTCTGTCGAGTAAGTATTTTGTGACGCAAAATAGTAGTCTGCCTGTAGGGTACTCGATCGAGTAGGTTGGGTACTCGATCGAGTAAGGGGCACTCGATCGAGTAAGTGCCTTACTCGATCGAGTAAGTGAGTTTACGGGCCGAGTTTTGACGGGGTTTGTTAATGATGCGAGATTAATATATAATGATGACCGTCACTTTTCTTAAACCTTTTTAACAAATCTAAAAACCTAATTGAGAAGAAAGGAGTTACGTAAGTTGATTCATCGCATCATTAGCAAATCCCTAAGGCTAGGAGAGTCGGATCATCTTGTTCTTTACGCCGTTGTGATCCTTGTGTCGAGGGTAAGTTCCTTGTACCTTTTATGTTGGATTTTGTTGAGTTCTTTTGAAACACTAATTGGGTGGTTTTGGGGGTGTTGGGTGATTAGTATGTCTATGGTGGTAATTGTATGTATGTTTTTTATAGGAGGAGGTTTCGTAGAGGAAAGATCCTGATTAGCTGCTAAGACCGTCTGTGGTGTTTGCATTTCAGGTAGGGTTTCCCTACTCAGTATTAATTACAAGGTATTGTTGATATTGATGTTGTTGTCGTTGTTGTGGATTGAATATTATCTTGTCGGATTCTGATTTGGTGATTGTTGGTGGAAGTAGAAGTATTGTGATTATCGTATAACTATCGGGGATCTTCGGGGTGCGTCCCTGGCTGAGTGGGGTCACTTACGGGAGTGACTTCACGCCCTTGATTCGCCTTTTGTGGAACCCGCCACAGAAGGGATGTGCACATTAATGGACATGGGTTATCGCTCGGATAAAATGAACGGGGCTTAGGTGGGAACGGCTGCGGTCCTCCACTGGCGGTGAGGAGTACTTGTTGCGGCAATACTCTGGAAGGACTACAAACATCAGTGTGTAGTCATATATGTGGAGATTGGGTGGAGTTGTGGTGATTGAGATATTGGAATTGAGTTGTTTGTATTATCGTTTTATTCCAGCTGTTGATTGTATGTAATTAGTACTAACCCCATTTAAATGTTCTAAAAACTGTGGTGATCCATTCGGGGGTGGTGAGCAGTTATTGAGCAGGTATGAGACGATGCGAATGGGATAGCTGGGATGAGTCACCACCTTGTATTTTAGTTTAACAGTTTTGGAGTTGGCATGTAATCACTTTAAACATTATTTTATTTTTAAGTATGTTTCGCTATTGTCTTATGGTTATCATTGCCTCGGGAAACCGAGATGGTAGCACTTTCATGCCTTAAGTGGTTGACACGGCTATCGCAACCCTATCAAAGATAAAACCTAACGGTCTCAACTAAAATGTAGCAGAGGCAGTCGAGTATCGAATCCACAGGGAGGAAATGTAATTATAGCTGTCTATTCTAATCCTATGGTAACAATTGGGGGTTTGAATTTTGGTTTCTAAACTACGAGAAATAAAAGCAGTAAATTACGATTTAACTATCAAGAAGAGAGGGACATGTCGGGAATTCGGTTCACTACGGTAGTCCAACAACTCAGCAGTAAATGAATCAGACGAACTAATGTAAGACGGATGTTAGAAGGTCCTTTCGGTCCACTTCCTATCCTAAAATACCGCTAACTTAACTTTCGTCCTCATTAAGGTAGTCTACTGTTTATAGCAGGCCTATTTAGTCCAATCTTTCGATCCAGGATTAATTGTAGCCAGTTTAATGGGTGACATAGAAGCGTGCACTCAACTAAGTCGGGAATTACAGTTAAATTGCTATAGTGACATGGTCTTTTAATCAATTCGTCCAATTCATTCACTACGTCGTCATTTTCCTACCGCAGATTCCCTAATCCCAACATGAGGGGGTTTAGCTACTCATATTCTTAATTAAACTAACAACAAATAAAATTCCAATAGAAAACATGATGAAAAACAATAAATTGCAATAATAGATAAACTAGGGCAAAAGAATAAATAAGGCAAACAAGGAATTAATGCAACAAGAAGGTTAATTATTATTGAGAGAAGAAAGGAAATTACAATCCAAGCAAATTCCGGCGTAAAGAACCCGAAATCCAATGAAGCACTCCCGAAATAAGAGTAGCAGTAGAAAGTAAAAAGTAACGTAGGAAAGGAAGCAGTAGTTTTCTAGTGTAGAAGGTTTGATAAGAGATAGTAAAAAGAATGACTAATAACCTAGTAAATCCTAGGTTAAATAGCCAAACCACAAAGTGTTTATGCGGAAATAAATAAAACACGGACAGATTAAAGCCCATAATGTCGAAAACCTCTCGATCGAGTGGGTTAAACCACTCGATCGACCATCATCTCAGCAGAAGTCCCTCGATCGACCAGCTTCTTACTCGATCGAGGACTTGGTCTTGTGCAGCTTGCTCGATCGAATGAGGGCCAGCTCGATCGACCAACAGGGGGTCTAAAAACCACTCGATCGACCAGTGAATAGCTTGATCGAGCACTTTATCTTCATTTCAGCTCACGTCTTCACCCAAGTGTCTCGTAATGCGTGCCGTGACGCTTCCAAGTGCAGTACTCTACTCTGGGACAACTCCGTCTCCTCTAAATGCATGCAAAAAGGACAAAAAGGGGTATGGTTCCACCACTTTCGCGATCATTCCTACAAAAAGGACAAAATACACCAAAGTAGCCAATTCGGGGCAAAATACCATAAAAATAGTATAGAAATGCATAGAAATACGTGCTGAAATAAGCCAAAAAGACTATATACTAGGCACGTATCAAATCTCCCCAAACCAAACCTTTACTCGCCCTCGAGTAAACTCAAAACTAAACTAATGGAACGGAAATGATAACTCAGAGCTAGCTTAACTTGTCTACTTGAACCGATTTAATGCAACAAAAATCAACAGTTAAAGCCAAGCAAAAAGACGCAAACGAATTATAAGTCGTTTAGAAATAAAGTGACCCATCGACCTTGCAAGACCAACAAAACTGGACTCTCACGTGGTCACTCTTCTCTCATGAAGCAAAGGGCAAATGTAATATGTAAAAGAGAGAAGAAAAGACAGTCACTCACCTAACTGCGACCTACATAGCATGCATGCAACAAAAATGAAAGACAATTCAAGTACTAATGCACAAATTCCAACCAATAATGTCCGTCACAGCCGAGGGTTTGCAAATAATATGGGAATAGTGAGGTTCAGGTGAGAAAGGCAAAACATGTTATGGAAAAGTGGAGGTAAAAGCGTCAAGCTAGTCCTAACAAGACCATAATGAAACCATCCGAATCTCAACCGACTGAAAGACTAAGTACTAGTGCCCTTCACTTGGCACAAAACTCACTAGACTCAAAGCACAATCTCCTCAAAAATATAGGATAGAACGGAGGAGTCTTACGGTTACAAACTTCCCTTTTTAAAGACACCGTCTGAAACAACTAACTGAAAAACAACTCTTGTCGATTGTACATCTTCGAACATCTTGTCAACTCTGACAAGAGGGTACAACTTTTTCACAATTTCTCTTTCTTTCTTTTCATATCAGCTCTTTTTTTTTTTTTTTTTTCTGTTTTTCATGTATATGTTTTTTTTTTTTTTTTTTTTTCTTCTTTCACGTTTTCTTTCTTTTTCTTTTTTCTTTCTATACTTTTTTTTTCTTTTTTCCTCCTTCCTTAATACAAACACCAACTCCCAACAAGAATGACAGGCCAAACTGCAGTGGAAAACATACCACAAAAGGACAAACTAACTAGCTTGACTAGGCAGGCTTAGTTTGGAATGTAGCTAATGGGTCAAAAAGGCAAGTTTTGGCTAATGTGGAGCTAAGTGGGTGAAAGATATAAAGAAAGGGGAATTTGCAAGACCCTCCCTGCATGTGACACCAACCACAAACCCGAATATGTGCATTTGACGAGAAATTAAATGTCATAAATGTGCAAATGAGACAAACATGCTATGCAAGGAGTACTACTCTCAAAATTCCTAATGAACTGGTCATGAATGTCACCAGTTATGGCTCTAAAACTCAGAATTTTTAGGTAGTTTGCCAGTTTATAGGTCAAGTCTAAACAGTCAGCTTATATTTGAACAGAAATTCGTAGATTATGCGTATGACAAGGCTAAAGACTATCAATAAAAGTGCAAGGCTCAAGTAAAATGACAAGTTATAGTGCAGTTTCATCACGGGAATCTACCATTTCGACTCAACCTATATGCAAAAATAAACGTGAAATGTTTTTGAATTTTTTGAAATTTTCTAATTTTTTTGGATTTTTTGATTTTTATTGAAAATAAACAACAATGCAAGCAAGAAATTAAACGTGAATGCAAAACAAATGTAGATGCAGACTCAAAAGGATGCAATACCCTCCCCAAACCAAAACGGACAACGCCCTCGTTGTCCTCCAGCATACACCAGCAGAAAGATGGGGGATGGGGGTATACAACCAGCAAAATAAAAAGATAAAGGAGACAAAAAAAAAATAGAAAGTAAGGTACATACAAAAGCGAACTTCCCCAAACCAGCCAGAAAACTGGGGAAGTGAGTAGACCAGTAGCTACTCGTCGTCGGCACCGCCGTCTCCTAGGTACTCCGACTCAACAAAATGGTCTCCCCAAACCAGCAACAAACAAGGGGGACCTCTAGTCGTCACCTCCAGCCTCATCCTCCGCAGTCGGTGTAAACGGAGGGTCACTCGCCTCCTCTCTGGCAGCTCGCTGTGCCGCCTGCTCAGCCCGTAACCACACCTCTCGTGCTACCGGTGTCTCCTCCGGCTCCTCCTCTGAGTTAGAAGGTAGTGGAGGGTACCCGTCCGCTGGGTATCGGTAGAAGGAGGGATGTGGCCACCCCTCTGGAACTGGTCGCCGTGCTCGGATGTGGTACTCGTAGAGCGGGAATACAGCCAAGGCCATATCCCGTCTCATCTCAGTAATGTACCTGCACATATCCAGAAGCAGAGCATCACGACGCCCTTGGTCCATGACCTCGGGCGCCCCTAAAACAGGAGGGCAGACAAAATTAACCGGAAAGGCCGGATCAGAAGGAGGTGGAGTGAGTGAAGGTGTAGGTGTGGGAGTCTGTGTGGGTCCAGTCTGAGTCTGAGTCTGGGCCTGAGCCGGAGTCTGAGAGCTAGAAGATGCTCCGGCCTCCCGCTTCCTCTTCCTAGAAGAAGAAGTAGGAGTGAAGGTAAGGTGGTAGGTAGGTGGAGGTGGCCTCGCTCCCTCAGCAGCAGACGGGAGCGGTAAGAGTGGAGGAAGGGTAGAGCACGGCAAGGTAACAGACGTGGAACCACAAATCTTCCACGTCCTCGCGCTCCTCTTCGCCTTTGGGAACCAAGCGAAGTCGGTCATGGCTCCCAGGTCAAGGTAAGCCATCCTATCGGGTGCAGTAAGTCCAGGCTCAGTGGGGTAAAGGTGGCGGGCAATCCTAGTCACTAGCCCGCCGCAGACAACAGCGGTCTTGACCCGAGTCCCAATTCCGTTCCAATGCTGAGCTACTAGATAGGAAATGTTTAGAACAAACGGGGTACCGTAGTCAATGTTGAGGTACCCCGCGAGAATCGCTAGCTCAGTGTTGGTCACGTTATTGGGCTCAGGTCGCCCAAAGATGGTCTCTCCTATCAGACGCAAGTAGTAACGGGGGGCAGGTAAGTGAACGTGAGCTCCCTTCCGTGAAGGGAAGGGGGTGTGAGAAAGTGCAGCCCAAAGTGGCTGAAGGAGGTCTCGAGGTGGGTCGGTGGGACCGTCACTAACTAGGCCTAAAACCTGCCCAAACCTGGCCAAAGTCCAGTGGTGCGACTCATTGCGGAGTCGAAAGTGAATGCAAGAACTGGAGTGGTCAGCAGCATAAGAGTCGGTGTCAAAGGAGTAGGAGCTGAAAAACTCGTATGTAGGGGTACGAATAGCAGCTTCCTGCATGGTGATCAGACCCGACATACCCGTCCCGTTCAACAAACTACAGACCTCCTCATAAATTCCTAAGGTCTCTAGGTCAGTCCGTGCAAGGAAACGGGTGGAGGAGAGGGGGCAACGAAGTAAAGCGGCTAACCGAGTCCGGTGGTCCGCTGAAGTAAAACGTACCGTGGGCATCCGCGGTAAAGGAGTGAGAGCGCCCTCTCCCGTAACATCAGCCTCAGAAGGGCTAGAAGTGATGGCTAACTGGCTAGCCTGCTGATGCGGCCTCGGTGGCAGCATACCAGGCATCGGGAAACGAGGAGTGAATCCTCGTTCCAGCATGGAGAAGGGCCTGGCAGAGTGGTGGTGGGGTGTAGCCCGAACGGAGCTCCCGGCCGAGCTAGGCCGAGGTGTAAACTGTCCCCTGCAGCTGAAACAAGGAGAACTGGTGCTGTAGTGGTGACTAGGGCTGAAGTAGTGGTGACAGCAGGGACCACTGACTCGCTCACGGATGGGCTGGAGGACATACTAGTAGAAGGCAAAGAACTAGCATCCATCCTGCAATCAAATCAAGGGACTAAATAAGAAAGAACGGTTGCTAACCGTGGCTAAAATAGCGCGTTAACCAGCATGTGACAGCATGTAAGTCCCTAAAAGTCGAAAAAATCGACTCTACAGCAAACAAAACCCCAACAATTCCTCTTGATTTTCGAATTGGCAGCAAGTGAATGGTGATAAAGTGACAAAATAATGACTGCTAAAGGGGACTAAGAGGCATGAAAGCCGCATATGAAAGCATATGGGACTCCTAGCAGTCGAAAAAAAAATACTCACAGTACAAGATTCCCAATGATTTACAGCATGTAATGGCGATAGGGGACGGGATAACAGATAACAGCAGCAACAAGTAGGCAAGAACTGCAGTTAGACAAAGCATGGCAGCATAAAAACCGTCTAGCAGTCGAGAAATTCGACTGAGAAGCCCTAGTCGCGGAATCTCGCGCAAATTTCGAATTAAGCATGTAACAACAGCGAGGAATTGCGATAAGATCATCAACAAGCTAATTAAGGGCATATAAACACAAGTAAATCGAAAAAAATCGACTAGACATGGATTTTTGGAACCCTAACTCAAAATCACCTCAAGGAATTCAAATTAATCGAAGAGAAAACGCAAAGAGTGTGAATGAATTACTTACTTGATGATGATGATCCTATAAAAGCAATTAAACTTCAAATAACCAAGAAGAAAAGGCGGATTTTAATCGAAAAACCGCAAACCCTAATTCCCTTTAAAAACAGTGAAGATGAACACAAATAGAGGGAAAAACAAGGGGCTATTGAAGATTAAAGTGCTAGCAATGGAATGTAGGTGACGGATTTGGTGATTTTGGGCAAGAAAAAGGGGATTTGGGGGAGTGAAAATCGCAATTAGGGAGGGGGTTAGACGGAATTAGGGTGAAATGAAAATAGAATTAGGAAAATAAGAGTTTTAAGAAAGAAAACTCCCGTGTCCTGTTCATACCACTCGATCGAGTGGTTTTTAAATCACTCGATCGAGGACTTTTGATGTCCCCTATGCTCGATCGAGTAAACATCCCCTCGATCGACCTATTCCTCTTTGGCCTTTCTCGATCGAGTAACCATGCAGCTCGGTCGAACCAATTTCCACTCGATCGAGTACAAAAAGTACTCGATCGAGGACTTCTTCTTGTAGACTCTTTGAATTTCCGTCTTTACTCCCTCGAAATGCGTGAAACTTCCCCAAACATGCATAAACACATCCAAACACATCCCAAAATACAAAATACGCAGAAAATACAGTCTATAGTCTTAGTCTATGCTAAAAATTGTCTAAACTAATTGTCCTAATTAAAACGTAATAAAGCAAATTCAAAAGAAATTCAAACGAATTGTCTATTACAGTTTGTTACACGGGGCATTTCCCCGTTTAATTCTCATCGACTTTCGCAGCCCCTTCGTGGGCTTCTGACTGGAGGACGTCACCTCAGCGATACTGACCAACCTCTTCATCTTCCATGAGCTTGAATCACCATTTGCGACAGTAGGAGGAATGTAGTTCCAATCTATGTAGGTTCGAACTTTCGTCGTTCTCGCTCCTCTGTCATCTTCTTTGGCATCCTTACTGCCACTTTGATTGATAATGGCCACACCATGTCCTTTGGCAGTCCCATCCTCGCTTTCATCTGTACCTGCAGTAAGGACAACAGACGAACTTGCCTCCTTCTTGCTCTCAATCTGAGGCGGAGGGTTAACAATAACAGCAATATTTTCCAAATTTTCATCTGGAGCGTCAGCATTAGGGGCAATAGAAGAAAGAGCATTGCAAGGTTGAACTTGCATGGGAGCTCTCCGGAACTTGGACTGATGAAAAATCAGCTCCTCATCCCCTACCTGAAATGTCAAAGTCTTCCCACTGACGTCTATCACTGCACGGGCGGTGGATAGAAATGGTCTCCCTAAAATAATAGGGGTGTGTGCATCTTCGGGGATATCTAAGACAACAAAATCGACGGGAATAAAGAACTTCCCGATCTGGACAGGTACGTCTTCTACTATACCTAATGGTCGTGACAGACTACGGTCGGCCATTTGGACAGTCATGTTGGTGCAACTCAGTTTTGTCAAACCAAGTCTCTTAGCCAGAGACAAAGGTAAGACACTTACGCTAGCGCCTAGGTCGCATAACGCATTATCAATCAACTGCATACCGATGTGACACGGAATCGAAAAACTACCCGGTCGATTGCTTAGGGGTAGCTTATTTTGAAATAGGGTGACCCCACCTCGATTAAAGCTACGGTCTCACTATCATTTATACTCCTCTTACGTGCTAAAATTTCTTTCATAAACTTTAAATAAGAGGGTACCTTAGTCAGCAATTCAGTGAACGGTACGGAGACTTCCAAGTTTTTCAAAAGCTCAACAAATTTGCAAAACTGTTGGTTAACCTTGGTATTCTGCAGCCGCCTCGGGAAGGGAACCGTGATAGGTATCTCGAGCCCCTTGTTTCTCGCTTCCAAAGTGTCTTCTGGTGCAAGTTCGGTATCCTTTGGACGCCTCTTACCTCTCGAACGAGGTCTTTCCGGTGATTTCTCGCTTAAACGAGCACTAGCAGGCTCTCGAATAAGCTTCCCGTCATCAATATCACTCGATCGAGCAATGTGCCCACTCGATCGAGCAGTTTCTTCATCAACTTCAGTCGATCGAGTAACATTACCACTCGATCGACCAATCCCAACTTCCTGTTCACTCGATCGAGTAGAGCAACCACTCGATCGAGGGCTTTCTTCACCATTTCCACTCGATCGAACACCAGCTTTCAGTCGATCGAGCAAATCCTTTGTCGTGAGCCCTTTTTTCTTGGCAGAACACTGTTCATCATCAGTTACAGCTATCTTCGGGTCTGATTTCTTCACTTCTGGTCCCTCATAAGAAAGACCGCTTCTCAATTCGATCAGGTTTACCGTCTCATGTGGGTTCTTCTCATTTTGAGTCGGTAATTGACTCGGCTTCCTCGAAGATTGATTTGCAGCAAGTTGGGCAACTTGAGTCTCAAGTGCCTTGAATGCCGTGTCCTTCTCTTGTAATTGCTTTGCAATGGACTGCATCATGGACTTTAACTCACCCATCTCACTCACCCCACTAGAGGATGATGCACCTTGGTTAGGAGGGTTGAAGGATGGAGGCTTCTGATAGCCTTGTTGCTTCTGGTGTGGAGGAATATAAGGTTGCTGCGTTGGAGGAGCCGTGGGATTGAGCACGTTCTGATTGCTCCATCTCAAATTGGGATGGATATTCGGCTCGTAGTAACTGTTGTTCTGCCTGTAATGTTGAAAGGCAGCGCATTACTCAAAAGGACTAGGACAATGATCTGAGACATGCCCATCTCCCCCACATCTTCTACAGACGAAAGGACCATCTGTCACAGCATTAACTTGGTACATGCCCCCCTTAGAAATCCCTCCTAGCTCATACTTGTCAAACCTTGCAGTGAGGGCTTCAAGTGCCGCGACAAAAGTAGATTCGGCAGCTCTTCTTTGGTTTCCTCTCGAGTTCCCATATTCAGCTTTGTGGGTGGCCAGATCATCAATGATCTTCCACCCCTTGGTTGCTCCCAAGTTTTCAGCAAATCGGCCGTTAGCAGCAGCATCTAAAACGGCCCTGTGATCATCATACAAACCATTATAAAAATGGTTGCACAAGCTCCATTTTGCGAT
Organism: Silene latifolia; assembly: GCF_048544455.1. Lineage (NCBI taxonomy): Eukaryota > Viridiplantae > Streptophyta > Magnoliopsida > Caryophyllales > Caryophyllaceae > Silene > Silene latifolia. The sequence goes on along the minus strand of NC_133533.1, from coordinate 66,894,799 downwards.
CCCGTGGTGCGGTATGGTGCGCACTAGCTTCTTGAATCGAACCCATGCCTCGTGGAAGGTCTTGTCAGGCCCTTGTTTAAAGCTCGTTATCTGAGCTCTAATGGCAATAGTCTTTGAGGCGGAGAAATACTTCTTATAAAACGCCAAAGCTAGCGAATTCCGCCGGAATCTCCTCGCCTACCCGATCCAAATCCCTATACCACTCCCTTGCAGCATCGCGGAGTGAGAAAATGAACATGGTTTCTTTCACTTGGTCAGGAGTCACGCCAGTTGGTGGAGACATGGAACTGCAATAATCAATGAATATTTCCATGTGCTTGGCTGCATCTTCATTTGCAGCTCCCCCGAATAGATTCCTCTCGACCAAATTTATAAGGGACGGCTTTGGCTCAAATTTTCTTGCCTCCCCTGGTAACGTGAATCCCTTGTAGAGATTCGCTGCTGTAGGTTCAGAGTGACTAGCAATGGTCGCTTCTTCGGCCATCTCAGGAATGTCTGGAAAAGTGACGGTTTCAACTGATGAGGTAGAAACTGGAGAAGACGGTGGGTTGTCCTCGAACAGTTCGTTCTCGTAGTAATTGGAACGAGAACTGGACTCTTCCTCTAACTGTTGATCTTGGAACAATCTCCTCTTTACGTGCAGAGATCTTTCAATCTCGGGATCGAATGGTAGTAGTGGACCACCTTGCGACCTGCGCATAAGAGGAAACTACAACAAAAAATGAGAATAGTCCAAGGAACTGATGTCCCTTAGACCGAAAAAGGATTAAAACGAAACAACTAATAAATTGAACAATTGCCTCCCCGGCAACGGCGCCAAAATTTGACACGGCTATCGCAACCCTATCAAAGATAAAACCTAACGGTCTCAACTAAAATGTAGCAGAGGCAGTCGAGTATCGAATCCACAGGGAGGAAATGTAATTATAGCTGTCTATTCTAATCTTATGGTAACAATTGGGGGTTTGAATTTTGGTTTCTAAACTACGAGAAATAAAAGCAGTAAATTACGATTTAACTATCAAGAAGAGAGGGACATGTCGGGAATTCGGTTCACTACGGTAGTCCAACAACTCAGCAGTAAATGACTCAGACGAACTAATGTAAGACGGATGTTAGAAGGTCCTTTCGGTCCACTTCCTATCCTAAAATACCGCTAACTTAACTTTCGTCCTCATTAGGGTAGTCTACTGTTTATAGCAGGCCTATTTAGTCCAATCTTTCGATCCAGGATTAATTGTAGCCAGTTTAATGGGTGACATAGAAGTGTGCACTCAACTAAGTCGGGAATTACAGTTAAATTGCTATAGTGACAGGGTCTTTTAATCAATTCGTCCAATTCATTCACTACGTCGTCATTTTCCTACCGCAGATTCCCTAATCCCAACATGAGGGGGTTTAGCTACTCATATTCTTAATTAAACTAACAGCAAATAAAATTCCAACAGAAAACATGATGAAAAACAATAAATTGCAATAATAGATAAACTAGGGCAAAAGAATAAATAAGGCAAACAAGGAATTAATGCAACAAGAAGGTTAATTATTATTGAGAGAAGAAAGGAAATTACAATCCAAGCAAATTCCGGCGTAAAAAACCCGAAATCCAATGAAGCAATCCCGAAATAAGAGTAGCAGTAGAAAGTAAAAAGTAACGTAGGAAAGGAAGCAGTAGTTTTCTAGTGTAGAAGGTTTGATAAGAGATAGTAAAAAGAATGACTAATAACCTAGTAAATCCTAGGTTAAATAGCCAAACCACAAAGTGTTTATGCGGAAATAAATAAAACACGGACTGATTAAAGCCCATAATGTCGAAAACCTCTCGATCGAGTGGGTTAAACCACTCGATCGACCATCATCTCAGCAGAAGTCCCTCGATCGACCAGCTTCTTACTCGATCGAGGACTTGGTCTTGTGCAGCTTGCTCGATCGAATGAGGGCCAGCTCGATCGACCAACAGGGGGTCTAAAAACCACTCGATCGACCAGTGAATAGCTTGATCGAGCACTTTATCTTCATTTCAGCTCACGTCTTCACCCAAGTGTCTCGTAATGCATGCCGTGACGCTTCCAAGTGCAGTACTCTACTCTGGGACAACTCCGTCTCCTCTAAATGCATGCAAAAAGGACAAAAAGGGGTATGGTTCCACCACTTTCGCGATCATTCCTACAAAAAGGACAAAATACACCAAAGTAGCCAATTCGGGGAAAAATACCATAAAAATAGTATAGAAATGCATAGAAATACGTGCTGAAATAGGCCAAAAAGACTATATACTAGGCACGTATCAGTGGTCCTAGTAAGGCACTTGGAGTATGGGGGTGTTACAAAATGGTATCAGAGCGACGATCTTGAAACCTGTAACCAATGAACCTAATGAACATAGGGAGTCAAATTAAAATGAACCCGGGTAGAAGTTGTGGGAGCTAATGCAAAGACTTGGAAGACGTCCTAAAGTCGCGAACTCGCCCTAAAATTTTGAACCGGTCACTATGGGATATGAGTCGGGATCGCTATGTGTTTATCTTGTGAATTGTATATCTATCTAGTAATGTGTGGTATGAATCGGTGGAGGTATGGATGTGGAGTATGGAGAATGTGTGGAGAAAGATGATGATGATGTGATTTATTTATTGTTGGTTGAAAGCATGTATTTGTTTTATAATGTGGCATTATAGAGATATGGAAGGGAGGTAGTTTTTGCTTGAGTTATACAAAGAATTATGTATATGTATATATGTTGTTGGTAATCGTTTGTATGAGTTTATATAGCTGAAGGTTTGTGTAAGAACATGCGGGTAGTGTTCGAGTTTGCATGACTCGATCGAGTGGGATTAACTCGATCGAGTGGGTGGTTTTGTGATTTTTGGACAGTAGCCTATTTTAGTTGCACTCGATCGAGTAGGTGGGGCACTCAATCGAGTGGGGTCAACTCGATCGAGTGGGTGATAGGCTCGATCGAGTACGTCTTAGAAATGTTTCTGGTCAAATTCTGCTTTTGTGGCACTCGATCGAGTAAGGCGGGGAACTCGATCGAGTGGGGTTAGCTCGATCGAGTGGGTGGTGACACTCGATCGAGTGGGTGCTGTACAGGTCCGATTCGTGTTTTGAGTTTTGGGCTATGTGTTTATGTTTACCTTTTCTTATACAGTTACAAGATGTCGCCGAAAAGAACCGCTTTATATGCTAGGGCTGAAAACATGAGCATTGATGAGATACTAAAGATGTTGGAGCAACAAGATGCTCTCACTGAGGCGTTCAAGAGGGTTAGAAAGGATAAGGAAGAGAAACCTGATCACTCTAAGATAAGTGTACATATTGCAAGGTTTAATCCTAAGGAGTACTTAGGTACAGGGGCGCCAAATCTGCTGGATAATTGGCATAGGGAGATGGAGAATATCCTCAATCTAGTTCATTGCCCGGAGGAGTTGAAAGTGGAACAAGCTGCGTTCTACCTAAGGGAAGCTGCCGGTGAGTAGTGGGATAAGGTTAAAGTGAGTGGTTTAGAGATATATGTGAAACAGGGGTTACCTGCGATTCCATGGTATGAGTTTAAGAAAGCTATGAGGCGGGAGTTTGTACCTAAGCATGTGCGTAGTAAGCTGAGGGAGGAATTCGATGATTTTAAGATGACATCTGATATGACCGTTGCAGAGTATTACCATAAGTATAATGAGAAATCGAGGTATGCTGAAGATATGGGGCTGAACCATGAGAACTTAGCATTGAGGTTTGAGAAGGGGTTGACATCCAAGATTATGGAGAAGTTACTGGTTGGGGTCCTTACATATATTATGGAGGAATATGAGCGAGCTGGGAGGGCTGAGAGGATGGTAGAGCTGACCAAGGAGAGAGTTTCTGAAAAGAGAAAGGTTGAGAGTGAGGGTGGTGGTCACTCCAGTTACAAGAGGGGTGGTCAAAACCAGGTGCGAGCGTACTCTTCAGGTGCAGGGTTTCGTACTGGAGCTTCTTACGGCCGTGGCCGTGGTGGTAGTAGCAGTAGCTGGGGGATAGCTTGTTTTAATTGTGGCGGTATGGGCCACAAGAGGCATGAGTGCACCAGTGCTACGGTTGGGAGTTTCCAGAGACCATCACAGGGAAGTTTTTCTCAGGGTCGTTCACAGAGTTATGCTAGTAACAGGCTGGCTGGATCGTGGAATAACCGGGGTGGTCATAGTAACAACCATGGAGGGGCCAACCGCAATGGCGGTAATTCATATCAGAAACCAGTGACGAACCACAACCAGGGGTCGGCAGCTAAGCCGAGTACTTCGGCTAGTATTGTCCAGGGAGGTGGGCAGAAGACCAGTGGTAAGTTGTTTATGATGGAGAAGAAAGCAGCTGAGGATGATGCTCACGTTATCACTGGTACATTTCTTGTTATTGGAGTCTTTACCTTTATTTTGTTTGATTCGGGGGCATCACAGTCATTTGTATCTTTGAGTCACGCTAAGCTGTTGGGTTTGAGTGAGTATGAGTCTGTGAAAGAAGAAGTTTTTATACCGTCGGGTGAGTCTGTGTCTTGTGGGCGTTTGTATAGAGGTGTTTCTATGATAGTTGAGCAAGTTGACCTACTTGGAGACTTGCTAGAATTTTCTTTAGATTGTTTTGAGATGATAGTTGGGATGGATTGGTTGGGAAAGTACATGGCTAATATAGATTGTCATCAAAAGAGGGTTTCTCTGAGAGGTCCTAAGGGGATTAGTGTGTCTTATTGTGGGTTTGTTGTCAAACCCAAAGTTAAGTTGATTGCAGCAGTGACCTTGAAGTCTTATCTGAGGAAAGGGTGTCCGTTGATCTTATGTCATGTGAGGGATCATCGTGTGGAGAGTCCGGCAGTTGAGCAGATACCAGTGGTGGGAGAGTTTTCAGATGTCTTTCCAGAGGATATACCGGGGTTGCCACCAAAAAGGGAGATAGATTTCAGTGTTGAGTTGAAACCGGGGACGGGGCCAATCTCTAAGGCACCATACCGTATGGGTCCTAAGGAGTTAGAAAAGCTGAAGAAACAGCAGGATGATCTGATTAAGAAGGGATACATTAGACCTAGTATTTTACCGTGGGGACCACTAGTTTTGTTTGTGAAAAATAAAGATGAACGCTTGAAGTTGTGCATTGATTACAGGGAGCTTAACAGAGTTACAGTGAACAACAAGTATCCTTTGCCGAGGATAGATGATTTCTTTGATCAGTTGAACGGTGCATCGGTCTTTTCTAAGATCGATTTGAGGTCAGATTACCATCAGGTGAAGATTCGGGAGGAGGACATACCAAAGACAGCTTTTACATTGAGGTATGGTCATTATGAGTATGTTGTGATGCCGTTTGGATTATCTAATGCACCAACGGTGTTTATAGATTTGATGAACCGGGTCTTTAGTCAGTTCTTGGATCGGTTTGTGGTGGTCTTTATTGATGATATCTTAGTCTTTTCTAGGACTAAGGAAGAACACGAGGAGCATTTGAGGCTACTGTTGTAGACTTTGCGAGACAATCAACTGTATGTAAAGTTGTCCAAGTGTGAGTTCTGGTTAGAGGAAGTTGCTTTTCTGGGGCATGTGATTTCAAAGAAGGGTGTTGCTGTGGATCCTGCAAAGATAGATGCAGTTACTCGGTGGGAAGCACCAAAGAATGTGGCTGAGATTAGGAGTTTCTTGGGTTTAGCTGGATACTATCGACGGTTCGTTTAATGATTTTTCCAAGATAGCTAGACCGATGACAGCTTTGATGATGAAAGAGAATAGGTTTCGATGGGATGAAAGTTGTGAGACGGCGTTCCAAACATTAAAGGAGCGTTTGACCACAGCTCCAATCTTAGCATTACCTGAGGCTTCAAAGAATGGTTTGGGTTGTGTCTTGATGCAGAACGGGAAGGTGATTGCCTATGCTTCTAGGTAGCTGAAGCCTTATGAGGAGAATTATCCGACACATGATCTAGAGTTGGGCAGTTGTGTTTGCTCTCAAGATTTGGAGGCACTTGAGGTACCTGAGTGGAAGTGGGAGTCCATTTCTATGGATTTTATCGTGGGTTTGCCGAAGAGTCAACAGGGTAATAACATGTGTGGACGTGCACCCACCTGCGTATTCCTAGCCGGTCTGTGGACAATGGCAGCGGTCTCTTGAAAGCCACGCTCGGTGGCGTAAAAAATTCTTTTGACCGGATCGTTTTAGATCGGTCGGTTTCATCTCGGTAAGGGTCTCGAAACGATTAGAGATGTTCGAAATCGCCACCAAACGTCGAGTTGGATTTATGGTTGATTTGCATGCAAGACGAAAATTAAACATCAATTTACCAAATTAGGTTTATGGTGCATAACGCGATCCATTTGTCTTAATAAGGCGTTTTGCAAATACGATTTTTGGATGAGCAAGTTAGTCGTCTGATCCGTCCTATATCCAGGTTAGCCGGAGTCGGGATCGTCCTAGACTAATGCTAGAAAGGGAACAGACCCTGCACCTGGTAGCCAGATGAGGCGCGAGCCTATTGCCGATGTAAGGGGGTCTCCCCTGGTTTGAAAATAGGAAAAGAAATGGCCAGTTTAGGCGCGGGTCAGTCAACGGTATAAGACGCATTCTGACCCTTGAAAAATGTTTATAAAACGTATTGAAAATGGGTATTTGAACCCGTTTTGGATTAAAAGGACCGTTTAGGTCGTATTTGTGTTGATTTGAGGAACGAGACTTAAATAATCATCATTGTTTTGATGATATTCGATGTCGGGTTCGACTTTATAAGCTTGACATGAATAGTTTTGAAAATAATTATGAACTAATTGTTTTAATTTCATTTGAATATAATTAGTCGATACTCATCATCGTACTCGGGTTAAAATCCGACATGGTATGTAGAACCAAGGATGACTTTGTGTTGGTGACTAATACATTTATTTTGGAAATGTAAAGAAATGAAATAAAAGGCTTTAAAATACCTTTTAAATGTAATTAACCAAATATTATCACCGAAACACGGATTAAACCGTCATGGTATTAAGAACCAAGGGTGAAAAATGTTTTATGGTTAAAAACTTGTAAAAAAAAATAAAATGGGTTTGAAAATATTTGAAATGGTAAAAACCGTTTACAAATATGAAAATAGATTAAAGAGGAAAGACGAGAACAAACACGGTTGAGTATGACCTGGACACCCGATTGAGGCGCGAGCCTCTGTGCATAACAAGGGGCTTCTGTCTCAAGCCAAAACTAAGTTTTAGCTCGTCTAACCTATATTTGGATCGTGTTATGCGTGATTTAGCATGTTATAGTCATGAAACAAGTAAAGACATGATAAAAGAAGGATTTTTACACCCTCATACTTACATGCTTGGTTATGGCGAGAAACCGACATAAGTGTATCAACTCGTTTGGCCGGAAAAGACTCGGTTTAAAACCGTTTTAGTAAGTAAAAAGAGTGTTTTATTAATTTTAGTGATGGTGTAGTGGTCGAAATGGTCGGTCAAGTGATTTAATGCACGATGACGGTACCAAACAATGTGTAAGGCTTTTATTTACGATCGGTAGGTCGTAAATACGCGTCGGATTGTGACTTAGGAAGTCGAGTCTAGAATTTTAAGGGAGAAAGAGGGGGCGGACACTCACGTTAGTTATGAAATGGGGGCATTTGAGGGGTATTTATAGGAGAATGAGTGGTTGTGTGAGTTTTGAGCGACGTGGCGACCTGGGCTACTCAAAGAGGCGCGAGCCACGTCGCGGGTCTTCGAGGTGTCTTGTCGCTTTCACACAAATGCAATCATGATTTGTTCTATCCTAGGATTTGTATGCACATGTTTGGTACTTGACCATACATGAATCCGGGAAATCTTAACATGGAAGCATTTGCATGGTTGTTTTTGTGTTTGACTCGTTGTCGGAGTCGGGATTTGAATTTTTGAGTCGGTTTTTGGTCCGATGTCGGTTTTGACTCTAGTTAGTGTCATTGCGACCCCGTCATCATGCATTAAACACTCCAGGTACTTTTGAAAAGTTTTGAAATATTTTATTTTCGAAATCGTTTTAAGTTTTCCGACGTAAAGTTGTACACGAACTGTCGATCAAACGCCGCGATTCCAAAACATGTTATAGTCCGATAATCATCGGGTGTTTGTTGGAGTCTCAGCAGATACTGGGTATCTACAGAGCCCCCACTTGACTAAGGCTTGGACAGGGCGAAAGTCAAAGTAGAGCCCTCAGGTCGATCGAAGATTCCAACCTGGAGACCCAAGAGACGTCAAGGTGGCTCGAAAGGATTCGGGCCAAGGACTTGCCATCGGAAAGGGCGACGCCAAGGCGACTCGAGGGTACGAGCCAAGGACCAGTCGTCAGGAACAGTTTGGAGTCTATCGACTGTCTGTGCGGGTCGTTTAAAGTCCGTTAGACTACGTACAAAGGCTCGCCAGCCACAAGAAGGAGTCATACCTGAGGCATCTTCGGATATGTCCTTTCGTGTTTGCGGACAAAGGCTCGCCAGCTATGGTGCGTACATGAGGAGGGCTCGCCAGCTGCGGCGCGTAGTAAGGCTCGCCAGCCATGGGGCGTATATGAGAAGGGCTCGCCAGCTGCGATGCGTTGTAAGGCTTGCCAGCCATGGGGCGTATATGAGGAGGGCTCGTCAGCCGCGATGCATAGTAAGGCTCGCCAGCCATGGTGAGTATATGAGGAGGGCTCGCCAGCCGCGGTGCGTTATAAGGCTCGCCAGCCATGGGGCGTATATGAGGAGGGCTCGCCAGCCGCGATGCGTAGAAAGCCTCGCCAGCCATGGGGCGTATATGAGGAGATCTCGCCAGCCGCGACGCGTAGTAAGGCTCGCCAGCCATAGGGGTGGTTGGTTGATCAACCGTGAGAATAGCCGCTTTGGATGGGCTTGTTTTGGATATAGCGGACTCTTGATGCCGCCGTGGAAATAGTGAATTCTGAATCTTCACTACTCGTTTGGAGGAATAGCGAATTTTAAATCTTCACTACTCGTTTTTGAATTTGAAGTGGCGGTTTTAATCGCCGTTTGTTTGAGTTTTGAAGGAAATAGCGAATTTTGAATTTTCGCTATTACGTTTGAAGTGACGGTTTATGTTGCCGTCGTTGACATGTGAAGGAAATAGTGAATTTTGAATCTTCACTATTACTTTTGAAGTGACGGTTTATGTTGCCGCCATTGACATGTGAAGGAAATAGTGAATTTTGAATCTTCACTATTACTTTTGAAGTGACGGTTTATGTTGCCGCCATTGACATGCGTGGTGAAAATAGTGGAATTTAATTTCCAACCATGATTTTGAAAATGACAGTTTTAATTGCTGTCGTTCGAAATTTGAAGAAATGGTGATTTTGAATTTTCACTATTATTTTTGAAAATGACGGTTTTAATTGCCGTCGTTCGAAATTTGAAGAAATCGTGAATTTTGAATTTTCACTATTATTTTTGTATTTGAAAAATGACGGTCCTTTATGTCGCTTTTGAAAATTTGAAGTTTGTTATGGTAATTGGGCCAAAGCCCAAAATTTCGCTGAATAGAGCAAGGAGCACCCCATTGAGGCGCGAGCAACCTGGCGAGATAAGGGTGCTTCCCTATTTTCCTGTAAAAGACGCGAGAATGGTTTGCATACCATTCTCATTCCATCGTCTTCAACCTTTCGACAAACTAAAAACCGCCATTGTTGGTCTCTACATTGCTTCCATTCGTGCCATTATCAACATGTCATCTCAAGGTATGTATTTTCCCTTGAATCCATTTGAATTTGTTGGTCTTTTTCATAGATTGAATTAGAGCGAAATATTTACCCTAGAAAATCGATTTTGGCGTTTTTTATTGAGCCCATTTCCAGTGAAATTGATGATTGCACTAGGCTAGAAACTTGTTTAGGAGTATAGGGGTGCTTTTAGTTTGCATTTTGGTCCCCGTTTGCGTCCCCTATGCTCGATAAACGTGAGTGAGGCGAAGAAACCTTCTCATTTCACAATTCCAAGTTTATTTGCTTGGATAGTGGGTCCCACTAGGTTGCATTGTAGTCGGGAAAGACCGTATTTGCCATTTTGGACCTTTGTTGGGTACTGTGGGCAAAATTGGAATTTTTGCCTTTTGTGATGGTCTTATGTCTGACATAATAAGCTCCTGTTTGGGCTTGAATTGAGTCAGTCTGCCTTAAAATGGACCTCATTGGTAGTTTAGGTTGCTTTGAGGCGTGATAAAATCACGTTGCCTTGTTGTGGTCGTATTTTGAAATTTTGACCGGTGTGTGCTCAAATTGGCTTAGCAATTGCCTTTTTGAGTGGTGGGAAAATACCCCATTGTATCGGGAATGTATTTTGGTTTGTTGGCGGACCTTGTGTGGGTCTTGAGGTGTCGTTTTTGTTGTGGTTGTTTTGACCCGTCTTTTGCTTGAAAAGAAGGGCGAGTCGTTTTTGTGCGTTTTTTTTGTAAATTGTTTTGTTTGGTTGGGTTTAGGCGGGATTGCCCTTGTTCTGCTTTGCAGGTTCTTTTTTGGATTTGTCCATTTTATGCTGTCGTAAAGCCGAAGTTTTGGCTGACATTCTTTGATTTGCCTTTGATTGCAGGGGAGCGTTCGGGGCCTACGGGGCCTGTTGTTGAGGCCTTGGAGGAGGAGGAGGATGATCCCGGAGAAGAAGAGACGAATATTTTTTTTTACAGGCTTGGTTGTGTTTCTCCCTGGCTGCCTTTGCCCGACCATTGATCGGGTATCGATCGTTGGTCATTGTTTGCAGAGGTTCGGATGTCCGATGAGTGGGGTTCAATACGGGCGTGTAATCCCATGTCATGGTCCCCTTTTATCCTTGAATTTTGATGATTAGAGATCAACGTCGGGATAACGTGCTGAGTTATGATCCTCGGTTGTCGTGTCGTCCGAAGTCTGTCAGGCATCATTTTTCCTTTTGTCGCGGAGCAGGAATGTGGTACTACCGTCATGGTAGCCACCTCTGCTTATGTTGTTACTGTTGGAATATGTGTCCTCCGACAATAATGCGATCACGACTGTTGATCATGATGATCACATGTTTAAATCTCATTATATAGAATACAATTGGGAAGTAATTTTGTTATCACAACCGGTCAACATATATCGGTAATGATTGGTCGACTAGAGTTTGACATTACTTTGTCGTGTGACGGTAGTGATCATTGACCCCTAGGTCATACCTATAGGGCAACACTCTTAATTGATTATTTAATTAATCGTATAATGTTACGAGTTAATTAAATTACTTGAAAATTGACGGACGATTTTGGAAGTAAAATTTACGTATCAAATTGAAATGTGATTAAATGAGATACGGTCTGAGTAATTGAATTGTATGATTACTCGGATGAAATTATTGTTTAAAGAAACAATTAAAATTGAATGAATTATTATAAATACAATCAGTTGTAATTTATAAGTGGTTAAATATTTTGGTACAAGTAATTATGAAATTACTAAGTCGATTTTTGTATATGACGTATTTTTATTAATACGTTGATTTTTAATATGTTAAAAATACATAACAAATTTATGTTACATGTGACATGTTACATATTGAGAAATTGACAAAAATAGTATGGACTCCATATTATGCTTATACCGAAATTAGTGGGGTATTAGGTTAATATTGTGTTGATTAATTTATTAAGTAAACATAATGATTACCTAATGGTCTAGCCATGCAAGCCTATGAACATTGTTAAGAGCAACAATTTCATGCATTGGCTCACCCATAAAGACCCCTCCACCTGGTTTTTGATGACAAAAACCATCATTGGTTTTTCATCTAATTTTGCCTAATATTACACTAAAATGTGTTAGTGAAATTATTCTTATTCATTCATCCAAAATTAGTATTCTAGAGAGATAAAAAGCTCTCTACTTCTCCCTTCATAAAACAGAAATATATAAGTGTTTTATAAATATTTTGGTTCAATTTTCTACTTGATTAATATTATACTAGTATTTGTAATATTAATTAATTTAAGAGAAAGCCTTGGGTATAAAGCTTAGGGAGAGATCCTATACTTGGATCTTGTTCTTCCATAAGGAAAAGCTCAAGAACAAGAGAGAAAGGTGATCTCTCTTGTGCCCATTTAACCGAAATCATCAAAGTAAGGACATGATTTCTCCTCTATTTTATTATTGTTTGCATGCATAAAATCCGTTTTAATTTTATGACAAATAAATTTATAACATATATGAGTATGTTAGTATATATATGAATCTACATTTCCTTCAATTGGTATCAGAGCCACGGTTGTTTGCATGCAAATCGGTTAAAAGTTTTTCCGAGTTATAAGAATAACAAATAAAACTTGTAAAATTTGTGTTATTATGAGATATCGCGAAATTAATTCATGCATGTTAATATTTCTGGTCCTAAAATGTTTTAGGATATTTTGGTTAATTTTACGGATTTTTATTGTTCATATTTCACTATAATGACATTTAAATGTGATTTTATGAGTAAAAATGTCATTTTTGGTCTAAAATTAGCTATACTTCGAATTTTCCATTGATTTTTGGATATGTTGTCACATATATTATTTTGAGATAACCTGTAAATTTTCATAATTTTTGGACTTGTTATGCTCGAAAAATGAATTTTTCATTGTTAAATACGGATTTAAGTGAAAAATAGGTTAATATGAGTTAAATTTCGAATCTGGTCATAGAAAATTAATATGTTGTCACATGCAATTTTACAAGATGTGTGTAAAATAATTGGCTATAAAGAAGTCTTTTTGCATGATTTATGGATTTTTGAAGAAAAATAGCATAAATAGTGACATTATTAGTAAAAAATTAATAAAACATAATCTATGACTTAGGAAAAACGTCTAATGTTGCATTTTATTATCTTTTTCAGATCTAAAATTGAAAAGTTAGTGAGAATAATTTTTCCATGTTTTTATGATTATTTTATTAAAAATCGATAAACCACAACATTGTTTTTCCGGAAAAATTTCGAAATTTTTAACCTAAGATTTTGAACATTATGAGTGTCATGGAATTTTTCCAGAATGTTCATGAGTTTAAATTTCAAATTTTGAATTTATTTGAAATTTTGTGATTTATTTGAAGTTTAATAGCTTATTTTTGTAATTTTTGGTCCATTTATGAACAATTTTATAAAATATGGGTTAATTATGGTCAAATAATTAGTGAAGACTAAATTTTGAGTCCTAAGAGGTTAGGGTAATTAACTTATGCATAAATATGAGTTTATGTATTTTTGTGATTATAAAATGTTGAAATCACGCAAACCGTAAAAACCGAGTAATATACGATATTGGCTAATTAAAGGCGATTTAGCATAAAATTGAGCATGTTCATACATATTATAATGCTGCATTTTCTTTATGATTGTCATAATTTTAATTTATGTAATTTTTGAATTATGTAATTTTACTTAGTATGGCCTTAGATTTTAATTGGTATTTCCCGAAATGTATGGGAATATCGATTCAGTTGTAATTTTTAATGTGATCTCGTATCACCGTTTTGTAATTTAATAGATTTATTTTATTTTAGTCTTAAATGTATAATAGGAAATTATGTAATTTATTATGTAATTTTATTCATTCCGGAGTTCCCAAAGACGGATTTCTTCAAGAATGGCGATACATAAAGACGGTGTTACCTCGAGATGCGTGCCACAACCGAAGTTCAAGGGACCAATGGAGTTGGTTTCCGAATATGTAATAGATAAATAGTTTTCTATTTTAGGAAAGGCCATACTAGGATTTATTTATCTTTATGCTTGCATTTTATTTTATGTCACATGCATCGCTAAATCGCCATAACTAAAACATGCATCCTTATTTTATCGAGTTTATCGACCGTGTCAATTCAAATTATCGTAGTTCACCGCTTTAGTTCACTTAAAACGTGATAGATAATAAATTGACATGACCTCTCGCTAAAACAATTAATTGAGACATAGCCTTACCAAATAGTAGAAACCATGAAAACCTATTTCGCGAGGGAGTGCACTCGGCTACCCCGGGGTACAAACCTTGTTACGTAGGGGAAGTGGGTGATAAATGTCTAATCCACCGAATTCATGTTGATGAGGGTTTCATCGGCTACCCCGTGCCTAAGTTAATGTGGGTTTGGATAATGGACACATTTATTCGAAATTTGGATTGAACTCAACAAAAGTAATTGATAAGGGTTTCATCGGCTACCCCGTGCCCTTGTTGATGTGTTTTGTGCTATAGATAAATATTAGAGTAATTTTATCGACCAAGAGTTCTAAAAGTAGAATCGATTAAAAAGTTAATCCACCGAGTTATATTGATAAAGGTTTCACCGGCTACCCCGTGCCTAAGTCGATATAAATTTGGGTCTTGGAATCATTTATCTAGTTGGGTAGAGGTCACTAGAAAAATGCATAAAACTTGTTTAAATCATACATTTTTACGAGTATTATTAAAACGATATTTGTTTTACTCCTTATATTTTGTTTTGTAGACCACTTCTTTTTCATAACAAATGGCAACATCAACACCAACTCCTAATGCTACACCACTCGCTAGTTCGTCTTGGCTCCGATCCTTTATGGATCGATGTAAACTTGAAAAGAATGGGTCAAATTTCTCCGAATGGGATGCCCAACTCAAATTAGCCGCCGAAGGTGACGACAAGCTTCGTTACCTTACCGAGGCCTCTCCACCCGAACCCTCCACTAGGTCCACCGCGGCCACTAGGGAAGCTTATGAGACTTACCAAAAGGAGTCCGCCGCAATGAAAAATGTCTTGATATTTGCGATGGAGGCGGACCTCCAAAGGAGAGCCTTCAAAATGGGCAATGCTAATGAGATTTACTCCAAACTTGTGACCATGTTTTCACAAACTCCGCGGATCGTCCAATATGAGGCGGCCGCGGCATTCTTTGATCTCGACTTCAAAGAGGGCCAAAAGGTTAGCCCTCATGTGCTCAAACTCATGGAGCTTGTCGAGACCTTGAAAATTCAAAAGGTTGAAATCCCCAAAGAACTCATCGTAGATAGGATTCTACACTCCTTGTCCAAAGTCAAGGCATATGTGCAATTCCGGGTGAATTTCAACATGCAAGACAAGGATGTGTCTCTTGAGGAGTTGCACAAGTTACTTGTGCAAGCCGAGAGGGACATGGGGTTAAATGTGAACCCTCCCAAGGATGTGCTTAACATAAGCACAAAGAGTAAGGGGAAGTTCAAGAAGAGTGGAAGAAAGGGTAAAAAGCAAGCTCCCACATTCACCAAAGCTAAGTCTTGTGAAGCTAGCACCTCCAAAGTCAAGAAGGGTCCTCTTGATAAATGCCATTATTGTAATGGCATGGGACATTGGAAAAGAAATTGTTCCAAATACCTTGGTGATATCAAAGCTGGAAAGATCACTCCAGTAGGTAAATGACTAACCTTCTTTTATGTTTCTAATTCAACTATGGTATTATGATGCAAAGTTGTGATAATGTATCTCCCCTTTTATTGTAAATAGGGCCTCCACCAAGCAAAGACAAGGGAAAAGAAAAACAAGCATGAGAAACCATGGAGAAGCTAAGGATAGCTTTTATGGAGCTTTGTTTTTCATTGTCTTATTTTAAGTAATGTTTTGGATTTTTAGAACTTTAAGTTTCCATGTTTGACATGGAAAGGTATTTTGGATAATGGGTTGTATTTTGGATGATGGTGACTTGGTTTGCAACCCAAGTCACCCGTTTTTATCATTTATCCTTTATGTTCTAAAATTTCATCTTTAAATGCTTGCGTTTTGAAACATAAGATTATTCACTTAAAGGTGATCTAATAGACAATTATAATGACGGGTTTCATTATATGTCCACATGCTTAAGGCTTGTGTATAATCATTTATAAAGTGATTCTGAGTCTCTGAACTCTCCTAAAGGTATGTCAATCACCAAGTACACATATGAAAACAATAACTATTAGTCTATCTATGAGATAGTTCACTTTATAATTCAACATCATTAATTTTGTGTCTCATATGCTATCTTTGAATGTTTAGTGTATTTATTCTAAAGATAGAGTGGGAGAAAAATGAGGACACAACACACAAGACAAAGATCAAATTGTGTTTTTGTGTATATGAAGATCTACGCAAGAGAGAATGATTTGAATAAAGGTATATCTATTTACATAGTATGCCGAATAGATGAGATCTATGGTCTCAAGTTAGTTCTATATGACTAAAGAGACCAAGTGTAATAATCATAAGAGTATATTCTCAAGATAACTACACGAGGAGACCAAAAGAAAGTTTTGGAATAAAATGACTAATGTAAAGTCTTAACAAGTTTTGACTAAGTTTATGAAACATTTGACCAATAGTTTCAACCATGAGATTTACTTAAGAGCCTAAATGAATCATAGTAACATACTAAGTTATGATCGAGTTGCAAAGATTGATATACCGATATCTTCAATGACCAAAATTTTAACCACGCAAATGTCATTGCTTAACCTCACTATGAAATGGTTAAACCTCCTTCCAAAAGGGTATTTGCGAAGGACGTATTCTAGATATTATTTATATTTGAATAATGACATTACTACACATCATTATGACATGAGTGTGTTGGGGATTTAAAATCCCTTTCCGTAAGGTTGAGATGAGACCACTTCAAAATAGGCATTTTGAAAGGATATGATGGGAACATATATGGTTTTATCCTAATAACTTGGCAATGCAATTTATATTTCAATTCTTGATAAATTTCGATTGAGAAGTCAATTTCGAAATGTGTTGAATTGAGTGGGAGTTAGGAAAATCTCATGTAAAGACATGGAATTTAGTAGGAGCTATCATCCTTGAATGTTTAAAACTCATCACTCATTAAAGAATGACGAGCAAATACCTTCTTTCATAAAGAAGCTTTTGAGTTTTCAATTCTGGATGAAAAATGGACAATGATGAATCCAATTACATCAAGAGATGTTGGATTAGTATTAAGAGATACACATCATATCAACATTCACATAGGTTATTCATGTAGATGAAAATGGAATTACCATTAGCAGTCATGGTCGTTCATTGAACCTATGAACGGTTGATCTCATGATTATTAGTAACTAATGTTTCCGCCATTAGAATAATCATATACATGTCCAATTATGAATCATATGCATAAGAGCATGATGATTGATTGGTAAGCCATAATAGAAACATCATGAATTCTCAAGTAGAATCCGATGAGCGATTTCAGTGTTTGTCGGAATGTTCTATTATGTGATAAGAGGTTGCACATTATAGGAAGTCCGAGCACATGTAAGGATTTATGAGAATCCCCAAATCTTTCAAGCCCAGAAAGAGAAATGAGAAGTTTTGGAAAGATGCTTGGTTGAATAAGAGGTTATTCAAAAACAATGTTTCCTAGTAAAGCTAGGACTTGTGAGAAGTGCTAAGCTAAATAATCTTGTCAATTGTTACAAGATTCTACAAAACATATACCTAGTGCATTGTGTGTGGATGGAATACTTGATCGGTACAAGTTGTATTATTCATCGCAAATTCGTTCGTTATGAGATGATCGATAAGAAAGTTCTTTCAAGTTAAAGAACCAAAACCAAGGTCGAGAACCTTGATGTGTACTTGGTAAGATTCATGCTATGAGAGAGAACATGAATGTGAAGGAGATTGCAAGTGTAAGAAGTTTGAACACATGGACACATGGGATGTTAAACTTCTATTGCAGTCAATGAGTGTTTACACTTATGATATACATCACAAGGTTGTAATATGATATTGACTACCCGAGTGTGATGTCGTCATTTGTCGTTTGAGTTATTATTAACTCACCTTGTACATTGTTATATCCAAACGGATTGTAGAGACAATTGAACCCCGTTAAAGTGAACATGGATTAACATTGTTTTTGCCCATAATTACTTATATGAGGTGACGTCTCGAAGTGACTAGAGTGTGAGGCGATTGATGGCAAGTTCAAGTGCCATAGAGTCATGTGAGATGACTAGTCGATCACATAGGCAGACTGTTAGGAACATTTTGTCGGGCCTTATGACCGCTTATAGAGTTATGGCAAATTTATATAGCCTGGTCGTGGCGAGAGCTACTATAGTATTCGAATGAGTCGATTCTTTTGACTAAAGACTATTTGCCTAAGATGGCACAGTTTCAGATTAACTTTGATTTGTGTTACTACGACCTTCGTAAATGGGGTCAAATGGGCATATTTTGGGTTATGATGGCTGTGGCTAGTCGAAGGGAATGAGTGCGATAGGAATTGTCCACCCCTAGTCAGGGTTATAAAAATATCTCAGGGCCACTCGAGGAGTAATGAACTGGAAATGCGTGGCCACGCTCGGAAAGTATCTATGATAGATAAGTCCGGTCAAACAGTTATTCTCCAGATCGAGGAAACCACTCTCGATATGATCACTTGCAAGTACGACCTGAAAGACACCTTGTATTGAGTGGGAGATAGTAATAGGACAAGAGAATTGGTGACGCACACTTGTCGAGGACAAGTGGGAGATTGTTGGAATATGTGTCCTCCGACAATAATGCGATCACGATCATGTGATCATGATGATCACATGTTTAAATCTCATTATATAGAATACAATTGGGAAGTAATTTGTTCTTCACAACTGGTCAACATATATCGGTAATGATTGGTGACTAGAGTTTGACATTACTTGTCGTGTGACGATGGTGATCGATTGACCCCCTAGGTCATACCTATAGGGCAACACTCTTAATAGATTATTTAATTAATCGTATAATGTTACGAGTTAATTAAATTACTTGAAAATTGACGGACGATTTTGGAAGTAAAATTTACGTATCAAATTGAAATGTGATTAAATGAGATACGGTCTGAGTAATTGAATTGTATGATTACTCGGATGAAATTATTGTTTAAAGAAACAATTAAAATTGAATGAATTATTATAAATACAATCAGTTGTAATTTATAAGTGGTTAAATATTTTGGTACAAGTAATTATGAAATTACTAAGTCGATTTTTGTATGTGACGTATTTTTATTAATACGTTGATTTTTAATATGTTAAAAATACATAACAAATTTATGTTACATGTGACATGTTACATATTGAGAAATTGACAAAAATAATATGGACTCCATATTATGCTTATACCGAAATTAGTGGGGTATTAGGTTAATATTGTGTTGATTAATTTATTAAGTAAACATAATGATTACCTAATGGTCTAGCCATGCAAGCCTATGAACATTGTTAAGAGCAACAATTTCATGCATTGGCTCACCCATAAAGCCCCCCTCCACCCGGTTTTTGATGACAAAAACCATCATTGGTTTTTCATCTAATTTTGCCTAATATTACACTAAAATGTGTTAGTGAAATTATTCTTATTCATTCATCCAAAATTAGTATTCTAGAGAGATAAAAAGCTCTCTACTTCTCCCTCCATAAAACCGAAATATATAAGTGTTTTATAAATATTTTGGTTCAATTTTCTACTTGATTAATATTATACTAGTATTTGTAATATTAATTAATTTAAGAGAAAGCCTTGGGTATAAAGCTTAGGGAGAGATCCTACACTTGGATCTTGTTCTTCCATAAGGAAAAGCTCAAGAACAAGAGAGAAAGGTGATCTCTCTTGTGCCCATTTAACCGAAATCATCAAAGTAAGGACATGATTTCTCCTCTATTTTATTATAGTTTGCATGCATAAAATCCGTTTTAATTTTATGACAAATCAATTTATAACATATATGAGTATGTTAGTATGTATATGAATCTACATTTCCTTCAGTTACTCCTTTCCTTTCTTGATTGGAAGGATGAGGAGTGTTTAATTAGTTCGGTAGGTGGCGGATAGCCCTCAGCTTGTTGTCTTAGGCCAGTGTCTGTATGATAGATGGTTGTACTAGCGCTTGTTTATATGGTCAGTCATTTGTATCAAACGTGTGTCGATGTATTTTGCGTGAGGCGGTTTGTATATATGTGTTTTTGGATTGTGGTTCATTTTGTGATTTTTGGCTCTTTTTTTTTATGTTGTGTTTCGGAGAAGTGCTGTCGGCTGTCAATTCCCCTTTTGCTTTGCACTAGTTCCTGCATCGTTAGTGTAGAAAACAAGCAACAGATAGCACATGCACATAAACGTGAACACGTAAAAAGCATTTGAAAATGAAATTAACCACGGTGACTCGCAGGTAAAATTGGAATTTGAAATTTGAAATGATTTTTTTGAAAATTTGCGACCAGTCGTCGCGTTTGGGCTCCAAAAGGATTTGATTTGAAAATTGAGCAATTAACTCGTGTCTTGAATTAAATTGCATCGAAATTATTGAAATTGATTTGTGACTCGAAAAAAAAATTCAAACTCAAACCATCAGGGATGAATTCTAGAAAAGATTTTTACGAGTGTATTTGATTTGATTTTTTTGTGAGATCAAGACTCGAATTTGCGAGTGCTTGAAATTTTGAGGAAAACTGACGTCGTGTTATCAATTTTCAATTTTCTTTTTGGCAAAATCGCGAAAAAAAGTGAAAAAAAAAATTTCGGAATTTCGACTGACATGGAAACGATCCGTCTTGGATCAGGGCGACTAGCCCTTCCCCCCTTAAAAAAAGAAAGAAAAATCCGTATGTTTAAAGCTGCGTCATGGGAACCGTGTCGGGTTTCGTAAAACGCGAAAACAAGGAAATGTGAGTGTGAGGAAACACGAAATGTCCTGGACCATCCCGAAGAGGCGCGAGCATTCCGGCGGGAGGTTTGAGGTGTCAGGAGAAAACACAACTTGAAAGGGACAATTCCAAGGCGAGAATCCTGGGAATAGGCCTCAAGAGGCGCGAGCTATTGGGCGATAGAAGCCAGCTCTCCCTTTTTCCTGAAAAACGCGCTCATTGTTTTTGTATAAATAGTGATGTTTTTGCTTCATTGCTTCATCATCCGAAACACAAAATCATCTCTACAAAACCTCTTCTTCCTCTTCCATAAATATATTTCATGGATGCCTTTGAGAATGCGTTGCGACAGTGGTGCCGGATTTGTCGCCTCCTGAAAAGTATCAACTCATTTGCATGGGAGCTGGTCAATTGTTGGTGCTTCGTCAAGTCAAGGTGCAATCCTCATTTCTCGAAGCATGTTCTCGGTTTTGGGATTCGAAACACCATGTTTTCGTTTTCCCGAAAGGTGAAATTTGTCCACTTGCCGAAGAAGTTGGAGCCATTGGTGGGTGGCCGGGTTGTGTTCCGGTGTTTCCTCCGACTCGGTTGTGCTACAAGGAGAAATTTCGTTCAATGTTGGGCTTGTCGTCAAGTCAAGTCAACTTCCTTCTTGCTCCACATGGCGTGGATATGTTGGCTCTTATCAACATCTTTTCAAACCGATTAGATGCCAATGTTTCAGAGGTGGCTAGGAGAAGGGCTCTTGCCTTTTGCCTTGTCCATGTATACCTCTTTGTTGATGCTTTGAAGAAGGAGGGGCCGAAATGCTATGGTAGCATGACCCTCGTGCATGTGGTTGAGCAAATTGAGCATGGTAGAGATCCATCATAGCTGGTGCTTGGCGAGATCATCCAAGCTTTGGACAAGGAAGGCTCTTGTGGAGAAGTTCCCTCATTTGGATCTCCAAGGGTCCTCCAAGTGTGGCTATTGGAGAGGCTAAGGTATGTAGAGCCTCCGGTTGATCCTTCTTCTTATTCCTTCCGTCACCTTACTATGAGGAAGAAGTTGTACTCGAATAGTCTTGCTTCCACCGAGGCTTATTGGACCGCAAGAATGTCGGAGGAGGTTGGTCCTCACATCCGTTGGGTAGTGCCATGGTGGCACTTGTGATCCTTCACGGGGTTGCCCGCTTCGGGTGCTAGTCCTCGTTCTTTAATGGTGGTGTTTTTGAAGGTTGCTTCCTTCATTTATCCGAAAGGCTCATGAGGCAAATGGGGCGTCAACAAAAGGTGCCCGCTCAAGATACCTTTGTCCAAGAGAATCTTTTCCGAAACTCCGAGCTTGTGGAGGTCCTCGAAAGATGGTGGGCCACTCGGCCACTTTGGGAGGTGGTCAAGAGCTTCGTCCTTGGAAGAGAGGTCCAAATACCGTAAGGACGAGGTTGTCGACTTGAAGTATCGAGAGGTTGGCAAGGCCAACCGTGCCTTCTTTGAGGACTATGTTGATGAAGTTAGCCCGGATGTGATTAGACCACCAAAGAGGAGAAGCTCGGGTCCTAAAAATGTAGTGGGCCGTGCATGGGCTCGTTTCGGGCCAAACATGGGGTCTTGCACTAGACTGGATGCCATTGTAGATCCGTTGAGGATCCGTTCCGAGGAGGAAATCCATGCTAGGCGGGCCAACAAGAAGAACAAGGGGAAGATGTACCCTGAGGGAAAAGGCAAGGGTAGAATGGAAGAATGAAGACCTCCATTACCCACTTTATTATTGTGTTGTATTATTGTTGTGAGTTTTTATTATGTTGTACTAGCTATGTTTTGTGTGTTTTGTGCTAGTTTTATTATGTGAGGTGTTTTAGTCGACACTTTAGCTTTGACAAGTTGTAGACTCGTCGAGCTTTATTTGTTGTTGAAATTGTAATCCCTCCCATTATTAATTAATTAAGAGGATTACTCGTGTCGAAATTGTGAACGCTTGTTTTTTCCATCCATTTTATAAAGGCAATTCGATTTGAATAGTCCTAAACATTTGCACTTGGGAAATGGGATTTTTTTGGGAAGAGAGAAAGGCTCATTTTTTTTGTATTTTTGTGGGAAAGGGAATGTTTTTCCATTTCTTTTTTTGAAAGTTGATGTGGGTTATTTTTTTTATTATGGGGATGGTTGTATCATTCTTGTGTAAGAAAGGACTACCTACGTATCCACCTGAAGAGGTGAAATCAAACCATGATCGTAGTTTGAAATGTTTTGTAAATTTTTGATTGGGTTTTGTGGTTGTATCCTTCATGTATAAGAGAGACTGCCTACGTATCCACCTGAAGAGGTGAAATCAAACCATGCTCGTAGTTCAGGGTTTTTGTTTTAGTGCAAATGGATGTTGCCTTTGACAGATCAAAGGACATTCGAAACGGGCAAGGTGCCGCAACTTAGACTCGATAAAACATGCAATTTCAAATCAGAACGTGTTGAGGAACTTTACTTGAAAAGGGTTGAGGTGGTTGCTAGTTGTAAAACTAGGGTTGAGGTCGTTGGTTGCTATGGTTCAAGGGTAGTATTTCTTGAGTTGGTCCAGGTTGGTCGGGTTTGTAAAATCCTCCCCATCTAGGTCACTCAGTCTCACTGCGCCCCCCGAAAGTATTTTATTAACCAGGTATGGCCCGGCCCAGTTGGGTTTGAATTTTCCCCTCGGATCGATGGGTAATGGTGCTTGGACCGACATGAGGACCAAGTCGCCTTCTCGGATATTCCGGGGTTTAACCTTCTTGTTGAATGCCCGTTGTATACGTCGTTGGTATAGTTGGACGTTGTGCAAGGCGTTGAGCCGCCGCTCATCTAGAAAAGTGAGTTGCTCATACCTTCGACGGGTCCATTCCGCCTCAGGGACCTGACTCTCTAGTAGGATGCATAGCGAAGGGACCTCTAACTTTACCGGTTGAACCGCCTCTATACCGTATGCTAGGTAGAAGGGTGTGGCGCCTGTCGGTGTTCGAATGGAGGTTCGGTATCCCCAGAGTGCGAATGGGAGTTTGCTCGGCCAATCGCGGTAGTTGTCTTGCATTTTCTTGATAATGGTGACAAGAGTTTTGTTACCTGCCTCCACCGCTCCGTTGGTTTGGGGATGGTAGGAGGATGATCGATGTCGTTTAATCTTGTATTTGTCCAGCAAGGCCTGAGTTTCCGCCCGGAAGTGAGAGCCTTGATCGCTGATGATTTCATGGGGTACCCCATATCGGCAGATGATGTTATTTTGGATGAACTTGGCCACTTGTTTGGAGGTCAAGACTGCATATGACTGTGCTTCCACCCATTTGGTGAAATAGTCGATGGCGACGAGGACGAAGCAATTCCCATTGGTGCCTGTTGGTTTAACCTTCCCGATGATGTCGATGCCCCAGGTTGAGAAAGGCCAGGGTGATGTCATGGTGTATAAAAGTGATGGTGGTATGTGTTGTATGTTGGCGAAGATTTGGCAATTGTGGCAATGTTTGACGTAGTTACGGCAATCGGCTTCCTTGGTGGTCCAGTAGTAGCCTAACCGCATGATCTTTCGAGTAAGCATCATTGCGCTCATGTGGGGGCCACATTCTCCGTCATGAACCTCTCCCATGACTGTTTTGGCTTTGTGATGGTCAATGCAAAGGAGGAGAATCCCTTGGGGTGTTCTTTTGTATAGTTGATTTTGGTTCATCACGAATTGTGACGCAAGTAAGCGGATGGCTCTTTGTCCTCTTTAATCAGAGTTAGGAGGGAATTCATTTTTGGTTTTGTAGTTGAGGATGGCTTGGTACCAAGGTTCGGCATGGTTTTCCTCGTCGTTGTTGATGGCACAAAAGTGAGCTGGCTCGCTCCTTCTCTCGATACATAGGGGCATCGATGTCATGTCGTCAGGTATATTGACGAGCGCGGCAAGTATTGCCAGGGCATCAGCAAATTGATTTCCTCTCGTGGCAAGTGGAAGTAGTCGACTTGGTCGAAGAACTCGGCCTCTTGATTGATTTTTGCTCGGTAGGGAGCTAAGCTGTCATTTCCGATTTTCCATGATCCAGACACCTGATTGATGATGAGTGGGGAATCGCCGTGGACCCTCAGTCTCTTGATGCCAAGTGTGATGGCTGCTTGTAGGCCGATGAGGCATGTTTCATATCCAGCGGCATTTTTGGTGACGGCGAAGTCTAGTTTGACTGAGATCCGAACATCTTCTCCCTCTGGTGATATAAGAAGGATTCCTACCCCGAAGCCTCTCACATTAGATGCACCATCGAAGTATAGGTCCCATGTGTAGGAGTCAGCAAAAAGGATGTCTTCGTCAGGAAGTGACCATGTGTCGGTCGTTGGATCCTCGTTGACGGGATTCTCTGCTAGGAAATCGGCGGCTGCTCTTCCCTTGATAACCTTGAGGGGTACAAACTTGAGATCAAACTCGGACAGCATGAGTGTCCACCTAGACAGCCTTCCGTTTAGTACGGGTTTTTCGAAGATGTATTTGCCCGGGTCCATCTTGGAGTAGATGTGGACCGTGTAGCTGAGCATGTAATATCGCAGCATCTTTGTTGACCATACTAGGGCAAGGCATGTCTTTTCCAATTGGGTGTACCTTGTTTCGTACTCAATGAACTTTTTGCTAATGTAGTAGATGACTCGTTCTTCGCCGTCGACCGTTTATGCTAGCATTGCTCCCATGGCTGTGCCGGTGACAGTCAAGTATAGGAATAAAGGAATCCCTGGTTGAGGTGGCATGATGACAGGAGGCTTTGATAGGATTTCCTTTATCCTGTCGAAGGCCTTTTGACAGTCGTCGTCCCAATCGGTGTGATCGGAGGCGCGAAATTTCTTGAATATTGGTTCACAGATCATGGTGAGCTTGGCAATGAAGCGGCTGATTTATTGAACTTGACCGAGAAATCCCCGAATCTCCTTCTCATTTTTAGACCGTGGCATTTGTTGAAGGGCTTTGATTTTGGTTGGATAAATCTCAATGCCTCTCTTGCTGACAACATGTCCCAAGAGTTTTCCGGAGGTGACCCTGAATGCACATTTCTTAGGATTTAGTCTCATGTTATACTTCCGCAGACAAGCGAAGAATTTCCGAAGGGCGCTGATGTGGTCGTCCCGTTCTCTTGATTAGACAATCATATCATCGACATATACCTCCACCTCCTTGTGCATCATATCATGTAGGAGAGTGGTAGCGGCTCTTTGATAGGTAGACTCGGCATTGATGAGACCGAAAGGTATGACAGTGTAGCAATAGGTACCCCACTGTGTAGTGAATGCAGTCTTGTGCATGTCCTCCTCAGCCATTTTGATCTGGTTGTACCCAGCATACCCGTCCATGAATGATAGGAGAGCATGCTCAGCTGTATTGTCCACCAGAATGTCAACATGTGGCAAAGGGAAGTCATCATTTGGAATCGCCTTGTTCAGATCCCTGAAGTCGACGCAAACGCGAATTATTCCATCCTTCTTTGGTACAGGAACAATGTTGGCCACCCAGTCAGAGTACTCAGACACTTTGATGAAACCGGCCTTGAACTGTTTATCCACTTCTTCCTTGATTTTCAGGGCCCATTCAGGACACATCTGACGCAGCTTTTGCTTCACGGGTTTAACTCCGGGCTTAACGGGTATCCGGTGCTCTGTAATTTCTCTGTCAATCCCAGGCATATCTTTGTAGGACCATGCGAACATGTCCTTGTATTCATGGAGGAGGTCAATGAACTGTTGTCTTTCCGAGAGGTTAAGGGTTATCCCTATCCTAAGTTCTTGAGGTGTGTTGTCGGTTCCTACGTTAATAGGTTCGGTCTCCTCAATGATGGGGGTTCTGGTTTCCCATTTGTCAAGTTCTTTGGCTAGGTGAGGTGGGTAGTCACTCAAGTCAAATTCCTCATAGTCATTCAGAATTGCATTGCAGTTAAATTGAGACGAGTCATAAGCAAACTTAGCGTTCATTAAGTTGACATGAGCGAAAAGCTCGGAGAGGACAGACATCTCATGGTCACTCAGAGGCGACACAACAGAGGAGGTGGCCCCTGGAACAGGCTCCAGGTTGCCACCTTTCATGGGAGTGGGGGTGACCCTAGTAGACTCAGCCTCTGAATCAGCCATGAGTTTGTGATGAAACAGCAGGAAGGGGACCTTGACTGGGACATCAGGAGTGTTAGGAGCCATGACAGATTCTGACTCCGACTCAAACTCAGATTCTTCTTCACTTCCCTCTTTGAACATAGGGCATTCTCCAGTTGTGGTCTTGAGAATGCGGCCTTGGCGATCGATCCACTTGACGGTTTTTCTCCAGCCCTGTGTAGCTTTCTCCGGGTCAATGTCGGAGATCAAGGCGGTTGGGTCAAATTGGTTGTCCTTCAGAGCGATGTTGATGATTTCCTCATAGTCGAGGTGCTTGATGTTATCTTCCCCAAATAGGAGAGTGACAGCTTGTCCGTCGATGCATGAGGACGGCTTAGACTCGGTTGATGCAGCTTCGGTGTTGTTGGGGATGAAGTAGCAGTCCTGGAAGACTTCCACACCCGGTTACCTGACCTTGGCCACAGAGTCATAGATCGGCTCCGGAAACCCGTGGTAAAGCTCGGACTCTCCCTCGGGGACAAAGTATCCATTGAGGGTCAGATGATAGGGACGGAGGATAACTCCGTGCTTCTTGCGCTTCCGAACTAGGAGTTTCATCTCCTGGATATCTTCATCGGTAGGTTCATAGCCCATCGAAGGGGATGTTGGGGACCTTAGCCTATTTCAAGGGAGGTAAGGTATCCTTTAGTGGATTGAGGGGTAAACCCGGGAACTAACCCTGGCGCATCAGAATGCGGTTGAGTGTGAGGTTAGCGAACGGGTCACAATCAAGGGGTGTTGATTCATCGATTAGGGCATTCACGGGCTTGCAATCCCCACATTTCATTGTCGTCCTCCTCGATGGCTTGGGAGGCTATTCCCTTTTTCATGACGGCTTTGATCGGGGAAGCAAGAATCATGATCGTTTTCCCGTTGGAGGAGACCCTGATTTTCTGGCGAAGAGTTGAAGTAACTGCCTTGACGGCGTGGATCCAGGGACGTCCCAGAAGCATGTTGAAGGAGGCGTCGATGTCGACTACCTAAAAACTGGTTTGCCTCTCTAGTGGTCCGGATGCGACAGTTAGAGTGATAAGCCCTGCGACCGTACGACGAGTGCCGTCATAAGCGCGAACTCCTTGATTGGTTGGGACCAAATCAGCTTCTTTGATACCCAGTTTATAAGCCGTCTTGAGGGGAATGACATTCACCACGGATCCGTCATCCACAAGGACCATAGGCACATTCTTTTTGAGGCATTGTACGGTGATGTACAGGGCGAGGTTGTGGTTGGCTTCGAAGGGAGGGATATCTTCGTCAGAGAAGATGACCGGGTTGCTCAAATCAGGGACATCCCTTGTCATGTGTGCCACCACTTCTTCCGGGGACGAGGTAGAGGGCACAGTTAGTTTTACCAAGGCTTGTAGTAGAGCTTGCCGATGCTCGAAGGATGTAGCAATCAGTTGCCAAATTGAGATTTCGGCTTTTGCTTTCTGCAGCTGTTTGAGGATCGAATTCTCGGGAGCTTTGGGTTGAGTGTCCATGTCCGGGACAACTTGGTCATTTGTTGTTGGAGCGACCATTGAATTGTTCGGGTTTTGATAGGGGCGTCCAGACCGGGTAAGAAGACCGATCTCTTTCGCTTAGTTCACTTTCCGTGGGATAATATAGACATCTTCAACATCATCTCTCCAGATGCCATTGATTTCGGGATCTCGAAGGCACCTTGGAGGAGTATTCCTCGGTGGGTAGTTTTTGTGAGGGACATTTTTGTGAGTGTAGTTTTTGTGAGGGTAGTTTTTGTGAGGTTGATTGTTGTGAGGGTGATTGTCGTGAGGTGCATGCCAGCATGGTCGCGGAAGCAATCCATCTGGGTAAGGGTAGTTTTGGGTGCTTGGGGGACCTTCCCTTGGGCGTGGCATTGGATGATTGAAAATCAGTCGGCGGTAAGCGTCGTCAAGTCGGGTGATCCTTTCGGAGAGACTGGCCATAGCTTCCTCAACTTGTTGGAACATGGCAAGCATAGTTGCGGCACTGAACACAAATACCCCGTCCGAGGCATCCTTCTCCAGGGCATTCACCTCGTCATCAATTGGCAGGATGAGGTGTGAGCAGTGCAAGGTTGGCTCATCATCGGAGATAGCATCGATTCCCAAAGGGTTTATTTTGTTGTTTAGTTTAGTTGGTGGAGGCAAAGGCAATTTCCTTTCTCGATCATGTCTTGTATGATGTGTTTGAGTTTGAAGCAGGTTTCGGTGTCATGACCTTTCCCTTGGTGGTACTGACAGTAGGCATTAGGGTTCCAGAAGCGGGATTTCTTATCATCAGACGGATCCGGGGTGGGTCCCATTAGTTGTAGTTTCCCTTGGTCCATAAGCCTCTTTAGGGCGCTTGCATAAGTTGACCCTATATTGGTGAACACTCTC
Organism: Silene latifolia; assembly: GCF_048544455.1. Classification (NCBI taxonomy): domain Eukaryota; kingdom Viridiplantae; phylum Streptophyta; class Magnoliopsida; order Caryophyllales; family Caryophyllaceae; genus Silene; species Silene latifolia. Next base: position 66,865,714 of record NC_133533.1, on the reverse strand, counting down.
TGGGGGCGCTCAGCTCCCTTGGCGGTTGGTTCAAGGAGGTTGACCTCATCAATCTTGTTCGTCCGACCATAAGGACGAGATCCGGTGGATGTGGATCCCTGGTAGCCTCTACCGGTGGTTTTGGCTAGGACATCCTTTCGGAGGTCGTCTTCAATGCATGTCCCAAGGATTTGTAGATCCTGGAACGTCTTGATGTTTTGGTATCTCAGTAAGTTGGCATATACTGGGCGGAGATTGTTGACAAATTTTTCCACCAAGGTTGACTCACTCGGCTTGCTGACCAACTGAGTGCTTGCCCTCCTCCAACGGGTTAAGAACTCGGTGAATCTCTCCTTGTCATTCTGGGTAAGGACCTCAAGAGTACGGGTATTTGCCTGGATTTCGACATTGTCGGCATATTGCTTAGCAAATTAAACTGCGACCTCATCCCAGGTAGTGAGATTCTTCGAGTCAAGGGAGCAGTACCATTGGCGAGGGATCGGTTCCAAGGATGATGGAAAGATCCGGGTGAAAAGTTCCTGTTTGACCCCTTTTATGGCCATGTAGTCTTTGAAGGCTCACATATGATTGAGTGCGTCCTCCACGCCCTAGAATTTGGGCACATCGATCAAGGTAAAGTTGTCAGGTAGTTGATCCCCAACAGGTTTAAACCTTCGGTTGTTCTCAAGATGGATATTGTTACCCCGAGCTAGGAGTTGTTCTTCCAAGAGCTTGAGCCTTTTCTTAGTTTCAGTCAAGGGCGGAGTGTTGTGCTCTCCAGTTTCCTTGCTTTCCAGGGTGTCAATACGGATATCGACACGATCCAGGGTGACCTTAAGAGTAGTGAGTAGGCTGGCTAGCTGAGCAGTTGTGACATCTCTGTTGTCGTCATTGTTGTTGTCGTTGATGGACGAAGTTGAAGACGAGGCCATGGTTCTGAGGCAGAAAAGCGGCTCACATTACAACTTAATCAGACACGGTTCAAAGACTTAATGCAGACAACACGAAGGACGAGACAAAGATCAGACTCAACAAGACGAGGATGACCGTGTGTGGTACCTCGGTGCTGACTCGATTTATGACGTGACGGTGTTGACCGAACTTTTGACACGAGTCCAACGTAGCGGCGTGACGCCATTGGACGGGTCTCGTGGTGAAACGAATCATAAGTAAAGACCCATAAGTACGTTTGCTTCGACTTGATAGACGCGAGGCGGAATTGGAATGGTGGACTGAAGCTTTCGAAAATAGAAATTTTCAAAAAGATTCATTTGTCGCTTTAGGGACGGCTTTCGAAGATAGAGATCTCCGCAAGTCGGTCAGTTAATATGGTTGTCTTAAGTTTATTTGCGAAAGACAGTTTTGAGTTTGAGTCGGCTCGGAAAACAATGTACTGTTTCCCAAGACGGTTTTTGAAATTCAAAATTGTATGTTTTGAAAACCAAGTTTGTAATGTTTAAAGAGGCCTCGGGGACAGTGTATGGTCCTCGGGATCTCGAAAGTGTCTCGAGAAAAGGGTGTCTGCTTTTCTTGGGTTTTGAAAGAGCCATTGTCGGCGCGAAACGGGTTAAAATCCGTGTCTAGACGCGGCGATTATAACGACGTAAAAAGGTGATTTGAAATGGTTGTAAAAACCGAGTTTGAAAAATCGTCATTACGACAGCCTATAAAGGCGTGTTGAAATGGTTATAAAAAAACTGGGTTTAAAAATCGTCATTATGACGGCCTAGAAAGGCGTGTTGAAATGGTTATAAAACCCGGGTTTGAAAATCGTCATTATGACGGCCTAGAAAGGCGTGTTGAAATGGTTATAAAAACCGGGTTTGAAAATCGTCATTACGACGGCCTAGAAAGGCATGTTGAAATGATTATAAAAAGCGGGTTTGAAAATCGTCATTATGACGGCCTAGAAAGGCGTGCAACAGACGATGGAAGACCGAGGTTTGAAACGGCCATTATAACGGCGCAAAAAAGTGTTTTTGAAAGTTTGGAAATGACACGGAAGGACTTATGATCAACTAGCACATAAGCACTCACTATTCATTATATTATGCATAATGTTGACACGGGTTTTGGCTTAAAAAGGGTGGGTTACACACCAAGCAATCAAACCCCGCTTTGCGAGAGGGATACCAATCCAAACAAAATGTGTAAGGAGAGTGCCCTAGCCTCGTGCTCGAAAGTGATGAGAGCTCTTTTTCGAAACAGAAATGTGTAACGTCAATGGTATGCTTGACTCAATCGGGATTCGAAACGCGGGGATGAGAAAACTCATGCCGACGAAACGAGCCAATTGGTCGAAAAGGGTTAGGTTGTGGGCCCGGACAAGGAACCCGACCATGACCGTACTATCAATTAATGCATTCCAACCAAGACCTCATTCGAGTCTCACCATCTAGGGATCACAAAGACACAAGTGTCCTAGTTGTCCCCAACGGAGTCGCCAATCTGTGGACGTGCGCCCACTTGCGTTGCCCAGATGATCTGTGGACAATGGCAGCGGTCTCTTGAAAGCCACACTCGGCGGCGTAAAAAATGCTTTCGACCGGATCGTTTTAGATCGGTCGGTTTCGTCTCGGTAAGGGTCTCGAAACGATTAGAGATGTTCGGAGTCACCACCAAGCATTTGTGGGATGCTTGGAACCCGTTCGAATCCACTTTATACCTCGTTCAAACGAAGCACAAAGCAATGTTTGACATAGGTACTAAAGATAAGGAATCGTCCCTCTTTAGCATCATATCTCTAGAATCGTCCACTATCCAAAGTTTCTAAGTAAGAGGTGAAGGTGTGTATTGGAAAGCCCTTTAATCAGACATCCAATCCCGCCCGCGGTAGCGGCTTCTACTGATCGATCTTGGTTGGTTGAATGCAAAAGTTGATAAAACGGTTTAAATGCATGAATGCGCATCCAATAATTTAAACCTAACATGTGAGAGCTTTCTAAGTCGGTTGATTTAATCCAAGTATCAAGTATAAGATGTCGAGATGGATTTATGGTTGATTTGCATGCAAGACGGAAATTAAACATCCATTTACCAAATTAGGTTTATGGTGCATAACGTGATCCATTTGTCTTAATAAGGCGTTTTGCAAATACGGTTTTTGGATGAGCAAGTTAGTCGTCTGATCCGTCCAATATCCGGGTTAGCCGGAGTCGGGATCGTCCTAGACTAATGCTGGAAAGGGAACAGACCCTGCACCAGGCAGCCAGATGAGGCGCGAGCCTATTGGCGATGTAAGGGGGTCTCCCCTGGTTTGAAAATAGGAAATGAAATGGCCTGTTTAAGCGCGGGTCAGTCAATAGTATAAGACGCATTCTAACCATTGAAAAACGTATATAAAACGTATTGAAAATGGGTATTTGGACCCGTTTTGGTTTGAAAGGACCGTTTATGTTGTATTTGTGTTGATTTGAGGAACGAGATTTGAATAATCATCATTGTTTTGATGATATTCGATGTCGGGTTCGACTTTATAAGCTTGACATGAATAGTTTTGAAAATAATTATGAACTAATTGTTTTAAGTTCATTTGAATATAATTAGTCGATACTCATCATCGTACTCGGGTAAAAATCCGACATGGTATGTAGAACCAAGGATGACTTTGTGTTGGTGACTAATACATTTATTTTGGAAATATAAAGAAATGAAATAAAAGGCTTTAAAATAACTTTTAAATGTAATTAACCAAATATTATCACCGAATCACGGATTAAACCGTCATGGTATTAAGAACCAAGGGTGAAAAATGTTTTATGATTAAAAACTTGTAAAAGAAAATAAAATGGGTTTGAAAATATTTGAAATGGTAAAACCCGTTTACAAATATGAAAATAGATTAAAGAGGAAAGACGAGAACAAACACTGTTGAGTCTGACCTGGACACCCCATTTAGGCACGAGCCTATGTGCATAACAAGGGGCTTCTGTCTCGGGCCAAAACTCAGTTTTGGCTCGTCTAACCTATATTTGGATCGTGTTATGCGTGATTTAGCATGTTATAGTCATGAAACAAGTAAAGACATGATAAAAGAAGGATTTTTACACCCTCATACTTACATGCTTGGTAATGGCGAGAAACCGACGTAAGTTTATCAACTCGTTTGGTCGGAAAAGACTCGGTTTAAAACCGTTTTAGTAAGTAAAAAGAGTGTTTTATTAAGTTTTGTGATGGTGTAGTGGTTGAAATGGTCGGTCAAGTGATTTAATGCACGATGATGGTACCAAACAATGTGTAAGGCTTGTATTTACGATCGGTAGGTCATAAATACGCGTCGGATTGTGACTTAGGAAGTCGAGTCTAGAATTTTAAGGGAGAAAGAGGGGGTGGACACTCGCGTAAGTTCTCAAATGAGGGCATTTGAGGGGTATTTATAGGAGAATGCGTGGTTGTGTGAGTTTTGAGCGACGTGGCCACCTGGGCTGCTCAAGGAGGCGCGGGCCACGTCGCGGGTTTTCGAGGTGTCTTGTCGCTTTCACACAAATGCAATCATGATTTGTTCTATCCTAGGATTTGTATGCACATGTTTGGTACTTGACCATATATATATCCGGGAAATCTTAACATGGAAGCATTTGAATGGTTGTTTTTTGTGTTTAACTCGGTTTGACTCGTTGTCGGAGTCGGGATTTGAATTTTTGAGTCGGTTTTTGGTCCGGTGTCAGTTTTGACTCTAGTTAGTGTCATTGCGACCCCGTCGTCATGCATTAAACACTCCAAGTACTTTTGAAAAGTTTTGAAATGTTTTATTTTCGAAATCGTTTTAAGTTTTCCGACGTAAAGTTGTACACGAACTGTCGATCAAACGCCGCGATTCCAAAGCATGTTTTAGTCCGATAATAATCGGGTGTTTGTTGTAGTCTCCGCAGATACTGGGTATCTACAACATAATATGGGTTATAGTGGATCGTCTGACGAAGTCAGCTCATTTTGTGCCGATGAAAGATAATTGGACTAAGATACAGTTAGCTTTGGCCTATAGGAAGAACGTGGTTCGATTGCATGGGGTGCCTAAGGATATAGTGTCCGATAGAGATGCGAGGTTCATATCACGGTTTTTGAAAGAGCTGCAGGAGTCTATGGGAACTACCTTAAAGATGAGTACAGCTTTTCATCCTTCGATTGATGGCCAGACGGAGCGGGCCATCAAGACTTTAGAGGACATGTTGCGAGCTTGTGTTATTGATTTTGGTGGTAGCTGGGAACAGAGATTGGACTTAATTGAGTTTTCTTATAACAACAGCTATCACACTTGTATTGTCATGGCACCGTTTGAGGCTTTGTATGGGAGGAGATGTAGGAGACCGATTTGTTGGGATGATAGAGCTGAGGCAGTGGGTTTAGGATTAGAGATGGTACAGGAGATGGTGGAACAGGTTAAGCTGATCAGACAGAAGATGAGAGCGGCCCAGGATCGTCAAAAGAGTTATGCAAATTTACATCATCGTGACATAGAGTTTCAGGTTGGGGACAAGGTTCTTTTAAAAGTGTCTCCTATCCATGGGGTCATGAGATTTGGGAAGAAAGGGAAGCTCAATCAGAAGTTTATAGGACCATATGAGATTTTGGATCGTGTGGGTGAGGTTACATACTGGTTAGCTTTACCAGCTACTTTGGATAGAGTGGATAATGTGTTAGAGGTAGAGAACATCGAGTTGGATGAGTCTTTGTCTTATCTTGAGGTGCCGAAACAGATTCTTGATCGCAAGGTTAGGAAAACTAGACATGGGGAAATGGTGTTGCTTAAGATTCTTTGGTCTAACCATGAGGTTGAGGAGGCTACTTGGGAGGCGGGGGAGGCTATGAGGGAGCGGTATCCGTCTCTTTTTTATCAGGTATGTGTGGTTACGGGGACGTAACCATGTTTCTTTTAGGGGTTAGGAGATGATTGCATAGAGTTTTTACAAGTTCTTGCATGTTTTATGTTGATTTGGTATAGTTAGTAGTTCTCTTGAGTTGAGTTGAGAGGTTTGTTTTGAGTTTTATTTCGAGTTTTGGTTGTGTTGTGATGTTGGAGTAGTGTTGGTATGTTTTGTTTTTGTTTATGGGTTGAACTTCGGGGACGAAGTTCTTTTTATGGAGGGAAGACTATAATAGTACGATTTTATGAGTCTTTGGGTACTCTATCGAGTGGGGCTTGTTGGAAATCATATTTTAAATATCACATATTTTATTTTAAAGTTTTAGTCATAAAAACTTAAAAATCTTTTGCTTGCAAAACTAGAATAAGAGTAAGGAAAAATCGTTTCATACTAAATGAATATTTCGGTCAAATGGGCACAAATGAAGTCTCCTACCTCACTTGTTCTTGAGCTTTCCATATATTAGGATGATCCTCCAAAGACCTCAAGTATAAAAGCCACTCCTCTTGATTGCACCCAAGATTATCCCTTATCCCCACTAAATAATATTAGTTTAGTAGTTTAACTTAAAATTGATTACTAACACTCATATATTACATTAATAATTTTAGTAACCTTTTATGAACAATTTGAATCAAAAATCTCATGTTTTGATGAAGAAAAGGATGAATATGTGAGAGCTAGAGGATAACTTTTGCATGTGTATGAATACAAGTGAAATTAAGAGAATAAAATTCTCTCTTCTTCCCTTACAAAACCGGTGGAGGGAGTATTATGAGACCAATGCATGGTCTTTTCTTTTACTTTTGTTCTTATTAAGTAAAGTAGGTGTAAGACTACCCTACATTATAGGTAATCATAATGTTTTATTTATCCATTAAACAAAACACCCACTCACCCATACTACCTCCAATATTTAGGTCATATGAGATAAAATGGATCTCCATATTATTTTGTCAATTTGTCACTTGTCACACAGTATGTCACATGTAGTATGTTACATGTTATTAATTAATTTGATGCATATTTATCACATAAATATCATTTCATGAATTAATTAAATTACAAACAACAAATTGACTAGTGATACTTGATCACATAAATAAAATGGGTCATATAATTATAATTCGCATTATTTTGTAATTATAATTAACCATTCATTCTTATCTCTATTGTTTCTCAAACAATAAACAATTTTAGTAACACGACATTTCAATTACTAAAATAAATCTTATTTAATCCCATTACAATAAGATATCAATATTCTCTCTCACAAATGAATTGTTCAATTTTAAGGAATTGATCAACTTGTATCGTCATACAATTAATCAACTTTACAGATAAAGGCATCATCCTTTAGGTGTGACCTTAAGGGATCAATTGACCACCACCGTCCCACGACAGTAACGTCAAACTCTAGCAAGCCAATCGTTACCGATTAATGTTGATCAGTTGACTATAAAATGAATCATCCCTTACGTATTCTTAAAATGAGATTTAAACATGTGATCAATATGATCGACAATTGTGATCGCATTATTGTCGGAGGACACATATTCCAACAATCTCCCACTTGTCCTCGACAAGTGTGCGTCACCAATTCTCTTATCCTATTACTATCTCCCACTCAATGCAAGGTGTCTTTCGGGTCGTACTTGCAAGTGATCATATCGAGAGTGGTTTCCTCGTTCTAGAGAATAACTGATTGACCGGAATTATCTACAATAGATTCCTTCCGAGCGTGGCCACGCATTTCCAGTTCATTACTCCTCGAGTGGCCCTGAGATATTGTTTTAACCCTGACAAGGGGGTGGACAATTCCTATCGCACTATTCCCTTCGACTAGCCACAACCATCATAACCCAAATTATGCCCATTTGACCCCATTAACGAAGGTCGTAGTAACATAAATCAAAGTTAATCTGAAACCGTGCCACCTTAGGCGAACAGTCTTTAGTCAAAAGAATCGACTCATTTGAATACTATAGTAGCTCTCGCCACGACCAGGCTTTATAAATTTGCAAGAACACTATAAGCGGTCACTGCCCGACAGAGTGTTCCCAACAGTCTGCTTATGTGATCGACTAGTCATCTCACATGACTCTATGGCACTTGAACTTCCTATCAATCACATCATACTCTAGTCATTTCGAGACGTCACCTCATACAAGTGACTATGGGCGAATACTATGTTAATCCGGGTTCACTTTAACGGGGTTCAATATCGTCATACAACCCGTTTGGATGTAACAAAGTATAATAAAAGAGTTTTAAAGTCAAACTCGAACGACAAATGCGATTATCACATATGAATAGTCAATGGTTGATTACTACTTCATATTCTATAATCCAGTTTGATCTTGAATGTAGTTGTTCATCTCAATTTAATTGAAATGACATGACTCATCATGTTAAGCTTATGAGAAGGCTTTGGTTAGTAGGTTTTATCAACTTCTTGTACCTTACTCAACCTTACTACATACTCGTTTTCCTTTGTAATGTATACATTTGCATTACAAAACTTTCTGAGTACGTGTCGAGATCCAATCAAGACATAGGCCCTCTAGCCATAGAATAGCTCCCACTGTTTTCACAGTGTGTGGGACTCATCCTTCTCGCACATCTCATGATTGCAAGTGTACTCAATTTCCGTTGTAAGTATTTCTCATTGTTCTTTATTGCCTAGAACGATTCTAGAAAATCTAATTTTTAAATAACACAGCCACAATTGTATCTTAACCATCCTGATGTGCTTTGATTATGGTTTTGTCGGAAACCATGCGCAATCTCAATTGTCAATTGTCATTTGTGTAACACCCTTACACAAAATTGCATCAAAAACACTTTGCATTACATCCTTAATGCTTCTGCAAGCACTTAAGGGTAATCTTTATGGCTTACTTGGTAAATATTACTTAAATTCGATTTGAAACAATTTATCATACTCAAAGTATATGAAGTGTTATACATCATTTCCTATTTAATTGATTCGGCAGCGGAAGCAAATGGAATCAATCAAATATGTTCAATTCGATTGAACTAGTCATGAATCTTATCAACATAAGACTCCTTATTTGACATTAATATCATGTAGATTTATCTCCATAAATCCGGATATTAAAGATGTACTATATTTCTCCAAAAGTCTTAAATCATTCCCAATGATCAATATGTCATCCACATATTAGACTAATTAAAATTACCGTAACTCCCACTAAACTCCATGTATAAACACAACTTCTCGACTTATCGAGAAAAGTTTTATAACATGATCAACATTGATTCCAACTCATTGATGTCCTACTTAAGACCCTCTCTTTAGTTTCACATTTTCTTAGGATTGCAAGGATCTACAAAACTCAAGACATGTATTGAATACATTCCTTCTATTGAAGAAGTGGGTTTTAGATTCACTAGCTATATATATATATATCTCATAATTAAACACAATCCCTAAGAAGATCCAAATAGACTTAAGCATTTCATCTACTGCAAAACCCTTTGCCACCAATCAAGCTTTGATATCTAACAATTCACTTGGAATTTATTTCGGATTTTCATGGCTCTAAGCCTTGTATTGAGTTGTGACTTAAACACTCTCATGTAAGTCATATGTTCAATACTTTCAGGAGTAATCAACTTGAATCAAACAATTTCTTTGTAAGTTGCAAGCTCTTTACTTTCTAAAAGTAACACTAATTCATCATCTTCAACAAGTGATGACTTTAACCTCCTAGGCTTTGAAGAAACCACGTCTTACACAAAACGTTCCATGTAGCCAAGAAAGACCAGTTTCTTGCGACATAACATTCTTTGTGGCTCTTTAACCATTTCTCCCACTTTGTCTTCTAGAAATAAACTTGTATTCTAGAAAGACAGCTTCACGAGCCGCAAACCCGTTGTACTCGTGATTATAGTAAGGATTTGTTTCTTTTGAAAACTTACAAACATGGTACCCTACCATTTCATATCTCATATGATTCATTTTAGATTTAGTGGAAAAATAATTTAGACAAAATGATATAATCCCAAAAGGATCAAGTAACTCAAAGTAACTTGATTGAAGTCCAAACCATATCGAATAGCGTTTGATTTCTTATCCAACCACACATTATTCCATAATGTGTGTTAAGAGAGATTAACTTGTGATACTATATCACATTTCATTTGGCTTATATCAAAGTCTTCACTTTGATAATCCCATCACGACAAGATCGTGATTCTTTGAACTCTTTGAACTTCTTCAAAGATTTCTCTATTTGACTTATTAAGCGAACGCATTAGCATCAACTTAAATCGTTGGTAAAAGAAAATGATCAACCTATTTTGGATCAATGATTTACAACCTCGATCTCCTTTTCAACCCAAAGGCACGAGACATCTTGCTTTGAATACAACATACGCATATACCATAAGATCTAATGGTTTCAAGAGTACTCGATAACTCTGTGCGTTCATCATTCCAGAATCAAGGTTCAATCTTGGGTTACCAATTTGTGTCTTGCATCATCTATATGATAAATCATTCTAGTTTGATTTAGAATATAATCACCTGGATAATGGGCTAGCCATATATCAAATCATGGTGTATAGGGTCACAAAAGTGAAACCTCTTTTGTATCTTAACAAGTTTATATTCTTATTTGGAGTTTATGCACTTAATAGTCACAATTAAGTACAACTTTAAACAAAAAACTAGATTGAGTACACAATGACTCTATCTCTCAACATTATTGTTGCTAGTCGTCATATTCTAATCATCCTATGTATCAAATACAATGATGAAAAATTCCACTGGTTTCTAATATTGACGAAGTAGTACTAGCAAAATTTATGTCAATCAAATAAACATTTAAAGAAGATGGTCCCATTAGATGTCCCACAACTAACTTGTTGATTCTTCAATAATTTGGGGTAGTTTCCTTTCTAGCGTCCAACAATTAAGACAATGGAAACTTTATCGGTCGGGATTGATAGGTTTAGTATCGTTATTCTCAATAACTTTACTTTTAACATTACCTTGTATCAATTCCATCTTAATTTTACTTCTTTGAACTTCGTCCTTTTCTTAACGGTTTAAGAGAATGCTCCCACTTATTTCAATGAGTCTTTACTTAGAGAAGCAAAATTGAATTTCATGAAGACTACTCTTCATTTGTTTGTTTTAGTCTTAAAACTTTCATTGAAATGGTTGCGGTATTTTGGTCAATTTTGATTTCCAACAAATCTAGTTACCAAAATAATGTAACGTTTCAAAGTGCTTAACTCAATTAGGCATATGAGAAACAATTCATTGTAAGTAGATATGTTAGTCAAGAATCAAAAACCCTTTTGATCATGAATAACTTTTATCTATACTCTTCACAAGAGATCCTTCCAATGGATAACAAGAGGTTTTAGAAGAAAATTCATATTTGTCTTTAGTTACGATGTTTTAATGGAGATTTGAATTAAAAACAAAATGATATCGTATATAAATTGAGGTAAAGAAATGGAACAATATGATAACAGAATAGTGGAAAACTTAACATTTATCATTTTATTAATACTTGAAAATAACAAGTAAAGCATTTACATAGTGACCTCTACCCAACTATGATAAATGATTCCAAGATCCAAATTCATATTAACTTGGGCACGGTGTGGCCGATAAATCCCTTATCAATATAACTCGGTGGATTAACTCTTTAATCGGTTCTACTTTTAGAACTCTTGGTCGATAAAATTACATTAACATTTATCTTTAGTCCGGAACACATGCAACTACGGTCACGAATACTTCCGTTGAGCTCAATCCAAATTTCGAATAAATGTGTCCATGATCCAAACCCACATTAACTTGGGCACGGTGTAGCTGATAAATCCCTCATCAACATGAATTCGGTGGATAGATATTTATCACCCACTTCCCCTACGTAACAAGTTTTGTACCCTGGTGTGGCCGAGTGCACTCCCTCACGAAATAGGTTTTCATGGTTTCTACTTTTTGGTAAGGCTAAGTCTCAATTGTTTATTTTAGCGAGAGGTCATGTCAATTTATTATCTATCACGTTTTAAGTGAACTAAAGCGGTGAACTACGATAATTGTAATTGACACGGTCGATATACTCGATTTAATGATAATGCATGTTTTAGTTATGGCGATTTAGCGATGCATGCAACATATAAATAAAATGCAAAGCATAAAAAATAAATCCTAGTATGGCCTTCCTAAAAATAGTAAATCTAATAAACTATTACAAATTCGGAAACCAACTCCATTGGTCCCTTGAACTTCGGTCTTGGCACGCATCTCGAGGTAACACCGTCTTCATGGAAACTCCGGGAAATTACAAAGTAATAAATAAAATTGTAAATGAATTACATAATTTCCTATTATACATTTGTAATTAAAATTTAAATCTATTAAATTAAAAAACGGTGATACGAGATCACAATAAATTACAACCGAATCGATATTCCCATACATTTCGGTAATACCAATTAAAACTAAGGCCATACTATGTAAAATAAAATTAAAATATCACAATCATAACTAAAATGCAGCATTATAATATGTATGAACATGCCAAATTTTATGCTAAATCGCCTTTAAGGAGCCAATATAGTATATTAATCGGTTTTTACGGATTTGCGTGATTTAACCTTTTCAAATCACAATAATTACATAAAATCATATTTATGTACAAGTTAATTACCCTAACTATCTTAGGACTCAAAATCAGTCTTCACTAACATTTGACAATAATTAACCTAGATTTCTTAATATTGTTCATGAATGGACCTAAAATACCAAATTATGTCATAAACTTCAAATTAAATCATAAAAATTTCAAATAATTTCAAAATTTGAAATTTAAACTCATGAACATTCTGGAAAAATACCTTGAACTCATAATGTTCAAAATATAGGTTAAAAATTCCGGAAATTTATCGAGAAAAATAATGTTGCGGTATATCGATTTTAACAATTATGACCATAAAAATATGAGAAAAATTATTTTTACCAATTTTTCATTTTTAGATCTGAAATATATGATAAAATGCAACATGTGACGTTTTTACTTAGTCATAAAGTATGTTTTAGAATTTTTACTAATTAAAGTCACTATTTATGTGATTTTTCATCAAAAATTCATAAATCATGCATAAAGACTTCATTATAGCCAAATATTTTACACACATCTTGTAAAATTGCATGTGACAACATACTAAATTTCCATGACCAGATTCGAAATATTACTCATATTAACCTATTTACCCATTTAAATACGATTTTAACTTGAAAAATCCATATTTCGAGCATAACAACTCATTTTGTTATGAAAATGTACAGACCATCATTAGATAATATATGTGAAAACATATCCAAAAACCACTAAAAAATTCGAAGTTTAGCTATTTTTCGTCCAAAAATGACATTTTTATCATAAAAATCACATTTTAATGCCAATAATATATAAAATGAACAATAAAAATCCATAAATAAACCAAAATGTCCTAAAATTACTTAGGACCAGAAACTTTTAACATGCAAAATTATTTCATGATGTATCTTCATAAATCCTAAATAACAAGTTTTATATGTTAATTAAATTAACTCGGAAAAACTAACCCGATCTTGCATGCAACAACCATAATGCTCTGATACCACTTGTTGGAAATCATATTTTAAATATCACATATTTTATTTTAAAGTTTTAGTTATAAAAACTTAAACATCTTATGCATGCAAAACTAGAATAAGAGTAAGGAAAAATCGTATCATACCAAATGAATATTTCGGCCAAATGGGCACAAATGAAGTCTCCTACCTCACTTGTTCTTGAGCTTTCCATATATTAGGATGATCCTCCAAAGACCTCAAGTATAGAAGTCACTCCTCTTGATTTCACCCAAGATTATCCCTTATTCCCACTAAATAATATTAGCTAGATATTAGTTTAGTAGTTTACCTTAAAATTGATAATTAACACTCATATATTACATTAATAATTTTAGTAATCTTTTATGAACAATTTGAATCAAAAATCTCATGTTTTGATGAAGAAAAGGATGAATATGTGAGAGAGGATAACTTTTGCATGTGTATGAATACAAGTGAAATTAAGAGAATAAAATTCTCTCTTTTTCCCTTACAAAACCGGTGGAGGGAGTATCATGAGACCAATGCATGGTCTTTTCTTTTACTTTTGTTCTTATTAAGTAAAGTAGGTGTAAGACTACCCTACATTATAGGTAATCATAGTGTTTTATTTATCCATTAAACAAAACACCCACTCACCCATACTACCTTCAATATTTCGGTCATATGAGATAAAATGGACCTCCATATTATTTTGTCAATTTGTCACTTGTCACACAATATGTCACATGTAGTATGTTATATGTTATTACTTAATTTGATGCATATTTATCACATAAATATCATTTCATGAATTAATTAAATTACATACAACAAATTGACTAGTGATACTTGATCACATAAACAAAAAGGGTCATATAATTATAATTCGCAACATTTTGTAATTATAATTAACCATTCATTCTTATCTCTATTGTTTCTCAAACAATAAACAATTTTAGTAACACGACATTTCAATTACTAAAATAAATCTTATTTAATCCCATTACAATAAGATATCAATATTCTCTCTCACAAATGAATTGTTCAATTTTAAGGAATTGATCAACTTGTATCGTCATACAATTAATCAACTTTACAGATAAGGGCATCATCCTTTAGGTGTGACCTTAAGGGATCAACTGACCACCACCGTCCCACGACAGTAACGTCAAACTCTAGCAAGCCAATAGTTACCGATTAATGTTGATCAGTTGACTATAAAATGAATCACCCCTTACGTATTCTTAAAATGAGATTTAAACATGTGATCAATATGATCGACAATTGTGATCGCATTATTGTCGGAGGACACATATTCCAACAGGGCTTACTCTGTCGAGTAAGTATTTTGTGACGCAAAACAGTAGTCTGCCTGTAGGGTACTCGATCGAGTAGGTTGGGTACTCGATCGAGTAAGGGGCACTCGATCGAGTAAGTGCCTTACTCGATCGAGTAAGTGAGTTTACGGGCCGAGTTTTGACGGGTTTTGTTAATGATGCGAGATTAATATATAATGATAACCTTCACTTTTCTTAAACCTTTTTAACAAATCTAAAAACCTAATTGAGAAGAAAGGAGTAACGTAAGTTGATTCATCGCATCAGTAGCAAATCCCCAAGGCTAGGAGAGTCGGATAATCTTGTTCTTTACGCCGTTGTGATCCTTGTGTCGAGGGTAAGGTCCCTGTACCTTTTATGTTAGATTTTGTTGAGTTCTTTTGAAACACTAATTGGGTGGGGTTTTGGGGGTGTTGGTTGATGAGTATGTCTATGGTGGTAATTGTATGTATGTTTGTTATAGGAGGAGGTTTCGTAGAGGAAAGATTCTGATTAGCTGCTAAGACCGTCTGTGGTGTTTACATTTCAAGTAGGGTTTCCGTACTCTGTATTAATTACAAGGTATTGTTGATATTGATGTTGTTGTCGTTGTTGTGGAGTGAATATTATCTTGTCGGATTCTGATTTGGTGATTGTTGGTGGAAGTAGAAGTATTGTGATTATCGTATAACTGTCTATGATCTTCGGGGTGCGTTCCTGGGTGATTGGGGTCACTTGCGGGAGTGGCTTCACGCCCTTGATTCGCCTTCTGTGGAACCCGCCACAGAAGGGATGTGCACATTAATGGACATGGGTTATCGCTCGGATAAGATGAGCGGGGCTTAGGTGGGAACGACTGCAGTCCCCCACTGGAGGTGAGGAATACTTGTTGCGGCAGTACTCTAGCAGGACTACACACTTCAGTGTGTAGTCAGATATGTGGAGATTGGGTGGAGTTGTGTTGATTGAGATATTGGAATTGAGTTGTTTGTATTATCGTTTTATTGCAGCTGTTGATTGTATGTAATTAGTACTGACCCCGTTTAAATGTTTTAAAAACTGTGGTGATCCATTCGGGGGTGGTGAGCAGTTATTGAGCAGGTATGAGACGATGCGAATGGGATAGTTGGGATGAGTCACCACGTTGCAGTTTAGAAGTCTTCCGTTGTGTCAGACATTTTATAGTTTTGATAGTTTTGATAGTAGACAGTTTTGAGAACTTTATATTTCAGTTTAACAGTTTTAGAGTTGTCATGTATTCTTAAACATTATTTTACTTTTAGGTATGTTTCACTATTGTCTTATGATTATCATTGCCTCGGGAAACCGAGATGGTAGCACTTTCATGCTTTAAGTGGTCCTGGTAAGGCACTTAGAGTATGGGGGTGTTACATCAACTCCCTCTTTTATAAACTCAAAATTTATAGACATTGACGGAATATCATCTCCAGGTCTTCACCATGTTACTAGGGCCCAATGCCTTAATTAATAATAAGGTATTGTATTCTTCTCAATATTTAGTAAGAAATTCAAATATTTTGTTCATTATCACCAAAAATGTATCACTTACTTCATTTCGGAGCCACTTTGAAAATTTTTGTCATGTTTGGTCCAAACATCATCAGAAGATGTTACATCAGGATATGTGAGTTTGATATGTGTCTCAAATTCCCTATATGTACCAAAAACATTGATACCCGTCGTGAGGTGTCAAAAATAAGATTTATAATTTCCAACTACAACTATAGCAAGTGGCAGTCGGGTCGAACCACAGAGAGGCAGATGTAATTCTAGTTGTCTAGATTCAGTCTAAGATAACAAGTGTGGGGGTTGAGTTGGATTGGTCTAAAGCTAAGAGTAAAAACAGTTAACTAAAAAGATGGCTTAAACAGATAAAGAAGGGGTACTAGGATAATCGGTTCATTAAAGCTTCGGCGGCAGCATATTAAACAGGTCTAAATCAAACATAAGTGAGACGGGAAACAAGAGGTCCTTTCAGTCCACTCTTAACAGATAGCATCTTTCGATCTTACTATAGGTCCCTAATATCACCATTACTGACTCTCGTCCTGAAAAGTGACTAACGGTCTAAACTATACCTATCTTTCGATCTTAGCACAGTTTAGTCGATTTAATTGATGGTCTAACAACTTCCCCTATCTTTCGATCTAATGGGTCAGTCACAAATTAGGTATCTAACTGGTCGCATGCATTCGATTCATTAAATACAACATTAAAATAAATCAAAACGAAGGGTAACCTCACGAGGTCAGTCGATCGACCGATGATGCCAGTCGATCGACTGACACGCGAATCAGACCGTGTTCAATACTTTGCCGCCTACGCTAAAATTCGCCTACATCCTAGCACAAACTATTTAGCTACTCATGCTAAGGGTAAAAACAATAACTTTAATAATGAAATTAACTAATGGATTCATGCTTGAAACGACAAAGAGAACAATTAACATAAACAATAAATTGGTCTGGAATTAACTAGCAATTCTATACTAATGACGAAATAAGTAATAATCTGAAATTAGAACAGGAAGGAATACCGAATTTCGCATAAGGAATGTAATGGAGTGATTGAAAGCACAACGGAAATCCAATGCAAATTAATATCCCAAACCCTAATTAGTAAACTAAAACTCAATGTAAATTTCTGATAATAAAGCTTGATGATAAACTAGGTATTCTCAGTTACGTTATATAGAAAGTATACGTAACAATTATTCCAAAACCTAAACTTAATGGGCTTCAAGTTCCTCGGTCTTTTAATTCACGTCCTGGAACAAGAAGGTGGGTCGATCGACTAAGGTAGGTGGTCGATCGATCGGGATAGCATTGAACAAAGCTTTTGTAACCCGATAGTTGGTCGATCGACTAAAGGAGGTGGTCGATCGACTGCTTGATCTGCTACTTGACTTCTATAAACTCGTGGATTTGTCTTTTGGGCCTTGAAATGCGCACCATTGCACCAAGCTCGTTCCTTAAGCAAATACTTCTCGTCACATGCAATGCAGGATACGCGGGGACGGATTTAGCTCGATTTCCGCTGGATTCTTCACATTTCTGCAATAATGTACAAAAATACGGAAGTAGACGGAAATAGGGAGAAATGTAGTATAAACTACATGAATGAGCTCTGAAATGCGTGTAAAATGGGATGTAAAACATCATATAAAAGACACGCATCAAAATTCCCCAAACCGAACCCTTGCTTGTCCCCAAGCAAGAACTAGACTCGATCTAATTACCTAATGGAACGAGTTCAATCTCAGAGCGAAATACAAACTGCAAAGCCTAAACCATTTTAATGCATTAACCAACAATCAATTAGCAAATGAATCATGCAAACGAGTTATGTAGTCGTTAAAAACATGCTGAACCGCCAACTATAGAGACTTATCAATTCAAACTCTCACGGGTCGCTCATATCACACATAGGCACAGGTGAATATATAGGAGAATAGGAAGAATTCATTTTGTAAAGACTCTCACCTAACTGCGACCTATGAAGACATGCCAGCAATAAAATATGAAAATGACCTCTATGACCGTACATATGCATTCCAACCAAACAGATGACCAATGACACATGCCGAGGTAAATATGGGATATGTGAGGTATGGGTAAGAAGAGGCAAAGATAATTATGGAAAAGTGGAGGTACAGGTGATCAAGCTAGTACCAAAATGGAACCATATGGCAACATCCAACTTCTTGCTCATAATCAAACGAAACGGTGCTATAGCAAGCACAAAACTCACAAATCTCCAAGCTAATAAATCAATAAACTCCCCATAAAATACAATTGAATTATGGGAGCAAAAATCGCCAAATAATAAAGACTGAATCATGCGAATTGATTTTTTTCTCTTTCTCTCGAACCTCAGTCGATCGACCTATAGGGGCAGTCGATCGACTGCTTCTACAGTACAGAACTCTTTTTATTATTTTTCTCTTCTTTTTAGAATCATTTTTTTCTTCTTTTGTTTCTTTCTTTTCTCTATTTCCTTTCTTTCATTTTCCAATCATCATCTCAACATGAGCGTATGCCACCAAAAACGTAGTAACAATCCCAACAACTAAACTACTAGCTTGACAAAGGACAGGCTAAATGTAGGATGTAGCCGACGGGACAAAAAGGCTATTTTTGGCAGTGTGGAGCTTATGGGTAAAATGAATAAAGGAAAACCTCTACCACATGTGTCAACAAACCACAAACCGAATGCATACAGGTATTAAGCAGATTAAGTTCATATTTATGCATATTAAGGAAACATGTCTCATAAGGAGTACTACTCACATTCCTAGATGAACTGGTCATGAATGTCACCAGTTATAGGCTCTAAATCTCAGAAATATGATGTAGGTTGCCAATTTTCAAAGTCAAGTTTCGAGTTCAGCCGATAATTTAACGAAAACTCGTAGGTATGCACTTATACGATTCTACTAATAACATGTTAATCAAGCAAGGCTCAGGCAAAACAGGTGCAAATGCAAAATCATCATGGAAATACTACCGTTCCAACTCGACCTATATGCTAAAATAAACGTGCATTTTTTTTGAAATTTTTGAAATTTTTGAATTTTTTTTTTTGAATTTTGTATAAATGGATGAAATGAAATAAAACAATGCAAAACAAAATTAAACGTGAATGCAAACAAATGATATGCGACGCAAAACCCTTCCCCAAACCAAATCGCACAATGTCCCCATTGTGCAAAATCATATAATAACGAAAAGAGAAATGGGAATTTGCGAGAAAAGAAATAAAATATAATGACATGAAGTAAAGAAATCAGGAACTCACAAGACTTTAAGCGCAGCAAGGGAAACCTCCCAAAACCAGCGTGAGCTAGGAGGTTTCAGTAGCCAGCAGTGCCACCAATAAGTGCCTGAAAGACAGAAAATACCACGCATAAGACTGAGAAAAACAATTTCGAGGCGGTAAAATCATGCATAAATGAGAAAATAAAAGAAATAAGGAAATGGATGGAAAATAAAGTAGAGTAGAAAACTCCCTTAAGTCCGCATATCGACCAAACACAGCAGGGGAGAGGTCGTGAATAGGTACAGCAGTGTCTTCGGTCGATCGACCAAAAGGGGTAGTCGATTGACCAGATGAACAGGAACAGAAGCTCCTGGAAAGCGCAACTCAGTCGATCGACCAATGAAGCCAGTCGATCGAATGAAAGTACTGCTGTACTCCTTACTTCTTCGTATTTGCTCAATAACTTGAGCAAATGAGGTCTAAAAACCTGCAAACGCAAAATAATACGCGCCCAAAAATTGCGCAAAACCCAGAATAAAGTCTAAAGTACTTAAAAATCCTAAGCAAATAAAATAAAAGTGAAGTTTCGCGCACACAAAAGTGATAAAAATTGTCTTAACAAAAGCAAATAAAATGAAGTTTATAACGAGCTCGATCAACTAATAGTTGATCAAGAAGGACCGCGTTATGGCCCATTTCGTCGGCTTCTGGCTACTAGAGGTAGCCTCAATTGTGCTTATCTGAGCGGCTGCACCCTTCTTAGCTTCCACAACCGTATGGCTCAACGGATCAACATTCTCATCATCTCCCCAGTCAAGGATCTCTTCGGGCTCATCAAAATCCAGATCAAACTTCCTGGCTTTAACTGGCTCGTCATCAACTATCTCATCAATTCCATAGCTCAGGCAACCAAGGCCTCCTCTTTGAATGATCGGCTTCTTTACAGCTGGCACAACTTGCAGCACTTCCTTCCCCAAACCAGCTCCTGCATTATCTAAAACAACAGATTCTTCCTCCTTTTTGCTCCCAATCTGGGGCGGAGGGGTTAGCACAGGAGTAGTAATAGAGACAGGTAAGTCAGGAAGCACAAAGTACGATTTCTTTTCAGAAACCGTGTTACAAGTCACCGGCCACATGGGGTCCTTTTTCTTAGCCGGTTGGGCAAAGACAATAGAATGCTTTCCCACTTTGAAAGTCAAGGTTCCTAGACCGACATCTATGATCGCACCATGTGCGAAATGGCCTACTCAAAATAATGGGTATGTGAGCATCCTCAGGCATGTCAAGTACAACGAAGTCAATGGGGAAGAAAAATTTCCCTATTTGGACCGGAATGTCCTCTAAGACCCTATTATTGGGTGGACCGCAGACGGTCACCCATCTCAGACTTGTCATATCGGTAATAGCAAACCTGGTCAATTTAAGCTTCCTAGCTAGACTCAAGGGCATGACGCTTATACTAGCTCCTAAGTCACATAATGCCTTCTCAATAGAGAAGGTACCTATTTTGCGAGGAAATGAAAAGCTATCCGCGTCCTCTAGCTTATGGGGTGCGGTGTGAGACAAGTAGGAGCAAGACTCTTTAGTTAACGCAAAAGTGTGAACATGTTCAAGAGATTTTTTCTTTGACAATAATCTGTTTCATAAATTTAGTGTATCTTTGGCACTTGGTTAACTAACTCAAGGAAGGGTACCTGAACATTCAAGCTACGAATAACTTTCTCAAACTTACTTTGAAAGATACCCTGTTCCTTCGTCTAGTCTCTCCGGATAGGGGTCAGTAAGAAGTAACTTAGCCCTCTCCTCTAAGTTGCAACATGCCGCATCCGTGGACTTAGGCTGGAAGTCCACTGCTTTCTCCTTGTTGAAACTTGAACCCTCCTCAGACCGTCTCAAATGTGAGCCATTAACCGTCATTGGGTCAAACTTGAACCGGGACGGACCCATCAAAGACTCGGTCCGGTCCTAACACCTTCGGGGCATCGTGCCCCGAAACAAATGGTCTCTCAAGTTATCGGGCATTGGAGGACAAAATTACTCGCTATCGCCAGATAGCCTTGGTCGATCGACCACCGTCCTCGATCGATCGACAGTTGTCCGATTCGAAGCTCCAGTAACCCGTATGTCAGTCGATCGACCGAGTGTATCAGTCGATCGACTGATATACCTGGTAGACGGCTGTTTCTTTGATTTATTCGTTGAAGCTTTCTTTTGACTTGTTTCCGGCTCATCTTTTTCAACAGCGTCCTCGACCATGGCAGGACCGTCAAGGGTGGACCCACTCCTCAAAGTGATGGCATTTCAGGTCTCCTTTTGGTCAGTTTGGGTCGGCAAGTGTCCCGGAGCTCGAGTGTTACTTTTGCTAGCCAATTGAGCAATTTGGCTCTCTAGTAGCTTCATCCCGGCCTCTCTTGCTTGGGACTCCTTTAGCAACAAGTTTTTAAGCTCGGAAAATTCAGAATTCTGCGATTGTTGCTGCTGTGGCACATAGGGAGGTTTCTGATATTGTTGTTGCTTTTGATGAGGAGGCACATAAGGTTGCTGCTGCGGCGGAGGTTGAGTTGGGTTCAGGACATTTTGACTCCTCCAACTCAAGTTTGGGTGGCCATTCGGCTCATAGTAGGTGTTTGTCTGCCTATAGTGTTGAAAGGCAGCACAAGACTCAAAGGGACTAGGGCAATTCTTCGAAACGTGTCCCTCAGCTCCACACCTTTCGCAGACGAAAGGACCGTCTGACATAGCATTTACTTGGTACATCCCACCTTTAGAAACTCCTCCTAGTTCATACTTGTCAAATCTTGCAGTAAGAGCCTCAAGCGCAGCAACAGAGGAAGATTCAAGCGGCTCTCCTCCTCCTCGGTTCCCTCCGGAATTTCCATACTCGGCCTTGTGGGTGGCTAGATCGTCAATGATCTTCCACCCCTTGGTTGCTCCCAAATTCTCAAAGAATCGGCCATTGGTCGCAAAGATCCAAAATGGCCCTCTGATCGTCGTACAACCCATTGTAGAAATGATTGCACAAGCTCCACTTTTCGAACCCATGGTGCGGTATGGTTCGCACCAGCTTCTTAAATCGGACCCATGCCTCGTGGAAGTTCTCATCTGGCCCTTGTTTAAAACTTGTGATTTGGACTCTAATAGCAATCGTCTTTGAAGCAGAAAAGTACTTCTTGTAGAATGCTGATGCCAAGGAATTCCAATCAGTAATCCCATGAACGGCTCGGTCCAGATCTCTATACCACTCCCTTGCAGCATCACGAAGGGAAAATATGAACATGGTCTCCTTGATCTGGTCCTGGGTCACACCGGCGGGTGGGGGTATGGAGCAGCAGTAGTCAATAAAGGTCTCCATATGCTTAGCTGCATCTTCTTTTGCAGCTCCCCCGAACTGGTTTCTCTCAACCATATTGATGTAAGAAGGCTTTGGTTCGAACTTCCTGGCATCTGCTGGTAATTCGAACCCCTTATATAAGTTTTCAGCTTTTGGCTCAGAATGACTAGCTATACTTGCTTCCTCGGCCATGTCTAAAATTTCTAGAGAAGTAACTGTCTCGGCTGAAGAAGTGGAAATGGGCGAAGACGGTGGATTTTCCTCAAACAACTCGTTCTCGTAAAAGCTAGAACGAGAACTAGGCTCTTCCTCTAACTGTTGCTCTTGAAATAATCTCCTCTTAATGTGCAAGGATCTTTCAATCTCGGGATCGAATGGTAGTAGTGGACCACCCTGCGACCTGCGCATAAGAAGAAACTACAACAAAAAATAAGAAAAGTTTAAGGAACGGATGTTCCTTAAACTAAGAAAGACTAAAATTAAAACAACTAAAATTAGAACTATTGCCTCCCCGGCAACGGCGCCAAAATTTGATACCCGTCGTGAGGTGTCAAAAATAAGATTTATAATTTCCAACTACAACTATAGCAAGTGGCGGTCGGGTCGAACCACGAGAGAGCGGATGTAATTCTAGTTGTCTAGATTCGATCTAAGATAACAAGTGTGGGGGTTGAGTTGGATTGGTCTAAAGCTAAGAGTAAAAACAAGAAACTAAAAAGATGGCTTAAACAGATAAAGAAGGGGTACTAGGATGATCGGTTGATTAAAGCTTCAAGGCAAAGATATTAAACAGTCTAAATCGAACACAAGTGAGGCGGAAACAAGAGGTCCTTTCACCACTCTTAACGAGATAGCATCTTTCGATCTCGCTATAGGTCCCTAATATCACCATTACGACTCTCGTCCCGAAAAGTGACTAACGGTCTAAACTATACCTATCTTTCGATCTCAAAGACAGTTTAGTCGATTTAATTGATGGTCTAACAACTTCCCTATCTTTCGATCTAATGGGCTACCACAAATTAGGTATCTAATTGGTCGCATGCATTCGATTCATTAAATACAACATTAAAATAAATCAAAACGAAGGGTAACCTCACGAGGTCAGTCGATCGACCGATGATGCCAGTCGATCGACTGACACGCGAATCAGACCGTGTTCAATACTTTGCCGCCTACGCTAAAATTCGCCTACATCCTAGCACAAACTATTTAGCTACTCATGCTAAGGGTAAAACAATAACTTTAATAATGAAATTAACTAATGGATTCATGCTTGAAACGACAAAGAGAAGAATTAACATAAACAATAAATTGGCTGCGGGAATTAACTAGCAATTCTATACTAATGACGAAATAAGTAATAATCTGGAAATTAGAACAGAAGGAATACCGAATTTCGCAGAAGGAATGTAACGGAGTGATTGAAAGCACAACGGAAATCCAATGCAAATTAATATCCCAAACCCTAATTAGTAAACTAAAACTCAATGTAAATTTCTGATAATAAAGCTTGATGATAAACTAGGTATTCTCAGTTACGTTATATAGAAAGTATACGTAACAATTATTCCAAAACCTAAACTTAATGGGCTTCAAGTTCCTCGGTCTTTTAATTCACGTCTGGAACAGCAGTGTGGTCGATCGGCTAAGGTAGGTGGTCGATCGACTGGGATAGCATTGAACAGTAGCTTTTGTAACCCGATAGTTGGTCGATCGACTAAAGGAGGTGGTCGATCGACTGCTTGAGCTGCTACTTGACTTCTATAAACTCGTGGATTTGTCTTTTGGGCCTTGAAATGCGCACCATTGCACCAAGCTCGTTCCTTAAGCAAATACTTCTCGTCACATGCAATGCAGGATACTCGGGGACGGATTTAGCTCGATTTTCGCTGGATTCTTCACATTTCTGCAATAATGTACAAAAATACGGAAGTAGACGGAAATAGGGAGAAATGTAGTATAAACTACATGAATGAGCTCTGAAATGCGTGTAAAATGGGATGTAAAACATCATATAAAAGACACGCATCAAACATGTAATAAAATCATCTCTCTTGATCTAATTTGATAATCAAAAATGAATTGAGTAATGACGAAGTAATAACTTACTTTTCGTGAGACTCTAAAAAGTCTCCGCAGTTCCTTAACACATAGAAATGAGATTCTTCATACTCTTTCTCATTCAAGTACCTCTGAACACATTTACCGGTTGTAGTTCCCATGTCATCATTGAATAACTCAGGTAATTTTGAATTTAACTCCTCTACAATTTACACCAACATCTACGTCTTTCGCTTTTTGTGTAAACGTGGTTTTCGAAATATTGAGAACAGAAATTTAAAATTTGCTCTAACAAAAAAGAGTTGCATATAGAACCCTCCGCTCGAGCTTTGTTGCCAATCTTTTTTTTAAATGATTAAGAAATCTCTCAAATGGATACATCCATCGATATTGAACAGGTCCTCCAACCTTCGCTTCATAAGGTAGGTGAATAGGCAAATGCTCCATGGAATTGAAGAAAGACGGCGGAAATGTCTTCTCCAACTTGCATATTATCTCCTTTATGTTTGACTCTAGACGTTCCATAGAATCAACTTTAATTGTAGAAGTACACAAGTCTCTAAAAAATTGGCTTATCTCAATTATTGCACTCCAAGAACCGGTAGAGAGCAAGTGTTTCAAGGCAACAGGGAGTAGCCGTTCTATAAAGACATGACAATCATAATTTTTCATGGAATGCAACACCATCTTTTTATGATAAACACACCGACTCAAATCTGAAGCATAACCATCCGGGAATTTCAAATTAGCCACCCATTCACATAAAGCCTTTTTCTCCACGGTGTCTAAAACAAACCTGGATGATATGGGCCTTTTATATCAAAGGTCATTAAAATCAGCTTTACCCTTAGGGACAAATTTAGTTTTTGTTAGTATATCCATCACCGTGTTGATAAGCTCCTCAAAAAAGTTTTTCTCAATGTGCATAATGTTTAAGTTATGTCGAATCATCAATGTCTTCCAATAAGGAAGTTCCCAGAAAATGCTTTGTTTCGACCGACCTTCATCCTTATCGTTTTTCAATCTTTTCAATTCTTCGTCGGAAGCGTCAACTATTTTTGGTAAATCTTTAACGGAATCCCACACTTCATCACCCGTTAGTTTCGATGCGGTTATGTGGTCCTCAGTTTTCCTGTTCTTTAGAAAATGCTTGTAATTGCTGCGGAAAGGATGATCATGCCTCAAGAACTCACGGTGACAACCGAACCAAGAAACCTTGCAACTATGTTTGAGCCAAAAAGATCTATGCTCTTTTTCTTGACAATATGAACCAGCACGGTACCCACTTGTGGACCAACCGGAAAGCATGTCATATGCTGGGAATCGCTGATTATCCATATTAACGCGGTCTTTAATTGAAAATTCTGATCCTTAGAGACATCATAGGCGTACACGCCGTTTTCCCAAAGTTCTTTCAACTCTTTGATCAACGGTTGGAGGTACACATCCAAATTGGACTTAGGATTCTTAGGACTGGGAATGAGCAAAGATAAGAACGGAAATTGTCTCTTCATGCATAACCATGGAGGTAGGTTATACGGAGTGACAATCACGGGCCAACCTGAGTAGTTCTTCTCGTATTGTCCAATAGGATTAAATCCATCCGTACACAAACCTAGCCGAACATTGCTTGGCTCACTTGAAAATTATGGATGCTCTCTATCTAAATGTTTCCACGCTTCTCCGTCACTTGGATGTGCCATTGTCCCCCTACTTCTTAACCGGGAGTTTTTGTAGTGTCATCTCATCTCATCTGCTATGTGTTTGGTTGTATATAGTCGTTGTAACCTTGGCGCAAGTGGAAAATAAGTTAATGGTTTACAAGGAATTCGTCTCCCACTTGGTTTCTTTGTAGCTTCATACCGAGATGCATGACACTTTGTACATTCCTCAAGATTAGCATTTTCCTCTCAGAAAAGCATGCATCCACTAGGACATGCATCGATCTTTTCATGGGGTAGTTGAAGTCCTTTCAACACACTCTTAATCTCATAAAAATTGTGCGCCATTTGATTAGCCTTTGGAATAATGTCACCAACGTATGACACAAATCCATCTGCTTATCTAAGAGATATGTTGTTCTCAGATTTGAGTGCTACCAACCCAGGAGCCGTTTGAAACAAACTCATATTACTTCCCTCATACACTGGTTGTTCTGCTTTTTCTAGCATTTTAAAGAATGAAGATACTTGGGGGTGTGGGGTTTCATAACGCACTTCTCCATCGCTAAGATCGTCAGGATTAAGTCGATCCTCCAATAATTGTTCAACATTATCATGCAATGCATTTTCCACCATCTCACGGTAAGGATTCTCACTACCTACGATACTTGTACTTGCTTCGGTAGGCAGTTTCTCACCGTGATATGTCCACATATAGTAATTATCGGCAAAACCATTCGATGAAAGATGATTTTGAACATCACTTGTCTTTTTAAAAGTTCGGCTATTGCATTTCTTACATGGACACCTCATTTCACCTAAATTCTTATACACACTACACTGTTCCGTGAATTTGATGAAATCTTTCACCCCCTTTGCAAATTTAATCTTGGGTTTCTTTTTTTCGTCTAATCTTTCACACATCCACTGTTGTTCTAACCTTTTCATGTTCTTCTGTATCTACATTTCATATATACATATATATATATATATATATATATATATATATATATATATATACATATATATATATATATATATATATACATATATATATATATATATATATATATATATATATATATATATATATATATATATATACGGTCCGGATCTGGTGAGGCCGTTAATTATAGCGAGGTGGCCGACGTCACCAAATTCATTCATGTTGGGGCAGACTATGATATTGCGCCCTTCAAATTGGGCTAAAACTTTAGCCCGCTGACTTTATTATATCTAAAATATAAAAAAACACACGACTCAAAATTTCTTCATCGTCAAGCTACAGCTCATCCTATACTTGCAGGCTGCAGCCATCTTCCCAAATCTGCTCCATAACCTAATCAATTGCAGCGATTGTTCATAGATTCCAATTGCAGCGATTTGACGATCAACAAGCTACAGCAATATCGTGTTTTGGTGAACAAGCTACAACAAGAAAACAGGTATTTTATCAATTTGATCGATAATTGCAGTGATGATATTGTGCGATAATTTCAGAAGATTTTGGTTCGAATTTGATCAAATTGAGCGATTTTGTAAATATAATGTTCGAAACTGATGTTGATTGCGCGATTTCCTTTACCTAGAGATTTCGTACTACTTATTACATAGTTTTTGACGATTTTTGCAGCTCAAATTGCTATGGAGATTATAGATATAACAATGGTTGATGATAATAGTGTTGGTCAAATAGGTACATTCTTTTATTGAAGCTCTAATTATTACTTTCTATTTCAGTTTCAATTTGTGAAATTTTGATGATAATCGGACTTCAGGTTTTTGTTTTGATGTTGTGAATCTCGAAGTCGATTTTGTGAATCATAGAGCTTCTATTGTGAACTTATATGTGTATTTTGTTAGACTTGGTCATAAATTGTTGAAATAGACTAAAGATAAATTCTCTCATCTTCTAAATGTTAGGCCTAGTTTTGTGAATATTAAGGCTTGATTTTATGAACGTCAAAGATAGTATTCCAAAACTTCATCATAAATAATTGAAATCACATAATTTGCTCTTTCCTTGAATTTGTGAATCAAAGACCTTTTTTTGTGAAACTGAGAGCTTGTTTTGTGAAACGCATAGTTAATATTTCTCAAACTTGGTCATAACTTCGTTCAAACTCACCTATTTTGTTATTTTCTCTCATCTTGTGAATCTTAAGCCTTGTTCTGTGAATCTTAAAGCTTGATTTTGTGAACGTAAAAGATAGTATTCTAAAACTTCATCATAAATAATTGAAATCACATACTTTGCTCTTTCCCTGAATTTGTGAATCAAAG
Source organism: Silene latifolia (assembly GCF_048544455.1). Classification (NCBI taxonomy): domain Eukaryota; kingdom Viridiplantae; phylum Streptophyta; class Magnoliopsida; order Caryophyllales; family Caryophyllaceae; genus Silene; species Silene latifolia. The sequence continues at coordinate 66,836,810 of NC_133533.1, read as the reverse complement.
ACATTTTTTTGTGAAACTGAGAGCTTGTTTTGTTAAACGCATAGCTAATATTTCTCAAACTTGGTCATAAGTTAGTTCAAAATCAATATTTTGCTATTTCTCTTATTTTGTGAATATTAGGCCTAGTTTTGAGAATTTTACAGCTTGTTTTGTGGACTTGGTTACACTCCCTCTTTTGCTAAAAGTTTAGATGTGACTTTATGAACCTTTTATCTTCTTAGGTGTTGATTCAAATGTCAATAACAACACAGAGAGTAATGTGGTGCCTCATGTCGGTTGTGGTGAGAGTCCTTGCTCTAATGTTAGTTCTGGTCAGGATGGTGAGGGTTCTACTGCCGTCTTAACAACCCCTACAATGCTATTTATTTCCACACCTACTACTTTGGTAACTTACAAACCAGGTGGCACTGAGCAATGGATAAATAGGATTGAACAGAAGTTTACCCCTATGATTTGAAAAACATTTGTGGACTTAGAGTCAGCGATGATGTTCTACAAAATTTATGCTATTGCTTGTGGGTTTGAAGCAAGGAAGTCTTCAACTAAGAGGTTTCGTGATGGTATTATTCGAACAAAATACATGGTTTGCCATCGTGAAGGTTTTAATTATAGGAAAAAATGTCCTCTGCAAGCTGGTGCAAAAACAGCCGTTGAAGCTGGTGACAAAACAAAACATGTGCAAAAAGTACAAAAACAAAAGCAGGTGCTAAAACTGGTGCGAAAACGGGTGGAGTTGCAGATGAGGCTGAGAGTTCCAATAAGCAAACATCTACAAGGATAACCAAAATTAAAAGGTGGGGTTGTGAAGCGATGATCAAATTCAAGTTTCATGAAAACAAGTACAAGATTGAACAATTCCGTGAGGGTCACAATCACCCACTGACCTTGGTCAAAAATAGGGAATTTGAGAAACTTGCAAAAAACATAAGTAATTTGAACGAATATCATAAGCAATTGATTATCCAGAATTCGAGAGTGAATGTTGGGGCTAGTTTAACATACAACTTATGCAAGGAGCAAGTAGAGGGTTTCGAAAATGTGGGAGCTTCCCTTATGCAATTCAAGAATTTCCAACGGAATGTGAAGTGTCTCATTAGCGGTAAGGATGGACACATGTTCGTGTCACGTTTAGAAACCCTCAGAGAAACGAAGGGGTTGGTATTTGCGTATGAAACAGATTCTGACAATGCTTTGACAAGGATTTTTTGGACAAATGCGGATTCCATTAGATGTTACGCATTGTTTGGTGATGCAATTTCATTCGGTCCAACTTATGGAACTAACAAATATAACATGAAATTCGTGCCTTTCACTGGCATTAACAATCATAAAAAGTCAATAACATTTGGATGCGTGCTTTTAGAGCATGAAGACGATGATTCATTTATCTGGGCGTTTCAGCAATTTTTGAAAGCAATGGGTGGCAAAGAAACAAATTACAACATCAATGACCAAGACCCCGGAATAATAAATGAAGTTCCGGGTGTGTTGGTATATCAATGACTCCTACTTTTGTAAAAATAATAATAATAATAATAATAATAATAATAATAATAATAATAATAATAATAATAATAATAATAATAATAATAATAATAATAATAATAATAATAATAATAATAATAATAATAATAATAATAATAATAATAATAATAATAATAATAATAATAATAATAATAATAATAATAATAATAATAATAATAATAATAATAATAATAATAATAATAATAATAATAATAATAATAATAATAATAATAATAATAATAATAATAATAATAATAATAATAATAATAATAATAATAATAATAATAATAATAATAATAATAATAATAATAATAATAATAATAATAATAATAATAATAATAATAATAATAATAATAATAATAATAATAATAATAATAATAATAATAATAATAATAATAATAATAATAATAATAATAATAATAATAATAATAATAATAATAATAATAATAATAATAATAATAATAATAATAATAATAATAATAATAATAATAATAATAATAATAATAATAATAATAATAATAATAATAATAATAATAATAATAATAATAATAATAATAATAATAATAATAATAATAATAATAATAATAATAATAATAATAATAATAATAATAATAATAATAATAATAATAATAATAATAATAATAATAATAATAATAATAATAATAATAATAATAATAATAATAATAATAATAATAATAATAATAATAATAATAATAATAATAATAATAATAATAATAATAATAATAATAATAATAATAATAATAATAATAATAATAATAATAATAATAATAATAATAATAATAATAATAATAATAATAATAATAATAATAATAATAATAATAATAATAATAATAATAATAATAATAATAATAATAATAATAATAATAATAATAATAATAATAATAATCCTAATCACTAAAACTAATCGACACACAAGACCCTTATATTAATTAAAACAAAACAAACGGGGGAATGGGAGAACACGGACAGAACATTTGAATCACGCAGTCAGAGGGGCTTGCCAGTCCACCGACCGCTGGCTAGGGCACCGACAGCAAGATCTTTAGCAAAAAGGAGGAGAATTGATGTTGGTTGTTGTATGCCGGTTGACCGGTAGAAGGGATACCGGTAGAGAGGAGCAGAATCATTGCGAGATGAAGGTTGTGGTATTGTGTGCAGGTGAGGCGGCTACCGGTGGCATGACCGGTAGCGAGATTTCGAGAAAAAGGAGGGAAATAGTTGGGTGTTCCCACCCGGTTGAGGGTCAGCATCTGGGGTACCGGCACAGGGCACGAATGGTGACAGGTTTGTTTGGGGAAGGAGGTGTGGGTCGTTGTTGTTGTTATGGTGCCGATGATGGTGGTCGATGATGGTGAATGTCGTGCTGGTTGAGGAAGGTGACGATGATGGTGGTGAAGGTGGTTAATGGTGGTTAATGGTGGGGATCAATTGGTGATGTCGGCTGGTGATTGTTGCTGCCATGTGGCTCAATTAGTGAGGTGAACTTGGTCAATACTCGGGTTTCACTTTCGACTTTGTGCTTGATTTTCTATCCAAGTTCATCGCTCATCTTGGTCGCCACTGGACTCGGATTTCAGTACCGAGTTTGGCCGGTTGCATTTCTGGCATGCTTTGGACCGACTTCCCTGGGATGTCGATGGTGAGTTGGTGCGCGAATGGTGTTTGGTGATGAATACAGGTCGTAGTGATGACGAAGGTGGAGTATTCTGCTGCTTGTTGTCGTGGACAAAGAAGGAGGGTCACAGTGTCGATGTTGGATTGAGGGGTTGGCGTCAGATGCAAGGTACGACGGTGTTGGGCTCGGAGCTGCTGCCATGGAGCAAGTGAATGTCGATGGCTTTTTGACCCGTCTCATCTCCGTCTTTATTATCTCAATCTCCGTCTCACTAATTTTGGAACCTATAGGATTAAATAATGAAAGCAATAATCAAATTCTGACAAATATATACATTTATTCGCGATAAATAGAATTAAACTATTAAATACTAGTTAAACTAACAAATGAGCTATTTAACGATTAAGGCACACAAAATCAAGTCGGAATAAGGTATAAATGCGCGGTAAAAGCTACCAAAATACTACTTATCAAATCTTCCGACACTTAAACCTTACTCGTCCTTAAGTAAACTCATTTAAACTAAACCAAGACCCTTAATATAAAAGGACAAGCTAAACTATTAATATCCGATGAAAGGCAATTAACGGGGATTCTCCGTCCCTTCAACTCGCAATAAAACACAATGAGGTATGTGCTCCTTTACAAGGCAAGTGGGGGCTTGCGGAAATTTTTTGACACATCCAAACATTTAAGCACGAATCAACATATAAGATGCATCACAAAAAGTCACCGGCTTTCCTCATCTAAGTGGGGTTTTAGAGAAGCGAATTAAGGAGGTCTATAGTGGAGGATGTCGTCTCAAGGTCTTGTCGGGGTGTCAAACCCCTAGCTCTAGCTCAAGTAGCCTATATTGACAACGCGGAATGCCTAAGAAAAAAATTCTAGGCTGGGAAAGCGGAAGTACGTAGCTATATTCCCAAGATTGACATGACACACACAATATTCGACTCCATATCAAACCCTTGACCAAATGAGACACAAGACCAACTCTCACGGGTTTCACTAGACGAGATGGAAGAACCGGGTGATTTTTGTGACAAAAAGTAACCAAAATCACTCTCCTAACTCAACTTGCGAAGCATGCCCGCAATCTAATATGGTACTCCATCCAATATCCGCAACAGAAGTGTCAAAATGATGCACTTATAAGAGAGACAATCGAGTTGTAACGGGGTTTAGGTTAGGTGAAAAGGGGTTGGTGCAAGCACCATTTTAGGACATGTGAGGCTAAGGATCGAGTAGTCGCCACATCTAACCAATTCATTTAACTATACCCAATGCAAAAGAATTCTTCCACAAAATTTGGTAAATATTACCATTACTACAAATCATTCAATTCTTTCCGAAACAAGATCAATTGCACAACTATCAACCCTTTTTTGACACAAATACAATTTCTTTTCTTTTTCTTTTTCATTTCATTTTTCTTCTTTTCTATTCGATTTTCTTTGTTTCATTTTCCAACACTTGTAACCTTCTTATTCTTGCAAAATGTGCCAAAATTGAAGAACCGTCACAAACATGTGATATCCAAGATTATATACCCCAAAGAGAATCAATTCCAACCCAAATACTCTTCCATAAATGGACTACAACGACGAACTACTCAACATAGGTGAGTTGTTTATGGTATGTAGTTATTTAGTTGGCAATAGAAATGACAAGGCTTAGGCTCAAAATGGGTTAACAAAAGAGAGAAATGACTGAAGGGTATAACAAAAGCTTATTTGGCTATAGTGAGGTTACTTTATTGAACAAAATTGTCTCGATATGCACATCAACACTTCTACGGAATCTGTTAGAAATCTATATCTCAAATTTTAACATATTCATATATGTGATATTTAATTTAGTCATAAAATTAAATCTAGATCTTATGCATGCAAACATAAATAAGATAAGAGAAGAAATCATTGTTCTTACTATATGATTTCGGTTTTATGGGCACCAACAAGATCTCCTTCTTGTTAGTTCTTGAGCTTTACAATAATGGATGAACAAGATTTAAGTTTAGAATCTCTCCCAAAAGCATATACCCAAGGAACACCCTTAAAACAAATATTATTATGATCTAGTAATAATATTAATCATACTTAAATTTGACACAAAAATGTTATTTTTGCTCTTGAAATTTCGGTTCAAGAGGGAGTAAGGTGAGAGTTTATTTTTGCTCTTAAGCATCATCTCAAAAACTAGAGAGAACAACTAACTTAGACTAGAATGAATAATAGATTAAAGAAGAGAAAAACCCTCTCCTTTTCTTATGGGTGGCCGAAAAAGGTGGCCTTGGGTAGCATGCCCAATGCCTTTTATTTTTGCTCTTCTCAAAAGCTAGGTTTGCATGGCTACTAGTTTGATATAATCATTGTGTTTTCCACTTAAGATAAAAACACAATATATATCTTACACACCCTTCATTATTTCGGCACATTCAATATAAAATGAGTGGTCCATTTTATTTAGTCATTTGTCAATTGTAACATATGTGACATGTTACTTGACATATGAAATTGTAATGTATTTTTAACATATTAAAAATCAACATACTCATAAAATATGTCATATACAAAATCGACTAGTAATTCGTAATTACTTGTACCAAAATGGTTTATCAATTATAAATCACAACATCTTGTATTTATAATAAATCATTCATTCAATCTTAATTCAATATCAATTGTTTTGTAAACAATAATTTTATCCAAGTAATAAAACAATTCGATTACTTAGACCGTATCTCATTTAATAAAATTACAATAAGACACATAAACTTAACTCACAAATCACCCGTCAATTTTAAGCAATTTAATTAACTTGTATCGGCATACGATTAATTAAATAATCAATTAATAGTATTTCCCTATAGGTATGACCTAAGGGGATCAACTGATCACCACCGTCGCATGACAGTAATGTCAAACTCTAGTCAGCCAATCATTATCGATATGTGTGGACCAGTTGACTATAAAATATTACATCCCACATGTATTCTTAAAACGAGATTTAAACATGTGATCATCATGATCAACAGTTGTGATTGCATTATTGTCGGAGGACACATATTCCAACAATCTCCCACTTGTCCTCGACAAGTGTGCGTCACCAATTCTCTTGTCCTATTACTATCTCCCACTCAATGCAAGGTGTCTTTCAGGTCGTACTTGCAAGTGATCATATCGAGAGTGGTTTCCTCGATCTGGAGAATAACTGATTGACCGGAATTATCTACCATAGATACCTTCCGAGCGTGGCCACGCATTTCCAGTTCATTACTCCTCGAGTGGCCCTGAGATATTATTATAACCCTGACAAGGGGTGGATAATTCCTATTGCACTTATTCCCTTCGACTAGCCACAACCATCATAACCCAAAATATGCCCATTTGACCCCATTTACGAAGGTCGTAGTAACACAAATCAAAGTTAATCTGAAACTGTGCCACCTTAGGCGAACAATCTTTAGTCAAAAGAATCGACTTATTAGAATACAATAGTAGCTCTCGCCACGACCAGGCTATATAAATTTGCCAGAACTCTATAAGCGGTCATAAGGCCCGACAAAGTGTTCCTAACAGTCTGCCTATGTGATCGACTAGTCATCTCACATGACTCTATGGCACTTGAACTTGCCATCAATCGCATCACACTCTAGTCACTTCGAGACGTCACCTCATACAAGTGACTATGGGCGAATACCATGTTCATCCAGGTTCACTTTAACGGGGTTCAATATTGTCTCCACAACCCGTTTGGATGTAACAAAGTATAAAAGGAGTTTTTAAATTTAAAAAACTCGAACGACAAATGTGATTATCATATGAGTAGTCAATACTTGATTACTACTTCATATTCTATAATCCAATTTAGATCTTGTATGTAGTTGTTCATCTCAATTCAATTGAAATGACATGACTCATCATGTTAAGCCTATGAATAGGCATTGTAAGTAGGTCTTAGCAACTCCCTGCTCAACCTTGCTACATACTTATTTTCCTTTCGTAATGTATACATTTGTATTAGAAGACTTTCTGAGTACGTGTCTAGATCCAATCTAGACATAGGCTTTCTTGCCTTCAAATATCTCCCACTGTTTTCACAGTGTGCGGGACTCATCCCTCTTGCACATCCCATGATTGCAAGTGTACTCAATTTTCGTTGTAAATATTTCTCATTGTTCTTTATTGTGTAGAACGATTCTAGAAAATCTATTTCTTAAATAACATAGCCACAATGGTATCTTAACCATCCTAATGTGTTTTGATTATGGTTTTGTCTGAAACCATGCGCAATCTCAATTGTCAATTGTCACTTGTGTAACACCCTTACACAAAATTGCATCAAAAAACACTTTGCATTACATCCTTAATGTTTCTCCAAGCACTTAAGGGTAATCTTTATGGCTTACTTGGTAACTATTACTTAAATTCGATTTGAAACAATTCATCATACTCAAGGTATATGAAATGTTATACATCATTACTCATTTAATTGATCCGGCAGCGGAAGCAAATGGAATCAATCAAATATGTTCAACTTGATTGAACTAGTCATGAATCTTATCAACATAAGACTTCTTATTTGACGCTAATGTCATGTGGATATATCTACATAAATCTGGATATTAAAGATGTATTATATTACTCCAAAAGTCTTAAATCATTCTCAATGATCAATATGTCATCCACATATTAGACTAACTAAAATTTCCGTAACTCCCACTAAACCTCATGTATAAACACAACTTCTCGACTTATCGAGAAGGGTTTTATAACATGATTAAAACATTGATTTCAACTCATTAATGTTCTACTTAAGACCCTCTCTTAAGTTTCACATTATCTTAGGATTGTAAGAATCTACAAAACTCATAACATGTATCGAATACATTCCTTCTATGAAGAAGTGGGTTTTAGATTCACTCGCTATATATATATCTCATAATGAAACACAATTCCTAAGAAAATCCAAATAGACTTAAGCATTTCAACTAGTGCAAAACCCTTTGCAACCAATCAAGCTTTGAAATCTCTCTTTATTAGTGCAAAACCCTTTGTCACTAATCAAGCCTTTTATTTCGGATTTTCATGGCTCTAAGCCTTGTATTGAGTTGTAACATAAACACTCTCATGTAAGTCAAATGTTCATTACTTTCCATAAGTAATCAACTTGAATCAAACAATTTCATTGTAAGTTGTAAGCTCTTTTACTTTCTTAAAAGTAACATGAATTCATCATCTTCAACAAGTGATGGTATCCTTAAAAGTAACATGAATTCATCATCTTCAACAAGTGACGACTTTAACTTCCTAGGTTTTGAAGAAACAACGTTTTACACAAAACGTCTCATGTAGCCAAGAAAGACCAGTTTCTTGCAACATAACATCCTTTGACACAATACAATTTGTGGTTCTTGAATATTTTCTCCCACTCTGTCTTCTAGAAATGAACTTGTATTTTAGAAAGACAGCTTCACGAGCCACAATCCCGTTGTACTCGTGATTAGAGTAAGAAAAATGAGCATTTGTTTCTTTTGAAAAACTTATAAATATGGTACCATAGCATTTCATATCTCATATGATTCGTTTTAGATTTAGTGGAAAAATAATTTAGACAAAATGATAAAATTCCCAAAAGGATCAAGTAACTCAAAGTAACTTGATCGAAGTCCAAACCATATTGAATAGCGTTTGATTTCTTATCCAACCACACATTATCCCATAATGTGTGTTGAGAGAGATTAACTTGTGATACTATATCACATTTTATTTGGCTTATATCAAAGTCTTCACTTTGATAATCCCATCACGACTAAATCGTGATTCCTTGAACTCTTTAAACTTCTTCAAAGATTTCTCTATTTACCTTATTAAGTGAACACATTAGCGTCAACTTAAATCGTTGGTAAAAGTAAATGATCAACCTATTTTGGATCAATGATTTACAACCTCGATCTCCTTTTCAACCGAAAAGGCACGAGATATCTTGCTTTGAATACAAGATACGCATATACCATAAGATCTAATGGTTTCAAGAGTACTAGATAACTCTTTGCGTTCATCATTCCAGAAACTAAGGTTTAATCTTGGGTTACCAATTTGAGTCTTGCATCATCTACATGATATATTATTCTAGTTTGGTTTAGAATATAATCACCTTGATAATGGGCTAGCCATACATCAAATCATGGTGTATAGGGTCACAAAAGTGAAACCTCTTTTGTATCTTAACAAGTTTATATTCTTATTTAGAGTTTATGCACTTAATAGTCATAATTAAGTACAACTCTATACCCAAAAACTAGATTGAGTACACAATGACTCTATCTCTCGACATAATTGTTGCTAGTCGTCATATTCTAATCATCCTATGTATCAAACATAATGATTAAAACCACCACCGGTTTCTAATATTGACGAAGTAGTACTAGCAAAATTTATGTTAATCAAATAAACAATTAAAGAAGAAGGTCCCATTAGATGTCCCACAACTAACTTGTTGATTCTTCAATAATTTGGGGTAGTTTCCTTTCTTGCGTCCAACAATTAAGACAATGGAAACTTTATCGGTCGGGATTGATAGGTTTAGTATCGTTATTCTCAATAATTTTACTATTAACATTACCTTGTATCAATTCCATTCTAATTTTACTTCTTTAAAACCTTATCCTTTTCTTAACGGTTTAAGAGAATGCTCCTACTCATTTCAATGAGTCTTTGCTTAGAGAAGCAAAATTGAAATTTATGAAGACTACTCTTCAATTGTTTTGTTTAGTCTTAAAACTTTCATTGAAGTGGTTGCGGTATTTTGGTCAATTTTGATTTCAAACAAATCTAGTTACCAAAATGATGTAACGTTTCAAAGTACTTAACTCAATTAAGCATATGAGAAACAATTCATCGTAAGTAGATATGTTAGTCAAGAATCAAAAACCCTTTTGATCACGAATAACTTTTATCTATACTCTTCACAAGAGATCCTTACAATGGATAATACGAGGATTTTAGAAGAAAAATTCAAATTTCGTCTTTAGTTACGATGTTTTAATGGAGATATGAACTAAAATCGAAATGATATCGTATATGAATGGTGGTAAAGAAATAGAAAAATATGATAACGGAATAGTGAAAAACTTAACATTTATCGTTTTATTAATACTTGTAAATAAAATTTAAACAAGATATGAGCATTTATATAGTGACCTCTACCCAACTATTATAAATGATTCCAAGATCCAAATTCATATTAACTTGGGCACAGTGTGGCCGATACATCCCTTATCAATATAACTCGGTGGATTAACTCTTTAATCGATTCTACTTTTAGAACTCTTGGTCGATAAAATTACATTAACATTTATCTTTAGCCCAAAACACATCCGACAAGGGCACGGTGTAGCCGATTCATCCCTTATCAATACTTTTGTTGAGTTCAACCCAAATTTCGAATAAATGTGTCCATGATCCAAATCCACATTAACTTGGGCACGGTGTAGCCGATTCATCCCTTATCAACATGAATTCGGTGGATAGATATTTATCACCCACTTCCCCTACGTAACAAGTTTTGTACCCTGGTGTGGCCGAGTGCACTCCCTCACGAAATAGGTTTTCATGGTTTCTACTTTTTGGTAAGGCTAAGTCTCAATTGTTTATTTTAGCGAGAGGTCATGTCAATTTATTATCTATCACGTTTTAAGTGAACTAAAGCGGTGAACTACGATAATTGTAATTGACACGGTCGATATACTCGATTTAATGATAATGCATGTTTTAGTTATGACGATTTAGCGATGCATGCAACATATAAATAAAATGCAAAGCATAAAAAATAAATCCTAGTATGGCCTTCCTAAAAATAGTAAATCTAATAAACTATTACAAATTCGGAAACCAACTCCATTGGTCCCTTGAACTTCAGTCTTGACACGCATCTCGAGGTAACACCGTCTTTAATGGATCGCCTTCTCGAGTAGCACCGTCTTTCAAGGAACTCCAGAATAAATAAATTACATAACAAATTACATAATTTCCTATTATACATTTGTAATTAAAAATAAAATAAATCAATTAAATTACAAAAACCGTGATACGAGATCACAATAAATTACAACCGAATCGATATTCCCATACATTTCGGGTAATATCAATTAAAACTAAGGCCATACTAAGTAAAATTACATAAAATAAAATTACATAAAATAAAATTATGACAATCATAAATAAAATGCAGCATTATAATATGTATGAACATGCCCAATTTTATGCTAAATCGCCTTTAAGGTGCCAATATCGTATATTAATCGGTTTTTACGGATTTGCGTGATTTAACCTTTTAAAATCACAATAAATTACATAAAATCATATTTATGTATTAGTTAATTACCCTAACCATCTTAGGACTCAAAATTAGTCTCCACTAACATATTGACAATAATTAACTTATATTTCTTAATATTGTTCATAAAAGGACTTAAAATTACAATATAATTCCATAAACTTTAAATAAATCATAAAAATTTCAAATAAATTCAAAATTCAAAATTTTAAACTCATAAACATTCTGGAAAAAATACCATGACAGTCATACTATTCAAAAATTTAGGTTAAAAATTTCGAAATTTATCGAGAAAAACAATGTTGCGGTTTATCGGATTTATCAAATATAACCATAAAAATATGAGAAAAATTATTTTTATCAACTTTTCAATTTTAGATCTGAAATAGGTGATAAAATGCAACATGTGACGTTTTTCCTTAGTCATGAAGTATGTTTTAGCAATATTTATTAATTAAAGTCACTATTTATGTGATTTTTCATCAAAAATTCATAAATCATGCATAAAGATTTCATTATAGCCAATTATTTTAAATACATCTTTTAAAATTTCATGTGACAACATACCAAATTCCAATGATCAGATTCGAAATATTACTCATATTAACCTATTTTTTCATTTAAATTCGATTTTATCTTGAAAAAACCATATTTCGAGCATAAAGACTCATAAAATTATGAAACATTACAGGTCATCAAAATTTAATAAATGTGAAAACATATCCAAAAACCACTGGAAAAATCGAAGTTTAGATAATTTTAGTCCAAAAATGACATTTTTATCATAAAATCACATTTTAATGCCATTATTATACAAAATGAACAATAAAAATCCATAAATTAACCAAAATATCCTAAATACAATTTAGGATCAGAAAATTTAACATGAAAAATAAATTTTGTGATATATCATAATAAACACAAATTTATAAGTTTTATATGTTAATCGTATAACTCGGAAAAACAATAACCGATTTGCATGCAAATAACCTACGGCTCTAATACCACTTGTTAGAAATCTATATCTCAATTTTTAACAAATTCATATATGTGATATTTAATTTAGTCATAAAATTAATTCTAGATCTTATGCATGCAAACATAAACAAGATAAGAGAAGAAATCATTGTTCTTACTATATGATTTTGGTTTTATGGGCACCAACAAGATCTCCTTCTTGTTAGTTCTTGAGTTTTCCAATAATGGATGAACAAGATTCAAATTTAGAATCTCTCCCAAAAGCATATACCCAAGGAACACCCTTAAAACCAATATTATTATGATCTAGTAATAATATTAATCATACTTAAATTTGACACAAAAATGTTATTTTTGCTCTTGAAATTTCGGTTCAAGAGGGAGTAAGGTGAGAGTTTATTTTTGCTCTTAAGCATCATCTCAAAAACTAGAGAGAACAACTAACTTAGACTAGAATGAATAATAGATTAAAGAAGAGAAAAACTCTCTCCTTTTCTTATGGGTGGCCGAAAAAGGTGGCCTTGGGTAGCATGCCCAATGCCTTTTATTTTTGCTCTTCTCAAAAGCTAGGTTTGCATGGCTACTAGTTTGATATAATCATTGTGTTTTCCACTTAAGATAAAAACACAATATATATCTTACACACCCTCCATTATTTCGGCACATTCAATATAAAATGGACGGTCCATTTTATTTAGTCATTTGTCAATTGTAACATATGTGACATGTTACTTGACATATGAAATTGTAATTTATTTTTAACATATTAAAAATCAACATACTCATAAAATATGTCATAAACAAAATCGACTAGTAATTCGTAATTACTTGTACCAAAATGGTTTATCAATTATAAATCACAACATCTTGTATATATAATAAATCATTCATTCAATCTTAATTCAATATCAATTGTTTCGTAAACAATAATTTTATCCAAGTAATAAAACAATTCGATTACTTAGACCGTTTCTCATTTAATAAAATTACAATAAGACACGTAAACTTAACTCACAAATCACCCGTCAATTTTAAGCAATTTAATTAACTCGTATCGGCATACGATTAATTAAATAATCAATTAAAAGTATTTCCCTATAGGTATGACCTAAGGGGATCAACTGATCACCACCGTCGCACGACAGTAATGTCAAACTCTAGTCAGCCAATCATTACCGATATGTGTGGACCAGTTGACTGTAAAATATTACATCCCACATGTATTCTTAAAACGAGATTTAAACATGTGATCATCATGATCAACAGTTGTGATTGCATTATTGTCGGAGGACACATATTCTAACAGAATCAAGGAACAAGCTCCATACTTATGCATTTTGACATGACACACCACGCAAGGAGACTACTTACAATTCCTAAGCGGGACCGGTTTGATGGACCGGCCATAAGGAGGCTCTAACCTCACATTTGAGTAGCTATGTCGGTCGTAGGTCAAGTCTTGGGTCTAACACGGTCTCACAAGGTGGTCGCAACTTGGTTGTTAAGCTAGACTTCCGGGTTTTTGCAAGCAAAAATCGTAACCATGTGTCATCAAGTGGCATGAGCTATCAAGAGGGAAATGACACGGGCAAAACAATTATGATCATTATTAACGACATAAACCCTCCACATTTAGACCCTTTATGCAACTATTTACAAAAAAGATGCAACGTGTATGAAATGCAACTAAACATATGAACAAGCTATGTGAATGCTAGAGTGAACACATATATACATGTCTAATCTAAATGCATACAAGTTCTAGTCCTACCAACACACCAACAACACAAGCATATCCAAAACGGTTCCCAAAAGGACACCTACATAAAAAATCCCGTCCTCCTCCATGCAAATATATACAAAAATAAAAGGAAAGATAAGGAGAAAGAATTGAAAGAATTTTATCAAGCGTCTTCTACGATGCTCGCATGTGTTGTCTATCAAAAAAGGTTAGGACAAATGCAATATATACTCCCTCCCATTCACTATAATGTTCCCTCTTTCCCGAAACGGATTATTCAAGTAATGTTCCCCTTTTCTTTTTTGGTAACTTTTACTCTTATTTTATTCATCCCTCTCTTCTATCACCAAACCCCACACAACTCTTTTACTCTTATTTTATTACTATGCTTAATGTTTTGGCCCCAGAATTCTTTATTTAACTTCTAATTATTCATCCCTCTCTTCTATCACCAAATCCCACCCAACCCTTTCCTCATTTTTTTATAAGTTTCATAAAGTATTGTGCCCATATGATATGGAACATTATAGTGAATTAGAGGGAGTATAATATAAACAATGCAATATTTTTGGAATTTGTGAAATTTTTCAATTTTTAGGCATTTTTTATAATTTTTCAAATTAACAAGTAAATATATACAAATATAAACAAATATTCACAAGGTGGATATTTCTCTCCCCACACTTCAAATTTACATTGTCCTCAATGGAACAAAGTATAGGGAGAGAATAGGAAATTAAAAGAACGTATTTTTTTATTTTAAATTTTTGAAAATAAATAACATATTTTTGTAATTTTTAAATATAAGAATGTCCTCCCCACACTTATTTTTTATTTACATAATTCTTGATGGAAATAAATGTGTGGAGGATATTCGAAAAGTAAATACATATTTTTGAATTTTTTCAATTTTTCAAATTTTTTGTGATTTTGAAATAGGTATGCAATGCATGATCTATTCTATATGCAGAATTGAAATATGATGCAACTATACTATATGAATGCAAAGAGAGGTAATTTAGATTAACTCCTATTCGGATCATGTCACTAAATGTAAAATGCGGTAAAAAATTAATTAAAGAGAAGGAGAATATATACATTGCGGTGGTTCTTAAATAACTCCACGAAACCTCTTCATTTAAAGACTTTGTTCAACCAGGGTCAACATCCCCAGATCCCACCATCCTTCCACCATCTTCACTACCAACAAAAAAGAGCCTTTTATCCTTGTCATCACATCATGTAACCTACACATGGCATGTTGAACCTCTTGTCATTTTAGGTCCACCTCTTCCTCAATCTTCTTCTTGTCTTTGTCAACACTAGGGTCACATACCCTCTTACCTTTCGATATCTTCCTATATCTTTTCGGCTTCTTTTTCTCGCCTTTTGGCGTTGGCTTTGTAAAGGAATCGGTGCATGGAACAAACCCCCCCGGGGGGGGAGGGGGTGGCGATATCGGGGTGAGCATCTCTAACCCCAATGTTCAACTCTCTCTCACTCTTGTCATCATCGCCAATCATCATCATTGCATCAATCTTCTTTGGGGTCTCTTGTTCTAGGAGGTCATCAAGCATCTCAACATCGAGATTCATGATGTTGCCATCTTTTCTTGATCCTCCATATGGGTAGAACCATTTTCCAAGAGAAGAGTTTAGATTTCTTCCAAGCTTGTGTCCAAACCATGAACATCATAGTTTTTCACACCACTCCTCAACTCCCAAGTATGGCAAGTTCAAATTCATCGACTTCCACTTCCCAAGTCTTGCCCTCTTCCCCACACTTGTCTTTAGCATTCCCTTCTTCTTCAAGGAACTTAGCCGGGGACTCATTATCAACTTTTGGCTCACAAGCAATTAAGAGTTCCATGTTCTCATCTTCATTCTCATGGAGTTCTAAAGTTTCCATGGCAAACGTGTTTTTAATCATGGTTTTCCTTGGAGCATGTGGTAGCTTGAATTCAACTTTTTTCCTTCCCGACTTTGAATGACATTCGTCCCTCTTTGACATCTATGGTATCACCTCCC
The DNA here is from genome assembly GCF_048544455.1 of Silene latifolia. NCBI lineage: Eukaryota > Viridiplantae > Streptophyta > Magnoliopsida > Caryophyllales > Caryophyllaceae > Silene > Silene latifolia. Next base: position 66,820,567 of record NC_133533.1, on the reverse strand, counting down.
GTGGCCAAGAATGGCCTACCAAGGATGTTACGGGAGTGCCTACCCACGGGGATATCCAACACCACATTGTCGGTGGGAATTGAGAGTTTACAATTTTGAACTTTAACATCCTTGAGAATCCCAATTGGAGCTTTGATTGTTCCATCGAAAAGATTGATTGTAATGAAAGTGCGGGCTAGGCTTAAAACATTCAACCTCTTCACAAGGGTAAGCGGTATCACGCTAAGGCTTGCCCCTAAGTCATACAAGGCATTATCCACCTTTTGGTCACCAACCGTGCACGGGATTGAGAAACTCCCGGGATCGTCAAGTTTGACGGTGATTTCTTTAGATTTGACCACATTGCACTCATCACTTGAGGCATCAAGCTCATGGCCACCAATGTCCACTCCTCTAGAAATGACTTCTTCAAGGAATTCGGAGTAAAGAGGCATGTCTACCAAAGATGGGTTAGAGGTCTCCATTTTCATTACCATGTCCATAAACTTGTCATATCTTGAAGTATCATTGGCCCCTTCTTGCTTTTCCAAGGAGTGTTCTTCTACCACCACCATCTCTTCTTCTTCCGGGTTCTTCTCAACTTCTACCCTCACATTTGGTGTTTCAAGGATCTCCTCTAGCACAAATTATTCACTCATAGTTTTTGGTGTAGTCATAACCATCTCTCTGTTATCCGGGTTGGCTTCAACATCCAAGCTTGTACCATGAATTGTCATTATTTGCTCAAGCACATAGCCTCTCATGCTTTCTTTTTCGGGCTCATGGTTAATTTCTTGAAATATTTCTTTAACCATTAAAAGAGGTGTAGAATTTGATGACTCTTCTTGACTTGGCAAACCATATGACTCTTCTCTTTCCTCTTTGACACCGCTGTCGCAACCCTATCAAAAATAAACCAACCGGCTCAACTAATAAATATAGTAGAGGTAAGTCGGGTATCGTATCCACAGGGAGGCAGTCACTATCTACTCGTTGTCTAGTCTATCTATGGTCACGAAACAGGGGGGTTTGAGTTGTTTAAACTAAACTAATGAACTAAATTAAAAGCAAGGATTGAGAGAAAATAGAAAGAGAGAGATGCCAAGATGTCGGATTATCATGGTATTCCACAAATCTGCTAAAGGTTGGTCAGTCGATCTGATGTGAGAAGGGTAAAGGAAAGGTCATTCCGGCCCGCTATCCGCCCTAAAATACAACTAGCTTAGATTCCACCCTCACTAGTATAGTCTATTGCTCATAACAGGTCTATTCATTCCAATCTTCCGATCTAGGTTTGAACTTAACCAGATTAACTAATTCAGTTACATGCAATCAACCAAATGATTATAATTATATTGTTAATAAAACAATTCTCACATTAAATCTCCTAAACCAACTATCGCATCATTGCTATACTACCATGACTCCCCTAATCCTAGCATTAGGGGATTAGCTATGCATAAACATAACAAGAACAAAATATGAAGAAATAATAAACATCGCAGATGGAAAAGAGTAGAGAGAGAATTACAAATTAAGATCCGGAAAAGGAGAGCAGAACAATCGTCTGAAAAAGGGTCCAAAAGGAGAGAGGAAAGAGGGAGAGCAACAGTAACGTCTGATTAATGCTGAATGAATGATCCCCCCAAAACCTAATTATCTCTCTCCTTATATAGGGGAGATATCTATTAAACCTAAAAATACAACTTAAAATATCTAAAAATAAGTTTTACGCGAGAAAACCTCAGGGCAGACACAAAGTGCTCGATCGAGGACTTTAGAACTCCTCGATCGAGTAACTCCTAACAAAGACCTCTCGATCGAGGACTTTAGGTACTCGATCGAACACTATCAAAAAGGCATAATTCGATCGAGGGGTTTAGGTACTCGATCGAACAAGATAGTACTCGATCGAGTACTTTTCAGTGCACAATTTCTGCTTCGCGCACTGAACTTCAAACGGCTGCTATTTCTTCGTTACATGGAAAAACAGAGTGTTTCCAGTGGCGTTGGAAAGCTAAGAGGGCATGATTTCATCTCCAATTGAAATCACTTGAAAATAAGTTGTAGAACTCGAGATATGGCTCTTCAAAGTAGGCACTGGAAATATGAAGCTCTTCCTTTGCTCGCCTAGCTTACTTACTTTGATGCGCATCTCAAAATTGTAGTCTCCAAGCTCCGACTCAACTCATCTCCTAAATGCATGCATAGGGACATGTTTTAGGCTTGATTATGCTCCTCTCTAGTTCATACCTACAAATAATACAAGAGAAACCAAAGTAGACAATTCGGGGGACATTTGTAGCTAAACACTACACAAAATGCATAGAGATGCGTGCAAATATGGTACAATAAGTCAATATAAAATGCACGTATCAAACTTCCCCAAACCAAACCTTTTTTTGTCCCCAAGCAAACTATATGAAAAAATAATGGAACAGAAAAGAAAAATCAGAGCTAGCTACAAATTGTCCACTTAAACCGATTTAATGCAAGCACTAATACTTATACCAAAACAGTCAAATGCAAATGGGTTATGAGATGTTTATAATAAAGTTGAACTGTCGACCTTGCAAGAACTTTGATGATGGACTCTCACGGGTCACTCTTCTCTCATAAAGCAAAGGGTAAGCACATGAGTGTAAGAGAAGGAGAAAAATAGTCGCTCACCTAAACTATGACCCATATAAACATGCATGCAGCAAATATGATAGACAATTATAGCTACCGTACACACATTCCAACCAAACAAGGTCTGTCACAGCCGAGGGCTTGCAAAAATATGGTAAAGTGAGGCATGGGAAAGAAAAGGCAAAACATTTATGTGAATGTGAGGGTATAGGTGGCCAAGCTAGTACCTAAACAGAACCAAATGGAACATATCCATTTCTAATCCATCAAAATTAAGCACAATGCCCTTAAATTGGCATACAAACTCACCAAACCGAACATACTCCTCAACAGATATGAGTAAAGTATAGGAGTAAAAACCGACAATCAAACTTTTTCATTCTTCTTTTTCACGGTTTTCTGATGTTTCTTTTTTTTTCTTCACGTTTTTTTTTTCTTTCTTTTCATTTTTCAATTATTTTTTTTTTTCTTTCTTTTCATTTTTCAATTCTTTTTTTTTTTTCTCATCCTCCTTCTTTCTTTCATAAATTACCAACTTCAAGTAATGCAATACAAACCAAACTTGGCACAATAAATTATATACCGCAAAACATACACTAACTAGCTTGACAAGGAAGACTAAATTTGGATGTAGTTATGTTGGAGCTTGTGTCCTCCACAAATTAGTGTGATAACAATTATAAATATCTTATAGGTTCACAAGGGTATACTTCGTATTTTATCAGTTGATTAACGATTACCTAATAACGGTTGGTTTGCTAGAAAGTTTGACGTTATTATCATACTGATGGCGGTGATCAACTAGTCCCTAAAAGTCACACCTAAAGGATGTGTTTGAGAGATGTGATTATGGAAATGTAATCACATTGATGCCTTATATGACTAAAAGGTTAGTCCATGTATTTGACTAAACAGTTAGTCAATGTATTGATGAGACGATTATTTAATCTAATTAAATAATATTAGCTGAGACGAATTAACTGTCAATTCGTAAATTGAATATAAACTGTTATATTTAATTAATGTATATAATGTTAGCTTAAATGAATTAAGATGTTAATTCCTAATTAAATGTAATCGGTTATATTTAATTAGCTAATTATAAATATGCGATATTTATATTTAAAGTATATATTATACGATATTGTCATAATAAATTATTACAGACCGGTATTAATAAGTCGACTGCAAGCTGTTGTAAGTAGACTAATTAATACGGAATAAATTAAATGACAATTTATAATTTATACACTTTGTATACATTTTGTAAACTACAAAAAATAAGAAGATTTAATCACCTTATTTTGGTAGGAAGAAAAACCGAAAATAAGGAGATAATCCTCCTTATTATTTCGGTTGTATGGGCCAAAAATTTGGAAAGAAAAAAATCTACCTTATTTCACCTAATACACGGTTTTATAAGGTGAAGGGGAGATCATTTTTTCTAACCTAATTTTAACCTAGCACACTCTCATCAAAAACAAAACACAAAACCCTAAATTAATTAAGAGAATTTGGGGATCTATTCTAGCAAGAACAAAGGCATATCTCATATCATCTTGGGCGCAACTGATAGGAGAATATCATTGCGATATTGTTCTTAGGCCATATTTTCTAGGACCGAAGGTTATTTCTTAATCTCTCTATTTTGTTTATGCTATTTCATTTATAACTCGTATTCATAAACATAATTTCGTTATAATCCGTAATTTCTTAAAGGAAGTATACCGATATTTCCTACAAGTGGTATCAGAGCCAAGGCCATGAAATTATTTTTGATGATTTTCATAAATGAATTCAAACAAAAATTTTGAGAAAGAGGAAAAAAAAAACAATCGGCCGAAAAATTTTTTTTTTGCTTTATTCATATTATTGTTTTAATAGGTTAAGATGATAATATAATAAATTTGTAAATGTTTTGATTTAATTAGGATTAAATTGAAATGTAAATGGGAATTGTTTTTGTTTTATGATGATAAATTGTTTTTGCTATATGGTTTTTGGCAAACAAATTAATTTTAACATTCAAATCAATTGTGATGATCGATTAATCATGATTTAGATGTTCTTTTTAATAAGTTAAATTGAATCATCAAGTTTGAATATATGTTTAAATTAAAAGGATTATTTTGCCAATCTTGTTCTAATAGCAACTATAAACGAATTTGTTCATCTAAATGTTTTTTTTTAGGGCATAATGCCGAAATAAAAAAAGGGTTGTTTTCGTTTTTTTTATTTTAGCCGTGTGCAATAAAAAAATATGTTTTAATTTTTGCCATTGTCGTGAGCTGAAGAAAAAAAAAGGCTGGTTTTTTCGTTTTTTTCTCTTGCTGCCGAGACCAAAAAGAAAAAAAAAAGGATTTTTTTGTTTTATTTTGGCCAATATTGATTATACATTAAATTAATAATGTATGATTAATTGTTGTGAAGAAGTTCACAATTTTAGATACCTAATTATTTTAAGGGCAAATTATCAATAACTCCCTTTTAAAATACACTTTTTAAAATTTGCTCCCTTTAAAAAAAAAAAAAATTAAAAATTACACCCAGAATAATGCAAAAAAATTAAAAATTGCTACCAAAACCCTATTTTTACATTTTTAGGACAAAAATGCCCATAAGTTTCTATTCTCATATAACGAATATGATGGTGGATTTTGGGTGGAGGATTGTGGTGGTTTACCGTGGAGTCCTTAGGTGGTAGAAAGGTGGGTAGAGTTGTAATGGAGGTCGATAAACATATGAGAAATAAAAAAATGAGGGGCATTTTTGTCATAAAAATGCAAAAATATAGGTTAGGGAGCAATTTTTAAATTTTTGCAATATTTTGGGTGTAATTTTTAAACATTTTTTTAAAAGGGAGTAAATTTTAAAAAGCGTATTTTAAAAGGGTGTTTTTGATAATTTACTCTTATTTTAAAGAAGTTTAAAATAATGTTGGATTAAATTCATATTACAAGATTAATGTGAATTAAGATTGAAATTAATGTGAGTAATTGAGGAATTATCACTTAATTTGATCATTTAAATAGGTGGTTTGGATAAATTAATCTACATAATTAAGGAATTATGTCTTGCATGTTTAATTTATTAGTTGATGATTTTTTTTTGAATGAATCGTTGAATGGATTTATTTACGTATTTTTGCAATCGGTTGTAATTTGTAATACCTAGTGTGGCCTTAGTTAAATTATGTTTTCATAATGATGGAAACATAAATTTTAATGTACTTTGAGATCTCGTATCTTCGTTTGGTTTTCTTTATTTATTACGGTTTTGAAATTAGAATGTAAATAGGTTTATTATGTAATTTTAAATTGTAATATTTGAGAAGACTAAAGATGGAGATTGGATTGTTCACTCCCGCTACATGGATCAAGATGGAACATCAAGACAAGCTTCTCGGGTCCAAGGATGGATTTCAAAGTTGTATTTATGTTCATTTTGGTAGATAGGCCACACTAGGACTTTATTTTTGTTTTACGTTTTACCGTTCTTATTGTTTTTCATTCACATGATAGTTAGTGCATCATATTCCGCCTAAACCAAACCACCTACTAAAATGCATGAAAATTGACTCATATAGATTGTATGTTAGTTTTCACAGACATACAGATGTTACACAGTTTAAGCCATCACCTTAGTTTATTCATTCACGCATGCTAGATATTAGTTCACTTAAAATGAATTAAAATAAAGTTGATGAAATCTTCCTCTAAAACGGAAATTGAGACTAGTCTTTATAAGGGCAAAGAACTATGAATCCCTTCTTCGTCGGTAGGCATAATATGACCCCTTCTACGTTGGGTAAGTAGTTTGTGTTGACTTAGTTTATCTCAACATTATAGTCCGAAGAGTTTCTCGTGATTATGATGGACTAAAGATAGAATTTACAGAAATTTATCGACCAAGAATTCTAACAGTAGAATTAGCTAAAAGGTTCGCTTATCAATTTACAGATAATTGAGTCTTGGGATCATTTATATAATGCTTGAGGGAGGTCAATTGTATAAATGCTTGAGTCTTCGCTTATAACAGTTTTGCATTAAGACTTAAATCATAACGATGCATATGCTTATTATTTTTATTCTTCTTTTCGCAGAAGAATACGTTTATTTTGATAATACTTTACACAACAAATGGTCGAAATAACGAAATCGCAATGCCGAGTGCCACACTTGGACGCGATTCCTGGCTTAAAGTTTTCATGGACAACATGAATCGGTTCACACAATCAAAGAATGATGGGTCCAACTTTGCGGATCGGGAGGCAAAGACTACGGAATGCTTGCCATTGCTTGACGGTAAGCTCAAGTACTTAACTGAGCCAATACCGGTAAACCCATGCCCCAATGCAGGAGTTAACGAGTCACTTGCTTATAGTGATTTCGTCATGGAAGCGGGTGCGATAAAGAACGTACTCATCTTTGCAATGGAAACCAATTTGCAGAGACGCTTCATTGCCCAAGGTGCAAACAAGATTTTCACCACGCTCACTAACGAGTTCTCAAAAGCACCGAGAATCGTTACTTATGAGCATACATGTTGCTTCTTTGATGCGAAACTCCAGAAGGGCCAACCGGTTAGCCCACACATTCTTAACATGATTGAGAATGTCGAGAAATTGGAGGCACTTGATTGTAAAATCAGTGAGAGCATAGTCATTGACCGAATGCTTCATTCACTTCATGATGGTTTTGCCTTTTTTTCAGGGCAAATTACTACATGAATGACTTGAAGAAAAGTCCTCATGAGCTACACTCACTTCTCGTACAGACCGAGAAGGATATGAAATTGAGTGAGAGCATGAAGAAGGATGTTCTCATGATTTCCAACAAGAATAAAGGTAAGGGCAAAGCTCCAGGCGACCTAACTGTAGGTAAGCCAAAGTTTAAGAAGCCAGGAAACGGTAAGAGTAGGCCTGGTGAGACTAGTGGCTCACAGGGCAAGGCGAAGAGCAAGGGTGGTGACATTGAATGCCACCATTGTCACATGACTGGACATTGGAGGAGGAACTGTTCCGTGTACCGTGAGGACATAAAAGCAGGCCGCGTCGTTCCTGTTGGTATGTCATCTTATATTCATATGATTGAGATTAACCATGCAAGTTTCGGAACTTGGGTACTTGATACTGGTTGTGGTTCTCATCTGTGTAATCATTTGCAGGGCCTAAAAAACATCACACCTCTCGGAAAGGGTGATGTGGACCTGCGAGTCGGGAATGGAGCTAGAGTTGCTGCAGTCTCGAAGGGAACATACGTAATCCAACTCCCTAGTGGTTTTGAGTTATTTTTATATAACTGTTACTATGTACCCAGTTTGTCTATGAACATTATTTCTGTTTCCTTACTTGATAAGGACGGTTTTTCATTTTTAATAAAGGATAATAGCTGTATTTTCTCTTTTAATGAAATGATTTATGGCAAAGCAGTTTCCATGAATGGAATTTACATCTTCGATCAAACCACTAAAATATTATACGTGAATAATAAGAAATTAAAGGTTGGTGACAAAGATCAAACCTATCTATGGCATTGTCGAATGGGACACATAAATGAAAAACGTGTAAAGAAACTTGTGGACAGCGGGCCGCCCACGGGGGCGCTTGGTGAAGGTCGAAAAACAAGCGTTTGCATTTTGTATGGAGTCGCCACCAATTTTTATGGGAAATTTGAACCGTTCGAATACCGCGTGTCATGTCAAGACACAAAGTAGTGACATGAACACTAAGCAATCGTTACCCTTAGCATTCTATGTCTAGAATGACTCTCGTGGATGCCAATGAACACGGGTGCTCACGGAGATCTGGAGTAAGGGGTGAGGGTACGTATTAGGAAGCTCTTTTGATCGAACACCTAATCCCGCCCGCCTCGATAGCGGCCTCTACTAATGATTAGGGAAGTTATTCGTACTCGATGTATCGTCGATTGTAATGCATGCAATGCAACATCCAAGTTTTAATCCTAGCATGTGAAGATTAGACTAAGTCGGTTGACAACTACTTAGCATAAATTGGGTCGAAGTAGGATTTAATGCTCAATTACATGTGAAAGCATACAAGCAATGAAAGAAATACAATAATTATAAATTACAAGAATGAAAATTACATTAATTACATTGGAATAGGCGATTTATGTCGAAAATACCTTTAAAACGGATAATTGAGAAAAAGAAATAAAAAGAATAAAATGAAATAAACGAACGAAACAGAAAGTGATAATACGGATAGTAGTTAGTTAATATGTAAACTAATTAATTACGTTAAGGCAGAAAAGGAGTTCAGGGACAGAAATCATCCTGGAACAGGCGCAGCAGGACTGCGCCCTCTGGAAGAGGCGCAGCAGTTGCTGCGTCTGTTCCAAGGGTGAGTTCTGGCTGTGAAGCCGGAACTACAAATTGTTAATGTCGATTGGTGAATTTAATGATTGATTGGTAATATTTACTCGGATGGAAGTGATTAATAGGTTAATTACATGTGAATGATGGTCATAAAAGCGATAAACATGAATGAGACGGAATTAAACGGGTTAATTACATGAGATTATGATGAAAATATTAATGAGTCCTCTATTGAAATAAATCAATTAGGCTAAATACGACGGACATACAACGAATATGCAACGAACATGCGAATAAACAGACGAAACTATATCAATGGCGAATTCCCAGAAACTCAATATGAACAAATTGAATCTCTAAAATCCGGGTTTGAATTTAATGACGAAAACCCGTAAATATGGATTATTTAGGATTTAAGTCGGATTTAATGAATTAAACATATTAATGAATGATGAATTATAATACAATATACATGTGAATTATCAGTGATGTTTATCAAAGAATGGACGAAAACAGATAAGAACAAATAAAACAAGGCGAATTACGGAGGACGAGGAAGAAGAAAAGAAGCAGGAACTGCGGCAGCCTCACGAAGAGGCGCAGCAGGAACTGCGCTCCTTCGAAGAGGCGCAGCAGTTGCTGCGTCTTTTCTCGACGTCTGTCTACTGGAAATCCGCAAAAAACTGATTTCAACAAAGGGTTTTAGAAATCGATTTTAACGGTATTTTCGACGTAAACCTTACAATTGATGATGATAAATAAATAAATACAATAAACAAAAGGAGAGATTACACCCTCAGACTTACATGTTGACGGAACGAGAAGGACTAAGATATCGATTAGTGAATGCTCGACGCGAATGCAAAAGAGTGCCCTCGTAAGAGGAAAACGATTGATTAATTTAAGTTGATTGAGTGTAGTTGGTCAAATTGGTCGGTCATGCAACGGAGAGGCTGGTACCCGGAAAGATCCGAGCTTACGTGGTCGAATGTTCAAGCACGTAGGCGCCAAATAGTAAGAACTAAGTCTAGAATGCAAAGGGAGAAGAGAAGGGCGGACACTCGCGTGAGAAATATGAGGAGCGAAGGCTCCTATTTATACTAATCACACGACGGAATTAGGGTTTCGGAGACTCTTTGGAAGTGAATCTCGAAAAGATATAAAAAAGATACGTAAAACATGCAAAGAAGGGCCTGGGAAGAGGCGCAGCAGCCACTGCGTCTCTTGGAAGAGGCGCAACACCTGCTGCGTCTATTCCCAGGAGGTTTCCTCCTGCTGAAGAAAGATTTCCGCGTTTGAGTTATGGTAGGACGGAAATAATTCGATTATCTTAATATTTAATATGAATATTACGGGAGATCTTATTTGCCAAAAGATAAAACTTATGAAATATGGAATAGAAATATCCGGAACATTCCAGAATATTCTGACTCGGGATTCAACAGTTATCAGAAAATGGAGACGGTTTTTTGACCCGGACTCCGAATGTACTCTAATTACTGCCAAAACGACCGTATCGGGACGTAGATGACAACTAAGAGGTAGACATTAATATTTGAGCAATCACTTGACGATAATCTTATGAACTGTCACAAATCGTTCCGCGTATCAAACATGCGGCCCAATCATCACCGGGTGGTTTGCGGGAGGTGCAGAAATGAGGTATCTACAGAGCCCCCACTTTGACTGAGGCTTGGACAAGGCGAAAGTCAAAGTATAGCCATCAGGTCAATCGAAGATTACAACCTGACGACTATGGCGACGCGAGGCGGCTCAAAGGGTCTGAGCCAAGGACCTGTCGTCGGGAACATTTTAGAGTCTGTCGACTATCGGGGAGGGTCGCTTAAAGTCCATTACACTGCGTAAGGAAGCTCGCCAGCCATAAGAAGAGATCATACCTGAGACTTCTGGAGAACGACACCTTTGTCGAACCCCGCGGAGAAACAAGAAATATTGAAAGCAGCAGGACGTCGGTAGAAACTGCTGGGGAATCCGCTTGCGTCGGTCTCAAGCGAACTCTGGCAAAAAACTTGAGGTCGAATCTGCTTGCGTCGGTCTCAAGCGAACTCTTGTTGGGGAATGTGCTGACGATTAGGAACATCTTGATCGTCATGGGAGAAATCTTGAGTGAGCGATCTTTGCAAAATACTATGCAAAAATATCTTTGCTACTGGATAAAAGGATTTGAGCAATCTCGCAAAATATCTTTCTTCTATTTGGATAAAATGAATTGAGCAATACTGCAAAATACTGCTGCGCTGGATAAAATGAATTGAGCAATACTGCTGCGCTGGCTGATGAAATGCGGGTCGGAACGAAAGAAAATCGTCGAAATGGACCAAAAGAGTAAAATAGCATCGAGGAAGAGGCGCACCAAAAACGGGCCCACGAATAACGAACTTATAACGAATTTTTGAAAATCCGTGTGGAGGGAACCAAAGGAAGAGGCGCAGCAAGAGCTGCGACTCTTGGAAGAGGCGCAGCGCCTGCTGCGTCTTTTCCCCAAATTGGCTTTCCTGCGTAAAAACGCGAAATCAGAAGGGATTGTGTTCATTATTTCGAAACACAATTCACTCATTTCTCCCTCAAATCTTCACCATTTCCGCCAAGGTTTGATTCAAAAGCTTGCTTTAAATATGACTAATCGAGGTATGTGTCTTAATCTTGCATTAATCTTCTTCATTTGTTGAATTTTGAGCCGCGAAAATTAGGGTTTTCGACCCTTTTGATCGAAAATTTGGGGCTTTTCCCCCAAATGGTTTTGCCATGCCAAATTGATGTTAGAAATGGATAGTAGGTAATATTAGGAACATAACCATGTATTTGTTTCGAATTTTCATCAAGTTTCAAGCCTTTGAATGGAATTTGAGACGGTTTTACAGCTAAACCGTAAATTGCTTCGAAAATAGCCTTAGGATTGCCCATTTGCGATGAAATTTGATATTTGGAATCCTTGGATGATGGGTAAACTTCCTACCATCTCGGAATTTTGGTTTGTGACAACTTTTTCAGGACACCTTTCTAGGGCATAATCACCGTTATAGCGAAATGCTGCCGAATTTTCGACTTGAACCCGAACTAGGCTTTGAATTGGACTTGACTTGACCCAATTTATCACATGAGTGATTGGGTTGGTGGGAACGTGGCCAAGGATGGCACGGAAAGGGTGTTTCCAGGGCTTTGAAGGCTCGAAAACCCTTTAACAAAGGTTCGCCGTCATGTGACGCGGCCTGAATTTACTTTAACGCTGCAGGTGATGAGGCTTCTACTTCTGGGAGGACTCCCATGGAGATAGACACCACTACTGTTGAGGAGGCTTTAGAGCAGGCCTTCACCGCTGCGGTGATGGCTGCTGAGTTTCACGAGGAGGAGGCCGTCGAGGAGGAGGAGATCCCGAGACAAGCCAACGTCGGGCGAGGAGGTCGTCAGCTGAGAGGAGCTCCTGCGTGGGCTGAGACCTGGGAGAATAGACACCTCGTGTGGGCTGCAGAGGGTCACCTGTCCTACAGGACGGTGAAGAGCCTGGTAAATAAGAATTCACTACTCATTATTCATCCTCTTTCATTCTTTTTTTGTCCAAATCTCTTTCAAATTTCAGTCAAAACTAAAGATAGCTTTGTTTCAAATCATAATAGGAGGCCGGGAACATCAGGTCGTTCTCGGGTTATACGACAGCGATGGAGCACTACGAGCAAACTTGTCGGCGAGAGAGGGCCATGATCGAGCGTGGAGCGTTTGGTCCTCTAGTTCAGGTCTGGAGGGATATCGTGAAGAGTAAGTTGCGGGCTAACCTTAGCCTGGTCCGCGCTTTCTTGGATCGATTCTGGGATACGACTTCCACGTTTCACCTGCCTTTCGGTGAGGTGGGAGTTACTTTGGAGGATTACGGCATGATTTCTGGTCTGCCGTGCGGGACCGAGGAGATGGTGTGGCCGGAGACTGCTATGAGGGCGGATTCGGCCGAGGCGAGGAGATTGATCGGCTGGAACTTGTCGCCGAAGGTCGTTGCGATCTTGCGGGTTTGGTACCCAGTACTTACGTCCGAGACTACTTTGCGGGGAAGACCTCGGCGCTGGTGACGATTGATGGGAGGGAGACAACTCCTCCTCCTTGTACAGCTGAGCAGAGGGCTCGTCTGTGGCTTTGGTGGTTTCTGTCTTCGATTTACCTCGGAGACATGGGCGAGAGGCTATCGACAAAGCTTCTTCCCTTCCTTTCTGACTTGAGTTCCCTAGGGCGTTGGGACTGGGTCACTGCTGGTTTTGCGGTCCTCATCCGCTTTATAAGGGCCATGGTTCGTCCGGAGTTGATGGAGAAGGGGACTTCTCTTGGCGCTGTCGGACCTGGGCTACTGTTGGAGGTATGAACCTTCCTTTTTCATATTAATAGCAAATTCCTTTCCTCAAATGAAAGACTGTCGTTGATTATTCTGCTTTACAGGCGTGGGTGTACTCTTACTTCCCGAGTCTCGCGCCCAAGAGGACGGAGCCACTGGAGAGGGCCTATCTCGTGGTGAGGGATTGGGTCATGTGCCGGATGAAGAGCAAGCGTTCTTCTCACAACATCTGCCGGCGGGATGTGAACGCCCTTCACCGAGCAAATGTGAGTATCCCATTTGTATTCATTTATGCTTCTTATCCTTTGCTTTTACTTGATCATAGGAATGATCTTTGCCTTATCTTGTCGCAGTGGGTGCCCAGACCTTGGGCGGAGTACGCTGGAACGCCTCCTTTTGTCGCTGAGGTCCTTCGACCTAGGAGCCCGAGTAGGCTGCTGTTGAGGACGTCGATGGGTCCTGTGTGGTACTTGGGCGAGCGGTTGGCTCGTCAGTGCTCTCGGGATGCGTTGACGGTTCCCGTTGATCCTCCCAGGACGATGTTTAGGGAGCCTTCTGAGGCTGAGAGGGAGGCGGACTTGGCTGGTGCCGGTGGCGACGACCTTCTTCTCCCTGGCGAGGACTACTCGGCGTTCCTCTACGGGAGGTTGGCGTACTGGCCGGTAGTGGTGAGTATCTTTTACTTTTTCTTGATTTGACTTTACGATGAAAGATCATCGATTAACGAGAGCTATTCGTCTTTGCAAGAGGTTGAGGCGGCGGGCATCGAGCCCCCAGTGTATTCCGAGACCCTTGAGTACACTGACGCGACCGGGAGGACTACGATCTCCGAGTTGCGTGACTTTGACTTTGACGTTGGGATCTTGGCCTGACGACGGATGATTCGATTCGGAGGGTGAGCCTCTTGTTTATATAACTTTTGTGTAAGAACACATTTGATTGAACTTGTTCAATTTGCTAAGAATTTTTTTGAAAATGCAGGTTGCACCGTCCCGGTTCGTGGCACTATGGAGGGTGGCCAACCGGCTGCGAGCTACTGCCATCGAGGCACTCGTCGGTGGTCGAGGTCGTCAGGTATGGACTTTATTTGATTTCTTTTGATTTTTGATTTCCGATTTTGCTTGAATTGATTGACATGAGCCAATTTCCTGTTTACAGGGTGACCGCGAGCTGGAGCGAGAGTTGGCCCAGTCTCGGGAGGAGACGGCTCACTTGTTGAGGGAGCTTAAGGCTCGGGATGCCGAGAATGCCGTTCTTGCGGCAAGAGTTGCTGAGTTGGAGGGCGCCCAGCAGTAGTTTTGTGTAGTTTTGTAGACTTGTACATTTGGACTTCTGATTTGAACATTTTTGGACTTTGTTTGGGGCGCAAGCCCCCAGTTTGCTTGGACTTTTGGACTTTGTTCGGGGCGCAAGCCCCTAGTTTGCTTGTACATTTGTATATACGATGGCCTCGAGTGCCTTTCTTTCTTTGGTTGTGTTGCTTGTACCTGCAGGTTAGTTCTTAATCAGGTTTGGTAGACAACGGTTTACGCCGTCATGCTGCCGAAATTTACATGGAAATCACACAAAACATACATTTTATACACATATGGCCTTAAATTAGCGCAAAATGAGACTCAGAAGAGCGCAAAAAGGCAAAAATTTGCCGGAAATGACCGGACGGTAGGGAGGGTTACCCCCTAAAAAAAGAAAAAAAAGAGAAATCTATAAGTGTAGAAATGAAATGTTGAAATTCGTTAAGAGTGAAAACAAAAGAAAATTATTTCCTAAAAATAAAATGAAATGTATTTCCTCAAAAAAAAAATAAAAAAAAAATGAAATTTATTTCCTAAGAATAAAAAAAATGAATTAAGTGTGATGGAAATGGCGAAGGTGTCGACATCGCCTCGAAATGCGTGCCCGCGAAAATAGGAAACTTGAAACATGGTAAACTGCTCGTATTTACCAAAATAAAATCCCGTAGGAATAGGAAAGTATTCGTTATAGAATTAGGAAAGATCCAACGCGGAAATCTCAGAAAGTGAGCCTGGGGAAGAGGTGCAGCATGAGCTGCGTCCCTTTGAAGAGGCGCAGCAGGTGCTGCGCCTGTTCCCAAGCTGGTCCATTCTGGCGGATTTTTGGAAACAGCAATTAGTATAAATAGAAGCGTCGACGGGGCGTTAATTCATATAATTCTTCCGTCTCTTCCTCGTCTATTCACATAAAACTCCCAAAATAAATCTTCAAGAGAGAATTGTCATCATGAATACTTTGGAGATCCGCTTGAAGGAATGGACCAATGAATTTTCAAATACGGAGAAGCATGACATGGGTGCTTATAACCTTGGGTCTTTATTGAGTTTGAAA
This sequence comes from Silene latifolia, assembly GCF_048544455.1. Lineage (NCBI taxonomy): Eukaryota > Viridiplantae > Streptophyta > Magnoliopsida > Caryophyllales > Caryophyllaceae > Silene > Silene latifolia. The sequence continues at coordinate 66,804,936 of NC_133533.1, read as the reverse complement.
CTCATTAAGGTAGTAAAACCGTTCTTGGATGCCTGCCTTGACTATTGGGACCCGAATTATCATGTTTTCGCGTTCCCGGGAGGTGATATTTGCCCATTTCCCGAAGAAATTGCTGCTATTGGTGGGTGGGACCCCGAACATTTACCTGCCATTCCTTCCACTTCAAGGGTATAAGAGCAAATTCAGAGACTTGCTTGGACTGACCAGACTTGAGGTGGATCGCTTAGTTACCCCGAAAGGCGTGAGAATGCTGGACTTTGTAGACCGATTCATTAACAGGGCCGACCCTACTGTCTCTCATGTTGCAAGGAGGAGAGCATTTGGTTTTTGTTTGCTGCACGTGTACGTCTTCCAAGGACACGTTGATGAAGACTTGCGAGGTGATCCCCGTCTTTTGGGTCTTATTGAGCAAATGGAGCTGCGCAGGAGCCCAGCTTGCTTATGCTTAGGGGAGATTATCTTGGGTTTGGATAATAGGAAATCCAACCGCGATCTGCCGTTTTTGGGAAGCCCCGTCATTTTGCAGGTAAAAGACATCTTTTTTTTCTTTTCTTCCTTTTCTTTTCGTTTTTTTTTTTTTTTTTTTTTTTTTTTTTTTTTTTTTTTTTTTTTTTCGATGTCTAATACCTGCTCTTGGTAGGTTTGGCTTATGGAACGGCTCCGATTGATCGAGCCCCCAGTTCATGCACTTTCCTATCATTCCCGTATGATTGCGATGAGGACGCGGTTGTACATGGTGGACTTCACCCGGGTCTGTGACTATTGGAAGAACAAGCTGAAGAATGATGATGGTCCGTTGATTAGGTGGGTCGTACCATGGTGGCACCTCAAGTCTGTCACTGGAGTGTCTTCTTTGGATCCTACTAGGTCCGTGCGCATTCCGGGATTGGAGTTCATGGTGTGCATCTTTCCGGAAAGATTGATGAGGCAAGTTGGGTTGAAGCAGATGATCCCTAGGCTTGATACCGTTCCGCAGACTGCTATGGCGCTTACTACAGAGAGCCGAAGAGAGTGGGCTATCAAATGGGCCCAAAGGAACATGTGGTTTTTGAGCTTCTCCACCAATGCCTTGTGGGTTTCGGATTCTTATCTGAGATGGAGAAAGGCTGCAACTCCGGAAGAGCGCGAAAGACTGAGGAAACGCGAGCCTGTTGACTACAAGGTGCGCGAGGGAGAAAAAGAGAAGGAGAAGCATCTGACAGAGGGAGAAGAAGAGGCCGGATTTCAGGTCATTCATCCTTCAAAGAAATCAAAGACTACTCCTGTCGCAGAGATGGTGGTTGGCAAGAATGGAAGAGTCAGGCCTCGAGAAAGACCGTTGGTGATTAGGTCTGAAGTGGTGCAAGAGCGCCCGGCTCGAGGCCGTGACAAGAAGTATGACAAGAATGACAAGGGCAAGGGGAAGATGGAGGAATAGCCCGAGTCCTTATTTATTATTTTATTATTATTATTATTATTATTATTATTATTATTATTGTAATAAAAAGGAGGGATTTTTAGAATCCTAGCCTATTCTATTTTTATTATGTAACGTACTATTATTACTAGAAAGTGAATAAAAAAGGCTAAATGGTTATGAAACCGTTGAGATTTTCCACTTATTATTCTTGTCGAATTTCAAATGCAATGCAAATGTCTTTCTATTTACATTTTTAGATATAATGGGTTGAATCCCGCGAAGGATTGCCTACGTATTCACTTAAAAAAGCGAAATCAAACCCTTGCGCGTAGTTCGAGTAAATGTAAAAGAACAATTGTTCGAAGCAAGAGCTTGTGATGAACATAGAAAATAAGCACGAGCTTTTGCTTACTCTGGAGGTGCGAATTTAGTTTATTTGATGATATGAGGATGACAATCTTGTCAAAATGCAAGAGCACAGTGACACTTAGCTTATTTCAGCTTGGCCAGGGGCCGTTTATTTAGTGCCACAAGAGCGACACATGGGTTTACGCGAGGCGCGTTTTTGTCCTATTCTAGGCATAGTACCGTTTCAATTGGTCAAGGTTTGTGGGGTTTGAAAACTCATTCCCATCTAGGTCTGTGATTCTAACCGCACCCCCTGGGAGTATGGATTTGACTAGAAATGGTCCGGCCCAATTAGGTTTGAATTTTCCCCTTGGGTCGACAGGTAAAAGAGCTCTAACCGATTTGAGTACTAAGTCTCCTTCTTTGATGTTTCTTGGTCTAACCTTTTTGTTGAAAGCCCGTTTGATACGTGCTTGATATGTTTGGACATTGTGTAAGGCGCGTAGCCTACGTTCATCCAGGAGGATTAGTTCTTCATATCTATCCCTCTTCCAATTGGCTTCCGGGATTTGACTTTTGAGTAGAATACGCAAGGATGGTATTTCTAGCTCGACTGGTTGTACGGCTTCCATGCCGTAGGTCAAATAGAAAGGAGTAGCCCCAGTGGGCGTTCTAACAGATGTACGGTACCCCCATAAGGCGAAAGGTATCTTGCTTGGCCAATCTCTGTAGTTGTCGATCATTTTCTTGAGAATCGTGACAACATTCTTATTTGCCGCTTCTACCGCGCCGTTAATCTGTGGTCTATAGGGCGAAGAGTGGTGATGCTTAATCTTATATTTGGCTAGCAATTGCTCGGTTTCGGCTTGGAAGTGTGACCCATTATCGCTAATGATCTCATGTGGGCAACCATATCGACAGATGATGTTGTTTTGTATGAACTTTGCCACATTTTTAGCTGTAAGACCAGTGTAAGAAGCTGCTTCTACCCATTTGGTGAAGTAGTCAATTGCTACTAGAATAAAACAGTGACCTCCTGTTCCGGCTGGGGTTATCTTTCCGATTATGTCAAATCCCCATGCGGAAAATGGCCAAGGAGATGTCATCGTGTAGAGCAACGAAGGAGGGACATGTTGTACATTCCCGAAGATTTGACAATTGTGGCAATGTCTCACGTATTTGATGCAATCAGATTCCATTGTGGTCCAATAATATCCCAAACGCGTGATTTTCTTTGCCATCATGGGCCCACTCATGTGGGGACCGCATTCTCCATCATGGACTTCTTCCATCACCTTTCGTGCCTGTGAATGATCGAGGCAACGTAGGACTACACCAAGAGGTGTTCTTTTGTATAATTCCCCTTGCATCAGAAGGTATTGAGAAGCTAATAGGCGTATAGCGCGTTGTCCCCTCTTGTCCATATCTGGTGGATAGGTACCATGGAGCTTGAAATTCAGGATTGCTTGGAACCAGGGTTCCTGTGTGATTTCCTCTTCGTTGGTGATTTGATGGACGTAAGCCGGCTCTGACCGTCGTTCGATACACAAAGGCATTTCTATCATGTGATCTGGCATATTTATCAAAGATGCAAGTTTCGCAAGAGCGTCTGCAAATTGATTTTCCTCCCGAGGTAGGTGTAGGTATGTTACGTGATCAAAGAATTGAGCGACTTGGTCTATCCTAACCTGATAGGGTGCGAGGCTTTCACTTCGGATTTTCCAAGATCCTGTGACTTGGTTGATGATCAGTGATGAATCCCCATGTACTCGGAGGTTTTTGATGCCTAAGCTTACTACCGCTTGTAGTCCAATAAGACAAGCTTCATACTCTGCAGCATTGTTTGTCACCTCGAAGTCGAGTTTGACAGCAATCGGTGTATGCTCACCTTCAGGAGAAATGAGCAACACTCGTATTCCGAATCCTCTTAAGTTTGATGCTCCATCAAAGTACAGATCCCAGGAGTCTACATCTGTTTGAAGTATATCCTCGTCGGGAAATGACCAAGTATCTATGGTTTGTGCGTCGTTGATAGGATTTTCTGCGAAGAATTCGGCGACAATGACCCTTTATGACTTTCACGCACATATTTAAGGTCGAATTCGAGAGCATCGAGTCCATCTTGCCAGGCGTCCGTTGAGGACGGGTTTCTCGAAGAGATATTTGACTGGATCCATTTTGGAATATATCTTGACGGAGTAGCTAAGCATGTAGTGACGTAGCTTCTTCGTTGCCCACACAAGAGCGAGTCATGTCTTTTCGAGTTGTGAGTATTTGCACTCATATTCCAAGAACTTCTTACTTAGATAGTAAATAGCTTTTTCTTCACTTCCTACAGTTTGAGCCAGCATGGCACCCATGGCGGTCTCAGTTACCGTGAGATATAAACCAAGAGGTTGATCTCGTTGCGGTGGCATGAGCACTGGTGGTTTAGCCAATATTTCTTTGATTCGGTCAAACGCCTTCTGACAATCATCATCCCACATGGTGTGGTCGGTTTTCTTGAGTTTCTTGAAGATAGGCTCACAGATCATTGTAAGTTTCGATATGAATCGACTTATGTATTGTACTTTTCCCAGGAATCCTCTGACTTCTTTTTCTGTTTGAGGTTGTGGCATTTCAATCAGAGCTTTGATTTTTGAAGGATCTACTTCTATACCTCTTTGACTAACGACGTATCCCAGGAGTTTGCCAGATGTTACCCCGAATGTGCATTTCTGAGGATTGAGCCTCATGTTGTACTTTCGTAGCCTTGCGAAGAACGTGCGAAGGTTCGCAATATGTCCCTCTCTTTCTTTGGATTTGACGATCATGTCATCCACATATACCTCAACTTCTTTGTGCATCATGTCGTGTAGGAGTGTAGTTGCGGTGCGTTGGTATGTAGCTCCGGCGTTGATCAATCCGAACGACATTACTGTATAGCAATATGTTCCCCATTGGGTGACGAATGTGGTCTTGTGCATATCTTCCATGGCCATCTTGATTTGGTTCTAACCCGCATATCCGTCCATGAAGGATAGTAATGCGTGGTCCGCAGTATTGTCTACTAGTATATCGATGTGAGGTAGAGGGAAGTCATCTTTTGGACTCGCTTTGTTCAAGTCCCTAAAGTCAACACAAACACGGATTCTCAAATCCTTTTTGGGTACAGGCACTATGTTAGCTACCCAGTCAGAATACTCGGAAACTTTGATGAACCCGACTTTGAATTGCTTGTCAACTTCTTCCTTAATCTTTAGAGCCCATTCTGTTCTCATTCGTCGATGCTTCTGTTTCACAGGTTTGAAACCTGGCTTAATCGGAATCCTATGTTCGGCAATATCCCTGTCGATCCCTGGCATGTCTTTGTAGGACCAAGCGAAAACGTCTTTGAATTCATTTAGGAGGTCTATGAAATCGGCCCTTTCGGTTGAGCTCAAGGTAGTCCCTATCCTAAGTTCTTTGGGTTCTAGTTCGGTTCCTACATTGATGGGTTCGGTGTCCTCTATTACAGGTCCCTCTTCCCCTTCCTGTAGTATTTCTTTGGCTACGTAGGGAGGTATTTCGGTCAAGTCTGGGTCTTGGTCATCCTCAGTATCATCGTAAACAGAATTGCACTCAAGATAACACAAAGAGTAAGCAGAACCTGATTTATTCATATTAAGATTTGAGTAAAGTTGAAACAAAGAAGCCAACCGATCCATGGTCGGTGGCGGCAAAGGGACGAATAATGGGGCATTTCCCGAACTATCGTGACTACTCGAGGCTAAGCTAGGAGAAACGAAGGGAGTGGGGATGACAACAGGAGTAGATTCTCTAATGACTTCTCTAGACTCCGACTCTGACTCTGACTCCGACTCGAACTCGTCGTCTTCTGGTTCTCCTTTGAACATCTCTCCTTCTCCAGTGGTGAGCTTGAAGAGTCTTCCTTGGTTGTTGGTCCATTTGATAGATTTTCTCCACCCTTTTTTCTGCTTTGTGTCGATTTCTGTGATCAACGCGGTGGGGTTGAATCGATCGTCCTGAAGTATCATAGTAATGATCTCATCCTGCGCGGCCCTAATGAATCGATCTTCTCAAAACAATAGGCTAACAACTTGTTCGTCTAAGCAAGGTGCTTGACGGGTTTTGACGGTAGGAACCGTTTCTGGAGGAATGAAGTAGCAATCGTGAAAGATCTCGATTCCAGCTAGCTTCCTCTCAAGATAATGCCAAGGTTCGGGAAATCCGTGAAAGAGTTCCGAACTTCTTTCTTGAACAAAGTACCCATTTAAAGTGGGGAGATATGGCCTCATTTGGACTCCTACGTGCTTGCGGTTTTGGACTTGGGCAAGCATTTCGAGAACTTCCTCTTTTGTGGGTTTGTACCCTAAACCAAGTGGTATTCTTGTTGAGTTGCCTTCCTTGTATGGTGCGAAGGTATTCTTCCGAATTGGGTTCAAAGGCATTCCAGGGATGTATCCCTGAGATTTGAGTATGTGGTTGACCACCAAGTTGGAGTAGGGATTATAGTATAAGGGTGCCAACTCGCTTTCTATGACATTTACACTTTGGAAGCCCCCAAGTTCGTATATGGGATCCGCAAGGACTTGATTGTTTGATTGCTTCTCGATTATTGCCTTGATGGGTGACGAAGTGATCGTCACTACTTTGCCATTTAGTGGGATCTTGATCTTTTGATGAAGGGTGGATGTTACCGCTTTGGAAGCATGAATCCAAGGCCTTCCTAGAAGTATGTTGAATGAAGCTTCGATGTCCACTATTTGGAAGTTAACCTTCCGTTCGATTGGTCCTGTGGCTATGGTTAGGTTAGCAAGTCCTACCACTTTTCGTCGCGTACCGTCATATGCACGAACACCTTGATTTGTAGGAGTCCAATCCGACTCTTTCATGCCTAGCTTGTATGCCGTTTTGAGGGGTATGACGTTGACCGCGGAGCCATCATCTACCAAGGTCATTGGCACATTCTTCTTTAGACAAATGACAGTGATGTATAGAGCGAGGTTGTGACTAGCACCAAAAGGTGGCAAGTCTTCATCCGAGAAAGTAATAGGATTACTTAGCTTAGGTGATTTTTGGAAGACCAAGTTGACTACATCTTCAGGAGTGGAGTTATGTGCTACATTTAGCTTGGCCAAAGCTTGCAGTAAAGCTTGGCGATGTGGAAATGAGCTTGCCACTAGTTGCCAGACTGAAAGATCAGCCTTGGTCTTCTGTAATTGCTTGAGCAAATGATCAGTGGGGTCATCTTCGTTGTCATTTGGTGTGATGACGTTGGTTGGACCGTTTTGAGTAGTGCTTTGATATGGGCGACCCGAACGAGTTAGGTGATCCACATCTTGGTCTTGGCCATTTTGGACTATTTCCTTGACTAAAGAGTTTTCAATGAGATACTCGTCCTCATCGTCATCGGCCCAAACCCCATTAACTGCAGCTAGTTCCTTCATTCTCATGATATCACTTTCTAGTCGTATGATTTGATCGACTAGTTAATCAACCACGGTGACTACTTCTTGCATAGTAGCATTTTGAGAGAAGATCAATGGTACGCGTTCTTTAGGTATTGCATTGGGATTGCGCAAGGCTGTTACCATGTTTTCTAGTTCCCATACTTGTCTATCTACATTCCTTGCCCATGTGATGAAGTCGGAAATGGTAGGGGAGATAGTAGAGTAGAGCTTTTCTTTCTCAATTGCATGGATTTCATTTTCGGTGGGTGAAATAAGGTGTGAGCAATCTAAGGTAGATTCGTCACTTGTAATCACTAGAACTCCAAGAGGATTCTGAGTGTTGTTGGGCTTACCTCCTGGTGGAATTGGAAGTCGACCATCTTCAATCATATCTTGAAGCACGTGTTTCAACTTGTAGCATTTTTCTGTGTCGTGCCCTTTGCCCCTATGGTATTCACAGTATGAACTTTCATCCCAAAACTTGGACTTCTTTTCGGGTTCGGGAGTAGGTCCAATGGGTTGGAGTTTTCCTTGCTTCATTAACCTTTTTAGAGCGTTGGAGTACGTATCCCCAAGGTTCGTGAATTTCCTTGGTGGAGTAGTTTTCTTAGATGGCTCGAGAAGGTTAACTTCGTCGGTCTTGCTAGTAGAGCCGTATGAACGACTTGTGGACCCTTGATATCCTCGACCTACCGTTTTGGACAAGAGTCATTTACGGATGTCATCTTCAATTCGTGTCCCTAATACGGTCAAGTCCTTGAAAGTTTTGATGTTTTGATATCTCAAATGATTGGCATAGATGGGTTTGAGATTATCCACAAACTTTTCCACAAGAGTAGCCTCATCCGGGCGTTCAACTAGTTGAGTACTAGTCTTCCTCCACCTACTTAGGAAGTCGGTGAATCCTTCTTTGTCGTTTTGGGTAAGGACCTCTAGAGTACGCATGTTGACTTGGATCTCGGCATTATCCGCATATTGTTTAGAGAACTCGATTGCGGCGTCTTCCCAAGTAGCGACTTTCTTGTGATCTAAAGTGTAGAACCATTGCTTCGGGATGGTATCAAGAGATGAAGGAAAGATCCTTAAGAACATCTCGGGTTTGATGCCTTTGATAGACATGTAATCCTTGAAGGCATGGATGTGGTTCAAAGGGTTCTCGTGTCCTTTGAACTTAGGGATATCCGTCATGTTGAAGTTAGTGGGCAATTTGGAGTTGACGGCTTCATATTTGCGATTGTTTTCCCTGTAAATGTCATCCCCCTTAAGGTACATCAATTGCTCCTCTAGGTATTGGAGTCTTTTCTCAGCTGCGGTTGTCCCTATGATAGGATTATCATCTTTAGACTCGTCATCGGAGTAGCGTAGTACTTCACTTCTAAGGGGAGGCAACCTTCCCTCTACATCAAAGATACGGCCTTCGATGAGTTCAAGGCGGTCATAGGTTTGGTTTTGGGTAACTTGCATTTGGGCTAGCGCGGCTAGGATTCGATCATTACTATCTTGAATTTGTTGGAGATTCGTTTCATCACTTGATCCGGGCATCTTGGAAACTGGATAAGAGATCGGCGACGAATCAAAACACGATCGACCATTCTATCACACTTGCTAAAAGAGGAAAAGTTTTGACTCGTGAAGTGGGTGTGTGCCACTTGTGTTGAGTGAGTTTTGAAGAAAGACAAGGTCTTTGAAAATGTGCGTCCTAGTCAACTGTAGTGTAGTTTTAGGAGTGGACTCGAAGTGAGGTTTTGAAATGGGCTCGTGACCCGAATTTTGACACGACAAACGGGCAGAGTTTTGACCGGATTTTGCGCTAATTGAAGGCCTCTTTTTTTTTCGAAATTTTGTTTTGAAATTGGGTTTTGATTTTTGAAAATTCGTCATGATTTGTTTAGAAATGGTGATCACGTAAGGTTTACACATTTATACAAGCATTATAACGGGATGCTGAGTGCATTTAGAAGGGTTTTGGTTTAAAGGGTAGGTTGCCATACCGAACCATCAAACCCGAAGTCTGTGGAGAGGCTCGTACCAAACAAGAGTAAGGCCGATTCCTAGTCCATTTCCTCAAGTAGTGAAGGCCCTTGATACAAACAAGAGTAAGCATCATGGTATGGATGACGTCAATCGCTATCCATCCTTAGGCCCAAATAAGAATTAGGACCGTTTAGACGGGACGATTGGTCGAATGGGTTGGGTTGGACCTAGGAAGGCCGAATTAAACGGTCTAGGAAGACCGAGTTATGAAAACCGACAATTGTCTTGTACAAATTTATTCCCTAACCTTGTTCGAGTTTCACCCTTAGCTACACGTAAGTGTATTTATCCCCAGCGGAGTCGCCAAACTGTGGACAGCGGGCCGCCCACGGGGGCGCTTGGTGAAGGTCGAAAAACAAGCGTTTGCATTTTGTATGGAGTCGCCACCAATTTTTATGGGAAATTGGAACCGTTCGAATACCGCGTGTCATGTCAAGACACAAAGTAGTGACATGAACACTAAGCAATCGTTACCCTTAGCATTCTATGTCTAGAATGACTCTCGTGGATGCCAATGAACACGGGTGCTCACGGAGATCTGGAGTAAGGGGTGAGGGTACGTATTAGGAAACTCTTTTGATCGAACACCTAATCCCGCCCGCCTCGATAGCGGCCTCTACTAATGATTAGGGAAGTTATTCGTACTCGATATATCGTCGATTGTAATGCATGCAATGCAACATCCAAGTTTTAATCCTAGAATGTCAAGATTAGACTAAGTCGGTTGACAACTAATTAGCATACAATTGGGTCGAAGTAGGATTTAATGCTCAATTACATGTGAAAGCATACAAGCAATGAAAGAAATACAATAATTATAAATTACAAGAATGAAAATTACATTAATTACATTGGAATAAGCGATTTATGTCGAAAATACCTTTAAAACGGATAATTGAGAAAAAGAAATAAAAAGAATAAAATGAAATAAACGAACGAAACAGAAAGTGATAATACGGATAGTAGTTAGTTAATATGTAAACTAATTAATTACGTCAAGGCAGAAAAGGAGTTCAGGGACAGAAATCATCCTGGAACAGGCGCAGCAGGACTGCGCCCTCTGGAAGAGGCGCAGCAGTTGCTGCGTCTGTTCCAAGGGTGAGTTCTGGCTGTGAAGCCGGAACTGCAAATCGTTAATGTCGATTGGTGAATTTAATGATTTATTGGTAATATTTACTCGGATGGAAGTGATTAATAGGTTAATTACATGTGAATGATGGTCATAAAAGCGATAAACATGAATGAGACGGAATTAAACGGGTTAATTACATGAGATTATGATGAAAATATTAATGAGTCCTCTATTGAAATAAATCAATTAGGCTAAATACGACGGACATACAACGAATATGCAACGAACATGCGAATAAACAGACGAAACTATATCAATGGCGAATTCCAGAAACTCAATATGAACAAATTGAATCTCTAAAATCCGGGTTTGAATTTAATGACGAAAACCCGTAAATATGGATTATTTAGGATTTAAGTCGGATTTAATTAATTAAACATATTAATGAATGATGAATTATAATATAATATACATTTGAATTATCAGTGATGTTTATCAAAGAATGGACGAAAACAGATAAGAACAAATAAAACAAGGCGAATTACGGAGGACGAGGAAGAAGAAAAGAAGCAGGAACTGCGGCAGCCTCACGAAGAGGCGCAGCAGGAACTGCGCTCCTTCGAAGAGGCGCAGCAGTTGCTGCGTCTTTTCTCGACGTCTGTCTACTGGAAATCCGCAAAAACAGATTTTAACAAAGGGTTTTAGAAATCGATTTTAACGGTATTTTCGACGTAAACCTTACAATTGATGATGATAAATAAATAAATACAATAAACAAAAGGAGAGATTACACCCTCAGACTTACATGTTGACGGAACGAGAAGGACTAAGATATCGATTAGTGAATGCTCGACGCGAATGCAAAAGAGTGCCCTCGTAAGAGGAAAACGATTGATTAATTTAAGTTGATTGAGTGTAGTTGGTCAAATTGGTCGGTCATGCAACGGAGAGGCTGGTACCCGGAAAGATCCGAGCTTACGTGGTCGAATGTTCAAGCACGTAGGCGCTAAATAGTAAGAACTAAGTCTAGAATGCAAAGGGAGAAGAGAAGGGCGGACACTCGCGTGAGAAATATGAGGAGCGAAGGCTCCTATTTATACTAATCACACGACGGAATTAGGGTTTCGGAGACTCTTTGGAAGTGAATCTCGAAAAGATATAAAAAAGATACGTAAAACATGCAAAGAAGGGCACTGGGAAGAGCGCGGCGCAGCCCACTGCGTCTCTTGGAAGAGGCGCAAAGACTGCTTGCGTCTATTCCCGGAGGTTTCCTCTGTTTTGAAGAAAGATTTCCGCGTTTGAGTTATGGTAGGACGGAAATAATTCGATTATCTTAATATTTAATATGAATATTACGGGAGATCTTATTTGCCAAAAGATAAAACTTGTGAAATATGGAATAGAAATATCCGGAACATTCCAGAATATTCTGACTCGGGATTCAACATTATCGAAAAATGGAGACGGTTTTTGACCCGACTCCGAATGTACTCTAATTACTGCCAAAACGACCGTATCGGGACGTAGATGACAACTAAGAGGTCGACATTAATATTTGAGCAATCACTTGACGATAATCTTATGAACTATCACAAATCGTTCCGCGTATCAAACATGCGGCCCAATCATCACCGGGTGGTTTGCGGGAGGTGCAGAAATGAGGTATCTACAAAACTCGTCGATAATGGGACTATTCCCGCATTCGATTTTTCTACATTTGGCACGTGTGAATCATGTCTTATCGGCAAGATGACTCGAATTTCCTTCAAAGGTGTTGGAATGCGTGCTAGTGACCTATTAAGACTTATACATACTGATCTTTGTGGACCTATGTCAATTACTGCTAGAGATGGCGATAGATATTTTATCACTTTCACGGACGATTTGAGTAGATACGGATATGTCTACTTGATGAAGCATAAAAGTGAGTCCTTTGAGAAATTCAAGGAATACCAGAACAAGGTTGAGAACCAACTGGGTAGAAAGGTTAAAGCACTCCATTCAGATCAGGGTGGAGAATATCTTTCAAATGAGTTTGATCAACACCTTAAAGACTGTGAAATCGTTTAACAGTTAACTCCACCTGGAACACCTCAATTAAATGGTGTGTCCGAACGGAGAAATCGAACCTTACTTGATATGGTTCGATCCATGATGAGTCACACGGTAGTACCTGATTCTTTATGGGGTTTTGCTCTTTTGTCAGCTGCTCTTATACTTAACCGAAGTCCGACTAAAGCTGTCGACAAGACTCCATATGAAATTTAGAAAGGAAAGGTCCCTAACTTGTCCTTTATTCGGGTTTGGGGCTGCGAGGCTTATGTCAAATGGAGACACGAGGATAAGCTCGGCCCACGATCGGTCAAGACATACTTTGTTGGTTATCCAAAAGGAACTTCTGGTCATTACTTCTATTCGCCTACCGAACATCGAGTTTTTGTTGCGGCTAGTGCGACGTTCTTAGAGAAAGAATTTCTTGAAAACAAGACAAGTAATAGAACCTTCGAGCTGTCGGAGATTCAAGAACCAACAACCGAGGAACAGATGGAGGAAGTTGTTCCTCCAACTGATGATACGGTTAATATTCCTGAGGAACCTAGGAGGTCGGGTAGAGTCTCTAATCCTCTAGGCAGATACATTGGTATGGTCGAGGAGAGTGACGTTTTGCTCCGAGAGAGTAATGAACCCGCTACCTATAAAGGTGCCATGACCTGTTCCGACTCAAAGCTATAGCTTGAAGCCATGCAATCCGAGATGGACTCCATGTATGAGAATGACGTATGGGATCTAGTTGATTTACCTAATAACGTAAAACCTCTACAGTGCAAATGGCTTTACAAAATAAAGCGTTCTGTAGATGGGCAACTAGATACCTATAAAGCACGACTAGTGGCAAAAGGTTTCACTCAAGTGCACGGTTTGCATTAAAATGAAATTTTTGCACCCGTAGTTATGCTGCGTTCCATTCGGATTATCTTAGCGATTGCCGCTTTTCATGACTATGAAATTTGGCAAATGGATGTGAAAACCGCCTTCTTAAATGGTTATTTGGAGGAAGAGTTGTACATGGTACAACCCGAAGGTTTCATAGATCCTGAAAATCCTAAGAAAGTGTGCAAGCTTAAGCGTTCCATTTATGGACTTAAGCAAGCTTCTCGGAGTTGGAATCATCGTTTCGACCAGGTGATAAAAGAGTATGGTTTCACTCGATCGGTCGAGGAACCATGCTTATATATCAAGTCGAGTGGGAGCAAGATTGTTTTCTTGATATTGTATGTCGATGACATACTCTTGATTGGGAATGACATTCCTATCTTATCTTCGGTTAAAGGATGGTTGAAGAACCATTTCCTGATGAAAGATCTGGGTGAGGCACAACGCATATTGGGAATCCGTATCTACCGAGATAGATCACGACGGACGTTATCACTGAGTCAGGAGTCTTATTTGGATAAGATTCTTGAAAGGTTCAGCATGACCAACTCCATAAAGGGGAACCTTCCAATGACGTCTGGGATGCAGTTGAGCAAGTCTCAGTCACCCACGACGCCTGAAGGGATTGAGCGCATGAGTCGTGTTCCTTATGCGTCTACAATAGGATCAATCATGTATGCCATGATATGCAAACGTCCAGACGTGGCATATGCATTGAGTATGACGAGTCGGTACCAAAAGAATCCAGGTGAAACACACTGGATAGCTGTTAAAAACATCCTTAAGTACCTACGGAGGACTAAGGATAGGGTATTGACTTATGGAGGAGATACTAATCTATGCGCAATCGGTTACGCAGATGCTAGCTTCTAAACGGATCGGGATGATTCAAAATCTCAGTCCGGGTTCGTCTTCACTCTTAATGGTGCTTCGGCCAGCTGGAAGAGTTCCAAACAGGATGTTGTAGCAGATTCTACCACTGAATCCGATTACTACGCCGCTTCGGAAGCAGCAAAGGAAGCTATATGGATGCGTCAATTCTTACAAGGACTTACGGTAGTTCCTAGCTCGAATGACCCGATCACCATCTATTGTGACAATAGAGGTGCCATCTTCCAGGCTAAGGAGCCTAAGTCTAGCAACAAATCTAGACATGTACATCGGAAAGCTCACCTGATCCGTGATTACGTGGAGCAAGAAGAGATAGTGATTGACAAGATAGCTTCGGATGACAACATCGCGGATCCTCTCACTAAACCGTTGAATTATGATAAGCATGAAGGGCACGTTATTTCCATGGGAATTAAACGTGTTCCTAAGTTGTAGTAGTTGATTATGGATTCGATACATTATCTTTTTCATATACTATCTATAACTTCATCGTTTTAATATAATATTTTGTTTTTCATGTGGATTGTACTGACAACTTTGAATGCCACAAAGTGAACTGAATTACATTATATTTGTTTTGGTCCGTAATCGCCCACATGAGCTGACAACTCTAGCTATTATATTGTGTAGTCGATTGATGGTGGGTTCAACGAGCCATAAGTCAAACGGTTTGCTGATCGATCACAGATACGAGTTATAACGATACCTCGTAGGACATTTTTTGTGACAACGTAATGGAGTCCTAAATGTTTAAAAACATTCGGTGCCAGGTCGTGGATTGGACGTCCATTGTGTTCCTAGAGTCGATTCTTTTGACTATCGACTGTCTCTTGAGATTAAGGCAGTTTTTGGGTGACTTTGGTTTCTTTCTCATGGTCTGCCGTAACAAGAGACTAAGTAGATTTTTTCTGGGTCATTTCATACTGTGCTTATATCGAATGTTGAAGAAAATATCCAACCTTTATCAGGTTTAGTTATTTCTCAGGGCCACTCGAGGAGTTGTTACTGAAATGCATGGCCATGCTCGAATGATGATTCGTTTATCAGTTAAGTTACTCTCTAGTCGAGGAAACCACTCGTGGTATTGATCACTTGTAAAATACGACCTTTGTGAATACGGATTTTGCAAATTGTTTTACATTGAGTGGGAGAAATTTTAGGATATGAGAATCGGTTATCGTACATACACTTGTGAGGACAAGTGGGAGTTTGTTGGAGCTTGTGTCCTCCACAAATTAGTGTGATAACAATTATAAATCTCTTATAGGTTCACAAGGGTATAGTTCGTATTTTATCAGTTGATTAACGATTACATAATAACGGTTGGCTTGCTAGAAAGTTTGACGTTATTATCATACTGATGGCGGTGATCAACTGCTCCCTAAAAGTCACACCTAAAGGATGTGTTTGAGAGATGTGATTATGGAAATGTAATCACATTGATGCCTTATATGACTAAAAAGTTAGTCCATGTATTTGACTAAACAGTTAGTCAATGTGTTGATGAGACGATTATTTAATCTAATTAAATAATATTAGCTGAGACGAATTAACTGTCAATTCGTAAATTGAATATAAAGTGTTATATTTAATTAATGTATTTAATGTTAGCTTAAATGAATTAAGATTTTAATTCGTAATTAAATGTAATCGGTTATATTTAATTAGCTAATTATAAATATGTGATATTTATAGTTAAAGTATATATTATACGATATAGTCATAATAAATTATTACAGACCGGTATCAATAAGTCGACTGCAAGCTGTTGTGTGTAGACTAATTAATACGGAATAAATTAAATGACAATTTATAATTTATACACTTTGTATACATTTTGTAAACTACCAAAAATAAGAAGATTTAATCACCTTATTTTGGTAGGAAGAAAAACCGAAAATAAGGAGATAATCCTCATTATTTCGGTTGTATGGGCCGAAAATTTGGAAAGAAAAAAATCTACCCTATTTCACCTAATACACGGTTTTATAAGGTGAAGGGGAGATCATTTTTTCTAACCTAATTTTAACCTAGCACACTCTCATCAAAAACAAAACACAAAACCCTAAATTAATTAGGAGAATTTGGGGATCTATTCTAGCAAGAACAAAGGCATATCTCATATCATCTTGGGTGCAACTGATAGGAGAATATCATTGCGATATTGTTCTTAGGCCATATTTGCTAGGACCGAAGGTTATTTCTTAATCTCTCTTTTTGTTTATGCTATTTCATTTATGACTCGTATTCATAAACATAATTTCGTTATAATCCGTAATTTCTTAAAGGAAGTATACCGATATTTCCTACAAGTTAAGGGTCAAAAGGCAAATTTGGCTAATGTGGAGTCAAATGGGTAAAAATGAAAGAAAGGGAATGTAAGCACCTCCCTGCATGTGACACCAACCATTAACCCGAATGTATGCAGGCAAAAAGCAATTGAATTTCATATACGTGCAAATTGATGAACATGTTATGCAAGGAGTAACTACTCACAATCCTACATGAACTGGTCATAAATGAGACCAGTTTATACGGCTCTAAAACTTAGAATATATGAGTAGGTTGCCAAAATTTCAAGTCAAGTTTATTCGTTCAGCTAAATTTCAACATTAACTCGTAGATATGCAGAAGACAAAGCTAAAGGTTAACAGTTTAATGCAAGGCTTAAGCAAAGTGATAAATCATAGTGCAATATCATCATTGAAATCTACCATTCCCACTCGACCTATATGCAAAAATAAACGTGAAATATTTTTTAATTTTTATAGATTATAATTATGAGATTTTTGAATTTTTATAAAAATAAACAACAATGCATACAATAGTTAAACGTGATAACAGAAATACAATAAAAATATAAATGCAGACACAGATGTGGCTGCATAACCTCCCCAAAGCAAACTGTACAATGCCTTCATTGTACTCAAAAATAGGGAAAGGAAATGTAAACTAAAAAGGAGAGAGTGAAGCTGGGGAAAACTCGCAAGAATACGCGAAGTAGGGACCTCCCCAAACCAGCCAGCAATATGGGAGGTCGCTAACAGCTCCATAAGCGTCACTCGAAGCGAAACAAAACAACTTAATCTTGATAGTACTCGATCGAGAGAGCAGTGTACTCGATCAAGTACATTCGGCTGCAAAAGTGCTTGATCGAGGAAAAAGGATTACTCGATTGAGATGTCAGTTTTGGTGGGTGCTCGTTCGAGGAATATAGGCCTTTGATCGAGGGAATCAAACACTCGATCGAGTAGAAAATAGCTCGATCGAAGGCTCCCTATTGCGCGTACTCCTAGGCGTCGGTGAAGCACCTGCAAAGACGCAAATAGCAACCACAAAAATGAGCAAAACCCACCAAGCTGATCGAGTAGAATAGTTTATGGTTGTAAAAACCAATTATTACACACACAACAAAAACTAGAATGTCCGTAAATGAAATGAAAAGTTTTAAACTCCGGGTTGCCTCCCGGTAAGGGCTCGTTTGAGACAGGTCCCAGCTCGACCTCTTTTGTCTTCACCTTAGCTAATCCAGTGGTCACAATCAAAGCAACGCAAAGCTCTTAGCGAATGATCATATATCTGCGCATGTGCTACACGAAAGCATAAGTAGCACCATAATACAGGCGGAGCATATAAGAGCAATCTGAGGTACCGTCTCAACGTAACAAATCTCCGACGAAAAGTATGGTGAAACATTATTAAATTATTTTTCAAAACGGGAGCGGGTGGAGCATCGAAACATAAAGCAGAAGTCACATGAGTGAATTTACTATCCGCCATACCAATAATTATGAAGTTATCGTTAATTACCTCAAGTTGGTCGCTCCTAACGTCGGAATTATTGATAAAAGAGTAAATTAACTCTACCGTGCTAGAAACAATCACTGACTTAGCTACCTTCTCGTTCCCCTCCTTTTTGGGTTCTGTCCCATATATTACAGCCTCTAAAGCATCCAGCTCGGCTTTCCAAATGGGAGATTCACCATAACCATTGTCTTTTTTCGCATCGTCATTCGGAATAGGCGTAAATGACGAGTAAACACTGTTCAAAGCTAAATCACTCGATCGAGTATGAATAGTGCTCGATCGAGTGATTTCTTCCTCAGTAGTGCTCGATCGAATAGTATGGGATGTTCCATCGAGGTCTTCCTCATATAAAGTATTCGATCGAATAGTGTAATCTGCTCGATCGAACTCCTCCTCACATAATTCATTCGATTGAACACTGTATCTAGTTCTATCGAATTTCCGGTGCTGAACTGCGGTGAAGTATTCGAGAAATACTCATCTTCATTAGCATCTTCAATTTCCGAGTCATACATATCTTCATCATCAATAGACAACTCAGGTCCTTCATGGGAAAGACAGCTTTCGGTACAAATAGCATGTACCGTCTCTGAGTGCCTAGAATCCGACTCGACAGCTAATTGAGCTAGTTGAGATTCAAATAGCTTGAGGTTAGCCTCTCTAGATTTCTCATTTTCTTGCACTTGAAGTGCAAGTGCCTTCACCAAAGACTTTAACTCAGCAATTTCTTCATTCTTTTTAACGGGAGGAAAAGTTTGTTGTTATGGTGGCTAGATAAATGGAGGCTTTTGGTAGCCTCGCTGCTGAAACGGATGTGACGGCACATATGCATAGGATTGACTAGCTTATCTACGCTGCCAGAACGTATAGACTTCTCCGTTCCCTGCCAAACAAATAACAGCATTGTGCCCCGCAACACCACATCTCTCACAATAGACCACCTGTTGCGCCATAGGATGGAGCATAGGTGGAAGATCAAAGGTACTCAAGCCTTCCCCTTGACGATCTTTCTCCTAGAGACTTGTCTAGTTAGGACCTGTAGGGCCTATCAAAACAACACTAAAGGAAAAAGATAAGAACTGCCTCAAGGAATAAATTCCTTGAGGCTAAAGATAGACAAAAATAAAACAGGCAAATAAAATAGTAGCTTCCCCGGCAACGGCGCCAAAATTTGACACGGCTGTCGCAACCCTATCAAAGATAAACCAACCGGCTCAACTAATAAATATAGTAGAGGTAAGTCGGGTATCGTATCCACAGGGAGGCAGTCACTATCTACTCGTTGTCTAGTCTGTCTATGGTCACGAAATAGGGGGGTTTGAGTTGTTTAAACTCAACTAATGAACTAAATTAAAAGCAAGGATTGAGTAAAATAGAAAGAGAGAGATGCCAAGATGTCGGATTATCATGGTATTCCACAAATCAACTAAAGGTAGGTCAGTCGATCTGATGTGAGAAGGGTAAAGGAAAGGTCCTTCCGGTCCGCTATCCGCCCTAAAATACAACTAGCTTAGCTTCCACCCTCACTAGTGTAGTCTATTGCTCATAACAGGTCTATTCATTCCAATCTTCCGATCTAGGTTTGAACTTAACCAGATTAACTAATTCAGTTACATGCAATCAACCAAACGATTATAACTATATTGTTAATAAAACAATTCTCACATTAAATCTCCTAAACCAACTATCGCATCATTGCTATACTAACATGACTCCCCTAATCCTAGCATTAGGGGATTAGCTATGCATAAACATAACAAGAACTAAAGGTGAAGAAATAATAAACATCGCAGATGGAAAAGAGTAGCGAGAGAATTACAAATTATGATCCGGAAAAGGAGAGCAGAACAATCGTCTAAAAAAGAGTCCAAAAGGAGAGAGGAAAGAGAGAGAGCAACAGTAACGTCTGATTAATGCTGAATGAATGATCCCCCCAAAAGCTAATTATGTCTCCCCTTATACAGGGGAGATATCTATTAAACCTAAAAATACAACTTAAAATATCTAAAAATAAGTTTTACGCCAGAAAACCTCACGGTAGACACAAAGTGCTCGATTGAGGACTTTAGAACTCCTCGAATGAGTAACTCCTAGAAAAAACCTCTCGATCGAGGACTTTAGGTACTCGATCGAACACTATCAAAAATTCACCATTCGATCGAGGGGTTTAGGTACTCGATCGAACAAGATAGTACTCGATCGAGTACTTTCCAGCGCACAATTCCTGCTTCGCACACTGAATTTCAAACGGCTGCCATTTCTTCGTTTCTTGGGCAAACAGAGCGTTTCCGGTGGTGTTGGAAATCTAAGAGGACAAGCTTTCATATCCAATTAGGATCACTTGAAAATTAGTTGTCTAACTTGAGGTATGGCTCTTAAAATTAGGCACTAGCAATATGGAGCTCTTCCTTTGCTTGCCTAGCTTACTTACTTCTATGCGCATCTCAAAATAGTAGTCTCCAAGCTCCGACTCAACTCATCTCCTAAATTCATGCATAGGGATATGTTTTAGGCTTGATTATGCTCCTCTCCAGTTCATACCTTCAAATAATACAAGAGAAACCAAAGTAGACAATTCGGGGGACATTTGTAGCTAAACACTACACAAAATGCATAGAGATGCGTGCAAATATTGTACAATAAGTCTATATAAAATGCACACATCACTCTTCAACTCCCATCATGATAGAATTAACTTCCTTTGCCTTCATAGGATCCCTTGGATTTTGTCCTTGTTCTTGAAATCCACCCGGTGGTCTTTGAGGATTTATGAAGGCTTGAGAAGCCACTTTAGCTTCAAGATTCTTCATTTGTTGTTGGGTATTATTTGCCAAGTCCCCTATCATTGTAACAACCCGGATTATAAAACAAATGTAAATGTACTATAAAGTAAATATCAGAGTATAATACTGATAAATGGGGTCAAGGTGGCGGAGACACCAAGCCCAAATCCGGTTCACTACTAAATCCAAAACCAAACTATTACATTATTCAAGGTTCTCAAAATATAAAAGCAAACTCTTAATTTGTTATTCGTCTTGCCCCTCGATGCATGCCAAACAACATTATCCAACCAGCGGCGAGCATTCAACCTGAGAATGGGGGTTGACAATCAGTCAGGAGTAATAGATGCTCTCCAAGTCATGTTTACAATAATTGAATATAACCAACAATCATTAACAAATGAAATGTAAAACCAGTAAACATGTGAGATCATCTATACTCATGAAAACCCAATAAAGCTTACCATGGCTTATCAATCTTAGACGGAATCATGCAAACCTAAACCATATGCAAGAACTAGACCATGTACACTTACGACCACTGTAGCACACGACCCATAATGACTCATGGCACAATGCTAGCATCAAAGCATAGCGAATACGGTAACACATAATTCACAGCAACAGAAGGCACAAAGCTAGAAACGAAGCATAGCGAATAGAGCGAACGCCCGTTAGAGCGTATCACCAAAGCCTCTAACTTGTCAGAGCGTATCACCACTGCCGCTGACAAGACGGAGCGTATCACCACTGCCTCCATCGCTATGGAGCGTATCACCACTGCCTCCACAGTACTATGTATAGCGTATCACCACTGCCTATATGCCTAAGACCTGGCCAGACCCCTCGATGCAATAACTGTACACCGAACGACACTCGGGACCCAGAGCGTATAACTGATGACTGTGGTCACCCCCAAACATAGACCAAAATAGATCCCGCATCAACGGGTGGCGTTAGTTCGTTCCGATAGTATATAACTGATACTACCGTCATCTATTCAAACTAGCCAATAAACAAATGCACTATATAACTGACTGTACCAACATGCGTGAACAACATCACGACTCAACTCATAGGATAGTATAACTGAATATCCCACTTATCATATGAACAAGAGTAACCAAATATTAATGCAAAAATTGCGTTATATATTAACTAAACACAACACAACATGTGAAGCAAGCATAAACAACCAAGGTTATAGTAACCTTAGTCATAACATGAACTCTGGATATGATGTTATAGTAACCTCGACTATAACTTCAACATATATAACTTGAAGCTATGCTTACCTCAACCATAACCTTGACACGCATCTCAAAGTTATACTAGTTCTAACCATAACCTTGAGCCATAAATCTCAGGGTACGTTAGTTCCAGCTATAACCTTAACTCGCATTCTAAAGTTATAGTAGACTCAGCTATAACTAGAGTAACGAGCCATAAATCTCAAGGTTATACCTGAAAGAGCCATAACTAGAGTAACGACCCAAAGTTGTACTAAATTCAGCTATAAAACTCGAATCGTCATCAAGGTTATACTAGCTTTAGCTATAACTTTGAATCCCACTCTTGGCCGCCTATCATGCCGCCATTAGGGTTTTGTTCGTAAACCCTAATTGCGCTCATGACACCCATAATTAACGCATAAGCAACATACGATATATAATTAAAACATTAAAACTGTAGCTGTTCATGGGTCATCCCGCCCATTAGGCCCGCCCATCCATCCCAATTATTACGTGGGCTTGGACAAGTATTTTTTACCCGAAAATTTAAGAGGGCGGGCTAAGCCCAGCCCACCAAGTCAAATGGGCGGGTATAGACAATAAGAAAATCCCGTGGGCCGGCCCATTATGCCCGTTTACTATTTAAATCCTTCACTTTCTCTTAAAAAAAGACATTTTTAAAGAAAATTGTATCAATTTTATATGGATGTGGAACACTAAATTAATAGGTAAATTATAAAGGTTAAAATATAACAAAAATATTTGTATATTGGGTACCTTTATATATTTTAATTAATAAAACATCTAAATTGAAGTTTCGTGTTACGACCCATTACCCCATGGGCCGCCCGACTTTTGACTAAAGGGCGGACAAGGGCAAGGATAATAGGCCCATAATTAAGGCCCGCCCCGCCCACTAAGGTCCTAAAGGGCAGCTTTTTCCTTCATAACCCGGCCCATGTCCAGCCCAAGCCCGCATTTGAACAGCTCTAAGTAAAACATATACAAACACGCGAAAACATAATTAATCATGATAATAAACAATCTAACATGCACCAATCATACAAATCAATCATTAAATCATGTTAATCACATCAATTGGCATAAACACAATTAAAAGAGAAACACCTAGTTACCTTTTTAGCAATTAATGATGCAAAATAAGAATGAAAACTCCATGAAAGACACGACCATCAAATCCTTGTCTCCAACGCACATGTCAACTAGCCAAAAGCGCCTTTAAGGACGCACGAACCCATGTGCAAGAAGTCGTGCATGCAGATCCTTTTTTAAAACGTCAAAGGAATGACACAAAACGAACCCTTGAAAACACCGTGAAAAGATATTCTTCTTTACCCATAAAATAAGAGACCCAAAATGTAGGTCTAAAGGTTATTTGGAGATAAATATGATGTAGAGGTAAGATCAAGGATTATGAAAATATAATTTGTGTATAAGTTTGGAAGAAGAAAAGATATTCAACAATGGCGTCAAAGGAAGAAAAGAGAACAAAAGAGAGAAAAAGGAGGAAGGAGGCGCGGCACTTTTCACGCGTGAGAAAAGAATAGAGCAACCTAGTTGCTAGCTTAGGGTTTTATATTTATAAGGGGATTAACTAATGGGTTTTGGGTCCATTAGCTCATACAATGGATTATCTGTTTATAAGACCAACTGGATGTTATTAAAGCGATAGGAGAGCTTAAATAAGAAAAGTAACTATTAAATTAAAATAGTAAAATCGTGCACGGATATTTTAACACAATCAAAAGTAGATTAAAACGATAAATAATAAAATAGAAGACGGAAGCTTATAAATATATATATTTCCAAAATACATTAATAAAGTTCCAAATAATTAATTTCATAAATAAATTTTCAAATAAAAATATTATTATAAAACACGGGGTGTTACAATCATCTTAAGCAATTTGTCATATTGAGCGTCTCCCAAAAAATTGCTTGCTTGAGGTGGTGACTCTTGATTGAAAGGTCCGTTGGTAAGTGAAAAAGGAGAATCATGGTTATGTCAGCTTTGAAAATTTGAACATTGGCCTTGGTCAAAGCCTTGGTTGAGTCCTTGATAGTTTTGCTTGAAATTTTGGTCTTGATACCCTTGGTTGTACCCATTGTGGAATCCTTGACAGTTTTGATTGAAATTTTGATTTCCTTGATCGTACCCTTGCTCTTGGTACCCTTGGTTGTACCCTTGGTCAAAAATTTGATAGTTTTGCTTGAAATTTTGATATTGGTACCCTTGATTGTTGTACCATTGGTTGAAACCATGGGAATTCATGTTTTGACTTTGTGTGGTATATTTGTAGGAATTTGTATGTTGTGAAATGGTTTTCAAAGGGGTCAATTGTGTTGTTTAATTTGGTTGTTCTTTGGTAAAGGTTTCTTGGTGCGATTGGGTGGATGTGCTAGCTTGGTTTAAAGTTGCCAAGTTGAAATTTCTAACCCTTGCTAAAGTCCTTGTTCTCAAAGCTCCTAAAAGCCTCTCCCGTACGGGATCACTAAGCAAAGAATTATTGATTCCTATAGGCATAAACTTCAATAAACCATTAGTCTCCAAGTGCTTTGAGGTACTAGGGATAAGCAATAACATAATCACTCTACAGGAAACAAGTCACTAGTCAAACAAGCAAACAATAACACTAAGACTAAGCCTAAGACTCTAACTAACTAAGTATAACCTAACGCCATCCCCGGCAGCGGTGCCATTTTGATGACCAGTTCTAGTCATCATTCCCGGTTCAAAAACTATTTATAAATTACCCAATTAAGTAGTATAATCGGGGTCGAATCCATAAGGATGGCGGGGGTGTATACTTAGTTGGTTCAAATACTACTTTAGTCAAACAAAAGTAAGATTGGTTGATTATAAACTAAGATGCAAACAAGACAAATGACTAAACTAAATGAAATTGTTTCTACTCAAATGAAGGAAAGCTAAGGTCTTTGGGTTCACTTGGGTGAGTCGGGGAAGAGATGAGTGTTAACAAGAAATGGATAATGAAAAAGGCATATGATTGATCCTACTTTCTTAGTCAATTAGAGCTAACCAACAAGCATTCACTTAGTAAGAAAAACTCATCTCGACCATGCCATATAGGCCTTCCATTGGCTTTCGACCTAGGATAGAGTAAACATGATAATGAAAGTCTCAAACATTCATTTAAGCAATTCATCAAACACTTCTTAGGCATGGGAGTAAAGGCCTACTTGTAGTTAACTCGAGTTTACAAACAAGCTTTCACTTAGTCGAGACATACTCATCACAAACATGCATAAACACCCTCCAATAGCTTTTGCACCAAGATAGGTTAAACATGCTAATGAAAATTCAAACTTTCATTCAAACACTTCATCGAACACTTCATATGCATGAGAGTAGAAACCACATAATCACCCACACTAAAGTGTTAACAACCCAAATTCATCCCCTTTAATTACCCAAGTTCCCCTAGACCCTAGATAAGACTACTCACACATGTTCATGGATGAGAATTCAACAATAAGAGGAAACAATATGCAACAATGACAAACAACATAGTGCCTTGAACAAAGAGTAATTAAATAAGATGAGAAATGTAACCAAATGAAAATAAGATGTAAATAAGGGAGAAATTATACAAACAAAGTGGAAAGGAACAAACTTGGATGATAAAAGAAGATGAATTTCTTCTAATCTTCAAATTACAACCCAGAGATTAAATGTAAACTATTGAGAAAATAAAAAACTTGCATAAACAAAAGAGCGATTAAACTAACATTAAGGAAAGATTATAACTTTTATTAAATAAATATTGAGAGAGAAATATTTAGGGTTCTACAAAATGTTGAGAGGAAAATAAGCTAAGGTAAAATATCCTAATTCTAATTGGTTGTCTAATCATATGTCTCTAATGTTATTCTAATGTATTGTGTAGTCTTTTATACTAGTCTATTAATAATACTACTAATAATACTAATAATGCTACTAGTACTACTACTACTACTACTACTACTACTACTACTACTACTACTACTACTACTACTAATAATAATAATAATAATAATAATAATAATAATAATAATAATAATAATAATAATAATAATAATAATAATAATAATAATAATAATAATAATAATAATAATAATAATAATAATAATAATAATAATAATAATAATAATAATAATAATAATAATAATAATAATAATAATAATAATAATAATAATAATAATAATAATAATAATAATAATAATAATAATGATAATAATAATAATAATGATTATAATAATAATGATGATAATAATAATAATGATAATGATAATGATAATGATAATGATAATGATAATGATAATGATAATAATAATAATAATAATGATAATGATAATAATAATAATAATAATAATAATAATAATAGTAATAATAATAATAGTAATAATAATAATAATAGTAATAATAATAATAATAGTAATAATAATAATAATAATAGTAATAGTAATAATAGTAATAGTAAGAGGACCTGTCAGTACTTTTCCTGGGTTTAGCAGTGAGATTGTGGCGACGAGAGTAACTAAGACCATTGAGCTAATGGACTTGGTTGCGAGGATTGAGGACCCGCAATGTGAGTTGCTTCTTCTTCGAGCTTGTACTGGTATTTCTAAGCTCTACTTCTCCCTTCGTACTTGCTCCCCTTATGTTTTTGGGTCTGTCCATCTTCCTTTTGATGCCGCTCTGCGTTCTAGCTTGGAACGTATTGTCACCGTGTCGGGGCCGGGCTTTGGGGATTGGCAGTGGCGCCTTGCTACATTCCCTTTTCATCTCGGCGGTCTTGGTGTCTATGCGGCGGGAGATGTTTTATTTTATGCTTTTATTACGTCCCGCTTGCAGTCTGCTGGTTTGCAGGCTAAGCTCCTCGGCCCTTCTGGTATTGTAGCTGTTGGTCCTGCTTTTGATGATGCCGCGCAGTGTTTCTGCGACTACGGGTTCGTATATTAGGTCACCCTAGTGAAATTGCGCCCCAAACTTATGAAGAAATTGGCGAGATATTTATTTCACGACGGTTCTTTCTTTGCCTCGAGTCTTTTTCTCTTTGGCACCGCGCCAACTTGCTTTATGGCGAGTCTCGGCGGGGTTCTCACTCCTCGATTGGTTAAGTGCGGTTCCTATCTCGGGGTTGGGGCAGACTATGAACGGGAGGACTTACCGTAGTGTTTTGGGGTATCGTCTGGGTGTTCCGTTATTCACGGTATCTAGGCCCCATCCCCGCTTGCTCTCGGGTTTTTTCTTTGGGGATGTTTTTGGGGACCACGCTGTTTCTTATCTCTTTGTCTTGTGGGCGTTAAACATCGGCATAACCTTGTCCGGGACACTCTTTTCGACATCTGTTATAGATCTGGTATTACTGCGGGGAAGGAGGTTGATATCGGTTTGGTTGATGGGCATGGTGGCTCTCTTCGTCCTGCGGATTTATTGCTTTATTCTTGGGATAGGGGGCGTGATGTGTGCGTCGACCTGACAGGTTCTTCATCTTTGACTCAGACTGGTTTGGCAAATTTTGTGTTTGGGCGGGTTGTCGCCGATCTTTGCTCAAAAAAGTGTGCTAAGTATGGGGATTTGTGCGCGGTAGCGGGCTATGGTTTCCTACCTTTCTCTTTCTCTTCACTTGGGGACCTGGGTTCGGATGTTGTTGCCTTGCTCAAGCGGATCCAGAAATTCTCGGTATCTCAGGATGCGGGGGCTCGGGTGGCCGCTTACATTTTTACTAGACTTAGCTTTGCTATTGCTAAGGGTGTGGGAGCCCAGATTGTCTCTCGGCTCCCCACCAATTTCATGTAAACTTTTATTTTTATTTTAATGAAAGCTGCGCGCATCCCTTTATAATAAAAAAAAATAGTAATAATAATAATAGTAATAATAATAATAATAGTAATAATAATAATAATAATAATAATAATAATAATAATAATAATAATAATAATAATAATAATAATAATAATAATAATAATAATAATAATAATAATAATAATAATAATAATAATAATAATAATAATAATAATAATAATAATAATAATAATAATAATAATAATAATAATAATAATAATAATAATAATAATAATAATAATAATAATAATAATAATAATAATAATAATAATAATAATAATAATAATAATAATAATAATAATAATAATAATAATAATAATAATAATAATAATAATAATAATAATAACCTCGTTATGAACGGTTCCTATCTCTGGGTTGGGTCAGACTATGAACGGGAGGACTTACCGTAGTGTGCTTAGATATCGACTGAGTGTTCCGTTATTCACGGTTTCTAGGCCTTGTCTTGCTTGCTCTCGGGTTTTTGCTGATGATGTTTATTGGGAACACGTTGTTTCTTGTACTGGCACTGTGGGTGTTAAGCATCGGCATAACCTCGTTCGGGACACTTTATTCGACATCTGCTATAGGTTTGGTATTTCTATAGGTAAGGAGGTTTATATCGATTTGGTTGACGGACATGGTGGCTCTCTTCGTCCTACGGATTTGCTGCTTTATTCTTCAAACAGAGGGCGTGACATGTGTGTCGATTTGACAGGGTCTTCCCCCTTGACTCAGACTGGGATGCCTGATTTTGTGCCCGGGCGAGTTGTCGTTGATGCTGCTCAGCGTAAGTGTGCTATGTATGGGGATTTATGCGCGGCAGCTGGTTATGATTTCCTTCCCTTCTCTTTCTCTTCGCTTGGGGAGCTGGGTTCGGATGCTGTTGCCTTGCTCAAGCGGATCCAGAAATTCTCGCTATCACAGGATGCGGGCGTCGGGTGGCCGCTTATATTTTTACTAGACTTAGCTTTGCTGTTGCGAAGGGGGTGGGGGCCCAGATGGTTTCTCGGCTCCCCACCAATTTCATGTAACCTTTTATTTTTCTATTTATGAAAGCTGCGCGCATTAATAATAATAATAATAATAATAATAATAATAATAATAATAATAATAATAATAATAATAATAATAATAATAATAATAATAATAATAATAATAATAATAATAATAATAATAATAATAATAATAATAATAATAATAATAATAATAATAATAATAATAATAATAATAATAATAATAATAATAATAATAATAATAATAATAATAATAATAATAATAATAATAATAATAATGATAATAATAATGATAATAATGATAATGATAATAATGATAATAATGATAATGATAATAATAATGATAATGATCATAATAATGATAATAATAATGATAATGATCATTGACAGGACAGTCGTATACCTATCAAAAATAACCAACTGGCTCTAACTAATATAGCTAGCGAAGTCGGGTCGATCTCCACAGGGAGATGGGAAAATGTCAGCTTTGTCTAAGTTCGTCACGGTAACCAAATTGGGGGTTTTAATTGTATTGTTCTAAACTAATGATAAGGATAGAGAAGAAAGAACAAGAGAATAAAGATTAACCAAGTAGAGAAAGCAGCTAAGACAGATGGTTCACCATAATCATTCGGTCAAGTAATCTAGGCCTCAGGTCAATGCAAGTATGGTCTAAGGAGCAGTGAATATCTCCTTTCGGTCTCAATTCGCCCTAAAGCACAAATATCTTATCTTTCGCCCTAACTATAATGCCCTATTGTTCGCTACTAGTCTCACCCTTTCCAACCTTTCGGTCAAAGTCAAGGTCCACTGAGATATAAATGCCTAATTGCGTCGACTCAATTAAACAGATACAGATAAATGCAGCAATTAACAACAAAGACTACACCAGCATTAACCTAATAAAACGATTACTATCCCTTCATAATTATGGATCCCCCTTAGTCTTAGCAGAGGGATTAGCTACGCATCATCATTGAATTAACAACAACAACATATAAATAAAGAGAATTAAACATGATAGCGAAACTAGTAAGGATTGAAATAGAGTAAAGATGATAACAATAAAAGAGAAATAGCAAACAATAATAATGATTAAAGGATTAAAGAAGAATAATAATACCAAATATAAGTTCCGAATTTGAGTAGCAAAGTATAAAATAGAGTGAAATCCAAGAACAGTAGGAAGAATAGAGTAAAAGTGAATGAGGAGGAGAGTTACGCAGTCTACTGTATTAAGTAGTACACGAAAATCCTCCTCTAAACCTAATCCATAACTAAATTACAAAAGCCCATACGAAATTAGGCGGAAAATAGTCTAAAACAGGCTAAACCACTCGATCGAGTGGAAATAAACCACTCGATCGAGTACTTCCTTGCAAAGTCTTCTCGTTTGAATACTCGAACCACTCGATCGAGTAACCTTCAATATATAAAGCATTCGATCGACTAGAAAACTAGTCGATCGAGCTATTTAGGCACGTTAAACATTATAACACCTTCCGAAACCAGCTCATGTGTCTTCAAAGTGTTAGATTCCAAACTCCGGCTCCTCGTACTCCATAAATGCATGCAAATGGGACGAATTAAGGCTCGATTTAGCTCCTCATTGGTTTATTCCTGCAATTTACATAAAACGAACCAAAGTAGAATATTCGGGGGTATTCGTAGCTAGAAGCTACATAAATAGTACAGAAATGCGTGTAAAAATGAGGTAAAAACCTTATATAAAATACACGCATGAAATCTCCCCAAACCAAACCTTTGCTTGTCCCCAAGCAAATTATGAATGCAACTAAGAATAAACAGTGGAACGGGACCAACGCATCAGCTACAAATCACCCACCAAAACCAGTTTAATGCAACAACTAACAAAGTGGCAAATGAGAAGTGCAAACGAGTAAAATAAATGTTTCAAACTTACTGAACCGTCGACCTTGCAAGACTCAAAAGATATCGGACTCTCACGGGTCGCTCATCACTCAAAATTAGGCACAAGGTGAGTATATATGTGAAAGATAGAAAGAAGTAAAGACACTCACCTAACTCGACCTATAAGAACATGCATGCAGTTAACATGAATAAAGTCTTTACAACCGTACATACGCATTCCAACCATACTAATGACCAAGACACATGCCGAGGACTTACATTTGGGTAAGTGAGGTAATAGGTAAGAAGGGGCTAAGATGAATTTGGATATGTGGGGTTAATAGCCAGGCTAGCAACAACGAATCAAAATTTTGAACTGCATCCCAACTTCGTACTCAATATAACAAGATGAAACGGTGCCAATTCCATGCACTCTACTCACGAAACACCAAAAAATCGTCAACTCCCCATAAGAATTAAGTAAAACATGGGAGTGAAAATCATTATACAATTTCTCATTTTTTTTTCTTCGCACATGATTTTTTCTTTCTTTTTCTTTTCTTATTTCATTTTTTTTCTTTTTCATTTCATTTTTTTTCTTTCATTCCCTTCAATTCTTCCACCATCTTCTGAAATCAAATAAAATAACCAAACTGCAGTAAAACATTCCAAACAACTACTCATCACTAGTTCGGCTAGGGTAGGAAAAATATAGGTAGTAGCTAATAGGACAAAAAGGCAATTTGGCTATGTGGGGCTCATGGGTAGAATGAAATAAAAGGGAATTTCCTCTCCTAACATGTGTCACCATCCACAGACCGAATGTATATAGGTATTAAGAAGACTAGACTCATGCTTATGCAAATTGATGTTACATGCCTTAGAGAGAGTACTACTCACATCCTAAATGATACCGGTCATGAATGTCACCAGTTT
The DNA here is from genome assembly GCF_048544455.1 of Silene latifolia. NCBI lineage: Eukaryota > Viridiplantae > Streptophyta > Magnoliopsida > Caryophyllales > Caryophyllaceae > Silene > Silene latifolia. Next base: position 66,773,314 of record NC_133533.1, on the reverse strand, counting down.
ATAAAGCTCTAACCTCAGAATGTAATGTAGCTTGCCGATATATGAATCAAGTCTATTCGTTCAGATAAGAGAGAAACAAAAACTCGTAGATCTTTGATGTGACCATAATTGGCGCATATTTAGCCCCCGAATTACCATTGTTTCCATGCTTTTTAGTGCCTATTTGGGTCATTTCTTATCTTTAGTTCTTTGTTTTGCATATTCTTTGAGATTTTGATCCCTTGGTAGGAAAGGAGTAAGAATCTTGCATTCTCATGGCAAAACAAGGCTAAATTGATCATATTCAATGACCAAGCATCAAGGAGAGACAAGACTAGAAGGCCTTTGTACATAGCATAGTAGAAGAGCATTGTTGAGAAAAGGATCCTTGAGGCCCCAAGGAAATCCCCAAGGAATTCATGAAGAAAAGGGAAGAAAAGAAGAAGAAAAGATGCTGACAAACAATCCGAACGGATTGTACACAATCCGTCCGTCCGTCCAAGCCCAATCCGAGCGTCCCGCAAAGGAATCCGCTTGATTCCCCTCGCCAATCCGAGCGTCTTGCCCAAGAATCCGCTCGGATTCCTAAGCCCAGATCCGGCCGTCCCGACTCCCATCCGCACGGATTGCGGCAAAGACAAAGACGTTTTCATTCTTCTAGCAACGATAAGAGAAGCCCTTCTCTCGGAGAATCCCGAGTCTCCTTGCTCAACTTAAAAAGTGTAATTACTAGTTTAGCCCTTAGTTAACCCTAATGCATCCTCCCTAATTTTCACTATAAATACCCCATTAGTCTAATTAGAGGAGCATGTTCTTCTTATCAATAATTAGTGTAGTTAATATCAATCAAATCTCTCTTCAATATTGTAATCAAATATTAATCAAGTTTTAATCCAAGTTTTAGTTCTTTAATCTCTCTCTTGTTCTTACTTTATTTTGGGTAATTGAAGATTATTTGGGTTATTATTGGGAGATTGACAACCTCTCAATCTAGGATTCAAGTACTTCTATTATTCTTGCTTTATTATTGGAATCATTAGTAGGTATAATCTCTTAATCCCTTTTTAATTATTGCTAATTACTTTCATTTATTCATCATGTTTCATTATGTTAGTATGATTGACAACCTTTCTAGCATGATCAATATGATAATGAGTGAGTAGTCTCTTAGCTAGGGTTTAATGGGTGATTAGGGGAAACCAACATGGGGAATGATTCATGCTTAAATTAATATGCTTTCATATCTTATTTGCTTGCTTGTTTTGATCTTAATACATGCACATGTTATATTTGATGAAATGCTAAGCCTATGAATCCTTGCATTTACTATCATCTTCTATCCTTTCAACTTGACTTGTAAGACATAACCCAACTCGAGTCTCATTAGACCATGCATGTTGTTGAGTAGGGAAGATTAAGTCGACTTGTAGGTGTTGTACAATCTAATCGATTCGGCTCCGGGACCCAAACTTTCCTAGGATTGTAAGACATAACCCAACTCAATCCATCACAACAATAATTGCTTGCTTATAATTTGAGAACATGTTTGTATGATCATATCCCATGAATCCCCTATGAACCCATGACACCCTAGTGCTTTTAATCAATTGTTTACACCCCTTATTTTATTTACCTTGTTAGTTTATTTTCATTGCTATTTTAGTTTAGTAACCTTCTACATCAACCCAATTGTGACACCCCTAGACATCACTAGTTACAATAGAATCTTCATTTCAATACCCGTCCCTTGGGATCCGACCTTTACTTGCCTCTTTACTAATTGTAGAGTTGTTTGTGAAGTATAAATTGTGTTTTGTATCAACCATTGACCAACGACCACATATGCTTAATTTGTGAAACGAAATGGACCCGATCAAAAATGGCGCCGTTGCCGGGGACGGTGTTTAATTGATTTAAGATTTCTTTTATTGTTTTTAGTTGTGTCTTTTTCACCTTGGGGAAGTAAAACTCCTCAAGGATTGTTCTAATTGTTTTCGAGTTGTTTGATATTTTGCATGTCTAGAAGGTTACAAAGAGATTTGTTACCTTTTGACCGTGAAATCGAAAGAACCTTGACGAATAATAGGAGACTTGTTAGGAGGAATTTGGGAGGTGTTGGTGAAGTTGTTCAACCCACTAGTGAGTTTGTCAATCCTTTCGCAATAGAAGGAGAAGAGAACCCATTAAACAATACCACACAAAATCCACCTACAATGCCTAAATTTTCGTCACACTCTATACCCACCGAGGAGGATTTACCAAATGGTACTCCTACCCCACAACATCTTACCGGAAACTTTATTGCCAAGTCCGCCTTCATCCAACTAGTTGAGAGGAGCCAATTCGGGGGAATGCCTAGTGAGGACCCTCATTCTCATATGGAAACCTTTTGCGATTATTGTGAAGCTATCTCTCAAACGGGCGTGACTCAAGACCAAATAAGATGGGTCTTATTTCCTTTTTCGTTAATCGGCACCGCAAAGCAATGGTTGAAGGGCCTTGATAAGGCCACCCTTGGAATAGATTCTTGGAAGAAGCTAGCTCTAGCTTTCTACAAAAAATTCTACCCACCGGAAAAGACCAATATGCTAAGAGCTCAAATTACGGGTTTTAAGCAAAGGGATGAAGAATCTTTGTATGAAGCTTGGGAGCGGTTCAAAGGTATTTGTCGCTCATGTCCTCACCATGGACTTAGCGAATGGTTTTTAGTGCAACAATTTTGGAATGGTTTATATGAAGATTCAAGGAACATTCTCAATATGGGATCAAATGGAATGTTCACCGAAGTTGATGACAATCAAACATGGAACAAGATTGAGGAAATGGCGGTCCATAATTCACAATATAGTAGACCTCGCAAGGCTACTAGAGGAGGAAAGTATGAAGTGGACACCGTTACTCAATTAGGTGCTCAACTTAGTGCCCACATTGACACAATCAACTTGAAGTTTGAACAAGCTATGGCTAGACTTGAGGAAAACTCAAAATCATCGAAGCATCATGTCAATGCCATGACGGCATCCTCATCAATCCCAAGCGGGATATGTGAGAATTGTGGAACCTTGGGTCATGACTCAAGTGAGTGTAGGGGAACAACCGAACAAGTTAATGCTTTCCAAGCTTACAAAAGTGGTACCCCTTATTCAATTTTTTACAATGAAAACACCAAGTTCCATCCAAATCTCTCATACAAAAGCCAAAATGTCCAAAACCCTCAAACAACATACACTCCACCACCCATGAGAAATCAAAATCAAAGACCCTTTTACAATCAAAACCAAGGCTACCAAAATCAAAATCCATACAATCACCACAATGACCAAGGTTTTGATGTCCAAAAAGCGGTCCTCCAAATGCAAAAGAATCAACAAGAATTTTCACCCAAATGCAAAAAGATAGCCAAGCAAAAGACACCACCATCAACAACATTCTAGCTCACACCAAGATGTTGGAAACACAATTGACCCAACTAGCATCTTCGAGCTCACAAAGACAAAAGGGGCAATTACCACCTCAAAGTAATCCCCTAGACATGAAACGGTTAGTGCCATTCACTTGAGAAGTGGTACAAGATATGAAGCACCGAAGAAGCAAGTTGAGGATGAAGTTGTGAGAGCTAGTGAGAATGAAGTTGTGGTGCAAGAAGGGGAAATCATCAAAAGAAGAAAGTTCAAAGAAAAATGAAGACAAAGCCAAAGAAAAGGAGCCCATTGTGATTAGACTTCCTTTTCCAAGTCGTCAAGCCAAGCCCAAATTTGATGATCAACTTGGGAAGTTCATGGAGATTGTGAAGAACTTAGAAGTCTCAATTCCTTTCACGGAATTAATCAATCACGTTCCGGCCTATGCAAAGTACATGAAAGATATCCTCACAAAGAAGAAGTCGATCCGGAAACTTGAGACTATCGCCTTCACTAAGGTGAGTAGTGCAATACTTCAAGGGAGTTCACCTCCAAAGTTAAAGGATCCGGGAAGCTTCTCAATACCGTGTACCATTGGCGACACAACGATCAACAAAGCCTTATGTGATCTAGGGGCTAGTGTGAGTGTCATGCCGTACTCGGTAAGTAAAAGGTTGGGAATGGGAGAGCTTAAATGCACCAATATCACTCTTCAAATGGCCGATAGATCGACGAAGACACCATTAGGGATATGGGAAGATGTCCCCGTGCGAATTGGGAAGTTTTTCATCCCGGTGGACTTTGTCATTGTTGATATGGAGGAAGATTCCAACATTCCAATCATCTTAGGAAGACCTTTCCTACACACCGCGGGTGCGGTGATCGATGTGAAACATGGAGAGCTCACTCTAGAAGTGGGAGATGAAAGCATAACTTTTAATCTTGACAAAACCATGAGAGCTCCTCGTTTGCATGAGCCATGTTTCATGATTGACCATTATAGCCGAAAAGATGAAAAGAAGAAATCGGAACTCCAATGGAGGAAGAAAGTTGAAGATGCTCCATTCAAAGAGCAAGTGAATTGTGACAAGGAGAGCTTGCAAAGCTCATCAAAATCAACCAAGGAAGAAGATGATGGCCTCATTGGCCAAGAAAAGAAATTGGGAGAGTTGTCTCCATCTAAGCAAGAGATTTTCAATGATCAACTCAATGAAGTTTGTGGTCTTTGGGACGACAAATTTGAAGGGATCTTTAATCCCTACATTGGGCATGCCATCGATCATGATCAACAACAAGGGCCACGGTCTATTGAGGACCTCTACCATAACAATGAACAAGCTTTTGATTACTTCTTCAAGGTGTTGAGCAACATCAACAACACCTTGAACATGCCCCCTTGACATCTCATCAAAGATGAGAGTTTGGTGGAGTCCTCCCTAAACCACCACTTGTAAATATTTCTAACTCCCTAACTTACATTTAATTTTTGTATTGCATTTTTGTCATTTTTGGATTTATTTTTACTTTGATCAAAATAATTGTCATGTAAGAGAGAAGTGAGGGAGGGACTAATGATTTTAATTGATGTGTAGTGCTTTACCTTAGTGTGAGGATGGCAATTGCCTAGGCTATTCATGCCTTAGTAGTGCCCCCACAATGAAGAACACAAGATTTGAAAGAAAGAAAGAAAGAATGATAAGGGAATGCGTTGGTGCACGGATGGAACTGAATCCGTGTACACAAGGACCAATCCGAGCGGATTCTTGAGAATCCGCCCGTCTGCAGCAAATCCGAGCGTCCTGATAAGAAAACGCCCGTCTTGGGCTGAGCTGAAATTGTAAAAATTCTTGACTGTTGAAGAATCCGAGCGGATTTCTGGAAAGACGCCCGTCTCACGAAATCCGCCGTCTTGTGAACAATCCGCCCGTCTTGAAGCTGAAGAAAAACAAAGAAAAATCTCTGGACAAGAATCCGTCCGTCCTGCACGAAATCCGCCCGTCTCATCTCAGAAGAATCCGAGCGGATTCCCCAGAATCCGCCCGTCTTTAGGCGGGATTTTGAAATTTTTAAAGCTGTAGAATCCGCACGGATTGCGCCCAATCCGCACGGATTGTCCCTGCGTCCTAAAATTGTCGAATTCTTTAAATACCCACCCCACCTTCATTCATTCATTCATTCATTCATTCATAAACACTACCCATAACATCAAAACCCTCATCCTCTCCATCTCAAAAACAAAAACCCTCAACAAAACTCACCAAAATCAAATCAAACCATCTTTCAAATAACAAATCAATCACTCCATCTTCATTAACAATCAAAACCAAGAACAAAATCTTCACCTTTGAGTCGATTTTTGTTCTCATAAAGGCAAAGCCTTTCACCTTCAAAATCGATTTGGGCATTCTACAAATTGAAGATTTTTGATCTTTTTCTTGGTTAGTTCATCAAATGGCAAGAACAAAGGGAGCAACAAAGGGAGCAACAAAGGCACCAAAAGCAAAGGCTCTCTCTCAAAGGCAAAAAGCTCTACAAGCAAAGAAAGCTTTGGCAATGGTGGTATCAACACCAAACTTGGTAGTGCAACAACAACAACAAATTCCTATGGAAGCATCACCCTCTACTCCGGTAATTAATCAACTCTTGCATTATCCGGAGGTAACATTCATTTCCGATTCCCATAGAAATACATTTGTCAAGTTTGCTATGAAACAAATTCAATCCACCAAATTCATATGCCAAGATGCCTTAGAGAAGTTAGGTGTTCTTGAACAAACAAGAGTCTTTTTCAATGCCATGGGTTTGAAGAAATTGTTTGAAATGAAGGAAGTAACATACCCCTCCCTTGTCTTGGAATTCTTAAGTTCTTTAAAAGTGACAAAAGTTGAGAATAGGGAAAATATTGAGTTTCGTCTAGCTAACACTAGTAGACGCATTACCTTTCCTAATTGGGTGCAATTTTGGGTCTTAGCGATGAACATAAATTTTATAAGCAATATGGGAAGTATGACCCCGAGCCTCTTTGGGAGGCAATCTCCGGGAAGAAATTTGAAGATTTTAAAGCTTGTCGTGCTCTTTTGGTCCATCATCCGGGCATAAGAATATGGCACAAAGTTGTGGGAAATACCATAATTGCTAGGAAAGACACCAATCATTTCACGGGACTCGATTTTATTCTCCTTGAATCAACTTTGAATATTGGAAGAATTCACACCAAGCCTTACAATTCTTTGAGGCTATTGGTTGATAGATGGCTCCATGTAGATAGTGGGAAGAAGGGTCAAACCGTTATTGTTAATGGCGGCCTTGTCACGGTCCTAGCCAAGCACTTTGATCCTAATTTCAATAAGGATAGCAAGTACAAGGCTAAGGATGGTGGCCATCTTATTGATATGTCCATCTTGATTAACAAGTTTAAGTGGGTTGCTCACAATCCCCTTGATACCAAGTATGGGTGGCTTACTAGTGAGGCTCGATCATTCACTTTACCCGCAAAGATTTGCCGTCTTAGTGTCCACCGGACCAACTATTTACTTCCCCTATCCGAAGAAGCCGAGTACATCATTCAACAACAAAAGGGTGATCATGAAACTCCCTCCTCTTCCATTGTTATACCGCCTTACCCCTTTGTGTATGAAGAGTTCAAACCGCAAGGAGTTGAAATTGGAAAAGACTATGTCACTCTTCTTATGCAAGCCATGCACAAGCAAGCTTATGAAGATCGGAAGAATGCATATTTGGCTCAATATCCTCCCCTCCTACATCTAGCTAGGCAAGGACTCCTTGATCCATCTTGTCCTTTGCCTAGTTGGGCGGATAGAGAAGCCTTATTTCCGGGTGCATCAAGGGACGTGGTAGAAGACAATGAGGTTGTTGGAAATGATGAGGAAATTGATGATAATATTGAGGAAGAAGCAAGTGAAGATGAAGAAAGAGATGGTGAAGATAATGATGAGCAAGATGATGGAGAAAGTGATGAAGAAAGTGCCAAGGAAAGTGGCAATGTGACCGCTTCTCATGGGGGAAGTGGTGATGATAATAGCATGATGGAAGACTAGCCTTGGAGACTCCTACACTCCCATGGTTTGTCTATATCTCTTTGTATTTTATTTCATTTTGATCATTGTTGGTTTAGTCCTAGCAACACCAAAGGACTCACACCTCGGTTCCTTTGAGGTGTTCTTTCTTTATTGTTCCCATTTTTGAAAATCCAAAATGACAATCTAGTTTCATGCATAGCATAGTGTGTGCATGAACTCCCCCATGCTTTGACATTAGCAATAGTGTCTTATTTGGTTTGGGGAAGTTAATGCATACACAACGGGAGGTAATCTAAATTATCCTCTCCGTCATAACAAAAACCATGCATCATGTAGTATAGCTTAGTGTAGAATTGCATTTAGTATAGAAATCATGCATCATCTTTACATAATTTCCATCATTTTGGCCATTGAGGACAATGCCCATATTAGTGTGGGGATGGGAATTCTAACACTAACTTTTATTCAAAAACCATAAAAATTGAAAAATTTCAAAAATCATAAAAATTTGAAAAATTGAAAATCCAAAAACAAGTTCATTTCCTTTGTATATATTGTCTTGTATATTTTGTGTTTGTTTATCCTTGTTCACTTTGATTGACTACGCCACATCCGAGACATGAGGATATTGAAGACCGCATGGTATGATCTTTCCAATCTCCTTTTTCCTCTTTATGTTAATGACTATGTGGCTTTATTTTGATTGATGCGGTAAAACAATGTGAACTTAGGACTTGCATTTAGTTTATTTGGCATATTAGTTGGTAGAATCATTTGCATTAGGATGTATATGCTAGTTGCATCATGGCATGTAGTTGCATGTTAGAAAATTTTGCGAAACCGTCTATTTGGGAAGCTTGACAAGTGTATATAGGCCCTAGTAGATGCTTTTTATTCTTAAGACTTTGCTTGTTAGAATACTTGTAAAACACCCTAGGACGTGTCATGCTAGTATCCTTTGACCCATGGTTTAAGGCCTAGTCAAGAGTACCTTGTGGTGTGATAACTCCTTGGCTACCGTTTATTCCAAGGTGACCCTTGAAACCATGCATACTTCCATCATTCATCCATATTCTACCATACATTTTTGTCATCAAAGGGAATGGGCACAAAAAGAAATCAATTTGAGTTCAATGAAATGAAAAGTGAAAGAAAGTTTGCAAAATGCATCAAAAGAAAAGAGGAGCAAAAATAGACTCCTAAAGCTTCAAATACAAGGCACCCTCGTTACTAATTGGGGTGACTTTGAAAATGTTCAAAAAGAAATTCAAAAAGTTGTCAAGTATTGAAAAGCCAAAAATCAAAAAGAAATGGCAAAGAAAGTGTTCTCAAATGTCAAATGCCAATGAAATTGGGGGGAAAACAAAAATGAAAGCAAACTCCCAAAGTGAAACTCAAATATCTATCGATCCCTTTATCCATTATATCCATTTTTGTGCATGGTAGAGAGGGGACGACCCTTCTTCTTGTCTAGGTAAGAGGGGGAATTCCGCGATCCTCCAGTGTTTCTAACACCATAGGGAGTCTACTCTTGACAAAAGCATTTAACGATTGAGGACAAAGGTAACCTAGCTTGACACATTTTGGAGGTGATTTATTGGTATCCTTCTAGGCTTAGTAGTTTGAACAAATTGCATCTATGAAGGATTATGTACCCTTGAATTGCTTCCCTTGTAGATAATTTCCGCCACTTAGATGAGGAAAGTGGCTATTCTTTTTGTAGATGCATCCATTATGTGATTTTGTGTGCTTAAAGTTTGGATGTGTCGCCATTTTGGCAAGACCCACCTTGCCTTGCAAGAAGGCATCCTACCTCATGGTTGTCTTGTTGTGAGTTGAAGGGGCGGAGTGAGACCCGCTAATTGTCTCATATCGGCTATTATTATTAGGTTAGGTTAGTATTGGTCCTAGTCTTTGTCACCTCTTTACTCGGGACGAGCAAAGGTTCGGTTTGGGGATATTTGATGTGACCATAATTGGCGCATATTTAGCCCCCGAATTACCATTGTTTCCATGCTTTTTAGTGCCTATTTGGGTCATTTCTTATCTTTAGTTCTTTGTTTTGCATATTCTTTGAGATTTTGATCCCTTGGTAGGAAAGGAGTAAGAATCTTGCATTCTCATGGCAAAACAAGGCTAAATTGATCATATTCAATGACCAAGCATCAAGGAGAGACAAGACTAGAAGGCCTTTGTACATAGCATAGTAGAAGAGCATTGTTGAGAAAAGGATCCTTGAGGCCCCAAGGAAATCCCCAAGGAATTCATGAAGAAAAGGGAAGAAAAGAAGAAGAAAAGATGCTGACAAACAATCCGAACGGATTGTACACAATCCGTCCGTCCGTCCAAGCCCAATCCGAGCGTCCCGCAAAGGAATCCGCTCGGATTCCCCCTCGCCAATCCGAGCGTCTTGCCCAAGAATCCGCTCGGATTCCTAAGCCCAGATCCGGCCGTCCCGACTCCCATCCGCACGGATTGCAGCACAGCACGTTTTCATTCTTCTAGCAACGATAAGAGAAGCCCTTCTCTCGGAGAATCCCGGAGTCTCCTTGCTCAACTTAAAAAGTGTAATTACTAGTTTAGCCCTTAGTTAACCCTAATGCATCCTCCCTAATTTTCACTATAAATACCCCATTAGTCTAATTAGAGGAGCATGTTCTTCTTATCAATAATTAGTGTAGTTAATATCAATCAAATCTCTCTTCAATATTGTAATCAAATATTAATCAAGTTTTAATCCAAGTTTTAGTTCTTTAATCTCTCTCTTGTTCTTACTTTATTTTGGGTAATTGAAGATTATTTGGGTTATTATTGGGAGATTGACAACCTCTCAATCTAGGATTCAAGTACTTCTATTATTCTTGCTTTATTATTGGAATCATTAGTAGGTATAATCTCTTAATCCCTTTTTAATTATTGCTAATTACTTTCATTTATTCATCATGTTTCATTATGTTAGTATGATTGACAACCTTTCTAGCATGATCAATATGATAATGAGTGAGTAGTCTCTTAGCTAGGGTTTAATGGGTGATTAGGGGAAACCAACATGGGGAATGATTCATGCTTAAATTAATATGCTTTCATATCTTATTTGCTTGCTTGTTTTGATCTTAATACATGCACATGTTATATTTGATGAAATGCTAAGCCTATGAATCCTTGCATTTACTATCATCTTCTATCCTTTCAACTTGACTTGTAAGACATAACCCAACTCGAGTCTCATTAGACCATGCATGTTGTTGAGTAGGGAAGATTAAGTCGACTTGTAGGTGTTGTACAATCTAATCGATTCGGCTCCGGGACCCAAACTTTCCTAGGATTGTAAGACATAACCCAACTCAATCCATCACAACAATAATTGCTTGCTTATAATTTGAGAACATGTTTGTATGATCATATCCCATGAATCCCCTATGAACCCATGACACCCTAGTGCTTTTAATCAATTGTTTACACCCCTTATTTTATTTACCTTGTTAGTTTATTTTCATTGCTATTTTAGTTTAGTAACCTTCTACATCAACCCAATTGTGACACCCCTAGACATCACTAGTTACAATAGAATCTTCATTTCAATACCCGTCCCTTGGGATCCGACCTTTACTTGCCTCTTTACTAATTGTAGAGTTGTTTGTGAAGTATAAATTGTGTTTTGTATCGACCATTGACCAACGACCACATATGCTTAATTTGTGAAACGAAATGGACCCGATCAATCATGCACATAATCATGCCAACTAAATGTCAAGAAAATGCAAGGCTAAAGTAAGGGTTCAATGTAGCGTCAAAGTTCAAACGTTCCGACTCAAATTAAACGTGAAAATTTTTGAATTTCATGATTTTTTTGAATTAAAAACGACAATGCATGCGAAAATAAATAAACGTGCAAGCAAAAATGCAAGAAAACATGTAGACACAGATATGGATGCATACCTCCCCAAACCAAACCGTACAATGCCCTCATTGTACCAAAAATAGGGAAAGAAATGCAAACTGAGGGAAAAGGACAAGTGGAGTCGGAAAACTTACAAAACATCGTGAAAAGGGACCTCCCCAAACCGACCATGAACATGGGAGGTCAAAGAAAGTCAAGCAGTAGCTCATCAGATGAAAATCAGCGGCTGGAAGACGAAACCACTCGATCGAGCAACTTGGAATAGCTCGATCGAGTAAACTGGTGTCTGGAAGGACTCGATCGAGTAAAAGAATCACTCGATCGAGTGAACGTGTTTATGCTGTTGGTCGATCGAGTATATATATCACTCGATCGAGTGGATAATACCTCAAAAGTGCTCGATCGAGTAGAAAAACTACTCGATCGAGTGCTTCAACCTGCAGAACACGCATCAAAGCAAGGAGAAAATACAGGGTGCATAAAAACAGCGTCTAAAGTTCAACATAAAGCTAAAGAAAAATAAAAAGTTCAACAAAAGTACAAATAAACAGTCCGGGCTGCCTCCCGGAGAGCGCAGGTTTAAGAGGTCCCGCACGACCTTTCTGGCATCAATTAGCTGGCGCGTCAAGCTCGTCGAAGTACAAGACTTCAACACGATTGTCTGCTTCATTTGCCTCGTGATAATGCTTCACATATTGCCCATTCACCTAGAACCTACTACCTTCGAATCTTCGAGCTCCACGGATCCAAATTTGGTAACAGCCGTCACCGTATAAGGACCACTCCACCTGGACTTCAGCTTACCAGGAAATAATCGCAATCGGGCATTAAACAGCAGCACCTTTTGCCCAACATGAAACTCCTAAGGTAGAATTCTCTTGTCATGCCATCTCTTCGTCTTTTCTTTATAAATGCGCGAGCTATCATAGGCATTAATCCTAAACTCTTCCAACTCATCTAGCTGCAAAAGACGATTCTGACCACACAACTCAGGATCAAAGTTAAGCTCACGAATTGCCCACCAAGCCTTACATTCCAACTCAACAGGTAAGTGACATGATTTCCCATAAACTAACCTATAAGGTGATGCACCAATTGGTGTCTTAAAGGCAGTTCTGTAGGCCCATAATGTGTCTTCTAATTTAAGACTCCAGTCCTTCCGTGATATAGAAACTACTTTAGACAAGATCTCTTTCAACTCGCGATTAGAGACCTCAACCTGACCACTAGTTTGGGGATGATACTCCAAACCACGCCGGTGTTGGACACCAACTTTAGACAGAATAAAAATTAGTTTCTTTTCCTTAAAGTGCATTTCCCCATCACTAATGACGACCCTAGGGACACCGAATCGGGGAAATATGACCTTTTTAAACATTTTTATCATGGTCTTGGCATCACAATGAGGTGAGGCAATTACCTCAATCTTTTTCGACACATAATCTACATCCACTAAGATGTACCTGTTACCTTTACTAGACGGGAACGGTCCTTGGAAATCAATGCCCCAGATATCGAAAACCTCAACCTCTAAGATGCCATTTTGTGGCATCTCATGTCTCTTTTAAATGTTCCCTGATCGATGGCAAGCATCACAAGCTGAAACAAAAGACTTAGCATCAGCAAACAAAGAAGGCCAGTAAAAACCAGACTGAAGTACCTTAGCCACGGTGCACGATGGACCGTGGTGACCACCATAGAAAGAGGAGTGACAGCCCTCCAGGACTACTTTGGCCTCCCACTGCGGAATACACCGCCTGTAGAGACCGTCTGCACATTCCTTAAACAAATAAGGATCATCCCAGAAATACTGCTTAGCGTTATACAGAAAACGCTTCCTCTGCTGATGAGAAAGGTCAGGCGGCAGCTTGCCACTGACAACGAACTTAGCTATATCTACATACCAAGACTCTTGGTTAACAATAGACGATAAAAAAGCAAATAAAGTATCGTCAAGGAAAGAGTCATCAATAGGTAGAGAATCTTCCCCTTCCTGTCGCGTCAGTCGCGATAGATGATCAACTACAACATTCTCAGCTCCTTTCTTATCCTTAATCTGCAAATCAAACTCCTTAAGGAGGAGTATCCATCTCAATAGCCGGTGTTTAGCCTCCTTCTTAGCAAGGAGATGCCTCAAAGCTGCATGGTCAGTAAAAACAGTAACTTCTGACCCAATCAAATAAGAACGAAACTTATCTAAGGCATAAACTACAGCTAGCAGCTCTTTTTCAGTGGTAGTGTACTTCACTTGAGCCTCATCCAGAGTTCGGCTCGCATAGTAGATTGCATTCAAAGCTTTGTCTTTCCGTTGGCCTAGCACCGCTCCTAGTGCATAGTCACTGGCATCACACATAATCTCAAACGGCAAGTTCCAGTTGGGAGGCTGTATGATCGGCGCAGAGACTAAAGCCTGCTTTAACCTGTGAAAAGCAGAAAGACACTCGTCAGTAAACACAAAAGGGGCATCCTTAAGGAGCAGCTGTGTAAGTGGTTTAGCAATTTTTGAGAAGTCCTTGATAAACCGGCGATAAAAGCCGGCGTGGCCAAGGAAACTCCTCACCCCCTTAACATTAACAGGAGGTGGTAATTACTGAATCACTTCCACCTTTGCTTTATCAACCTCTATTACCCTATCAGAAACTAAGTGCCCTAAGACAACTCCCTCGTTGACCATGAAATGGCACTTCTCCCAGTTAAGCACGAGATTAACCTCAATGCAGCGCTGCAACAATTTATCAAGGTTAGATAGACAGTTAGAAAAATCACTTCCATAAACACTGAAATCGTCCATGAAAACTTCCATAATAGACTCAATATACTCTGAAAATATCCCCATCATGCACCTTTGGAAGGTGGCAGGGGCATTACATAAACCAAAAGGCATCCGGCGATAAGCAAAGACGCCTTGAGGACAAGTAAATGTAGTCTTAGCTTGATCGTCTGGGTGAATAGGGATCTGAAAGAACCCTGAATACCCGTCAAAATAGCAGAAAAACTTATGAGAAGCTAACCTTTCTACCATTTGATCAATAAAAGGAAGGGGAAAGTGATCTTTCTTGGTGGCGGCATTCAACTGTCTGTAATATATACACATCCGCCAACCAATCACTACTCGAGTGGGTATTAACTCATTCGTATCATTCTTAACCACAGTAGTCCTTCCTTTCTTCGGGACCACCTGCACTGGACTCACCCATTTAGAATGACCAACAGAATAGATAATACCTGCGTCGAGCAGCTTCATTACCTCAGCCATCACAACATCTTGCATCTTCTGGTTCAGCCGGCGCTGACCCTATCTGCAAGGTTTGTGATCTTCCTCCAGCTATATCCTGTGCATACAAATATCGGGACTATTCCCCTTGATATCGTCCAAAGAATAACCCAAAGCTTTCTTGTTTTTCTTAAGCACAGCTAACAAAGAGGTCAGCTGATCATTATCAAGCTTAGCACTAACGATGACTGGATATCGCTCAGTATCATCTAAGAAAGAATATTTTAGATGAGAGGGAAGAGGCTTACGCTCCGGCACCTTTACCTCAATGGAGCAAAGGGTACTGATCATCTGTTCCACATGCTCTCCCTCGGCGTCGGTGAGTTCATGCTCATTTAAATCATCTATAAGCAAATCCAACACAACATCATCGTCATCTGGGTTTTCTGCACACTCATCCAAAAGCATAAGAGCTTCTAGTGGGTCCTTCATAAAAGAACCCGACCAGAAGTCATAAATAGACTCGTCAATATAATATCAACCGAATAGCAAGTATCCTCTATCATTGGCCGAGCCAAAGTGCTAGGCAGGCTAAAAGTGATCGCGTCATCCCCTACTGCAAGAGTCAAACGCCCTTGTTTGACATCAATAATGGCCCCAGCTGTATAAAGGAACGGTCTTCCTAAGATAATTGGGGTCCGGATGTCCTCAGTTATATCTAAAACAATGAAATCAACTGGTATAAAGAGCTTGCCCATTTTCACAGGCACGTCCTCTAAGACACCTAAGGGTCTCCTAACAGATCTATCAGCCATCTGTAGGGTAATGTTAGTCACTTTAAGATGACTCATGTTCAATTTCTCGCAGACAGATAGGGGCATGACACTGACGCTGGCTCCTAAATCACAAAGAGCCTTATCAATAACCACATTGCCTATAATACAGGTAATAGAGAAGCTACCCGAGTCTTTCATTTTGGGTGGATCCTTATTTAAAAGTAAATTGCTAGACTCTTCCATAAATGAAACTGTCTCAAATTCACTTAAATCTCTCTTACGCGTCACAATATCTTTCATAAACTTAGTGTAAGTAGGTACCTGGGTAACAAGTTCGGTAAAAGGGATAGTTACCTGGAGGTTCTTCACAACGTCCACAAACTGTCGCTCGATCTTCGCATCCTTCAGACGACCTGGGAAAGGCACTCTCGTAGCAATGAGTGGACCCGCGACTTTCTCTTTACCTTTATCAATGCGTGACGTCTCCACAGTAGGGGAAGATGACACGGTAGCGGAATTAGATAGTAAAATAGGATCTCCGCCGCTTCTGGTACTCGATCGAGTACTTTTACCACTCGATCGAGTGGTTTCACATTGGGAAATACTCGATCGACCATTTCCTTCACTCGATCGAGTGATCTCTTTTTCAAGCTTACTCGATCGATCAGTTTTATCACTCGATCGAGTGATTTCTTCAGCAAATTTACTCGATTGAGTAAGAATATCACTCGATCGACCATCAGTAGTTTGGGCATTACTCGATCGACCATAATTATCACTAAATCGAGTGACGGGATGAATTGTTTCACTCGATCGAGAAGAATTTTCACTCGATCGAGTGTCTGGACAACACGCGGCAAGGATTTCGTCCAAAAACTCATCCATATCATCTTCCGGGGTATCTTCAACTGTCAAAACCCCGTCTTCTGGTACTTTTGGCCCCTCATGAGTAAGGTCAACTTGGAGATTCGTTGCACTAACTGGATCGCATGTCGGTAGAAGGTTGGCTTGGTCTTTCACGAGTGTTAACTGCGCGACTTGTTCTCTCAATTCCACTATGACGGTTTCATTCCTATTGCACTTCTCACCAAACTGTTGTGTTATGGTTAACATCAAGGATTTCAGTTCGGCAATTTCCTCGTTTGCAGGAAGAGAAACCGGTTGCGGCGCTGGCGTAGAAAGAGTAGAAACATTCTTCATTTCTTCATACAGTTGAGAAAAAGGAACTCCTTGCTTGTATTTCTGATAAGCAAGGACGCGATCTATACTTGCCAGGCACTCAATAGGGTCATGCCCTTCCATGCCACATCTACCACATAGATCCACATGCTCAGTAATCGAACAAACCTGTGCACTCTCGCCTATAGCTTCTGTAATCTCTACATTACCTAGACCTTTGCTAGGACCTTCCACTGCAGCTGCTGCCAATTCATTCACTTGCTCACTACCTCAGGGATTTCCATATTCAGAGACATGAATAGCCATCTCCTCAATGAGACGCCACCCTTGGTCATCTTCAACATTCTTTGTGAATCTCCCTTGAGCTACACTATCGAGAATAGCTCTATGGTTTCGATATAACCCGTTGTCGAATTGGGTGCAAAGGAACCAACGCTTGAGACCATGGTGAGGCACAGAACGGACGAGCTTTTTGAACCTCGCCCACGCCCTATCCAAATCTTCAGTAGGTAGTTGCTCAAAAGAAGTAATCTGAGCTCTCAAGGCATTAGTGCGCTGTGGTGGGAAGTATCGCCTGTAAAAGGCCAAAGCAAGGGAACTCCAGTCGGTTACACCGGCTGCCTCCCTATCTAGATCTCTCAACCATTCCCGGGCATCATCAGCTAAAGAAAAAGGGAAGAGAGCTCCCTTAACTTTGTCCTGTGTCACCCCAGCAGAAAAAGGAATGGTAGAGCAATACTCTGTAAACAGCTCTATATGCCTGCATGGATCTTCTTCAGGTACCCCCCTAAAGAGATTTCTCACTACCAGCTGTATGTAAGATGGGTGGATTCCATAGTTTCCCGGATCAGTAATGTGTAATAAGAAACCTTTTGGAAGCGAATCCACATTAGGCTCTGAATGGCTGGCTATGTTAGGCATTCTGGCAAATAGACTTTACAAAGCAAAATAAATAACCTGCAAAACTAATCAAAAACTTTGCAGAAATGAGATCAGTCTCAAGGAATAAATTCCTTGAGACGAGAAACAAACTTAAATAAAGCAACAAAATTGCGCCACCTCCTCGGAAACGGCGCCAAAATTTGACAGGGCAGTCGTATACCTATCAAAAATAACCAACTGGCTCTAACTAATATAGCTAGGGAAGTCGGGTCGATCTCCACAGGGAGATGGGAAAATGTCAGCTTTGTCTAAGGTCGTCACGGTAACCAAATTGGGGGTTTTAATTGTATTGTTCTAAACTAATGATAAGGATAGAGAAGAAAGAACAAGAGAATAAAGATTAACTAAGTAGAGAAAGCAGCTAAGACAGATGGTTCACCATAATCATTCGGTCAAGTAATCTAGGTCTCAGGTCAATGCAAGTATGGTCTAAGGAGCAGTGAATATCTCCTTTCGGTCTCAATTCACCCTAAAGCAACAATAGCTTAGCTTTCGCCCTAACTATAATGCCCTATTGTTCGCTACTAGTCTCACCCTTTCCAACCTTTCGGTCCAGGTCAAGGTCCACTGAGATATAAATGCCTAATTGCGTCGACTCAATTAAACAGATACAGATAAATGCAGCAATTAACAACAAAGACTACACCAGCATTAACCTAATAAAACTATTACTATCCCTTCATAATTATGGATCCCCCTTAGTCTTAGCGGAAGGGAATTAACTTCGCATCATCATTGAATTAACAACAACAACATATAAATAAAGAGAATTAAACATGATAGCGAAACTAGTAAGGATTGAAATAGAGTAAAGATGATAACAATAAAAGAGAAATATCAAACAATAATAATGATTAAAGGATTAAAGAAGAATAATAATACCAAATATAAGTTCCGAATATGAGTAGCAAAGTATAAAAGAGAGTGAAATCCAAGAACAGTAGGAAGAATATAGTAAAAGTGAATGAGGAGGAGAGTTACGCAGTCTACTGTATTAAGCAGTACACGAAAATTCTCCTCTAAACCTAATCCATAACTAAATTCCAAAACCCATACAAAATTAGGCGTAAAATAGTCTAAAACAGGCTAAACCACTCGATCGAGTGGAAATAAACCACTCGATCGAGCAGCTAAGCACAAAACCCCTCGATCGAGTGGAAATAAACCACTCGATCGAGTACTTCCTTGCAAAGTCTTTTCGTTTGAATACTCGAACCACTCGATCGAGTAACCTTCAATATATAAAGCATTCGATCGACTAGAAAACTAGTCGATCGAGCTATTTAGGCACGTTAGACATTATAACACCTTCCGAAACCAGCTCATGTGTCTTCAAAGTGTTAGATTCCAAACTCCGGCTCCTCGTACTCCATAAATGCATGAAAATGGGACGAATTAAGGCTCGATTTAGCTCCTCTTTGGTTTATTCCTGTAATTTACATAAAACGAACCAAAGTAGAATATTCGGGGGTATTCGTAGCTAGAAGCTACGTAAATAGTACAGAAATGCGTGTAAAAATGAGGTAAAAACCCTATATAAAATACACGCATCAATCATGATAATGATGATAATGATAATAATGATAATGATAACAACAATGATAAGAACAAAAATAATAAGAATAACAACAACAACAACAACAACAACAACAACAACAACAACAACAACAACAACAACAACAACAACAACAACAACAACAACAACAACAACAACAACAACAACAACAACAACAACAACAACAACAACAACAACAACAACAACAACAACAACAACAACAACAACAACAACAACAACAACAACAACAACAACAACAACAACAACAACAACAACAACAACAACAACAACAACAACAACAACAACAACAACAACAACAACAACAACAACAACAACAACAACAACAACAACAACAACAACAACAACAACAACAACAACAACAACAACAACAACAACAACAACAACAACAACAACAACAACAACAACAACAACAACAACAACAACAACAACAACAACAACAATAATAATAATAATAATCATAATCATAATAATAATAATAATAATAACAACAACAACAACATTAATAATAATAATAATAATAATAATCATAATAATAATAATAATAATAATAATAATAATAATAATAATAATCATAATAATCATAATAATCATAATAATCATAATAATAATAATAATAATAATCATAATAATAATAATAATAATAATAATAATAATAATAATAATAATAATAATAATAATAATAATAATAATAATAATAATAATAATAATAATAATAATAATAATAATAATAATAATAATAATAATAATAATAATAAGAAGAAGAAGAAGAAGAAGAAGAATAATCATAATAATAATAATAATAATAATAATAATAATAATAATAATAATAATAATAATTATAATAATAATAATAATAATAATAATAATAATAATAATAATAATAATAATAATAATAATAATAATAATAATAATAATAATAATAATAATAATAATAATAATACCGCTCTATAAGACCTACCTTATCAAAATAAGTAGATGATAACCTACAACAATAGACCTTATTCTTCATAAAAATCTTAATAATTCACAATAGAGAGAGAGAGAGATAGAGAGAGAGAGAGAGAGAGAGAAAGCCATATCTATAGTTCTACAACTGATTTTCAGGTGATTCAACTTGGAGATGAAATCTTGTTTTGTTAGCTTTCCAACGCCGCCAAAAACGCTTTGTTTGCCCAAGTAACAAAGAAATGGCAGCCATTTGAAGTTCAGTGCGCGAAGTAGGAAATTACGCGCTGAGACTTGCTCGATCGAGAACCTCGATTTTGATCGACCACCTTACTATTTCGACTGACTACTTTGAGCCCCTATTATGTTCGATCGAGGTCCTTATCATTCGATCGAGAGCTTTAGGGGAGAAAATACTCGATCGACAGGTTTTATACTACTCGATCGAGAGCAATCGTGTTTGACGCAGCATTTTTATGTCGAGACCCTAGTTTATCTTAGTTTAATGTATTCTTATAATAAATATCTCTTATAAATAAGAGATAATTAGGTTAGGAAGAGGGGACTTTTGATTACTTTGCTTTTACGTGACTTTTGCTCCCTCTTTATTTCTCTCGGAATCCCAACTACTGTAATTTATATTCCTCTTCTCTATTTCAATTTTATTCTAGTTTTAATTCCTTTCTTTGCTTCACTTAGTTTAATGGCCTCTTTAATTACTTCCATCCCTTTTTCTTCTCTTTTTTAGTTTAGGCTAATTCCTTCTCTTTATCTTTGCTTGATGTTGCTTTTAATTATTAATTCCGTTGTTGTTAATTTCATTATTATCAATATGCTTAGCCAATTTCATTGCTAGGATTTAGGGGATTCAATGAGTTGATGTTAGTTGCTAATTAGGTTTGCAGATCTATTGCTAATATCATGCCTTTATTGTTAATCCTTCTTATTCTTTTCTCTTGCTTTAATCTCATTTAGTCTAATTTAAACAACTCAAACCCTCATCTGGTGACCTTAGGCAGACTGAATTGACAAGTAGATAGTGCCCGCCTCCCTATGGAGATCGATCCTACTTACTACTGACATCTGTTAGTAGTACTTAGGTATTTATTTTTGGTACATAACGACCGTATCAAATTTTGGCGCCGTTGTCGGGGAGGCAACTATTTTATTTACTTGTTGTATTTTTGTCTGTCTTTAACCTCAAGGAATTTATTCCAGGAGGCAGTTCTTACCTTTCTCCTCTAGCGCTGTTTTGATAGGCCCTACAGGTCCACCTAGACAGGATTATTGGGAGAAGATCATGAAAGGGAAGGCTTGAGTACCTTTGATCTCCCACTTATGTTCCATCCCATGGCGCAACAGGTGGTATTTTGCGAGAGATGTGGTGTTGTGGGGCACGATGCTGTTACTTGTTATGCGGAGAATGACCGAGTCTATGCTTATCGGCAGTATAGACAAGGTCATTATGGTTCTCAAAGTGGGGGTTACCCAAACTATTCTCCACTTCCGCCGCAGAATTACTATGTGCCGCCACATCCGATTCAGCAACAAGGCTTTCAAAGGCCTTCATTTTCTTTTCCGCCACAACAAGTTCCTCCCTCCACTATCAACAAGGAAGAGATTGCTAAATTGAAGTCTTTAGTGAAGGCACTTGCTCTACAAGTGCAAGAAACTGCGCAAACTAGAGATGCTTCTATCAAGAGACTTGAGACTCAATTGGCTCAAGTAGCTGCCGAGCAAGATGCTGATATGTATGACTCGTAAATTGATGATATTGTCGAAAATGAAGCATCAAACGAAGACTTCAATGCTGTTCCGTATGAAAAATTCGATCAAGCTAGCTTCAGTATTCGATCGAACGACTTATTTGAGGAGGAGCTCGATCGAACATATTCTTTTGTTCGATCGAACAGTTTATTCGAGGAGGAACTGGATCGAACAGTTACAGAGTCTGTTCGATCGAGCATTGCTCAGGAGAAGAACCTCGATCGAACAGTCACAGGGACTATTCGATCGAGCAGTTTGGGTGATGAAAGCTTTCAATCGAATTTATTAGCTACGGACAGTGTTGATTCGTCATTCATGCCTATTCCGTATGACGTTAAGAAGGTAAATGAAGACCAATCCTATCCGACTAGAGGCATTGTTATTCCTTTAGTTTATTCCGATAAGATTCCTTCTATTCCTTCCGTTAAATCATTTACTGTTGTTGATTTAACGCCTCCGCCCCAGTTTGAGAGCAAGTTGGAGGAATGTCGTTGTGTTTTTTCTTATATAGGTCTTGACAGGTTAGAAGACCCGGGAGGAGGATTTGAAGGATCTATCCCGCGTAAGAAGAAGGCGCGATAGAAGGCTAATAGTGACGTCTATGATGCTGTAAAGAGCCGTTGTTTTTCCGTTGCTGTGCTGTGGAGGCCGGAAGTAAAGCTGATGGACGCTGAAGCGATTGCATCCAGTCAGAATCCTAGTGGTGGGCCATTAATTTTTGTTGGCGGATGAAAAAGGAAGGTCGAGCTGGGACGTGTCTGAAACTAGCGCTGACCGGGAAGGCAACCGGGAGTTTAAAACTTTTCGTTTGGATTTTTAAACATTTCAGTTTTTCTTGTGTGCTTAATAATTAGCTTTCTCGACTTTAGACTGCGAAACAATTTTAGACTTAGTTTTGGTGGTATTTTTGGTTGCAATTAGCGTAATTGCAGGTACATCTGCATTCTCTCCGCGAATTTAGCTGATCCGATGCTGCTAACTATGACCTCCCTTGTTGCTGGCTTGTTTGGAGAGGTCCGTCTATTTCGCGCTATCTTGTGAGTTTCTTAGCTCCTATTCTTTACCTATCTCCTTCAGTTTGCATTTTCCCTTTCCCGTATTTGCTGCTGTTGTTAGCTGTTGAGTACAATGAGGGCATTGTACATTTCGGTTTGGGGAGGGTATATGCATCTATATCTGTGTCTGCATATTGTTTTTATTGTATTTCTGTTTGCACGTTTATATTCGGTATGCACTGCTATTTAATTCAAAAAAAAACACACGAAAATCCCATAAAAAATAGAAAATTCATTCGAAAAATTCAAAAATTTCACGTTTATTTTAGCATATAGGTTGAGTCAGAACGGTAATTTTCAATGAGTAAAGTGCACTACACTTTGTCTATTTACCTAAGCCTTGCATAATTAGCATCTTTTAGCATAGTCTTTTGCATAACCTACGAGTTTTTGTTCTAATTTAGCTGAACGAATAGACTTGACCTGAAATTTTGGCAACCTACTCATATATTCTAAGTTTTAGAGCCGTATAAACTGGTGTCATTTATGACCAATTTCATGTAGGATTGTGAGCAGTATACTCCTTGCATGACATGTTCATTAATTTGCACATATATGAAATTCAATTGCTTTTTGCCTGCTTACATTCAGGTTAGTGGTTGGTGTCACATGAAGGGAGGTGCTTACATTTCCCCTTCTTTCATTTTTACCCATTTAACTCCACATTAGCCAAATTTGCCTGTTGACCCTTAACTACATCCAAATTTAGCATGCCTTGTCAAGCTAGTTAGTGTATGTTTTCCGGTATATATTTTATTGATCAAAGTTTGGTTCGTATTATATCGTTCTGGAGTTGGTAGAAAAGAGAAAAAGGAGAATGATGAAAAAAAAAAACTGAAAAGAAAAAAAAACGTGAATCAAGAGAAAAAAAAAAGAAACAAGAAACCGTGAAAAAGGAAAGAAGAAAAAAAATGTTTGGTTGTTGACGGTTTCACTCCTCTGCTTTATTTATATCTTTTGAGGAGTTGTGTTTGGTTGAGTGAGTTTATGTGACAAATGAAGGGCACTTGTGCTTAATTTTGATGGATTAGGAATCGGATATGGTTCATTTGGTTCTGTTAAGTTAGCTAGCTTGGCTATTAACTTCACAATTCCAAAAATGTTTTGCCCCTTCATACCCATTACCTCACTTTCCCATACTTTTGTAAGCCCTCGGCTGTGACAGGACCTTGTTTGGTTGGAATGTATGTACGGTAGCTAGAATTGTCTATCATTTTAGTTGCAACCATGTTTATGTCGGTCGTAGTTTAGGTGAGCGACTATACTTCTCTCTCTCTTACATTTATATGCTTACCCTTTGCTTCATGAGAGAAGAGTGACTCATGAGAGTCCATTATCAAAGGTCTTGCAAGGTCGATGGTTCAGCTTTATTATAAACATCTTACAACTCGTTTTCATTTGACAGTTTTTGCTGTATTAAATTGGTTTAAGTAGACAGTTTGTAGCTAGCTCTGAGTTTTCTTTTCCGTTCTATTAGTTTGCATTTAATTTGCTTGGGGACAATAAAAGGTTTGGTTTGGGAAAGTTTGATGCGTGCATTTTATATAGACTTATTGTACCATATTTGCACGCATCTCTATGCATTTTGTGTAGTGTTTAGCTACAAATGTCCCCCGAATTGTCTACTTTGGTTTCTCTTGTCTTATTTGTAGGAATGAACCAAAGAGAAGCAGAATTAAGCTTAATACATGTTCGTATGCATGCATTTAGGAGATGAGTTGAGTCGGAGCTTGGAAACTACTATTTTGTGATGCGCAAAAAAGTAAGATAGCTAGACGAGCAAAAGAAGTGCTTCAAATTGCTAGTGCCTACTTTGAAGACCCGTATCTATACTTCTACAACTGATTTTCAGGCGATTCAAATTGGAGATGAAATCTTGCCCTGTTAGCTTTCCAATACCACCAAAAACGCTCTGTTTGCCCAAGTAACAAAGAAATGGTGGCCATTTGAAATTCAGTGCGCGAAGCAGGAAATTACGCGTTGAGACATGCTCGATCGAGAACCTCTATTTCGATCGACCACCTTAATATTTCGACTGACTACTTTGAGCCCTTATTATGTTCGATCGAGGTCCTTATCATTCGATCGAGAGCATTTGGGGACAAAATACTCGATCGACAGGTTTTATACTACTCGATCGAGAGCAATCGTGTCTGACGCAACATTTTTATGTCGAGATCCTAGTTTATCTTACTTTAATGTATTCTTATAATAAATATATCTTATAAATAAGAGATAATTAGGTTAGGAAGGGGGGACTTTTGATTACTTTGCTTTTACGTGACTTTTGCTCCCTCTTTATTTCTCTCGGAATCCCAACCACTGTAATTTCTATTCCTCTTCTCTATTTCAATTTTATTCTAGTTTTAATTCCTTTCTTTGCTTCACTTAGTTTAATGGCCTCTTTAATTACTTCCATCCATTTTTCTTCTCTTGTTTAGTTTATGCTAATTCCTTCTCTTTATCTTTACTTAATGTTGCTTTTAATTATTAATTCCGTTGATGTTAATTTCATTATTATCAATATGCTTAGCTAATTTGGTTGCTAGGATTTAGGAGATTCAATGAGTTGATGTTAGTTGCTAATTAGGTTTGCAGATCTGTTGCTAATATCATGTCTTTGTGGATAATCACTGCAATTAACTGTAATTAGCTGCTTGAGTCGACGCATTTAGCTAATCGATTTTGTAAGCCTTGGCCTAGACCGGAAGGTTGGAAGGGTGAGACCTTCAGTGAACATTAGGATGCTTTAGTGAGGGCGGAAGCTAAGCTAATAGTGTTTTAGGGCGAATTGAGACCGGAAGGAGATATTCGTTGCCCATTAGACCGATACAAGCGATCGATCTGTGACCTTATCTGCAATTATCTGACATTCATTGATGACCCGACAATCCTAGTTCTCTATCTTTATTGTTAATCCCTCTTATTCTTTTCTCTTGCTTTAATCTCATTTAGTTTAGTTTAAACAACTCAAAACCTCATCTGGTGACCTTAGGCAGACTGAATTGACAAGTAGATAGTGACCGCCTCCCTGTGGAGATCGATCCTACTTACCACTGACTTCTGTTAGTAGTACTTAGGTATTTATTTTTGGTACATAACGACCGTATCAAATTTTGAACCTTTGCTTGTCCCCAAAAAAAATAAATGCTTGGGAGTGGGTGGGAGGGCGATTTGCGTGCATCTAGGGTTTGTGGCTGTCGTCCGTCCGTTCGACTACTGGCGCCGTTTCAAGCCGGTCATTGACTCGCCGACAGTGCCCGGTTTCGCTGGTGGTCGGTGATAGGGCATTGGTGGTTCTGTGGGTGGGGTTTTCGCGAGAGTTAGGGTTCGACTGTCCTTCACCGGTGCTGTCGATCGCCTCTGCCACCGCCCTTTGACCTTTAGAACTCACGTCGTCGGTCATTGTTGTGGTGGTTCCCGGAGTTGTTTTTTTTAGGGCTTCGTTTATTTTTTCTTCTCTTCCCTGGCCTGGCCGTTGATGGTTGTCTTCGTGGCAGTGGTACTCTGCCTCATCGTCGCCGGTTGACGCCGTCTCACGGCCCTACTTTCTCCAGGTTTTTTTTACGCAGAAGCTTTCTGATATTTTCCTCCTGTTTTTTCTTTAAATTATTTTCTGGTTGGTCGCCGACCAACACCGGCCATTGCTGCTGATGTGGGTGTCGTGTGTGGAGGGCTTCCATAGCTGTAGTAGTTCTCCGGGGTGGCTGGTTTGTGGTGGTTGTTTGTAACGGGTTTTTTTATAACTGTTTGCCGCGTTAGGAGTACGGGGTTGCTGGTGGTGGTCAATCAACTAGGTCACTAGTTGGTCCTTCTTTTTGTGCCTATTGCTCCTTGTGCGTGGCCTGTGTTGTGGTTATCGTCCGAGTGGGTTGCTTGGTGGCTATATTGTTTAACGTGCAGGTAGGAGGAGGGGTTTCTTCTTCATGCCTGAGCTTGTGCGGTACCATTGTCCTTTTTCGGGTCTTCATGCGTGTCGGGATGGTTTTGGTAAGGGCCTAACTAAAGCTGCATGGCAGAAACATTTTCAGGACCGACATTGTCATGATGGTGCGTTGGAACATACGCGTCGGACTCTTACTGATAGTTTGACTGTTTATTCCAATGCCGAGAGTACTTTGAGACGGATGGGGCTCTGGTTGTGTGGGGTGTCCTTTTAAACCCGCACCACTCGCACTAGATGTCGGCATAGTCGGGGTGATATTGTGGTGCCTCCGGAGTGTGTTGATGGCCTCTACAGCTTTCATATTAATGGTATTCCGAGACCTTTGGCTTCTTCTACTTCGATTTCTTCTGATGATAGTGTTGAGCTTGTTCAGTGGTCTATATCTTCGCTTGATCGTTTATTGTAGTTGGGCCTTCGCACCGTTAAATCTATTCCTCCTAAGTGCCGTCTTGGGTTTGCTCGGGCTTTGAAAGGAGCCCTGGATTCGTTTACTTGTTTTACCACTTTGTCTGCTTAAGACTTTCGCTCCTTGGAGTAATCTTGAGTGTAGGACTTCTATTCGGCGCCAGCTTCAGGAGGAGAGTATTGTCAGGGCTATCCTTGCTTGGGGGTACCGGGGGGGGGGGGGGGGTTTGCAGCTGTTGCAGGAGTGTTTTGATGAGGGTCCTTCTTTGTTTAATATGGAGGAGGATATGGATTTGAGAAAGCTTAACCTCCATCAAAGTCGGCGGAAGATTTGTGTTAGTCACTATACTGCCGTTGTTCGGGTGCTTTCTTCCTCTGGGGTCGCCCCTTACTCCAATGCCACTCTTGTGGCTTTGCGTGAGAAGCATCCTGTCGCCCCGCCTCCTTCATTGCCTCCTTTGTCTGGGGATCATCATCCTCTGGTTGCCTCTTCGTCAGTGGTTTTGGATAAGATTCAAAGCTTCCCACGTGGTACTTCTTGTGGGAGGGATGGTTTTCGTGCCCAGCACCTTATGAACTGTTTGAGTGGCGCTGCTATGGCTATCTCTGATGATTTGATCACTTCTATTACTAGGGTGGTTAATATTTTTCTTGAGGGCCGGTGTCCTCTTGCTTTGCGTGAGTACATTGCCAGCGCCCCTCTCACGCCGCTTGTTAAACCGAGTGGTGGTGTTCGTCCTATTGTTGTTGGCACTGTCTGGAGACGGCTTGTCACTAAGGTTGGTGCTTTTATGGTTGGTCCTTCTTTGTCTTCTTATTTTGCTGGTCTTCAGTTTGGGGTGGTGTGTCCGGTGGAGGAGAGGCTATCTTAAATGCCTTGAATCGGCTCATTGAGACTCGGGGTGCTGAGGTGGGACTTTCTATGTTGCTGGTTGATTTCCAAAATGCTTTCAACCTTGTTGATCGTACGACCATGATTTAGGAAGTCCGCCGTCGTTGCCCGGTTCTTTCCCATTGGGTGAAGTTCTGTTACTCCAGCCGGGCCCATCTTTTTTATGGGGAGCATTGCTTGTGGTCTTGTCAGGGTGTCCAACAGGGTGATCCCTTGGGTCTTTTGCTTTTCGCTTTGGTTTTGCATCCCTTGGTGTGCAAAATCCGGGACTCCTCTGACCTTACTTTGCAGGCGTGGTACTTGGATGATGGCACCATCGTTGGGAACACTTTGGAGGTGGGAAGGGTTTTGGATTTGATTATAGCTGATGGCCCTCGTTTTGGACTGCATCTTAATGTCTCCAAAACGGAGGCCTTTTGGCTTGTTGAGGATCCTCGGAGTCGGCTTCCCGGGGTTTTCCTTACTTTTATTGCTCGGCCCTTGCGTGGTGTTACAGTTTTGGGTAGACTTGTCAGTACTTATCCTGGCTTTGGCAGTGAGATTGTGGCGAACAGAGTGACTAAGACCATTGAGCTAATGGACTTGGTTACGAGGATTGAGGACCCGCAATGTGAGTTGCTTCTGCTTAGATTTTGTACTGGTATTTCTAAGCTCTATTTCTCTCTTCGTACTTGCTCCCCCAGTGTTTTTGGGTCGGTCCATCTTCCTTTCGATGCTGGTCTTCGTTCCAGCTTGGAACGTATTGTCACCTCGTCTGGCCCGGGTTTTGAGGATTGGCAGTGGCGTCTTGCTACATTCCCTTTCCATATTGGTGGTCTTGGTGTCTATGCGGCGGGATATGTTTCACACTATGCTTTTATTGCGTCCCGTTTGCAGTCTGCTGATTTGCAGGCTAAGCTCCTCGGACCTTCTAGTATTGTAGCTGCTGGCCCTGCTTTTGACGATGCCGCACGGGTGTTTTCTGTGACTACAGGTTCTGGTATCTTAGGTAACCCTAGTGAAATTGCTGCCCCAAACTTATGAAGAAATTGGCAGATATATATTTCGCGACGGTTGCTGCTGCCTCAGAGTTTGTTTTCTCTTTGACACCACGCCAGCTTGCTTTATGGCAGTCTCAGCAGGGTTCCCACTGCTCTGATTGGTTGCGTGCGGTTCCTATCTCGGGATTCGGTCAGACTATGAACGGGGGGACTTACCGTAGTGTGCTTGGGTATCGTCTGGGTGTTCCGTTATTCATGGTATCTAGGCCCTGTCCTACTTTCTCTCGGGTTTTTGCTGATGATGTTTTCGGGGACCACGCTATTTCTTGTACTGCTACTGTGGGTGATAAACATCGACACAACCTCGTCCGTGACACTCTTTTCGACATCTGCTATAGATCTGGTATTTCTGCGGGAAAGGAGGTTGATATCGGTTTGGTTGACGGGCATGGTGGCTCTCTTCGTCCTGCGGATTTGCTGCTTTATTCTTGGGACAAAGGGCGTGATGTGTGCGTTGACTTGACAGGGTCTTCTCCTTTGACTCAGACTGGGATGATGGATTTTGTGCCCGGCCAGGTTGTCGCTGATGCTGCTCAGCGTAAGTGTGCTAAGTACGGCGATTTGTGTGCGACAGCTGGTTATGGTTTCCTTCCCTTCTCTTTCTCTTCACTTGGGAGAGCTGGGTTTGGATGAAGTTGCCTTGCTCAAGCGGATCCAGAAATTCTCGGTATCTCAGGATGCGAGGGCTCGGGTGGCCGTTTACATTTTTAGTAGACTTAGCTTTGCTATTGGTAAGGGTGTGGGAGCCCAGATTGTCTCTCGGCTCCCCACCAATTTCATGTAAACTTTTATTTTTCTTTTAATGAAAGCTGCGCATCCTTTAAAAAAATAAAATAAAATAATTGTAATAGTAATAATAGTAATAATGATGATGATGATGATGATGATGATGATGATGATGATGATGATGATGATGATAATGATAATAATAATAATAATAATAATAATAATAATAATAATAATAATAATAATAATAATAATAATAATAATAATAATAATAATAATAATAATAATAATAATAATAATAATATAATAACAATAATAACAATAACAATAATAACAATAATAATAATAATAACAATAATAATAATAATAATAATAATAAAAATAATAATAATAATAATAATAATAATTATAATAATAATAATAATAATAATAATAATAATAATAATAATAATAATAATAATAATAATAATAATAATAATAATAATAATAATAATAATAATAATAATAATAATAATAATAATAATAATAATAATAATAATAATAATAATAATAATAATAATAATAATAATAATAATAATAATAATAATAATAATAATAATAATAATAATAATAATAATAATAATAATAATAATAATAATAATAATAATAATAATAATAATAATAATAATAATAATAATAATAATAATAATAATAATAATAATAATAATAATAATAATAATGTCTCCAAGACGGAGGTCTTTTGGCAAACAGGAGGAGAATTGAGGATCCACCGGTCGAGCTTCATTGCGGGATTTTCCCCCGATGACTTCTATTTCTCGGCCATTGCGCGGTGTTACGCTTTTGGAGGACCACAAGTCTTGTCCTGGTTTTTGTTGGTGAGATTGTGGCGACGAATTAAGTCGTAAGGTGTGATGGTGGTGAACTAAGACCATTGAGTTGATGGACTTGGTTGCGAGGATTGAGGACCCGCAATGTGAGTTGCTTCTTCTTCGAGCTTGTACTGGTATTTCTAAACTCTACTTCTCCCTTCGTACTTGATCCCCTAGTGTTTTTGGGTCTGTCCATCTTCTTTTTGATGCGCGCTCTTCGTTCTAGCTTGAACGTATTGTCACCTGCTTGTCGGGCCGGGTTTTGGGATTGGGGGGTGGCGCCTTGCTACATTCCCTTTTCATCTTGGTGGTCTTGGTGTCTATGCGGCGGGAGATGTTTTATTTTATGCTTTTATTGCATCCCGCTTTGCGATCTGCTTGGTTTTGCGAGCTAAGCTCCTCGGTCCTTCATTTTGGTATTGTAATTAAATAACCCTACTTTTGATGATGCCGCGCAAGTGTTTACTACGACTACGGGTTACGTATATTAGGTCACCCTAGTGAAATTGTTGCCCCAAACTTATGAAGAAATTGCGGACATTTATTTCACGACGGTTCTTAAAAAAAGTCTTGCCTCGTAGTCTGTTTTCTCTTTGACACCACGCCACTTGCTTTATGGCGATCTCGGCGGGGTTCTCACTCCTCGATTGTTTATGTGCGGTTCCTATCTCGGGGTTGGGCGGACTATGAATGGGAGGACTTACCGTAGCGTCTTTGGGGTATCGTCTGACAGGTGTTCCGTTATTTACGGTATCTAGGCCCTTTGATCTGCTTGCTCTCGGGTTTTAGCCGGGGATGTTTTTGGGCACCACGCTGTTTCTTGTCTTGATGTCATGTTTTTGCGTTAAACATCGGCATAACCTTGTCCGAGACACTCTTTTCGGCATCTGGTATATAGATCCGTATTCTTGGGGAAGGAGGTTGATATTTGTTTGGTTGATGGGCATGGTGGCTCTCTTCGTCCTACGGATTTATTGCTTTATTCTTGGGACGGGTTCTTCACCTTTGACTTTGAACTCAAAAACAACGGGTTGGCGATTTTGTGTTGGGGGCGGGTTGTCGCGATGATGCTCGGCGAAAGTGTGCTAAGTATGGGGATTTGTGCGCGAATTACAAAAAATTATTAGTTTCCTACCTTTCTCTTTCTCTTCTCTTGGGAGGAACTGGGTTCGGATCTTTGTTGCCTTGCTCAAACGGATCCGGAAATTCTCGGTATCTCGGGATGCGGGGGCTCGGGTGGCCGCTTACATTTTTACTAGACTTAGCTTTGCTATTGCTAAGGGTGTGGGAGCCCCATTGTTTCTCGGCTCCCCACCATTTCATGTAAACTTTTATTTTTATTTCAATGAAAGTGCATGCATCCCTTTATAATAATAATAATAATAATAATAATAATAATAATAATAATAATAATAATAATAATAATAATAATAATAATAATAATAATAATAATAATAATAATAATAATAATAATAATAATAATAATAATAATAATAATAATAATAATAATAATAATAATAATAATAATAATAATAATAATAATAATAATAATAATAATAATAATAATAATAATAATAAATAATAATAATAATAATAATAATAATAATAATAATAATAATAATAATAATAATAATAATAATAATAATAATAATAATAATAATAATAATAATAATAATAATAATAATAATAATCACTAAAACTAATCGACACACAAGACACTTGTACTAATTAAAATAAAACAAAATGGGGAAAGAGAGAACACGGACGGAACAGTTGAATCACGCAGTCGGGGGGGCTTTCCAGTCCACCGGTCGCCGGCTAGGGCACCGGCAGCGAGATCTTTAGCAAACAGGAGGAGAATTGATGTTGATTGTTGTATGCCGGTTGACCGGTAGAGAGGAGGAGAATCATTGCGAGATGAAGGTTGTGGTATTGTGTGCCGATGAGGCGGCTATCGATGGCATGACCGGTAGCGAAATTTCGAGAAAAAGGTGGGAAATAGCTGGGTGTTTCCAGCCGGTTGGGGGTCGGCATCCGGGGTACCGGCACAGGGCACGAATGGTGACAGGTTTTTTTGGGGAAGGTGGTGTTGGTCGTTGTTGCTGCTATAGGTGCCGGTGATGGTGGTCGATGATGGTGGCTGTCGTGGAGGTTGAGTAAGGTGGCGATGATGGTGGTGAAGGTGGTTAACGGTGGGCATCAATTAGTGATGTCGGCTGGTGATTGCAGCTGCCATGTGGCTCAATTAGCGAGGTGAACTTGGTCAATACTCGGGTTTCACTTCCGACTTCGTGCTTGATTTTATGTCCAAGTTCATCACTCATCTTGGTCGCCACTGGACTCGAGTTTCAGTACCGAGTTTGGGCGGTTGTATTTCTGGCCTGCCCTGGACCGAATTCCCTGGGATGTCGATGGTGAGTTGGTGCACGAATGGTGTTGGGTGATGAATGCAGGTCGTGGTGATGACGAAGGTGGAGTATTCTGCTGCTTGTTGTCGTGGACAAAGAAGGAGGGTCACAGTGTCGATGTTGGATTGAGGGGTTGGCGTCAGATGCAAGGCACGACGGTGTTGGGATCGGAGCTGCTGCCATGGAGCAGGTGAGTGTCGATGGTGAATATTTGTAATGGTGATGAAGGTGGCAGTTGTTGTATGAAATGGATAAAGATGGTTAATGGTGACGGGTTTGACTTTGGTAAAGTCAAATGGTCAACTTTGACTTTTGCTTTGGTTTTCATTTAATTCACGCTTTGCTCTTTGACCCGTCTCATCTCCGTCTTTGTTATCTTAATCTCTGTCTCACTCATTTTGGTACCTATAGGATTAAATAACGAAAGCAATAACCAAATTCCGACAAATATATACATTTATTCGCGATAAATAGAATTAAACTATTAAATACTAATTAAACTAACAAATGAGCTATTTAACGATTAAGGCACACAAAATCAAGTCGGAATAAGGTATAAATGCGGGGTAAAAGCTACCAAAATGCTACTTATCAGTATGTATCTAGTATCTTTAAGGAGTGTATCAAGCTAGCCAAAGATGTGTATCTAGTCACTTTAAAAAGTGTATCTAGCTAGTTAAAGGAGTGTATCCAGCTAACTAAAGATATGTATCAAGTAATTTAAAGAAGTGTATCTAGCTAGTTAAAAAAGTGTATTTAGTAACTTAAATGAGTGTAACTAGCAAGCTAAATGTATGTATCTAGTAACTTAAACCTCAAGGCATATTGACGATAACAATTACGAAAGCTAATGATTTTAAGAACAAAGAGATGATTGGGAAATTTGATCCGTATACAGTCATATATATCCGGCCACTTTTCAAGTATATAACAAAGATAGTTGAAGTGATTGCATAATGCAAAGGATAAGGACACACAGTCACTCATGATTGCGGTTTGAAATAGTTATCTCCATCTCCATTTTGTGTTTACATTAGTAGATAATTCACCTATTCTCTTGAAACACAAACAATCGAAAATCCAACTTACGCGAAACACTCATTGGTCTTTGGAGATAGCTCATGACAATTTGGAGTTTGGACTTCAATTTTATCACAATCAGATATTTGAATTACGTGAATTTAAGTTTGCATTTATACACCACCAATAACAGTCTCAGTACCTAAATGACTTGGCGCTGGCTTATTTTACATTATACTGATTTTACATGATGATAGCATTGATGAGACTGTCATGGAATTATTCCGTATCATTTTTGGATGTTTTATCAGTTATCACCCATTCACCAAAGAAGAGCAAAACAAAGCCATACGTTTTAACAAGATACATATATTAATACCCTCGGATACAAATGGTATTACTTCCGGATACACAAATCGATTTGTGAATCCGTTTTACAAAATCGTTGTAAAACATCATGTGTATCCGGGTTGGTATTTTTTACTCCTAATCCACCCTCCTACCATAATACCACAGGCTATCTCCACCACCGCCACCAACACGCAGAAAAGAAATGACCAATTAAGACCACCACTACCGCAGACTATGTCAGACCACCACCAAGCACCGCTAAATAACTCTTTGCCACCCTACGATTACCCTATATATACAACCACTCACTAGTTCCATGCAACCAGCTAACAACCAACCCGTCCACTATGACAACGTCATCCGCCCACCATCCATTTCACATCCCTAACAACAAACTTTAGCTAACATCATCCCGGAACAATCACGAAAACAACGTTCAAACTCCGCAAAACATCAACTGCACCACTGGTTGCTCGGTGACGCACCTTCACAACCACCATAAATCTCAGTTTTAAAAATGTAGTGATCTAAATCATAAATCTATTAAAAATGAAGAAGAATTACAAAAATCTAACCGAATTAATGACATTGTTGCAAGATTTCGAGCCAAATAGATCTTATTTTAGCTAAAAGTCACTTTAATTATGTTTGTGGTGCGACAAGAACCTCGACGATGGCATATTTACGGTGATCGATTTCTCATCCAACGGAGCTACGACAACGGTGGAGAATGTAGCCCGGTGGTGACGACATGTGGTGGTGGTAGTGATGGTAGTGGGTGAGAGAGGTTAGGTGTCGGGGGGACTGTGTTTTAAGGAAGAGGATGAGTGATAAGGGGTTTAATATATGCCTTTGATATAGTATCCTAATTTGATCCAAGGGTTAAAAAATAGTTCGGAAGTTCGCACCGAACTATAGGTTTGCACAAGATCCTATTTCTATATATATGTATATATATATATATATATATGTATATATATATATGTATATATATATATATATATATATATATATATAAAATATATATATATATATATATATATAAATATATATATATATATATATATGTATATATATATATATATGTATATATATATATATATGTATATATATATGTAGAGAGTGGTTTTTCTAAGGTCCTTACATCCATTGAGTCCCTAAGTCCTTATAAGGGCCTTTGGATGGAAGGGATGGAGGGATGAGATTACATCTCATTGAAGGGTCACAATTCTCCCTCCCTAATCTCCTTCCCTAATTGTGTATAACTCTACCTAATTTTGTACAACTCTATCAACATTCTAATCTCCCTACCCACTTCCTCATTATTCATTCATTCACACTTCTCTCATACACTCATTCTCTCTCATCTTTCTCTCATTCTCTCAAAAAAAAAACCAAATCAACAAAAAAAAAACAACAAAAAAAAACCAAAAAAAAACAAACAATGCCTTTTTCCGCCACAACAACACCGACCCACCCTAAGGCCTTCCTTGCCTCCTCTTCTCCTCCACCACCACCACGCATCCCACTCTCCTCGCCACCCTCCTCTCCCACTATCAATATGCCAACCATGCTCAATTAGCAACACCCACCCACAACACCACTACAACCACAACAACAACACCAAATGACCTCCCTTCTCGCACCACCCCACCATCCCACCATCCGACCTCCCTTCCCACCTCCCTCCCTCCATCAACCAACAACACCACGACAACAACAACAACAACAACTCCACGACTCCCTCCTCCCTCTACCACCGCAACAACTCGACGACAACAACAATAACCACAACACCAACAACCCTCATTACAATCACCACACCCGCCCACACCTGCCAACAACAACACCGCAACAACCCTCCTTTTTTTTCTTCAGATCTAAACAAAAAAACGCCCGCCTATTTTCAAAGTTCAAAATTTGAAAATCCCGCCTTTCCTTTATTGCTCGTCGGCCGTTGTCATTACTGGTTGTTGCTCGTGGTGGTGGTGGTTGTTGCGGTTTGGGGAGAAAGGTGAGGTGAGTGGGTCAGTCATGGTGGGAGTGGCGGTGGTTGTGCGAGAAAGGAAAAAGGAAGAAAGTGGTGTGGTGATGTCGTTGTTGCTGTCTTTGTTTTCTCACTTTTTTTGTCTTTTTTTTTGTTTTTTAGATTTACTTTGATTTTTTTATTTGGTTTTGTCCTTTCTCCTTTTTTTCCTTTCTCCCTCCTGCTCTTCCTTTCTCCTTTTTTTCGTTCTTTTTTTTCATTTTTTTTTTTTTTAAATTTTCGTTTGGTTTTATGTTATTTTTCTGTGGGTGTTGTTTTTTTTTTATTGTTATTTGGTTTTTTGTTTTGTTTTTGTTATTATTGTTATTGTTATTTGGTTTTTTTTGTTATTGTTATTTGATTTTTTGGACTAAAGTTATACATCTTGTCTATTAAAGTTATACACTGCGTGCATTAGAGTTATACACACGATATTTAAATTTGGTTTTTTTTTTATTGTTATTTGGTTTATTTCAGATTTCGGGTTTGGTTGGGTTGTTGGTTTTTTTGGTTTTATTATTGTTATTTGGTTTTTTGTTTTTGTTATTATGAGTTTTTTTGGTTTTTGTTATTATTTTTTTTTTCATATTTTTCATATTTATTGTTTGATTTTTTTACTATTTACGACTAAAGTTATACATTTTATGACTAAAGTTATACATTTTATGACTAAAGTTATACATTTTATGACCAAAGTTATACAAAAAAAGACTAAAGTTATACAAAAAATTGGACTAAAGTTATACAAAAATGAACCAAAGTTATACAAAAATGAACCAAAGTTATACAAAAATGGACCAAAGTTATACAAAAATGGACTAAAGTTATACAAATAAGGACTAAAGTTATACAAAAAAGGACTAAAGTTATACAACAATGGACTAAAGTTATACAAAAATGAACCAAAATTATACAAAAATGAACCAAAGTTATACAAAAATGGACTAAAGTTATACAAAAAATTGGACTAAAGTTATACAAAAATGAACCAAAGTTATACAAATATGGACCAAAGTTATACAAAAATCGACCAGAGTTATACAAAAATGAACCAAAGTTATACAAAAATGAACCAAAGTTATACAAAAATAGACTAAAGTTATACAAAAATTTGGACAAAAGTTATACAAAAATGAACCAAAGTTATACAAAAATGAACCAAAGTTATACAAAAATCGACCAGAGTTATACAAAAATGCACCAAAGTTATACAAAAATTGGACTAAAGTTATACAAAAATTGGACTAAAGTTATACAAAAATGAATACAAAAATGAATTATACAAAAATGAACCAAAGTTATACAAAAATTGACTAAAGTTAGTCCATTTTTGTATAACTTTGGTTCATTTTTGTATAACTTTGGTTCATTTTTGTATAACTTTAGTCCAATTTTTTGTGTAACTTTAGTCCAATTTTTGTATAACTTTGGTGCATTTTTGTATAACTCTGATCGATTTTTGTATAACTTTGGTTCATTTTTGTATAACTTTGGTTCATTTTTGTATAACTTTTGTCCAAATTTTTGTATAACTTTAGTCCATTTTTGTATAACTTTGGTTCATTTTTGTATAACTTTAGGCCTTATTTGTATAACTTTAGCCCATATTTGTATAACTTTAATCCATATTTGTATAACTTTAGTCCATTTTTGTATAACTTTGGTTCATTTTTGTATAACTTTGGTTCATTTTTGTATAACTTTGGTTTATTTTTGTATAACTTTAGTCCAACAAATTATAAGAATTTTTATATGGCTAAGATTAAAACAACAAATTATAAGAATTTTTATATGGCTAAGATTAAAACAACAAATTTTATGAAAAATATTTTAGTAGATCTTAGATGAAAAAAAGTATCTCATAAAAAAAACGAGATTTAAAACCCGAAATCTTAAAAAAAAAGTATAACAAGAAGAGATTTGAGAAAATGAATAAAAAACGAGAAGTAACAAAATAAAAGAAACTAAAAGACAACAACAAAAAATGAATGGAAAAAACAACTCAAAACATGAAAATAAACACCAAACGAAAAAAAAAAAAAAAAAAAAAAAAAAAAAAAAAAAAACCGAGGCGAAAAAAAAAAATGGTGGCGGCGGTGGTGGGTGGTGAGATGGTGTCGGGTGGGATAGTAGTGGGTGGTGGTGAATGAGGAAGAGAAGAATGAATGATTTATTTGGGTTTTTTGATTTAATTGGATTTTTTGGGTTTTTTGATTTAATTGGATTTTTTGGATTTTATTTATTTATTTGGGTTTTGGGTTTTTTATTTATTTGGATTTTTTGGGTTTTTATTTTTTGGGGTTTTAGAGAGAAGATGAGTTGTGTGATATGTGAGAAAAGTGGATGAGAGGAAAAAAAGTTATAGTGAATTAGTGATTAATTAGAAAGATTAGTGAAGGAGGAGAGAATGAGTGATATTAGTACATAAACACACTTTTGGAGGTTGATCTTGGCCATCCAATGGCTCACAATAAGACTTATGGACTTATTATATCTAAGGACCTTAGTTGATCCTTCCTCTATATATGTATATATATATATATATGTATATATATGTATATATGTATATATATGTATAAATGCATATATATATATACATATATACATATATACATATATACATATATACATATATATATATATATATATATATACATATATATATATATATATATATATATATATATATATATATATATATATATATATATATATATACATATATACAACCCAAATCTAACCATCAATAACGAGCATATCACAACGATTAAATGCATTTAATAACGACACTTAGATTACCGTTTTCAAAATGTTGGCGGAAACCTAGACCGCGCTAATAAGAATAACGGTTTCCGTCGAAAACCGTTCTTATTATAATGTGACGACAGTTGTTTAACAAACCGTTATCAAAAACGTTTAACGGTTTCCAAAAACTCGTTATATAATCACCCCTATCAACGGTCGTTGGACAATTGTTACCAGTTTACGAAAACGGCGTTTCGAAAACCGTTACTAAATTAACACCAGCAATGGTTTTTTGTACCCGTTGTTATGTTATAGCTACGAGTTTCTTGTAACCGTTATGATTTTCTATTATGAAAGAACGGTTCCTCTGTACCCGTTGTTATTTATCATTTACGGGTTAAAAATAACCGTTATATACTTTTTTCAATGTTTAATATTCAACCAATGCATGTATGATAAGTAATGAACCGTTGCATGCATTGTTTTGTTTGACCATTATTACTATCCGTCCATTATTATATTCACACATGCAAACATATTTTCCTATAAATATCACTTATAATGTGATCAATTAACCATATTCACCAATTCAAAGTTCAATTAATCATAGCCTATAATTTAACTAAAAATATTACACTTCGATCACCATGCCGTCGTCGTCTTCTACACCCGCCGAATCACAATCAAATACCCGTTATGTCCATCCTATTACCTGTATTATACACAACTTTCCAACCAAATATGATGACAATGGTAATGATTTTTCGAGAAGTTTTACTTGGATGAGAGATATGCTTCGTCAAAGTGGTTATACGAACGTTAAAAAGGTCCACCCAGCTTGGACTAAAGTTCATGGTTTTCTTGGTTACGCAATGATCGAGTTTGAATGTTTTGGGAAGAAGCTGGAATCTTTTCGTTAAGCGAGAAAACTCAAGGCAAGATACGAGGATCATGATGTTGGGAAGAAAAATTGTTATACGGATGATGTGTTACAAGCGCAATATTTATGGATTGCAACCGATTGTGACATTAATCTATTAAGAACATATCGACACTATATTGACACTGTGCGTTGTTCATAGGAGGCGGAACAAGTGCCTCCTAATAATCCACATACTGAATTCTCAATATTTATCTCAATCGCAGGGAAATTACAAGATGATTATGTTGATTAATTATTATTATTATTCTAATTAATGTTGTTAAAATTGCGCGTCTTTTAATTTCTTGTTATGTATGTGTTTTTCTTGAATAAATGCGTGGTAGTGTATTTTATTTTCTAATTAATTATTGCAAGTTACGTAGGTTTAAAATATTTGTTAATAAGTCAACTTTTACATTAAATTAATTAGGTAATTAATGTTTAGAAATTAATTACCAACGGTTTTGAAAAAAAATTATAAATGTGACTATAAATGTTAAAGCATCATTTACTAACATCAATTAATCAAATCACAATATTTCATCCCCATTACACAAATTTGAAACAACATGGCAATGAACCCTAATTTTATCGACAACGAAGAATGGCTTACACAAATGTTTGCAGATGATGGGAAGGTTCTCGTTGGGCTTCCCGCCGATCAACACCCATTAATCAAAGCATCCCTTAAATATCAACGGAATTATTGGATTAAGAGGCGTGAAGCAGTCCGGCTTGTCAACCAAGCCTCATCATCATCATCATCTTCATACCCTCGTCGGCCTATTACTCGCAACTTGGATGCAGCGAGAGATATGTTGAGTTGTACTCTTTCAACCTTATCTCCACATGCAAGTCGTGTCTTTGCATATATTCAATCTGTTATTGCAAAATATGAAGCCAATGACCCGGAAGTTAGCGGTATACTAGAGTGGTGTAATTGGTGGCAGGTTGAGAAGCGCTTTTTACTCTTAACCGGGGTTGTTCCGGCTTATTATACGTCTTTTGATTTCTGATAAATGTTGTAATGTATTTGGTTTAAAATTAAATGAAATGATCATTTTGAAAGTGTTGAGTTACGCTTGTTTGATTTGCTTCCATTTTTTTGAACTCCATAGATCAGTCACTAATCAAGATTAAGATTGTTGCTGCATAATACTCCTTAACAACGAGTCACCTACAACCGTTGTAAATTTTGTTCATCAACAACGGTTCACCTACAACCGTTGTCAATTGGTTCATCAACAACGGTTCACCTACAACCGTTAATCGTGACGTTCTAACTTCAACGTGGACCATTTATTAATTCTTTGACCATACGAGTCAGTATATTAAAAAAAAAAATATATATGTAAGATATGACCATACGACTCAATATATTAAAAAAAATTAATTGTTTGACCATAAAGGATTTTTTAAACCGCGGCTAATATTTCTCATTATTCTTGATTTGACCAATGCACGGACTGTTCAGTTATTTTTTATTGAATCAACGTTGCATTATTGGTGAGTTTGAATCAACATTGCATTATTGGTGGTTGATTCTATAATTTTAATTTTGTTCCAAAATTATAGTCATTAACAAAGGTACAAATATTGTGAGTCCATGGGTGCAAAGGGATCGTAAGTTGTCAGAAGAAGCAGAAAATAAAATATTAAGAGAATTGCGTCATCAACCGAGCTATATTGAAAGCAAGAAGAAAATGGATGCGTTACAAGAAAGGTTAAAGGAACAATGCCCTTTCCATTTCATTAAGTTCCCCCCTAAACTGTAATACTCTGTATTTTAATAATAATTTATAAGAATAATTTATGTAATTTAATGAGTGATTAAATGACATTTCTAATAATAATTACAAGTAAGACGATAATTAAGTAGTAAATTAATAATCTAAGTCGGGAATTGGGTTAAGCTTATAAGTGGATCTTGGGCCGTGTGCCATTGGTAATTGGACCGAAATTTATTAAATTGGTTTAAGTATAATGGGGATTTATATCGGGAATTAATAATAATATAATATGGAAAAGTAATAATAATTATATCAATAATAATAATAAGTTATGGCAAATAATAAATTAGTAAATATTGTATGAGGGAATCCTACTTATGGTAATATTTATATATGTAATAATAATAATAATATAATGGTAATTATAATAATGACAATTCCTATACTAATTAGAATAAGGTAAGTTACATAGTTTCCTAATTGACCCCGTATTCTCTAAAGCTTACACTATAAATACCACCTTAAATCTGAGAAATAATTCATAAATTAAGAGAAGAAGCTTTAGGAGACGGAAGAAGAAGGAATTAACATAAATAAATTAATCAACTCGAGGTAATTATTCATCTTAAATCGGTTTATATTCTTTTCAAGCAAGCATCTTTAGATCGATAGTATGACTTCTATAGACCACCATAGTACTCAGGAATTGGACCTATAGCGACATTGGACTGCAAAGTTTCTGACCTGACCATTGTTGACCGTCATTGACCGTGGTAGGGGGGTGTTTAGGGCGACTAAAAGTGGCTGGTCAGGGGGTTATGCGGGTTTGGTTGTGGGGGATTGGAATGGGTAATTGAACCCTTAATTTACCTCGTCTTGACCTGAGTAAGGTGGGTTTGTGTCGGGGGTAATTAGTCGAACATGTTGGTGGTGTTGGCGTGGCGGCAGGTGGTGGTCGGGAAAATGCGAAACAGGGGAAAACAGGGAGAATTGTCGTGACAGTTTTAGGGAGGCTGTTGTGACTGGTGTGGTTGCAATTAGGGGAAATGGATGGCACCTATAGAACCACCGTGTGTTATAGGTGACAGTGGTGGTGGTCGTGGGTGGTATTGGGCAGCGTAGTGGCCGTTGTAAGGCGAGTTGCGAGGTGGTGTAGGGTGTTTGGGGTATGTCTGGGTTGGCGGCAGTGGGTAGTCGCGGTGGGGTCTGGTGGTAAGCTTGGTGGTTGTCGGGAATGGGAGTTTAGGACGGGTTTTTATGGGTGGTTCATGGGTTAATTACATGGGTGTTGGTCACGGTTTCTAAATCGTGTATTGGGTGCGTGTTTGTTTTGTAACGGGTTTTAATTGTTTAATTAGTTCGGGTGAGTCGGGTTCGTAATTGAATCGGGTTTTAGTTATCATAAACCTTTAATAATTATAATAAATAATTAATTTGAATAATTAAATAAAAGGAATAAATAAATGAATAAATAAGTAAAGTTAGTAATTATAATTGTTGTAATTGTTATTATTATATAGGTGACAGAAATTGTGATGAGTTTATA
Source organism: Silene latifolia (assembly GCF_048544455.1). Classification (NCBI taxonomy): domain Eukaryota; kingdom Viridiplantae; phylum Streptophyta; class Magnoliopsida; order Caryophyllales; family Caryophyllaceae; genus Silene; species Silene latifolia. The sequence goes on along the minus strand of NC_133533.1, from coordinate 66,729,913 downwards.
ATCGGATTTGCTCACTTTAATTATTGGATTGCGTAATTGGAGTGCTTGCTTGCCAGGTAGGGATAATCCTACTCAACTCGACTTTTAATTATCTATGTTTGGTATGGTGGATTACTTACGTTAAAGTGAATTAATCGTATGTGAATTGTGTTGGTTGATATTATCGTAATTGTTGGAAGGGAGAATTATATTGCATATATTGATTTATCATATCGTAACTGTTCGGAGGGTGAATTATATTGATTTATGTTGGCTAATATTAATAGTATTGATGAGGTGATTTGAATTGCTATCGTTGGTTGGAATGTGATTATTGTGAAAAGTTGTGCGACAGTCAGTTGTACGTTGTTGAGGGAGTTTGTACACTGGGGTGATGGTAATATGTACGTTGTGAGGGAGGGGTATTATTACATATTGAGGTACGTTGTTAAGGGAGGGGTACCAAAGTAATGTGAGCACGTTGTTGATGGGACAAGAGTTGGTCGTCACACATCCAATCAAACACATTTATAATACTCAACAAACAACTAGTTAGCGGTAAGTCGAGGTCGATCCATGGGACGGTGTGCTTTGGGTTCTAAGTCTATCTATCTCAATTTATGCTAGTGTCACAATTTTTTTGGGTTTGTAGTTGTGTCTAGACTAATGCAAGCGATATAGTAAACCAAGCAATAAAATAAGGATGTAAACAAATGATTAAAAATGCTAGGATATCATGGGGTCATAGGGGATTCATGGTGTTGATCATACAAACATGTTTACAATTATAAGCAAGCAATTAATGTTGTGGAGGAACCGAGTTGGTTTATATCTTACGGTTCTTAGGAAGAGTTGGGTCCCGGAGCCGAATCGATTAGATTGTACAACACCTACAAGTCGACTTACTTTCCTCCTAATCAACTTCTATGCATAGTCTAACAAGACTCGAGTTGGTTTATATCTTACAAGTCAAGTTGAATAGATAAGAGATGGTTGTAAATGCAAGGATTCATAGGCTTAGCATTTCATCAAACATAACATGTGCATAAAGTTGACCTCACAACAAGCAAGCAAATTAATTATGTGAACATATTAGATTAAGCATGAATCAATCCCATGTTTATTTCCCTTAATTATACACTAATCCTAGCTAAGAGACTACTCACTCATTATCATGGTAAGCATGTCATTAATGGTGTCAATCATCACAACAAGTGTAAACATGATACGAGAATGAGGAAATAAACAATAAAGAGTAAAGGGTAAAAGAATTATACCAACTTAAGATGATCCAAATAATAAAGCAAAGAATGATAGAAGAAACTTTATTGATTGATGAAGGGTTGTCAATCCTTCAATAATAACCCAATAATCTTCAATTACCCAAAAGTAACAAACTTGAACAATAATTAAGGAGAGATTAATGTGAGATTTGTGAAAGATTAAAAAGTAGTATATTCTAATCTACTCCTAATCTAATCTAAGAAGGATTCTTAATATGGAGGCTTAACCTAATCTAAAACTCCATAAAAGCTCTACCATGATTATTTACAAGTGGGGTATTTATAGTAGAGCTTCATTAGGTTAACTAAGGCTAAATTAGTAATTACATCTTTGAGTTTAGAGCATGGAAACGCTAGTCTTTTTGTAAGGATGAGCATCTCGGCGGAAGATGTCGCGGTCCATCCGTCCAGGGAGAGAAGACGCTCGGATTCATGAGGTGGTGCACGGGCGTCTTTTTGGGAACCCGCTCGGATTGTAGTGGGGGAATCCGAGCGTCTTTGTTGCTTGGACGCTCGGATTGTCACTCTGGACGGGCGTCTCGCGTGTGAGCCGCTCGGATTCTGTGACAGAATCCTTTTTCTTCACTTTCTTTTTATTCTTGTAGGATTGGTCTTTAGTTCTCGCTTCCTCTTCATACTAGTCCATCAAACATCGTCAAATAGCTTCCAAATACGCACGAAAGACGTGAATTTCCGCCTTATTATCTTCATTCCTACAAAACATACAAAATGCACTAGGAACGCAAAATAGAAAGCATTTGACGGATAAAATGGTCGTGGAATGATATAATAGTATGCAAAATAGGCTCAATTAGGGGACTAAATATGCTGAGATAATGGTCACATCAAATATCCCCAAACCGAATCTTTACTCGTCCCGAGTAAAGAGGTGACAAAAACTAGACCTTTATTTAAACTAACCTACTAATATAGCCGATATGAGACAATTAGCGGGTCTCACTCCGCCCCTTCAACTCACAATAAGACAACCATGAGGTAGGATGCCTTCTTGCAAGGCATGGTGGGTCTTGCCAAAATGGCGACACATCCAAACATTAAATCACACAAAATCAAGTAATGGATGCATCTACAAAAGAATAGCCACTTTCCTCATCTAAGTGGCGGAAATTATCTACAAGGGAAGCAATATAAGGGTACACACTCCTTCATAGATGCAATTTCTTCAAACTACTAAGCCTAGAAGGATACCAATAAATCACCTCCAAGTTGTGTCAAGCTAGGGTACCTTTGTCTTCAATCGTTAAATGCTTTTGTCAAGAATAGACTCCCTATGGCGTTAAAAACACTGGAGGATCGCGGAATTCCCCTTCTTGCCTAGACAAGAAGAAGGGTCGTCCCCTCTTTACCATGCACAAAAATGGATACGATGGATAAAGGGATCAATAGATATTTGAGTTTCACTTTGGGAGTTTGCTTTTGTTTTTCTTTTTCCCCCCCAATTTCTTGTGGCATTTGACATTTGAGAACACTTTCTTGCCATTTCTTTTGATGTTTGGTATTTCAACACTTGACAATTTTTCAACTTTTTGCATTTCTTCTTGAACATTTTCAAAGTCACCCCATATGTAGTGAGGGTGCCTTATATTTGAAGCATATGAGTCTATTTTTGCTCCTCTTTTCATTTGATGCATTTTTGCAAACTTTCTTTCACTTTTCATTTCTTTGAACTCAAATCAATTTCCTTTTTTTTTTGTGCCCATTCCCTTTGATGACAAAATGTATGGTAGAACATGGATGATGGATGCATGCATGGTTTCAAGGGTCACCTTGGAATAAACGGTAGCCAAGGAGTTATCACGCCACAAGGTACTCTTGACTAGGCCTTAATCCATAGGTCAAAGGATACTAGTATGACACATCCTAGGGTATTTTACAAGTATTCTAACAAGCAAAGTCTTAATAAGAAAAAGCATCTACTAGGGCCTATATACACTTGTCAAGCTTCCCAAGTAGACGGTTTCGCAAAATTTTTCTAACATGCAACTACATGCCATGATGCAACTAACATATATACATCCAAATGCAAATGACTCTACCAACTAATATGCCATATAAACTAAATGCAAGTCCTAAGTTCACATTGTTATACCGCATCAATCAAAATAAAGCCACATAGTCATTAACATAAAGAGGAAAAAGGAGATTGGAAAGATCATGCCATGCGGTCTTCAATATCCTCATGTCTCAGATGTGGCGTAGTCATTCAATGTGAACAAGGATGAACAAACACAATATATACAAAACAATATATACAAGACTACACTAAAAAGGAAATGAACATGTTTTTGGATTTTCAATTTTTCAATTTTTATGGTTTTTGTTTTTATGAAATTAAAAGACATATTTTTGTGATTTTTCGAAATTTTTCAATTTTTATGCATTTTTGGACATTGTCCTCAATGTACATGTAGGAGTAGGAAAAAAAAGGAAATACATGTTTTTGGATTTTTGATTTTATGGAAATAAAGTACAAATGCAATGATATGATATGGGTGAATGCAGGCTCTAACTAAATGCAATTCTATATGACATATATAACAAATGAATGCAATCTACACTATATTATATGATGCATGATTTCTAGTAAATTATGGTCACCTATGATCAAACCTCCCCAAACCGATTTAAACACTACTTCTAATGTAGAAAAGAATAGGATTGGTCATTAGTGACTATGCATGAATTCTAATCTATATGCAATTATCTACATGAATCATGTGAGATATATTACAATGCAACTATACTATATGAATTAGCTAATGCAAATGAAATATGATACAAATGCATGCGAAAACTACACTAAATGCAATGTATATACAAAAGAGAGAGGGAGAGAGGGGTATCATACAAATGGAGGTGGTGAGGTAAGCCTCTTTCACTCGTCATCCTCCTCATCTTGGGGGTAGCCATATTGGTGAGAGCTCCCGGCTTGGTCATAGCCTCTTGCTTGGCCCCAATACCCTCCTTGGTCAAACTCTCCTTGATCATGCCCTCCTCCTTGGCCCGAGTACCCTCCACCACCGAGATTCCAAGCTTGGCCCCCTTGATTAGGGAACAAATGTTGTGGTTGGGCCCAAGAGGGCTTAGGACCATTGGGGTCAATATACCCTTGTTGAGCCATGTTATAGTATTGGGGATAAAGGGCCAAGTAGTTGTCGACCCTCCCTTCATGTACCCCGAGGTCCACTCTATTCATGAGTTTCATCAAATCATTAATGCCCGGGGTATTGGGGATTTCCGGTTCAAATTTGGTATATGGGGTAGGGTATGGTGGGATAGGCACATAGGAAGGTGGGCGAGTAGGCCTTCCCGGTACCCCGCGAGGTACTTGTTGTTGGCGGGGTGGCTCTTCCCTTTGAGCGGGATTGTCGAGAATTTGGATATCAAGGAGGTAGCTTGTTGGAGGCGAATATGGGCTCAATCTTGGGTCGATGCCCGGTATCTTCCAACCCTCAAGGATGATTAAGGTGCATCCTTTTGTGTACCACTCTAAACTCCCTTCTTGAGTGTAGTTACACCACCAGTGATGGGTGAAGACGGTGTGCTCATCAATCAAAGTCCTCCCCTCAAGAGGAGTATAGATCTCACGGGCGTTGAACCCGGGGCAAAGGTAGTTGGCTAAAATAGTAATTAGACCTCCCATTACGAAGGTCTTGAGTTGGGTGGTCCCTTGAGCAAAACCATTAAACCTAGTAAGTATCTCAAGGGGTGTGTTGAAGTTATAGCACCTCGTCTCCCGTACATTCAAATAGGACTCAAGAAAAGTTAAATCAATAAGAGTACACCTATCTTGTTCGTACCTCCCATTGATGGTACCGGCCACAAAGCGCTCGGTGATTCGAATCACCGGATGTTGGATGGCGAAGGTATAGCATTGCTTTAAACCGGTAAAATTCCTCCCGGAAATAACCCTCCAAAGTAGGTCCACATCGAAATCAGCAGGTTTTTCGGTATAGTTGGTGGGCACTTCAAGACCGAAAATGTAGGCAAATTGATCAAGTGAAAGACTATGGTCTAGGTTGCACAACCTAAACTCCATGCCCACATTGGTTCGAGTATTCGTTACAATGCGAAGGCTACTCAAAAATTCAAGGGTGAGACTAAGGTACGTCTCCTCATGGGCATGGAAAAGTTTTCCAATCCCTAGGCCATCAAAGAATATCTCGGTGGGGTACCTTATCCTAAGGACTTCCAACACCCTAGTATCTATGAATTGAGTGGGTTCATAGTTCTTACCTAGCAATTTGACAAAGTTCTTGCGGTGGTCGTCGGATTCGAAAAGCACCTCTTGGAAGTACTCAAGTTGTTCAATTCCTCCTCTCATTATGGGACGGAAGTTCCTTGGTGGCACTACCTCTCGTGGAGTTGAGGAGGATGATCCCTTGCGTTTCCTTCCGGTGGATTCAACTAACTTCTTAGCCTTGCCCTTGAGGTTCATCATCTTGAAGTTGAGGAAATGGCGGTTTTGTTGGCTTTTGATGTGAGGGGAGTGTTTTTGAGGATGAAGATGAGTGTTTTAGGGTTAGATAAGGTGAAGAAATGAGGGAGAAAGGGGGTGATTTTATAGAAGAAAGGGGAATCCGAGCGGATAAGGGTGGGACCCGGCCAGATTGTTCGAGAAAAAGGCCCCAATCTGAGCGTCTTTCACGCGGGACGGGTGTCTTGTGCTAGTAGAAGACGAGCGTCTTCCTTCAAATCCGCGCGGATTTTAAGACAGGACCTCAGCTATTTTGGGAGCAGGAAGAAGACGAGCGTCTTCTGTGTTGGGATGGGCGTCTTGCTCGGGACGGGCGTCTTCTCAAAAATCCGCTCGGATTTCCTAGCAGTTTCAAAATTTTGTTTCAGATGGCATTCAGGATGGGCGTCCCGTGGAGAATACGAGCGTCTTCTTTCAGGACGGGCGTCTTATGCTGAATCCGTTAGGATTCTGAGAAAGTGCCGACCAGTTATGTGTCGAGGGCCCTGGACGGGCGTCCAGGCCTCGGGACGGCCGTCTTTGGCTTCTTTTCTTCTTTTTCTTTCTTTTCCTTGCACAATCATACCCTTTCACCGATTTGTTATTTCTCCTTATCTTTTTCTGAAATTTGCTCAATATAAATGTATGAAGACTCTCTCTCTCACTACTCTCATGCAAGAAATCCAATACAAATGCAAGAATGTACAATATTATACAAAGTAAGGAATCCAAGAAATATCTTACAAATGGTGGTTTGAGATAGGACTCCACCAAACTAATTCAAATTGTAAGAATTTTTGTCTATAGAGCTCAAGGCTCTTAATAAAAGATCAAAAGCTTGTGAACAAGCTCCAAATAAACACAAGTATGGGTTGCTCCATTTGAATATGAAATTTGGCCAAGGAAGCTTGTAATATGTTCTTTCTTTTGCTTTGTCCTCGGCATTAGACCTTTCCCAATGCTTCCAATAAACAAGCCCATGATTCTTGTCAACACTAGGCACGAAGTATGGTTCATTTTCATCCGTAGACTTCCACTCACCAACTTCTCCTTCAATTTTGGTGATGATGATAGCGTTTGAATTTGTCAATCCTTCAAGAGTAGAAGGAGAATTTTCATGGCTTTGATGATCGAGTTCCTTAGAAGTCATCATTGTGGGTGCCAAACTTCCACAAGTGGCTTCACGAGCAAGTTTCCCTTTGAGCTTTTTCACCAAGTAGCCTTTGTAGGATGCTTTGGCCTTTTGAAGAAGGTCCACCATGTCCTCTTCAATGATCATTGGCTCCATGATAGGTGTCAAGTAGTCTTTATGAGGAATAGGGGAAGGACGTTCTTCATCATGATAGGGTATCTCAAATGTCTCAAGGATAGGCTCCTCAAGCAAGGTGATATTACGAGTCCATCCGTTAGGCTCATCATCATTGTTGTTATCTTCATACGAATCATAAATGGGGGCTTTATTTAACTCTTTCTCCAATGTCTAAACATTCACTTCAAAGGACACACCCTTATACTCACAAAGGCTAAGAGTACTTGGCTTACTCATCCTCATGTCTTCCTCATCGAACACAACACTTTCATAGTCACAAGAGCTCAAGGAGATTGGTTCTTCCCATTCTTCACTTTTCATGTCAAAAGTTACTACTTGAAATTCGCATTCATGATCAATGTCCAAAGAACGGTGGGGAGTGATTGCTTTGGATTCTTTCAATTGGGCAATTCGAATCTCCAATTCCTCACCTTGGGCAACAATGCCTTGAAGAACATTATCCCTCTTTTGGCTCTCCTCTGGCATTTGTTTGAAGAATTTTTGTTGATCTCCCATCATTTGGAGAATCATATTTTGAATGGGTTCATCTTTTTATTGTGGGTAAGTGCAAAAGTGGTAGTATTGTGGCAATTGAAACTCATTATGAAGTGGGTATTGGGTGGGTGGTTGTTGTGGATATTGGATGTGAGGATTTTGGTTGGAAAATTTGGGGTAGTAGTTAAGATGTTCATTGTAAGAGTAGTAAGGTAGGTTTGTGTTGACTTGCTCCTCAAACTCCCCATACCCATTGTAGTCATACTCAAAAGATCCAAAATATACTCCATAAGTCAAGTCTTGAGCCATCATAGCTAAGACAAGGAAACAACTACAACCAAAGAAACTACACAAAAATGGTAAGAACAATCAAGGTGAAAGCAAAATCAAAATAGACAAACAAGTAAGAACTTAATCACATAGCACCATCCCCGGCAACGGCGCCATTTTGATGGGACAAGAGTTGGTCGTCACACATCCAATCAAACACATTTATAATATTCAACAAACAACTAGTTAGCGGTAAGTCGAGGTCGATCCATGGGACGGTGTGCTTTGGGTTCTAAGTCTATCTATCTCAATTTATGCTAGTGTCACAATTTGTTTGGGTTTGTAGTTGTGTCTAGACTAATGCAAGCGATATAGTAAACCAAGCAATAAAAGAAGGATGTAAAGAAATGATTAAAAATGCAAGGATATCATGGGGTCATAGGGGATTCATGGTGTTGATCATACAAACATGTTTACAATTATAAGCAAGCAATTAATGTTGTGGAGGAACCGAGTTGGTTTATATCTTACGGTTCTTAGGAAGAGTTGGGTCCCGGAGCCGAATCGATTAGATTGTACAACACCTACAAGTCGACTTACTTTCCTCCTAATCAACTTCTATGCATAGTATAACAATACTCGAGTTGGTTTATATCTTACAAGTCAATTTGAATAGATAAGAGATGGTTGTAAATGCAAGGATTCATAGGCTTAGCATTTCATCAACCATAACATGTGCATAAAGTAGACCTCACAACAAGCAAGCAAATTAATTATGTGAACATATTAGATTAAGCATGAATCAATCCCATGTTTATTTCCCTTAATTACCTACTAATCCTAGCTAAGAGACTACTCACTCATTATCATGGTAAGCATGTCATTAATGGTGTCAATCATCACAACAAGTGTAAACATGATAAGAGAATGAGGAAATAAACAATAAAGAGTAAAGGGTAAAAGAATTATACCAACTTAAGATGATCCAAATAATAAAGCAAAGAATGATAGAAGAAAATTGATTGATTGATGAAGGGTTGTCAATCCTTCAATAATAACCCAATAATTTTCAATTACCCAAAAGTAACAAACTTGAACAATAATTAAGGAGAGATTAATGTGAGATTTGTGAAAGATTAAAAAGTAGTCTATTATAATCTACTCCTAATCTAATCTAAGAAGAATTCTTAATATGGAGGCTTAACCTAATCTAAAACTCCATAAAAGCACTACCATGATTATTTACAAGTGGGGTATTTATAGTAGAGCTTCATTAGGTTAACTAAGGCTAAATTAGTAATTACATCTTTGAGTTTAAAGCAGGGAAACGCTAGTCTTTTTGGAAGGATGAGCATCTCGGCGGAAGATGTCGCGGTCCGTCCGTCCAGGGAGGGAAGACGCTCGGATTCATGAGGTGGTGCACGGGCGTCTTTCTGGGAACCCGCTCGGATTGTAGTGGAGGAATCCGAGCGTCTTTGTTGCTTGGACGCTCGGATTGTCACTCTGGAGGGGCGTCTCGCGTGTGAGCCGCTCGGATTCTGTGACAGAATCCTTTTTCTTCACTTTCTTTTTATTCTTGTAGGATTGGTCTTTAGTTCTCGCTACCTCTTCATACTAGTCCATCAAACATCGTCAAATAGCTTCCAAATACGCACGAAAGACGGGAATATCCGCCTTATTATCTTCATTCCTACAAAACATACGAAATGCACTAGGAACGCAAAATAGAAAGCATTTGACGGATAAAATGGTCGTGGAATGATATAATAGTATGCAAAATAGGCTCAATTAGGGGACTAAATATGCTCAGATAATGGTCACGTCAGTTGTTAAGGGAGTTGTGCTAAGTAAAGGAAAGGAGCACGTTGTCAGGGGGTTGTGCAATGAAAGTGAATTGAATTGGATTGATAATTGTATGTTCTTGTTGTTTAGTTTTATTCCTACTCAACCATTGGCTGACGTGTTTGCTTCTATGTCAAAATAAAATTGATGCCTGCTTTAATTGATGGCATCCTGTGGTGAACCATTTAATATTTCCGGTTAAATGGGGAGCAGATTTAAATAGCAGGTTTTGAGTTAGCTGGATATGGGGAGCTTCGGCGTGTGAGCTTTCGGACCTGCAGGAGTCTAGATCACAAATGTAGTTATATCACTTATTTAATGTCCGCTGCGAGTTGTATTTATTTTTATATTAAGTTTTAGTTGATTAAAATTGTAAAACTTATGTAATCATTAATGTTTTTATTTAAAGTACTTTGGTGAGTTGGACTTTGTTATCTACTACCTCGGGAAACCGAGATGGTAACGCTCTCATTTACTTGGGAATGTCTAGCTAAAGGCTCCCGAATAAATGGGGGTGTTACAAAGTGGTATCAGAGCAAAACGATCCTCAGGCCTAACCAATGAACAATAATAAACTTAGGATGTGTCTAAATAAAATGAACCCCGGGTAGAAACTGTTAGGAGCTCCTCTTAGTACCATTAGGAAAGCGCGCCTAATTCGTACCTTGCCCTTCCAGTTTTGAACCGGGAACTTTGAGAGAATACTTGAGAGTGTGGGGTAATTTAAAATGAATATATTATATTTCTCTTAGGAATTTTGTTTATCTTGGTTGCATATTGTGTTCATTGATGATTGCGGTTACGAGGGCGTAACCTTGTTTTACGGAGAAGAGGTGTGACATGATTTCTTTTAAGTATTGTTATAAGAATGTTCATATGAGGAATTATGTTGGCATGTATATGGAAGATGTGTATATGATTAAGCATGTGAAGTATTAATTGTTGTGTGGATTTGTGAAGAACGCGATTTTGGTTGATTTTACAATATGTTTACCCTTATTTGTTTTGGCTGTCATTTACTGTCTGTTTAGAATTCTTATACGAGATTTTTATGTATGATATCCTTGTGAGTTAGCTTTCATTTGCCACTGGTCTTATATTCAAATAATATATGGTTTAGGAGAATTAAATATTTTAGTGGACAGTGGTCGAAGTTTTCCTGTACAGTGATGTTTCCGCGCCATGTTTTTCTAAAATTTGTTATTTAAAAACTGCTTATTTATTAGGCATGATTCCAACTCCACTGTTTAAAAGGTTCGTATATGTTTTTAAATTGATAAGCCACGTTACAAGGAAATATTTTGACAATTTATTGTGATTTTTACAAGTTGACCTAAGGTTCTGACAAGTTGCTGTGAAATTTCTGTTTCGACGAAGTAGTTTGTAAAATGCATTATAAATTGATCTTATGAGTTTTTGACTTGATTCTTTTTCTCATGATTTACTAACTCTCTGTATTTTCTAAAAAGTATAAGTTCTCAAGAAGTAATTACGTTATTATTTATCTATGATTTTTGGAAGATGTAACATGTTTTCCTCATCTTTGAAAATATATATTGTGCTAAAATTTCTAAAGAATTGTTCTTATTTCTTTTACCTTGGCATTTTGATGTTGTAATTTTTTGAAGTAGATTACCATGTCTAGTGATATGCGGAATGTGTTCCCTAAGCCTATATATATGTTCACATTAATTACATCCATGTTGTAGTTAGATGTCATTATTAAGAAAAGATTAACTAAACAATTATGTGTATTTTGTTATAGATTATTCTTTATTCTGGCAATGTATTCATCACTAGTTAAGTAAAGTAGTTGAGTTTAAATAAAGATAGTTCGAGTATACTGTATGTTGTGGTTATGCTATCAAAGTTTTTGTTATTCATTTAGCCACTAATGGGTGTTGTGTTGGAAATAATAGTTGTCTCATGTTACGAGGTGTGTTTCATGTTTTGTGTTTGGTTGTTCCTTTTGGTTGATATTCCGAACTTCGTGGACAAAGTTTATTTTTAGGGGGAATGAATGTGATACTACGAGTGTTTTAAGTTATTATTGTGATACATTGTTATAAGATTGGCATGATTGATAATCGTGAAATGCATAATTGTGTTGGATGGTGCTTAGTTATGTGAATGTCTAAGTGTGTTGTGGTAGTAGTTGTGGGCGAAATTCACGACGAAGTTCATTTTAAGTGGGGAAGACTGTAATACTCCGTATTTTAATAATAATTTATAAGAATAATTTATGTAATTTAATGAGTGATTAATTGACATTTCTAATAATAATTACAAGTAAGACGATAATTAATTAATAAATTAATAATCTAAGTCGGGAATTGGGTAAAGCTTATAAGCGGATCTTGGGCCGTGTGCCATTGGTAATTGGACCGAAATTTATTAAATTGGTTTAAGTATAATCGGGATTTATATCGGGAATTAATAATAATATAATATGGAAAAGTAATAATAATTATATCAATAATAATAATAAGTTATGGCAAATAATAAATTAGTAAATATTGTATGAGGGAATCCTACTTATGGTAAGATTTATATATGTAATAATAATAATATAATGGTAATTATAATAATGACAATTCCTATACTAATTAGAATAAGGTAAGGTACATAGTTTCCTAATTGACCTCGTATTCTCTAAATCTTACACTATAAATACCACCTTAAATCTGAGAAATAATTCATAAATTAAGAGAAGAAGCTTTAGGAGACGAAAGAAGAAGGAATTAACATAAATCAATTAATCAACTCGAGGTAATTATTCATCTTAAATCGGTTTATATTCTTTTCAGGCAAGCATCTTTAGATCGATAGTATGACTTCTATAGACCACCATAGGACTCGAGAATTGGACCTATAGCGACATTGGACTGCAAAGTTTCTGACCTGACCATTGTTGACCGTCATTGACCGTGGTAGGGGGGTGTTTAGGGCGACTAAAAGTGGCTGGTCAGGGGGTTTTGCGGGTTTGGTTGTGGGGGATTGGAATGGGTAATTGAACCCTTAATTGACCTCGTCTTGACCTGGGTAAGGTGGGTTTGTGTCGGGGGTAGTTAGTCGACCATGTTGATGGTGTTGGCGTGGCGGCAGGTGGTGGTGTTTGCTGGTGGCGGTCGGGAAAACGCGAAACAGGGGAAAACAGGGAGAATTGTCGTGACAGTTTTAGGGAGGCTGCTGTGACTGGTGTGGTTGCGATTAGGGGAAGTGGATGGCTCCTATAGAACCACCGTGTGTTATAGGTGATAGTGGTGGTGGTCGTGGGTGGTATGAGGCAGCGTAGTGGCCGTGGTAAGGCGAGTTGCGAGGTGGTGTAGAGTGTTGTTGTGTCTTTATATTAAGTGAGTGGATGGTTAGGGTGAGATCGTGTGGCCGTGTATGGTGGCTGGGGCTGGTGTTTGGGGTGTGTCTGGGTTGGCAGCAGTGGGTAGTCACGGTGGGGTCTGGTGGTAAGGTTGGTGGTTGTCGGGAATGGGAGTTTAGGACGGGTTTTTATGGGTGGTTCATGGGTTAAATACATGGGTGTTGGTCACGGTTTCTAAACCGTGTATTGGGTGCGTGTTTGTTTTGTGACGGGTTTTAATTGTTTAATTAGTTCGGGTGACTCGGGTTCGTAATTGAATCGGGTTTTAGTTATCATAAACCTTTAATAATTATAATAAGTAATTAATTTGAATAATTAAATAAAAGGAATAAATAAATGAATAAATAAATAAGTAAGTAAAGTTAGTAATTATAATTGTTGTAATTGTTATTATTATATAGGTGACGGAAATTATGATGAGTTTATAATCGGATTTGCTCGCTTTAATTATTGGATTGCGTAATTGGAGTGCTTGCTTGCCAGGTAGGGATAATCCTACTCAACTCGACTTTTAATTATCTATGTTTGGTATGGTGGATTACTTACGTTAAAGTGAATTGATCGTACGTGAATTGTGTTGGTTGATATTATCGTAATTGTTGGAAGGGAGAATTATATTGCATATATTGATTGATAATATCGTAATTGTTCGGAGGGTGAATTATATTGATTTATGTTGGCTAATATTAATAGTATTGATGAGGTGATTTGAATTGCTATCGTTGGTTGGAATGTGATTATTGTGAAAAGCTGTGCGACAGTCAGTTGTACGTTGTTGAGGGAGTTTGTACACTGGGGTGATGGTAATATGTACGTTGTGAGGGAGGGGTACTATTACATATTGAGGTACGTTGTTAAGGGAGGGGTACCAAAGTAATGTGAACACGTTGTTAAGGGAGTTGTGCTAAGTAAAGGTAAGGAGCACGTTGTCAGGGGGTTGTGCAATGAAAGTGAATTGAATTGGATTGATAATTGTATGTTCTTGTTGTTTAGTTTTATTCCTACTCAACCATTGGTTGACGTGTTTGCTTCTGTGTCAAAATAAAATTGATGCCTGCTTTAATTAATGGCATCCTGTGGTGAACCATTTAATATTTCCGGTTAAATGGGGAGCAGATTTAAATAGCAGGTTTTAAGTTATCTCAATATGGGGAGCTTGGGCGTGTGAGCTTTCGGACCTGCAGGTGTCTAGATCACAAATGTAGTTATATCACTTATTTAATCTCCGCTGCGAGTTGTATTTATTTTTATATTAAGTTTTAGTTGATTAAAATTGTAAAACTTATGTCATCATTAATGTTTTTATTTAAAGTACTTTGGTGAGTTGGACTTTGTTATCTACTACCTCGGGAAACCGAGATGGTAACGCTCTCATTTACTTGAGAATGTCTAGCTAAAGGCTCCCGAATAAATGGGGGTGTTACAAAGTGGTATCAGAGCAAAACGATCCTCAGGCCTAACCAATGAACAATAATAAACTTAGGATGTGTCTAAATAAAATGAACCCCGGGTAGAAACTGTTAGGAGCTCCTCTTAGTACCATTAGGAAAGCGCGCCTAATTCGTACCTTGGCCCTTCCAATTTTGAACCGGGAACCTTGAGAGAAAACTTGAGAGTGTAGGGTAATTTAAAATGAATATATTATATTTCTCTTAGGAATTTTGTTTATCTTGGTTGCATATTGTTTTCATTGATGATTGCGGTTACGGGGGCATAACCTTGTTTTACGGAGAAGGGGTGTGACATGATTTCTTTTAAGTATTGTTATAAGCATGTTCATATGAGGAATTATGTTGGCATGTATATGGAAGATGTGTATATGATTAAGCATGTGAAGTATTAATTGTTGTGTGGAATTGTGAAGAATGCGATTTTGGTTAATTTTACAATATGTTTACCCTTATTTGTTTTGGCTGTCATTTACTGTCTGTTTAGAATTCTTATACGAGATTTTTATGTATGATACCCTTGTGAGTTAGCTTTCATATGCCACTGGTCTTATATTCAAATAATATATGGTTTAGGAGAATTAAATATTTTAGTGGACAGTGGTCGAAGTTTTCCTGTACAGTGATGTTTCCGCGCCATGTTTTTCTAAAATTTGTTGTTTATAAACTACTTATTGATTAGGCATGATTCCAACTCCACTGTTTAAAAGGTTCGTATATGTTTTTAAATTGATAAGCCACGTTACAAGGCAATATTTTGACAATTTATTGTGATTTTTACAAATTGACCTAAGTTTCTGACAAGTTGCTGTGAAATTTTTGTTTCGACGAAGTAGTTTGTAAAATGCATTATAAATTGATCTTATGAGTTTTTGACTTGATTCTTTTTCTCATGATTTACTAACTCTCTGTATTTTCTAAAAAGTATAAGTTCTCAAGAATTAATTACGTTATTATTTATCTATGATTTTTGGAAGATGTAACATGTTTTCCTCATCTTTGAAAATATATATTGTGCTAAAATTTCTAAAGAATTGTTCTTATTTCTTTTACCTTGGCATTTTGATGTTGTAATTTTTTAAAGTAGATTACCATGTCTAGTGATATGCGGAATGTGTTCCCTAAGCCTATATATATGTTCACATTAATTACATCCATGTTGTAGTTAGATGTCATTATTAAGAAAAGATTAACTAAACAATTATGTGTATTTTGTTATAGATTATTCTTTATTCTGGCAATGTATTCATCGCTAGTTAAGTAAAGTAGTTGAGTTTAAATAAAGATAGTTCAAGTATACTGTATGTTGTGGTTATGCTATCAAAGTTTTTGTTATTCATTTAGCCACTAATGGGTGTTGTGTTGGAAATAATAGTTGTCTTATGTTACGAGGTGTGTTTCATGTTTTGTGTTTGGTTGTTCCTTTTGGTTGATATTCCGAACTTCGTGGACGAAGTTTATTTTTAGGGGGAATGAATGTGATACTACGAGTGTTTTAAGTTATTATTGTGATACCTTGTTATAAGATTGGCATGATTGATAATCGTGAAATGCATAATTGTGTTGGATGGTGCTTAGTTATGAGAATGTCTATGTGTGTTGTGGTAGTAGTTGTGGGCGAACTTCGGGACGAAGTTCATTTTAAGTGGGGAAGACTTTAATACTCCGTATTTTAATAATAATTTTTAAGAATAATTTATAAGAATAATTTATGTAATTTAATGAGTGATTAAATGACATTTCTAATAATAATTACAAGTAAGACGATAATTAATTAATAAATTAATAATCTAAGTCGGAAATTGGGTTAAGCTTATAAGTGGATCTTGGGCCGTGTGCCATTGGTAATTGGACCGAAATTTATTAAATTGGTTTAAGTATAATCGGGATTTATATCGGGAATTAATAATAATATAATATGGAAAAGTAATAATAATTATATCAATAATAATAATAAGTTATGGCAAATAATAAATTAGTAAATATTGTATGAGGGAATCCTACTTATGGTAAGATTTATATATGTAATAATAATAATAATAATAATAATATAATGGTAATTATAATAATGACAATTCCTATACTAATTAGAATAAGGTAAGGTACATAGTTTCCTAATTGACCTCGTATTCTCTAAATCTTACACTATAAATACCACCTTAAATATGAGAAATAATTCATAAATTAAGAGAAGAAGCTTTAGGAGACGGAAGAAGAAGGAATTAACATAAATCAATTAATTAACTCGAGGTAATTATTCATCTTAAATCGGTTTATATTCTTTTCAGGCAAGCATCTTTAGATCGATAGTATGACTTCTATAGACCACCATAGGACTCGGGAATTGGACCTATAGCGACATTGGACTGCAAAGTTTCTAACCTGACTATTGTTGACCGTCATTGACCGTGGTAGGGGGGTGTTTAGGGCGACTAAAAGTGGCTGGTCAGGGGGTTATGCGGGGTTGGTTGTGGGGGATTGGAATGGGTAATTGAACCCTTAATTGACCTCGTCTTGACCTGGGTAAGGTGGGTTTGTGTCGGGGGTAGTTAGTCGACCATGTTGATGGTGTTGGCGTGGCGGCAGGTGGTGGTGTTTGCTGGTGGTGGTCGGGAAAACGCGAAACAGGAGAAAACAAGGAGAATTGTCGTGACAGTTTTAGGGAGGCTGCTGTGACTGGTGTGGTTGCGATTACGGGAAGTGGATGACACCTATAGAACCACTGTGTGTTATAGGTGACAGTGGTTGTGGTCGTGGGTGGTATGGGGCAGCGTAGTGGCCGTGGTAAGGCGAGTTGCGAGGTGGTGTAGGGTGTTGTTGTGTCTTTATATTAAGTGAGTGGATGGTTAGGGCGAGATCGTGTGGCCGTGTGTGGTGGCTGGGGCTGGTGTTTGGGGTGTGTCTGGGTTGGCGGCAGTGGGTAGTCACGGTGGGGTCTGGTGGTAAGCTTGGTTGTTGTCGGGAATGGGAGTTTAGAACGGGTTTTTATGGGTGGTTCATGGGTTAAATACATGGGTGTTGGTCACGGTTTCTAAACCGTGTTTTGGGTGCGTGTTTGTTTTGTGACGGGTTTTAATTGTTTAATTAGTTCGGGTGAGTCGGGTTTGTAATTGAATCGGGTTTTAGTTATCATAAACCTTTAATAATTATAATAAATAATTAATTTGAATAATTAAATAAAAGGAATAAATAAATGAATAAATAAGTAAAGTTAGTAATTATAATTGTTGTAATTGTTATTATTATATAGGTGACGGAAATTATGATGAGTTTATAATCGGATTTGCTCGCTTTAATTATTGGATTGCGTAATTGGAGTGCTTGCTTGCCAGGTAGGGATAATCCTACTCAACTCGACTTTTAATTATCTATGTTTGGTATGGTGAATTACTTACGTTAAAGTGAATTGATCGTATGTGAATTGTGTTGGTTGATATTATCGTAATTGTTGGAAGGGAGAATTATATTGCATATATTGATTGATCATATCGTAATTGTTCGAAGGGTGAATTATATTGATTTATGTTGGCTAATATTAATAGTATTGATGAGGTGATTTGAATTGCTATCGTTGGTTGGAATGTGATTATTGTGAAAAGCTGTGCGACAGTCAGTTGTACGTTGTTGAGGGAGTTTGTACAATGGGGTGATGGTAATGTGTACGTTGTGAGGGAGGGGTACTATTACATATTGAGGTACGTTGTTAAGGGAGGGGTACCAAAGTAATGTGAACACGTTGTTAAGGGAGTTGTGCTAAGTAAAGGAAAGGAGCGCGTTGTCAGGGGGTTGTGCAATGAAAGTGAATTGAATTGGATTGATAATTGTATGTTCTTGTTGTTTAGTTTTATTCCTACTCAACCATTGGTTGACGTGTTTGCTTCTGTGTCAAAATAAAATTGATGCCTGCTTTAATTAATGGCATCCTGTGGTGAACCATTTAATATTTCTGGTTAAATGGGAGAGCGATTTAAATAAAGGGTTTTGAGTTATCTGGATATGGGGAGCTTGGGCGTGTGAGCTTTCGGACCTGCAGGAGTCTAGATCACAAATGTAGTTATATCACTTATTTAATTTCCGCTACGAGTTGTATTTATTTTTATATTAAGTTTTAGTTGATTAAAATTGTAAAACTTATGTAATCATTAAAGTTTTTATTTAAAGTACTTTGGTGAGTTGGACTTTGTTATCTACTACCTAGGGAAACCGAGATGGTAACGCTCTCATTTACTTGGGAATGTCTAGCTAAAGGCTCCCGAATAAATGGGTGTGTTACATAAACATATAATTCTTGAAGGGACGGATGAGAATTCATCGGCTTTCGAAGTTGGTTCTTCTGAGGATTTGATGGTGGGGTATATATTACCCATATGCGATTGGTATATATCTACCGTGAGTGAAGCAACAAAAGCTTGGCGTCAATAGTGGTTTAGGTCATCGAAGGTGATGTTGGATTTGGAGGAAAAGACCAGAGTTGAAATAGACTCCTACGCCATCATTAATGGGAAGAGATATTGTCCATGACGTAGTTTATTTTGGGTCATTTGATTAATGTATGTTTATTAATTGCTCATTGGGTTGTATTTAGGAAACTAATTAAGGAAACTAGTTTTTAATATATGCATTAATTATATTGGCTTATGTATAATTTAGTCTTGAATTTCCATTTTCCCCCACTTGCTATCCTAGTAGCCTTATTGTGAGAGGAGCAATATCCGTCACAAGCTTGTGGCGTATCACAAATTCTCATTTGTGACGGATAATGTCTGTCACAATCAAGATGCTTGATACTAACTTAATACTCCCTCCATTCAACTCCACATTACAAGTTTGCTATTTCAAGTTTGCCAACGCGTGTTATACGCGGTAAATATCTTTAGCTACGTATTTGCAAAAATTATAAAAGTTAGATATTCTTAATGTACTCCTAAAGACGAATCAAATAAGATCTCACATGAATATATTTTAGTTATATATCGAGAGAAAATCGACATTGAATGTTCACTTGTGAATAGTGTACAAAAGAGAAACTTGTAACGTGGAGTTGAATGGAGGGAGTACCAAATATGGAAGATGCTTTTTTTTTTGCAGGAAAAACTTGACACAATGAAAGATAAATGACAATGGTTAAACACCAACCTATGTATTATAATGAAAACAATTATGGTTTTTGAATCAACCATTGTCATTTTGCAAAATAAAGAAGGCGGTTTGGCCTAACCCGTGTTTATTAGTTTCAATTACATAATTCTTCAACCAACACACATGCAAACCTTCTCCTCGCTCACTTAAAACCCTCGAACACTGAGTTTGCCTAGAACCACTAGTATTCTCCGTCGCCGTTGCCGTCCCCTCCGTCATCGTCATACCGGTCCCGACTTCTCCTCTTTGAAGAAGTAATAATAAAACGTACTCCTTCGTCTCATTAATTTAATGTCTTTATTTTCTTTTTTAGTTGTGATATTATCCCCTAATTATCTTAGGTTTATTGTGTGTTAAACAACACCTATTATTTTAAGTATATTGTGTGCTAAACAACACCTATATTATTAGGTATACTGTGTGATCATTTATTTGAGACGTTGCTCCTGCTATGTCGACTTAATGCTTAAAGTTAGTAGTTTATTAATTTCTGGTTTAGATATGGATGAAAAGCGGAAAAGAAAAGATGGAAAAAAGTCATACGAAGAAGATTCAGGTGATGAGAATAATTTGTAATCGGATACTGGGCGATGGAGCCATAGTGTTTCCCTAGAAATAATAGAGAGAGGGATACCTAATAAACTTTAATGGGATAAATTAACGGGGCTGCCAGATGGTATCTTTGCTACAAAATTCGCGAGTTGGATTGGTTGTTGTGTAAGAGAGTATGTGCCTCTCGGTTTGCCACGTATCGATCGGTTGTGTAAAGACATGAAGGAAAAGCTATGGGGGAGAATAAAGTTATGTATATACAATAATAAATGCAGTAAGATGAAATTATCTTAGTATTCGATATGTGCTATTAGCCGAAACTAACCAAATATGCTCACCATATATGCAGACAGCTTACACTGTCCCCCAAGAACATGATGGTTACCTACAAAAAAAGATATGGGAATCCTTTAGAGCATGGAAATTAAAGGTTGCTCGGGAACACTTGTTCAACAAGAAGACCGGAGAGATAAACAAGAAACCACCAACGAAGAAGTATCGGTATGTCAGCCCACAAGATTGGTATAACTTTATCGCTTATAGGCAGTCTGACAAGTTTAAGGTAATTTATCTGCCACTCATTGAGATCACTTTATTATTAATCACTTAACAAGTGTTAAGAAATATGCCTACGTTACTAGATACAATTCATTTTGTCAAGACTATGAGTAAGCAGAACCTAGAGAACATTTCAAAGAAAAAGAGTGTCTTTTATAGCTCCAGATGTGGTTATAGATTGATTAAGAAGAAGCTTGTAAGTATTTAATTCTTATATTATTAGGTGCGAACTTACGAACTCAATATTTAGCCTTAGATTAAAGTTGATCAATGGTCCCCATTAACAACCCTTTATTACCGTCTCCTTTTCACACACTGTCACACATTACTCCTTCCTCCTCTCACCCATTTCACTTTCACTCCCGCAAGCAACTGGCGCCGACACCGATACTGATACCGGAGCCCGACAACTACCGTCATCTTACGCCATGTTCTTTTACTGGCGTTTTGCCGGAGTTAGAACTTCTATCACCCTTCCCTTTTTGTTACTCCTTTGAAGCTTTCATACTCCAACACCCAGATGTCGCCGGAGATAGGGCGCCACTTCAGCGTCTGTCTAGCCTCACCGAGCAAGATCATCATAGCCGCCGCCATGTGGTGCTCTTCAACGATTTCTCCACCGACGACGGCTGCGTTGTCAGTGATAAATCGTTGTCATTTCTCAATAAGCCACCTACTCCGATTATGTCACCGACGCAACAATATTTCTAAGATTTTATTTCGTTTATTTTGTAGATCTAATGTTTAGCTTGAAATTTGAAAAAATAAGTGAACCTTGATTTATGCGGTTGTGGGTTAGCACGATTGGTCGCCGGTGTGTGAGGTGGTGAAGAGTGGGTAATGTGGGAGTGCGGTGGAGGAGCGCCTATGACCAGATCGCCGCTAGAGCATGTCAGCTCATGTCAGTTGTCAGAATGTGGGAATATTATGAAGTGTATCTGGAAAGTCGACTCTGACTGATGGTGTTGGTGGCAGTAGGATGGCGGCGGCGGTGGTGGTGGTTGTGGTGGTAGACTGGCGGTTGTGATGGTGACTGCTTTAGTGGTGGTGGGTGGTGATAGGCTGGCGGTGGTGTTGGTGACGGTGGCAGTGGTGGTGGTTGGTGATGGTGGGCTTTGTGGATCCTAGTGTAGCGGTAAATACAGATAATACAAGCCCGGATACACATCGTATTACTACGAGATACATGTGTATCTGGTAGTAATACCATGTGTATCTAGTAGTTATACGATGTGTATCCGTATATTATACTTGTGTATCCGAGTAGTTAAATGCGGTTCGCACTTACTTTAGTTCGCACTTTGACCCCCGACCTTATATATATATATATATATATATATATATATATATATATATATATATATATATATATATATATATATATATATAGAGAGAGAGAGAGAGAGAGAGAGAGAGAGAGCAAGGTTCAAATGAGTCCCTAACTTTTTTTGAGTCCATGAGTCCTTCTCTTAGCCACACAGACTTGAAGTTACACGGGATTGCCTTGAAGTTACACGGAATTGTATTGAAGTTACAGAAGGTAGATATGAACAGTTAAAGTTACACTTTTCCAAATTGAAGTTACATGGCCAAATTGGAATTATATAATGTGTTTTTGAATATGTTAATTTGAATTGATACAATTTTAAATCAAATTTATATAACTTTAGTCTAATTTCATGTAACTTTAGTCCTTTAAGGTGTAACTTTAACCCATGACGATGTAACCTTATTATAATATAGTCCATTTGAGCTATTAATTTGAATTGATACAATTTCAAGTGAAATTTATATAACTTTAGTCAAATTTTATTTAACTTTAGTCCTTTAGGATGTAACTTTAACCCTTGAAGATGTAACTTTATTTTAATATAGTCCATCTTAGCAATTAATTTGAATTAATAAAATTTTAGTACAAAATTTATGTAACTTTAATTCTATACAGCTGCAACTTTAATCCTTCAAGGTATAACTTTAATCTCCACAACCACCAACAACCACGCCACCACCACCATTACCGCCACCTCCTCTCTCCTTCACCATTGGCCACCACCACACACCCCCACGTATCACCACCAAGCATCCCCAACCGCACTACCTCCACCCTTTCTCCACCTGACCACCGGCTGAATCCCCCATGTCCACCTCCTTCAACCGCAACAATAAATAATAATAAACACTTTGTTTCCAGATCTGAGAAAAAAAAAAGATAAAGGAACAAAAAAGGGAGGGAGGCGATAAAAAGTGGTCGAGAAAAGGTGGTGGATAGGCGGTAGATATGAAAAAAAGGAGAAAAGAAAAGGTGGTGCGCGTGGTGGTGTAGATCTGGAAAAAACAAAAGAGAAAGGACGCGGTGGTGCATGGCGGCAAAAGGTGGTGGTGGTGGTTGTTGTCGGTAAAGGTGGTTATTGTTGATGGAGAAGGAGGAAGGAGGTGTTTGCGGTGGTTATTGTTATCGGTGAAGGTGGGTGGTGGGAGTGGTGTTCTCGGGTGGTGATGTCGGGAGGCAAGGCGGTGTTGTCGGGAGGCAGGGGTGTTGGTGGCTAAGAGAAGGATGGCCGGTGGTTGTAGTTGTGTCCGGCGCTGGTGTTGGCGCGTGAGGGAAGGTGGCCGGCGCTGGTGTTGGTGAGTGAGGGGAGGTGATTTTTTATTTGGGTTTTTTTTTCTTTTGTTGTGTATGAATGAGAGGAAGTTATAGAGAATTGTGATAGAGAGAGGGGAAAGATATGAGAATGAGAAAATGGGACTGATTTTTTTCCTTTTAAAGTCTCATTTTTGGCCACATATTTTGTTGTAATCTTAGACTTTCATCCTTCTATTTAGATCTAATCTGGACCCTTTATTTCCCTCGTCCAAAGGCTTGGATGAGGACTTATGGACTCACATACACTAAGAGGACTCTAATGATCCTTACACTATATATATATATATATATATATATATATATATATATATATATCATACATATATATATATATATATCATACATATTTTGAGAAGATATCAATGTGATGAATGAATAGAAGCCAAAGCTTGGAACTGTCAATCGTCACGACGCTTGGGGGGTCGGTCACACTCCTAAGAATGAAAAGCTAGACTCTCCATATGATAAGGCCATCAAAGAGAAAATTGTAAGTTTGAATAAATATGTCACTCCTACCACTGGTGGTCGGTTATATAATTGTGAGTTTAAATAAAATTTAGTTGCATAAAGGTTTTTGTGTATGTAGAAGATCTATGAGAAGGAGGTATAGGAAGGAAAATAGAAGCCTCAACGACGTGATGACATTCTTAATAGGGCAATCGGCAAAGCAGAGCATCCAGGTCGTGTGAAAGGGGTATCGACGCATGTTGGTATCACTAAGTATTTTGGGAAAACTACTCGAAGGACAATGAGTGGTGATGATAGGGTATATAAATACTGTATTTTATTCAACATAGTTTATATATATATATATATATATATATATATATAGAGAGAGAGAGAGAGAGAGAGAGAGAGATCTAATGAGTCCACCTTAATTCATTGAGTCCATAAGTCTCATTTAGAGCCCTTAGATTTTGAGTATGAATGGCTAAGATTACACCAAAAAGCAACTTATAAGATTATTATATTGGGTAGAGTATTTACCTCTCTCCTTAGGGAGGTAGACCTTTACTGTACAATCTGCATGTGTCTATAGTCCATCAGTTATTTGCACGTTATTCCATTTCCCTCCACTCTCTCATGCAACTCATGTCTTCCATTTCCCTCCACTCTCTCAATCAATTTCAAAAACCGTCCAAATTCCTGTATTCCACATTTCTTCATCTTTCTTTTTCACATTTCCACAATGCCATTTCTGCTCTTCTTTTATTCTCAATCAAATCGTGCTAATTCCTTATTGTTTTTCTATACCACATTTCGTTACCACATTTTCTTCATCGGTCACTTTGAAGGTAACTCTTTTGATCATTCTTGACTCCTTTATTTGTTCTATTTTTTTTAAATATGTAGATTCTTTTGTTATCATTCGAATATGCTTCATCAGTCAGTGTGTTGAATTAGTAATTGATTTTATTAGCATGCTTAAATTTATTTCATTTTTATTCTATTGATTATCCATAAACATCTTAATTCATTAGCATGTTTGAATTTAATTTTAAGTGGGTCAGATTTATTTTAAAAAGTATCAATTACTAATTAAATTGATAGTGTAAATCCGAACTAATGGGGAGTGTAAATGTAATTTTTAGGGTTTTTAAAAGTTAGGGTTTTCGCTGTAAGTGTAATTGTTAATGATATAAGTGTAAATGTGAACAAATGGGAAGTGTAAATGTGTAAGTCTATAAGTGTAAATGTGAAAAAATGGGGAGTGTAAATGTGTAAGTTTATAAGTGTAAATGTGTACAAATGGGGAGTGTAAATGTGTAAGTCTATAAGTGTAAATGTGAAAAAATGGGGAGTGTAAATGTAAAACTTTAATAAGACTATCGAGCCTGTTTATGGGAAGTGTAAATGTAATAAATTGTAAATTGTAAATGTGAACAAATGAAAAGTGTAAATCTGAATAAATTGAAATTGTAAATTTGATGAAGCTGCAAGTGTAAATGTGAACAAATGAAAAGTGTAAATGTGAATATAGGGGAAGTGTAAATGTGAACAAATGAAAAGTGTAAATCTGAATAAATTGGAAGTGTATATCTGAAAAGTGTAAATGTGAATATAGGGGAAGTGTAAATGTGAACAAATGAAAAGTGTAAATCTGAATAAATTGGAAGTGTAAATTTGAGGAAGCTGTAAGTGTAAATGTGAAGAATCTGAAAATGTAAATGTGAAAATAGGGGAAGTGTAAATGTGATGAAACTGAAAGTGTAAACCTGAAAGTGTTAATGTGTAGAAACTGAAAGTGTAAACCTGAATATATTGGGAGTGTAAGTGTGATAAGACTATAGCTGTTTAAGGGTGACTGATATTGTGCATAACTTCTTTAATTTTTTACCTGATTCAGATGGCATCCGATGAAGAACAACCCGAAAACAAAGAACAACCACAAGTTACCCCTACTGTTTCCGTTAAGTGTCGCCCCAACAGGCTTCTCAAGCTTATTAGTAAGCTTAACAATGCTCAGCGAGCCGCTGTACAGAGGATTGGATTTGGGGGGCTGCTTTATCTTAACTCAGAACTTTCCCGCTTTCACATGTTCCTGAATTTCTCGATGCTTTCAGTGATGGTTCTTATGTTTTCAGGGCGTCGGAGTTGAAGGAGTTTATGGTTACAAAGTATGATGTCTATGACTGTTTCATGTTACTTGTTGGTGAGAGAGATGGAAATAGTACATACTGCACATATGCCTGGTGCTACAGATGAAAAATATAAGCGCATAAAAAATATGTGGCGCCAAAAGTTCAAAGTGAAATCAAATTATGATTCTATTCCTTTAGGAGACGTCTTCGACCATATTGATGCGAAGGCATTTAAAGATGGAGGGGATTAATTCTGCCGTCTGTTTGTGCTGCTTAGCATTTCATCATTACTTGCGCCGACTTTGAACAACGGTATTGAAATGAAGCTTTTGAAAGTGGTAGAAAATGTGAGTGCCATTCCGGAGTATGACTGGTGCTCGTATGTCTTAGAATCTGTAGCTAATGTGGCAGCTGAGTCTCACAGTGTGCAGTCACATTTGCTTGGTTGTATCCCATTCCTTATGATTACTTATTTTCAGCGGTTTGATTTCTGCGGTAAGAGTTGCCCAGACGACCTTCCACTTATTCAGCATTGGGACCTGAAGACTTTATCGAAGAGGTTAAAGGATGAGCTGGACAAGGGGCCATTGGGTCGACTAACTTTGTCCAAGGTGAAGTACCCCCGATGTCAAAATAAGACCTCTGATGAGAAGGACACTGGCAATATGATGTTGGCCATAGCTGGCACGCCCAAGGCGCCATTGGCAAGCCCTATGCCTCTTCTAATTTCAACGTCGGGTACAACACCCGATAAGAAGTTTATTCAGATTGAACTTCCCCCCGGTGTTGAAGATGATGATGAGTTGAAAGCTAGGGCTTTAGATGTAAGTTTTGTGTTATAAATGTTTAAAAAATGGCAGGCCTATTTTTTTCAATATTTATATTTGATCAGGTATATGTTGTGTATCTGGACTCTTAAAATTTTTTTGTTACCAACCGTAGGGTGTACACGAGCAGTACTTGAAGATTCAAAGGAATGCTATGGCCTTCTATTCATGGTATGCGGATGTAACGGCAATGATCAAGAATTTAACAACAGGGGCTACTTCTTCAACTGGTCTTGTTCCGTCATAAGTGACGCAAGATTTTTTCGAAGGTGCAAAGCTGAAGGAATATGTTGAAGAAGTTGGAAATATAGCGTCCCAAATGAAGAAATCTCTTGATAAAGCTCCTTCATTGTCAGATGTTGGGAAGGTGGCCAAGAAAAAACCAAGGCAGAAAAAAAAAAACAAGGTTGAAAAATTCGAGTTTACGCCTACTGTATAGGTTGTATCACTTGCAGAAGATGCTGATTTAGTTGAAAAAGCAGGTGATGGGGCGGTGTCAAAAATAATGGAGACCGTTGATTTTTATAACACCGCTGAACTTAATGAAGCATGTCGACGAGAGGAAGAGGAATGCGGGGGAGATGAAACCGACGACTTTTCTCAATTAACGGATCGTCGGATTGTAGAGACAATTTATAGCCCGGTCGAAGTTCAAGAAGCTTTCATGAAATCCTCATTAAATGGGGAGCAGAAAAGTGGTAAAGAGGAAGTGCCATTATTAGTCCCCCCCCCCGAGGTGGCTGAACATGTCGTTGAGAAGGATGATTCAGAAGTAGCGGATAAGGTGGATGTGGATGTGGTAGTTCATTCAACTGAAAATGGTTCATCTTCATTTCAGTTGAAATTTATTTCGACTTCTGATATTGATAACGCGCTGCAAGGTTTGTTAGATATTGGTGACGGTGAAGGGGCAGAGGGCTCTGCACAGAGAGCTTAGGATGAGTTTGTGAAAGGTATGGATATGGAGCCGTCTCAAGCAAGGGATAATGACTCGCAAAAACAAGGGGCCTTGCTTTGAACCTGAACCACCGGTGAATGGATTAGCGCCTGGTGAGGCTGTGGATGTTAGCGGTGTCCATGGAGCGGACCAGCCTGTTGACCTAGCCCAATACAGTGAAACGAAGTTTCGGGGGGTTGAGTCGGGCGTTGTTTCGACCGCAGACATAAAAGATGCAACTCGAGAAGGGTCAGAGACCGGTTGTGGCATGGTCAACGAGAATGAACAAGGTCCTCCTGCGTAACCAACTTGTCCCGGCTTGTTTCAGAATGAGGTTGTGGCTATGGATGTAGAGGGAGCAGATAAGGTGCTTGTTGAAGCTCCCTCTTCTGAGTTTAAGTTGCCTGAATTTCAGTTGACCTTTTATTCTACTGTAGATCTAAATGAGGCATTTAAGGGGGTTCAAGGTGAGGAGTTTGGAACGACTGATACGCGGGGTCCTTCTGAACGAGCCGTTCCAGCGGCTGGTCGTGAAATATATGTACCCCCCGAGGTAACCTAGATCACCACCCCTTCCTATTTCATTCAGCTGAGCCCTTGCAGTGCATGGACATGGTCCCTGAGAATCTTGATTGTACCATGGATTTTGGGGTACCCATGCCCAAGCAGGGCTTTATTACGACAGACCTGTAGCTCAATAAGAAATTATTTAGCAATGTTTTTAGTGTGAGGAAAGACGTCTTGGACTACGTCTTTAACAAATCAGAACCTTTTTTGAAAGGGTGAGTCCATTAATTTCGATGTCAAACATATTAATACTAATAAGTCGTCGTATTCATTTTTGCCTAATAAAGGGTTTTTTTTGTAGTGAAAAATTGGCAGTATTTTCAGACTTTTTTTTCGTGTCACGAGAAGACATGTTAACCCTCGAACCTGGACAGGAAGTTATGTCTTCTGTAATTGATTGTTGGTGCTTACTAATCAATAAGATGATGTATGAGCAAACTGCACCAGTTGCATCCTCTCGTTGTTTCTTCGGGCTTAGTCACACCGTATTTGTCCTATCCTCACTTAATCCAATTTGTATAGTTTTCAATTTAATTGTAACGTAAGTGTCTAAGTTTAATAGGGTTGTCGTTCATTTAAACAAAGTGCTGCCCTGGATATTTGGAAAGCCAAGAAGAAGGGAATAGTTCTTGACAAAAAAGATGACATATGGTCTGGATGGGATGCTTGGATTCAATCTTGTCTGTCTCCATTTTAACTTGATTCTGATATGGTAAATGTAATTGTAAAAGTGTCATCAGATGGAAGTATCATTGAAAGTGTACATGGAACGTGTAATTGGAAAGTGTAAATGTGATTAAATAGGAAGTGTAAATGTCATTACATAGGTAGTGTAAATGTGATTAAATAGGAAGTGTAAATGTCATTACATAGAAAGTGTAAATGTCATTACATAGAAAGTGTAAATGTGATTAAATAGGAAGTGTAAATGTGATTAAATAGAAAGTGTAAATGTTATTAAATAGGAAGTGTAAATGTCATTACATAGGAAGTGTAAATGTCATTACATAGGAAGTGTAAATGTGATTATATAGGAAGTGTAAATGTCATTACATAGAAAGTGTAAATGTGATTAAAGAGGATGTGTAAATGTGATTAAATAGAAAGTGTAAATGTGATTAAATAGAAAGTGTAAATGTTATTACATAGAAAGTGTAAATGTGATGATATGGGTAGTGTAAATTTTATGATATGGGTAGTGTAAATGTTATATTATGGAAAGTGTAAATGTGATTAAATTGAAAGTGTAAATGTAATGATATGGATAGTGTAAATGTGATTAAATAGAAAGTGTAAATGTAATGATATGGATAGTGTAAATGTGATTAAATAGAAAGTGTAAATGTAATGATATGGATAGTGTAAATGTTATATTATGGAAAGTGTAAATGTGAAATATTGTGAAGTGTAACTGTTATGGCTTTGTTCTCACATGCTCCAGATCTTCATCCCGGTTTTATCTGGCAATAATGACCATTACAGCTGTGCATGCATAAACTTCGCATCTGAGCAGATAGAGTATCTGGACAACCGTTGTTACGATGATGATTTTGAAAAGCTTCCATATTTTGGAATTACGCGTATTGCGGTAATGACTATAAACAGCATATCTAAATTACCTTTAATGTATACGTATTCTGGAAATGTAAATATTGTATTTAAATTGACTATTTTTTAAATACCTTTACAGTGTGATTTAATGGGCAAGTTTCTGGAGTCTAAAGGGATTGCCAAAGGTTCAAAGGTCGCCGGGTTTAATTTTGTCAATATAGAATTTAAATGGCAAGGTAGGGATTATTCGAGGTTTGACTGCGGGATTTACATGATGATACACATGTTGCTTTTTTGTGGGAAACCTTTTGACTGAGCCCTAGGGGAGATGGACGTTATCAACCTCATCCGGGCTGAAGTGGTGTTGGTCCTGATCCTGAGTGACCATAACAAAGTGAGGGAAGAGGTTCGGCGAAAGATATCCCAATTCAAGGAAAAGCATGCTCAAGTTTTGAATTCGGGCTCGTATGCTGCACAGAAGCGGAATCTGGACAATGAGGAAGAGATTACTTACAGTAAGCGGCCCCGTACCACAAACCCACCCTTTAACCGTGTAGAAGGACGCCCTGTAGTCTTACCGGCGGAAAGCAGCCCTGTCGTCATACCTGTATCCGTGCAGTCTTCAGGAAGCCAACCCATATCAGCTGTAAGGAGCCGCCCTCGGGGCGGGGGGGGGGGATGGTCCGGATGCTCACTTGATTGTGGGGTTGCTGGTACTCAGACTCTTGTTGTCTCTACCTTCTTACGGAACAATCAAACTTTGGTCAGGGGTGTTAGATCGCGTCGAAAGCATGCGGTGGACTATTGCTTGTTAGATGACCACAACTTTGAAAATTCGTTAGTATCTATCAAATTGTTATAACATGTTCAATTAATTACGATATTGAATTTTTAATCAATTTCTATATTTAATTGATTACTATACGTGGGTTTCATTGCAGCGAATC
Source organism: Silene latifolia (assembly GCF_048544455.1). Classification (NCBI taxonomy): domain Eukaryota; kingdom Viridiplantae; phylum Streptophyta; class Magnoliopsida; order Caryophyllales; family Caryophyllaceae; genus Silene; species Silene latifolia. Next base: position 66,699,130 of record NC_133533.1, on the reverse strand, counting down.
AATATCTTGGTTCAGTAGGCATGCCACGCTACGCCGGTCAGACATCATGTCCATGCTTCTTGAGGTTGTAATGTCGCCAGTTGTGATTGAGTCATGGGCTGTGTTGCTGAACCACTTGGAGTCGGCTGAATACTTACTTCCTAGGATGGCCTTCTTTGGGCTACGTCATATGGTACACCCCCCAAAGCCTAAAAGTTATACATTATTTTCCTGGTTATTATGTAGTCTCACTCATTTCTGTGAATAGGAGTGTATCATGCAGCTGTTGGATATACGTGAACCAGGTTCACAGTCGAATGCCATCAATGATCGGTTGTACCTAATTTAGGATACCTTCATCCAGGACTGTGATAAAACTTTCAACCTGAATGCTGAGTTTATCTTCATACCTGTCAAAATTGGTGGGCACTTTGCATGCGTATGTATAAATTTCGGAGCGCAAAAGGTCGATCTCCTTGACTACCAACCTCATCCACACTGGGAGCAGTCTGAAATGTGCAAAGTTACTCGTCAAGTTATAAGTCTGATGCCAATAAATCACTTTCGAATAGGATGAACAATATATTTATTTAATTTTACGTGCTTTCATGGCAGGCATCAGCTATTGGCGATTATTTGGATGCCAGAACCGTCGACAGGGGATACCAGATTACTAGTTTTGAGCATCGGCAAATCTCGTTCAGGCGCCAAATACCCCTTCCTAACATAACAGAATCAGGGATTTTCTATATGATGTATATGCTGATGTACGCGGGTCAACCTTTTGAGCATCCAGACTTGGAGAGGAAGAGGAATCGACGGTACTTGGTAGTTGAGTTGGTGGCGACCCTTGTACTAGCTGACATAAACATCAACAGAGACGTTTTCATGGCGAAGGTGGGTGGGTTTATAGCTGGAAAAGATGAATTGTGGGGGAAGTTACAAAAGAAGCGCAAAATGAAGAATGTTTTGGCGAAAAAGTAAACCATTTGTGGACATATTGTTTTTTTTTTTTTTTTTGTTCTTGACTATTTGTATTTTGGTTGGCAATGTTGAAACTAATGTCTGTAATGCTATCGGTTTTTTGTGGACTTGTCAGGCAGTTATTATGATAATTGTCAATCAATTGAATTGAATTTTAGTTTCATTCAGATGAAAGTGTAAATGTGTCATTCACATGAAAGTGTAAATGTGATGAGACGGGAAGTGTAAATGTTAACACACTGAAAGTGTAAATGTGTCATACATTGAAAGTGTAAATGTGTCATTCACATGAAAGTGCTTTTGAAAGTGTAAATGTGATGAGACGGGAAGTGTAACTGTTAACACACTAAAAGTGTAAATGTTAACACACTGAAATTGAATTTTAGTTTTATTCAGATGAAAGTGTTATTGAAAGTGTAAATTAGGACAATCAAAGTGTAAATGTGATGATATTCAAAGTGTAAATGTGTCATTCACATGGAAGTGCTTTTGAAAGTGTAAATGTGGTGAGATGGGAAGTGTAAATGTTAACACACTGAAAGTGTAAATGTGTCATACACTAAAAGTGTAAATGTGAAATACACTGAAAGTGTAAATGTGTCAATGTGATCACATTTATACTTCCTATTTAATCACATTTACACTATCCATATCATCAAATTTACACTTTCTATTTAATCACATTTACAGTTTACATTATCCATATCATCACAGTTTACACTGAAAGTTTCATTGAATCTGTAAGGTAGGGTTAGATTTGATTTAATCATAAGTGTAACTGTTACTTGAAATAACATTGTCAAGCCAAATAAGTTCAAGTAACACAATGTTTGGCAATCCAATAAAACAGAGACATTTTGGTCTTATGATAGTGTAACTCTAACGCTTTGACTGGGTAACTTTGTTACTCAAAGTTACACCAACTGCAGTTCAAAGTGACGCTGCCATGACACCAATTCCTAATCCCCCGTTCCAGTTATAGCACATCAAATTTTAAAGTTACACATTCAAAATACAAAAGCTACATTATCACTGTTGTGACGTCTATTCTTGTTCTGATTCCAGCTCTTCCTCCTTCTCTCCTTCTCTCCTTCATCCTCTTCTGGGTCAGACGACCCCTCACACAATGGTGTGTGTGCTGAGAAGGGGTTAGGGCAGTTTCTCTTGTCGTGATTTGTCATTATCTTGCAATTCTTACACTTGCGTTTGGGTTTTCTAGCCAAGGCCAGTGCTTTTATTTTGGCTGACAACATTCTTTTTCAGCTACCCTTGTTTTTCGAATTCTTTGGTGGCAATATCGTCACTACCTCACTGGCCGTACAATTCAGAAATTTCTCCATTTGTTGATTTTTATTCAACACTTCCCCTAACGGTGACAGTGTGTCCTTAAATCCCCTAATTATAGCGGAAAAACTTTCAACATCAGTCACACCTTTGTCACGAAGGAGCCCTACAGCCTGATGAACCTCCGACCACATTATTGACATTGCAATTTGTTTTTCATTGATGACTTCCATGTTGTCTGTCCCTTCACTAATACAATTGAACATCCTTAATCGGAGATACTCTTTCATTCATCTATTTACAACATAATCATCTGGTATAGTCTTCATCCCATTTGCTGAAAAAATCCATATTATATGGCGGCATAGGATTCCGGTTCTTTCAAACATCGTACAACTGCAGCTTGCTTTACGTGTACCTGGGTCATCAGTTAAGGCTATCATGTAAGTGTGAATGTTACAAACAGTGTAAGTGATTATATGGAAATTTAAATGTGATTAAATAGAAAATGTAAATGTCATATCATGGAAAGTGTAAATGTGATGATATGGAAAGTATAAATTTCATATTATGGAAAGTTTAAATGTTATGATATGGAAAGTTTAAATGTTATGTTATAGAAAGTGTAAATGTGATGATATGGAAAGTGTAAATGTCATATTATGGAAAGTGTAAATCTTATGATATGGAAAGTGTGAATTAAATTACCTGTACTGTATGCAACTTCAAAATTCTTTCCCCTGGACGAATCTTTGACAGGAGTTACCTCTAGCTCGCCTCTCTCAGTGAAACCTCCGGTTCTATATGTATCAATTGAGTAGATGGCCTGTTCCTTGAAGGTGTCGAAAGCTGAATAGGTGTACAGCTTTGCAGCATGACTCTCAAATGCCAGATGTGTTGACGTCTTTGCGGACGAGTGCTTATCACTGTTGTCAAGCCGCTTTTGTGCATGTCTTTGTTGGTCCATAGCGCTCTCAAAACGCATCCAAAACTCAACCAATGTTCCTGACTTATGCTCAAACCTCTTAAAAATGCTATTTTCGCTCTCTGATCTTTGAGTCGTCCTCATAACAGACGCCATCTTCAAGTCTCTGCAATGCGCCATCACCCACTGTCCCCTTATAGCATACGTATCCGCAAACCAATCATTAGGGCCAAGACCATGCTCTTCAATAATTTGCTCCCAGATAGCATCGAATTCTGTTGCTTCAGGCTCATTGTCCCATATAATTTCATTAAGTTTACACATGAAATCATTATAATCACTCCTAGAGACACCAAACTTACTGGGCATTTTGTTCATTATATGCCCCATACAGAACCGCTGGCGCGCTATCTTGAAAACATGAGGGACAGATTTGATAATACCCGGGTCCTGATCTGTAATTATTTACTCGGGTTCCTTACCCCCCATTGCTTGTAAAAACTGGTTGAAAACCCAATTAAATGACTCATAATCTTCCCTTGCAATTAGAGCCCCACAGAACGTCACCGATCGTTTATGGTGATCCACACCTGTGAATGGTGTGAATACCATAGAATACTTATTTGTGGAGTAAGTTGGGTCGAATGACACCGCATCACCAAATATCTTGTAATTCTCTCGGGCAGTACCGTCCGCCCATATAGCCTTACGTAGGCTGCCATCATCGTCAAGATCGTAGTCAAAGTAGAAACCTATTCTTGTTTCAGTCATTTCCTTAAAATGGTCTCCAAACAACTAACCATCACGTTCGTGAATAAAACATTTAACATCCCTATGGAAGTTCTTAAAATCATTTAAGGTTGCTCCAATGTTTTGGAATCCGTTCACCTGTTCTTTGCAGATTTTGTAGGTCTTTGTTGCTCCTATCTTCAGCTGGCAATCAATAACAGATATGATATATATATATATATATATATATATATAACGTGAATGGATTTATTGAATTAGTATTGACAGTGATGATATATTACTAACCCTTGAGTTCGAAACAATTATCATCTTGTGATAATCTGTTATGTTGCGCGACAATTTCTGGAACTCTCCGTCCTTAAGTGAGATAAAATCGTGATTGTGACTCTCGTGGAATCGGTCAATTAATAGAAGACCATTCTTCATATATAGTCTTAGCTTCACTTTACACCCCACTCTAGTGACTCTAAATATCCTCTTTAAATTCTCTCTAACTAGTCCGTCACACTGATCTTTACTCGGCGCCTTGCGAGCGAAACCTTCTCGATTGCAAACAACAAGCTTTGACTCGATCTCTCCGCCACGCCATTTTTTCGTTGTGTACCTACGCACATCAAACCCACAAGCAATGGCGTATATCTTATAAAAAGTTACCGCGTCCTCATTCCCCCCAAACTCCTGCCCGATGTACGGTGTAAACCTCTTTTCAACCTCCCTGCACAATTCCTGCCTGTCAGGCTGCACTCCATTTTTGTTAAGTGAATCTGCAAATAGGACTTGTTAATACAGTTCACAGAGTGTAAATGTAAAAACTGTAGTGTAAATGTAACAGATACGAAGTGTAAGTGTAAATGTCATCAGATATGAAGTGTAAGTATAAATGTAAATAAAATCAAAGTGTAAATGTCAAATACAAGTGTAAATGTCATCAGAAATGTAGTGTAAGTGTGATGTTCTAAAAGTGTAAATGTCAAATGCAAGTGTAAATGTTCCATATATGATGCGTAAGTGTGATACGTGGATGTGTAAATGTCCAAATTGTCCCAAAGTGTAAGTGTAAATGTAAACGTCCAAAAGTGTAAGTGTAAATATCATCAGAAATGTAGTGTAAATGTTATGTCCCCAAAGTGTAAATGTAAATGTAAACATCCAAAGGTGTAAGTGTAAATGTCATCAGAAATGTAGTATAAGTGTGATGGTGTAAAAGTGTAAATGAGCAATATCAGTGTAAATGTCAATAGATGTGAAGTGTAAATGAGCAATTATCAATTTTTTAAATACCTCATTAACAATGTAAGTGTAAATGATGTAATCCCCTATAAAATCTAGTGCAAAACAGTGGCGGAAACACTGTCGAATGGGATTAAATATACAAAGATAAAAGTTCTAACTGTTATAAATTGAGAATGTATAAAATTCTCAAGGATAAAAAAAAATAAATGGTCAAGTCTAAACAATTGCCACTTTTATAAAAAGGGCGAAAATAAAATTCCTCAAAAGTGTTAAAACTAAAAACCATAAAAGAAAGCAGAAAACAGAGTAGGATCTGCAATCTACTCGCATGCTCACATAGAAATCCCCAGCAAAACTAACACATGTCATGTTATAAACATAACAGCCACAATCAGTGGGGAGTAACTCGACGTTCTCCCAGCCATATCACATGGTATAAATGTTACAGAAGCAATAATATATCAAAAATAGATTTAAATATCAAAACCATATGTAACAAAAATAAATTATCAAACTCACGCTTAAAATAAACGTGATGCATGCTTAATAGCAAAATTCCTCAAATGACAGAATAGAAATAATATAGTTCAGGCTAGATTTTCACTTTGGCTATACTCCTTGATACCGCAGCATCTTACACTAGTTTCGGGAACCCAGTGTCACGCAAAAGTGACCAACTCCAAGTCCACTCTCTAGACAACAAACTATAACAGGACTCGTCTTACCACACAGTGCGTAGTCCCAATCTAAGTACATGTACATGACTCTACGACAATCTGTACCTCCCACAAGGGTACCCAATCATATAGCTGTATAAGAACCCGTATGCCTTAGTTTATTATTCTCTGCCTTTACTTTCATTATTCCAAACTTAAAAATATCCCAAGTGATATAGTATATTCTTCAAATGGTTCGTAAGTGAACTACACTTTTATTTTATTCGAATTAGAAAACTTAAACTTAAATCCAAAAGTATAAAATTTATTTAAGGACTTTAAATAAATTAAGTTACTGAAATTAAATTTTAAAGACCATCCTTTGACTTATGGTACTTTAGTAAAGACTTATTACTTATGCTTTAGTGAGACGGAGTTCTACATTAGTTTATAAAACTGAACAGCAGTATTGTAAAATTCATAATCAATTACAGAAAAATCAAAATGACGCAAGGCTAATTTTTGGGGTTTCCTATAGCTTTTAGATACAACTTTCATTTTTTGACACACTTTAAATTACGAAAGTATCAGGGGTCTAAAAATTCATTTCTAAAAACTCGGAAAAATGTCACCCATTTTTTTTCAGTTCATAAATCCACTTTTAGAAAACATTTTAAGGCAAGGCATAATTTAAAACATAAGTAAATATTATAAAGCTTCTTTAAGAAAAACATTAGCTACTGTATCAAAAGAAAAATATCTTTTAAAAATGAATCTTTGAGAGAAGTCAGAAACGCGTTTTACAGGCGAGCTGTTCACAAATAATTTATTCTGATTAAACCGTAATTTTAAATCTTATGAAATTTTTTATGCAGACTTTACACTTTAAAATAACATGAGTCTATTCTTTACACTTTTGCAAATTCGAAATAAAAAAAGGTGATATGATTTTTACAAACAGACGAACATATTTGACTGATTTAACAACGGTTTTCATCAAATTTGTAAAATACACCATAAATCAAAAATAATGATTGAAGACCTACAAATTTATACACAACCTAACAGGGGCGGACCAAGGGGTGCGCACAACACCGCATGTGCGCACCCTCGAGTGGCGGATTTTTTTTATAAAAAAAACAGTGAAGTCAATGATATATATAATACACGTTCTATTATAGACACTATGAGTTAGGTTGCTCAATGGATAAGATTTTGGTTCTGAATTTGGAGGTTGTGTGTTCAAATCTCCTTAGAGACATGTTTTTTTTTTGCTTCCCTTATTTCTTTTTTTCATTTGACTATGACAATTCACAAGCACGCCTAGTCAAATTAGTGTAAGTTATTCAACATTCCATACTTTAGAACTTCAAACCCTAATTTCCTAAGTTATTCAACCTTCCATACTTTAGAACTTCAAACCCTAATTTCCTTTTCCCAATTTTGTTATTTAGGTTTTTAGTTTAAAATTGTCTTTGATAAATTACTTATATGAATATCTTGTACTTTTATTTTGATTGTTGGTTGTCTATTTGTAGCTTTTTTTATTGTGGATTTTGATTTTTGATGTTGTTATTTCAGTTAACTTAATTACATTGAAACAATGAAAGCGTATTTAAAAATTCCAATTAAAATTACACACTCCCAACTTAAGATTTTCTTTTCGTTTTAGATAAATGAATAAATACAAAAGTTTAAAATCGTTTAGAAATCCACATCTGTGTAAGAGGAAGTTTAATACTATGTAAGACGAAAAATCCACAAAGAAATACTATGTAAGATGAAGTGTAATATTTAAGCATTTTGTTATATTGTTAAGGTTTTTTTTTTTTTCAATTGTGCACTCCCATTCTAAAAGCCCTGGGTCCGCCACTGCAACCTAATACTCCATGTCTCTACCACGTATTAAAATCTCGTGAATTTATAAATTGATTTAGTATTTTTAGCATAATTAAAACCGAACAGAATCGCTATAATCGCAGAAACTGCATCAATACTTTAAATTACGACATAAATACTAAAACTCCAAAATAATTACCACGAAAATTCATGGTATCTTAAAATCTATCATTTAACCCAGAAAAATAATTTACACCTCCTTGAAATCATAAAAACGAATTTATACCATCCTTATATCATATTAATCGGTTTACTCATAAAGCTTGCAAATCAACCAAATAAATTCCTATTGACAAAATAAAATTTATACCTAGTCAAAATAATTTGCAAACATTAAGAGATCGGAAATCATATGGTTTGAAAATCATATTTATCATTAAATCATCATAAAATATTAAAAATCCAATAATACATACAACTACAACAATTAAACCGATGTAATACCGAGTAACGTCGAAGTTACCTTGTTACGAATCTGAATCAATCAAGTACTCATCCTTGTGCGGATCGTCACAAAATCCTTTAGTATAGAACGGATGATGAGAGAATATCGATCTTAAAAAAAGAAGCAAGAAGGCAGTACGTACGTAAAATTTTGAAATAAAGAAGCAAGAAGGCAAGCACGTACGTAGATTTTGTTTTACAACCACGGAAGCAGAGTAACCCTCAGATTTACAGGGTTATGTTTCATATTTTTCGCAAAAGGAATAGATATGTGAATGATAAGATATTATGTGAATAAATAAAATATAAAGATGTTAAACACCTTTTAAAATATCTCGGTAAAAGGCTTATGTTTTGATCGTAAAATGATCATTTGAACAATACTCGGCCCATTTGATAAATTGGACCGCAAATCAACTAAGAACGGATTTAATAAAACAAATAAATCAAAACCGTAAATTAAAAGATAAAAAATTTAAATCTCATAAGTAAGAATAAAACATATGAGATAAAAAAAAATGAATAAGAATAAAAAGGGTTCAAAAGAGATAATTTCCAAAGTCCAACGAATTAACTCGGAGTAGAATTATAATACGAATAAATGAATTAATAAAACGAAGCTCCAAAGATTAGAAACATAATAACTCTCGAAACAAAGGAATATTCGAGACATAAGAGAACTTAAGAATGGAAGAAAATAAATGGCTCACAGATAAATTCCGAGTCATACAAATCAAATCGTAATCGAAAATAAAATACGGTCACTAAAGTAGAATACAAAAATGGCGGGTGTTACAACCTCCCCATTAAAAAAAAAAAAGTTTCGTCCTCGAAACTTAAAAGTAGAAAACAAAATTTAAAGAACATGATTTTTTTTGTTTTCTAAATCATTTCAGTTAACACTTAAATTCAAAAAAAAATCATCGTTTAGGTCAAACAATTTTTAAACCAGTTTTCAAAATTGAACTATTAAAAATCACTTGTCTCATCTCATGGAACGAGGGAATACTGTCGCGAACCAGGATTCTGTCGTCTAAGACCATGCTCTTCAATAGTTCCATATTGTCCAAAGTGTAAGTGTAAATGTAAAAGTGTGATGTTCTAAAAGTGTAAATGTCAAATGCAAGTGTAAATGTTCCATATATGATGCGTAAGTGTGATACGTGGATGTGTATATGTCCAAATTGTCCAAAGTGTAAGTGTAAATGTAAACGTCCAAAAGTGTAAGTGTAAATGTCATCAGAAATGTAGTGTAAATGTTATGTCCCCAAAGTGTAAATGTAAATGTAAACATCCAAAATAGTAAGTGTAAATGTCATCAGAAATGTAGTGTAAGTGTGATGGTGTAAAAGTGTAAATGAGCAATATCAGTGTAAATGTCAATAGATGTGAAGTGTAAATGAGCAATTATCAATTTTTTAAATACCTCATTAACAATGTAAGTGTAAATGATGTAATCCCCAATAAAATCTAGTGCAAAAAGTGGCGGAAACACTGTCGAATGGGATTAAATACACAAAATAAAAGTTCTAACTGTTATAAATTGAGAATGTATAAAATTCTCAAGGATAAAAAAAAAAAACAAATGGTCAAGTCTAAACAATTGCCACTTTTATAAAAAGGGCGAAAATAAAATTCCTCAAAAGTGTTAAAACTAAAAACCATAAAAGAAAGCAGAAAACAGAGTAGGATCTGCAAACTACTCGCTAGCTCACACAGAAATCCCCAGCAAAACTAACACCTGTCATGTTATAAACATAACAGCCACAATCACTGGAGAGTAACTCGACGTTCTCCCAGCCATATCACATGATATAAATGTTACAGAAGCAATTATATATCAAAAATAGATTTAAGTATCAAAACCATATGTAACAAAAATAAATTATCAAACTCACGCTTAAAATAAACGTCTTTGCTGCTTAAAAGCAAAATTCCTCAAACGACAGAATAAAAATAATATAGTTCAGGCTAGATTTTCACTTTGGCTATACTCCTTGATACCGTAGCATCTTACACTAGTTTCGGGAACCCAGTGTCACGCAAAGGTGACCAACTCCAAGTCCACTCAATAGACAACAAACTATAACAGACTCGTCTTACCACGCAGGCGTAGTCCCGATCTAAGTACATGTACATGACTCTACGACAATCTGTACCTCCCACAAGGGTACCCAATCATATAGCTGTATAAGAACCCGTATGCCTTAGTTTATTATTCTATGCCTTTACTTTCATTATTCCAAACTTAAAAATATCCCAAGTGATATAGTATATTCTTCAAATGGTTCGTAAGTGAACTACACTTTTATTTTATTCGAATTAGAAAACTTAAACTTAAATCCAAAAGTATAAAATTTATTTAAGGACTTTAAATAAATTAAGTTACTGAAATTAAATTTTAAAGACCATCCTTTGACTTAAGGTACTTTAGTAAAGACTTATTACTTAGGCTTTAGTGAGACGGAGTTCTACATTAGTTTATAAAACTGAACAGCAGTATTGTAAAATTCATAATCAATTACAGAAAAATCAAAATGACGCAAGGCTAATTTTTGGGGTTTCCTATAGCTTTTAGATACAACTTTCATTTTTTGACACACTTTAAATTACGAAAGTATCAGGGGTCTAAAAATTCATTTCTAAAAACTGTCAGAAAATGTCACCCATTTTTTTTCAGTTCATAAATCCACTTTTAGAAAACATTTTAAGGCAAGGCATAATTTAAAACATAAGTAAATATTATAAAGCTTCTTTAAGAAAAACATTAGCTACTGTATCAAAAGAAAAATATCTTTTAAAAATGAATCTTTGAGAGAAGTCAGAAACGCGTTTTACAGGCGAGCTGTTCACAAATAATTTATTCTGATTAAACCGTAATTTTAAATCTTATGAAATTTTTTATGCAGACTCTACACTTTAAAATAACATGAGTCTATTCTTTACACTTTTGCAAATTCGAAATAAAAAAAGGTGATATGATTTTTACAAACAGACGAACATATTTGACTGATTTAACAACGGTTTTCATCAAATTTGTAAAATACACCATAAATCAAAAATAATGATTGAAGACCTACAAATTTATACACAACCTAACAGGGGCGGACCAAGGGGTGCGCACAACACCGCATGTGCGCACCCTCGAGTGGCGGATTTTTTTTATAAAAAAAACAGTGAAGTCAATGATATATATAATACACGTTCTATTATAGACACTATGAGTTAGGTTGCTCAATGGATAAGATTTTGGTTCTGAATTTGGAGGTTGTGTGTTCAAATCTCCTTAGAGACATGTTTTTTTTTTGCTTCCCTTATTTCTTTTTTTCATTTGACTATGACAATTCACAAGCACGCCTAGTCAAATTAGTGTAAGTTATTCAACATTCCATACTTTAGAACTTCAAACCCTAATTTCCTAAGTTATTCAACCTTCCATACTTTAGAACTTCAAACCCTAATTTCCTTTTCCCAATTTTGTTATTTAGGTTTTTAGTTTAAAATTGTCTTTGATAAATTACTTATATGAATATCTTGTACTTTTATTTTGATTGTTGGTTGTCTATTTGTAGCTTTTTTTATTGTGGATTTTGATTTTTGATGTTGTTATTTCAGTTAACTTAATTACATTGAAACAATGAAAGCGTATTTAAAAATTCCAATTAAAATTACACACTCCCAACTTAAGATTTTCTTTTCGTTTTAGATAAATGAATAAATACAAAAGTTTAAAATCGTTTAGAAATCCACATCCATGTAAGAGGAAGTTTAATACTATGTAAGACGAAAAATCCACAAAGAAATACTATGTAAGATGAAGTGTAATATTTAAGCATTTTGTTATATTGTTAAGGTTTTTTTTTTCAATTGTGCACTCCCATTCTAAAAGCCCAGGTCCGCCACCGCAACCTAATACTCCATGTCTCTACCACGTATTAAAATCTCGTGAATTTATAAATTGATTTAGTATTTTTAGCATAATTAAAACCGAATGAGAATCGCTATAATCGTGAAACGCATCAATACTTTAAATTACGACATAAATACTAAAACTCCAAAATAATTACCACGAAAATTCATGGTATCTTAAAATCTATCATTTAACCCAGAAAAATAATTTACACCTCCTTGAAATCATAAAAACGAATTTATACCATCCTTATATCATATTAATCGGTTTACTCATAAAGCTTGCAAATCAACCAAATAAATTCCTATTGACAAAATAAAATTTATACCTAGTCAAAATAATTTGCAAACATTAAGAGATCGGAAATCATATGGTTTGAAAATCATATTTATCATTAAATCATCATAAAATATTAAAAATCCAATAATACATACAACTACAACAATTAAACCGATGTAATACCGAGTAACGTCGAAGTTACCTTGTTACGAATCTGAATCAATCAAGTACTCATCCTTGTGCGGATCGTCACAAAATCCTTTAGTATAGAACGGATGATGAGAGAATATCGATCTTAAAAAAAGAAGCAAGAAGGCAGTACGTACGTAAAATTTTGAAATAAAGAAGCAAGAAGGCAAGCACGTACGTAGATTTTGTTTTACAACCACGGAAGCGAGTAACCCTCGTTTACGGGTTATGTTTCATATTTTTCGCAAAAGGAATAGATATGTGAATGATAAGATATTATGTGAATAAATAAAATATAAAGATGTTAAACACCTTTTAAAATATCTCGGTAAAAGGCTTATGTTTTGATCGTAAAATGATCATTTGAACAATACTCGACCCATTTGATAAATTGGACCGCAAATCAACTAAGAACGGATTTAATAAAACAAATAAATCAAAACCGTAAATTAAAAGATAAAAAATTTAAATCTCATAAGTAAGAATAAAACATGAGAGATAAAAAAAAATGAATAAGAATAAAAAGGGTTCAAAAGAGATAATTTCCAAAGTCCAACGAATTAACTCGGAGTAGAATTATAATACGAATAAATGAATTAATAAAACGAAGCTCCAAAGATTAGAAACATAATAACTCTCGAAACAAAGGAATATTCGAGACATAAGAGAACTTAAGAATGGAAGAAAATAAATGGCTCACAGATAAATTCCGAGTCATACAAATCAAATCGTAATCGAAAATAAAATACGGTCACTAAAGTAGAATACAAAAATGGCGGGTGTTACAACCTCCCCCATTAAAAAAAAAGTTTCGTCCTCGAAACTTAAAAGTAGAAAACAAAATTTAAAGAACATGATTTTTTTTGTTTTCTAAATCATTTCAGTTAACACTTAAATTCAAAAAAAAATCATCGTTTAGGTCAAACAATTTTTAAACCAGTTTTCAAAATTGAACTATTAAAAATCACTTGTCTCATCTCATGGAACGAGGGAATACTGTCGCGAACCAGGATTCTGTGTCGTCTAAGACCATGCTCTTCAATAGTTCCATATTGTCCAAAGTGTAAGTGTAAATGTAAAAGTGTGATGTTCTAAAAGTGTAAATGTCAAATGCAAGTGTAAATGTTCCATATATGATGCGTAAGTGTGATACGTGGATGTGTATATGTCCAAATTGTCCAAAGTGTAAGTGTAAATGTAAACGTCCAAAAGTGTAAGTGTAAATGTCATCAGAAATGTAGTGTAAATGTTATGTCCCCAAAGTGTAAATGTAAATGTAAACATCCAAAATAGTAAGTGTAAATGTCATCAGAAATGTAGTGTAAGTGTGATGGTGTAAAAGTGTAAATGAGCAATATCAGTGTAAATGTCAATAGATGTGAAGTGTAAATGAGCAATTATCAATTTTTTAAATACCTCATTAACAATGTAAGTGTAAATGATGTAATCCCCAATAAAATCTAGTGCAAAAAGTGGCGGAAACACTGTCGAATGGGATTAAATACACAAAATAAAAGTTCTAACTGTTATAAATTGAGAATGTATAAAATTCTCAAGGATAAAAAAAAAACAAATGGTCAAGTCTAAACAATTGCCACTTTTATAAAAAGGGCGAAAATAAAATTCCTCAAAAGTGTTAAAACTAAAAACCATAAAAGAAAGCAGAAAACAGAGTAGGATCTCGCAAACTACTCGCTAGCTCACACAGAAATCCCCAACAAAACTAACACCTGTCATGTTATAAACATAACAGCCACAATCACTGGAGAGTAACTCGACGTTCTCCCAGCCATATCACATGATATAAATGTTACAGAAGCAATTATATATCAAAAATAGATTTAAGTATCAAAACCATATGTAACAAAAATAAATTATCAAACTCACGCTTAAAATAAACGTGCTACACGCTTAAAAGCAAAATTCCTCAAACGACAGAATAAAAATAATATAGTTCAGGCTAGATTTTCACTTTGGCTATACTCCTTGATACCGCAGCATCTTACACTAGTTTCGGGAACCCAGTGTCACGCAAAGGTGACCAACTCCAAGTCCACTCAATAGACAACAAACTATAACAGACTCGTCTTACCACGCAATCGTAGTCCCGATCTAAGTACATGTACATGACTCTACGACAATCTGTACCTCCCACAAGGGTACCCAATCATATAGCTGTATAAGAACCCGTATGCCTTAGTTTATTATTCTCTGCCTTTACTTTCATTATTCCAAACTTAAAAATATCCCAAGTGATATAGTATATTCTTCAAATGGTTCGTAAGTGAACTACACTTTTATTTTATTCGAATTAGAAAACTTAAACATAACTCCAAAAGTATAAAATTTATTTAAGGACTTTAAATAAATTAAGTTACTGAAATTAAACTTTAAAGACCATCCTTCGACTTAAGGTACTTTAGTAAAGACTTATTACTTAGGCTTTAGTGAGACGGAGTTCTACATTAGTTTATAAAACTGAACAGCAGTATTGTAAAATTCATAATCAATTACAGAAAAATCAAAATGACGCAAGGCTAATTTTTGGGGTTTCCTATAGCTTTTAGATACAACTTTCATTTTTTGACACACTTTAAATTACGAAAGTATCAGGGGTCTAAAAATTCATTTCTAAAAACTGTCAGAAAATGTCACCCATTTTTTTTCAGTTCATAAATCCACTTTTAGAAAACATTTTAAGGCAAGGCATAATTTAAAACATAAGTAAATATTATAAAGCTTCTTTAAGAAAAACATTAGCTACTGTATCAAAAGAAAAATATCTTTTAAAAATGAATCTTTGAGAGAAGTCAGAAACGCGTTTTACAGGCGAGCTGTTCACAAATAATTTATTCTGATTAAACAGTAATTTTAAATCTTATGAAATTTTTTATGCAGACTCTACACTTTAAAATAACATGAGTCTATTCTTTACACTTTTGCAAATTCGAAATAAAAAAAGGTGATATGATTTTTACAAACAGACGAACATATTTGACTGATTTAACAACGGTTTTCATCAAATTTGTAAAATACACCATAAATCGAAAATAATGATTGAAGACCTACAAATTTATACACAACCTAACAGGGGCGGACCAAGGGGTGCGCACAACACCGCATGTGCACACCCTCGAGTGGCGGATTTTTTTATAAAAAAAACAAGAAGTCAATGATATATATAATACACGTTCTATTATAGACACTATGAGTTAGGTTGCTCAATGGATAAGATTTTGGTTCTGAATTTGGAGGTTGTGTGTTCAAATCTCCTTAGAGACATGTTTTTTTTTTGCTTCCCTTATTTCTTTTTTTCATTTGACTATGACAATTCACAAGCACGCCTAGTCAAATTAGTGTAAGTTATTCAACATTCCATACTTTAGAACTTCAAACCCTAATTTCCTAAGTTATTCAACCTTCCATACTTTAGAACTTCAAACCCTAATTTCCTTTTCCCAATTTTGTTATTTAGGTTTTTAGTTTAAAATTGTCTTTGATAAATTACTTATATGAATATCTTGTACTTTTATTTTGATTGTTGGTTGTCTATTTGTAGCTTTTTTTATTGTGGATTTTGATTTTTGATGTTGTTATTTCAGTTAACTTAATTACATTGAAACAATGAAAGCGTATTTAAAAATTCCAATTAAAATTACACACTCCCAACTTAAGATTTTCTTTTCGTTTTAGATAAATGAATAAATACAAAAGTTTAAAATCGTTTAGAAATCCACATCTGTGTAAGAGGAAGTTTAATACTATGTAAGACGAAAAATCCACAAAGAAATACTATGTAAGATGAAGTGTAATATTTAAGCATTTTGTTATATTGTTAAGGTTTTTTTTTTTTCAATTGTGCACTCCCATTCTAAAAGCCCTGGGTCCGCCACTGCAACCTAATACTCCATGTCTCTACCACGTATTAAAATCTCGTGAATTTAAAAATTGATTTAGTATTTTTAACATAATTAAAACCGAACAGAATCGCTATAATCGCAGAAACTGCATCAATACTTTAAATTACGACATAAATACTAAAACTCCAAAATAATTACCACGAAAATTCATGGTATCTTAAAATCTATCATTTAACCCAGAAAAATAATTTACACCTCCTTGAAATCATAAAAACGAATTTATACCATCCTTATATCATATTAATCGGTTTACTCATAAAGCTTGTAAATCAACCAAATAAATTCCTATTGACAAAATAAAATTTATACCTAGTCAAAATAATTTGCAAACATTAAGAGATCGGAAATCATATGGTTTGAAAATCATATTTATCATTAAATCATCATAAAATATTAAAAATCCAATAATACATACAACTACAACAATTAAACCGATGTAATACCGAGTAACGTCGAAGTTACCTTGTTACGAATCTGAATCAATCAAGTACTCATCCTTGTGCGGATCGTCACAAAATCCTTTAGTATAGAACGGATGATGAGAGAATATCGATCTTAAAAAAAGAAGCAAGAAGGCAGTACGTACGTAAAATTTTGAAATAAAGAAGCAAGAAGGCAAGCACGTACGTAGATTTTGTTTTACAACCACGGAAGCAGAGTAACCCTCAGATTTACAGGGTTATGTTTCATATTTTTCGCAAAAGGAATAGATATGTGAATGATAAGATATTATGTGAATAAATAAAATATAAAGATGTTAAACACCTTTTAAAATATCTCGGTAAAAGGCTTATGTTTTGATCGTAAAATGATCATTTGAACAATACTCGGCCCATTTGATAAATTGGACCGCAAATCAACTAAGAACGGATTTAATAAAACAAATAAATCAAAACCGTAAATTAAAAGATAAAAAATTTAAATCTCATAAGTAAGAATAAAACATATGAGATAAAAAAAAATGAATAAGAATAAAAAGGGTTCAAAAGAGATAATTTCCAAAGTCCAACGAATTAACTCGGAGTAGAATTATAATACGAATAAATGAATTAATAAAACGAAGCTCCAAAGATTAGAAACATAATAACTCTCGAAACAAAGGAATATTCGAGACATAAGAGAACTTAAGAATGGAAGAAAATAAATGGCTCACAGATAAATTCCGAGTCATACAAATCAAATCGTAATCGAAAATAAAATACGGTCACTAAAGTAGAATACAAAAATGGCGGGTGTTACAACCTCCCCCATTAAAAAAAAAGTTTCGTCCTCGAAACTTAAAAGTAGAAAACAAAATTTAAAGAACATGATTTTTTTTGTTTTCTAAATCATTTCAGTTAACACTTAAATTCAAAAAAAAAATCATCGTTTAGGTCAAACAATTTTTAAACCAGTTTTAAAAATTGAACTATTAAAAATCACTTGTCTCATCTCATGGAACGAGGGAATACTGTCGCGAACCAGGATTCTGTCGTCTAAGACCATGCTCTTCAATAGTTCCATATTGTCCAAAGTGTAAGTGTAAATGTAAAAGTGTGATGTTCTAAAAGTGTAAATGTCAAATGCAAGTGTAAATGTTCCATATATGATGCGTAAGTGTGATACGTGGATGTGTATATGTCCAAATTGTCCAAAGTGTAAGTGTAAATGTAAACGTCCAAAAGTGTAAGTGTAAATGTCATCAGAAATGTAGTGTAAATGTTATGTCCCCAAAGTGTAAATGTAAATGTAAACATCCAAAATAGTAAGTGTAAATGTCATCAGAAATGAAGTGTAAGTGTGATGGTGTAAAAGTGTAAATGAGCAATATCAGTGTAAATGTCAATAGATGTGAAGTGTAAATGAGCAATTATCAATTTTTTAAATACCTCATTAACAATGTAAGTGTAAATGATGTAATCCCCAATAAAATCTAGTGCAAAAAGTGGCGGAAACACTGTCGAATGGGATTAAATACACAAAATAAAAGTTCTAACTGTTATAAATTGAGAATGTATAAAATTCTCAAGGATAAAAAAAAACAAATGGTCAAGTCTAAACAATTGCCACTTTTATAAAAAGGGCGAAAATAAAATTCCTCAAAAGTGTTAAAACTAAAAACCATAAAAGAAAGCAGAAAACAGAGTAGGATCTGCAAACTACTCGCTAGCTCACACAGAAATCCCCAGCAAAACTAACACCTGTCATGTTATAAACATAACAGCCACAATCACTGGAGAGTAACTCGACGTTCTCCCAGCCATATCACATGATATAAATGTTACAGAAGCAATTATATATCAAAAATAGATTTAAGTATCAAAACCATATGTAACAAAAATAAATTATCAAACTCACGCTTAAAATAAACGTGCTGCACGCTTAAAAGCAAAATTCCTCAAACGACAGAATAAAAATAATATAGTTCAGGCTAGATTTTCACTTTGGCTATACTCCTTGATACCGCAGCATCTTACACTAGTTTCGGGAACCCAGTGTCACGCAAAGGTGACCAACTCCAAGTCCACTCAATAGACAACAAACTATAACAGGACTCGTCTTACCACGCAGTGCGTAGTCCCAGTCTAAGTACATGTACATGACTCTACGACAATCTGTACCTCCCACAAGGGTACCCAATCATATAGCTGTATAAGAACCCGTATGCCTTAGTTTATTATTCTCTGCCTTTACTTTCATTATTCCAAACTTAAAAATATCCCAAGTGATATAGTATATTCTTCAAATGGTTCGTAAGTGAACTACACTTTTATTTTATTCGAATTAGAAAACTTAAACTTAACTCCAAAAGTATAAAATTTATTTAAGGACTTTAAATAAATTAAGTTACTGAAATTAAACTTTAAAGACCATCCTTCGACTTAAGGTACTTTAGTAAAGACTTATTACTTAGGCTTTAGTGAGACGGAGTTCTACATTAGTTTATAAAACTGAATAACAGTATTGTAAAATTCATAATTAATTACAGAAAAATCAAAATGATGCAAGGCCAATTTTCGTGGTTTCTTGTAGCTTTGAGCTACAACTTTCATTTTTTGACCAACTTTAAATTACGAAAATATCAGGGGTCCAAAAATTCATTTCTAAAACTGTCAGAAAATGTCACCCATAATTTTTCAGTTCATAAATCACCTTTTAGAAAACATTTTAAGGCAAGGCATAATTTTAAACATAAGTAAACATTATAAAGCTTCTTTGAGAAAAACATTAGCTACTGTATCAAAAGAAAAGAATCTTATAAAAATGAATCTTTGAGAGAAGTCAGAAACGCGTTTTACAGGCAAGCTGTTCACAAATAATTTATTCTGACCAAACCGTAATTTTAAATCTTATGAAATTTTTTATTCAGACTCTACACTTTAAAATAACATGAGTCAATTCTTTACACTTTTGTAAATTCGAAATAAAAACAGGTGATATGATTTTTACAAACAGACAAACATATTTGACTGATTTAACAACGGTTTTCATCAAATTTGTATAATACACCATAAATCGAAAATAATGATTGAAAACCTACAAATTTATACATAACCTAATACTCCATGTCTCTGCCACGTATTAAAATCTCGTGAATTTATAATTTGATTTAGTATTTTTAACATAATTAAAACTGAACAGAATCGCTATAATCGCAGAAACTGCATCAATACTTTAAATTACGACATAAATACTAAAACTCCAAAATAATTACCACGAAAATTCATGGTATCTTAAAATCTATCATTTAACCCAGAAAAATAATTTACACCTCCTTGAAATCAGAAAAACGAATTTATACCATCCTTATATCATATTAATCGGTTTACTCATAAAACTTGCAAATCAACCAAATAAATTCATATTGACAAAATAAAATTTATACCTAGTCAAAATAATTTGCAAACATTAAGAGATCAGAAATCATATGGTTTGAAAATCATATTTATCATTAAATCATCATAAAATATTAAAAATCCAATAATACATACAACTACAACAATTAAACCGATGTAATACCGAGTAACGTCGAAGTTACCTTGTTACGAATCCGAATCAATCAAGTACTCATCCTTGTGCGGATCGTCACGAAATCCTTTAGTATAGATGAACGGATGATGAGAGAAGATCGATCTTAAAAAAAGAAGCAAGAAGGCAAGCACGTACGTAGAATTTTGAAATAAAGAAGCAGGAAGACAAGCACGTACGTAGATTTTGTTTTACAACGGCAGAAGCAGAGTAACCCTCAGAGTTACAGGGTTACGTTTCATATTTTTTGCAAAAGGAATAGATATGTGAATGATAAGATATTATGTGAATAAATATAATATAAAGATGTTAAACACCTTTTAAAATATCTCGGTAAAAGGCTTAGGTTTTGATCGTAAAATGATCATTTGAATAATACTCGGTCCATTTGATAAATTGGACCACAAATCAACTAAGAACGGATTTAATAAAACAAATAAATCAAAACCGTAAATTAAAAGATAAAAAATTTAAATCTCATAAGTAAGAATTAAAACATATGAGATAAAAAAAATGAATAAGAATAAAAAGGGTTCAAAAGAGATAATTTCCAAAGTCCAACGAATTAACTCGGAGTAGAATTATAATACGAATAAATGAATAAATAAAACGAAGCTCCAAAGATTAGAAACATAATAACTCTTGAAACAAAGGAATATTCGAGACATAAGAGAACTTAAGAATTCAAAGGAAGAAAAGAAATGGTTCACAGATAAATTATGAGTCATACAAATCAAATCGTAATCGAAAATAAAATACGGTCACTAAAGTTGAATACAAAAATGGCGGGTGTTACAACCTCCCCCACTAAAAAAAAAGTTTCATCCTCGAAACTTAAAAGTAGAAAACAAAATTTAAAGAACATGATTTTTTTTTTCTAAATCATTTTAGTTAACACTTAAATTCAAAAAAAAATCATCGTTGAGGTCAAACAATTTTTAAACCAGTTTTCAAAATTGAACTATTAAAAAACACTTGTCTCATCTCATGGAACGAGGGAATACTGTCGCGAACCAGGATTCTGTCGTCTAAGATAAGGCTAAGTCAACATTGGAAAAATCAAATCTTACAACCATGCATCTACAAGTACTGAACTGGTCATTAGACGTCTTTAATGGCAAGTCCTAGCATCCACCTAGTGGTGAGCAAGTTTAGGTCCGGACCGGAAAAATGGACCGGACCGGACCATTTGGTCTGGACCAAAACCGGACCGAATTTTTTAGGTCCGGTCCTCGGTCCTCATTTTTTGAGTTTTCGGTCTTCGGTCCGATCCGGACAAAACCCGGATATTTTAGGTCCGGACCAAATAGACCGAATTTTATGTTTCTAAAGACTATCATTAGAATATTATAAACTAAATTACCATTTTATCTTCACAAGACATTATAAATTAATATTGAGTATTTCTTTCTCAAAAACAATCGTCTAATTATTCATCGACATTTAGTTTAGTGAAACTTAAATGTAATTATCATACACGAAATAGTGAAAGAATTAGTTATAGGTCCATTTCGGTCTAAGACCGGACCGGACCGAATATTTCGGGTTTGGTTCGGTCCAAGACCGAAAGTTTTAGGTCCGGTCTTCGGTCCACAAAATTTTTATTTTCGCTCTTCGGTCCGGTCCGGTTTGGTCCGGTCCGGTCCGGTCTTGGACCGATGCTCAGCCCTACATCCACCAATGTCGAATTTCAAAATTAAATGTGCCAATTTTACTTAAAACCTTTGGACAAATCAAATTTTGAAAATACAACACCACTTTTGAAAGTTTCTCAAGGCATCAAAGTATTTGAAAAACAAAATTCAGAAGTATTTTCAAACGAATTTCAAATCATTTGAAACAAAACCAAATTTAAATGATAACCCAAAACTAAAAGAGAAAGAGAAGTTCAAAACTTTGAAGCTAGTCATAATTCAAAATTTCCAAGATAATCAAAATATTTTTATAAAAGTCTAAATATTTTGTGTAAAATGGAATTTCTCAAAGAAAAAAGTTAACGAGAAATCAAATTTGTATATACAACATAACATTTGAATGTTTTTTTTTATGCATTAAATAACTTTATTTAAAACAATTCTGGTATATTTTCAAACGAGTTTTAAGGCATTTTGAAATAAAACCAAGTTTAGACACTAATCCAGAGTAACACTAAATATGAAATTAAAGTTTTTAAATCATAACTCAAAATTAAAATTTCCGAGAACCAAACTTTGTAAAAGTCGAAACTCTTGTATAAAATGGAAATATCCGAGGAAAAAGTTCAACGGTAAATCAAGACAAAAGTTTTGAAACTAAAGCAAGGGAGAGAAGGATTTAAGAGTCACATATAACTCTCTCAAGGATTATGAAAGGGGATAAACATCTCGAGATTCAAAAGAGGGAGTGCAAATTTTACTTAAAACCTTTGTACAAATCGAATTTGTAAATACAACATAACTTTTGAAAGTTTTAGAAGCATCCAAACAAAAATTTTCGAAACAATTCCGAAATACTTTCAAACGAGTTTTAAAAACATTTGAAGACAAGACAAAATTTAGATACTAACCAAGAGTAAAACGAAAATAGAAGTTTAACACTTTGAAATCATAAATTTTAAAGATAATCAAAACTTTGGAGTCAAACCTTGTATAAAAAGAAATATTCGAGGAAAAAGTCTAAAGGTAAAAGTTTTCAAACTTAAGCCAAGGTTAAGGTAGCAACAGATGCTCAGGTGAAGAAGTGGGAATGAGAGATTCAAGAGCTATACAAAGCTCTCTCAAGGATTACAGAAGAGGTTAAAGATCTCAAGATTCTTGGTACGACTCCTCTATAAAACCCAAGCTTTTTCTATTTCCATCGAAAACAACATCAAGGTTATTAAACTCAGGCAACTAAGTTGTCAAGCTCAGAATTGCCAAACTTCCTAGTCTACATCCTTCAAAATTATCGATTAACACAACTTCCATCTCAAATCCTTACATGACTGATCATCCTCTCAAAACATCATGATAAAAATCCATCAAGTACTTCAACATCCAACCGACTAACTAAATTCCTCAAGTTCTCAAATCCATAAGACTCCTCGAAACACCAAACAGGAAACATCGTCTAACAAAGCTCTGATGAGAATTCCTCTGAACTGAAAGCAACAATGTCTTTAACATCCACAAGTACAATCTAACGAATATATAGCTTTCTTAGAAGTCCATCAAATGAATATAAAGGTCTCTTAGTAGTTCATTAAATTCCCAATCATAACACTACAACAGCTAGAGGGTTAAGAACTCAACCAAGCAACAATTTCGATCATACAAGGTCATCAAACAATAATTTCCTTTAAGGTAATTCAGACCAAAATATTCCTCCGAGAAATACCAGTAATAAGGTTAAGACATTAAGATATGATAGGTATACATAATTCCCAACTTCAGGTTCTTAATTCAAATCAATATAATCAACCCCAACTGCAGTTGGGCTAAGACACTCTTTATTCTCAAGACTAACACTAAACAACCCAAATAAAGTGAAGTCATACCTCCATAAGCTCATAGGAAACAACCTCACATCAAAACTCAACGATCTAAATCCATAAGAATAGAAACTGAGATTCATCTAGATCAACCAAAAATGACACATGGATCTATAAAAGCCTTAATCACCTCCAGTCCAAAATATGTAAATTACCTATAATCCGAAACCATTAACTATGACAAAATTCTAACTCCATAATCCACCACTCACCATTCAAGTTAATCCTCAAGAAATAACAGCTCTTACAAGATAGGCATTAAGGGTAAAACTCACTATCCTCAAACCATAAGTAACAAGACTTTACTAAACCTCAAACCTACTTAACTTCCATCACATTTCTTCAAGAAGAGTCAGTTTAACCAATGAATCTCAAGAGAATAGATACCAAGGTGGAGGAATCACAAAGAAGGATTATTCATCCGAATAGGAGATGAAAATTTATAATAAGGATATAGGAAGCAGCTAAGGCTGAAAAAGTAAAGAAAGAAGAAAGATGATCATAGACTAACAAGGTCTGAGACCAGAGAAGGAATTTTTAAGGTCTAGAGTTGCATGAGGGCTCACTAGGTCGCTCCATCTTCTGGTAGAGAAATAAACACACGAGTTTTAGGCCGCTTCATCTAACAGATCCACAGTGTAATCATCACTTGGTCTACTGCACCATCGCAAAACTTGAGTCTATTTTTGGCCAACTGGTCTACGGCTTGAGCAAGACTGAATCTGGGCTGGAACTACCATTGTCCCTTCCTTGTGGCATCAAGTTCTCCAGGCGGTCAGCTAGGTTGTGGAGCGGGTTCAATAACACCATAATGATCACGTTCTGGTCCGGGAAAACACCACGTCCATGTCCACCTTCGTTCATCTTCTTCATCGGAGAAATAAAACATAGATTCAATGCTAGTCATTTATTTTACAGGAACACATAGACTAACATCCAAGTCCTTATTGATTTCTACCCACCTCTCACTAAATCATTTATATAGTCAAATCATTTATTAGGCATTTTTCCTAAAGATCAATGTGTGAGCGTCGGGAGCATTGATGCTCTGATACCAAGTGTAATAACATCATAGAGCCTGCATCTCCCTTACTGAACATCAACACATTATCAGCAAACATCAGGTTAGTTATTCTTAACTGTTTGCACATAGGGTGAAATCCAAACTCATAACTATTTGCTGCATATTTGAGGGTCCTTGTCAAGTAGTCCCTACAAAGGGTAAATATCAGAGGTGACAATGGATCCCCTTGCCTCAATCCCCTCTTCCCCTAGAAGAAGACAAACATCTCACCATTTAGGGATAAAGAGAAATAGGCAGTAGTTATACACTGCATTACTTTGCTTCTAAAACCTTCAGGGAACTTTAGCATAATCATAAGCTTGTCCACAAAGTCCCATTCCACTGTGTGATAAGCTTTCTGTAAATCAATCTTAAACATACATCTGGGGAATAGAGAGGGTTTTTCATAGAGTCTTATTAAGTCCTGGCAAATCAAAATATTTTCCTGGATGCTTCTATGTTGGATAAAAGCCCCCTGGTTCCTATCAACAAGCTAGGGTAGTACCTCTGCCAGTCTAGAGCACAGCAGCTTTGATATAACCTTGTAGATTACATTACAGCATGCTATGGGACGGAATTGCAGCACTGACCGAGGTCTGTCACACTTAGGAATAAAAGTAAGACTAGTAGCATTCAACTGTTTTAAGAGCTTTCCATGAGTAAAGAAATCCTGTACAGCTTGAACAACTTCCTTTCCTATTTCTCCCCATGCATCTTTAAAGAATTTACTGGTGTATCCATCAGGCCCTGGGGATTTTATATCAGGTATGCCAAACACTTCCTCTTTCACCTCTTCCCCAGAGACAGGTCTTAGCAGTACAACATACTGGTCCTCAGTGCATCTAGGGCCCTGATCAACAATCTTTTTATGAATCTTCTTGGTCCTTTGGCTTGATCCAAGTAGGTGTTGATAGTATTCAAGGAAAGCAGTTTGACCTGGTTAGGAGTGTCACATAGCTTCCCATTCATATCTTCAATCATGATCACCTTATTTTGATTTCTTCTCTTCTTAATAGAATTGTGGAAATAAGCACTATTTGCATCTCCCTCCTTAGTCCATAAACTCTTTGCTTTCTGAAGTAGAAAGTTGTCCCTGGCTGTGCTAAGAACTTTAAGTTCCTGTGTAGCCTCACACTCATGCTGTATCAAGGCCAAATTTGTAGGATCTTGCCCCAGCTGTCTCTGTAAACTCTCCACTTTTTTCTGACAAATACCAGCGGTTTGTTCTATATCACTGAAGCCATCTCTGTTCAGTTGAAGCAGTTTTGGCTTTAGGTATTTTAACTTGTTAACCAAACTGTACATAGGAGTACCCCATATCTGTTAAAGCCAGACCTGCCTCACTATCTCTAAAAAATCCTTTGAACCACCCCACATATTAAAATATTTGAAGTTTCTCTTTCTCTTAACTCTCTGAGTGTTCCCAATAAAACAAGGGGAATGATCAAACAGGCCTTCAGGCAAGAAATGTGCATACAAATCAGGGAAATGATCACTCCATTCTTTGTTAATAAGAAATCTATCAAGTCTACTATAGATCCTCTCCTCTGGACTTTGCTTATTGTTCCAAGTATATAGAGACCCTGTGGTAGCAATGTCCTCTACCTCAAAGTCCTCCATACATTCCCTAAAAGGATCCATCTCAGCTGCAGTTGCATTCCCTCCTATGCTCTCAGTTGCAGACATGACACAATTAAAATCTCCTGCTATGGCCCATGGACCTTGAATCTGACCTGCTATTCTCCTTAAATGATCCCAAAGTGAAGCCCTTTCATGAATCCCATTAAAGGCATATACCATAGTCAAGTAAAAAACTTTCTTATCCAGCAAAGAATCAATCTTCATATGAACATATTGAGCATTATTGTATTCTATGAATTGAACTCTGAACATTCTAGGTTTCTAAATGATCCATATTCTACCCCCATTGTGATAGCCATTGTTAGTAGATATGCACCACTCAGAATGAAAATTTTTAGCTACTTTATTATAAACTATACTCTTTATTTTTGTTTCCAAGAGGCCAAATAAGCCAACTCTCTTATTTTGTAAGAAAAAATGAATTTGTTTCTGCTTACCTACTCTATTCATTCCTCTAACATTCCAGAACCCTATACTATCCATTCAGACTTATTTGAGGAGTCAACTGTTCATTACCTTGAGCCCCAACATCCTTAGAAGGTGAGAGAATATCCTTATAGGAGTGTGCTCCAAATTCAGTGTTGCTATATCCTTCTGCCTCTGATTTTCTACGCAGGATAGTTAATCTTTTAACTGATGGTCTGGGTGTACTCACTGCTGCAGTCCTACCTGATGCCTGATTTGTCCCAATACTTGTAGAAAGGAGGGGGGTCCCCATTCACCACAGTGACAGGTTGCTTTGGTCTCCAGACCTGCTTAACCACCACTGTCTTCTCTTTCCTTTGCTCTCCCCTTCTGCAGCGTTCCATGTCATGGCCCATGCCCTGACATTTGAGACATTTCACAGGTCTCAATTCATACTCCACTTCTATTTGAACCACCCTCCCATTCTCATCCCTGAAGGATAATTTATCAGGGAGTTTCTAGTCCACCATCATTTCCACCATAACTCTGGCAAATCCCAACCTCGTCTTTTCCTCCGTTGCCTGATCACTTTTAACATATTTTCCAACTAAACTTGAAATCTTTGACAGGCTTTTCCCCCATAATTTCAATGGTAGATTATGCAATCTAATCCACGCTGGCACTAACTTCACATCCTCCTTTGTCATTTCCAAGTCTTTATTCCATGCTTTAACAATCATCGGCTTATTATCAAAAAGGAAGTGTCCTGCCTGTAGAACTTTATCTCTCATCTCCAAAGTTTTGAACCTTACAAGGAATACACCAGTTGGCATGAATGATATTTTATCAATATTGTATTTTGTCCAAATACACCTAATGAATCCTTCAATAACCTCCCATGGAGGACTGGCCCCTAGGATATAGCACAAAACCGCCTGGTTCCAGTAAACAACCTCCTGTTCCACGTCCTCAGACTGAATTTGGAGCAACTCTTCATCCTCTGTTTTTGCATCATCTTCCTCAGAAACCAATTTCTCATGTGTTTCCTTCACTACAGTTTCTTCTTCCTCATTGACAATGTCATCAACATCATCATCTGTATCACCCTCACTTTCCGTTTCAACAACTAATTCAGGAATTCCTACCAGTTTATTAACGTTTTTCTTCTTTCCCCCTTCCTCTCCATTAGGTCCTTCTCTCAAAGTATTAGGGCATGTTTCATTACTACTTTCCATTACGATCTCTGTCTCCTCATATGTATCCTTGCTAGAGGAATCCTTTTGTGGTACAGGTATGCTTCGTCCACGCAAAGTAATCTCACGTTGACGTTGGAGATTTGATTTCCTAGCCATAGGCGCGGAAATCAAGGTCAAAATTCGTGTTCTCTCTCTACGCAGTCATAGCTTCTCTCTCTAGGGTTTCTAGGTTTTTTTTACCCTGTTGTTCCTCTTAAAGTTAAATATCATAACGATGATTATATGCAAAAATTGAATACTCCAACGCTCGTAGCTTTGCACCAGCTGGCTGAAAGGAAGGCGGCTACCGGGGAAGTACTCATGATTTAGATCGAAGCGGATGTTGTGGGCGAAGGTCCACTTGTTATGATGGATGGGGAATCACTGTGTCAGTTTCTCGACCTTGACGAGTTAAATGCTATGCACATTGTAATTTGGATGAAGTAAGTTCATTAATAAAACTTGTCATTTGGTTTTACGAATAGTGATGTTTATTTAAATCATCAAATAAAATAACATTCTTGGTTCCATTTGACGTAATAGGTACCTGTGTACACACATCGCTGAGGGTAACTATGTTTCTCATGACTACGGATTCTTGTCACCTGAATTGTTCTCTCAAAAGGAGATTGGATACACATACGGAGAACACATCGTTAAAATTGCTCAACAGTTGAGGACGCCCAAAAGCCTATGGTTTTCCCCATACAATGAGAATTTGTATGTATAGTACTTTATTATAATGAATCACGATTCTATTCATTTATTAACACGCTTACGTGCTTGTATATGAACTAAAAGTTCAATTTTCAATATTTCATAGCAAGCATTGGCTGGTAACGGCAATCAATGTGACAAAAACATAGTGTACTGGATTTACTCTTGCGGACATAGTCCCACTGAGAAATTTGTAATGATGATAACTGAGTAAGTTTACAACCTTACATTATAATGTCATTTGTTATTGTATGTGTTGGAGTTAGTGTCCTCCACAATAGTGCGTTTATATAATAAATCTCATTAAAGGAATATCATCAGGATATTTATTATTTGATCCTCGTCAGTTGATTAACGTAAATCGATAACTGTTGGCTTACTAGAGTTTAACCTTATTGTCGTGAGACGGCGGTGTTCAGCTGACCCCTTTCGGTCATACCTAAAGGAACGAACCCCAATTGACAACTAATTAATTGTATGAGATATAATTTATTTAGTCCCTTGGTTTATTGACTAATAGGTTATTCGATTATTTTTAGAGAGATTTCGAGTTGCGAACTCGAGGCGGGGTTGTTATTATTTAATTATGCGATAATTGAATAATAAATTTTATGAGACGGATTTTAGCTAATTAATTGTTAATTCACTAAAATTTTACTAATTGATTAATGTGATTAATATTAGTACGTAAATAATACGTGTAGCGGTATACGTATATTTACGGAGTGTTTTGAACAAAATTAATCGGGAAGTATTTAAACATGAAACGATGTATAAAGTAAAATTACACGTATTTGTGAGACAAATATAAGAACCGATTTGGACCCGTAAATGGGTCTTAGAAATCGTGTAAATGGGATTGTGTGTTGCTTTAAACAAAATCATTCCACTTACACATTTTTCTTCCCAAAATACTTTTGTTCTTTTCTAAAGTATGCACCATTGGGCATATTAAAATAAGGAAAGAAAACCCACCACTCAACCTCACATGAACCGTCCACCCCCCCCCCCCCCCTCTTATCACTCTCTATCATTTTGTTCATTTGCGAACACACTTGAATAATTTTGCATGTGATAGAAAGTGTGAGACAATTACATCTCTCTAAAAAAACTAATAAAATCATTTTACTAAGTTGTTAGTAAACAAAAATAATTACTAAGACTATTAGTATTATTTACATATTATCAAGGGTAGATTTAATAAATATCTAGTTAGTATTTGTTAAATTATTGGGTGCTTTGTTCTTGGGTGCAACTTGAAGGAGATCTTCTCTTTGAAGATTTGGTTAAGGAGGATCTTCCACATCTAATTAGCACAAGAACAAACTAGATAGGTGATCTAGTTTGTGCCCATATTACCATCATAATAATGCAAGGAAATTGTTTTTCCTTATCTTTATCAAATATGCTTTTATATTACATGCATGTTACATAGATCACATAACCACAAATTATGAGATAATTTGATTTTTAATTAGAGAGTCTAATTAGGATCTATGATCTTTCAGTATGACATTTGAATACTAGGCTCCTTTTAATGTCCCATCAATATTACTGAGTCAAATGCTAATTATAATTTCTTGTATATATTTATGAATTAGTGTGTTTCGAGCAATTGAAGCATCAAGTCCAACTATTGTCCGGATAATAATAAGTGTATTCTTAATAATTACTCCTATCATTTAATTTATGTTTATGAGATAGGTTGATCTTGTAACACCCCCATACTCCAAGTGCCTTACCAGGACCACTCGGGTATGAAGACATTACCATCTCGGTTACCCAAGGCAATGATAATCAAATAAACAATGAAGAAACAACGTTTAAATATAAATACTTAGCGAAGAGTTACAATTCTCAAAACCAAACCAAAAGTGTAATACATGTTCTCAAACTGACTGTTCTAACTGAAATGTAAATAAACTAATAAGCTACAAAATGAAGACTCCTATCATCATGTCGTGGCAATCCCAGCTATCCCCGTACTCATCTCATACCTGCTCAATATCTGCTCACCATCCCCGAATGGATCACCGCAGGTTTACAAAACAACACCGGGGTCAGTACTAATCACACAACTCAATATATATTAACAATAAGATAAATAGACAGCTTAACTGTCACACACACACAGTCACGCCAATTCCAATCATCTCAATCACGATCGTCCACTGACCACCCTGCCAGGGGGGACCGCAGCCGTACCCACCAAATCCCCGCTCCACATAGTGAGCGATAACCTTGTCCATTAATGTGCACATCCCTTCGTGGCGGGTTCCACGAGATAAAACTAGGGCGTGAAGCCACTCCCGCAAGTGACCCCACTTAGCCGAGGACACGCCTCGAGAACCATAGACAACGATCACAATCACAATCACAATACACTTACTATATCAAACAATCAATCTCAACACATCAACAATCATCCCATTATAGGACTAATACTGAGTAGGAAATACTACCTGGAAAGCACACTATCAGACGGTCTCTACTGCTGTATCAAAAAGCTTCCTCTATGAAACCTCCTCCTATCATACAACATACAAACGCTACCAAATCACATACTACTCATAAACCCCCAAATCCCTATATTAGGGTTTAACCAAAACAAAGGAAAGACAATAAAAAGGGTACATAGATCTTACCCTCGACGCAAGGAACTCAACGGTATAATCAACGATGAGAACTGACCTTCCAAACTCCGGGAATTGCTAACAATGCGATTAAGATGGTGAACTTGCTTGCTTTCTCTCTTAAACAGTAAATTAGGTTTTGAAAAGTGATTTAGAAACAATGACGGAAGGTTATATATCTTAATCGCATAATTAACAAAACCCGAGAAAACTTCCGTAAAACCGGCTACTCGATCGAGTACCCCCTTACTCGATCGAGTATCTAGTTACTCGATCGAGTACCCAACAGGTCAGAAACTTTTCTAAAACGCAACTTACCCTTACTCGACAGAGTACCCGAAGACTCATAAATACGGAGTATTACAGTCTTCCCTCCTTAAAAAGAACTTCGTCCCCGAAGTTCAAACCACTACTAGACAAAGGTACTCCCCCAACGCTTCTGACTCACTAACAAAACAAAACCCAACATAAAACATGGTACTAACCCAACTCATCCCGACAAACATACCGACATAACATACAAAAAGGGTATAAAAACGGTTTAAAACTCTTTGCGATCATCTCCTATCCCCCTAAAAGAAACAAGGTTACGTCCCCGTAACCCTACATACCTGATCAAACAGAAACGGGTATCGCTCTTTCATAGCTTCCTCTGGTTCCCATGTAGCTTCCTCAGTCTCGTGGTTAGACCAAATGATCTTAAGCAAAACTGTCTCACTACTCCTAGTCTTCCTAACCTTTCGATCAAGAATCTGCTTAGGCACCTCAAGATATGATAAGGACTCATCTAGCTCTAAGTTCTCTGCCTCTAACACATGTGACAGATCACTCACGTACTTCCGCAACTGCGATACATGAAACACATTATGCACTCTCTCTAACGCAGCTGGTAAAGCCAGACGATATGCAACTTCCCCAACTCGCTCTAAGATCTCATAAGGCCCGATAAACTTCTGACTTAACTTGCCTTTCTTCCCAAATCTCATAACCCCACGCATAGGAGACACTTTCAAAAGAACCTTGTCCCCAACTTGAAACTCTATGTCTCGGCGATATAGATCTGCATAACTCTTTTGCCTATCCTGAGCTGCTCTCATCCGTTCCCTGATCATCTTAATCTGTTCCACCATCTCATGCACCATCTCTGGTCCTAAAACTACTGCCTCAGCACTATCGTCCCAACAGATTGGACTTCTACATCTCCTCCCATACAAAGCCTCAAACGGTGCCATACCAATACTAGTGTGATAGTTGTTATTATAAGAAAATTCTATCAAGTCCAACCTCGCTCCCACTACCACCAAAGTCCATCACACAAGCTCGCAACATATCCTCAAGAGTCTTGATTGTTCTCTCGATCATGTCCGTCTGTCATGGGGATGAAATGTTGTACTCATCTTCAAAGTTGTTCCCAACGATTCCTGCAACTCCTTCCAAAACCTTGATATAAATCTCGCATCTCTGTCAGACACTATGTCCTTAGGGACTCCATGTAACTTAAGCACATTCTTTCGATAAGCCATAGCCAATTGTGCTTTAGTCCATGTATCTTTCATTGGAACAAAGTGAGCTGACTTGGTCAGTCGATCCACTATCACCCATATCATGTTATTACCCTGTTGACTCTTTGGTAAACCCACGATAAAATCCATAGAAATGGATTCCCACTTCCACTCAGGTACCTCTAACGACTGAATCTTACCTTGTGGTCGTCGCTGTTCCCCTTTAACTTTCTGGCATGTCAAACAACGGGACACAAACTCAGCTGTCTCTTTCTTCATCCCAGGCCACCAAAACGTTTTCTTCAAATCCTTGTATAGTTTGTCACCACCCGGATGTACTGAGTATGGTGTACAATGTGCCTCTGTCATGATAGTCTTTTTCAACTCCTCATCATTAGGAACACACCACCTACCATCAAACCTCAAACTACCATCTGTATGAATAGAAAATCGGGACACTGTCCCTTTCTCTACTCCAGCTCTCCCACTCCACTATCTTAGGATCCAACGTCCCCGCTTACCTCGAATATCATCATAAAACTCAAGTCAGTCTTTGTCATATCACCCATGGCATCTCCTTTCTGCATCATATGTATCCCAAACCTCGCTACCTCATCTCTCAGCCTCATCAAAGATAGAGCTGTACACAGAGAATGTACACTCTTCCTACTCAAAGCATCAGCAACAACATTGGCCTTCCCTTCATGGTAGATGATTTCCATGTCATAATCGCTAATCAGCTCCCTCCACCTCCTCTGTCTCATGTTCAACTCCTTTTGAGTGAAGATGTACTTGAGACTCTTGTGATCAGAAAATACCTTAAAGATTGCTCCATAAAGGTAATGTCTCCAAATCTTGAGAGCAAACACCACCGCACCCAACTCCAGATCATGAATAGGGTAGTTCTCCTCATAAGGCTTCAATTGCCTAGAAGCATAGGCAATCACTTTACCATTCTGCATCAACACACATCCCAACCCATTCTTTGAGGCATCTGTATAAACCTCAAAGTTCTCGATCCCTTCAGGCAATGCTAAGATAGGAGCTGTGGTCAAGTGCTCCTTTAATGTTTGGAACGCCTTTTCACAACTCTCATCCCAACGAAACCTATTCTCTTTCCTCATCAAAGCTGTCATAGGTCTAGCTATCTTGGAGAAATCTTTCACGAACCGTCTGTAGTATCCAGCTAAACCCAAGAAACTCCTAATCTCAGCGACATTCTTTGGTGCTTCCCACCTTGTCACTGCCTCAATCTTTGTCGGATTCACAGCTACTCCCTCCTTAGAGATCACATGCCCCAGAAAAGCAACTTTCTCCAACCAGAACTCACACTTGGACAACTTAGTATACAACTCATGCTCCCTCAAAGTCTGCAACACGATCCTCAGATGCTCCTCATGCTCCTCCTTAGTCTTAGAGTAGACTAGGATGTCATCGATAAACACCACCATGAACTTGTCCAAAAACTGTCTGAAGATTCTGTTCATCAAATCCATAAACACTGCCGGTGCGTTAGATAACCCAAACGGCATCACCACATACTCATAGTGACCATACCGCGACGTGAAAGCTTTCTTTGGTATGTCCACCTCTCTAATCTTCACCTGATGGTACCCCGACCTCAAATCAATCTTAGAAAAGACTGATGCACCACTCAACTGATCAAACAGGTCATCTATCCTTGGCAAAGGATACTTGTTCTTCACCGTCACTCGGTTCAGCTCCCTGTAATCTATGCACAACCTCAAACTCCTATCTTTCTTCTTCACGAAAAGGACTGGTGCTCCCCACGGCGATACACTAGGTCTAATGTATCCCTTCTCTATCAGATCATCTAACTGTTTCCTGAGCTCCTCCATCTCTTTAGGACCCATCCGGTACGGTGCCTTAGAGATCGGCCCCGTCCCCGGTTTCAACTCAACGGTGAAGTCTATCTCCCTCTTCGGTGGCAACCCCAGAATCTCGTCAGGAAAAACATCGGCAAACTCTCCCACCACTGGTATCTCATCAACTGTCGGACTCTCTATCGGTCATCTCTCACATGGCACAAGATCAAAGGACATCCCTTCCTCAGATAAGACTTCAAAGTGACAGCTGCAATCAAATTAACTTTGGGTTTGACTAAAAACCCACGATAAGACACACTAACACCCTTAGGACCTCTTAAAGACACTTTCTTTTGATGACAGTCTATCTTAGCTTTATACTTTCCTAACCAATCCATCCCGACTATCATCTCAAAACCGTCAAAAGGAAACTCTAGCAAGTCTACAGGTAGATCAACTTGCCCAAATATCATAGATACATCTCTAAACAATCTCCCACATGATACAGACTTACCCGAAGGTATAAAAACTTGCTCACTAACAGACTCATATACCCTCAAACCCAACCGCTTAACATGACTTGAAGACACAAACGACTGAGAAGCCCCCGAATCAAACAAAACAAAGGTAGGAATACCATTAACAAGGAAAGTACCGGTGATAACGTGAGCATCCTCCTCAGCTGCTTTCTTCCCCATCATGAATAACTTTCCATCGGTCTTCCGTCCACCTCCCTGACAAGATCTTGGTTGATGATGTGGTCGGCTTAGCACCCGACCCTTGATTGTTGTTGTTGTTCGTTGGTGGTTTCGATAAGAATTATCGCCGTTGCGGTTGCCTTCACTCTGTAACTCGACTTCCCGGTTTGGCCATGACCCACCGGTCATTGCTCGCGTTAGCTCTACGCGCAGTCTCGGAAAGATCCCGGTGCACTTGTGCACTCATGTCTCTTGTGACCTACACCACCACAGCTATAGCAGGTCACTCCCCAACTACCACTAACACTTCTACGGCCACGCCCATGTTGGAATATGTGTCCTCCGACAATAATGCGATCACGACTGTTGATCATGATGATCACATGTTTAAGTCTCATTATATAGAATACAATTGGGAAGTAATATTATTCTTCAAACTGGTCAACATATATCGGTAATGATTAGGTGACTAGAGTTTGACATTACTGTCGTGTGACGGTGGTGATCGATTGACCCCTAGGTCATACCTATAGGGCGATACTCTTAATTGATCATTTAATTAATCGTATAATGTTACGAGTTAATTAAAATTACTTGAAAAATTGACGGACGATTTTGGAAGTAAAATTTACGTATCAATTTGAAATGTGATTAAATGAGATACGGTCTGAGTAATCAAATTGTATCATTACTCAGATGAAATTATTGTTTAAAGAAACAATTGGATTTGAATGAATTATTATAAATGCGATTTATAAACGGTAAAATATTTTGGTACGAGTAATTATGAATTACTAAGTCGATTTTTGTATATGACGTATTTTTATCAATACGTTGATTTTTAATATGTTAAAAATACATAAACAATTTATGTTACATATGACATGTGACATATTGACATTTGACAAAAATAATATGGAATCCATATTACAATGTGGACCGAAATATTGGGAATAATTAACATATTATGTTAATTTAGATTAGTGGAATTAATCATCATTTCTCTAATATATAGGCATGCATACCTAGTGCCTTTTGTGTAAGAGCACAAAGGCCATGCATAGGCCATTTTCCCTCACCCTACCCGGTTCTCCCTTGGAAAGAACAAGGGTTCTTTTTCATTTTATTTTATCTTTCACTATATGCCATAATGTGTTAGATAATTATTCATTCACTCAACATAATTATTTTTAGAGAGATAAAAATAATTCCTCTTCCTCTCCTCTTCTCTCAACCGGTTTTGAGAACTCAAATACCATATATTTTGGTTCAATTTTTCACAAGATTAATATTATACTAGATCAAATAATATTAATTAGATTAAGAGTTAGCCTTGGGTATAAAGCTTAGGGAGAGATCTTATACTTAGATCTTATTCATCCATAAGGAAAAGCTCAAGATCAAAAGAGAAAGGTGATCTCTTTTGTGCCCTTATAACCGAAATCCATCAATGTAAGGACATGATTTCTCCTTTATTTTATTATTGTTTGCATGCATAAAATCCGTTTTAATTTTATGACAAATTATTTAGACATATATGAGTATGTTAGTATGTATATGAATCTACATTTCCTTCAATCGGTATCAAGAGCCACGGTTGTTTGCATGCAAATTGGTTAAAAGTTTTTCCGAGTTATAAGAATAACAAATAAAACTTGTAAAATTTGTGTTATTATGATATATCACGAAATTATTACATGCATGTTAATATTTCTGGTCCTAAAGTGTTTTAGGATATTTTGGTTATTTTTCGGATTTTTTATTGTTCATAATTTACTATAATGACATTTAAATGTGATTTTATGAGTAAAAATGTCATTTTTGGTCTAAAAATAGCTATACTTTGAATTTTGCATTGATTTTTGGATATGTTGTCACACATATTATTTTGAGATAACCTGTAAAGTTTCATAATTTTTGGACTTATTATGCTCGAAAAATGGATTTTTCATTATTAAATTCGGATTTAGGTGAAAAATAGGTTAATATGAGTTAAATTTCGAATCTGGTCATAGTTTTTTAATATGTTGTCACATGCAATTTTACAAGATGTGTGTAAAATAATTGGCTATAAAGAAGTCTTTTTGCATGATTTATGATTTTTTGAAGAAAAATTGCATAAATAGTGACATTATTAGTGAAAAATTAATAAAACATAATCTATGACTTAGGAAAAACGTCTAATGTTGCATTTTATTATATTTTTCAGATCTAAAATTGAAAAGTTAATGAAAATATTTTTTCCGTGTTTTTATGATTATTTTATTAAAAATCGATAAACCGCAACATTGTTTTTCCGGGAAAAAATTTCGAAATTTTTTAACCTAAGATTTTGAACATTATGAGTGTCATGGTATTTTTCCAGAATGTTCATGAGTTTAAATTTCAAATTTTGAATTTATTTGAAATTTTGTGATTTATTTGAAGTTTAATAGCTTATTTTGTAATTTTTGGTCCATTTATGAACAATTTTATAAAAATATGGGTTAATTATGGTCAAATTATTAGTGAAGACTAAATTTTGAGTCCTAAGAGGGTTAGGGTAATTAACTTATGCATAAATATGAGTTTATGTATTCTTGTGATTGTAAAATGTTGAAATCACGCAAATCCGTAAAAACCGAGTAATATACGATATTGGCAATTTAAAGGCGATTTAGCATAAAATTGAGCATGTTCATACATATTATAATGCTGCATTTTATTTATGATTGTCATAATTTTAATTTATGTAATTTTGAATTATGTAATTTTACTTAGTATGGCCTTAGATTTTAATTGGTATTTCCCGAAATGTATGGGAATATCGATTCGGTTGTAATTTTTATTGTGATCTCGTATCACCGTTTTGTAATTTAATAGATTTATTTTATTTTAGTTACAAATGTATAATAGGAAATTATGTAATTTATTATGTAATTTTAATTATCTCGGAGTTCCTAAAGACGGATTTCTTCAAGATGACGATACATAAAGACGGTGTTACCTCGAGATGCGTGACACAACCGAAGTTCAAGGGACCAATGGAGTTGGTTTCCGAAATGTAATAGTTAAATAGTTTTTCTATTTTAGGAAGGCCATACTAGGATTTATTTATTTTATGCTTGCATTTTATTTTATGTCACATGCATTGCTAAATCGCCATAACTAAACATGCATTGTCTTATCGAGTTTATCGACCGTGTCAATTAGAATTATCATAGTTCACTGCTTTAGTTCACTTAAAACGTGATAGATAATAAATTGACATGACCTCTCGCTAAAACTATCAATTGAGACATAGCCTTACCAAATAGTAGAAACCATGAAAACCTATTTCGTGAGGGAGTGCACTCGGCCACACCGGGGTACAAACCTTGTTACGTAGGGGATGTGGGTGATGAATGTTAATCCACCGAATTCATGTTGATAAGGGATGTATCGGCCCCACCGTGCCCAAGTTAATGTGGGTTTGGATCATGGACACATTTATTCGAAATTTGGATTGAACTCAACAAAAGTATTTGATAAGGGATGTATCGGCCCCACCGTGCCCTTGTCGATGTGTTTTGGGCTATAGATAATTGTTAATGTAATATTATCGACCAAGAGTTCTAAAAGTAGAATCGATTAAACGTTAATCCACCGAGTTATATTGATGAAGGATGTATCGGCCCCACCGTGCCTAAGTCGATATGAATTTGGGTCTTGGAATCATTTATTATAGTTGGGTAGAGGTCACTATATAAATGTTCATATCTTGTTAATGTTTTACAAGTATGATTTTAAAAGACAAATGTTAATATTTCCTTTTCCTCCATATTTGTAGTTCTAAAACAAGGAATCCATCAAATGCTACCGCACCAATTACTATTGATTCTTATCACAATGTTCTTGACGACATTTGCTCCAACAACGATTTCGATACAACTAGAGAACTTCATTTCGGGATAGGTTCGGATGGAAACCTTAATTTCATCACCTCTTCTAAACCACCCACTATTACTAGACCTCGTGTGAGTCCGTCTCAGGAAGACTACCTCATGCAAGCTATAGGGTCTTTGTCTCTGGAAGATAAAGATGCCAAAGCTAGTGGGAGCTCTAGCAATCAAGTTCTTGCTATAAAGGGCAAGAGGTTCAAGAAGAAAGGAAAGAAAATCAAAAACTTCAAGCAAGTTAATGATGAGTGCCATTATTGCTATGGCATGGGACATTGGCTTAGGAATTGTCCCGTATATTTGCGAAATATAAGGGAAGGACTCATTACTCCAAAAGGTACAATTCCTAAAGAAATTTATGTTATTGATATAAATTATACATCCACCACGACATGGGTACTAGATACCGGTTGTGGTTCTCACCTTTGTAATCATTTACAGGGTTTAAGAAATGTGGAGAAGCTTAACAAGGGAGATGTGGATCTACGCCTTGGAAATGGAGCTCGGGTAGCGGCCGAATCCAAGGGTACTTATGTTTTAGCTTTACCAAGTGGATTTGAGTTGTATTTGCATAATTGTTTTTATGTACCTACACTCTCTAAAAACATTATTTCAATCGCCATGCTAGACATGGACGGTTTTTGTTTTGCCATTAAGAACAATTGT
Source organism: Silene latifolia (assembly GCF_048544455.1). Lineage (NCBI taxonomy): Eukaryota > Viridiplantae > Streptophyta > Magnoliopsida > Caryophyllales > Caryophyllaceae > Silene > Silene latifolia. The sequence goes on along the minus strand of NC_133533.1, from coordinate 66,658,859 downwards.
TGTACTATTTCTAGGAATGATTTGGTTATTGGCCAAGCTACTTCCATCAATGGCATTTACATTTTAGAGACCTCAAATCCGACAAGAGATATTTATAACGTTCAATCAAAGAAACTCAAAACAAGTGACCCAAGTGAAGCGTTCATTTGGCATTGTCGATTAGGTCACATAAACGAGAATCGCATCAAAAGATTAATTTCAACTAATGTGATTACACCATTTGATTATCAATCATATGGTACATGCGAATATTGCCTAATTGGCAAAATGACTCGTAATCCTTTTAGTGGTAAAGGGACACGAGCTAGTGAGCTATTGGGACTCATACACACCGATGTATGTGGACCATTGACTATCACCGCTCGTGGTAATTATGACTACTTCATAACCTTCACCGATGATTTAAGTAGATATGGGTATATCTATTTAATTAAACATAAGAGTGAAGCGTTTGAGAAATTCAAGGAATTTCAAAACGAAGTAGAGAACCAATTGAATAAAAGGATTAAGGCACTACGATCCGATTGTGGTGGAGAATACCTTAGCCTTGAATTTGATTCACACTTGAAAAGTCGTGGTATTATATCACAACTTTCTCCACCCGGAACACCTCAACTTAATGGTGTTGCCGAAAGGAGAAATCGAACCTTACTTGATATGGTTCGATCCATGATGAGTCAAACCGAGTTACCGAACTCGTTTTGGGGATTTGCGATACAAACCGCAATTCGATCTTTGAATAATAGTCCCACAAAGTCCACCGAAAAGACTCCATGTGAGATGTGGACGGGTAAAATCCCAAATATATCCTATATGAAGATTTGGGGATGTGATGCTTACGTCAAAACTAAGAACGACAACAAGCTTTCCCCAAGATCCGAAAAATGCACCTTTGTAGGTTACCCCACGACCTCTCGAGGATATTACTTCTACAAACCTCAAGATCATAAAGTGTTTGTGTCTTGCGAGGCTGTCTTCTTAGAAAAGGAATTTATTTCTAAGAGACATAGTGGGAGAAATTTTGAACTTGATGAAGTTCAAGAGCCACAAACCGAAATAGAGACGCAAGAAGATGTTCCTTCGTCGTCTAACGCGGTTGTACCTCCTCCGCTAAGAAGGACGGGCCGAGTTATTCGCCATCCCGATCGATATGTGGGACTTATCGAGGAAGATGGAACACTCGATGTGTTGCTTATGGAAAGTGACGAGCCCGCCACCTACAAGGCCGCAATCACTAGTCCTAATTCCACCTTATGGCTTGAAGCCATGAAGTCCGAAATGGATTCTATGCTTGAAAACCAAGTTTGGGACTTGGTAGATTTGCCTAAAGGGGCAAGACCCCTCCAATGAAAATGGATATTCAAAATCAAGAATGGCATAGAAGGACATGACGATGTCTACAAAGCTAGGCTAGTGGCAAAGGGATTTACCCAAGTCCAAGGTCTCCATTATGATGAGACCTTCGCCCCCGTAGCCATGCTAAGATCCATACGGATTTTTTTAGCGATCGCCGCATTTCATGATTATGAAATATGGCAAATGGATGTCAAAACCGCTTTTCTAAATGGGCATTTAGAAGAGGAGGTGTACATGATACAACCCGACGGTTTTGTTGATTTTGAAAATCCTAACAAAGTGTGCAAGCTTAAGAGATCCATTTATGGTCTTAAGCAAGCATCAAGAAGTTGGAATCATCGATTCAATGATGTAATAAAGGAAAATGGTTTCACTCGAAATGTTGAGGAACCATGTGTATACATGAAATTTAGTGGGAGCAAAGTTGTGTTCCTAATCTTGTATGTCGATGACATACTACTCATTGGAAATGATATTCCAATGTTGTCTTCTGTTAAGAAGTGGTTAGGTAACCACTTCCAAATGAAAGATTTAGGAGAAGCACAACGCATATTAGGTATCCGGATCTATAGAGATAGATCCAAGAGGATATTGGCATTAAGTCAAGAGTCTTATGTTGATAAGATTCTTCGACGCTTCAGCATGGACAAATCCAAAAGGGGTTTGGTACCTATGGTAACCGGGACGATATTGAGCAAGACTCAATGTCCCTCTAAACCCCATGATGTTGAACGCATGAGTGAAATCCCTTACGCTTCATTGTCGGATCAATCATGTATGCCATGATATGCACACGCATACGATGTATCGTATGCCTTGAGCATGACGAGTAGATATCAAGGAAATCCAGGTGAGAGTCACTGGATTGCTGTCAAGAACATCCTTAAGTACTTTAGAAGAACTAAGGACTCTATCCTTGTGTTTGACGGAGACACTGAGTTGCGTGTTAATGGATACACGGACTCAAGTTTTCAAACAGATAGAGATGACATGAAATCTCAAGCTGGTTTTGTTTTCATGCTCAATGGTGGTGCCGTAGTGGAGAAGCTTCAAGGAAGTCAGAATCATGCGGATTCTACAACGGAGGCTGAGTACATAGCAGCATCGGAAGCTGCCAAGGAAACTATGTGGATCAAGCAATTCACGGAAGGTCTAAAAGTAGTACCTACCGCCGATGATCCCATCACTCTCTATTGTGATAATAGTGGGACGATCTTCCAAGCTAAAGAGCCAAAGTCTAGTAACAGATCTAGACATGTACTTAGAAAGTATCATGTAATAAGAGATTTTATTGAAAGAAAGGAAATTGCGTTATGTAAGGTTGGGACGGATGACAACATTGCCGATCCGCTCACCAAGCCTTTATCGCAGGCTAAGCATGATGGACATGTTACGTCCATGGGACTTAAACGTGTACCAAATTTTTGTTAGATTTTGAAATGAAATAAAAGTATTTTTTTTGTTCATGTTCATAATCACATTTGTCTTTTATCTTTAATTTATACATTGTTATATCCAAACGGGTTGTAGTGACAATTGAACCCCGTTAAAGTGAACTCGGATTAACATAGTATTTGCCCATAGTCACTTATATGAGGTGACGTCTCGAAGTGACTAGAGTGTGAGGCGATTGATGGCAAGTTCAAGTGCCATAGAGTCATGTGTGATGACTAGTCGATCACATAGGCAGATCAAGGGAACATTTTGTCGGGCCTAATGACCGCTTATAGAGTTCTGGCAAATTTATATAGCCTGGTCGTGGCGAGAGCTACTATAGTATTCGAATGAGTCGATTCTTTTAACTAAAGACTATTCTCCTAAGATGGCACAGTTTCAGATTAACTTTGATTTGTGTTACTACGACCTTCGTAAATGGGGTCAAATGGGCATATTTTGGGTTATGATGGTTGTGGCTAGTCGAAGGGAATGAGTGCGATAGGAATTGTCCACCCCTAGTCAGGGTTATAACAATATCTCAGGGCCACTCGAGGAGTAATGAACTGGAAATGCGTGGCCACGCTCGGATGGCATCCAGAGTGGATAAATCCGGTCAATCAGTTATTCTCCAGATCGAGGAAACCACTCTCGATATGATCACTTGCAAGTACGACCTGAAAGACACCTTGCATTGAGTGGGAGATAGTAATAGGACAAGAGAATTGGTGACGCACACTTGTCGAGGACAAGTGGGAGATTGTTGGAATATGTGTCCTCCGACAATAATGCGATCACGATCATGATCATGATGATCACATGTTTAAATCTCATTATATAGAATACAATTGGGAAGTAATATTGTTACTGTCAACTGGTCAACATATATCGGTAATGATTGGCTGACTAGAGTTTGACATTACTGTCGTGTGACGGTGGTGATCAGTTGACCCCCTAGGTCATACCTATAGGGCGATACTCTTAATTGATCATTTAATTAATCGTATAATGTTACGAGTTAATTAAAATTACTTGAAAAATTGACGGACGATTTTGGAAGTAAAATTTACGTATCAATTTGAAATGTGATTAAATGAGATACGGTCTGAGTAATCAAATTGTATCATTACTCAGATGAAATTATTGTTTAAAGAAACAATTGGATTTGAATGAATTATTATAAATGCGATTTATAAACGGTAAAATATTTTGGTACGAGTAATTATGAATTACTAAGTCGATTTTTGTATATGACGTATTTTTATCAATACGTTGATTTTTAATATTTTAAAAATACATAAACAATTTATGTTACATATGACATGTGACATATTGACATTTGACAAAAATAATATGGAATCCATATTACAATGTGGACCGAAATATTGGGAATAATTAACATATTATGTTAATTTAGATTAGTGGAATTAATCATCATTTCTCTAATATATAGGCATGCATACCTAGTGCCTTTTGTGTAAGAGCACAAAGGCCATGCATAGGCCATTTTCCCTCACCCTACCTGGTTCTCCCTTGGAAAGAACAAGGGTTCTTTTTCATTTTATTTTATCTTTGACTATATGCCATCGTGTGTTAGATAATTATTCATTCACTCAACATAATTATTTTTAGAGAGATAAAAATAATTCCTCTTCCTCTCCTCTTCTCTCAACCGGTTTTGAGAACTCAAATACCAAATATTTTGGTTCAATTTTTCACAAGATTAATATTATACTAGATCAAATAATATTAATTAGATTAAGAGTTAGCCTTGGGTATAAAGCTTAGGGAGAGATCTTATACTTAGATCTTATTCATCCATAAGGAAAAGCTCAAGATCAAAAGAGAAAGGTGATCTCTTTTGTGCCCTTATAACCGAAATCCATCAATGTAAGGACATGATTTCTCCTCTATTTTATTATTGTTTGCATGCATAAAATCCGTTTTAATTTTATGACAAATTATTTAGACATATATGAGTATGTTAGTATGTATATGAATCTACATTTCCTTCAGCCCAAAGGAAGCCCCAGCACTGAACCCTGACCCAGAAGAAACCCCCTTAGACTGAATGTGGTTGCCTTTCTTGTGATTAGACTGGCCACCACCCTCGCTCTCAGACTTCCTTTTCTCACCACCTGACCTCTCCTGAGCCATCTCCACCAACCTCTCGCTCTCTCCCGACCCTCTCATAAGCTTCCTTAACATCAGTAAGGATTCCCACGGGTAACTTATCCATAATCTTAGGGGTCAACCCCCTCTCAAACCTCAACGCCAGATTCTCCTCACTCAAACCCATATCCTCAGCATACCTAGACTTCTCGTTGAACTGCCTCTAGTACTCGGCCACAGACATCTCAGCGGTCATCTTAAAACTGTCAAACTCCTCTCTCAACTTACTCCTCACATGCTCAGGTACGAACTCCTTTCTCACAGCCCTACGAAACTCCTCCCAAGGTATAGCAGGTAAACCTTGGTTTGTATATATCTCCTTAGCACTCACTTTCACTGTATCCCACCACTTGCCAGCTACCTCCCTCAGATAGAACGCAGCTTGTTCCACTCTCATCTCATCAGGACAGTGAACCAAATCTAATATGTTCTCCATCTCTCTAAGCCAACTATCAAGAAGGTTAGGCTCCCCAACTCCCTTGTACTCTTTCGGGTTAAACCTCGCGATATAGAGGCTGATTTTAGAATGATCAACCTCCTTCTCCTTATCCTTATCCTTATCTTTCCCCACAGTCTTTAAAGCCTCAGTGAGAGCATCCTGATGCTCCAACATCTTAACGATGTCATCTATGTTCATAAGCTCAGCTCTCGCATACAAAGCAGTCTTCTTGGGCGGCATCTTGAAACTATCATAGAAAAAGGGGTGGATGTAAACATACGCGCCAAAACCTCAAAACAAGAAAACACGCTGCCCAGACCCCTACTCGATCGAGTTCCCAAACATACTCGATCGAGTAACGGGCTACTCGATCGAGTGCCCACCATACTCGATTGAGTGCCCCAACATCAGACCCCTAACAGACCTTCTGATCTCTAACATACTCGACCGAGTAGCTAGGCTACTCGATCGAGTGACCCCCTACTCGATCGAGTGCCCGAGGTACTCGATCGAGTGCCCAAAAACACGATTCTGGACTCAAAATCGTCAAAAACCCACCCGATCAAGTCAGTCCCACTCGATCGAGTCATGCTAACTCAGAAACGCTACCCGCATGCTATATCATATGCTAACATGCTAAAAACTTTATAAAACCACATATTATATCATAACTAAGCATATAATGCTACGCATCTTTTCGTACGATCTATGAGATCATTATATCATGTTATTAAATGCCACCTTGTAAACATCCAACATGTTATCACTCCAACAACAAGTCTACATATATCATTAACCTTTCTTTCACATTCTCAACTTTCTACTTCAAACATCCAACAATTACACACACTTCATCACATTCTTACACAAGCTAACCAAACAACACATACGACCTTGACACACACCCCCCATGTGACCGGTTCAAAATTGTAGAGCAAGTTCGCGACTTTAGGACGTCTCCCAAGACTTTGAATTAGCTCCTACAACTTTTACCCCGGGTTCATTTTAATTGACTCCCTATGTTCATTAGGTTCATTGGTTACAGGTTTCAGGATCGTCGCTCTGATACCATTTGTATCACCCCCATACTCCAAGTGTCTTACCAGGACCACTCAGGTATGAAGACATTACCATCTCGGTTACCCGAGGCAATGATAATCAAATAAACAATGAAGAAACAACGTTTAAATATAAATACTTAGCGAAGAGTTACAATTCTCAAAACCAAACCAAAAGTGTAATACATGTTCTCAAACTGACTGTTCTAACTGAAATGTAAATAAACTAATAAGCTACAGCGGAAGACTCCTATCATCATGTCGTGGCAATCCCAGCTATCCCCGTACTCATCTCATACCTGCTCAATATCTGCTCACCATCCCCTAATGGATCACCGCAGGTTTACAAAACAACACCGGGGTCAGTACTAATCACACAACTCAATATATATTAACAATAAGATAAACAGACAGACTTAATCATCACACACACACAATCACGCCAATTCCAATCATCTCAATCATCGATCGTCCACTTTGGACCGATCCCCGCGTGGGGACCGCAGGCCGTACCCACCAAATCCCCGCTCCACATAGTGAGCGATAACCCTGTCCATTAATGTGCACATCCCTTCTGTGGCGGGTTCCACAGAAGGCGAAACTAGGGCGTGAAGCCACTCCCGCAAGTGACCCCACTTAGCCGAGGACACGCCTCGAGAACCATAGACATCGATCACAATCACAATCACAATACACTTACTATATCAAACAATCAATCTCAACACATCAACAATCATCCCATTATGGGACTAATACTGAGTAGGAAATCCTACCTGGAAAGCACACTATCAGACGGTCTCTACTGCTGTATCAAAAAGCTTCCTCTATGAAACCTCCTCTTATCATACAACATACAAACGCTACCAAATCACATACTACTCATAAACCCCCAAATCCCTATATTAGGGTTTAACCAAAACAAAGGAAAGACAATAAAAAGGGTACATAGATCTTACCCTCGACGCAAGGAACTCAACGGTATAATCAACGATGAGAACTGACCTTCCAAACTCCGGGAATTGCTAACAATGCGATTAAGATGGTGAACTTGCTTGCTTTCTCTCTTAAACAGTAAATTAGGTTTTGCAAAAGTGATTTAGAAACAATGACGGAAGGTTATATATCTTAATCGCATAATTAACAAAACCCGAGAAAACTCCCCGTAAAACCGGCTACTCGATCGAGTACCCCCTTACTCGATCGAGTATCTAGTTACTCGATCGAGTACCCAACAGGTCAGAAACTTTTCTAAAACGCAACTTACCCTTACTCGACAGAGTAAGGCCTACTCGATAGAGTACCCGAAGACTCATAAATACGGAGTATTACAGATCTAATTTAGCTTATTTGTATGTGATTTATATAATAGTGTCCTATATAAGCAGACGACAGACAATGCGCCTTTTAGTGTTGTCGGTGTATGTGGGAGATTATCACCCGAAAATATACCAGCATAGAGTCACCGGTTAGTGTGTTTTAATAACTGTTTCAAACATAACTGTCTATTTTGATTAAGTATATTTTGATTTGTAGTTCCCACCTTCAATCAACAACAAAGACCCAACCAATTCGAAGGAAGACATCACTAACATGAGAAATAAGCGGGCCACTTATTTTCTTTCATTAACGGATAGTCAATAGTCCGCTCATTATGTATGTGTGTATATACAACCATGTGTATTTAGTTTTGGTCACCCTGTTTATAATATTTTGATGTTGGGTTGAATAGATCAATCTGTGTAATATTCAGATGATACAGGATTGAATTTTTGCAATGTCTGTTCTTTGAAATGCTATTTTGCGAGCATTTCAATGCGGAACCTGCTCTTCGCAAAAATTAGCATTTCAAAGAAATTTGCTAAAACAATTTTTTTAAAAAAAATATTTATAAATTCGATTACGGTTAAAAATAAAACCGTGGTCAATAAATATATTGACAACGGTCGCATTTAAATAGAAACATGTTGACATATTCATCCATAATGCTACGGCCAAAAATATAATATAACGAAATAAAACCGTTGTCGAATTCATGACATTTAAAACGGTTTAATAAGCATAAACCGTTGTCATATTTACTATTTTACAACGGTTTTGTTTCAGTAAAACCGTTGTCATAGGTTTCCGTAGAGCATTCCAACTAACACAACCACGGTTTTAATATTATAGACAACGATTTTTGAACCGTTCTTAATATTGTATTACGATTATTTGAACCCGTTATTTACATTTCATAACGGTTCCACCTTTTTAACAACCGTGGTCACAAAATAACAACGGTTGATGTAATAACGGTTCCGTGTTTTGTATTACAATGGTATATCACCTTATGTAACCGTTGTTGCACTTGGCGTAGTGTGTGTGTGTGTATGTGTGTGTCAATATATTATATATATATATATTATATATATATATATATATATATATATATATGTATATATCATTAAAAAAACAATAACTTAACAACAATAATGACAATCAAGAATAAGACAAAAAAAAATTATCATCAATATATAACTATTGTCAACAAGTAATATTTTTCCTTTGAATTGGGTCCTTATCACTCCAACCTAAATCCATCAATGTACGTTTCAAGTCACTACCAAACACGCACTTGTGATTTATTAATGAAGAAAAAATTCGGCAGCAATTCCCCTTTGTTCTCCAAATACACAATGTAGAATAAATAGTTACTCCACATATGCATTCAGAGAACATTAAAGGCATTATCACTGAATTCTTTCCGCAATAACAAAACACAAGTACATGTTCACTACCTAAGTGACTTAAAACGCATAAAGACAGTCCCAAAACGGGGACTATTCAAGAATTGCTCCTAATGAGTATTTCTTGAACCGGTACTAGGTCAACATCAACCCCAACATTTTATTTTACTACTAGCTACCAAAATATTTGACATTAGTTTTACAATCATTTTTTACTTAGATACATTTTAAACCAACATTACTATTTTAGTAGGAATTCTCACTAGGATAACGTCCTGCCAGGGATGTAATTGCAGGGCAATCTAACTCAAAATAAGTAACCTGACTAGTACGACGGATTGAATAAAGAACAAATAAGAAAGTGAGACACAAGAATTTATACGTGGAGAAACCCTGAAAATAAGGGAAAAAACAACGGGCACAAAGCCAGGAAGGATTATTACTATGACTTTAGGTATCCTGACAGGGAATATGTATGTCAGGCAAAGAATAGACAGTGGTTGCTTAATAATAATGCTAAGTAGTTTATGATTACAAGTATGAGAGTAAAAACACGAGTAGATGAGTAAGTAAGCAAGTGCCTTCTCTTTTCTTCTTCTTTGCTATTTATAGTGGCCTTGCAACGGTCCTTTGAGGTTATTTTTGGGTTTCCTGGTAAATAGGCCATGTGCCCTATTTACCCGGGAGTAGTTTTGTTGACTCGAGAGTTGGCTGCTTTTATTTCTGCTAGGTTGACCGCATCAAAGTTGTTGTGGGTATTGTTGAATAAATCTTCGGTGCAAATAGGAACTACTTTTGTGAGCTTTAGATATTGTCTGACGCCTCCAGGTTGTGCTTATCATGTGCCTTGGTGAGAAGTCCCTTCAGGCCTAGCTTAACAAATGCCTGACCTGTCTTTCTCTCCTGGCTGGTGCCTGCTCAGGTGTTTAAATGCCTTGTATAGAATGTCTTCCGTTCAGGCTTAGCTTTGGACATTGCATGATTTTTGTCTGATCAGGCAGGGTAATTCTAGGCCCAACAATTGCCCCTTATCTTCTTATTCCCAGTGGATCTGGCCAGAAAAAAGGAGATAAAAATTCAGGCCAAGTAAAGTGTATAGGAATATTTTACCGGAAAAGAGTTTGAGTTCCTTTCAACTTCTATAATGGCTATTATACATAAATGAGGTAGGTTCATCAAACCCTAGGAGAGTCATGATTAGATTTGTCCACTTGTGCTATCCGTTGTATTTTTGCGGGTATAAAACCCTTGCACCGTTTGTTTTACTTTCACATACTCATTCTTCAATTCTCTATAATTTCTTTCTGTTCTATAATTCCTTTGTGAAATAAATTCTTCTCTGAAAAAATCAACTTTATATTTCAATCATAAAGAATGGCCGGAGGAAGGAGAAAGATTGCTGCATCAAAGGCTGATGCTGGGGCTGAACAGGCTCCGGTAATGGTTGATGTTCCTGAAATTATTCCTGAAGATGAAGTCATGGAGATTTCTGCTCCTCCAGAAATTCTGTCTATGATGTACAAGGGTGTCACTTTTGCCCCTGTAAAGTCCCAGTCTGCTTCTTTCCTTGAGGCTAATAAATTAAAGCCCTCTTTTGAACACTATTTGAAAGGCAGGGGTCTTCTTCCATCTAATGCCGAAGTCTAGGTCCCTGAGAATGGTCCAGTCATGGCTAATTGGTGTAGTCCTGGCTGGTTTTGTATTTTTGAGTGGGCGTTTAAAGGAGGTTGCCAGCTTCCATTTTCTCCGTTCATGGTTGAAGTTATCATGGCTATCAAAGCTGCACCTTTCCAGCTTATGCCAATGGTTTGGAAGATTGTTCATTCGGTTGAACACCTACGTGCCAAGCATAACTTGGTAATTACTCTTGAGGATTTCAAGAATGTTTACCACTTAAAAAGCAATACCACCGGCCACTTCAATCTTCGAGTCAGGGCAAAAATGACTCATCTGATTAAAAATTTTGATTCAGGCGACGACAAGAGTTGGGCTACAACCTATATGTTCATCCGGGCAGATTCTGTTGCCCCTGACTTGGATTATCTCAACTATCCCGCTGTTGAGGGAGGTAAGTTATTTTCCCTGCATTCAATTCTGGTTAAAACAATTTGTAGATTAAAGTTTGTAGATAGACTTACTTGTATTGTGTTTGTAGTGGCTGTGGACAAAGGCCAACCACGGCACGCGCGGAAGCTCTCGAATAATCGTGCATTTGTGGAGTCGCCACCAATTTTTATGGGAAATTGGAACTATTCGAATACCCTGTGCCATGTCAAGACACAAAGTAGTGACATGAACACTAAGAACTCGTTACCCTTAGCATTCTATATCTAGAATGACTCTCGTGGATGCCAATGAACACGGATATTCACAGAGATCTGGAGTAAGGGGTGAGGGTACGTATTAGGAAGTCCTTTTACTGAACACCTAATCCCGCCCGCCTCGATAGCGGCCTCTACTAATGATTAGGGAAATTATTCATATTTGATATGTCGTCGATTACATGCATGGAATGCAACATCCACAGATTGATCCTAGCATGTGAATTAAACTATGTCGGTGAACAAATAATTTCACAATTATTAATGTCGAAGTTGAAAGTTAGAATTGATTACATGTGAATACAAGTGAATAAATCATATAACAAATGTCAAATAAATAACGATAAATAAAATTACAATGATTTACAATGATTTAATTGATTTACGTCAAAAATACACTTGAAACGGAAATTTGAAGAAAAGAAAATAAAAGGTAAAAATTAAAGTGATAAAAATAGGACAGATTAAGGGTGGTACTACGGTTATTAGTTAATTAATTACATAGTTAAAGCTACGTCAAAGCGATAACGGAAAGTTCAGGGACAGATATCATCTCAGAACAGGCGCAACATCTGCTGCGTCCCTTAGAGGAGGCGCAACTATTCCTGCGTCTGTTCTTGAGTTAAGCACTGGCTGTGAAGTCGGAACCGCTATTTGTTGATGTTCGTTGGTATGTTTTAGGATCATTTATCGACATTAGACTCAAGTGAAAGTGATTTAACATATTAATTACATATAAAACCGTCATAAAAACGATAAACATGGATAAAAACAAAAACGAGTTAAAAACAAAATAAATTTATTTACGATGTCGGAAACACAAAAGGAACGAACTTTGAAAGAAATTGATAAACAAAAAATAAACAAAGAAGACATGTACAAAAGGCAAATTCCAGAAACTTGATATGGACAAATCGAGTCTCTAAAATCCGAGTTTGATTTAATGACGAAAACCCGCAAATATCTATTTATAAGGGATTTAAGTCAGAAATAAACGTTATAATTGAAAAAGATTGTTAAAACATGGTTTATATACAAAGGAATGAAAGGAAATAAGAAAAATAAGACAAAAAGAACAAAACCACAGAAACCCGAGGAAGAAGAAGAAGAGCACGAGCAGCGGCAGCCTCTGGAAGAGGTGCAATAGGTGCTGCGACCCTTCGAAGAGGCGCAGCTGCTGCTGCGTTTCTTCTCGACGCCTGGTAACTGCTGTTTCGTAAAAACCGTTTGTAATAAATGTTTTTAAAATCGGTTTTAAATGTATTTTTGACGTGAATCTTACATTAATCGATACAAAAATAAAAATGTAAAAAAAAGGTGGGATTTAACACCCTCAGACTTACATGTTTGACAAAACGAGATTAACTAAGTTAACGTTAGTGATTGCTCGACTCGAATGTATGTAGAAAGTGCCCTCGTTGGAGGATTTTAGATTAATTGATTGATTGATCTGTAGTGGTCAAATTGGTCGGTCATGCAACATGACTGGTACTCAGAATGATCTGAGCATACGTGGTCGATTGATCAAGCACGTAGACGTCGAAAGCATAGAGCACGGTCTAGAATGCAAAGGGAGAAGAGAAAGGCGGACACTCGCGTGAAAAATATGGAGACCGGAGGTCTCTATTTATACTAAACAATGTGAAGAGTTTTGGAATGACCCAAACTTTGGAAAGAAATTACGGAAATATTCTGTAAACAGGGAAAACAGACTGGAGAAGAGGCGCAGCACCTGCTGCGGTCCTTCCAAGAGGCGCAGCAACTGCTGCGTCATTTCCCCAGAGGTTTCCACCTGCGGAAGAAAAATTTCCGCGTTTCTATTATGGAATTGCGGTAGATCTATACTTCCTTATTCCTTAAAATATGATATACATATTATATTTTACCAAAAGATATAAAATTTAATTATGTAATAAATATCCAAAATATTCTAGAGCATTCCGACTCGACATTTTAAGCGGTTTCTTAGAAAATGAAGCGGTTTTTTGACCCGGACTCCAAATTAACTCTAATTACTTTCAAAACGACCGTATCGGCACGTAGATGACGACCAAGGGGTAGACAAAAATGTTTGAGCTATCACTTGACGATAAACTTACGGACTGTCATAAATCGTTCTGTGTGCCAAACATGCGGCCCAATCGTCACTGGGTGGTTGGCGGAAGGTGTAGAAATGAGGTATCTACAGAGCCCCTACTTTGACTGAGGTTTGGACAAGGCGAAAGTCAAAGTATAGCCATCAGGTCAATCGAATATTACAACCTGACGACTATGGCGACGCAAGGCGGCTCAAGGGGACTAAACCAAGGACCTGTTGTCGGGAACATTTTAGAGTCTGTCGACTATCGGGGAGGGTCATTTAAAGTCCATTACAATACGTAAGGAAGCTCGCCAACCATAAGAATAAATCATACCTAAAACTTTCTTTCCGAGATGTTTCCGGAGTTGCGTAGGAGCTATGTGTAAGACCTAAAAATATATGTAAGGATTGTGCTAGAGTGTGGGACCCTAAAGGAGATAGGTGTATGAACCTGGGTATATGAACCTAAAAGGACGGCTGGTATGAGAACTTCTAGAGAACGAAACCTTTGCCGAACTCCATGAGGAAATAAATAACATTGAGGGTACCAGGACGTTGGTAGAAATTTTTGGGAGAATTTGCTTGCGTCAGTCTCAAGCGAAATCTCGTTGGGGAATATATTGACGATTAGGAACATCTTGGTCGTCATGGAAGAAATCTTGAGTGAGCAATACTGCAAAATACTGCTGCGCTGAGGAAAATATGGATGACTCTGTCTGGATTGAATCATTCCAGGGAAATCTGCTTGTATCTTCTTTCAAACAAACTCCATCTCTCGAGAAGTGCATCGGTTGTCATGAACTCTCGCGGGGACAATAAATGTATTGATAAAGGTGTGTCTTAGACACCATCGAGGAAAATAAAGAGGCTAGACTGGTAGTGGCGCGTCCTAAGCATCGCTGGAAATCCGCTCGGTTGTTGCAAGCGAAATCCCGATAATGACTGAGAAGCTCGTGAGCCAGGTTCAACAAAAAGCCTTGCTGGGAGATAAAACATCGTGACGACTTTGCAGTTTGTTTAGAAAACACGGGTCCAGACGAAAAAGAACGCCCAAAAGAACCAAATATATGATATAAGGTGTCGGAGAAGAGGCGCATAAAACTTATAATAACGAACTTTCAAAATTTAAGCTGGAAAGACGCTGGGGAATAGGCACAACAAGAGCTGCGGCATTTGGAAAGGGCGCAACAGATGCTGCGTCATTTCTTGGGCTTGTCCCTGTCTGGGTAAAAACCCGATAAACCGTATGTTTATTTCATAATAACAAAACACAATTTCCTTTCAAATTCTCCCGAATTCCAACCAAAACTCGTCAAAACTTGATCAATTCGTGCCATAAATCATGATTAATCGAGGTATGTATCACATTCTTGCTTTTAATTTGCGTTTTTTATTGAATTAGGGCCGAAAATTAGGGTTTTTCCCCCTTAATGTCGAAAAATTGGGGGTTTTGCCTCTAATGGATTTGTTTGATAAAATTAAAGTTAGAAATGGATAATTGGCAATATTAGGAACATAACCATATATTCTTTTTTATTTTTCGTCAAATATTGAGCATTTGGCGAAAAATGAGACGGTTTCTCATCTATTTCGAAAATTGCTTTGAAAATGCCCTTAGGATTATCCATTTTTGATTAAATTTGGTGTTTTGGAACCCTTGTGTAATGGGTAAGCTTGCTATCGTGTCGAATTTTCGATTTGTGACGACTCTTTCAGGACACTTTTTAGGGCATAATCGCTATTGTAGAGAAATGCTGCCGAAATTTCGACTCAAACCCGCGACTAGGCTTGAATTTAGACTTGACTTGCCCCAACCTTCCACGTGTGTGGTTGGATTTTGAAATAAATGGCCAAAGATGGCGAGAAAACACACTTTTAGGGCTTGAAAGTGCTTGAAATGGACTCGAATAGGCTTGTCATGGCTTGACACGGCCTTGTCTACCTTGATTTTGCAGGTGACATACCTACTACGTCGGGGAGGGCCCCTATGGACCTGGACTCTCTTGCTCTCGTGGGTGGAGAGAGACAGGAGGAGGTGCTCGAGGAGGAGGTCGAGGAGAGCCAACGTGGGACGAGGTGGTCGCCAGCTTGTGGGTGTACCCGAGTGGGCCGAGAAATGGGATGGTAAACATCTCATTTGGGCGGCAGAGAGCCACCTGTCTTACAGGACGACGATGAGTCTGGTAAGTTTCGAACTTGTCATTTCTTATTACTTTTCCTATTTGCTTGCCGTTTCATTTCTTATTTGTCTTATGCTAAAGGTAGCTTTGCTTTGAATTGATACAGGATGCCGGGAACATGAGGTCCTTTTCCGGCTACACGACGATGATGAAGGCTTTTGAGAGACTGACGGAGGAGGAGAAGGCCATCGTCGAGCTAGGAGCCTTCGGGTCTTTGGACGGAGCTTGGAGGGCGATTAAGGAAAGGAAGATTCGGGCTAACCTTTGCCTGATTCGAAATTTCCTTGATCGGTACTGGGACATGACCTCGACTTTCCATATGCCTTTTGGAGAGGTCGGGGTCACTTTGGAGGACTATGGTATGATCTCGGGTCTGCCGTGTGGAGAGGAGACTTTGGTGTGGTCGTAGACGGCCATGAGAGTAGACTCG
The DNA here is from genome assembly GCF_048544455.1 of Silene latifolia. Lineage (NCBI taxonomy): Eukaryota > Viridiplantae > Streptophyta > Magnoliopsida > Caryophyllales > Caryophyllaceae > Silene > Silene latifolia. Next base: position 66,642,663 of record NC_133533.1, on the reverse strand, counting down.
ACCAAGGCGAGGTGGATGATCGACTGAAACCTGGCGGCAGGTGCTGCCAGCGTTCCCGGGTTGGTGCCGACTTCTTATGTCATGGACTACTTTGCGGGTAGGACCCCGGCGAGGGTGAGTATGGATGGTAGGATGGTGCCTCCTCCTCCTTGCACTGCTGAGCAGAGGGCTCGTCTGTGGCTGTGGTGGTTCTTGTCTTCGATTTACCTCGGAGACAAAGGGGAGAGGCTGTCGACGAAGCTCCTTCCTTTTCTGTCTGACTTGAGTAGCCTGGGTCGGTGGGACTGGGTTACTCCTGGCTTTGCAGTCCTCACTCGTTACATGAGGGCCATGGTACATCCAGAACTGAAGGAGAAGGTGACTTCTCCTGCTACTGTTGGTCCTGGACTCTTGTTGGAGGTATGAACCTTTATTTGCATTATGAAAGATCATTATTTCTTTCTTTCTTTATTTCTATTGAATTATGAAGGATTATTATTTCTTCATTTTTTATTGGTATTGAATTATAAAAGATCATTATCGTAGAGAATAAATGATTATCTTGTCTGCAGGCGTGGGTGTACTCTTACTTTCCCGGCTTCGCGCCCAAGAGGACGGAGTCGGAGCCGAGGGCATACCCTGTCGTGAGAGACTGGGTGGTGTGCCGTAGGAAGAGCCAGCGCTCTTCTTACGATGTTTGTCGGAGGACCGTGAATGCCCTGAAGTTGGAGGATGTAAGTGCCTTTGATCCTTATTTGGTTACTTCTCTTTTTCTATCTTTCGTTTACAAGTGATCATAAGAATAACCCCCCTTTCCACTTAGAGCCTATCATAGGAATGACCCCTTGTTTCCTTAGTTTTAGTGGGTGCCTAGACCTTGGGAGGACTACCCTGACGCTCCAGCTTTCGTGGCCGAGGTCCTTCGTCCCAGGAGCTTGAGTCGGCTGTTGCTGAGGACGTCCATGGGACCTGTGTGGTACCTGGGCGAGCGTTTGACTTGGCAGTGCTCTCATGACACCTTCACGGTTCCCATCGATCCTCCATGGACGATGTTTAGGGAGCCTTCTGAGGCTGAGGGAGAGGCCGACTTGGCTGATGCTAATGGTGACGCCCTCCTTCTTCCTGACGAGGAGTACTCCTAGTTCGTTCACCGGAGGTTGACGTACTGGCCGATCGTGGTAAGTATCTTACCTTTTCCTTGTTTTTGAATTGATTTGACAAATGACGAACGATCGTCAAATAAAGAGCCACTTGAATCCTGTAGGCGATCGAGGTGGCAAGCGTCGAGGCCCCAGCTTACCGAGAGACACTCGAGTACACTGATGCGGCGGACATGACGACGATCTCAGAGATCCGCGACTTTGGCAAGGAGGTGACGGACGCGGGTTTGGAGGAGTGGCAGCACTTGGTGAGGAGGGTAAGCCCCCAGCTTTGGCTGTCTTTTTTGTTTTATTGTATAAGAATGCATTTGTTCTCTTTTTTGAACCTTCTTGGTATTCGAATGCAGGTGGCACCATCTCGGTACGTGGCGCCGTGGAGGGTGGCCAACCGGCTGTGGGCTACGGCCATCGAGGCACTCGTAGGTGGTCGAGGACGACAGGTATGAACCTCTCATTCCCTTTATCTCATTTTTGAATTTTGTTTCAATTTCTTGCATTTTTTAAATGATTGAAATGAGGCATTTCTTCATTTGTATGCAGAGAGAGCGTGACCTAGAGCGGGAGTTGCGCGATCCCCGAGAGGAGACGGCTCGCTCGTGCATGAGGGAGCTCGAGGTCAGAGAAGCTAACATCACTTCCCTTGAGGCGACCGTGGCTGAGTTGAGAGGCCACGAGGACTAGCTACCCTTCTTTTTGTTGTCTAGTATACATTTTGTTCATTTTGGACTTTTCAGACTTTGTTTTGGGAGAGAGCCCCCGGTTTGATGTATACACTTTTTTTTGGTTGTGTCTATAATGGCCTGAGTGCCTTTGCTGCTGGGTGTTTTCTGTTCCTGCAAGTTAGCTTAAAAGAACAGGTTTGGTAGATGACGGTTTGTGCCGTCGTGCTGCCGAAATTTACATGGAATTTACACATAAAACATATAGCATATAGGTTGCCTAAATTGGCGCAAGATGAAAAAAAGTAAAAAAAGTGCCCAAAAATGAGTGAAATGACAAAAATGACAAAAAAAATGCGCGACAATGCGCAGAAATGCCCAGAAATGAGTAAAAATTGCCAAGAAAATGAGCGAAAAAAAATGGCCGGACAGTAGGGAGGGCTACCCCCTAAAAAAGAAAATTAAAAGAAATGTATAAGTGTGAAAAATGACAAAAAAATTGCCCAGAAATGAGCAAAAAATGCTTAGAAATGCGCAAAAATGCCCTAAAAATGAGCAAAATGATGACTGGACGAGGGGAGGGCTACACCCTAAAAAAAGATTTTAAAATAAAAGACTAAGTGTGAAATGTATTGAAAAGAGGAGTGAAATGATCCCCTAAAAAAAAGAAATAAAAAAGGGTAAGTGTGCTCGTTTGGCGAAAATGTCGACTTTATCTCGAAAAGCGAACCCGAAAAGAAATAGGAAACATAAAACTTGGTAATTTGTGGAATTACCAAATTTAGATCTTATAGGAATAGGAAATTATAGCTGGAAGCAAATTAGGAAAGATCCAAAGTGAAAAACACGGAAAAGGGCACAGGGAAAAGGCGCGGCAGAAGAGCCGCAACTCTTCGAAGAGGCGCAAAATCGGTTCTGTGTCATTTCTCCAGTTTGGCAGACCTCGATAGAAATTAGGAAATAACGAATAGTATAAATAGAGACTTCGGGGAAGCTTTATTCACACAATTCCTTCTTCTTTCTTCCGTCTATTACATAAAAGCTCTCATATCTTCTCAAAAAAAATTCAAAATTATGGATGCCTTGGAAAACCATCTCAAGGAGTGGACGAATGAATTCACAAATGTTGAGAAACATGACATGGGTGCTTTTAATATGGGATCGATCTTGAGTCTTAAATTAGTGACATTTGTGAAGCCTTTCTTGGATGCTTGTCTTGAGTATTGGGACCCAAAATTTCACGTGTTTGCCTTTCCTGGAGGCGATATTTGTCCTTTCCCTGAAAGAGTAGCCGCTATTGGAGGATGGGACCTAGAAAATGTACCGGTTGTACCCCTTAGCCCTCAAGGATATAAAAATAAATTCAGGGACTTGCTTGGATTGACCAAGGCTAAGGTGGACCGTCTTGTGACCTTAAAAGGTGTCCGTATGTTTGACTTTGTCGATCGATTTATAAATAGGGAGGACCCTTCTATTTCTTATGTTGCGAAGCGCAGGGCCTTCGGGTTTTGTCTACTTCATTGTTATGTCCTTCGAGGGCATGTTGCTGATGACATGAGAGGTGATCCCCGTTTTCTGAGCCTAGTGGAACAAATGGAACTGCGCAAGAGCCCAGCATGCCTTTGCTTAGGGGAGACCATTCTTGGTTTGGATAACAGAAAGGCCAACCGCGAGTTTCTTTATTTGGGAAGTCCCGTCATTTTACAGGTGAGAACCTACTACTTTTTTCAACCATCCTTTTTATTTTTCGTTTTTTTGTTGAATCATGGGCATTAATTCCCGTCTTCTTTTGCAGGTTTGGCTGATGAAACGGCTGCGGTTGATCGAGCCCCCAGTTAATGTGCCAGGAGACCATGCTTGATCAATTGCAATGAGAACTAGGCTCTATATGGTGGACTTCCTCCGGGTATGCAACTACTTGGAAAATAAGTTGAAGAGCGAAGGTGGTCCCTTGATCCGATGGATTGTTCTGTGGTGGCATCTCAGGTGAGTCACTGGAGTCTCATCTTTGGACCCGACACGGTCAGTTCGTATCCCTGGCTTGGAATTCATGATTTGCATTTTTCTGGAGAGATTGATGAGGCAAGTGGGTCTTAGGCAGAAGATTTCAAAGCTTGATACCATTCCTCAAACTGCATTGGTACACACTACGGAGTCTTGTCGAGAGTGGGTACTCAGGTGGGCTCAGAGGAACATGTGGTTCATACCAGTTTCTATTGGCTCCTTATGGGTATATGACTCATACTTGCAATGGAGAAAAGTGGTACTCCCGAAGAACGTGAGAAGTTGAGGAAACACGAGCCTGTGGATTACAAGATTCGCGAAGTAGCAAAGGAGAACCAAAAGTACTTGACTAAAGAGGAAGAAGAAGTCAGATTCCTAGTTACTCGTCCGTCGAAGAAACCGAAAGCCGCCTCTACCGAGAAGATGGTGATAGATCGAAATGGTAAGGCTAGACAATAGAAAATACCGTTGGTGATTAGGTCGGAGATAGCACAAGAGCGCCCGACTCGTGATCGAGACAAGAAGTATGATAAGGGTGACAAAGGTAAAGGAAAATGGAAGAATAGCCTTAATCATTTATTATAGTACTATTTATTATTAATTTGAGTTGTAATAAACGGCGGGGTTTTTAGAATCCTAGCCTAGCATTTATTTTAGTATTTTATTTTATATGTATTTGGCGTATTATTATTATTTATGGAATAATGAAATAAAAGATTTATTAGTTAAGAAACTGTTTTGATTTTCTTTTTATTATTCTTGTCGAATTTCAAATGCAAATGCAAATGTCCTTCTATTTACATTTGAAAAATAAATAAATAATGGGTTGTATCCTGTGAAGGATTGCCTACGTATTCATTAGAAAAAAATGAAATCAAACCCTGTGTGTAGTTCGAATAATTGTAAAAGAATAATTGTTCAAAGCAAGAGCTTGTAATGAACTTTAGAAAAATAAACATGCGCTTTTTACTTACTCCTAAAGGAAGTACAATTCAATTTATTTGATGATATGAGGATGTCGAAATGTCAAAACGCAAGAGCATAGAGACATAAGCTTTAGCTGGCCAGGGACCGGTGTTATTTCGTGTCGCATGAGCGGCACGTGGGTTACGCGAGGCGCGTTTTCTGTCCTATGCTAAGGGTAGTACCGTTTCAATTGGTCTAAGTTGGTAGGATTAGAAAATTCATTCCCATCTAAGTCTGTAATCCTAACCGCACCCCCTGAGAGTATGGACTTGACTAAGAAAGGTTGGACCCATTTAGGTTTAAACTTTCCTCGTGGATCGACAGGTAGGAGAGCTCTAACTGATTTGAGCACCAAATCTCTTTCTTTGATGTTCCTGGGCTTAACCCGTTTATTAAAGGCTCGTTTTATATGTGCCTGATGTGTCTGCACATTATATAGTGCGCGCAACCACCGTTCATCCCAGAGGATGAGTTCTTCATACCGATCCCTAGTCCATTCAGCTTCTGGGATTTGACTTTCGAGCAAAATGCATAGGGACGGGATTTCTAATTCAACTGGTTGCACAGCTTCCATGCCATAGGTTAAAAAGAAAGGAGTAGCCCCAGTGGGCGTCCTAACTGAAGTGCGATAACCCCATAGCGCAAAAGGTATTTTGCTTGGCCAATATCGATAATTGTCGATCATTTTCTTGAGGATCATGACGATATTTTTGTTAGGTTTGTGCCTCCACTGCGCCGTTAGTTTCCGAATTCTTACCCTTTCAAAGTGTCCGTAAGGCGAGGAATGGTGGTGCTTTATTTTGTATTTGGCTAGCAATTGTGCAGTTTCGGCCTGGAAATGTGATCCATTGTCACTGATGATCTCATGTGGGCAACCATATTGACAAATGATATTGGTTTGTATGAATTTTGCCACATGTTTGGCTGTAAGAGCAGTGTAGGATGCCGCTTCGACCCATTTAGTAAAAAAGTCGATAGGTACCAAACTGAAACAGTGACCTCCTGTTCCGGCTGGAGTAATCTTCCCGATGATGTCGATTCCCCAAGCAGAAAATGGCCAAGGAGATGTCATGGTGTAAAGCATTGAGGGAGGAATATGTTGCACATTCCCAAAAATCTGGCAATTATGGCAATGTGTGACGTATTTAATACAATCTGACTCCATTGTCGTCCAGTAGTATCCTAGACATGTGATTTTCTTTGCCATCATGGGTCCACTCATGTGAGGACCGCACTCTCCATCGTGAACTTCTTCCATCACTTTTTGTGCCTGTGATTGATCAAGGCAACACAAGACGACACCAAGAGGTGTTCTTTTGTACAATTCTCCCTGCATGAGGAGGTATTGAGAGGCTAGTAGGCGTATGACGCGTTGTCCCCTCTTATCCGTATCTGGTGGGTATGTACCATTGAGTTTGAAGTTTAGAATGGCTTGGAACCGGGTTCCTCCGGGCTTTCTTCTTCGTCCGTAAGGTGGTGTACATAGGTGGTTCGACCACCGTTCGATGCATAAAGGCATTTTGACCATGTTGTCCGGCATATTGATCAAGGCTGCAAGTTTATAATGTCTAGAGCGTCTGACGCAAATTGATTATCTTCACGAGGTAGGTGTAGATAAGTGACTTGATCGAAGAATTGGGCAACTTGATCTATCCTAGCCTGATAAGGTGCTAGAATTTCACTTCGAATTTCCCAAGAACCTATAACTTGGTTAATTATCAAGGATGAGTCTCCATGAACTCGAAGATTCTTAATGCCTAAATTCACTGCTGCTTGTAGACCACTGAGGCAACCTTCATATTCTGTAAAACTTACCTTTATTCATTGAAAACAAGGAAACAAAAAAAAAATTACAGGAATTGCGCGTTATTTATCAATTCGAAGTCGAGTTTGATAGAAAGTGGTGTATGCTCGCCTTCAGAAGAAATGAGCAACATTCCTATTCCAAGGCCTCTTAAGTTTGATGCTCCATCAATATAAAGATCCCAAGAGTCTACACTGGTTTGTAGGATGTCCTCGTCTGGAAATGACCACATGTCTATTGCTTGGGTATCGTTGATAGGATTATCTGCGAAAAACTCGGCAACGGCGTGTCCTTTTATGGCTTTCAAAGGTACGTATTTAAGATCGAACTATGAGAGCATTAAGGTCCACCTTGCCAAACGTCCATTGAGAACGGGTTTCTTGAAGTGGTATTTGACAGGATCCATTTTAGAATACACTTTGACAGAGTAGCTAAGCATGTAGTTGCGTAGCTTCTTTGTCGCCTACACAAGAGCGAGGCATGTCTTTTCGAGAGGTGTGTACTTACACTCGTATTCTACGAACTTCTTACTAAGCTAGTAGATAGCTCTTTCTTCTTTCCCAACAGTCTGTGCGAGCATAGCCCCCATGGCTGTTTCGGTGACTGTGAGATATAAACCAAGAGGTTGATCTCGTTGAGGAGGCATTAGCACTGGTGGCTTAGCCAATATCTCCTTAATCCTATCAAATGCCTTTTGACAAACGTCGTCCCATATGGTGTGATCTGTTTTCTTGAGCTTCTTAAAAATGAAAGATCATAGATCCTAATTAGACTCTCTAATTAAAAATCAAATTATCTCATAATTTGTGTTTATGAGATCTATGTAACATGCATGTAATATAAAAGCATATTAATATAAAAGATGAGGAAAATAATATTCCTTACATTGAAAAATGGTAGTATTTGGGCACAACCAAGATCACCATCTTGGTTGTTCTTGAGCTATTTATCAATGACAAGATCCCCCATAACCCAAGCTTCCAAAGAGAAAGCCTCCTCTCAAATTACACCCAAGAACTTACCCAACAACCTTAATATTATCTAGATATTAGTAAGATTACCCTTGATAATATGTAAATATTACTAACAATCTTAGTAATAATTTTTGTTTACTAACAACTTAGTAAAAATGTTTATATTATTTTTAGAGAGAAAAGACCAACAACTTCATTCACATGCAAAATACACAAAAAAATGAAGTAGTGTGTAAAATGAGCAATTGTTGGTCTATATGGAGGAGGAAAACCGGTGGGAGTAGGTGGAGTGAGGGAGTGTACTTGTTTTAAATTTTGTCCAATCTTATATTACATGCAAATGATCATAAGATGACATATGAAAAAAAAAACAAGCAAAGTGAAATGATTATGTTTATAATCATCCACTACACTCCATTTACACGGTCCAATGTCCCATTTACGGGTCCATTTTGGTTCTTATATTTGTCGCACAAATACGTGTAAATTTTACTTTAAACATCGATTTATGTTTAAATACTTCCCGATTAATATCGTCTAAAAAACTCCGTAAAATACGTGTACAGCTACACATATATTTTACCTACCAATACTAATCACATTAGTCAATTAGTACTAATTTAACAATTAACTACTTAATCATTAATTCCCGTCTCAAACAATTTATTATTTAATTATCGCATAATTAAATAATAATTTCCGCGCCTCGAGTTCACAACTCAATATCTCTCTAAATAAATTAATCAACTAACTCTTAGTCAATTTATCAAGGGACTAATTAAACTATATTGATACAATTAATTAGCTTTCGTGTAGGGGCTCGTTCCTTTAGCTGTGACCGAAAGGGATCAGCTGAACACCGCCGTCTCACGACAGTAACGCCAAACCATAGTTGGCCAACCGTTACCGATATGCGTTGATCAGCTGACTAGTATTTCCAATGAATATCCCATACATATTCCTTAATGAGATTTAATAATATTATCATGCACTATTTTGGAGGACAAAAACTCCAACAATCTCCCACTTGTCCGAGACAAGTTGTGTGATGATTATAACACACAATTGTGGATAACTCTTTATCCCAACAATATCCTGCTTGTACTCTACAAGTGTGTGTTACCGATTCTCTTGTCTGTTTTAACAACAATCTCCCACTCAATGCAAGGTGTCTTTCAGGTCGCACTTGCTCATGAACATATCGTGAGTGGTTTTCTCGATCGGGAGTGTGACTACCTGACCGGAAAAATATCCCACAAATTACTTCCGAGCGTGGCCACGCATTTATAGTCATAACTCTTTGAGTGGCCTTGAGATGTTTAAACCCAACGTGGGTGGACAATTCATGTCTGCCCTATCTATCCTTTTGCACAATACAGATCACCATGACCCAGTAGATGTCCTTTGGCCTCCTTTCACGGCACGAACTAGGACAAAAACCAAAGTCACTCGAAAACTGCACTTGCTCAGATAATAGTCTCCAGTTTAAAGAATTGACTCACAGGAATATCATAGAAGTCTCTGCCACGACCAGGCGTCTGTAATAGATCTAAGGGACTCTATAAATGTCACTGCTCGGCAAAGTGTCCCACAGTCTGCCTGTGTAAACGACTAGTCATCCTTATGACCTTATGGTGTTGAACCTACCATCAATCGTCTTACAATCTAGTCACTCCGAGACGTCACCTCATTAAGTGACTAGGGGCTAATACAATGTTCATCCTATTCACTTGAATTGGGGTTCAACATTTTCTCCACAACCAATTCGGATAAACAAGGTATTCTTATTTCCAGTCAAACTGAATAATTGAGTTCTTAAAGAGACTCAAACAATGAATGTGATCATGACTTACGTAAATATTAATACTCTATCCAATATTTACATAACGATCTTTAGCAATTAATGTATACTCCTCAATCACATTGAGATGATATAACCATCATGTCTACCTTATGTCAACGGCTGGTTAGAGGATTAGCTACAGTTGCATCACTCTAATTTCCATTGATATTTTCCTTTGTTCTATGCAATCTTTTCATCACATAGAGCCTTTCTAAGTACATGTCTAAACAAGTTTTTAGACTCTGGTTCTAAAGCCAGTCAAACACTCCCACTGTTTTCATAGTCTCTCAGGAGCCGATATTCGGCTAACAGAACTACTCTAGTTCCATTAAATTCTGAATATCAACTATCTCTTTTACAACATCGGATTTTGTAATGTACTTAGCTTTTGTTCATGATTTGTACGTATAACACTTATACATACACATCCTTCATATGACATCTTTTATGTATGACTCCTCATACATATATGCTTTATACATGTATAACTTCTTATACATATATGTATAACTTCTTATACATATTATTCTTTGTGCACATAGCACTTTTACATGCTAACCATTCCTTAACAAGGCCCATAACATCTTATAAGCATAGGAATGTTTCCATGTAATCCTTTTACACGAAATTCATAGATTCCTCCAAACTATAAGAGTAAATTCTCAGTGCTTCTCAAGTACTCGAGAATGCTCTTGATAATCATCTAGTGACACGCACTCACTAGGAAATGATTGGTAATGACTTCTCATATTCTCAATATGATGAGTCCTTACGAGAGCAGCTTTTAGCATATTTAATAGATCCTGAAGCGGAAGCACAAGAGATCATATTAATTATTCAACAACTTGAATGAGTCAAGAATCTTATCACATAAGTCTTTTGACTAAAATGCTAATATCCAAGGAGATCTATCTCATTAGATCCGGATATTTAAGATGCACCATGCTACTCTCAAGTATTCACCCGAGAATATTTCTAGTCACTAATATGTCAAACACATATTTAGACTAAGAAACATCACCTTAGCTCCCACTAAACTCCATGTATCATCATGGAACCTCGACACTCGAGTAATACCATTTTGATAGACTACATGATTGAACCCAAAGTTCCAACTCTTTGACGTAATAAGATCACAAAAGGGATCTTTCAAGCATGCTAAGCGTCTTAGCATTTACAAGATCAACAATACTTCTCCCCTCATGAGTTACATTCAAGGAGAAAGTTTTGTTATCTTTTTGCCGAATCTCATCCTCATGAGAGGCTATATTGCTAAGAACATATGAATTGATAAAGGCATTTTCGGTTGTTGCAGACTCTCTGTAACCAACTCAAAATTGAAACATCTTATGTAACCTTTATGACAAGATCAAGGTAACCTAATTTGGTGCAAAGTATTCGCCCCAAATCAAGTCTCGAAAACATCTCATGTTTCCTTCCTTATCACATCTTGTGCAAGAAGACCAATTCGAATTGCATGGTCACACGCCATCACACAGAGTTCATACTATATCTTTGATGAGAGTTTAAGATTCGCCACTTTCGAAAAGTAACACAATATTATTACAAAATTATCTCCTTATAATCACTGAGCCTAAAAAAAGAACGTCTTCTTTCATTTTACTCAGTTTGTGGGTCTTGGACTTCTGTAAGTTCAAAATTTCTCCCACTCTGTCTTCCAGAAAATGAAAATCTTTCTAGAAAGACAGCATTAAGAGCCACAAACTCTTTGTTCTCGGTTTGGATGAGTAAAAACCATGTGGTTCAATTTTGGATAACCCTCACAAATACATAAATTGGTTCTGAACGTAAACATTTATGGTCCCAAATGTATAAAAATGACAAGTTAGGGACTCTCTCTATCCATATCTCATATGGAGTCATTTAGGCTATTATAGTCAGGTTCTAAACTTTTAGTGAGAAAATAACTTACAAAATTGCGAAAACCTCAAACCATATCTCATAAAGTTTAGTTTATCTTCTTGACTACACCATACTCTATGGTTCACAATCTTCTTAGTGATCATCAAGATCATTACTTGATATTACCCATTTGATCTTCAAAGTTATTACTTTGAAATTTTCGATCAACATTTTGATCTTGTCGTGCTTTTGGTTTACTACTTCATTTTGAAAATATTCCATGTTTCAAAAATCACTTTTATGTCTTATTAAATAGATACGCGGTTTTCATATCTACTTAACATTACGGTAAAAGTAACGAAGTATATATATTTCCAACTATCGGCCTTACACATCCGTATGTATATGGTCAATCACCTCACTATTGTGTTTCTTTTCTGCAAAAGAAAACATAATACTTAATACACCATAAGATTCCCAATCTAATTGTTGTTCAATGTGCTTTTCGTTTACTCGTTTTAAACGAATTTACTTGAAGTTTGATCAATTGGGTTTACTGGTTTAGAGACCTTAAAATCTACAAGACGGTATAATATTTAGTTTTCGTGAAGAATGTAAAATTCCTCTAACTTGCGTGGTCTAAACAAATCACCAAGTTATCATAGGAGTAGGTACAACCTTTTGTTTTAAATCACATGAGTGATGTCCTCTATGTATAAACATAGATGATTACATTCTTTCAAAACCAAATTTAGGTACATTTGTCCCTATCGAAATCATTGCTACTCTAGCATCATTTCGATATAAAAATGTCCTATGCTAGACGTGTAATACCCGCAAATTTCCCTTTTTGAACTATAAAATTTATTAAACCGTTTGAATTACTTTATTAAATATTTTTGAATTATTCAGTTTAATTAATTTTATGTCAAACACGATTTTTATAAAGGTAATATATAAAAGCTCGTTTATATAAAAATACGTATTATTATTAAATTATATTTTTAAGACATAATTTATATAAGAATATATGTATACGTATTTTTGGTCGGACAATAATAGTGACAGTAATAATATTAGTTTCCGTCTCAAGTTAATATAAACTCGAGATATTATTCCGTCTAGTTATAGACCGTCACATTTCACTTTGTACCTACTTTAATCCGGACCAACCAGAAATCGACAACATGCTCACCTACCCCCTTACACTCTACTTTTATATTATTATTTCATATTATTATATAATTATTATTATTATATATTAATAGATATTATTATGATTATATATATTTATTATTGTTGTTGTTTCTTACAACCCGTCCCCACCCCCCTTTCTTCTTCCTTTCTTTTCCCCTGCGAAAAACAAAACAACAGCAACTTACAAGCAGAGCTCCGTACTCCTTCTTGCGCGACCTTTCAACCCAAGATCCCTCCCTTATTTCTCAACTAAACTCCATTATTTTTGTATCATTAGATTCATCATTCCTCCCTCGTTCTTTTAAGGTAAGAAAGCTCCTATTTTGTTGAGGTTTCGAAAATACCGTCTTAAATGACAACTCGATTTCTTGTCTTAATCGACTCGTTTTTCCTGCTTTTAAGTTGAAGACCTTGAAGACTGAAGAAAGGCTCGTGCTTTGGACGTTTTCACCCGAGAATTCGAGAGCAAAGGTAACGGTGATAGGTTACTCGACAAATGTCGAAATCTCTTGTTTTATGTCGTTTTGTGTGCTAAGCTCGTGTGTTCAAAGTTCAGTTACGGTAAAGTCTCTTCCTTTTTTTTGGTTTAGCTTCTTTTTGTCTAAAAATGGCGTTTTAGCCGGGTAGGAGTGCAACTCATTTGTATTATGTCTGTCGTCTTAAAACAACTCGTCCTTGGGACTGCTTTAAGCGTGAAAAACAGAGGGACTGGGGTACTGTTTTGAATCGGAATTTTGGCGTGGTGTGAATAGTGGTTACAGGTGTTCTGTTACGGTCTAGGTTGAGTCCATTGTGATGGTTTTAGCGGTGTATTTCTGTCTCAAATGGCGGGTAAAGTGGCCGGTTTCCCTGTATTTTCGAGCAGTGTCTGAACGGGTATAGTGAGGTGATTTGTGTTTTAGTTGTGCTTTGTTTCCATCTCAAAAACCGCCTTCCATGCCTCTCGATATCGACATGTTATGGACTGTTCTTACTCGGCATTTTCGAGTATTGTTGGATGAAGTTGGGTTGTTGTTATTCTTGAATTACCATGGTTAATTCCCGTCTTATCCTTACCTCGAGTGTTAGTCTTAATATGATTCATTTCTTTTAGACTGTTTTTATACGTTGAAATAGGGGCAAATTTTGAGCATATTTGGACGGAATTTGGTCGTTTGTATATATGGATTTATCGTGTTAAATTCCGTCTTAAAACTTGTCTTAATGGGGTCGAAACATAGCTAAAAAGGGGTTGCTCAAAATGTGAATATGAGGCTGTGAGACGATCTCATACACGGTTTTTGGTCTATGTTTGGTTGGTGGTTCGAGCCAACTCTCTTACTTCCGTCTCAAGTGTGTATCCAATTATGATATGAGTCATTTGTATGGTTAATTTCCGTCTTATATCATGCTTAAAAATTCGTCTTAAGACGGTCTCAAAATGGAGGCTCACTGCCCAGAACACAAACACGTCAATGATCCCTCCCAAAATGACGGCTGCCTCCTTTGTTTCCAATCACCAAAAATCAATGAAAATGAAGGCCTCTGTCCAAATGTGAATTTGTGATGCCTCGTCCTCTTTATTCTTTTTGTTTGAAAATCACAAAAGACCAAAATCCGGTGTTGCTTGTTTCCTTTGTTTATATCATCCGAGCCCACATCAAACTTACAACATGGTCCACTAAGATAATATTGAAGCACATATTGGAAGACCAACATTTATATATTTATTTATTTGGGCTATCATGTTTTAATTGTTGGGCTTGTCATGTTTTATTTGTTGGGCCAATTGTGTTGCTTACCCATCTTATTTTCCCTCTTCTTTGTTTTGTTGGTGACTTGCTTAATTTATAAGTTGGCTTAATATGATCAAACTTTTGGGCTTCACATGATTAATTTATGGGCTTTATATGATTGATTTGTTGGGTTGCATATAATCCATTTGTTGGACTTGACATTTTTTTAAATGTTGGACTCGTCACGTTTTAATTGTTGGGCCAACCTTCATTATCACTTGTTATATTTTATTTAACCGGCATGTTAAATTATGAAATAGAATATTTATTAACATGATACAAGTACGAGATATTTTCTATGAGTACTGGTAAGAGTCATATTCTTGATAATGCCTTGTATTGTTCTCTTGTGAGAGTCTTGGTCCTATCGGATACTAGAGGTGAGCTATAGGCCCTCTAGTTGCGATATGATCGTCGGGACTGATGTTCCCATCCGTACTTATGGTGAGATGCAAGCCATAAGTATGAGTGTGACATTAATAATCCCGTCCCATGTACTTGTTTGTTGTACTCGTTTATTCTATTTAACCGGCATGTATAATTATGAAATGAAATGTTTATTTATATGTTACAAGCATGAAAAGGTTATTATAAATAATTACTTGTAAGAGTCGTATTCTTGTAGAAATGCCATATTACCATCGTATGTGCTTGACATACATTTTTGCCCTGCTTGTGCTGTTCTAGCAAGCATGGGTTTGACCTACTTGTCTTTGTTACGCAAGTACGGTTTTGGCCTACTTGTCTTTGTTCGCGCAAGTACGGCTTTTGGCCACTTGTGCTGTTCTGGCAAGTGAGTCTTATCTTAGTCTTTCCGGCACTTTCGCGCTGTTCTGGCGATTGGGGTACTCGGTCTCCTTAGTAGTCGAGTTTTGGGTGCGTGCTGTGCTGGCGCACGTCGAATCGGGATGTACACCCGAGAATCTGCAGATTTAGACTAGGACCGTATCATTATCGTAGTCCTACCCGGGGAAATTATAGTCTAAGAGTGATAAATGTCTTGCATTATTTGGATGGTTACTTTGGTCATATCTCCTTGAAATACGTGCTCGTGGCTAAGGGGTCGTGTCTGTTTCCTTGGCTTTCTTTTCCATTTATTTATTGTTGCCTATGCCTCACTTGTTTATTCCATCATTTCTTTTACTCTTGTTGGTTTAAACACGTATAATCCCATGTTTAGTTATGATTCGATTCACTCATGTCTTATCTAATATGATTGTTTGTTTATGTTCTTTGTTATATTCGTTTCGACATATTGTGGCTGGGAGAACCTTGAGTTACTCCCCACTGACTGTGGCGTTCATGTTTACATGAATGACAGGTGGTGAAGATGCTTACGTGGGGAAGACGTGTGGCTAGCGAGAACTAAACCCTTGGATCTTAGTTGCTAGTTTAGAAACACCTTATATGTTTATTCGTGGGATATCTTTTCCCCGCTTTCTAGACTTGGGTCTTAATGACCTAAAATTGTCTATTTTAGTATTTGTTTCATTTCGTTTTTGACACCCGCGCATTAATCTTTAACTTATAATAAAAAGTTTTTAAAATCTCAAAAATTCCGCTTTAATTTATTGGTTATATTTTCCGCTTTATCGCGGGGTGTCACAGTTGGTATCAGAGCCTTTGTTGCTCCCGACGCACACACGTGTACCCCAAATTTAATATTAACTTGACCTTAAATAATGAATGAGAGATGGGTAGACTTAAGGACCTAAGGTGGTAGTCTGTAGTGTGTTTGCTCCTTGTTAGGATCTAACATGTTTGTTAATTATCATCTAATAATTGTTATGCTCGTGGATCAATGACTGTAAACTTACCAATGTGGTGATCAAGATTTGGTGCCTATTGCTGAGGACTGAAGATTTGTTCAACTTTGAAGAATGCTTTTACTTCTTCGAAGACATTCTTTGTGTATCTTACCTTATTCTTTATCTCTTGGTGCTTATCCTCCTTCTAAACTCTCTTCTGTTTTACTTTGAAAGTTTGTAACACCCCGCGCCTTTCTTATATTTTAAATGAACTTTTAAGTAATTTTTATTAAATAATTATTATTTAAAGCTTATTTTCATAAAATATTATCTTAGCCGTGTAACGGTGATAATAGTGTAGATTTTAATAATATTATTCTCCGACTCGAGTTATAGTAGACTTTGGACGAAAATTCTAGTAGATACCGACTCATTTTGAGTTATTGGGCTTAACTTGACTCATGGGCCTTTTTCCCCCCTCTTTTCTCTACACAAAACCTCAACTAAACCCTCACAACTTCATCTCCCTCACTTCTAATTTCTGAAATTTCCCAACAACCACATCACCATTGTTGAACCTTCCCTTACTAACCCTAAAATCACCATATCTCACTCAATTCTTCACCAATCTCGTTCCTTTTCGCGCCATTCTCTCCCTTTTCTCATTTCCCTTCTTTCTAAGTAAGAAAGTCACCATCTTTTCCTCTATTTCCAAATTCTCATCTTACAAGGATGTGGATTCTTGACTTAATACCTTTATTTTTGTGTTTAGGGAGAACTTGGACAACCCGGAGGAGGATAGCTACATCATTGACGAGTCTTTAGAAGATTGAAGTGCAAAAAGGTAACGGTGAGGGGTTACTCGACTTTTATGTTAAAATTGTGTGAATTATGTAGTATTAGACTCATATGAATGTTAAATTTGGTGTCTTTCATGCTTTGTGGTGATTTGGTGTTGAGTAGATTACTTGTATGATGATTCTCATATGTTTAAGGAGTAAATTCATGTCTTGTTGTAATATGGTAAAACATGAGATTGTCTTAAAGGAATTCTCTCATAATTACATGATTAAACCTCATTTTTAATGATTAATAAACAACCTCATATGTTAATTACATCTTGAAAGTGGTAATTTTCTGAGTATTCATCATGTTAAAGAAGTATGAAATGATTAAATGAAAGATGGTTGAATTTGGAAGACTTTAGATGGATGTTTGATGAGTTTTCGTATACTGTGATCCCCTGGGTGGGCGGCAGCCGCCTACCCAACCGGCAGCGCGTCATGGCATTTCTGAGTTATAAAAATGAGGAATTAAGCCTCTGTAATCCCCTGCAGGTGGGCCGGCAGCCGGCCTACCCAACCGGCAGCGCGTACATGAAATTTTGGTGTCTTTTATAATAGGGTGTATCCCCGCTATGGGTGGGCGGCAGCCGTCAACCGGAGAGAATACACAATGTGAAATGTTGAAGTTAATTGACTATAGTAGGTATTCCCTGCCGGTGGGCGGCAATGGCACGGTCACCCGGCAGAGGATCACACATTGAATGTTTTGACCTTGTTTCCTTTAGCTTGTATCCCCTGCCGTGGGCGGCGCAAGCCACCCTACAGAGAATACACCCTCACCTAATTTGACATTGTTCACCATAGCATGAATCCTCTACCGGTGGGCGGCGGCCGGTGCCCACACCGTGAGAGCACCCGATGTTTCTTATACCTTTATACTTATGCATGCTTCACATGAATTATTTACGTTATGTTTGTGCAATCTTTTCCGCTCGTATTAGTGACCCGAGTGTGACGTTTTATATTGTGAGACTACTCGACATTCCTTATTTATTTGCCCTCGGACATTGGGTCACGGTTAGGTGCCATTGTTCCTCAGTTGGGCTATTTTTCCTTCCGCCTCTTCGGACCGGGGGTCACGGTTAGGTGGCAAGGTTCCGATTTGAGGTTACTCGACTTTCGGGCACGGTTAGGTGTACCATATTTCGAGTCTTGGATACGATTTGGTATCGTTTGTCGAATCGGGTGTCGTCCATCCCGAGAGTCTGGCCAGGTTTAGACTAGGACCGTATTATGATCGTCGTCCTACCAAGAGGTTGGAGTCTAGAGGGTTGTCTTGTTTGAGTCTATACTTTGTAATTTGTCTTACATTTGAGTCGAGTCATTATTTGACCGTTTGACCCATTTATTCTTCTCTCATTTATGCATAACTACTCTTATTGCATTTTGTATACTAATCATGATTCTCTTGTTACCGTAAGTATTTATTCTTATGCTTGTTTGTTTATTTAAGTTCTTAATTACTTGTATTTTGACATATTGTGGCTGGGAGAACCCTGAGTTACTCCCCACTGACTGTGGCTTTCATATTTATTATGAATGACAGGTTGGTGATGAAGCTTAAGTGGGGAAGACCGTGTGAGCTAGCGAGTTCTTACCTTGGACCTTATTTAGCTATCACTTTAATAGACTCACCTACTTTTAGACACATGTTCATTCGTGGGATATCTTTTCCCCAATAAATAGACTTGTGTTGTAAACTTAACTTTAACTATCTAAACTTATCTATCGTGTTGGTGATACCTCGCGTTGGACTTCACTAGAAGCTTTAAAAGTTTTAAAAATCTCGTGTTTCCGCCGCGATTTACTAGTTATATTTAGTTGCCTCAACGAGGGGTGTCACAGTTGGTATCAGAGCATATATTGCTCCCGACGCACACACGTGTACCCCAACTTAAAATTCTTACTTGACCTTGAATAATGAATGAGAGATGGGTAGAATTAAGGACCTAAGTTGGTAGCCTTTTTGTGTATGTTTTGTGATAGGTTCTAACTTGTTTGCTCTTGTGCAAAAGATGGTACGACCAACCAATGTGGAGAATGCTATCATGCAAGCCCTCACACAAGTGCTTTCTAATCAACAAAATGCTCAACCCGCTCCCCCTGCACCCGAAGCTAACCGTCAAGGAAGCTATCCTTGGATTGCAAGTCAACTAGCAAGGAACAAGGCTAGGACCTATGGTGGTGAAGTGGATCCCGTTGCTCTCTCAGAGTGGTTTCGTGATATGGAGAAGAACTTCTCTCTCTTTGTGGACAAGGCCCTCGGGAACTGCGTCCGCGGGATCCACACTAGGCATAATCGACTCGAGGTTCTTTCGAATCGAATTAAGACATATTAGAGTCGCCACCAAGTTTTTTGGGAACTTGGAACCGTTCAAGTCAACTTTACACCTTTCATCGAAAAGCATAAAGCCAATCGACTACGAGTGATTAAAGATAAAGACTTGTACCCTATATCACTCGATTTGAATGACTCTCGTAATCCAATGGTATTTAGACGGATCCACAAACCATAGATCTTGAGTAAGGGGTGAGGGTACGTGTTGGGAAGCCCATAAGGACACCCAACCCCGCCCGTCAATAACGGCCTCTACTAAGTCAAGTGTCGGATTTCAAACAAGGTCATAGCTACTACGATGTATGATATGCAAACGTTGTTTTAATCCTATCATGTGACAACAATTTCTATGTCGTTTTAGATGCAACTAAACTAACTTTGTCAAAGTTGTGATTTAGCATGTGGGTTGATTGATCTAAGCAACATATAAACGAAAGCAAACAAGGCTTAGGGGGAATGGGGGAGCCGTTGGGATCTACCCTATTACAAACAAGGCATTTCATGCCGACACAACGAGAAATTAAAGATACAACTCGATCTAAATACAATTGCTACATACGGAACCATACACGACACAAAACACGGCCATTCGGCCTAGAAAACCGTGCACAAAGGGGGTGACTCACGGCCTACATGACACACGGCCTTGGGTCACTCCTCGTAATGCGTGTTTTCACTTAATCTTATCGAATTAGACATAGGGCTACGCACCAAAGCATGCATTAGCATAAACCGAGCCATGTTGCTTTAAACAACATGCGGTTTACTACGCTCCTACAAGCATTGGGTAACAACCGTCTAACCAAACAAGACTAAGGGTTTTTGAAAGAGGTTTTTGACTCGATAAAATAAAACTAACTCGAAAATTACAACTCGATAAACAAACTATAAATTACAAGCTACAAAACAACAAAGAACAAATGATAAACAAGGAAAGAAAAACGAAATGAGAAAGACCGGAGACACGGCCAACTCACGGCCCAAACCAACGGCCACCCTCACGGCCAAGACAAGGCCATCCTAGTTCCTAGGTTAGGTTCATTGGTTAGATCGAATGATTGCGAAACGGATTAGAAAACGAATTAGAAAACAAGTTATAAAACAGGTTGATCGATTGAGAAGAAACGCGCGAGTGTGTTATTCTACGCGGCCTAAAGGGTCCAATTAGGTCAGATATCATAAGATTAATGCTTACTCGTTGAGTGTTAATAGGAAGGTGCTAATCACGCACTCCTATGCTAGCGAGAAATCAAGTGAAAAGAAAGATGTATTCAATTAGGTTATAGAATTGTTAATCGATTTTTAAAGCTATGTCGATGCCACCTAACATGTCTAATTAGGTTATTAAATTAATCTAATGTCATCTAAATACGTCATATGTTAACAATCAGAGGTTAAACTAACATACAACGGATCCTAGGGTGTGTCGAATTGGCCGAAATAACAAAGGGGTCAAAAGCGAAGAGCGAAGTTAGAAATTCGTTTATTTATGCCCTACCTTGAACACGAGGATATGTAAATGAGACGGGGGTGTACAACCGACTGAAGTAGCGGTTTATTTTCCCATCTCAAGTCAACGCTGGTGTTCATGGTGGTACTTTAACTCATACTCGGACTAAACTAGTTTCATAGTTAATTAAAACAAACGATAAACAAACGATAAACGAATAAAAAACAAACTATAAAAAACAAACATGAAAAACGAAATAAAAAGGGAGAAAGAGGAGGATTTGATGCACCCTCAACCTACATGTATCGTTGACACCGTCTTGGGTCGTAATCGATGGTAGATTTTATCTCGAGAGGCCGTCGTCGACGAAGAAACAAAGCAAACACGCGTTTTTGACAAATCTGGACAGCAACTTTCAAACGATGATTTCTCCCTCGTTTCACGACGAAAATTTGATTTAAAAGATGTTTTGAAAACTAGAAAGAGAGGAGAACAGAGATCTTAAAGCAACCCCTGCTCGTTTTGGGTTATTGGGCACGAAAAACGAGCACAAACAGAACTGGACAGACAAGAATAAACACAAAAAGCAGTGTATAACACTCTGTTTTTCGAGGGATTTCGTGTACTCTCAAGGGCAATTTGGCTCGTAAATCTTTGTCTAATGTGTATATGGATGTTATGTGGTTAATTAGGAACAAGAAAATCGAGTTTTGATGGAGGTTTGATGGAGGAACGAGTTGCTTTTCGAGGAGGACACACAAACAGTTCAGTTTGTGTGTCGGTTTTGTTTAGGGTTTTTGAGAGGCAATTAGGGTTTGTTTCTGAGGTTTAAAGCTTATGGGTGATGGTAGGATGTACATAGAACTTAGAGGAATGAATGTATGGTGAAGGGGTGGTATTTATAAGGAGTTAAAGTAGGTTAAAAGAGAGGGAGAGGCAGTCGGGCTTCATCACGCATGGCTGCTGTCCAGCCGCTTTTGTGAGGGTTTGAGAGGGGTTTTCTTGGTGATTAAGCTAGGATAATATGGGTAGGATACTAGGGTATGGGTTAGGGTTAATGGGTACGGGTCTTGGTAGTGTTTGGAGTGGGTTTTGGGCTCGGGATTCATCACGCGAAACAGGGGGGCTGTTTGTATGCGCGGGCTGGTTGGGGGGTGTTTGGGGATGGAATTTGGGCCGTGGATAGGGGGTTCGAACTGGGGTGGATGGGTATTGGTCTAGGTTGGTTAGGGTACTCGAGATTCGTGCCAATTCGTAAAGAAAACGGGCTCAAAAACCGAGCTAAAATCGAGCTCAAAAACGTGCTTTTAAAACGAGTTTTCTTCGCTTTTTAAAATCGATTTTTCAAATCAAATAATAAATTAAAATAAATGATTTTTCAAATCAAATATATTCATAAAATGATTTTTCAAATCAAATATTTATTTTATTTTCAATAAAATAAACTTAAGAAAATAAATTCAAAATAAAATAAAATAAATTGAATTCACTTTAAAAACTTTAATTTAAATATCATTTAAATTAAAATACTCCGTCGACAACGCTCATTCTGCATCGTAAAATGAACCCAAATAAATGACAGTGACAACTAAATAAATACATGTGTCCTATCATCATCGGGTGTTTGTCGGGTTCTCTATAAATTCCAATATCGACGGATACGGGTATCTACAGAGCCCCCACTTTGACTGAGGCTTGGACAAGGCGAAAGTCATAGTATACCCCAGGTCCCTCTCGACCTGAGGATTCTTCGGGTCGTTTATAGTCCATTAGACTTGCGTATATAAGCTCGCCAGCCATAAGAAGAGACCATACCTGAAACTTCGTTGGGGATTGACTCTTGCTTCTGTTGTGTCAAATTATCGTCGTTGGGCGTCGACCCATAAAATTGCATGTATGGTGGATTGAGCCTTATCCTTAGGCGCCTACGTATCCGTTTCTGACGGAATCAAACCCGCGTCGTAGTTCGGCAACTGCTGTCACTTGCCATAAGTTTATCATCTGCTGGCGCTTGTCCAAAATTCATCATCTGTTGACATCTGCCCAAAATTTATCATCTGCTGGCGCTTGTCCGAATGGGACGGGACTTTCCGAGGAGGTTGCCGCCAATCTCATCATTTGCTTTCAGCTACGGAATTCTTCCATTTCATACTCTTGTATCAAATTGAATTCTTGGTGGATGTCATCCTTTACATCTTGATAATGGTCTCTGGAGCCTACGGCCGAGCCCCGATTCTGCAATGGCTCTAAAGTCGAAGACTTTAGAGCCCCCAGTTGAAGCATATCCTGCTATATTTGAAACACAAAAACGTACTAGCAATAATCATCACATAAGCACATTTGGATCATCGATCTTGAAATTGGATTATTTGAAATACTGGGTCATCAACCCGAAAATTGAAATCGAAAATTTTGAATAATTGGGCCATCGACCCGAAGTTTGAAATTGACATTTTGAATGATTGGGCCATCGACCCGAAATTTGGGTTTGAAAGACTGGGTCATCGACCCGAAATTTGAACATGTTGAAAATTTTGAATAATTGGGCTATCGACCCAAAAAGATTCTACTACTTGGATCATCTATCTACAATTCGCAAAAAGTTTTTGAAATTTTGAAATTTTGAAATTTTTGAAATCGAACCTTGAGCGTGAAATACGACTCAGACACTCCGTATGACCCGTAAACAACGTGGGCGTAGCCCGCTACCGTAAAACAAAAAAGGAAAATAAAACCGTAAGTGTGCACGGGTTTTAATTCAAATATGAACTTGTCGAGGGTAGAAATGTAAATCGGCCGTTCCGGCGCTCCCAAAACGCGATATGACACGTCTGTCGCGTACCTGTCAAAAATAACCAACTGGCCAACTAATTAATATAGCTAGGGAAGTCGGGTCGAATCCACAGAGAGGTAGGAATTTGTTGGCTAAACTCAAATTCGTCTAAGTAACCAAATTGGGGTTTATAATTTGTGATTTACGAACTAAAGAGAGTAAAGAAAAGAGAAATAAGGGAAGCGGATTCAACAGATAAAGGGGAATAGCTAAGACAAGCGGTTCACCACAATCGTCCGGTCGAGTAATCTAGGTCCCAGGTTGATGCAATACGATCCAAGGGGTAGCGAATGTCACCTTTCGGTCCTTGATTCACCCTAAAGTGTAAACAGTTTAACTTCCTCGCCGCAATACTCTATTGTTCGCTACTAGTCTCCCCCTTCCAACCTTTCGGTCCAGGTCAAGGTCCACCAAGAATAAGGGTCCAATTATCGTCGACTCAATTAGACAATTACAATTATATGTAGCATTTTAACAACATGAACGATACTAGCATTAACCCATGAATTCGATTACTCTCCCTTCAATCATGGATCCCCTATAGTCTTAGCATGGGAATTTAGCTACTCATAATTATGGGGGTAACAATCATAATAACCAAACAATCAAAACTAAACATGATGACAAATATAGAAAGATGATCGAATGACTATAAATCAAAGAGAAGAAAAGGAATTAAGAACAATAAGAAATGATTAAGAATTAAATGGATTGATAATACCGAAATTCGAGTAGCGAAGTAGTGAACAAAGATCCGAAAACTCTCCAAAGTAACAGTGGAAATGTACGTAGTAAAGAAGATAGGAGTAACGCAAAGTTCTCCTCGATCTTATCTTTGTAAAAATGTTTAAAACCTAATCTATGGACTGATTAACCAAGCCCATAAAAGATTAGGCGGAATTAAACTAAAACACACGAGAAACCCCTCGATCGAGTAGAGAGACTACTCGATCGAACACCAAGTCACTCGATCGAGCTAGTGCACCCACTCGATCGAGCAACAACTCTTGAACTCCCTCGATCGACTCC
Organism: Silene latifolia; assembly: GCF_048544455.1. Lineage (NCBI taxonomy): Eukaryota > Viridiplantae > Streptophyta > Magnoliopsida > Caryophyllales > Caryophyllaceae > Silene > Silene latifolia. Next base: position 66,618,196 of record NC_133533.1, on the reverse strand, counting down.
TCCAATCGTCGATCGAACAAAGATGGATGGATAAAGCATTCGATCGAGCAATGGAACCACTCGATCGAGCTATATAAGTGCGTCAGGACTTGTGTTTCTCCCTTGCTCAACTCTAGGTGTGAAATTCTTAAGCTCCGGCTCCATATTTCCCATGAATGCATACAGGTGGGACAATTAAGGCTCGTTTTAGCTCCTCTTCGGTCAATTCCTGCAAAATACAATAAACGGACCAAAGTAGAATATTCGGGGTATTTGTAGCCAGATGCTACATAAAAGCACAGAAATGCGTGTAAAAATGAGGTGAAAACCTTATATAAAAGACACGCATCAAATCTCCCCAAACCAAACCTTTGCTTGTCCCCAAGCAAATATGAATGCAACTAAGGGTGAACAATAGAACGGGACCAACGCATCGACTACAAATCATCCATCGAAACCAATTTAATGCAACAAAATGACAAAGTGGCAAATCGAAAAGTGCAAACGAGTTAAATTAATGTTTCAAACTTACTGAACCGTCGACCTTGCAAGATTCAAAGATGTCGGACTCTCACGGGTCGCTCGTCACTCAAATCAGGTACAGGGTGAGTATATATGTGAAAGATAGGAGGAAGCAAGACGCTCACCTAACTCGACCTATAAGAACATGCATGCAATTAACATGAATAGAGCCTCTACAACCGTACATATGCATTCCAACCATACTAGTGACCGAGACACGTGCCGAGGACTTACATTTGGGTTAGTGAGGTAATGGGTAAGAAGGGGCTAAAATGAATTTGGATACGTGGGGTTAATAGCTAGGCTAGCAACAACGGATCCAAATATAGACTGCATCCCAACTTCGTACTTACAACAGTAGGACGAACGGTGCAAAATTATGCACAAAACTCATAACACCAAAAATCATCGACTCCCCATAAAATATAAATAAGGCATGGGAGTGTGAAACATTGAGCAATTCTCATTCTTTTTCCTTCCTCTTTTTTCATTTTGAATTTTCCTTTTTTTTTCTTTCTGTCTCTTTTTCGTTTTTTTTTTCTTTTCTTTTCACTTTTTTCATTTTCACAACTCAACACACTTTTCTTCTTTCTTTCCCTTCAATTCTTCCACCTATTCCGAGATCAGACGGAACAACCAAGTTGCAATAACATATTCCAAGAACTACTCGTTGCTAGCTCAGCTAGGGTAGGAAATATTATAGAAAGTAGTTGATGGGCAAAAAGGGCAATTTGGCTATGTGAGGCTCATGGGTAGAATGAAATAAGGGGAACTGCCTCTCCTAACACGTGTCACCATCCACAGACCGAATGCATACAGGTATTAAGAAGACTAGACTCATGCTTATGCAAATTGATGTTACATGTCTTAAAGAGAGTACTACACACATTCTAATGAAACCGGTCATGAATGTCACCAGTTTAATAAGCTCTAACCTCAGAATGTTATTGTAGCTTGCCGACATAAAGAATCAAGTCTATTCGTTCAGATAAGAGAGAAATAAAAACTCGTAGATTATGCACATAGTCATGCCAACTAAAAGTCAAGAATATGCAAGGCTCAAGTAAAGATTCAAAGTAGCGTCAGTGTTCAAACGTTCCGACTCAATTTAAAACATGAAAATATGGAAAAATTTTTGAATTTTATGATTTTTTGGACGTGCAAGCAGAAATGCAAGAAACATGCAGACACAGAGATGGATGCATACCTCCCCAAACCAAACCGTACAATGCCCTCATTGTACCAAAAATAGGGAAGAAATGCAAACTGAAAGGAAAATAAAGATTGGAGTCGGAAAACTTACAAAACGTCATATAGCGGGACCTCCCCAAACCGACCATGAACATGGGAGGTCAAGAAAGTCAAGCAGCGGCTTTGCAGACGTAAAAACAGCGGCTGGGAGTCATAGCTACTCGATCGAGCGCCTGGAACAGCTCGATCGAGTGAACAGTGTATGGGAAGGGTTCGATCGACTGATAACCCACTCGATCGAGTAGGTCTGCTTCTGGATCTGGTCGATCGAGGACATAATCCCTCGATCGAGTGGTAGCCGCATCAGGAAATGCTCGATCGAGCTCAAAATCTCCTCGATCGAGTACTTTCGACTTTGAAAGCAAGGAAAATACAGAATTTGTTCCAAAGCAGCGTCTAAATGTTAACTTAAAGTTTAAAGGGAAGCAAATAAACGGAAAAACAAGTAGTTCAGCAAAAACACAAATAAAACTATCCGGGCTGCCTCCCGGAGAGCGCTGGTTTAAGAGGTCCCGCACGACCCTTCTGGTATCAAGTAACTGGCGCGTCGAGCTCATCGAAGTGCAAAACTTCAACGGGCTTGTCCGCTTCACTCGCCTCATAGTAATGCTTCACATATTGGCCATTCACCTTGAATCTATGGCCCTCGGAATCTTCAAGCTCTACGGATCCAAATTTGGTGACAACATCACCGTGTATGGACCAGTCCACCTGACTTGACTTGCCGGGGAATAGTCTCAACCGGGCATTGAACAGCAACACCTTTTGCCCCACATGGAACTCCCGAGGTATGATCCTCTTGTCATGCCATCTCTTCGTCTTTTCCTTGTAAATGCGTGAGTCATCATAAGCATTGAGCCTAAACTCCTCTAACTCATCAAGTCTGCAAAAAGACGATTCGACCACACGGTTTAGGATCATAATTAAGCTCACGAATTGCCCACCAGGCCTTACATTCCGATTCAACGGGTAAATGACACGATTTCCCATAAACTAACCTATAAGGTGATGCACCAATTGGTGTCTTAAAGCGATTCTATAAGCCCATAACGTGTCATCTAGCTTAAGACTCCAGTCTTTCCGTGATTTAGAAACTACTTTAGACAAGATCTCTTTCATTCACGATTAGAGACCTCTGCGACCACTAGTTTGGGGATGATACCCCAAACCACGCCGGTGTTGGACACCAACTCTAGACAGTATGGAAGTAAGTTTCTTTTCCTTAAAGTGCATCCCCCCATCACTAATGACGACCCTAGGGACACCAAAACGGGGGAATATGATCTTTTTGAACATTTTAATCACGGTCTTACCGTCACAATGAGGTGAAGCAATTGCCTCAACCCACTTTGACACATAGTCTACTGACTACTAAAATGTACCCATTACCTTTCTTGGATGGGAACGGTCCTTGGAAATCGATGCCCCAGACATCGAAAACCTCGACCTCTAGGATGCCGTTTTGTGGCATCTCATGTCTCTTCGAAATATTCCCGATCGTTGGCATGCATCACAAGTGAAACAAAAGACTTGGCGTCGGCAAAAAAAAGAAGGCCAAAAAAACAGGTCGAAGTACCTTAGCCACGGTGCGCGATGGACCGTGGTGACCACCATATGAAGAGGAGTGACAGCCTTCCAGGACTATTTTGGTCTCCCACTGCGGAATACACCGTCTGTAGAGACCGTCTGCACATTCCTTAAACAGGTAAGGATCATCCCAGAAGTACTGTTTAGCGTTATAGAAAAACGCTTCTTCCTGGCGAGAAGAAAGATCGGGCGACTTGCCACTGACAACGAAGTTAGCTATATCTGCATACCAGGGTTCCTGGTCAACAATAGACGACACAAAAGCAATTAGACTATCGTCAGGAAAAGAATCATCGATGGGTAGAGAATCTTCCCCTTCTTGTCGCATCAGCCGCGACAAGTGATCAGCTACAACGTTCTCAGCTCCTTTCTTATCCTTAATCTGCAGGTCAAACTCCCGAAGAAGGAGTATCCATCTCGAGTGCCGCGGTTTAGCCTCCTTCTTAGCAAGGAGATGCCTCAAAGCTGCATGGTCAGTGAAAACAGTGACTTCTGACCCAACTAAATAAGTACGAAATTTCTCTAAGGCATAAACTACAGCTAACAGCTCCTTCTCTGTGGTAGTGTACTTCACTTGAGCCTCATCCAGAGTTCGGCTCGCATAGTAAATAGCATTTAATGCTTTGTCTTTCCTCTGACCTAGCACCGCTCCTAGTGCATAGTCACTCGCGTCACACATGATCTCGAACGGCAAGTCCCAGTTGGGAGGCTGGATGATTGGCGCAGAGACTAAGGCCTGCTTTAACCTGTTAAAAGCGGAAAGACAAGCATCAGTAAACACAAAAGGGGCATCTTTAAGCAGCAGCTGTGTAAGTGGTTTAGCAATTTTGGAGAAATCCTTGATAAACCGGCGATAAAAGCCAGCGTGACCAAGGAAACTCCTCACCCCCTTAACATTAACGGGAGGTGGTAATTCTTTGAATCACTTCCACCTTTGCTTTGTCGACTTCTATTCCCCTATCGTAAAACCAAGTGCCCTAAGACAACTCCCTCGTTGACCATAAAGTGGCACTTCTCCCGATTCAAAGACAAGATTAACCTCAATACAGTATGAACACTTTCTCAAGGTTAGACAGACAAATCGGAAAAATCACTTCCATAAACACTGAAATCGTCCATAAAAACTTCCATGATAGACTCAATATACTCTGAAAATATCCCCATCATACACCTTTGGAAGGTGGCGGGGGCATTGCACAAACCAAAAGGCATTCTCGGTGCAAAAACGCCCTTAGGACGGGTAAATGTAGTCTTGGCCGATCATCGGGTGGATAGGGATGAAAGAACCACGAATACCCGTCTAAATAGCAGAAAAATTTGTGGGATGCTAACCTTTCTACCATTTGATCAATAAAAGGAAGGGGGAAGTGGTCTTTCTTGGTGGCGGCATTTAGCTGTCTGTAGTCTATGCACATCCGCCAACCAGTCACTATTCGAGTAGGTATTAATTCATTCTTCTCATTCTTAACTACAGTTGTCCCTCCCTTTTTCGGGACCACCTGTACTGGACTTACCCATTTAGAATTACCGACAGAATAAATAATACCCGCATCCAGCACTTCATTACCTCAAAGTCACAACATCCTCCATCTTCTCGGTTCAGTTGGCGCCGACCTGTCTCGCAAGGTTTGTGATCCTCCTCCAGCTCTATCCTGTGCATACAAATATCGGGACTAATACCCGTGATATCATCCATGAATAGCCCATTGCTTTCTGTTTTTCTTAAGTCACCTAACAAAGAGGTCACTGTTCATCACTAAGCTTAGCACTAACAATGACAGATATCTTGCTTCATGTCGTCAAGAAAAGCATATTTAAGATGAGATGGGAGAGGCTTACGTTCCGGTACTTTTACCTCAATAGAGCAAAGAGTGCTGATCATTTGCTCCACCTGCTCTCCCTCACACTCATCTAAATCATCAACAAGCGGATCCAATGCGGCGTCATCGTCCTCTCGGGCTATCTCGCACACTCATCAAAAGCATGAGAGCTTCTAGTGGGTCCTTCACAAAAGAACCCGACCAGAAGTCATAAATAGACTCATCAATGATATCGACCGAATAACAAGTGTCCTCTATCATTGGGTGGCGCCAAAATTTGACACTGACGCTAGCACCTAAGTCACAAAGTGCGTTATCAATAACCAAATTACCTATGACACAGGTAATAGAAAAGCTGCCCGGGTCTTTCATTTTTGGAGGGGCCTTATTCAACAGTAGGTTACTAGACTCTTCCATAAATGAAATCGTCTCAAATTCGCTCAAGTTTCTCTTACGCGTTATAATATCCTTCATGAATTTAGCGTAAGTAGGAACCTGAGTGACAAGTTCAGAGAAAGGAACAGTTACCTGAAGTTTCTTCACGATATCCACGAACTTACCGTACTGTCGCTCGATCCTTGCGTCTTTCAGACGACTCGGAAAGGGTACCCTGGTAGCAATGAGTGGTCCTGCGACCTTTTCTTTACCCTTATCAATTCGTGACGTCTCCACAGCAGGGGGAGATGACACGGTGGCGGTATTAATCAACAAATTGGGATTCCCGCCACTTACAGCACTGGATCGAACGTCTTTACTGGTCGATCGACCAGTTTCTTCCTCAACTTCACTCGATCGACCTATCCTGGCACTCGATCGAGTGCTTTCTTCAGCCACTTTACTCGATCGACCAGCCGGGGCTCGTGCTTCTCGATCGACTGTCAATGTCACTCGATCGAGTGACTGGGTGGTTAAAATCGCTCGATCGAGTGGATATGCTGCTCGACCGAGTGGTTACTGCACACGCAGCAAGCATTTCCTGCAGGAACTCTTCTAAATCGTCATCTGAATCATCATCAGCTGTCAACACCTCGTTTTCTTCGTGAGGAAGGTCACTGTGGAAATTCATCCCACTGACGGAATCACAATTTGGAGAAGTCTTGGCTTGATCTGCCGCGAGTGTTAACTGCGCGACTTGCTCTCTTAACTCCGATATAACAGAATTCGATTGTAACATGATGGATTTCAGTTCGGCAATTGCTTCTCTTGAAGAAGGAGAACCCGGCTGTGATATTGGCGTAGAAGGGGTTGAAACGCTCTTTATCTCCTCGTACAACTGGGAGAAAGGAACTCCCTGCTTGAACTTCTTGTATGCAATGGCACGTTCTACACCTGCCGTGCACTCATAAAGGTCGTGCCCTTCCTCGCCGCATCTACCACATGGCTCTGTATGTTCTGTAATCGTAGGCATCTTGACAAATAGACTGTTATCCTGCAAAACTAATCAAAGCTTCGCGAAAATGAGATCAGCCTCAAGGAATGAATCCCTTGAGACGAAAGACAAACTTAATTAAAGCAACAAATATGCGCCACCTCCCCGGCAACGGCGCCAAAATTTGACACGTCGTCGCGACTGTCAAAAAAATAACCAACTGGCCAACTAATTAATATAGCTAGGGAAGTCGGGTCGAATCCACAGAGAGGTAGGAATTTGTTGGCTAAACTCAAATTCGTCTAAGTAACCAAATTGGGGGTTTATAATTTGTGATTTCTGAACTAAAGAGAGTAAAGAAAAGAGAAATAAGGGAAGCGGATTCAACAGATAAAGGGGAATAGCTAAGACAAGCGGTTCACCACAATCGTCCGGTCGAGTAATCTAGGTCCCAGGTTGATGCAATACAGTCCAAGGGGTAGCGAATGTCACCTTTCGGTCCTTGATTCACCCTAAAGTGTAAACAGTTTAACTTTCGCCCTCGCTGCAATACTCTATTGTTCGCTACTAGTCTCCCCCTTCCAACCTTTCGGTCCAGGTCAAGGTCCACCAAGAATAAGGGTCCAATTGCGTCGACTCAATTAGACAATTACAATTATATGTAGCATTTTAACAACATGAACGATACTAGCATTAACCCAGTAATTCGATTACTCTCCCTTCAATCATGGATCCCCTATAGTCTTAGCATGGGAATTTAGCTACTCATAATTATGGGGGTAACAATCATAATAACCAAACAATCAAAACTAAACATGATGACAAATATAGAAAGATGATCGAATGACTATAAATCAAAGAGAAGAAAAGGAATTAAGAACAATAAGAAATGATTAAGAATTAAATGGATTGATAATACCGAAATTCGAGTAGCGAAGTAGTGAACAAAGATCCGAAAACTCTCCAAAGTAACAGTGGAAATGTACGTAGTAAAGAAGATAGGAGTAACGCAGTGTTCTCCTCAGTCTTATACTGTAAAAATGTTTAAAACCTAATCTATGGACTGATTAACCAAGCCCATAAAAGATTAGGCGGAATTAAACTAAAACACACGAGAAACCCCTCGATCGAGTAGAGAGACTACTCGATCGAACACCAAGTCACTCGATCGAGCTAGTGCACCCACTCGATCGAGCACTGCTGCTTGAACTCCCTCGATCGACTCCTCCAATCAGTCGATCGAACAGCATGGATGGATAAAGCATTCGATCGAGCAATGGAACCACTCGATCGAGCTATATAAGTGCGTCAGGACTTGTGTTTCTCCCTTGCTCAGCTCATGCGTTCTCTAGGTGTGAAATTCTTAAGCTCCGGCTCCATATTTCCCATGAATGCATACAGGTGGGACAATTAAGGCTCGTTTTAGCTCCTCTTCGGTCAATTCCTGCAAAATACAATAAACGGACCAAAGTAGAATATTCGGGGGCATTTGTAGCCAGATGCTACATAAAAAGCACAGAAATGCGTGTAAAAATGAGGTGAAAACCTTATATAAAAGACACGCATCACGATAGATGGGCGAAAACCCGATGCATCGTGCCAAAGACTGGTGTGAACTGGGGCGGGCCTAAGAGGCGCGCGACCCAAGGCCCACACGGCTCAGAAAAAACGGCACCCTAGGGGTATCATCCTAGATGCTTCCTTCCCTTATTCTTTCTATATATAAGGAAGAGCTGTATTGCCAAATTTATTCTGCTTTCCTCCAAACTGGTGCAAATAACATAAATCATTATGAATAATCTAGCGAGTGATGTGCGAGCATGGGAGACAGACTTCACTGGCGCAGAGAGACAAGAATTAAAGACCGCTCAACTGGCGCAATTACTTCCCTTACGCCAGATCCCCCTTCAGCCTGCGTTGTTGGAACACTGCCTTAGCTATTGGGATCCTTTTAACCATGTCTTTGCTTTTCCTGAGGGGGAGATCTGCCCTCTACCCGAAGAGTTTTCTGCCCTGGGAGGATGGGATGCTGAGGCCATACCGGCTATACCAAAATTTCATTCGGGGTGGCGTGGAACATATCTAGACTGCCTTGGCCTTTCCAGGACGGAGTCTGAGGGGATAGTTACTGGTGACGAAGTCAACCTTCTTGCTATTCATCGGAAATTTTGTATCTTGCGAAACAGTACTTTACTGCCAGCGTACTGCCGGAGGGCCTTTGGATTGATCATGTTACACCTTTATGTCTTCGAAGGTAGGATGAAAAAGACAACTTGTGTAGGACAAGCGAAGCTTTTGTCTATTGTGTCTCAGATGGAGACGGGACATAACCCTTCCTGGATTATTCTCGCCGAAACCCTCAGGGTTTAGATGCTAAGAAAATGAACCCTGGTGCCGATTGGTCGGGATGCTCCCGTCTATTGCAGGTAACAAAATCTATTCTCCTGATTTCGCATCCTTGATTGATTTTCCTTTTACCACCATTTTTGTGTTGTTGCCACGATTTTGTTGCATTCTGCCACGATTTTGTCACGATTTTGTTGCATTCTGCCACGATTTTGCTGTATTCTGCCACGATTCCTGCCACAATTCCGTTTTTTCCTTCTTTCCTTTTTTTTTCTTTTTTTTTTTTTTTTTTTTTTTTTTTTTTCGTCTTTTTCATGTTTTTTTTTTTTTTTTTTTTTTTTTTTTTTTTTCAGGTGTGGCTTTGCGAGAGATTCTGGCTCTTCGCCCCGCCGCGTGAGCCCAGCTCGTATCTTGCTCGTATGCGGACTATGCGTGCCAAGCGGTATGAAGACGAGCATCAAAATGACCTTGCCTATTGGCGAAACAAACCGACGAAGGGAAGGTCGCCCTCTTTCTTTGGTTCATGCCTTGGCTTCGCCTCAAATCTTTTACTATCCTTCCTAAGATGATAAGACCGGACGTTTGCAACTCACGGGTTTAGAGGTCTATTCACATTTATCCCGACCGCGTCTGCGTCGGATGGGCCGTAGACAAATAATTCCCAAGTGTGAGGTCATTGCAGGGGACGAGCAAGAGAGCTGAATTCCTCTATATGTGATGATTGGCTCAAGAGGTGGCACCAAAGGCGTCTTTGGTACGTGTCTGCGCGCCCTCGGACTACCAGGTATCCCCGTCTTATACTAAATGGCTTAAAGAGAAGACCGAATCAGGTAAGGACTTGTGTCGGAAGGATGAGCTTGTCGACATCAAATATTATGACAAAGGCAGAAGCAGTCGCGACTTCTTTGCTAACGATCTTTCGTCTGCATCTGGACCTGAAACTAAGACTGAGAAGACTCCTAAGACTGACTCACAGGCGACAGGTGTGTGGAAACGGTTGGGTTCAAAGGCACACTCGGGCTCAGCCTTGGAAGGAAGGCTTGGCCCTCGCTTGAGTGTAAAAGATAGGCTGGGCCCTCGGGAGGAAATGACAATCCCTCCTAAGAAGCGCGCTAGACAGAACGCAACTACCCCTCCTCCGCAGGAGCCTCGGTCACGTGACCCAAAAGGCAAAGGGAAAAAGAAGATGTAGGAGCCTTCGACTCCAATCTATTATCTAATACTACTACTTATTATTTGTTGCTAGCTGTTTTCTTTTTTTTTTCTTTTGAAGGATGTAATGGGCATCGCCCGATCTTTAATAAGACTTACTATCTATTAAAATTCCCAGTTTCTGCATAAAATTTCATTTTATTTAAAGGAAGGGTCGGTTGTACTCTTTTAAAGAGCTGCCTACGTATCTGTTATCAACAGAATCAAACCGAGCTCGTAGTTCCACAAAACAAACGCGCTACAATCATCGATTTATAACGCACAAAAAGAAGCGAAGCAAAAGTGCCGCGGCCTAGACTCGCTCACGAGCACTGCAATTCAAAATTTTATTTTACGACATTAAGAATGAGTTCTACGGATAGTATTTCTTCAGTTGATCCAAATTCGTCGGATTCGCAAAATCATTTCCATCTAGATCTCGTCGGTCATTGCGCCTCCCGATAATATTTTCTTTACTGTAAGGACCGCCCAGTTCGGCTTGAATTTTCCCCTCGGGTCAATTGGCGATAAAGCGCGAACGGACTTTAGGACTAAATCCCCATCTTTTATTCCTCGAGGTTTCACCTTCTTGTTAAATGCCCTTTGTATCCTTTTTCTCGATAGATTTGAACATGGTGTAATGCATTTAACCGTCGCTCGTCGAGCATGACCAAGGAATCATACTGCTTGCGGCCGATCCTTTTCAGGGACCGACTTTCTAACAAGATCCTTAAAGAAGGTACCTCTAATTCGATAGGCTGAACTGCTTCCATCCCATATGTTAAATAGAACGGAGTTGCTCCGATGGTGTGCGAATAGACGTTACAGTATCCCCATAGTGCAAACGGTATCTTCTCTGTCCATTCGCGATAATTGTCGGTCATCTTTCTGAGAATCACAGTGATTGTCTTGTTAGCGGCTTCCACCGCCCCATTTGTTTGAGGTCGATAAGGTGACGACTTGTGGTGTTTGATTTTATACTTTTCAAGTATTACGGCAGTTTTAGCCTGGAAGTGAGTGCCATGGTCGCTAATGAGCTCATGCGGCACACCATATCTGCAAATGATTTTATTCTGAATGAACTTTGCTACCTGCTTCGCCTGTAGCACTTTGTATGATTTCACTTCTACCCACTTCGTGAAGTAATCGATGGCGACTAGCATGAAACAATGCCCACCTGTTCCAGATGGGTTGACCTTTCCAATAATGTCGATTCCCCATGTTGAGAAAGGCCATGGTGATGTCAAAGTATATAACAGTGATGGCGGCACATGTTGTACGTTTGCGAAGATTTGGCAATTATGGCAGTGTTTGACATATTGGCGACAATCTGTCTCCATCGTGGTCCAATAATACCCTAATCTCATGATTTTACGAACCAGCATATGGGCATTCATGTGTGGGCCACACTCTCCGTCGTGGACTTCTTCCATGACCCTTTTCGCAGTTGGTGAGTCTATGCATCGTAGAAGGATATTTTGCGCGGTCTTTTTGTACAATTGTCCGTCATTGGTTCTAACGAACTGAGCGGCTAGCATTCGAATAGTGCGCTTTCCACGGTTATCCATGTCGGGTGGATACTCTCCTGATTCTTTAAATTTCAGAATAGCATGATACTAGGGTTCGGCCTCGGTTTCTTCCGTGTCTCCGATTACGTTAACATAAGCAGGTGATGATCTTCGTTTGACACATATCGGCATAGTATCCATATGATCAGGTATGTTGATCAGAGCAGCTAGCTTTGATAGTGCATCAGCAAACTGGTTTTCGTCTCTGGGGAGGTGCACGTACTTGACCTCGGTGAACAACTTTTCTAGTTCTTCGATTTTTGCTTGGTACGGAGCCAAGCTATCACTTCGGTTTTCCACGTCCGGCCACTTGATTGATCACTAATGACGAGTCCCCATGTACTACAAGCTTTTTGATGCCTAACTCGAGAGCACTGTGCAAACCGAGTAGGCATGCTTCATATTCGGCCGCGTTATTAGTGACGTTAAAGTCCAATTTGATCGAGATGGGAACATGTTCACCTTCTGGTGAAATGAGTAGAACTCCTATCCCGTATCCCCTATAGTTCGATGCTCTATCGAAATAGAGGTCCCACGTATCATTGTCTATGTGAACGATATCTTCGTCGGGAAACGACCACGTATCCACAAACTCGGTTTCTTCTATCGGGTTATCCGCCGGGAAATCCGCAAACCGCCCTTCCCTTTATCACTTTTAGCGGTACATATTTCAGGTCAAACTCGGAAAGCATTAAAGTCCATCTTGACACCTGCCGTTCGAACTGGTTTTTCAAACAAGTATTTGATAGGGTCCATCTTGAGTGGATGCGAGACACTATGACTGAGCATGTAGTGCCGTAACTTCTTTGTCGCCCATACTAAAGCCAAACATGTCTTTTCGAGCTGAGTATACTTGATTTCATACTCCAAGAACTTTTTACTAATGTAGTAAATCGCTCTTTCCTCTTTATCGACTGTCTGCGCCAGCATTGCCCCCATTGCAGTATCCGTGACTGTAAGATACAATAAAAGTGGTAACCCAGCCGTTGGTGGGCTGAGCACGGGGGGGGAGATAGTATTTCTTTGATCTTATCGAACGCACTTGACGGTGATCATCCCATACGACGTGTTCCCCGACCTTCAATTTCTTGAAAATTGGCTCGCATATCATCGTTAGCCTTGCCACGAACCGACTTATATATTGGATTCTTCCCAGGAAACCTCGAATTTCCTTCTCGGTTTTCGGGTGAGGCATTTCCATTATGGCCTTTATTTTCGATGGGTCCACCTCGATGCCACGGTGGCTAACGATGTGACCCAACATTTGCTTGATGTGACTCGAATGCGCATTTTTGTGGATTCAACCTCATGTTATACTTGCACAATCGTTCGAAGAATTTGCGTAGTGTACCAAGGTGGCCATCACGCTCCTTTGACTTGACAATCATGTCGTCGACATAAACCTCGACCTCCTTGTGCATCAAATCATGTAACAATGTTGTCGCGGTCCTGCAGTATGTAGCCCCTGTGTTTATCAACCCAAAAGGCATTCTTGTGTAGCAATAGGTTCCCCATTGCGTTACGAACGCATCTTATGCATATCTTCTTTCGCCATCTTGATCTGATTATAACCGGCGTATCCATCCATAAAGGATAATAACGCGTGTTTTGCCGTGTTGTCAACCAGGATGTCGATGTGAGGTAATGGGAAATCGTCCTTCGGACTTGCCTTGTTTAAATCCCGGAAGTCAACACAAACCCGAACTTTACCATCTTTCTTAGGCACTGGAACGACGTTAGCCACCCGGTCAGTATTCGACACCTTGATGAACCCAGCTTTGAGTTGCTTGTCGATTTCTTCTTTGACCTTCAGAGACCAATCTGTATGCATTTTGCGTAGTTTCTGCTTGACCGGCTTATATCCCGGCTTGATTGGGATCCTGTGCTCTGCAATTTCCCTATCAATGCCTGGCATGTCTTTGTAGGACCATGCGAAAACATCTTTGAACTCATGCAACAAATCAATGAACCCTTGTCTTTCGGTGGGACTTAAAGTAGTTCCTATTTTAAGCTCCTGTGGTTCTAAGGTTGTACCTACATTGATAGTTTTGGTATCTTCGATGATCGAAGTTTTCTGTTCGTACTCTTCCAACCCTTTTATCAACTGTAGAGGTGGTTCCATTTCTTCTTCTTCTTCTTCGACCAACTGTTCATCCTCGACCTCAGTCTCAATGTCATTATTAAAACAATCATTTTCAAAATTTGAATTGCAATGTAAGTAAGACAAGTCGTAAGCAAACTGGTTCATATTATTATTGATTTGAAATTGCGCGAAATGCGCTAACATTTGAGCCAACTGATCAGAGCTCAGTGGCGAGATAGGGGTATTCGGGACAGGCCCCGGAATACCACCATTAGGAAAAGGTGCATAGGAAGGGAAAGCTAGGGGAGGGGTATTTTCAACACCTGACTCCTTAGACTCAATCTTAGGACCTAACTCAGACTCAGACTCAGACTCCGACTCAGACTCAGAATCGGTAACATCATCTGGCTTGAACATCTCTCCTTCTCCCGTTGTCAACTTGAAAAGAAGTCCTTTGTTGTCAGTCCACTTGATTGTTTTCCGCCATCCCGTGTTGGTCCTAAGAGGATCCACATCGGTGATGAGGGTAGATGGGTCGAACCGCTCGCTTCTCAGGATCATACTTACCAAATCTTCGTTTGGTATTGGTGATTTCTTTTCTTCACCGAAAAGAAAACCCATAGATTTCTCGTCACTTATTGGATCCGGTTTGCTTTCTACTGGGATCACGGTCAGAATGTCTTCAGGGATGTAGTAGCAATCTTGGAATACTTCGATTCAGGGGACCATAAGGTTCTTCTTTGGGTCAAAGATAGGTTCGGGGAAGTCCATGCAAGGGAGTTCTTCCCCAGCTCTCACGAAGTGACCGTTTAGAGTTAGGTGATACGGTCCCATTTTAATATCTCGATCTTCGATCGTTCTTCCCCTCTTTTCCAGCAGATCTTTCCCGGTGGGCTCATATCCAAGCCCGAACGTTACTCCTTTGGCTATTGGTGGTTTCAACTCGAATGTACCCTCCTTTCTAGGGTATAAAGAGAAACCGAAGTATTTCCCATCTTGAGAATCACTTGCGAGCATGGCTTCCGTGTATAGATCCATATTCTCTCGCCCGAGTTCAGCTCGATCATATTGACAATCTCGAAACCACATGCGTCATTAGTAGCTTCGACCCTTACTTCGGAAGTAATGTCTCCTCCTGCTACGATGGTGGCGTGGCGTCAATGGTGACGGTTTTGCCATTGAGTGGGACCTTGATTTTTCGATGCAGCGTTGATGTTACGGCCCTTGTAGCGTGGATCCAAGGCCTCCCCAACAATAAGTTGAAGGATGAGCAAATGTCAATTACTTGGCAACTCACTTTCTTTTCCACTTGCCCGATCAAATTGTACTACCAGGTCGACAAGTCCACTTACTCGACGCACGGTGCCATCGAATGCCCGAATCGTCATGCTGCGTAGTGGGGATGAAGTCATTCTTCTCCAAGCCCAGAATATGCGCCGTTTTCAGAGGGAGTACGTTGACAACCGATCCGTCGTCAACCAAGGTCATAGGGATATGCTTGTTGAGACACACGGTAGCAATATAGAGGGCCAGGTTATGTCGAGGCCCGAACGGTGGCAGATCTTGTCGGAGAATGTTACGGCGTTGGTGATCGAGGCCGATTACGGCGATGTGAGTGACCATGTCCGCGGGAGTAGTATTCGACGACACGGTCATGTTCATCAAAGCTTGTAACAAAGCTTGACGATGTTCGAAAGAGCTCAGGATAAGTTGCCAGATAGATACGTCGGCCTTAGTCTTTTGGATTTGCTTGATGAGGGAAGCCTCGGAGGTCGACCCTTCACCAAGAACTTCGACCACTACCGGCTCTTTGAGAGGCGTCTTGTTCGGGGTATCTTTAGCTTTCTCCACACGATACGGGCGTCCGGATCTAGTCAAATGGTTTGACTCTAGGGCATCTTGTCTCACCTTTAAGATTTCTTCTTGGGTGTGAGGAATTGTCGCACCTTTGACGAGGTAAACATCATCCTCGTCATCAGCCCAAACGCCATTGATTTCATTGCCACTTCGGAGTATGTAAGGAGTACAATCGACAACAAAATCCCCGAATGTAATCTCGTTTCTCGAGGTTGGTAGGAATTCGGAGCAATCCACGAATATTCTTCCGACGAAAACCCCTTTTAGACGACATGGGCGGATCAAGTGAGAGTAATCGACACTATCTTCGGTAGAGATAAAGTTAGTGTGGTCGCCAAACGGATTGGTGACGTTGTTGGGCTTTATGGCCGGGATTGGGAGCGTTCCGTTCTCAATCATATCTTGAATTTCGTGCTTTAGTCTAAAGCACCTTTCAGTATCGTGTCCCTTCCCTTGATGAAAGGCACAGTAGGCATTCGGTTTGTACCATTTGCCTTGTTGTTCAGCAGGTGGATCCGGAGTGGGACCAATGGGCTTCAACTTTCCTTGGGCCATAAGCCTTTGGAGAGCATAGGCGTAAGTGCACCCGATATCGGTGAATACCCTCGGAGCTTGGCGCGGAGGCCTTTTTGACTGTCCATCTAAGAGATTGACAGGTTTCAACAAAGTGGGCAGCTGGGGCGCTTTTGCTTTAGATGACGAAGCCCCTTTGGTATCCCTTTGGCTTCTCGGCTTGAAGAATTCGGACATCGTCCTCTACCTTTATCCCGATTCTTATCAATTCTTTGAAAGAACCAAAATTCTGTATTTCGAGCATTACGGTAAATAGATCGTAAATTCTTCACGAACTTATCTACCATTTCAACTTCATCGGGCTTCTTAGCTAGTTTCACGCTTTCAGCGCGCCATCTTGCGAGGAATTCAAAGAAAGCCCTCTTTTTCCTTTTGTGTCATAACCTCCAAAGTTCTTATGTTGGTTTGAATCTCAACATTGTCGGATAGTGCTTACGAGAACTCCACCGTAATATCTTCGAAAGTGGGGAAGTTCTTGAGGTCAAGATTATAGAACCACGCCTTTGGGTGTTCACCCGAGAGATTGGGCGAAAATTTCGAGAGCATATCGGCAGTACTCCCTTCGATTGCTAAGTACCCTTTATAGGCCTTAACGTGGTGGATGGATCTTGGTGCCCTTGAACTTTGGGATGTCGGTGAGTACCATGTTCGTGGGCAACTTATCCGAATCGGGGCATAGGCCCTAGCATTCTCATAGTGAATGTTCTTCCCCTGGGAGAGCTTCAAACGGTCTTGATGAACTTGAACTGTTTTTCCGGATCGGTCGGTGGTGGAGGGGAATCTTCACCCAGCTTAGATTCGATTGCATCCATTCGGGTCATCATGAGGTTCACGGCCTCGGTGAGCTTGTTAACAAAGATCTTCCATTGCTTGACGTCGGGTTTTTGGCGGCCTTTCTACAAGAAAACCCCGTACTGAGTCAATATTTAAAGTAAGAGCCCCTGCACACTTAAGGACACGACCCCAACTTGACTCAAACAAAGACTCGACTTGAGACTGGCTAACCAAAGGTTCGACTCACGGTTGGATTTAGACCTCGATTCATTTTAGACTCGACAAAACGACATGACTCAAACTGTCATAACTCGATTCTAAACTGGACTTGGTGTGACTAAACCCGTGATTGGGCTAACATAGCCCATGGGTTCGACCAACATGACTCAAAGCCCAAGAGGTGAGCTTGGGTGACCCAACAAGGTCGTGTTCTAGACTCTTAGAACGAAACACACCCGGCCTAACACGGCCATGACCCGGACACGACTCGACGCATTTCATGCTTGGTTGAGGTTCGAGAGGCATTTTGGATTGATTTTGAAAAACGAAAGATCGATTCGAAAATGAGATTTGAAATGGGCAGCATGCCGGCTATAAAAGCTCATTTTGGGCCGAAAATTCTAGTCCTATTTGGGCAGCATTCCGCGTTTTTAAAACCATTCTATTTTGAAAGTAAGTTGTTCAAAAGTTCGGTTTTGAAAAGGACATGGGGAATTTCGAAAAAGACTCGGGAAAACAAATTGCACATTGTCATTCTCATGTTGTAAGGATGTATGCTCCTAGACATCTCTAAGTCTCGGCAAGTCTTCTACAAGAAGGTCTATGCCCTCCATCCTTTTGTGGTCTTATAGAGCAAGGTGTCTTAAGGTAGAGTACCTAGAAGATCGTCCCCACCATCAAGAACCACGCGAGGTGAAGTGGAAGCGAGCAATGTGCAGCTTCCTAGCATAGTGGGACGTCGCCCCCCACGCATCACGAAGAAACGCTGGGACGGCCCGGGCAAGTCCTTAAGGGTTTATGCATGAATCGTAGCACTATGAGTAATGTTTTACTTTCCAACACTTTCTTTTCAAGTTTCACCTCGGAGGAAAAGACCCTAGAAACAAAGTGTAACTAGTCCTCTTTTCCCTAGCGGAGTCGCCAAACTGTGGACAAGGCCCTCGGGAACTGCGTCCGCGGGATCCACACTAGGCATAATCGACTCGAGGTTCTTTCGAATCGAATTAAGACATATTAGAGTCGCCACCAAGTTTTTTGGGAACTTGGAACCGTTCAAGTCAACTTTACACCTTTCATCGAAAAGCATAAAGCCAATCGACTACGAGTGATTAAAGATAAAGACTTGTACCCTATATCACTCGATTTGAATGAATCTCGTAATCCAATGGTATTTAGACGGATCCACAAACCATAGATCTTGAGTAAGGGGTGAGGGTACGTGTTGGGAAGCCCATAAGGACACCCAACCCCGCCCGTCAATAACGGCCTCTACTAAGTCAAGTGTCGGATTTCAAACAAGGTCATAGCTACTACGATGTATGATATGCAAACGTTGTTTTAACCCTATCATGTGACAACAATTTCTATGTCGTTTTAGATGCAACTAAACTAACTTTGTCAAAGTTGTGATTTAGCATGTGGGTTGATTGATCTAAGCAACATATAAACGAAAGCAAACAAGGCTTAGGGGGAATGGGGGAGCCGTTGGGATCTACCCTATTACAAACCAGGCATTTCATGCCGACACAACGAGAAATTAAAGATACAACTCGATCTAAATACAATTGCTACATACGGAACCATACACGACAAAAAACACGGCCATTCGGCCTAGAAAACCGTGCATAAAGGGGGTGACTCACGGCCTACATGACACACGGCCTTGGGTCACTCCTCGTAATGCGTGTTTTCACTTAATCTTATCGAATTAGACATAGGGCTACGCACCAAAGCATGCATTAGCATAAACCGGGCCATGTTGCTTTAAACAACATGCGGTTTACTACGCTCCTACAAGCATTGGGGAACAACCGTCTAACCAAACAAGACTAAGGGTTTTTGAAAGAGGTTTTTGACTCGATAAAAGAAAACTAACTCGAAAATTACAACTCGATAAACAAACTATAAATTACAAGCTACAAAACAACAAAGAACGAATGATAAACAAGGAAAGAAAAACGAAATGAGAAAGACGGGAGACACGGCCAACTCACGGCCCAAACCAACGACCACCCTCACGGCCAAGACAAGGCCATCCTAGTTCCTAGGTTAGGTTCATTGGTTAGATCGAATGATTGCGAAACGGATTAGAAAACGAATTAGAAAACAAGTTATAAAACAGGTTGATCGATTGAGAAGAAACACGCGAGTGTGTTATTCTACGCGGCCTAAAGGGTCCAATTAGGTCAGATATCATAAGATTAATGCTTACTCGTCGAGTGTTAATAGGAAGGTGCTAATCACGCACTCCTATGCTAGCGAGAAATCAAGTGAAAAGAAAGATGTATTCAATTAGGTTATAGAATTGTTAATCGATTTTTAAAGCTATGTCGATGCCACCTAACATGTCTAATTAGGTTATTAAATTAAGCTAATGTCATCTAAATACGTCATATATTAACAATCAGAGGTTAAACTAACATACAACGGATCCTAGGGTGTGTCGAATTGGCCGAAATAACAAAGGGGTCAAAAGCGAAGAGCGAAGTTAGAAATTCGTTTATTTATGCCCTACCTTGAACACGAGGATATGTAAATGAGACGGGGGTGTACGACCGACTGAAGTAGCGGTTTATTTTCCCATCTCAAGTCAACGCGGGTGTTCATGGTGGTACTTTAACTCATACTCGGACTAAACTAGTTTCATAGTTAATTAAAACAAACGATAAACAAACGATAAACGAATAAAAAACAAACTATAAAAAACAAACATGAAAAACGAAATAAAAAGGGAGAAAGAGGAGGATTTGATGCACCCTCAACCTACATGTATCGTTGACACCGTCTTGGGTCGTAATCGATGGTAGATTTTATTTCGAGAGGCCGTCGTCGACGAAGAAACAAAGCAAACACGCGTTTTTTGACAAATCTGGACAGCAACTTTCAAACGATGATTTCTCCCTCGTTTCACGACGAAAATTTGATTTAAAAGATGTTTTGAAAACTAGAAAGAGAGGAGAAAAGAGATCTTAAAGTAACCCCTGCTCGTTTTGGGTTATTGGGCACGAAAAACGAGCACAAACAGAACTGGACAGACAAGAATAAACCGCGAAAACAGAGTGTATAACACTCTGTTTTTCGAGGGATTTCGTGTACTCTCAAGGGTAATTTGGCTCGTAAATATTTATCTAATGTGTAGATGGATGTTATGTGGTTAATTAGGAACAAGAAAATCGAGTTTTGATGGAGGTTTGATGGAGGAACGAGTTGCTTTTCGAGGAGGACACACAAACAGTTCAGTTTGTGTGTCGGTTTTGTTTAGGGTTTTTGAGAGGCAATTAGGGTTTGTTTCTGAGGTTTAAAGCTTATGGGTGATGGTAGGATGTACATAGAACTTAGAGGAATGAATGTATGGTGAAGGGGTGGTATTTATAAGGAGTTAAAGTAGGTTAAAAGAGAGGGAGAGGCAGTCGGGCTTCATCACGCATGGCTGCTGTCCAGCCGCTTTTGTGAGGGTTTGAGAGGGGTTTTCTTGGTGATTAAGCTAGGATAATATGGGTAGGATACTAGGTTATGGGTTAGGGTTAATGGGTACGGGTCTTGGTAGTGTTTGGAGCGGGTTTTGGGCTCGGGATTCATCACGCAAAACAGGGGGGCTGTTTGTATGCGCGGGTTGGTTGGGGGGTGTTTGGGGATGGAATTTGGGCCGTGGATAGGGGGTTCGAACTGGGGTGGATGGGTATTGGTCTAGGTTGGTTAGGGTACTCGAGATTCGTGCCAATTCGTAAAGAAAACGGGCTCAAAAACCGAGCTAAAATCGAGCTCAAAAACGTGCTTTTAAAACGAGTTTTCTTCGCTTTTTAAAATCGATTTTTCAAATCAAATAATAAATTAAAATAAATGATTTTTCAAATCAAATATATTCATAAAATGATTTTTCAAATCAAATATTTATTTTATTTTCAATAAAATAAACTTAAGAAAATAAATTCAAAATAAAATAAAATAAATTGAATTCACTTTAAAAACTGTAATTTAAATATCATTTAAATTAAAATACTCCGTCGACAACGCTCATTCTGCATCGTAAAACGAACCCAAATAAATGACAGTGACAACTAAATAAATACATGTGTCCTATCATCATCGGGTGTTTGTCGGGTTCTCTATAAATTCCAATATCGACGGATACGGGTATCTACACTCTTTGATGCCCGAGAGGAGGACAAGGTGAGATTAGCCTCTCACTTTCTTGTGAAGGAAGCCGATAGGTGGTGGACTTTGACCGGTCCTACCGCTACTCAAGACCCCAACTTTGATTGGAACCGCTTCAAGTCACTTGTGGAGACTCGCTTCTACCCTAAGGAGCTCAAACAACAAAGATTGAAGGAGTTCATGGACTTCAAGCAAGGGAAGCTATCAATTCAAGCTTACACCGACAAGTTTAATGAACTTGCTCATTATGCCTCCAAGTTCGTGAAAGATGAAGAGGATCGTGTCTACTTCTACAAGAACAAGTTGAATCCTAAAGTGGAAAGCATGGTGATAAGAAATTCAACTACCTTTGTGGAAGTCTATGATGATGCCATTTGGGCCGAAAGCTCTTTGAAGGCCATTGAAGAAGAAGCCAAGCCCCACTCCTCTTCTCATTCTTACCGTTCTAACTTTCATGGCAAGAGACCATTTGTGCCTTCTACTCCAAACTATGCCAACAAGAGGAGGTTTGTGCCAAGGATGCAAGACCATGGAGGACAAGGACCAAGAGTTCAAGAACCTAGAGGACAAGCTCCCACATCAACTAATGAACTTGAGAAGGACCGTAAGTGCTACCATTGTAGGCAAGCCGCACACCCCGGAATTGGATGTTATGGCAAGCCCTTGACTTGCTTCCATTGTAAGAAGCCCGGACATCGTGTTTCCGATTGCCCCGAGAAGAAGAATGCCCCTACTTCAAATGCTAGGCCAAGAGGAACTATCTTTGTCATGAGTCGAGCCGAAGCCGCCGCTCATCCCGATATCATTACGGGTATGTTCTCAATTTTTGATCAACCTTGCCTCATTTTATTTGATACCGGCGCATCTCTATCTTTTATATCTTCCAAGTTTTCCGAAAAGCTAGCTCTTGAGCCTATTCCTAGTGAGGAAACTTCTATATCCTTACCTTCCGGAGAAATATTCTCTTGCTCCCTCATTTTCTCCGACATTCCTATTTCTATTTCGGGAACCTTATTACCCGCTAACCTACTTCGTTTTCCCCTTGAGGAATTCGATGTGATTTTGGGTATGGATTGGTTGTCAAAGTATGATGCAAGATTCGAGTGTAGAGACCAAAAGATTTGCCTCAAGAGTCCGCTAGGCACCCGCGTATCCTATAAAGGAGTTCGTTCCCAAGAAGGTGTGAAATTGATTTCCGCTTTGAAGTTGATAAGCATGAGGAGGAAAGGTTACCAAATCTTTCTTTGTGTGGTGACTTCTACCTCCCCTTCCTTACCAAAGATCGAAGAAGTGCCCGTGGTTTGTGAGTTCCCCGATGTCTTTCCGGAAGAATTGCCCGGAATCCCCCCCGAGCGTGATGTTGAGTTCTCTATTGACTTTGTACCCGAAACCGGACCGATTGCTAAAGCCCCGTACCGTATGGCGCCAACCGAGTTGAAGGAGTTGAGGAAGCAACTTGATGAGATGATTGAGAAAGGATTCATTAGACCTAGTGCCTCGCCTTGGGATGCTCCCGTTCTCTTTGTGAAGAAGAAAGATGGATCCATGAGACTTTGCATTGACTACCGCGAGCTTAACCGTGTTACCATCAAGAACAAGTACCCCCTACCAAGGATTGAAGATTTGTTTGATCAACTCAAAGGTGCTTCTACATTCTCCAAGATTGATTTGAGATCCGGTTATCATCAAATTCCCGTTCGTGAGTCCGACATCCCTAAGACCGCCTTTAGCACGAGATATGGACATTTCGAGTTTAAGGTGATGCCCTTTGGTTTAACCAATGCCCCTTCTATCTTCATGGACCAAATGAACCGGACCTTTAGTGAGTTCTTAGACAAGTGTGTTGTGGTCATCATTGACGATATCCTCATCTATTCCAAGACCGAAGAAGAGCATGCCGATCACCTTCGTATCATTTTGGAGATCCTTCGTCGTCAAAAGTGGTTTGCCAAATTCTCCAAGTGTGAATTTTGGTTGTCTAAGGTGTCCTTTCTAGGCCATGTTATATCTAAGGATGGTGTCATGGTAGATCCTTCGAAGATTGAAGTCGTGATTGAGTGGAAGAGTCCAACCGATGTTGGTGAGATCCGTAGTTTCTTGGGTTTGGCGGGTTATTAACGTCGCTTTGTGAAAGATTTTTCCAAGCTTGCTAGACCGATGACTCAACTTTTGAAGAAAGAGACCAAGTTTGCGTGGACCGAAGCTTGTGAAGGTGCATTCCAAGAGTTGAAGAAGAGGTTGACTACCGCTCCCGTGTTGACCTTGCCCGAGGATGGAGTTGACTTTGATGTGTTTTGTGATGCTTCCAAGATGGGATTAGGTTGTGTTCTTATGCAAAATAGAAGGGTTGTTGCCTATGCTTCGCGACAATTGAGAGTTCATGAGGTGAACTATCCCACTCATGATTTGGAATTAGCCGCCATTGTTCATGCCTTGAAGATGTGGAGACATTATCTCATCGGAGTTCATTGCCGTATCTACACCGATCATAAGAGTTTGAAGTATATCTTCACCCAAAAGGATTTGAATATGAGACAACGACGATGGTTGGAATTGGTGAATGATTATGACGTAGAGATGTTGTATCATGAAGGAAAGGCAAATGTGGTTGCCGATGCCCTTAGTAGGAAGTCTACTCATTCCTTGAGTGCCATTCGTGTGCTCCCCGACGACCTTTGTGCCGAGTTTCGTAAGCTAAGTTTGCAACTTGTGGAGAGTGGTTTTGATTATCTTGGTGCTATGGTTGCCGAGCCCGTTCTTCACCGTGAGATTCTAGATAGCCTTGTGGACGATGCCACCTTTAAAAGTTTTCAAGCCAAGCTTCTTGAAGGGAAAGCTAAAGATTGTGAGATTGATGCTAGAGGTTACCTTCGTTCACAGGGACGCATGTACGTGCCCAATACCGTCGATTTGAGGAAGAGAGTTCTAGATGAAGCCCATCTATCCCCTTATTCGATTCACCCCGGAGGAGACAAGATGTATAAAGATTTGAAGCTTCAGTTTTGGTGGCCTAACATGAAGAATGATATTGTGTCATATGTTGGAAGGTGTCTTACTTGTCAACAAGTGAAGATTGAGCATAAGAGACCCGGTGGTTTGCTACAACCTTTGGATGTTCCTTTATGGAAGTGGGAGTCCATTTCCATGGATTTTGTGATGGCTTTGCCTAAGACCGTTGGTGGAAAGGATGCCGTATGGGTTGTTGTGGATAGGTTGACCAAGTGTGCTAGGTTCATCCCTATCAAAGAGACTTGGAGTTTAGACCGTCTTGCTAGTGCTTATGTTGAAGAGATAGTTCGTTACCATGGTGTTCCTAAAGAGATCGTGTCGGATCGTGACCCGCGTTTTTGTTCAAGATTTTGGAAAGCTTTGCAAGATGCTATGGGTAGTAAGTTGTTGATGAGTACCGCTTTTCATGCCGCTACCGATGGACAATCCGAGAGGACGATTCAAACTCTAGAAGACTTGTTGCGTGCTTGCGCCCTTGACTTCCATTCTAGTTAGGAGAAGAGCTTACCTTTGGTGGAATTTTCTTACAACAATAGTTATCATGCTTCTATCAAGATGGCCCCTTATGAAGCCCTTTATGGAAGGAAATGCCGTAGTCCGATTTGTTGGGACCAAGCAAGTGATGTTCGTGATCTAGGACCCGACAAGTTAGCCGAGACGATTGATCAAGTGAAGCTCATCCGTGAAAGAATGAAAGCCGCCCAAGATCGACAGAAATCCTATGCCGATGTTCGCCGTCGACCCTTGGAGTTTGAAGTCGGAGATAAGGTGTTCTTGAAAGTGTCCCCGATGAAAGGAGTAAAGAGGTTCGGAGTTAAAGGGAAGTTGAGTCCGAAGTACATTGGACCTTATGAAGTGATAAAAAGGATTGGTGCCGTGGCTTATAGATTGGATTTGCCCCCGAGTTTGGGTAAAGTTCATGATGTTTTCCACGTGTCTCAACTTAGGAAATACATTAGCGACCCTATTCATGTGTTGCAAAATGAAATTCCCGAGCTTGAGCCTAGTCTTTCTTTCGAGGAGAGACCGATTCGTATCTTGGATAAGAAGGAGAAGAAGCTAAGGAGCAAAGTGGTGCCCTTCGTGAAAGTGTTGTGGAAGTGTGGTGATGTAGAAGAAGAGACTTGGGAGCCGGAGGCTTCCATGCGTGTCAAGTACCCTAGTTTGTTTTCTTAAGGTAATACCTTTTCGTTTCAAGTTTCGAGGGCGAAACTTTTTAAAAGGAGGGATGATTGTAACATCCCGCGCCTTTCTTATATTTTAAATGAACTTTTAAGTAATTTTTATTAAATAATTATTATTTAAAGCTTATTTTCATAAAATATTGTCTTAGCCGTAACGTGATAATAGTGTAGATTTTAATAATATTATTCTCCGACTCGAGTTATAGTAGACTTGGGACGAAAATTCTAGTAGATACCGACTCATTTTGAGTTATTGGGCTTAACTTGACTCATGGGCCTTTTTCCCCCTCTTTTCTCTACACAAAACCTCAACTAAACCCTCACAACTTCATCTCCCTCACTTCTAATTTCTGAAATTTCCCAACAACCACATCACCATTGTTGAACCTTCCCTTACTAACCCTAAAATCACCATATCTCACTCAATTCTTCACCAATCTCGTTCTTTTTCGCGCCATTCTCTCCCTTTTCTCATTTCCCTTCTTTCTAAGTAAGAAAGTCGCCATCTTTTCCTCTATTTCGAAATTCTCATCTTCCAAGGATGTGAATTCTTGACTTAATATCTTTATTTTTGTGTTTAGGGGAGAACTTGGACAACCCAGAGGAGGATAGCTACATCATTGACGAGTCTTTAGAAGATTGAAGTGCAAAAAGGTAACGGTGAGGGGTTACTCGACTTTTATGTTAAAATTGTGTGAATTATGTAGTATTAGACTCATATGAATGTTAAATTTGGTGTCTTTCATGCTTTGTGGTGATTTGGTGTTGAGTAGATTACTTGTATGATGATTCTCATATGTTTAAGGAGTAAATTCATGTCTTGTTGTAATATGGTAAAACATGAGATTGTCTTAAAGGAATTCTCTCATAATTACATGATTAAACCTCATTTTTAATGATTAATAAACAACCTCATATGTTAATTACATCTTGAAAGTGGTAATTTTATGAGTATTCATCATGTTAAAGAAGTATGAAATGATTAAATGAAAGATGGTTGAATTTGGAAGACTTTAGATGGATGTTTGATGAGTTTTCGTATACGGTGATCCCTGCCGGTGGGCGGCAGCTAGCCTACCTACCCAACCGGCAGCGCGTCATGGCATTTCTGAGTTATAAAAATGAGGAATTAAGCCTCTGTAATCCCCTGCCGGTGGGCGGCAGCCTTGACCTACCCAACCGGCAACCGCGCGTATACATGAAATTTTGGTGTCTTTTATAATAGGGTGTATCCCTGTGGGTGGGCGGCAGTCAACAACCGGCAGAGAATACACAATGTGAAATGTTGAAGTTAATTGACTATAGTAGGTATTCCCTGCCCGGTGGGCGCAGCCGGCCACACCGGCGAGAGGATACACATTGAATGTTTTTGACCTTGTTTCCTTTAGCTTGTATCCCCTGCCGGTGGGCGGGCAAGCCCACCCGGCAGAGAATACACCCTCACCTAATTTGACATTGTTCACCATAGCATGAATCCTCTACCGGTGGGCCGGCAGCCGGTGCCCACACCGGCAGAGAGCACCTGATGTTTCTTATACCTTTATACTTATGCATGCTTCACATGAATTATTTACGTTATGTTTGTGCAATCTTTTCCGCTCGTATTAGTGACCCGAGTGTGACGTTTTACATTGTGAGACTACTCGACATTCCTTATTTATTTGCCCTCGGACATTGGGTCACGGTTAGGTGCCATTGTTCCCGAGTTGGGCTATTTTTCCTTCCGCCTCTTCGGACCGGGGGTCACGGTTAGGTGGCAAGGTTCCGATTTGAGGTTACTCGACTTTCGGGCACGGTTAGGTGTACCATATTTCGAGTCTTGGATACGATTTGGTATCGTTTGTCGAATCGGGTGTCGTCCATCCCGAGAGTCTGGCCAGGTTTAGACTAGGACCGTATTATGATCGTCGTCCTACCAAGAGGTTGGAGTCTAGAGGGTTGTCTTGTTTGAGTCTATACTTTGTAATTTGTCTTACATTTGAGTCGAGTCATTATTTGACCGTTTGACCCATTTATTCTTCTCTCATTTATGCATAACTACTCTTATTGCATTTTGTATACTAATCATGATTCTCTTGTTACCGTAAGTATTTATTCTTATGCTTGTTTGTTTATTTAAGTTCTTAATTACTTGTATTTTGACATATTGTGGCTGGGAGAACCCTGAGTTACTCCCCACTGACTGTGGCTTTCATATTTATTATGAATGACAGGTTGGTGATGAAGCTTAAGTGGGGAAGACCGTGTGAGCTAGCGAGTTCTTACCTTGGACCTTATTTAGCTATCACTTTAATAGACTCACCTACTTTTAGACACATGTTCATTCGTGGGATATCTTTTCCCCAATAAATAGACTTGTGTTGTAAACTTAACTTTAACTATCTAAACTTATCTATCGTGTTGGTGATACCTCGCGTTGGACTTCACTAGAAGCTTTAAAAGTTTTAAAAATCTCGTGTTTCCGCCGCGATTTACTAGTTATATTTAGTTGCCTCAACGAGGGGTGTCACAAAGTTACTCTTAGACTCCTAACTTGCCCTTTGTTCCTTACTTATCCTCCATTAACGCCTTTTGATGGTACTCTTTCTTTTGAGGAATGTCGACCTTGGTTGAAAATTTTGACTTTTGAGGAGATTGTTGTGTTTGACCCTTAAACTTGGTTTTGAGAGGATTGATGTTGGAAGGACTTAGATAGTGTGATGAGACATACTTGATGGTTCTTATACCTAGATCCTTGATAGGGTGAGTATAGTTGATTGGTGGATTTTGTGTGTCAAGTGTGAGTTGCATTGATTACTAAGGTTAAAGAACATAGTTTCAATTTATGGTTTTAGGAACTTTGAGGTGGCAAAGTGTTGTTACAACTAAGACCTTGTTTCTTGAGAACTCGATGGTAAGTAAAGTTCTAGGATATCGGATTTGGAGGAATATACCTTGAGATGTTGATGACCATAATGGATTGGTGATGTGATTGGGTATTAGTTGGCTCATGAGAGTTTGATAATGTGTATAACCATATGAGAAAAGCTAATGGTGGGATTATTAGTTGGTCTAAGTGAGTGATCTTGATTACTATTTGAGGTTGTGTTGAGTACTTGAGATGATGGGATGATGTTGTAGATGAAGGTAGTAGAGTGGACTTTCATGAAAGAAGACTTTGGGTTGACTTGTTACTACCTTGTTTTGAAATGAGAACCTTGTGGAATATTTGAGGAACCCTTTCTGGGAATTTAGAGCTTGGTATTCGGATCTTTGATTGAGGATTTTACTACTTTGAGAAACCCATGGTTGACGCTAGTTGGATATGAGTATAGCTTTGTTGAAAACCTTGACCTTGACCTTGTGGAAGTTTTTTGTGGATGTTTGAAGATTTGGAGTGATGAGAACACACGTATAGTAGAGTACCTTGTTTCATGGAATAGCTTAGGATGAAGTAACACAAATGTTCTGAGGAAATCCTTGGGAGCTAGGTGGTTATACGTTTTGTGGTTAGGGAGTTTTCGGAACAGTTTAGGATGATGTTGTGGTTTGAGGTTTGGGTACTTGGCGTTTCCTTGCTGTCTAATTTCCCTTTTTCCTTGATCATAAGCGTTACCGTTCATACCTCTTTTCCTTGCTTCATCATACTCCTCCTATAAAACCCTATCTTTTATATCCTTGTAAATTTGACTACAATCCTTACCCTATGAAATTCATTATAGCTCTTTTGATTAGTTAAGTTTGAATCCTTTTAGCATGCTCGTATCTATGATGTCTAAGTCACTTTTCTTTTCGTACAATTTCTAAACATTTTAAACTACCATTTTTGTTTCGTTGTTAAAAGTTTATGTTACTTTTACAAAACCTTACCTATTTTAAAGGTTTGAAAGTGAAAATTTGATTTAATTCTCCTTTTGTTCCTTGAGTATAGACTTCTTTATCATGATTTTAATTGCTAAACCCGAGATTTCTTTAAATTTTATCCAATTTCTGTTAACTTTGATCTATTTATGACATCTTTGTCAAAGTTTAATACTATATTTACAGAAATTGACTCCTTTTTGAAAGTCAACAATGAATCTTTCGACTCCCATTTGACTTTTGCAAAAGAAAATTTCAGTGAATTACCATTTTCTTTTGATTTTGACGTTGACCGGATGTTAGAACTCGTTATTAGAGACGTTTGATAACTTGTTCTACGCTTGTCGGCGAATTGATTTTGTTTTAAATTTGTCTTTGACTTGGAAAGTTAGCGTTCTTGTGTGCACAACAAGAGCAATTTCGTTCCATGAATGAGACATACACTTTTGAAAACTCTCCGTTAATGTTTTGAAAGTGTTATGATTTGGATTTATACAAATGATTTACCTTTCGACCTGGTTTTGTCGAAAAATGTTATTTGAAACTTTTGAAAGAATTCTAATTTTTACAAGTAAGTAACCTTTTAATGTTTTGGTTACCGATTCCGAAATTCCAGTTTTATTTTATATAACCTTTCATTTCTACTTTCAAGTTTCGAGGACGAAACTTTTTAAAAGGTGGGGTGATTGTAACACCCGCGAATTTCCCTTTTTGACATTTAAAATTTATTAAACCGTTTGAATTACTTTATTAAATATTTTTGAATTATTCAGTTTAATTAATTTTATGTCAAACACGATTTTTATAAAAGTAATATATAAAAGCTCGTTTATATAAAAATACGTATTATTATTAAATTATATTTTTAAGACATAATTTATATAAGAATATATGTATACGTATTTTTGGTCGGACAATAATAGTGACAGTAATAATATTAGTTTCCGTCTCAAGTTAGTATAAACTCGAGACATTATTCCGTCTAGTTATAGACCGTCACATTTCACTTTGTACCTACTTTAATCCGGACCAACCAGAAATCGACAACATGCTCACCTACCCCCTTACACTCTACTTTTATATTATTATTTCATATTATTATATAATTATTATTATTATTATATATTAAAGGATATTATTATGATTATATATATTTATTATTGTTGTTGTTTCTTACAACCCGTCCCCACCCCCCTTTCTTCTTCCTTTCTTTTCCCCTGCGAAAAACAAAACAACAGCAACTTACAAGCAGAGCTCCGTACTCCTTCTTGCGCGACCTTTCAACCCAAGATCCCTCCCTTATTTCTCAACTAAACTCCATTGTTTTTGTATCATTAGATTCCTCATTCCTCCCTCGTTCTTTTAAGCTAAGAAAGCTCCTATTTTGTTGAGGTTTCGAAAATACCGTCTTAAATGACAACTCGATTTCTTGTCTTAATCGACTCGTTTTTCCTTTCTTTAAGTTGAAGACCTTGAAGACTGAAGAAAGGCTCGTGCTTTGGACGTTTTCACCCGAGAATTCGAGAGCAAAGGTAACGGTGATAGGTTACTTGACAAATGTCGAAATCTCTTGTTTTATGTCGTTTTGTGTGCTAAGCTCGTGTGTTCAAAGTTCAGTTACGGTAAAGTCTCATCCTTTTTTTTTGGTTTAGCTTCTTTTTGTCTAAAAATGGCGTTTTAGCCGGGTAGGAGTGCAGCTCATTTGTATTATGTCTGTCGTCTTAAAACAACTCGTCCTTGGGACTGCTTTAAGCGTGAAAAACAGAGGGACTGGGGTACTGTTTTGAATCGGAATTTTGGCGTGGTGTGAATAGTGGTTGCAGGTGTTCTGTTACAGTCTAGGTTGAGTCCATTGTGATGGTTTTAGCGGTGTATTTCTGTCTCAAATGGCGGGTAAAGTGGCCGGTTTCCCTGTATTTTCGAGCAGTGTCTGAACGGGTATAGTGAGGTGATTTGTGTTTTAGTTGTGCTTTGCTTCCATCTCAAAAACCGCCTTCCATGCCTCTCGATATCGACCTGTTATGGACTGTTCCTACTCGGCATTTTCGAGTATTGTTGGATGAAGTTGGGTTGTTGTTATTCTTGAATTACCATGGTTAATTCCCGTCTTATCCTTACCTCGAGTGTTAGTCTTAATATGATTCATTTCTTTTAGACTGTTTTTATACGTTGAAATAGGGGCAAATTTTGAGCATATTTGGACGGAATTTGGTCGTTTGTATATTTGGATTTATCGTGTTAAATTTCATCTTAAAACTTGTCTTAATGGGGGTCGAAAAATAGCTAAAAAGGGGCTGCTCAAAATGTGAATATGAGGCTGTGAGACAATCTCATACACGGTTTTTGGTCTATGTTTGGTTGGTGGTTCGAGCCAACTCTCTTACTTCCGTCTCAAGTGTGTATCCAATTATGATATGAGTCATTTGTATGGTTAATTTCCGTCTTATATCATGCTTAAAAATTCGTCTTAAGACGGTCTCAAAATGGAGGCTCACTGCCCAGAACACAAACAAGTCAATGATCCCTCCCAAAATGACGGCTGCCTCCTTTGTTTCCAATCACCAAAAACCAATGAAAATGAAGGCCTCTGTCCAAATGTGAATTTGTGATGCCTCGTCCTCTTTATTCTTTTTGTTTGAAAATCACAAAAGACCAAAATCCGGTGTTGCTTGTTTCCTTTGTTTATATCATCCGAGCCCACATCAAACTTACAACATGGTCCACTAAGATAATATTGAAGCACATATTGGAAGACCAACGTTTATATGTTTATTTATTTGGGCTATCATGTTTTAATTGTTGGGCTTGTCATGTTTTATTTGTTGGGCCAATTGTGTTGCTTACCCATCTTATTTTCCCTCTTCTTTGTTTTGTTGGTGACTTGCTTAATTTATAAGTTGGCTTAATATGATCAAACTTTTGGGCTTCACATGATTAATTTATGGGCTTTATATGATTGATTTGTTGGGTTGCATATAATCCATTTGTTGGACTTGACATTTTTTTAAATGTTGGACTCGTCACGTTTTAATTGTTGGGCCAACCTTCATTATCACTTGTTATATTTTATTTAACCGACATGTTAAATTATGAAATGGAATATTTATTAACATGATACAAGTACGAGATATTTACTATGAGTACTGGTAAGAGTCATATTATTGATAATGCCTTGTATTGTTCTGTTGTGAGAGTCTTGGTCCTATCGGATACTAGAGGTGAGCTATAGGCCCTCTAGTTGCGATATGATCGTCGGGACTGATGTTCCCATCCGTACTTATGGTGAGATGCAAGCCATAAGTGTGAGTGTGACATTAATAATCCCGTCCCATGTACTTGTTTGTTGTACTCGTTTATTCTATTTAACCGGCATGTATAATTATGAAATGAAATGTTTATTTATATGTTACAAGCATGAAAAGGTTATTATAAATAATTACTTGTAAGAGTCGTATTCTTATAGAAATGCCATATTACCATCGTATGTGCTTGACATACATTTTTGCCCTGCTTGTGCTGTTCTGGCAAACACGGGTTCGACCTACTTGTGCTGTTCTGGCAAGTACGGTTGAGAAAGGATCACCCTTTTGTTGTTGAATGATGTACTCGGCCTCTTCGGATAGGGGAAGTAGATAGTTGGTCCGGTGGACACTTAGACGACAAATCTTCGCGGGTAAAGTGAATGATCGATCCTCACTAGTAAGCCATCCACACTTGGTGTCAAGGGGGTTTTGAGCAACCCACTTGAACTTGTTAATCATGATAGGCATATCAATAAGATGGCCACCTTCCTTTGCCTTGTACTTGCTATCCTTATTGAAATTAGGATCAAAGTGCTTGGCTAGGACCGTGACTAGGCCGCCATTAACAATAACGGTTGTACCCTTCTTCCCACTATCAACATGGAGCCATCTATCAACCAATAGCCTCAAAGAATTGAAAGGCTTGGTATGGATTCTTCCGATATTCAAAGCCGATTCAAGGAGAATAAAATC
Source organism: Silene latifolia (assembly GCF_048544455.1). Classification (NCBI taxonomy): domain Eukaryota; kingdom Viridiplantae; phylum Streptophyta; class Magnoliopsida; order Caryophyllales; family Caryophyllaceae; genus Silene; species Silene latifolia. Next base: position 66,584,874 of record NC_133533.1, on the reverse strand, counting down.
AAGTCTTGTGAAATGATTGGTGTCTTTCCTAGCAATTATGGTATTTCCCACAACTTTGTGCCATACTCTTATGCCCGGATGATGGACCAAAAGAGCACGACAAGCATGAAAATCATCAAATTTCTTCCCGGAGATTGCCTCCCAAAGAGGCTCGGGGTCATACTTTCCATAATGCTTAAGATATCTCGATTCATCGCTAAGACCCAAAATTTCACCTAATTCCTTAAAGGTAATGCGTCTACTAATGTTAGCTAGACGAAACTCAAGATTTTCCCTATCTTCAACTTTGGTGACTTTTAAAGAACTTAAGAATTCCAAGACAAGGGAGGGGTATGTCAATTCCTTTGTTTCAAACAATTTCTTCAAACCCATGGCATTGAAAAAGGCTTTTGTTTGTTCAAGAACACCCAATTTCTCCAAAGCATCTTTACATATGAATTTGGTGGATTGAATTGATTTCATAGCAAACTTGGCAAATGTCTTTCTATGGGTATCGGAAATAAAAGTTACCTCCGGATAATGCAAGAGTTGATCGATTACCGGAGTAGAAGGTGATGCTCCCATAGAAGTTTGTTGTTGTTGTTGTTGCACTTCCAAGTTTGGTGTTGCTACCACCATTGCCAAAGCTTTCTTTGTTTGGAGAGCTTTTTGCCTTTGAGAGAGAGCCTTTGCCTTTGGTGCCTTTGTTGCCTTTGTTGCACCCTTTGTCCTTGCCATTTGATGAACTAACCAAGAAAAGAATCAAAATCTTCAATTTGTAGAATGCCCAAATCGATTTGAAGGTGAAAGGCTTTGCCTTTATGAAATCAAAAATCGACTCAAAGGTTGAAGATTTTGTTCTTGGTTTTGATTTTTGTTGAAGATGGAGTGATTGATTTGTTGTTTGAAGGATGGTTTGATTTGATTTTGGTGGATTTTGTTGAGGGTTTTTGTTTTTGTGATGGAGAGGATGAGGGTTTTGATGTTGTGGGTAGTGTTTATGAATGAATGAATGAATGAATGAAGGTGGGAGGGTATTTAAAGAAGTCGAAATTTTCGAAAACGCAGGGGCAATCCGTGCGGATTAGGCACAATCCGTGCGGATTCTGCAGCTTCAAAATTTTCAGAAGCTCGCCTAAAGACGGGCGGATTCTGGGGAATCCGCTCGGATTCTTCTGTGTAGGGACGGGCGGATTTGTTGCGGGACGGACGATTTCATCCGAGAGAAATTTCTTTGTTTTCTTCAGCTGCAAAGACGGGCGTCTTGTTCACAAGACGGACGGATTCTATGAGACGGGCGTCTTTCCAGAAATCCGCTCGGATTCTTTAACAGTCAAGAAATTTTCAATTTCAGCTCAGCTCAGGACGGGCGTCTTCTCAGAAGGATGCTCGGATTGTTGAAGACGGGCGGATTCTCAGGAATCCGCTCGGATTCTGGTCCTTTGTACCCGGATTCATTTCATTCGTGCACAATGCATTTCCCTTTACCATTCTTCCATTCTTCTTCATTTCTTGTGTTCTTCATTGTGGGGGCATTACTAAGGCATGAATAGCCTAGGCAATTGCCATCCCCACACTAAGGTAAAGCACTACACATCAATTAAAATCGTTAGTCCCTCCCTCACTTCTCTCTTACATGACAATTATTTTGATCAAAGTAAATAAAAATCCAAAAATGACAAAAAATGCAATACAAGGATTGAAATGTAAGTTAGGGAGTTAGAAATATTTACAAGTGGTGGTTTAGGGAGGACTCCACCAAACTCTCATTCTTGATGAGATGTCAAGGGGGCATGTCCAAGGTGTTGTTGATGTTGCTCAACACCTTGAAGAAGTAATCAAAAGCTTGTTCATTGTTATGGTAGAGGTCCTCAATAGACCGTGCCCCTTGTTGTTGATCATGATCGATGGCATGCCCAATGTAGGGATTAAAGATCCCTTCAAATTCGTCGTCCCAAAGACCACAAACTTCATTGAGTTGATCATTGAAAATCTCTTGCTTAGATGGAGACAACTCTCCCAATTTCTTTTCTTGGCCAAAGAGGCCATCCTCTTCTTCCTTGGTTGATTTTGATGAGCTTTGCAAGCTCTCCTTGTCACAATTCACTTGCTCTTTGAATGGAGCATCTTCAACTTTCTTCTTCCATTGGAGTTCCGATTTCTTCCTTTCATCTTTTCGGCTATAATGATCAATCATGAAACATGGCTCATGCAAACGAGGAGCTCTCATGGTCTTATCAAGATTAAAAGTTATACTTTCATCTCCCACTTCTAGAGTGAGCTCTCCATGTTTCACATCAATCACCGCACCCGCGGTGTGTAGGAAAGGTCTTCCTAAGATGATTGGAATGTTGGAATCTTCCTCCATATCAACAATGACAAAGTCTACCGGGATGAAAAAATTCCCAATTCGCACGGGGACATCTTCCCATATCCCTAATGGTGTCTTCGTCGATCTATCGGCCATTTGGAATGTGATATTGGTGCATTTAAGCTCTCCCATTCCCAACCTTTTACTCACCGAGTACGGCATGACACTCACACTAGCCCCTAGATCACATAAGGCTTTGTTGATCGTCGTGTCGCCAATGGTACACGGTATTGAGAAGCTTCCCGGATCCTTTAACTTTGGAGGTGAACTCCCTTGAAGTATTGCACTACTCACCTTAGTGAAGGAGATAGTCTCAAGTTTCCGGATCGACTTCTTCTTTGTGAGGATATCTTTCATGTACTTTGCATAGGCCGGTACGTGATTGATTAATTCCGTGAAAGGAATTGAGACTTCTAAATTCTTCACAATTTCCATGAACTTTCCAAGTTGATCATCAAATTTGGGCTTGGCTTGACGACTTGGAAAAGGAAGTCTAATCACAATGGGCTCCTTTTCTTTGGCTTTGTCTTCATTTTTCTTTAAACTTTCTTCTTTTGATGATTCCCCTTCTTTGGAGCTTTGCACAACAACTTCATTTTCACTAGCTTTCACAACTTCATCCTCAACTTGCTTCTTCGGTGCCTCATATCTTGTACCACTTCTCAAGTGAATGGCACTAACCATTTCATGTCTAGGGGGATTACTTTGTGTTGGTAATTGCCCCTTTTGTCTTTGTGAGCTTGAAGATGCTAGTTGAGTCAATTGTGTTTCCAACATCTTGGTATGAGCTAGAATGTTGTTGATGGTGGTGTCTTTTGCTTGGCTATCTTTTTGCATTTGGTTGAAAAATTCTTGTTGATTCTTTTGCATTTGGAGGACCGCTTTTTGGACATCAAAACCTTGGTCATTTTGGTGATTGTATGGATTTTGATTTTGGTAACCTTGGTTTTGATTGTAAAAGGGTCTTTGATTTTGGTTTCTCATGGGTGGTGGAGTGTATGTTGTTTGAGGGTTTTGAACATTTTGGCTTTTGTATGAGAGATTTGGATGGAACTTGGTGTTTTCATTGTAGAAATTTGAATAAGGGGTACCACTTTTGTAAGCTTGGAAAGCATTAACTTGTTCGGTTGTTCCCCTACACTCACTTGGGTCATGACCTAAAGTTCCACAATTCTCACATATCCCACTTGGAATTGATGAGGATGCCGTCATGGCATTGACATGATGCTTTGATGTTTTTGAGTTTTCCTCAAGTCTAGCCATAGCTTGTTCAAACTTCAAGTTGATTGTGTCAATGTGAGCACTAAGTTGAGCACCCAATTGAGTAACGGAGTCCACTTCATGCTTTCCTCCTCTAGTAGCCTTGCGAGGTCTACTATATTGTGAATTATGGACCGCCATTTCCTCAATCTTGTTCCATGTTTGATTGTCATCAACTTCGGTGAACATTCCATTTGATCCCATATTGAGAATGTTCTTAGAATCTTCATATAAACCATTCCAAAATTGTTGTACCAAAAACCATTCGCTAAGTCCATGGTGAGGACATGAGCGACAAACACCTTTGAACCGCTCCCAAGCTTCATACAAAGATTCTTCATCCCTTTGCTTAAAACCCGTAATTTGAGCTCTTAGCATGTTAGTCTTTTCCGGTGGGTAGAATTTTTTGTAGAAAGCTAGAGCTAACTTCTTCCAAGAATCTATTCCAAGGGTGGCCTTATCAAGGCCCTTCAACCATTGCTTCGCGGTGCCGATTAACGAAAAAGGAAATAAGACCCATCTAATTTGGTCTTGAGTCACGCCCGTTTGAGAGATAGCATCACAATAATCGCAAAAGGTTTCCATATGAGAATGAGGGTCCTCACTAGGCATTCCCCCGAATTGGCTCCTCTCAACTAATTAGATGAAGGCGGACTTGGCAATAAAATTTCCGGTGAGATGTTGCGGTGTAGGAGTACCATTTGGTAGATTCTCCTCCGTGGGTATAGAGTGTGACGAGAATTTAGGCATTTTAGGTGGATTTTGTGTGGTATTGTTTAATGGGTTTTCTTCTCCTTCTATTGCGAAAGGATTGACAAACTCACTAGTGGGTTGAACAACTTCACCAACACCTCCCAAATTCCTCCTAACAAGTCTCCTATTATTCGTCAAGGTTCTTTCGATTTCACGGTCAAAAGGTAACAAATCACCTTGTGACCTTCTAGACATGCAAAATATCAAATAACTCGAAAACAATTAGAACAAACCTTGAGGAGTTTTACTTCCCCAAGGTGAAAAAGACACAACTAATAACAATAAAAGAAATCTTAAATCAATTAAACACCGTCCCCGGCAACGGCGCCATTTTTGATCGAGGCCATTTTGTGTTCACAATTAAGCATATGTGGTCGTTGGTCAATGGTCGATACAAAACACAATTTATACTTCACAAACAACTCTACAATTAGTAAAGAGGCAAGTAAAGGTCGGATCCCAAGGGACGGGTATTGAAATGAGAATTCTATTGTAACTAGTAGTGTCTAGGGGTGTCACAAATTGAGTTGGTGTAGAAGGTCACTAAACTAAAATAGCAATGAAAATAAACTAGCAAGATGAATAAAATAAGGGGTGTAAACAATTGATTAAAGGCACTAGGGTGTCATGGGTTCATAGGGGAATCATGGGATATGATCATACAAACATGTTCTCAAATTGTAAGCAAGCAATTATTGTTGTGATGGATTGAGTTGAGTTATATCTTACAATCCTAGGAAAGTTTGGGTCCCGGAGCCGAATCGATTAGATTGTACAACACCTACAAGTCGACTTAATCTTTCCTACTCAACACATGCATGGTCTAACAAGACTCGAGTTGGGTTATGTCTTACAAGTCTCATTGAAAAGATAGAAGATGATAGTAAATGCAAGGATTCATAGGCTTAGCATTTCATCAAATATAACATGTGCATGTATTAAGATCAAAACAAGCAAGCAAATAAGATATGAAAGCATATTGATTTAAGCATGAATCATTCCCCATGTTGGTTTCCCTAATCACCCATTAAACCCTAGCTAAGAGACTACTCACTCATTATCATGTTGATCATGCTAGAAAGGTTGTCAATCATACTAACATAATGAAACATGATGAATAAATGAAAGTAATTAACAATAATTAAAAAGGGATTAAGAGATTATACCTACTAATGATTCCAATAATAAAGCAAGAATAATAGAAGTACTTGAATCCTAGATTAAGAGGTTGTCAATCGCCCAATAATAACCCAAATAATCTTCAATTACCCAAAATAAAGGAAGAACAAGAGAGAGATTAAAGAACTAAAACTTGGATTAAAACTTGATTAATACTTGATTACAATATTGAAGAGAGATTTGATTGATATTAACTACACTAATTATTGATAAGAAGAACATGCTCCTCTAATTAGCCTAATGGGGTATTTATAGTGAAAATTAGGGAGGATGCATTAGGGTTAACTAAGGGCTAAACTAGTAATTACACTTTTTAAGTTGAGCAAGGAGGAGCCGGTATTTTCTGAGAGAAGGGCTTCTCTTTTCGTAGCTTGAAGAATGAAATCCGTCTTTGTGCGGAATCCGTGCGGATTAGAGTCGGGACGGCCGGTTTGGGGCTGGGCAATCCGAGCGGATTCAGGAGAGGGACGCTCGGATTGTTGAGGGGAATCCGAGCGGATTCAAGGAGGGACGCTTTCGGATTGTTGAGGCTGGACGGACGGATTATCTGCAATCCGTTCGGATTGTTGGTCAGCGTCAATTCTTCTTCTTTTTCTTCCCTTTTCTTCATAAATTCCTTGGGGATTTCCTTGGGGACGCAAGGATCCTTTCTCAACATTGCTCTTCTACTATGATATGTACAAAGGCCTTCTAGTCTTGTCTCTTCTTGATGCTTGGTCATTGAATACAATCAATTTAGCCTCGTTTTGCCATGAAAATGCAAGATTCTTACTCCTTTCCTACCAAGGGATCAAAATCTCAAAGAATATGCAAAACAAAGAACTAAAGATAAGAAATGACCCAAATAGGCACTAAAAAGCATGGAAACAATGGTAATTCAGGGGCTAAATATGCGCCAATTATGGTCACATCAAATATCCCCAAACCGAACCTTTGCTCGTCCCGAGTAAAGAGGTGACAAAGACTAGGACCAATACTAACATATCCTAATAATAATAGCCGATATGAGACAATTAGCGGGTCTCACTCCGCCCCTTCAACTCACAACAAGACAACCATGAGGTAGGATGCCTTCTTGCAAGGCAAGGTGGGTCTTGCCAAAATGGCGACACATCCAAACATTAAAGCACATAAAATCACATAATGGATGCATCTACAAAAAGAATAGCCACTCCCTCATCAAGTGGCGGAAATTATCTACAAGGGAAGCAATTCAAGGGTACACAATCCTTCATAGATGCAATTTGTTCAAACTACTAAGCCTAGAAGGATACCAATAAATCACCTCCAAGTTGTGTCAAGCTAGGGTACCTTTGTCCTCAATCGTTAAATGCTTTCGTCAAGAGTAGATTCCCTATGGTGTTAGAAACACTGGAGGATCGCGGAATTCCCCCTCTTGCCTAGACAAGAAGAAGGGTCGTCCCCTCTCTACCATGCACAAAAATGGATACGATGGATAAAGGGATCAATAGGTATTTGAGTTTCATTTTGGGAGTTTGCTTTTGTTTTTGTTTTTCCCCCCAATTTCATTTGGCATTTGACATTTGAGAACACTTTCTTTTTGCCATTTCTTTTTGATTTTTGGCATTTCAACACTTAACAACTTTTTTTGCATTTCTTTTTGAACATTTTCAAAGTCACCCCAATTAGTAACGAAGGTGCCTTGTATTTGAAGCTTAGGAGTTCTATTTTTGCTCCTCTTTTCATTTGATGCAATTTTGCAAACTTTCTTTCACTTTTCATTTCATTGAACTCAAATTGATTTCTTTTTGTGCCCATTCCCTTTGATGACAAAAATGTGGTAGAACATGGATGAATGATGGAAGTATGCATGGTTTCAAGGGTCACCGTGGAATAAACGGTAGCCAAGGAGTTATCACACCACAAGGTACTCTTGACTCGGCCTTAAACCATGGGTCAAAGGATACTAGCATGACACATCCTAGGGTGTTTTACAAGTATTCTAACAAGCAAAGTCTTAAGAACAAAAAGCATCTACTAGGGCCTATATACACTTGTCAAGCTTCCCAAATAGACGGTTTCACAAAATTTTCCTAACATGCAACTACATGCCATGATGCAACTAACATATACACATCCTAATGCAAGTGATTCTACCAACTAATATGACATGTAATCTAAATGCAAGTCCTAAATTCACATTGTTTATACCGCATCAATCAAAATAAAGCCACATAGTCATTAACATAAAGAGGAAAAAGGAGATTGGAAAGATCATACCATGCGGTCTTCAATATCCTCATGTCTCGGATGTGGCGTAGTCAATCAAAGTGAACAAGGATAAAACAAACACAATATATACAAGACAATATATACAAGACAATAAATACAAAGGAAATGAACTTGTTTTTGGTTTTTCAATTTTTCAATTTTTTACGATTTTTGAAATTTTTCAATTTTTATGGTTTTTTTTGAATAAAAGTTAAGTGTTAGAATTCCCATCCCCACACTAATATGGGCATTGTCCTCAATGGCCAAAATGATGGAAATTATGCAAAGATGATGCATGATTTCTATACTAAATGCAATTCTACACTAAGCTATACTAAATGCAATTCTACACAAAATACCCCAAGGAATTTATGAAGAAAAGGGAAGAAAAAGAAAAAGAATTGACGCTGACCAACAATCCGAACGGATTGCAGACAATCCGTCCGTCCAGCCTCAACAATCCGAGCGTCCCTCCTTGGAATCCGCTCGGATTCCCCCTCAACAATCCGGGCGTCCCTCTCCTGAATCCGCTCGGAATGCCCAGCCATTTTGGCTAAATGGCTAAATATGCGCAAATTCGTGATGTTGAGGTGGATCTATTCGAGGCCATTTCGTGTTCACAATTAAGTATATGTGGTCGTTGGTCAATGGTCGATACAAAACACAATTTATATTTCACAAACAACTCTACAATTAGTAAAGAGGCAAGTAAAGGTCGGATCCCAAGGGACGGGTATTGAAATGAGAATTCTATTGTAACTAGTAGTGTCTAGGGGGTGTCACAAATTGGGTTGATGTAGAAGGTCACTAAACTAAAATAGCAATGAAAATAAACTAGCAAGATGAATAAAATAAGGGGTGTAAACAATTGATTAAAGGCACTAGGGTGTCATGGGTTCATAGGGGAATCATGGGATATGATCATACAAACATGTTCTCAAATCATAAGCAAGCAATTATTGTTATGATGGATTGAGTTGGGTTATATCTTACAATCCTAGGAAAGTTTGGGTCCCGGAGCCGAATCGATTAGATTGTACAACACCTACAAGTCGACTTAATCTTTCCTACTCAACACATGCATGGTCTAACAAGACTCGAGTTGGGTTATGTCTTACAAGTCTCATTGAAAAGATAGAAGATGATAGTAAATGCAAGGATTCATAGGCTTAGCATTTCATCAAATATAACATGTGCATGTATTAAGATCAAAACAAGCAAGCAAATAAGATATGAAAGCATATTGATTTAAGCATGAATCATTCCCCATGTTGGTTTCCCCTAATCACCCATTAAACCCTAGCTAAGAGACTACTCACTCATTATCATGTTGATCATGCTAGAAAGGTTGTCAATCATACTAACATAATGAAACATGATGAATAAATGAAAGTAATTAACAATAATTAAAAAGGGATTAAGAGATTATACCTACTAATGATTCCAATAATAAAGGAAGAATAATAGAAGTACTTGAATCCTAGATTGAGAGGTTGTCAATCTCCCAATAATAACCCAAATAATCTTCAATTACCCAAAATAAAGGAAGAACAAGAGAGAGATTAAAGAACTAAAACTTGGATTAAAACTTGATTAATACTTGATTACAATATTGAAGAGAGATTTGATTGATATTAACTACACTAATTATTGATAAGAAGAACATGCTCCTCTAATTAGACTAATGGGGTATTTATAGTGAAAATTAGGGAGGATGCATTAGGGTTAACTAAGGACTAAACTAGTAATTACACTTTTTAGGTTGAGCAAGGAGGAGCCAGGTATTTTTACGAGAGAAGGGCTTCTCTTTTCGTAGCTTGAAGAATGAAACCCGTCTTTGTCTTGAAATCCGTGCGGATTGGAGTCGGGACGGCGGTTAGGCTGGACAATCCGAGCGGATTCAGGAGAGGGACGCTCGGATTGTTGAAGGGGAATCCGAGCGGATTCCAAGGAGGGACGCTCGGATTGTCTTTGGCTGGACGGACGGATTATGCGCAATCCGTTCGGATTGTTGGTCAGCGTCAATTCTTCTTCTTTTTCTTCCCTTTTCTTCATAAATTCCTTGGGGATTTCCTTGGGGACGCAAGGATCCTTTCTCAACATTGCTCTTCTACTATGATATGTACAAAGGCCTTCTAGTCTTGTCTCTTCTTAATGCTTGGTCATTGAATACAATCAATTTAGCCTCGTTTTGGCATGAAAATGCAAGATTCTTACTCCTTTCCTACCAAGGGATCAAAATCTCAAAGAATATGCAAAACAAAGAACTAAAGATAAGAAATGACCCAAATAGGCACTAAAAAGCATGGAAACAATGGTAATTCGGGGGCTAAATATGCGCCAATTATGGTCACATCAAATATCCCCAAACCGAACCTTTGCTCGTCCCGAGTAAAGAGGTGACAAAGACTAGGACCAATACTAACCTATCCTAATAATAATAGCCGATATGATACAATTAGCGGGTCTCACTCCGCCCCTTCAACTCACAACAAGACAACCATGAGGTAGGATGCCTTCTTGCAAGGCAAGGTGGGTCTTGCCAAAATGGCGACACATCCTGTAACACCCCGATTTATGAAGGATTCTTTAACAAGGCATTCCCTAATAAACCGGACTGTTACCATCTCGGTTTCCCGAGGTAGTGAATAACAAAATAAACTCCAAGGCAAATTATATAATTACTTTAACTTAACTATTACAAAACCTCTTTTACATAAATTTCAAAGAACTAGCATAAATAAAAGTGAAAGTCTTCTAAATAATGATCTAGCTACTAAGTCTTCTGATCCAGTGTCTCACGCCCATCAAGCACCCATCCTATCTCATAACCTGTCAAGTCTGCTCCCCAATATTTTGATCATCACAGGTGTTCACGAATACACAGGGTCAACCACGAGGTTGAGCAGGGAATACAATGAAACAACAAAGTATGATATGCATGCTCCTCCGTCACCTCCATCTCCATCTCAACTCATATCTCATAACCCGTACAACCCAGCCATACCGATCCCCGGTAGACTATATATCGACCGTAGCCGATCCGCCCTCGGCTCGCGTTGAGGACACCAGGGCAAGTCTGCAGAACCCGCCGGGCCTTATCACAACATCATCATCACCACACCACATCACCACAACATCCTCCATCTCCAATGCATATGAATGCTCAAGAAATTAATGCAACACAATATGTATATCATTGAACTGGTAAATCATAGAATCATGCCGGTTCTGAATGTTGTGATAATATACTCAATACGATAAATCCGAGTCAAGCGCAGATCCGGGGATATGAATCATAACATGAATCAACAACCACGAACCAGTCAACGTTCACGGTTTGGTCATATGAAACACAAACAAGTCAACACAATTCAACAACAACGATAATAAGTCAAGTGTATTTCCCTACCTTTTCGCAATCCAAGCACACAAGCAATCAATTATGATCCTTCCCATATCCATCACCTACATAACATAATTATGTATAATTACCACCTACTCAATCAAATAATCATGCACATAACCTAGACTCATCATAACTTAATAGGAATATCAACTTAAAGAACAAACACGATTTTTCCTGATTTTCCAGCACATGACAGACTCAGAATAAAATACATAACTAATTCCAGAAAAATCAAATTGATACAAGGCCAATTGGATTGGAACCCCATGAGTCTTAGCTACAAATTATATCTAACGTGTTTTTCTCAAATTCCAAACTTATCAAGGGTTTTCAGACTGATTTCCAAAAACTGACAGAAACCGTCGCATAAAACGTATTTATTCATAAAACGAGTTTAAAACCTTATTTTACAGTAATTCCAAATCCTATTATCATCTACACTATACAAAGATGATGTATTAAGAAGCCTCATAACTGAATCGACATAAAAAATTAGGGTTTCAAATCATTTTCCACAACCAAATCAGATTCGCGGACTTTTCAGCGACATGTTCATAAATAATTCACCTAGAACAAACCATAAAGAATTTGACTACGAGATTTTGTATGCATAAACTAGACATCAAATAAACAGGACTCTCTTTTCAAACATTTTGAAGACGAACAATTTAAAACAGTATAAACAATGGAATGAAATCGACATACAAACAGGAAAATCGAATTAGGTTGGAATCGATGAGAAATCTTCAATCAAATAAAAGGCTCGACAATTGATCTTCCTCTCCCTCTCTCTAGGTTTAGAAATGGTTTTATGAATGATAAAATGAAATTAGAAATGACTCAACTGTTAAAAGAGGGGAGAGGGAGAGCGGCTCTTAGATTAGGTTTAGGGTAAATGGTGGTTACATGTTAGGGAAGGCAAACGGTTTAAACGGGTATGGTAATTGGGTAAATGTAGATGGGTAAATGGGTGATACGATTCTTGACCCAAAAGACAAAATGTGATGTAGCCCGACTCAACATATACGATATAAACCCGACTTAATAACATTCACGATATTACGATGCAACCAATATAAAATGTATAATACTAATATATAATAATATCCGTTTAATCGATTATATAAAATACGGGGTATTACAGTCTACCCTCCTTAAAAGAAACTTCGTCCCGAAGTTTACCCTCTCCTACCAACCAACGCAAACGAATTATGAAACGCATATACAAAAGTATGTAAGGCACCCACCAAATTGAATATTAAACGCAGTATTACATTCCACCCTCCTTAAAATAAACTTCGTCCCCGAAGTTTAACCATAACAGAAACACATCATGAAACACTCCAACATAACCCACACAACGTATAATCAATATAGCCAAACTGAGAAATCACACCTGAAGGTATAAGATTTTACAATCCTACCCTCCTTAAACATGGTTACGTCCCCGTAACCTTCATTATTATAACAAAAGTTCTCAAACTACTGCTAACAACTGAATGAGGATAAAAGATTCACAACTCACGCTCAAGTTAACTAATCCCTACTAAAGACAATCAATATACAAGCTCTCTCAAGGAAGCTACAGTTACTGCTGCTACAGCACATCGCCACGGATCGGAGCAAAAGCCACGTTAAATAACTTAAGACAGTTCAGTATTAATCTAGACACTCTTCATATCAATCAATACATGCAATAACATTCACAGGATTTGCTTGTCAATCTAATTTATACATTACTACTCAGGTTACAAAGATGAAGATGCCTAGGTGCTCACATATGGTTCATGTCAAATAACATCGTTTCATCAAGGTTACTAAGCAAGATCACTAACGTAACATACCACGATAATTCTATCCGGCGTATTCTCGTGGCAGCATATTTTCCAAGAAATATTGGTAACATTTATTCATGTGAATAATCAAATTATGAATGGAACAATGCTTTACAAGGTTACCAGTAAAATCATTAGTAATTATTCATTTCACTAATCATTGTAATCTCATACCTTAGAAACATAGGGAATCAATCAACATAAGAAAAGAATTATGGTCAAAACTTAATAAATCGATTTAGGAAAATTTGTAACCTAATAGGTCCAGTCTGACTTTCCTTTACATAACTGTACAGATTTAGGTCAAGACACAGAATCACCAATAAAATGAAGACAACCAGTTTCGCAGTACTTATCATCCTAGAAATATTTTTAATCCTCATAACAAAGGGTTTGGGATTTATTCACGAATGACGAATGCACATTGATTGGCAAATTTCACAAACTTATTGGTCGAGTCAATCAAGCGAGTAAACAGCGATATTGGAAAGTTAACATACAAGACTATCATACATAAAATTTTGTTCTTGGTGTTAAATATTTTTAAACTGCACCCAACACAATGACATAAAAGATTAAATGTGTTTAACTACACCAATTTTACAAATATTCATTACATATCATGCTAATATCAACATACCATGTTAACACATAACTCACTTAAATCACCACATTACATTTCCCGTTTTGACATTCGTATCTAACCACAACCCACCAATTCACTACATGAACGAACAACATGACCAAATTAACCCACTATTTGTGACTCCGTTCTAGCTTCATTCCTACAGACTAGCAAATATCATGAAACCATAAAATCGAGACAATTTGGAAATCTCATTCCAAATTTATACTCACACGACAAAGTTTAACTTCATTTTCAAAACTTTTACTTTCATCTTCGGACGGTGAATAACTTTCTTAACATAAATCTTATAACAGAGCCGTCCATAGAATCCATTTACAGCTTACTACGAAACTCAAAATCAGATAAACTTAATTCAATTCCTTCAAACAATACAAGCTTAGGTGTCGACTCATATTTCATAATTTACAGGTTCATCTTATTCATTTCAGTCCTATCTTTACTAATGAACGACTATTACCTCAACATCAGGTTTTTAGTTGCACTTCTTTACTCAGTTATATTCATGGCTAATACGACTATAACATTTAATCGGAGACCTTTTAGATAGTACACACTTACTAACCCATACATGTCCATACAACCATTTACTTACTTACTAACCCAGGTCAAGAATTAGGCCGATGAATACAACACTCAACAACATACTTAGGACTCATAATTTAGATTATCACACGGTTTCCACCACATCAGTTATGAAACATATCACACCTCCCAGTAAAAGAAACAGACATATGATTCACAATAACAACAAAATTACTTCCATATCACATACTTCCATATCACACATATGTTTAACATTTTAGCAACCATACCATTCAATTGTATCCATCAACTCAGTACAATTCATTTTCAGCAAAAATAAAAGATATCGCATAAGTAGCTTAAACATATACATTTTCCATCATATACTTTGTAGAACATTATCTATGATAAAAGATTAGCAACTTGAACAACTTCTCTGATTTGCACGATTTGAATAATTAGGCAACTCGTAGGCTCAATTAAACGTAACTATAACGACTATCATTTAAACATACGCATAACATGCGAATCATCAAAGGGTTATCTCATTATAATTGGCCCACATAGCTGACATAAAAAAAAAATAAAAAAAATTCCCGTCAAAATAATCACCTTAGCATTTCATAACAATACAACTATGAACATATCCAATAAGGAACAACAACACTATTTTATTATCATATCATAAGTTTAGGTTCAACTGAAATAAATTAATGCAATGAAAGTAATAAGTATAACTATAGGCACACAGACTCACATAAAAGACATTAGAACTCAGATGACATCCTACATGTGTGAACATTTAGACATACTCATTACTACCATCCATGTGTAAACAGTTAAACATAATTATTATAAATATTCATGTGAGTATATTAGAACAATCGAGTTAACATTTAACGCCACCAACTTTACCAAGATATGACAATATAGTTTTATATTTATATATATCCGACCACTATACAAATATGATGAACACACCAGAGATATTACAACATGCCAAACATATATAAAATATGCAAACAACTGGACTCGTATAAAATATTTCACCCTCGATTAAGAATCAAATTAAGCTATTCAATTTCACTCATACTATCATGCCAACAATGTTATCAACTAAACTTTAATTTTATCACTTGTTAAGATATATAACTACTGCACATGCGTGCTACTATCATCATATAAAAATATTATAAGGTCACATTAATAAGGCTCATGAATTAACCAAACAATTGTATGAAAACTCAACATAGAACGCACATTTTACAAGTCATGATTCACGTTGTAACTTCCAAAGACCACGAACAAATAACCGTTCGATTAAAACTTGATTCATGTTACTTTTATAAAATACGGAGAGTTAAAAACACAGGGGAAAAAGAATTAGGTCTAGAGCACAAGAATTCCATTTTTAAAGAATTTTACAACTCAGTTGATCCAAACAAGTATGTGACAGCAATTGGTCCGAAACTTGGGTCAGTTTCCAAAACTTACCATTTAATATAGATATATCAAGAATTTTCGTGGCTTATCAATTTGAAAACATATGCGAATCTTCTGATCGATGGAGTTGTAATTATGCAAAAATTATTAATACAATTTAAATGAGGATTTTTACAAAATCGTTGGTCAAAACATCACTGCACAGGAACTTCCTGACCACAGCCCACTAAAATATTCATTACTCCTAATCCATATATCCTATAAGCATGAAACCAACGCCAAATGAACACTAACTCATGAGACTATCGCTCATAAAATTTTCATCCATAGGCAATAAACAGAAAAGAAATGGCAGTAAGATCAATTAAAGAGTAAAATAAAACAAAACGAGTTTCAGCACTAGGTCATTCTTTACTATGTTACCAGTTCTTATGAACATATTATGTATATTATCCCATCCCAACTTAAATCTCACACTTTGTACTTACGTAAACATCTATCCCATAGAATCCCTTCGCATCTCGATTTACTCCTTACATCTAAATCACGATTGTTATGACTAGAAACATGCAATTCAATAGTGTTTCTGATTACTATCACAATACTATACTAGCATGGCTTCGGGATCACATAACCGCATATCACTAGACATAATAGTACTATCAACACATCATTCAACATCCATCCAGATAAATCCCATCAATTCGCAATTATTTTCACGCTCACGATTACCACAATCCAACACTTCATTGATTATCAACCTGAACACGGAAATTTTATTTCTTATCTCCACAACATCACATGATCACGCCATCATTCATATAAAATATTTACCGTAACGTTGTCCTGCAGCATGGTTAGAATATACGGGTCTCAAGGTGTACATCAACTAGATTATATCCAAGATTTTCCTTCTAACTACCCCATTCACTCAATTTATCTCGGGTTACCTGGTTCAAAACTGAGAGGGCCAAAGAGCACGTATTAAGGGCGCCTTCTTAACCGCACTGTGAGCTCCTAACAGTTTATTCCCAGAGGTTCATTTTATTTAGACACATCCTACGTGTAGGTTAATATCCGTATACTACCCTTCAATTGTAGGACTATAACGCAAATTTCATATGTAATTTATAGTCATAAAACAAAATAACAAGGAAACGATAAAGATTAGAAATTAACCTCGGGTCCTTTATAGTGCGGCGTAAAGAACAGAAATCAAACGAGATTCCCTCCTAATTGTTGCACCCAAGACTTGTTCGAGATATGCCCTTGGCTAGATGGTGTTCTCCGATTGCCTTGCAATATTGGGAGAACTTGTTGTGAGGTTTTCGAGATGTGAGATCTAGGTTTCGAGAGAAACTGTCTCCAAAACCCTAATTTACTCAGAAGTGAATGATTAGGTTAAAACAAGAGGAGGTGCTCTCCTTTTGTTCTCCTAATCTCGGTTTGGCCGAGAGCTTTACATGGGAAAGTGGGCTTTCCACTTTCTCTAATTCATAACTCATGGTACGACCCGAAAATTGCTAAATGTATATGACGCGGTTTATTATAAATCGTCATCGGTTATCGGCTATTAAAACATCAACTAATAACACGGGTTAGTTGAAGTATTAAAACGTGTCCGACAAAGACGATATTGTATAATTAATTCAATATACATTAATTAAATATAAAACGCTTATATTTAATTTTACGAATTAACTGGTTAATTCGCCTTAGCCCATAATATTTAATCCGTATTAAATATAATATCTCAACATCATATTTTGACTAATTACTAGTCAAATAACTCGGACTAATCAAGGTTAGTCAAATTTGGCATCTATATGACTGTATTTTCATACCGTCACATCTCTCGAACGTATCCTATAGGTGTGACTTTTAGGGACCAGTTGATCACCGCCATCTGTATGACAATAACGTCAAACTTATCTAGCAAGCCAACCGTTATTGATAAACGTGGATCAACTGATAATAATACCAAAAGTATGCCCTTTGATCCTTTTAGAGATTTATAAGTCCTTGCACTAACTGTTAAGGACACCAACCCCAACAAGCTCCCACTTGTCCGTACAAGTGTGTGTGCAATGACGTTATCCGCACTAACTGGAGGACACAAGCTCCAACAAACTCCCACTTGTCCGTACAAGTGTATGTGCGATAACCGATTCTCATATTCATTTAAAATTTCTCCCACTCAATGTAAAAC
Source organism: Silene latifolia (assembly GCF_048544455.1). NCBI lineage: Eukaryota > Viridiplantae > Streptophyta > Magnoliopsida > Caryophyllales > Caryophyllaceae > Silene > Silene latifolia. The sequence goes on along the minus strand of NC_133533.1, from coordinate 66,567,033 downwards.
AATTTGCAGATCTGGATCCACAAAGGTCGTATTTTACAATCGATCTGTATCTAGAGTGGTTTCCCCGACTAGAGAGTAACTTAACTGATAAAACGAATCCGTATCCGAGCATGGCCATGCATTTCGATTCTGACTCCTCGAGTGGCCCTGAGAAATATCGAGTACCCGATAAAGGCTGAATATTTCCTTCAACTCGACTCCTTCCGATCTAAGCACGACATGAAATGACCCGAAAAAATCTACTTGGCCCCCTGTTACGGATGACCGTGAGAAAGAAACCAAAGTCACCCAAAATCTGCCGTAGTCTCAAGAGACAGTCGATAGTCAAAAGAATCGACTCTTAGGATCACCATGGAAGTCCTATCCACGACCGGGCAACGAATGTTATAAAACATTTAGGACTCCACGTCGATGTCACAAGTGTGTCCTACGAAATATCCGTATAAATCGCCTCTGTGATTGGTCAGTCAACCGGTTGACTTATGGCTCGTTGAACCCACCATCAACCAACGTCACAAAATAATTGCCAGAGTTATCAGCTCATGTGGGCAATTAAGGACTGAAAAGATATAATGTTCGTTCAGTTCACTTTGTGGTGTTCAAAATTTGTCGTACAAACCCACATGACAAACAAAATATATATATGTAAAATATCAAAACGATGATGTCGTATAGAGTACAAGAGAGAATGAATCTGATCTATAAAAGAGTACTACAACTTAGGAACACGTTAAATTCCCATGGAATTAACATGCCCTTCATGCTTATCTTGTCGTAATGCTTTAGTGAGAGGATCTGCTATGTTATCATCTGTAGCAATCTTTTCTATCACTACTTCCTTTTGCTCCACGTAATCCCGGATTAGATGAGCTTTCCGTTGTACATGTCTAGACTTGTTGCTAGACTTTGGCTCCTTAGCTTGGAAGATGGCACCACTATTGTCGCAATAGATGGTGATCGGGTCATTCGAACTGGGCACTACAGAGAGTGTAACACCCCCATACTCCAAGTGCCTTACCAGGACCACTTAAGGCATGGAAATGCTACCATCTCGGTTACCCGAGGCAATGATTATCATAAGACAATAAAGAAACATATTTAAATAATAATTAACGTTTAAAGTGATTACATGCCAAAAACCAAAACCGATAAAGAGATACAAGTTCTCCAAAACTATCTACTATCAAAAGACTATAAAACTATCAAACACAAGCGGAAGACTTCTAAAGCGCATCGTGGTGACTCCTCCCGATTATCCCATACGCATCGGCTCATACACGCTCAATAATCGCTCACCACCCCGAATGGATCACCACAGTTTTAAAACATTTAACGGGTCGTACTAATCACACAATTCAATATATCAACAATAAGATAAACAGACAACTTAACCGTCACACACACACACAACCACACCAATCCCAACAATCTCAATCACCGACATCCACTTTGGACCAGCCCACGCCATGGGGGACCGCGGCCCGTTCCCACCTAAGCCCCGCTCATCATACCGAGCGATAACCCCTTTCATTAATGTGCACATCCCTTCGTGGCGGGTTCCACGAAGGCGAAACTAGGGCGTGAGATCACTCCCATGTGACCCCACTCGGCCGAGAACGCATCTCGAGAGCCATCAACAAACACAACCACAATCACAATCACAATTACAACTACAACCATCATATCAATCAACTAACTACAAAGACATCACCAATATCCCATTATGGGACTAATACTTGAGTAGGAAATCCTACCGAAAGCACAACAAGCGACGGTATCTACAAATGTCTCAAAAGCCTCTTCTACGAACCCTCCTCCTATCATATAACACACATAGGCCATACATCACATACTACACATAAAAACCCCCAATTCCTAAACTAGGGTTTAACCAAACTTAATTAAACATTATAGAAATTATATTAAAAGCTTACCCTCGGCGCAAGGAATCCAACGACACGAACTACGATACGAACGACCGTCGAACTCGGGAATTGTCAAGAACGCGATTAGGAAGAAGAACTAGTTGCTTTCTCTCTTAAACGGGTTTTAGGTTTTGTAAAAAGTGATTTAAAACAATTACGAATATGTTTAAATACCTTAATCGCGTAATTAACAAAACCCGAGAAAAATCCCCGTAAAACCGGACACTCGATCGAGTACCCAAGGCACTCGATCGAGTACCCCCTACTCGATCGAGTACCCCTACTCGATCGAGTACCCAACAGTCGAAACTATTTTATATCGCAACCGCCCTTACTCGACAGAGTAAGGGCTACTCGATAGAGTACCCCAAGACATATAAATACGGAGTATTACGGAGAGCCCATGTAAGAATTGACGCATCCATATCGCTTCCTTTGTAGCTTCGGACGCGGCATAGTACTCGGACTCGATCGTAGAATCTCTTTATAACAGTTTTGTTTCGAACTCTTCCACGGTGACTCATGCAGCGCCATTAAGAGTAAAACGAATCCAGGGCGAGAGCCTCCATAAGTCAATGCCCAATCTTTAGTCCTCCGTAGGTACTTAAGAATGTTCTTGACAGCCAACCAATGTGGTTCACCTGGATGCTGTTGGAATCGACTTGTCATACTCAATGCATATGCCACGTCCGGACGTGTGCATATCATGGCATACATGATTGATCCTATAGCCGAAGCATAAGGAATCCGTGTCATGCGCTCTTTCTCTTCCTGTGTCTCGGTGCCCGAGATCGGCTCAAATGCACCCCGGAGCCATAGGAAGGAACCCTTTCTTGGAGTTAGTCATCTTTGAATCTCTCCAGGACTTTGTTTATGTAAGACTCTGACTGAGAGATAGCATCCGTCGTGATCTATCTCGATAGATACGGATGCCTAGAATTCTTTGTGCCTCTCCCAGATCTTTCATCTGGAAATGGTTTTTCAACCATACTTTCACCGAAGTTAAGAGAGGTATGTCATTCCCAATCAGGAGTATGTCGTCAACATACAATATTAGGAAGACAATCTTGCTCCCACTCGACTTGATATATAAACATGGTTCCTCGACCGATCGAGTAAATCCATTTTCTTTAATCACTTGGTCGAAACGATGATTCCAACTCCGAGATGCTTGCTTAAGTCCATAAATGGAACGCTTAAGTTTGCACACTTTCTTAGGATGTAAAGGATCGATGAAACCTTCGGGTTGTACCATGTACAACTCTTCCTCCAAAAAGCCGTTTAAGAAGGCGGTTTTCACGTCCATTTGCCAAATTTCATAGTCATGAAAAGCGGCAATCGCTAAGATAATCCGAATGGAACGCAGCATGACTACGGGTGCAAAAATCTCATCGTAGTGCAAACCTGGCACTTGGGTGAAACCTTTAGCAACTAGTCGTGCTTTGTAGATATCTTGTTGACCTTCCACAGAATGCTTTATCTTGTAAAGCCATTTGCATTGAAGGGGACGAACCTTAGCCGGTAAGTCAACAAGATCCCACACGTTGTTCTCATACATGGAGTCCATCTCGGATTGCATGGCCTCAAGCCATAGCTTTGAGTCGAAACTAGTCATGGCACTTTTATAGGTTGCGGGTTCACTACTCGTTAAGAGTAGAACGTCATCTATGTCATGTTCCTCGACCATACCAATGTATCATGCGGAGGAATAGAGACTCTTCCCGACCTCCTAGGTTCCTCAGGAATATTCACCGCGGCCGGGATTGAAGGAACAGGTTCCTCCAATGGTTGCTCGGTGTTTGGTTCCGGAATCTCCGACAGGTCGAAGGTTCTATCACTCTTTGCATTCTCAAGAAATTCCTTCTCTAAGAATGTCGCACTAGCCGCAACAAAAACACGTTGTTCGGTTGGCGAATAGAAGTAATGACCAAGTGTTCCTTTAGGATAACCTATAAAGTATGTCTTGACCGATCGCGGGCCGAGCTTATCCTCGTGTCTCCACTTGACATAAGCTTCGCAGCCCCAAACCCGTATAAAGGACAAGTTAGGGACCGTTCCCTTCCATAGTTCATATGGAGTCTTGTCAACAGCTTTAGACGGACTTCGGTTAAGTATTAGAGCGGCTGACAAAAGAGCATAACCCCATAATGAATCAGGTAAAACCGTGTGACTCATCATGGATCGAACCATATCAAGTAGTGTTCGATTTCTCCGTTCGGACACACCATTCAACCGAGGTGTTCCGGGTGGAGTTAAGCGTAGGGCAATCCCACAATCCTTTAGGTGTTGATCAAACTCGTGAGAAAGATACTCGCCACCACGATCCGAACGCGTGTGTTTTTATCTTTCTACCTAATAGGTTACGTACCCTATTTTCGTATTCCTTGAATTTCTCAAAGGATTCACTTTTGTGCTTCATTAAGTAGACATAGCCATAACTACTCAAATCGTCCGTGAAAGTGATGAAATACCTATAGCCTTCTCGTGCGGTGATTGACATAGGACCACATACATCCGTGTGTATGAGCCCTAATAGGTCGGCGTGCGCGCATTCCAACACCTTTGAAGGAAATACGAGTCATCTTACCGATGAGACATGATTCACACGTGCCATATGATTGAAAATCAAAGGCCGAGATAGCTCCATGTTTGATGAGCTGTTTTTACGCGTTTCTCATTAATGTGTCCCATACGGCAATGCCATAGATACGTTTGATCTTTGTCACCAACCTTTAACTTTTTATTCATTACGTGTAATATTTCCGTGGTCGATCTAAAACATAAATTCCGTTCATGGAGACTGCCTTGCCGTAAATCATATCGTGTAATGAGAAAATGCAAGCATTATTTTCTATTACAAATGAAAAACCAAGTTTATCAAGCGCAGAAACTGAAATAATGTTTTTGGAAAGACTAGGTACATAATAGCAGTCATATAATGACAACTCAAATCCGCTAGGAAGCTGGATCACATATGTCCCCTTGGAGATGGCGGCTACTCTTGCTCCATTCCCGACACGCAGTCCACCTCACCCTTTACGAGGGGTTCGATGTTTCGGAGCCCCTGCACATGATTACACAGATGAGAACCACAACCCGTATCAAGTACCCAAGTTCCGTAACTTGCGTGGTTAATCTCAATCATATGAATAAAAGTAGAAGAAGAAGACATACCAACGGGTTTAACACGACCCGCTTTTAAGTCCTCATGATAAACGGGACATGTGCGTCTCCAATGCCCGGTCATGTGGCGGTGATGGCATTCCATGTTATCTTTCTTGCTCTTTGTCGCGCCTGATGAGTTACTCGACTCACCAGGACCACTCTTACCCGAGCCCGACTTCTTGAACTTCGCCTTACCTCTTTGCTAGGTTTGCCCGAGCCGTGCCCTTACCCTTTCCTTTATTTGACACAACGAGAACATCCTGTTTCATGCTCCCACTGGACTTCATGTCCTTCTCGGTCTGTACGAGAAGGGAGTGCAGTTCATGGGGAGTTTTCTTCAAATCATTCATATAGTAATTCGCTCTAAATTGCGAATAACCATCGTGGAGTGAGTGAAGTATGCGGTCGATAACAATGTTCTCGCTGATGTTACGATTAAAGGTCTCCGGTTTCTCGACATTCTCAATCATGCTGAGAATGTGTGGGCTAACCGGTTGGCCCTTACGAGTCTCGCATCAAAGAAGCGAGTGGTATGCTCATAAGTCACGATTCTCGGTGCTTTCGAGAATTCCTTGGTGAGCGTGGTGAAAATCTTGTTTGCACCATGGGCTATGAAGCGTTTCTGCAAATTGGGTTCCATTGCAAAAATGAGTACGTTTTTAATCGCACCCGCTTCCATACAGAAATCATTAAACTTGGTGATTTCAGCAGCTCTAGCCGTGGGACCTGGGTTTGCCGGGATGGGCTCTAATAGATATTTGAGCTTCCCGTCAGCAGCAGCAGCATTCCGTAATGCCGCCTCCCAGTCCGTGAAGTTGGATCCATCATTCTTCAGTCGAGTAGACTGATTCATCTGATTCATGAAGATCCTAAGCCAGGACTCACGGTCCAAAGTGGCACTTGGCATTGGGTTATCAGTAGAACCAGCCATTTGTTGTTTAGCAGTTTAATAACGTGATCTACACTGAAAAAGAAAGAAAAACAAAACGAAATAAGCAACTCATCGAGGTGATTTAAGTCTATTTTAAAATTCATTTTAAACATGTAGACTCTTGCACTTGCATAATTGATCTCCCTCAAGAATGATACAAGTGATCCCAAGACTCAATTTCTGTAAATTGATAAGCCAACTGTTTAGCTAATTCTTCCGGAAGAACTCTTGGTCGATAGATTTCCGTAAATCCTATCTATAGTCCACCATGATCACAGGATCGTACGAGTGACCATAGTGTTGAGATAAAATAGGTCAATCGGTTCCAACTTACCCGACGTAGAAGGGGTCATATTATGCCTACCGACGAAGAAGGGATTCATTGGAGTTTGACCTATAAAGACCGTTCTCAATTTTTGTTTATACGAGGAAGATCCCATCAACTAAATTAAAATTCATATTAAGTGAACGAATAACTAGCGTCTGCGTGAATGAATTAATTTGGGTGATGGCTTATAAACGTGTGACATACGAATGTCAAAGAAAACTAACTCGTGACCTCTATATGTGTCAGTTTTCATGCAATTATTAGGTGGTTTGGTTTTTAGGCGGAATATGATGCATATAATCGTTACGGAAAAATAAATAATTGAATGCAATACGTAAATAAAAATTCCTAGTGTGGCCTATCCTAGTAAAACAAAACATAAAACAACTTTGGAATCCATCGTTGGACCCGAGAAGCTTGTCTTGATGTTCCATCTTGATCCAAGTAGCGGGAGTGAGCATCCGGTCTCCATCTTTGGTCTTCTCAAAAATTACAATTTAAAATTACAAAAATAAACCTATTTACATTCTAATTAAAAACTGTAATTACAAGTGAAAAATCCAAAACGGAGATACGAGATCTCAAAATACAACCAAGACCGTGTTCCATCATTACGGTAACACGTTCTACTAAGGCCACACTAAGTTACAACCGTTTGCAAAAATAAATAAATACGTAATAAAAGGCATTCAAGGCATTCAACAAAACGATAAATAAATGCATCAACTAAAAACAAATTCATTCGTGACATAATTCCGTAATTATGTTAAATATATCCAAACCACCTTTTAATGATTAAAATTCATGTGATAAAACCGCTTCTATCATTTAATTTTAATCCAATACAGTCCGTTACTTTAAATGCGCTTTAAAATAACTTAATGGTACGTGTGTGAACCGTGTCACAATCATAGCGAGTGTACAATATCCGTATAAAGTACATATTGAAGCCAAAAGAAAATTTAAATCAAAAGAAACAAATTTTCAAAGCTGTTAAAACGGAAATCCTTCGATCCAGGGACATAAGTGCTCGATCGAGGGACAAAAGGGCTCGATCGACTGAACTGCAAGTCGATCGAGAGGGTTGCCAAACAGGAAGTGCTCGATCGACTAAACTGGTGGTCGATCGAGTACCTATATCAGCAAATCTACTCGATCGAGTACGAGGACAACTCGATCGAGCAGTAGGGTTTAGAAAGGGGTCGATCGAGTACAACAGGGACTCGATCGAGCAAAAGGTTTTTGAAACGGGGTCGATCGAATACAACAGGGACTCGATCGAGCAAAAACAAGACAGGAAAAACACTCGATCGATTAAAAACTTGTTCGATCGAGTACAAAACTTTCTGAAAAACTCCAAACCCTCGTGAAACAAGTTTTATGATACAAAACCACAACAATTTTGATCAAAAACGCATAAAATCAATTTTAACAATTGACAAAAACATGACATATTGTTATAATCTCCGTATAAAACAACAATATGCAAAAATCAACGAAAACAACATGAAATAACCGTGTAAAACATGTCACGGTTTCATAAAAACGCAACAGCCAAATCAAAAAAATTTCAGCCGTGAGAAAAATTGGCTGATGCCGCACGGTTTTTAAGACAAAAACAATCGTTTCAAAATCGTTTTATGAAAAACACATAGAAAATTTACGTGGCCTCGCTCTGATACCACTTGTAGGTTAATATCCGTATACTACCCTTTAATTGTAGGACTATAACGCAAATTTCATATGTAATTTATAGTCATAAAACAAAATAACAAGGAAACGATAAAGATTAGAAATTAACCTCGGGTCCTTTATAGTGCGGCGTAAAGAACAGAAATCAAACGAGATTCCCTCCTAATTGTTGCACCCAAGACTTGTCCGAGATATGCCCTTGGCTAGATGGTGTTCTCCGATTGCCTTGCAATATTAGGAGAACTTGTTGTGAGGTTTTCGAGATGTGAGATCTAGGTTTCAGAGAGAAACTGTCTCCAAAACCCTAATTTCTGTAGAAGTGAATGATTAGGTTAAAACAAGAGGAGGTGCTCTCCTTTTGTTCTCCTAATCTCGGTTTGGCCGAGAGCTTTACATGGGAAAGTGGGCTTTCCACTTTCTCTAATTCATAACTCATGGTACGACCCGAAAATTGCTAAATGTATATGACGCGGTTTATTATAAATCGTCATCGGTTATCGGCTATTAAAACATCAACTAATAACACGGGTTAGTTGAAGTATTAAAACGTGTCCGACAAAGACGATATTGTATAATTAATTCAATACACATTAATTAAATATAAAACGCTTATATTTAATTTTACGAATTAACTGGTTAATTCGCCTTAGCCCATAATATTTAATCCGTATTAAATATAATATCTCAACATCATATTTTGACTAATTACTAGTCAAATAACTCGGACTAACTGGTTAGTCAAATTTGGCATCTATATGACTGTATTTTCATACCGTCACATCTCTCGAACGTATCCTATAGGTGTGACTTTTAGGGACCAGTTGATCACCGCCATCTGTATGACAATAACGTCAAACTTATCTAGCAAGCCAACCGTTATTGATAAACGTGGATCAACTGATAATAATACCAAAAGCATGCCCTTTGATCCTTTTAGAGATTTATAAATCCTTGCACTAACTGTTAAGGACACCAACCCCACCACTACGTTCATTGGGTTCATTGGTTTAGGCCCGAGGATCGTTCGCTCTGATACCACTTTGTAACACCCCGATTTATGAAGGAGTCTTTAACAAGGCATTCCCTAATAAACCGGACTGTTACCATCTCGGTTTCCCGAGGTAGTGAATAACAAAATAAACTCCAAGGCAAATTATATAATTACTTTAACTTAACTATTACAAAACCTCTTTTACATAAATTTCAAAGAACTAGCATAAATAAAAGTGAAAGTCTTCTAAATAATGATCTAGCTACTAAGTCTTCTGATCCAGTGTCTCACGCCCATCAAGCACCCATCCTATCTCATAACCTGTCAAGTCTGCTCCCCAATATTTGGATCATCACAGGTGTTCACGAATACACAGGGTCAACCACGAGGTTGAGCAGGGAATACAATGAAACAACAAAGTATGATATGCATGCTCCTCCGTCACCTCCATCTCCATCTCAACTCATATCTCATAACCCGTACAACCCAAATGGTACCGATCCCCGGTAGACTATATATCGACCGTAGCCGATCTCGCTATTTCCTTGTTGAGGACACCAGGGCAAGTCCTGCAGAACCCGCCTGGGCCTTATCACAACATCATCATCACCACACCACATCACCACAACATCCTCCATCTCCAATGCATATTAATGCTCAAGAAATTAATGCAACACAATATGTATATCATTGAACTGGTAAATCATAGAATCATGCCGGTTACCGAATGTTGTGATAATATACTCAATACGATAAATCCAGTCAAGCGCATTCCAGGATATGAATCATAACATGAATCAACAACCACGAACCCAGTCAACGTTCACAGTTTGGTCATATGAAACACAAACAAGTCAACACAATTCAACAACAACGATAATAAGTCAAGTGTATTTCCCTACCTTTTCGCAATCCAAGCACACAAGCAATCAATTATGATCCTTCCCATATCCATCACCTACATAACATAATTATGTATTATTACCACCTACTCAATCAAATAATCATGCACATAACCTAGACTCATCATAACTTAATAGGAATATCAACTTAAAGAACAAACACGATTTTTCCTGATTTTCCAGCACATGACAGACTCAGAATAAAATACATAACTAATTCCAGAAAAATCAAATTGATACAAGGCCAATTGGATTGGAACCCCATGAGTCTTAGCTACAAATTATATCTAACGTGTTTTTCTCAAATTCCAAACTTATCAAGGGTTTTCAGACTGATTTCCAAAAACTGACAGAAACCGTCGCATAAAACGTATTTATTCATAAAACGAGTTTAAAACCTTATTTTGCAGTAATTCCAAATCCTATTATCATCTACACTATACAAAGATGATGTATTAAGAAGCCTCATAACTGAATCGACATAAAAAATTAGGATTTCAAATCATTTTCCACAACCAAATCAGATTCGCGGACTTTTCAGCGACATGTTCATAAATAATTCACCTAGAACAAACCATAAAGAATTTGACTACGAGATTTTGTATGCATAAACTAGACATCAAATAAACAGGACTCTCTTTTCAAACATTTTGAAGACGAACAATTTAAAACAGTATAAACAATGGAATGAAATCGACTTACAAACAGGGAAATCGAATTAGGTTGGAATCGATGAGAAATCTTCAATCAAATAAAAGGCTCGACAATTGATCTTCCTCTCCCTCTCTCTAGGTTTAGAAATGGTTTTATGAATGATAAAATGAAATTAGAAATGACTCAACTGTTAAAAGAGGGGAGAGGGAGAGCGGCTCTTAGATTAGGTTTAGGGTAAATGGTGGTTACATGTTCCGGGGAAGGCAAACGGTTTAAACGGGTATGGTAATTGGGTAAATGTAGATGGGTAAATGGGTGATACGATTCTTGACCCAAAAGACAAAATGTGATGTAGCCCGACTCAACATATACGATATAAACCCGACTTAATAACATTCACGATATTACGATGCAACCAATATAAAATGTATAATACTAATATATAATAATATCCGTTTAATCGATTATATAAAATACGGGGTATTACAGTCTACCCTCCTTAAAAGAAACTTCGTCCCGAAGTTTACCCTCTCCTACCAACCAACGCAAACGAATTATGAAACGCATATACAAAAGTATGTAAGGCACCCACCAAATTGAATATTAAACGCAGTATTACATTCCACCCTCCTTAAAATAAACTTCGTCCCCGAAGTTTAACCATAACAGAAACACATCATGAAACACTCCAACATAACCCACACAACGTATAATCAATATAGCCAAACTGAGAAATCACACCTGAAGGTATAAGATTTTACAATCCTACCCTCCTTAAACATGGTTACGTCCCCGTAACCTTCATTATTATAACAAAAGTTCTCAAACTACTGCTAACAACTGAATGCCCAAATCGATTTGAAGGTGAAAGGCTTTGCCTTTATGAAATCAAAAATCGACTCAAAGGTTGAAGATTTTGTTCTTGGTTTTGATTTTTGTTGAAGATGGAGTGATTGATTTGTTTTTTGAAGGATGGTTTGATTTGATTTTGGTGGATTTTGTTGAGGGTTTTTGTTTTTGTGATGGAGAGGATGAGGGTTTTGATGTTGTGGGTAGTGTTTATGAATGAATGAATGAATGAAGGTGGGAGGGTATTTAAAGAAGTCGAAATTTTCGAAAATGCAGGGGCAATCCGTGCGGATTAGGCACAATCCGTGCGGATTCTGCAGCTTCAAAATTTTCAGAAGCTCGCCTAAAGACGGGCGGATTCCCCAGTGATGGGACGGGCGGATTTGCTGCAGGACGGACGGATTTCAGTCCAGAGAAATTTCTTTGTTTTCTTCAGCTGCAAAGACGGGCGTCTTGTTCACAACACGGACGGATTCTATGAGACGGGCGTCTTTCCAGAAATCCGCTCGGATTCTTTAACAGTCAAGAAATTTTCAATTTCAGCTCAGCTCAGGACGGGCGTCTTCTCAGAAGGACGCTCGAATTGTTGAAGACGGGCGGATTCTCAGGAATCCGCTCGGATTCTGGTCCTTTGTACCCGGATTCATTTCATTCGTGCACAATGCATTTCCCTTTACCATTCTTCCATTCTTCTTCATTTCTTGTGTTCTTCATTGTGGGGGCACTACTAAGGCATGAATAGCCTAGGCAATTGCCATCCCCACACTAAGGTAAAGCACTACACATCAATTAAAATTGTTAGTCCCTCCCTCACTTCTCTCTTACATGACAATTATTTTGATCAAAGTAAATAAAAATCCAAAAATGACAAAAATGCAATACAAGAATTGAAATGTAAGTTAGGGAGTTAGAAATATTTACAAGTGGTGGTTTAGGGAGGACTCCACCAAACTCTCATTCTTGATGAGATGTCAAGGGGGCATGTCCAAGGTGTTGTTGATGTTGCTCAACACCTTGAAGAAGTAATCAAAAGCTTGTTCATTGTTATGGTAGAGGTCCTCAATAGACCGTGCCCCTTGTTGTTGATCATGATCGATGGCATGCCCAATGTAGGGATTAAAGATCCCTTCAAATTCGTCGTCCCAAAGACCACAAACTTCATTGAGTTGATCATTGAAAATCTCTTGCTTAGATGGAGACAACTCTCCCAATTTCTTTTCTTGGCCAATGAGGCCATCTTCTTCTTCCTTGGTTGATTTTGATGAGCTTTGCAAGCTCTCCTTGTTACAATTCACATGCTCTTTGAATGGAGCATCTTCAATTTTCTTCCTCCATTGGAGTTCCGATTTCTTCCTTTCATCTTTCCGGCTATAATGATCAATCATGAAACATGGCTCATGCAAACGAGGAGCTCTCATGGTTTTGTCAAGATTAAAAGTTATGCTTTCATCTCCCACTTCTAGAGTGAGCTCTCCATGTTTCACATCGATCACCGCACCCGCGGTGTGTAGGAAAGGTCTTCCTAAGATGATTGGAATGTTGGAATCTTCCTCCATATCAACAATGACAAAGTCCACCGGAATGAAAAACTTCCCAATTCGCACGGGGACATCTTCCCATATCCCTAATGGTGTCTTCGTCGATCTATCGGCCATTTGGAGTGTGATATTGGTGCATTTAAGCTCTCCCATTCCCAACCTTTTACTTACCGAGTACGGCATGACACTCACACTAGCCCCTAGATCACATAAGGCTTTGTTGATCGTCGTGTCGCCAATGGTACACGGTATTGATAAGCTTCCCGGATCCTTTAACTTTGGAGGTGAACTCCCTTGAAGTATTGCACTACTCACCTTAGTGAACTCCATTTTGCCATAATTCGTGATGTTGAGGTGGATCTCTTCGAGGCCATTTCGTGTTCACAATTAAGTATATGTGGTCGTTGGTCAATGGTCGATACAAAACACAATTTATACTTCACAAACAACTCTACAATTAGTAAAGAGGCAAGTAAAGGTCGGATCCCAAGGGACGGGTATTGAAATGAGAATTCTATTGTAACTAGTAGTGTCTAGGGGGTGTCACAAATTGGGTTGATGTAGAAGGTCACTAAACTAAAATAGCAATGAAAATAAACTAGCAAGATGAATAAAATAAGGGAGGTAAACAATTGATTAAAGGCACTAGGGTGTCATGGGTTCATAGGGGAATCTTGGGATATGATCATACAAACATGTTCTCAAATCATAAGCAAGCAATTATTGTTATGATGGATTGAGTTGGGTTATATCTTACAATCCTAGGAAAGTTTGGGTCCCGGAGCCGAATCGATTAGATTGTACAACACCTACAAGTCGACTTAATCTTTCCTACTCAACACATGCATGGTCTAACAAGACTCGAGTTGGGTTATGTCTTACAAGTCAAGTTGAAAGGATAGAAGATGATAGTAAAGGCAAGGATTCATAGGCTTAGCATTTCATCAAATATAACATGTGCATGTATTAAGATCAAAACAAGCAAGCAAATAAGATATGAAAGCATATTGATTTAAGCATGAATCATCCCCATGATGGTTTCCCCTAATTACCCATTAAACCCTAGCTAAGAGACTACTCACTCATTATCATGTTGATCGTGCTAGAAAGGTTGTCAATCATACTAACATAATGAAACATGATGAATAAATGAAAGTAATTAACAATAATTAAAAAGGGATTAAGAGATTATACCTACTAATGATTCCAATAATAAAGCAAGAATAATAGAAGTACTTGAATCCTAGATTGAGAGGTTGTCAATCTCCCAATAATAACCCAAATAATCTTCAATTACCCAAAATAAAGGAAGAACAAGAGAGAGATTAAAGAACTAAAACTTGGATTAAAACTTGATTAATACTTGATTACAATATTGAAGAGAGATTTGATTGATATTAACTACACTAATTATTGATAAGAAGAACATGCTCCTCTAATTTGACTAATGGGGTATTTATAGTGAAAATTAGGAAGGATGCATTAGGGTTAACTAAGGACTAAACTAGTAATTACACTTTTTAAGTTGAGCAAGGAGGAGCCGGTATTTTCTGAGAGAAGGGCTTCTCTTTTCGTAGCTTGAAGAATGAAATCCGTGCTGTACTGAAATCCGTGCGGATTAGAGTCGGGACGGCCGGATTTGGGCTGGGCAATCCGAGCGGATTCAGGAGAGGGACGCTCGGATTGTTGAGGGGGAATCCGAGCGGATTCCAAGGAGGGACGCTCGGATTGTTGAGGCTGGACGGACGGATTGTCTGCAATCCGTTCGGATTGTCGGTCAGCGTCAATTCTTCTTCTTTTCTTCCCTTTTCTTCATAAATTCCTTGGGGATTTCCTTGGGGACGCAAGGATCCTTTCTCAACATTGCTCTTCTACTATGATATGTACAAAGGCCTTCTAGTCTTGTCTCTTCTTGATGCTTGGTCATTGAATACAATCAATTTAGCCTTGTTTTGCCATGAAAATGCAAGATTCTTACTCCTTTCCTACCAAGGGATCAAAATCTCAAAGAATATGCAAAACAAAGAACTAAAGATAAGAAATGACCCAAATAGGCACTAAAAAGCATGGAAACAATGGTAATTCGGGGGCTAAATATGCGCCAATTATGATCACATCAAATATCCCCAAACCGAACCTTTGCTCGTCCCGAGTAAAGAGGTGACAAAGACTAGGACCAAAACTAACCTATCCTAATAATAATAGCCGATATGAGACAATTAGCGGGTCTCACTCCGCCCCTTCAACTCACAACAAGACAACCATTAGGTAGGATGCCTTCTTGCAAGGCAAGGTGAGTCTTGCCAAAATGGCGACACATCCAAACATTAAAGCACATAAAATCACATAATGGATGCATCTACAAAAAGAATAGCCACTTTCCTCATCTAAGTGGCGGAAATTATCTACAAGGGAAGCAATTCAAGGGTACACAATCCTTCATAGATGCAATTTGTTCAAACTACTAAGCCTAGAAGGATACCAATAAATCACCTCCAAGTTGTGTCAAGCTAGGGTACCTTTGTCCTCAATCGTTAAATGCTTTTGTCAAGAGTAGATTCCCTATGGCGTTAGAAACACTGGAGGATCGCGGAATTCCCCCTCTTGCCTAGACAAGAAGAAGGGTCGTCCCCTCTCTACCATGCACAAAAATGGATACGATGGATAAAGGGATCAATAGATATTTGAGTTTCACTTTGGGAGTTTGCTTTTGTTTTTGTTTTTCCCCCCAATTTAATTTGGCATTTGACATTTGAGAACACTTTCTTGCCATTTCTTTTTGATTTTTGGCATTTCAACACTTGACAACTTTTTTGCATTTCTTTTTTTTTTTTGAACATTTTCAAAGTCACCCCAATTAGTAACGAGGGTGCCTTGTATTTGAAGCTTAGGAGTTCTATTTTTGCTCCTCTTTTCATTTGATGCATTTTTGCAAACTTTCTTTCACTTTTCATTTCATTGAACTCAAATTGATTTCTTTTTGTGCCCATTCCCTTTGATGACAAAAATGTGGCAGAACATGGATGAATGATGGATGTATGGGTGCATGGTTTCAAGGGTCACCTTGGAATAAACGGTAGCCAAGGAGTTATCACACCACAAGGTACTCTTGACTCGGCTTTAAACCATGGGTCAAAGGATACTAGCATGACACATCCTAGGGTGTTTTACAAGTATTCTAACAAGCAAAGTCTTAAGAATAAAAAGCATCTACTAGGGCCTATATACACTTGTCAAGCTTCCCAAATAGACGGTTTCACAAAATTTTTCTAACATGCAACTACATGCCATGATGCAACTAACATATACACATCCTAATGCAAATGATTCTACCAACTAATATGGCATATAAACTAAATGCAATCCTAAGTTCACATTGTTTTACCGCATCAATCAAAATAAAGCCACATAGTCATTAACATAAAGAGGAAAAAGGAGATTGGAAAGATCATACCATGCGGTCTTCAATATCCTCATGTCTCGGATGTGGCGTAGTCAATCAAAGTGAACAAGGATAAACAAACACAATATATACAAGACAATATATACAAAGGAAATGAACTTGCTTTTGGTTTTTCAATTTTTTCAATTTTTATGATTTTTGAAATTTTTCAATTTTTATGAGTTTTTGAATAAAGGTTAAGTGTTAGAATTCCCATCCCCACACTAATATGGGCATTGTCCTCAATGGCCAAAATGATGGAAATTATGCAAAGATGATGCATGATTTCTATACTAAATGCAATTCTACACTAAGCTATACTACATGATGCATGGTTTTTGTTATGACGGAGAGGATAATTTAGATTACCTCCCGTTGTGTATGCATTAACTTCCCCAAACCAAATAAGACACTATTGCTAATGTCAAAGCATTGGGGTAGTTCATGCACACACTATGCTATGCATGAAACTAGATTGTCATTTTGGATTTTACAAAAATGGGAACAAAAAGTAAGAACACCTCAATGGAACCGAGGTGTGAGTCCTTTGATGTTGCTAGGACTAAACCAACAATGATCAAAATGAAATAAAATACAAAGAGATATAGACACAAACTTCTTTTCATGAAAAATAAAGATAAAGAGAAGAGATGAGAGAACTTCACTTGAACTTAGGTGGCCGCTCATGCTTGCTCCACCTAGTGATGAAGTAGTCTCCTAGATATCGGCATCATCTCCTTCAATATCGGTATCCCAAATATCCTTTGAAGCATCACTTAAACTTGGATCCATGAATTCATCTTCACTCTCAAGCTTCACCGTATCACCTCCACAAGAGTCCCCACTTTCTTCCCCTTTGCGACCGTTCGCCCCTTCATTAGCCTTCTCCGAGTTAGGAAAAAGCATTTCCATTTGAGCCCATGAGGGGAAAGCTCCTTCCTCACTAATTCGTCCTTTTTGAGCCATCTCATGGTATTGGGGGTAAAGGGCGTAGTAAGTGTCTACCTTGGTTTCATATTGACGGTAGTGCAAGTCTTGCAAGATTCCCGTGACAAAGTCGTCACGGGGGAGGATGAAGGGATTTGGATGGTTATATGGTTGGTAGGGAAAGGGGTAAGGAGGCACTTTTATCTTTTCATTTGGAGTTTGTTGTTCTTGTTGTGGTGGTGGATTTTGTGGAGGTGGAGTTTGCCTTTTTTGACTTGGGATGAGGTAGGAGGGCATTGGGGACAAGCTTCCTCTTCTTGGGGAGACCCGTGGTAGATCATGCATTGGGAGATAGAGTGGATCTCTCCCTTTTGTCAACCACTTTATCCTCTTATCAACCCCCTCAAGGGTTATCCAATGGTGTTGGACGATAAGGAGATCTTCATTAATTCTCGTGTTCCCCGCAAGTGGAGTGTACTCATTGTTCTCATTGAACCTTGGGTTGAAGTGCTTTGCAAGTCTAGTTATGAGTCCACCATTCACTATGTGCTTCATTCCATCATCATTCCCATTTCGAAACTTTGCCCATTTCTCTAGCATAACTAGAGGTGCATTGAATTGATACCCAACTCTCCCTTGAATGTTGAGGTATGATTCCATAAATACAAGGTCCAATTGGTTGACAATGGCCGGATCACGGCGGGCGAAAAGAGTACCCGAAAGAAATCTATATGTAAGCCTCAAGATCGGGTTTTGGATGTGAAAAGCAAGGCACTCTTTGGTAAGAATGAAATCCCGGCCCGTCATGGCCCTCCACAATGGTGCAACATTATACTTTTTGGGCTTTGATGTTCGGGTAGGCGAAACATCGAGTCCGAACACATTGGCAAACTCGACAAGGGTCATCATTCTAGAGACATTCTCCAACCTAAACTCTATGCAAATAGTCTTGTTCAAGGTTGTGATTCTCAAAAAGCTTAAGAATTCTAGCACAAGGGACCGATATATTGGCTCATACATGCGAAAGAGAGTCGAAAGACCAAAAACCTCAAAGAGTGCTTCTACTTGGTGAAAGATTCCAAGCTTTCTTAAGGTATCATGACAAAGAAATTTAGTGGGAAGAATATTCTTACTTAAGAGTCGATGGAAGACCAATCGCTGCACATCATCAAGGAATTCCACATTCGAGAAATCGTCGAGCCTTGTGAGGTCTACAATCTCTACATGTTCCCTTCTAATGGTGTTGAGATGTGAGGTAGAGGAACTTCCCACCATCCTTGGTCTTCTTGCACTTCTAAAGGAGGATCTCCTTGGTGCCATTCTTGCTTCTTTTGTTGGGTTCTTTTGATTTGAAGATTTGCTAAAGATGTTCCTTGTTGATTGAGAATTGGAAACCCTAGAAAATTGGGGATTTTTAATTTTGTGGGTGAAGAGAGTGATTGGGATATGTATGGGAGTCATAAGGAGGTGAGTTTTATAGGGTAAGTGGAAGGAATAGTGATGTGGCATTATATGGGTGGTGGGGTGTATTTTAATTGGAAAAAGTCGGGTCGAGAAATAGTGGGGAGAGACGAGCGGATTCGGAGGGAAGACGCTCGGATTCCTCCTTCACGAGACGGGCGGATTCTGGGCAATACGCCCGGATTCTGCCACAGAGTGAAATTCCAAAATTTTTGTCGCCACAAGACGGGCGTCCCGAGCGAGAGACGCTCGGATTCTTCAAGGGTTGGACGGGCGTCTTATTGAGAAGACGGGCGGATTCTTCGACAGAGATTTTTCTTGAAATGCACAAAGTGAGAGACGAGCGTCTTTCCACAAATACGGCCGGATTCAACCAGACGGGCGTCTTCTTTCATAGGACGCTCGGATTTTCAAACAGCCCAAAACCTTCAAATTTTCGACACACTGGACGTCTTTGTTTCTCTCCTAGACGTCCGTTCGACCAAGACGGCCGGACTCCAGGGAATCCGCTCGGATTCTGGCTGCGAGCTTTGACTTTTTCTTCTTTCTTTCAATGCATCCCCATACTTAGGAATTTGCTCCTTCCTTCATTCAAAAACTTGTTATGACATTTATTAAAATAAAAGCAATAAAATAACAAATACAAGTTAGAGGGTTAGTATATTTACAAATGGTGGTTTAGGGAGGACTCCACCAAACTCTCCCTTAGATGGTCCTTTCAAGGGGGAGGAGGCCCGAGGTAGGTAGCCTCGACCTCTCCAACAAATGCTCCTTCATAGTATGGCTTCAACCTTTGACCATTTACCTTGAACTTGCTTCCATCTTCCGCCTTGAGTTCGAAATCTCCATATTTTCCAACTTCGGTTATCACATAGGGACCCATCCATCTAGAGTTCAATTTTCCCGGAAAGAGTCGGTAGCGGGAGTTGAATAGAAGGACTTTGTCTCCCTTGTGCAAGGCCTTTTGTCGAATTCTCTTATCATGAAGCAATTTTGTTCTTTCTTTGTAAATCTTTGCATTCTCATAAGATTGTAGTCGGAATTCCTCCAACTCTTGGATTTGGATCATCCTCTTTTGACCGCTCAATTTGAGATCAAGATTGAGTGCTCGGATTGCCCAATAAGCTTTGTACTCCAATTCGATTGGCAAATGACATGCTTTTCCATATACAAGCTTGTAGGGGGAGGCACCAATGGGAGTCTTATAGGCCGTCCTATAAGCCCAAAGAGCATCATCAAGCTTTGTGCTCCAATCTTTCCGAGTATTGTTCACAACTTTTTCAAGAATTTGTTTGATCTCTCTATTTGAAATTTCCACTTGACCGCTTGTTTGAGGATGATATCCCAAGCCGGTTCGATGTTGAACACCATATTTGGTCAAAAGGGATGCAAGCTTCTTCTCATGGAAATGTGTTCCTCCATCACTAATGATAGCTCTAGGAACTCCAAATCGTAGGAAAATTATCTTCTTGAAAAGCTTGGTGACCGTTTTTGCATCATCATTTGGGGTGGCAATTGCCTCCACCCACTTTGAAACATAATCTACGGCCACAAGGATGTACTTGTTCCCATTGGATGTCACAAAGGGTCCTTGGTAGTCAATTCCCCAAACATCGAAAATCTCCACCTCTAGAATGCCCCTTTGTGGCATTTCGTTTCTCCGAGATATATTGCCCGTTCTTTGACAAGCATCACAATGAATGATGAATTCTATTGTATCTTGAAACATTGTGGGCCAATAGAAGCCCGATTGGAGAATTTTTGCAACGGTTCTTTTTGCTCCATGGTGCCCACCGTAGGGTGATGAATGACATCCTTCCAAGATTCCTTGGATTTCCCATTGAGGGATGCATCTTCGGTAGAGCCCATCACTACACTCCTTGTAGAGATTTGGGTCATCCCAAAAGTACCTCTTCACTTCGAATAGGAATCTCTTCCTTTGGTTGTGGTTCAAGTTAGGAGGGAGCACTTTTCCAACAATATAGTTAGCATAATCGGCAAACCATGGGGTGATGTGCCTTTCAAGTTGAGTTTGAATAGCCATCAAAATATCGTCGGGGAATGAGTCATTGATCGGGGTTTCTCCATTTTCATCATGAAACCGGATTCTTGACAAGTGATCCGCCACTACATTCTCGGCTCCTTTCTTGTCTCTTATCTCCAAGTCAAATTCTTGAAGAAGCAAAATCCATCTCAACAATCTTGGTTTTGCCTCCTTCTTTATCAAGAGATGTCGGAGAGCACGGTGATCCGAAAATACAATCACCTTGGATCCAAGCAAGTAGGAACGGAATTTATCCAAAGCATATACAATGGCAAGAAGCTCCTTTTCGGTTGTATCATAATTCACTTGAGAGGGATCGAGGGTCTTGCTTATATAATAGATGGCATGAAGAGCTCTCCCTACCCGTTGGCCAAGAACCGCTCCAACGGCGTAGTTGCTAGCGTCACACATAATCTCGAAAGGTAACTCCCAATTTGGGGGTTGGATGATTGGTGCCGAGATTAATGCTTCTTTGATTCTATTAAAAGCTTCAACACACTCGTCAGTAAATTGGAATTGGGCATCTTTAAGCAAAAGTTGAGTGAGGGGTTTCGCTATTTTCGAAAAATCTTTTATGAAACGACGATAAAAACCCGCGTGACCGAGAAAACTTCTCACCCCTCTAACATTCACGGGAGGTGGGAGTTTCTCTATCACCTCAACTTTAGCTTTATCGACCTCGATGCCCTTTTCCGAAATCAAGTGACCCAAAACAATTCCTTCATTAACCATGAAATGACACTTTTCCCAATTTAAAACAAGACTAACATCTTCACATTTTTGCAATACAAGAGAAACATTATGCAAACATGAGTCAAAGTCCTTTCCATAAACACTAAAATCATCCATAAAAACTTCCATTATGGTCTCTAGGTAATCGGAGAAGACACTCATCATGCATCTTTGGAAAGTAGCGGGGGCATTACATAATCCAAAAGGCATCCTTCTATATGCAAAAGTGCCATAAGGGCACGTGAAGGTGGTCTTATGTTGGTCATCCGGGTGTATAGGGATTTGGAAGAATCCCGAATACCCGTCAAGGTAACAAAAGAATTTGTTAGAGGCTAACCTCTCAAGCATTTGGTCAATGAATGGTAAGGGGAAGTGATCTTTCCTTGTTGCGGAGTTCAATTTCCGGTAGTCAATGCACATACGCCAACCGGTGATCATCCTTGTGGGTATTAATTCATTCTTTTCATTTGTCACTACCGTAGTACCTCCTTTCTTAGGTACCACTTGGACGGGGCTAACCCACAAAGAATCCGATATGGGATATATGATTCCCGCATCAAGTAATTTCATGACTTCTCCTTTGACAACTTCTTGCATGTGGGGGTTCAATCTTCTTTGGGGTTGAATGGTAGGTCTATGGTCGTCCTCTAGATGAATCCTATGCATGCAAAAGTTGGGACTTATCCCCTTAAGGTCATCTAGACTATATCCTATAGCCTTCTCATGTTGTTTTAACACATCAACCAACTTTCCCAATTGGTCATCATCAAGTCTATCATTAATAATCACGGGTTTGGTCTTTGATTCATCAAGGTAAGCATATTTCAAATTTGGGGGAAGGGGTTTTAAAGTAGGAGTTTGTACCTTACTTTCTTCCTTTGGAGTTTCATTGAGAATTTGCTCCATCTCCATTAAACATTCCATTCTCATGACATACTCATCTTCACTTTCATCAACCTCATCATATTCAAATCCCATGATGGGTTCCTCTTGTTCTTGAGTTTGCAAAATATCCTCTAGGATGGATTGCTCATCCTCTACGGGTTGACATGCTTCTACTAGAATATTATGAACTAACTCGGATTGTGCATGGGTGAGTTCCTTGTTAGCTAGAGCGGCCTCAAAGAGATCCACCTCCAACTCCCAATACATGCTCTTAGCCTTACTTGCTTCTAAGGCCTCTAATGCTTGCATGAGATCCTTGAAGTAAGGGATACTCAAGTGGTCCTCTACAAAACAATCTATGAAATCCATTCTCGCAAAATATCAAACAACTTGAAAACGATTAGAGCAAACCTTGAGGAGTTTTACTTCCCCAAGGTGAAAGAGACACAACTAATAATAATAAAAGAAATCTTAAATCAATTAAACACCGTCCCCGGCAACGGCGCCATTTTTGATCGAGGCCATTTCGTGTTCACAATTAAGTATATGTGGTCGTTGGTCAATGGTCGATACAAAACACAATTTATACTTCACAAACAACTCTACAATTAGTAAAGAGGCAAGTAAAGGTCGGATCCCAAGGGACGGGTATTGAAATGAGAATTCTATTGTAACTAGTAGTGTCTAGGGGGTGTCACAAATTGGGTTGATGTAGAAGGTCACTAAACTAAAATAGCAATGAAAATAAACTAGCAAGATGAATAAAATAAGGGGTGTAAACAATTGATTAAAGGCACTAGGGTGTCATGGGTTCATAGGGGAATCATGGGATATGATCATACAAACATGTTCTCAAATCATAAGCAAGCAATTATTGTTATGATGGATTGAGTTGGGTTATATCTTACAATCCTAGGAAAGTTTGGGTCCCGGAGCCGAATCGATTAGATTGTACAACACCTACAAGTCGACTTAATCTTTCCTACTCAACACATGCATGGTCTAACAAGACTCGAGTTGGGTTATGTCTTACAAGTCAAGTTGAAAGGATAGAAGATGATAGTAAATGCAAGGATTCATAGGCTTAGCATTTCATTAAATATAACATGTGCATGTATTAAGATCAAAACAAGCAAGCAAATAAGATATGAAAGCATATTAATTTAAGCATGAATCATCCCCATGATGGTTTCCCCTAATCACCCATTAAACCCTAGCTAAGAGACTACTCACTCATTATCAAGTTGATCGTGCTAGAAAGGTTGTCAATCATACTAACATAATGAAACATGATGAATAAATGAAAGTAATTAACAATAATTAAAAAGGGATTAAGAGATTATACCTACTAATGATTCCAATAATAAAGCAAGAATAATAGAAGTACTTGAATCCTAGATTGAGAGGTTGTCAATCTCCCAATAATAACCCAAATAATCTTCAATTACCCAAAATAAAGGAAGAACAAGAGAGAGATTAAAGAACTAAAACTTGGATTAAAACTTGATTAATACTTGATTACAATATTGAAGAGAGATTTGATTGATATTAACTACACTAATTATTGATAAGAAGAACATGCTCCTCTAATTAGACTAATGGGGTATTTATAGTGAAAATTAGGGAGGATGCATTAGGGTTAACTAAGGGCTAAACTAGTAATTACACTTTTTAAGTTGAGCAAGGAGGAGCCGGTATTTTCTGAGAGAAGGGCTTCTCTTTTCGTAGCTTGAAGAATGAAATCCGTGCTGTACTGAAATCCGTGCGGATTAGAGTCGGGACGGCCGGATTTGGGCTGGGCAATCCGAGCGGATTCAGGAGAGGGACGCTCGGATTGTTGAGGGGGAATCCGAGCGGATTCCAAGGAGGGACGCTCGGATTGTTGAGGCTGGACGGACGGATTGTCTGCAATCCGTTCGGATTGTTGGTCAGCGTCAATTCTTCTTCTTTTCTTCCCTTTTCTTCATAAATTCCTTGGGGATTTCCTTGGGGACGCAAGGATCCTTTCTCAACATTGCTCTTCTACTATGATATGTACAAAGGCCTTCTAGTCTTGTCTCTTCTTGATGCTTGGTCATTGAATACAATCAATTTAGCCTTGTTTTGCCATGAAAATGCAAGATTCTTACTCCTTTCCTACCAAGGGATCAAAATCTCAAAGAATATGCAAAACAAAGAACTAAAGATAAGAAATGACCCAAATAGGCACTAAAAAGCATGGAAACAATGGTAATTCGGGGGCTAAATATGCGCCAATTATGGTCACATCACGCCCACATCAAAATGGCATTAGTGTAGAATTGCATTTAGTATAGAAATAATGCATCATCTTTGCATAATTTCCATCATTTTGGCCATTGAGGACAATGCCCATATTAGTGTGGGGATGGGAATTCTAACACTTAACTTTTATTCAAAAACCCATAAAAATTGAAAAATTTCAAAAATCATAAAAATTGAAAAAAATTGAAAAACCAAAAACAAGTTCATTTCCTTTGTATATATTGTCTTGTATATATTGTGTTTGTTTATCCTTGTTCACTTTGATTGACTACGCCACATCCGAGACATGAGGATATTGAAGACCGCATGGTATGATCTTTCCAATCTCCTTTTTCCTCTTTATGTTAATGACTATGTGGCTTTATTTTGATTGATGCGGTATAAACAATGTGAATTTAGGACTTGCATTTAGATTACATGTCATATTAGTTGGTAGAATCATATGCATTAGGTTGTATAAATGCTAGTTGCATCATGGCATGTAGTTTGCATGTTAGAAAATTTTGTGAAACCATTTACTTGGGAAGCTTGACAAGTGTATATAGGCCCTAGTAGATGCTTTTTCTTCTTAAGACTTTGCTTGTTAGAATACTTGTAAAACACCCTAGGATGTATCATGCTAGTATCCTTTGACCCATGGTTTAAGGCCTAGTCAAGAGTACCTTGTGGTGTGATAACTCCTTGGCTACCGTTTATTCCAAGGTGACCCTTGAAACCATGCATACTTCCATCATTCATCCATGTTCTACCACATTTTTGTCATCAAAGGGAATGGGCACAAAAAGAAATCAATTTGAGTTCAATGAAATGAAAAGTGAAAGAAAGTTTGCAAAAATGCATCAAATGAAAAGAGGAGCAAAAATAGAACTCCTAAGCTTCAAATACAAGGCACCCTCGTTACTAATTGGGGTGACTTTGAAAATGTTCAAAAAGAAATGCAAAAAAGTTGTCAAGTGTTGAAATTGCCAAAAATCAAAAAGAAATGGCAAAGAAAGTGTTCTCAAATGTCAAATGCCAAATGAAATTGGGGGGAAAAACAAAAACAAAAGCAAACTCCCAAAGTGAAACTCAAATATCTATTGATCCCTTTATCCATCGTATCCATTTTTGTGCATGGTAGAGAGGGGACGACCCTTCTTTTTGTCTAGGCAAGAGGGGGAATTCCGCGATCCTCCAGTGTTTCTAACACCATAGGGAGTCTACTCTTGACAAAAGCATTTAACGATTGAGGACAAAGGTACCCTAGCTTGACACATTTTGGAGGTGATTTATTGGTATCCTTCTAGGCTTAGTAGTTTGAACAAATTGCATCTATGAAGGATTGTGTACCCTTGAATTGCTTCCCTTGTAGGTAATTTCCGCCACTTAGATGAGGAAAGTGGCTATTCTTTTGTAGATGCATCCATTACTTGTTTTGTGTGCTTTAATGTTTGGATGTATCGCCATTTTGGCAAGCCCCACCTTGCCTTGCAAGAAGGCATCCTACCTCATGGTTGTCTTGTTGTGAGTTGAAGGGGCGGAGTGAGACCCGCTAATTGTCTCATATCGGCTATTATTATTAGGATAGGTTAGTATTGGTCCTAGTCTTTGTCACCTCTTTACTCGGGACGAGCAAAGGTTCGGTTTGGGGATATTTGATGTGACCATAATTGGCGCATATTTAGCCCCCGAATTACCATTGTTTCCATGCTTTTTAGTGCCTATTTGGGTCATTTCTTATCTTTAGTTCTTTGTTTTGCATATTCTTTGAGATTTTGATCCCTTGGTAGGAAAGGAGTAAGAATCTTGCATTTTCATGGCAAAACGAGGCTAAATTTATTGTATTCAATGACCAAGCATCAAGAAGAGACAAGACTAGAAGGCCTTTGTACATATCATAGTAGAAGAACAATGTTGAGAAAGGATCCTTGCGTCCCCAAGGAAATCCCCAAGGAATTTATGAAGAAAAGGGAAGAAAAGAAGAAGAATTGACGCTGACCAACAATCCGAACGGATTGCAGACAATCCGTCCGTCCAGCCTCAACAATCCGAGCGTCCCTCCTTGGAATCCGCTCGGATTCCCCCAGCACAATCCGAGCGTCCCTCTCCTGAATCCGCTCGGATTGCACAGCCCAAATCCGGCCGTCCCGACTCTAACCGCACGGATTCACCGCACAAAGACGGATTTCATTCTTCAAGCTACGAAAAGAGAAGCCCTTCTCTCGAAAAATACCGGGTCCTCCTTGCTCAACTTAAAAAGTGTAATTACTAGTTTAGCCCTTAGTTAACCCTAATGCATCCTCCCTAATTTTCACTATAAATACCCCATTAGGCTAATTAGAGGAGCATGTTCTTCTTATCAATAATTAGTGTAGTTAATATCAATCAAATCTCTCTTTAATATTGTAATCAAGTATTAATCAAGTTTTAATCCAAGTTTTAGTTCTTTAATCTCTCTCTTGTTCTTCCTTTATTTTGGGTAATTGAAGATTATTTGGGTTATTATTGGGAGATTGACAACCTCTCAATCTAGGATTCAAGTACTTCTATTATTCTTGCTTTATTATTGGAATCATTAGTAGGTATAATCTCTTAATCCCTTTTTAATTATTGTTAATTACTTTCATTTATTCATCATGTTTCATTATGTTAGTATGATTGACAACCTTTCTAGCATGATCAACATGATAATGAGTGAGTAGTCTCTTAGCTAGGGTTTAATGGGTGATTAGGGGAAACCAACATGGGGAATGATTCATGCTTAAATCAATATGCTTTCATATCTTATTTGCTTGCTTGTTTTGATCTTAATACATGCACATGTTATATTTGATGAAATGCTAAGCCTATGAATCCTTGCATTTACTATCATCTTCTATCTTTTCAATGAGACTTGTAAGACATAACCCAACTCGAGTCTTGTTAGACCATGCATGTGTTGAGTAGGAAAGATTAAGTCGACTTGTAGGTGTTGTACAATCTAATCGATTCGGCTCCGGGACCCAAACTTTCCTAGGATTGTAAGATATAACCCAACTCAATCCATCACAACAATAATTGCTTGCTTACAATTTGAGAACATGTTTGTATGATCATATCCCATGATTCCCCTATGAACCTATGACACCCTAGTGCCTTTAATCAATTGTTTACACCCCTTATTTTATTCATCTTGCTAGTTTATTTTCATTGCTATTTTAGTTTAGTGACCTTCTACACCAACTCAATTTGTGACACCCCTAGACACTACTAGTTACAATAGAATTCTCATTTCAATACCCGTCCCTTGGGATCCGACCTTTACTTGCCTCTTTACTAATTGTAGAGTTGTTTGTGAAGTATAAATTGTGTTTTGTATCGACCATTGACCAACGACCACATATGCTTAATTGTGAACACAAAATGGCCTCGATCAAAAATGGCGCCGTTGCCGGGGAATACATACTCAAGCATAAAATACTCTCATACAATACTTAAGCTATTTTACAATCATTTGCGCTAATTACTCAAGAATATAGTGAAATCCTCTCCTGGCTTGGTGCCCGTGGTTTTTTCCCATTCAAGGGTTTTCCACGTATAATTTCCTTGTCTTATTTTTACTTATTTATCATACTTTACTTTTTTTGTTTCATACCTTGCCCTGCATATTCACAGATAAGTTTGAGCTAGTTAACCCTGCCTAGACATACCCTGACATGATTTCACCCTGCGTAAAATCCATACAAAACAATTGGCGCCCACCGTGGGGCATCTAGCTCTTTAAAATCCTTTTTCCTTATCTCAAAAAATCTAAATAATCTACAAAAATGGCCCAGCCTACCGTTGAAGAACAATTGAACGCAGCCCTCCAGCAACTAGCTGAGTTGGAAGGTTTGAAAGACAAGGTAGCCCAAACAGAGGCTGAAATCCTTCCGTTAAGAGAATCTGAGTCAGCTTTGAGACAAAAATTAGAGAAAACTCAAGGAGCAGGCTCTAGATTCCAGCCAAGAACATCATTTGCATCAATCATCAAAAACATTGAATTTTCCAGCTTTGGGAGTCCAAGTGGATCTAAGTTTGTTAACGTCGATGGTGATGGTAAGCCAAATAATAACAACGAACAACCTGATGAATCTGCAGCAGCCATCATGATGGCAGTCGTCCAGGAGATCAAGAAACTAAATGAAAAATTCGAAAAGATACCTGGAGTTCCTGCCAGCTTGGAGGAGGCTGCCCCTGACAGTTATGTTGATTCGCCTTTTATAGACGAAATAGCAAAAGTGGATCTGCCTAAAAAATTTGTGATTTCGTCTATGAAAATTTATGATGGGACCACATATCCACAGAATCATGTAGTTCTCTGTAAACAGAAAATGTTAGCTGCATCTATCCCAAGTGAGTTCATGCAAGTTTGCATGTGCAAAGGATTTGGAACAACCCTGGCCGGACCTGCTCTGCAATGGTACATCAACCTGCCAACCGGGAGCATCCATTCTTTTGCCAACCTGATCAACAATTTCAACCAGCAGTTTGCAAGCAGCAGGGAGTTGGAGAAGCAGTCCAGTGATCTTTACAGGATTACACAGAAGCCAGAGGAGACTCTCAGGGTATTCCTCACCAGGTTCAACAAGGAGAAAGTGTCCATTCTCAGGTGTGACGTTGGAATAGCAGTGGAGGCATTCAGACAGGGGCTACTACCTCATAGTGATTTATACAATGAACTCACTAAGTATCCATGTCATACCTTCGAAGATGTCCAGGCCAAAACTCTTGCATATATCAGGCTGGAAGAAGACAAAAGCTACAAAGTTGGATCATCCAACGGATGAAAGGACTATGAAAAGAGCAATAGGAAGAGCAACAAAGGAAACAATTACAGACCTACTCCATATTCCAGGCCATACCATTCAGAAGTCAACCTGGCATATGAGTATCAAGGTAAGGCTAAAGTTTTCCCACCTATTTCTGAACATAACTTCAGTGTTGATATTGCAGACTTATTCCAGCGACTTGACAACATGGGACCAGCAGTCAGATGGCCTAGGAAGGTGGAAAATCCCAACCCTAGGAGAGACAACTCCAAGTGGTGTGAATTTCACATGGACATTGGACATACAATGGATGATTGCTTCACCCTGAGGAAAGAAGTGGCCTACCTATTGAAATCTGGATACCTAAAGGACCTGATCAGAACAAAGGGAAGAAATGGAGATCAGAGCAAGGAGAACCAGGAGCAAAACCAGGACCGCAACCTTCCTCAACCACCCCCAATTTATGAAGTAAAATTCATATCTAGTGGATCGGAAATTTGTGGCCTGACCAGTTCTGCAGCAAAGAAGATAGCCAGGACGCCAAGGACCACATCACCCTGCAAACCAGATCATGTCCCATGAATTAGTTTCAGTGATTGTGACCTGGTAGGGATTACTAACGTTCATCATGATGGCCTGGTAATTTCAATGTAGATTGGAACTGCTACAGTGAGGAGGATCCTGGTAGATGGAGGAATCTCAGTGAACCTGATCATGCTTGATGTACTGAAAGCCATGAATATTGGTGAAGAACAAATCACCAAGAAGTCCAGTGTTTTGGTAGGGTTCAGTGGAGAAACCAGAAGCACATTGGGAGAAATCCATCTCCCTACTTATGTTGAAGGTGTCTCATCCTATAAGAAATTTGGAGTCTTAGATTGCTTGTCATCCTACAATGCAATCTTGGGAAGGCCATGGATCCATAATGTCAAGGCCATACCATCAACCTATCATCAGTGCATCAAGGTACTAGCAGACTGGGGCATAGCAACAATCAAAGAAGAACACAAGGCAACCCAAGAATGTTATACAGTGGCCTTAAAACCTTCCAAGGCAGGTAAGTCCCTTGCATAGCAACTACCGTACCCTGTCAGGAGCACTTATGTGGAACCATCCAGGATGGAAACAGATCAGGTAATTCTAGACCTTGAGTATCCTGATAGGTATGTCTTAGTCGGGTCTGATGCCCCAGATTGTGTCAGGCTAGAGCTGGTAAAGTTTCTTAAGAATAAATCATCTTGGTTTGCTTGGTCTCATTTTGATATGACTGGAACTAGTGCTGATGTAATTACACATAAACTTAACATTGATCAATCTTTTAAGCCTTTGCAACAGAAAAGACGAATATTTGTGCCTGAAAGAAATCCTATAATTAATGAGGAAGTGGAGAAACTTCTGGATATGGGTATGATCAGGGAAGTAATGTACTCTGAATGGTTAGCTAACATGGTTGTTGTGCAGAAAAGAATGGTAAATGCAGAGTTTGCGTAGATTACACTGACCTGAATAAAGCCTGCCCTAAGGATCTGTTTCCCCTGCCACATATTAATGCCATGGTAGATGCCACGGCAGGGCACAAGATGCTGACATTCATGGATGTTTCCAGTGGATTCAATCAAATAAAGATGCACCCTGCTGACCAGGAGAGTACTGCATTCATTACAGACCGGGGCATATACTGTTACAAAGCCATGCCATTTGGCCTAAAGAATGCAGGGGCAACGTACCAGCGCGTAGTCAAAATGATGTTCAAGGATCAATTAGGTGATATCATAGAAGTCTATATAGACGACATAGTAGTAAAATCTAAAAATGCAGAAGATCATATGAAGCACTTGGAAATAGCATTTCAAATATTGGAGAAATACAACATGAAACTCAACCCTGCAAAGTGTCATTTTGGAGTCTCTGCGGGTAAGTTCCTTAGATACATGGTGACAAAAAGAGGAATAGAAGCCAGCCCTGAACAGATAAAAGTCATCCTGGAACTTCAGTCACCCAAGTCTGTCAAGGACATTCAGAAATTGACAGGCCGGGTAGCTGCCCTGAACCGGTTCATATCAAGATCCTCTGAAAGGTGCAAAACATTTTACAACTTGCTCAGAAAAAAAAAAAACAATTCCATTGGACACCTGAGCACGAAGCAGCCTTTCAGGACTTAAAGTTATACCTGTCTTCTCCACCTTCACTGGCTAAACCAGAAAAGGAAGAACCCCTGTCAGTATATCTATCTGTCACTAGCACATCAATAAATGCAGTCCTGGTAAAGGAACAAGAAGGCCAGTAACATCCTGTCTATACGTTTTAGATTTAATTATGTCATGTACTAAGCTACGTCCTTATTTCGAGTGTCGCCCTATCATAGTCTGGACCAACCTACCCATAAAATCTATCCTGCGCAAGCCTGAATTGTCAGGTAGGATGGCTAAGTGGTCAGTCCAGCTCATTATATATGATATTACCTTTGAACCCGGGACAACGATTAAATCGCAGGCTTAGCAATCTTTGTGGCTGATTTCAGCCCTAACCTAGAATCTGACCTGAAAAAAGAAGTTAACCAATTAGAAAATAAAACCCTAGACCAAGAGTGGACTTTGTTCATAGATGGAGCATCTAATGCTAGGGGGACAGGGTTAGGACTAGTATAAAATCGCCAGAGGGGGACATGATAGCCCAGGCTATATGCTGTGAGTTCAAAGCTACCAATAATAAAGCAAAATATGAAGCCCTGACAGTAGGCCTAACGGTATGTCTAGACCTTGGTGTCCAAAACTTAAAGGTAAAAAACAAATTCGCTTTTAATTGCTAATCAAATAAAGGGAACTTATACGGCAAAGGATGCAAAAATGATTTCATATTTAGAATATGCAAAAAACCTTACCGCTAAGTTTGCTTTATTTGACATAGATCAAATACCAAGAGACCTGAATACCCAGGCTGATGCTTTGGCTAACCTAGGTTCAAATTTTACGCCCGCAGTTTTTGATAAAATACCGATTGTTCATTTACTAGAGCCAGCTATCAGTAAAACTGAACAAGTCAACCATGTCAATCAAGGTAATAATTCTTGGACCAAACCTTATTATGATTGGTTCCTCCAAGGAATATTACCTCAAGGCAGGCATGAAGCGAGGGCTTTAAGAATCATAGCTTCAATATATTCAATTATCAATAACACTTTATTTAAGAGATCGCAGGCTGGACCATATTTGAGATTCTTATAGCCAAATGAAGCTAAGCAAGTACTCCAAGAAATACAGGATGGACATTGTGGCAACCATAAGGGAGGAAAGAGCCTAGCAAGTAAATAACTCAGGACAGGCTACTATTGGCCAACACTGACGGCTGATTGATTGGAATATTGTTCAAAATGTGAAGCATGTCAAGTGCATGAACCAATAATACACCAGCCATCTGAACTACTTCACTCAATCTCTGCACCCTTGCCGTTCATGAAGTGGGACATGGATATTGTAGGGAAGCTGCCTGTAGCTCCGGGACAGAAAGTATTCATGTTAGCCATGACTGACTACTTATCCAAATGGATCGAGGCTGATTCTTTCAAGCAGGTAACTAAAAAGGAAGTGATATCTTTTATCAGGACAAATATAATTTGCAGATATGGAGTCCCATCAGAGATAGTATGTGATAACGGCACCCAGTTTGTGGGGAGAAAGACTAAAACATTTTGCCAAGAGTGGAACATCAACCTGGTTACATCCACTCCTGGATATCCAAAAGCTAATGGCCAGGCTGAATCAAGTAACAAGGTAGTCATAAGCTGCTTAAAGAAAAAACTGAAGAGAAGATGAGACAGATGGGCTGAAGAACTTCCATTAGTACTATGGGCAGACAGGACAACTACAAAGACATCAACAGGCCAAACACCCTATTCTTTGGTGTATGGCTGTGAAGTTGTCATCCCTGCAGAAGTTCGGGTGCCAACATCAAGATATAGCCTGAACAATGTTGAAGCAAACAGCAGCCTGATGCAAGACAACCTGGTCCTGGCAGAAGAACTAAGAGATGCTGCCAAAATCAGGATGGCATCATATCAACAAGCGGTGGCTAGAACTTACAATGAAAATGTCCGGATTAGAGTTTTCAAGAAAGGAGACCTTGTCTTACGAAATGTTTTCCCAAATAAGAAAGAAAAATTAGCATGCAAGCTAGCCCCTACGTGGTAAGGCCCCTATTTAATTGATTCAATTATCGGACAAGGAGCATACAGGCTCCAAACATTAGAAGGAGAAATGATGTGTCTCATATGTTCTATGTGCAATCCATGTCTATATATGAAACTAACCCAATCTCTCTTATTTTTCTTGAATCTTGAACAATTATACATGATAAATGATTATATGCATAAATATTCAGGATTGAGGGCTACTCTACTTTACATTAGACTTCTTATTTATGTACTTTTTAAATTTTTTGCACCCCGTTGTGCCTCACGAAGTTTGTAATCATCACCGGATACGGTGAATAGCAGGACCAATCAGGCATGAAATCATTATCTGACCTGACTATTTGCTGCACACATCTACAACCGGCTGGACGCAGCAAGACGGTGCAAGGGTGTTTTATCCCGACCATCAGTCTAAATGCCCTCTCGACAGGCCGAATACCAAGCCCTCTAGTCAGGCAGGGGACATAAGCCCTCCTGACAGGCCGGTTTTCCCAACCCTTCAACTGCTATGGTATAAACTATATATGGTTGAATGGCTTACGTTGGCTTTAATCGCAAGACAGGAGCAAATACTGAAAAAACAGGTTAACAAGTTTAGAAATTTAACAGGTTAACAGGTTTGAAGAAATAAAGTTTGCAGGTTTGAGGAAATTCTGAACAAAGGAAAATCAAAAATAGGAAACAACAACGCATCAAGAAATAAATAAAGTGAGCCAAGAAAGGCCGCTACCATCATATTTATAAAAAGCCCTTACCCCTAGGGCAAAGACAACAAAATAATTGTCAAGGTCAGGGATAACCTCCCTGACTAGTCAAGCAGGAAAAAAAAATTAAAATTGTCTTTCCAGGGACATCCCCTCTGGATGGGCCAATACCATCAAGAAAAATATAAAATTACTGCTCTCCCTGGAGGCAGCATCAGCACTACCATCTTTGGCCTAATCACCACCAGCATCCTGCTCCTCATCAGCATTAACATCTTGCTCCCCTAGAGAGTCGACCTCTTGTTCATCACCCATATTATGTAGGTCAGGATACTTAGTAGCAGCAATGGCCATCTCAGCTTCCGGGTTCCAATTTGCCCTGGCCTCCATAGGCTTCGACATAGCAGCCACTTTTCCCTTGATATAGAAGTACAAGGAAGCATCATCAAGCTTGCACTCCAAATCATCCCTCTCCAGAGTAAGCTCCTCATTCCTGTCCAGTGCCTCCTGCAAAAGCTGCTTATCGAGTTGTCCTCAATCTTGGCAGCGTCCCTCTCAGCTTGCACCTTTGGCAAGTTAGCAATCCCTACATCCAGATCAGCCCGAGCGAAATCCAATTCAGACTTCAGCTTATCATAATCAGATCTCATAAGATTAATCCTGGTCACCAAAGAGGTAGCCTGATAAGCATTGTAGAGACAAGCTGCAGCACCCTGAACAGAAACAAAAATAGTATAAATATTATATCATAATAAAAATCATAAAAAAATATATATTACAAAAAATAAAAGCAAATATATATATATATATATATGTATATATATATACCTCTCTCGCAGCAGCCAAGGCAAGTGCCAAGAGGCTGACAGCATGATCTACTGAAGCAACTACCTGAGTAGCAGTCTCAATATGATCCAGGGTAAGCATAACATCAGATTTGGAAGAAGCATAATCATTGATTCTCACCCTGGCAGCCTCAAAATTATACACCCTGGCTCACACCTCCCTGACTGGGCAGATAAATCAACTTCCTCCACCTTCCTCTTCTAGGCCGCTGAACTTATTTCAGCAGGAGCAACTAGAGCATGAGAGACTTTGGGAGCGTGTGGACATGGGTCATGGGGGCGCTTGGGACAAGCGTTTGCATTTGTGGAGTCACCACCAATTTTTATGGGAAATTGGAACCGTTCGAATACCTCGTGCCATGTCAAGACACAAAGTAGTGACATGAACACTAAGAACTTGTTACCCTTAGCATTCTATGTCTAGAATGACTCTCGTGGATGCCAATGAACACGGATGTTCACAGAGATCTGGAGTAAGGGGTGAGGGTACGTATTAGGAAGTCCTTTTACTAAACACCTAATCCCGCCCACCTCGATAGCGGCCTCTACTAATGATTAGGGAAATCTTTCGTATTTGATATCTTGTCGATTATACGCATGCAATTCAACATTCAACGTTTTGATCCTAACATGTGAAATTCAACTAAGTCGGTGAGCACGTAATTAGCACTTATTAATGTCGAAGTAGGGTTTAGAATTAATTACATATGAAAAATGAATAAATAGATCATCCATAAATACAATAAATAATTTACAATGAATTACAATGATTTAATTGATTTACGTCAAAAATATAATTAAGACGGATGATTTGGAAAAAAGAAAGGAAAATAAATAAGGTTGGAAAATATGGGCATATTAGGGTGATATTACGGCTAATAGTCGATTAATTACGTAATAAAAGGATTAGGTCAAAACAAGAACGGAAATTCAGAGACAGAATTCATACCGGAACAGGCGCAGCATTGCTGCGTCCCTTGGAAGAGGCGCACCTTTCACTGCGTCTGTTCCTGAGGTGAGCTCTGGCTGTGAAGTCGGAACTGCGAGTTATTTACGTTTGTTGGTGTATTTAAAGGTTGATTATCGATATTTGACTCGGGTGAAAGTGATTTAGCATATTAATTACATACAAAACCGTCATAAAAGCGATTAAAACGAATTAAAACGGATTAAGACGGATTAGAAACGAATTATAACGAGTTAAAACTAATTAGGTTTAATTATGAAGACGGAAACGAACTTGAGAGTCGTGATAAACTGAAAATAAACAATGAAAACATGTACAAAAGACGAATTCCAAAAACTTGATATGAACAAATCAAGTTCTAAAATCCGGGTTTGATTTAGTGACAAAAACCCACAAATATTGATTATGAAGGATTTAAGTCGGAAATAAAACACAATAATTATTAATAATCTATTAAAATTTATTATGTACGAAGAAAAGGGAAGAAAAGAAACAAGAAAACAAAAGAAAAGAAAACGAAACAACAGAAAACCGAGGAAGAAGAAGAAGGGCAGGAACAGCGGCAGCCCCCTGGAAGAGGCGCGGCAGATGCTGCGACTCTTCGAAGAGGCACAACTGTTGCTGCGTTTCTTCTCGACGTCTGGTTACTACTAATCCGTAAAAACGGTTTGATAATAGGGTTTTAGAAGTCGGTTTTAAACATACTTTTGACGTAAATCTTACAATAATTATTACAATAATAAAAAAAACAATAAAAAGATGGGATTTACACCCTCAGACTTACATGTTTGACGAAATGAGATTGACTAAGTTATTTTTTTGTGATTGCTCGACTCGAATGTATGTAGAAAGTGCCCTCGTTAGAGGATTTAGATTAAATTGATTGATGTGTAGTGGTCAAATTGGTCGGTCATGCAACGTGATTGGAACTCAGAATGATCCGAGCTTACGTGGTCGATTGATCAAGCACGTAGACGTCGAATGCTTAGAGCACGGTCTTAGAATGCAAAGGGAGAAGAGAAGGGCGGACACTCGCGTGAAAAATATGTGGAACGAAGGTCCCTATTTATAATAAAAAAATATGAAGAGTTATGGAATGACTCAAACTTTGGAAACAAATCACGGAAAAATCTGAAAACAGGCAGAAAAGAGATGGGGAAGAGGCGCAGAAAAGAGATGGGGATTTCCCGAGGTTTCTGCTGCGGAAGAAAAAATTCCGCGTTTCTTTTAGGGAATTGTGGTGGATCTCTACTTCCTTATTTCATAAAATAAGATTTATAGGATATATTTTATCAAAAGATATAATTTTAATTTATGGAATAAATATCCGGAATTGTAACACTACGGATTTCCTTTGGAGCCTACTCGACCGAGTAGAGCCTACTCGGCCGAGTAGTGCTCTTTGTGAGAGTTAAATTCTCGTTTCTTTTAGGGAATTGTGGTGGATCTCTACTTCCTTATTTCATAAAATAAGATTTATAGGATATATTTTATCAAAAGATATAATTTTATATTTTCCGCGAATATCGTTTTCAAGCGTTATCACTTCTACGTTACCCTAATCACATCCAAATCATCCCCTAATCCTTTCCTTGAGCATTTTGTAGCATCTTTGTGTGGATACTTGCGTAACTCTTGCGTATAAGGTTTTGTTGCACTGTTGGTAAGTTCTACCTTTGTATTTGTTGCATCTTTTTGGGTTGTTATACATTTATTAAGGGGAAAATTGTTCAAAGTGTAATTGTGTTGCATGATCTTTGTATAGAAGACTTCGTAGAGGAGCCTTTTTGATTGTAAACTCTAATTGCTAAGGTAGGGTTTCCCTACTCGATTCTTACCCGACATGTTATTGTATTTATCGTTGTCTATTGATCATCGTAATGTGGAGATTGTTGTGACATTGTTGGTATGAGGGGATTGAGATGGCGGTGATGTCATGTGATTGTGATTGTGGTGGAGTCACTTGCGTGAGTGGCTTCACACCCTAGTTCGCCCTCCGTGGAACCCGCCACGGGAGGGGATGTGCACATTAAGGGACAGGGATTGTTGTCGCTCGTTGAGGAGCCGGACTAGGTGGGATCGGCTGCGGTCACCCACCGCGCGCGAGGATTACCTCATTGCGATGGGTAATCTGCCCACACTTTAGTGTGTGATTGATGGAGCCAGGGTGATTGGGAGTAGACGATGATCAAACGAGTATTGCATTTATTTGTCTTGTTTGTTGCATAATACTGACCCCGTTGTTGTTTGTGGAATCTGCGGTGATCCATTCGGGGATGGTGAGCAGGCTTGACAGGTTTTGCTAGTGAGAGCTTGGGGATCATCTTGGGAGATTTGTCACCATGAGTCATAGCATCACCGTCGGAGTCTTAGCGAGTCTCTTTTATTATTAAGACTTTGATTAGACAATTTGGTTTTGGATGTTGTAAACTTTGTTAATTACATTATTTTAATAAATGTGCTCAGTTCAGACGCTTTTGATATGTACTAACCTCGGGCAACCGAGATGGTAACACATTCTCATGGTAGGGTGGTCCTGGTAAGGCACCTTGCTATGAGGGGGTGTTACAGGAATATTCCAGGATATTCTGACTCAGCATTTTAAACGGTTTCTTAGAAAATGAAGCGGTTTTTGACCCGGACTCCAAATAAACTCTAATTACTGTCAAAACGACCGTATCAGCGCGTAGATGACGACAAAGGGGTAGACACAAGTATTTGAGCTATCACTTGACGATAAACTTACGAACTGTCATAAATCGTTCCGCGTACCAAACATGCGTCCAATCATCAATGGGTGGTTGGCGGGAGGTGCAGAAATGAGGTATCTACAGAGCCCCCACTTTGATTGAGGCTTGGACAAGGCGAAAGTCAATATAGCCATCAGGTCAATCGAAGATTACAACCTTATGGCGATGAGGCGGCTCAATAAGCCATTTATAGAGTCGACTATCGTGGACGGTCGTTTAAAGTCCATTAGACTACGTAAGGAAACCCGCCAGCCATAAGAAGAAATCATACCCGAGACTTCTTTCTCGAGATATTTTAATGAGGAAAATAATATTGAGGGCAGCAGGACGTCGATAGGAACTACTGGGGTGAATTTGCTGATGATTCTGTCCGGATTGAACCATGTCTGGGAGTCTGCTTGTGTCGGCTTCCAAGCGAACTCTCGTCGGGAAATATGTTGATGATTCCGTCTGGATTGAATCATGTCTGGGGATCTGCTTGTGTCGGCTTTCAAGCGAACTCCATCTCTCGAGAAGTGCAATCGGTTGTCATGAACTCTCGTTGGAAAAAAGGTATTGATAAAGGTGCGATAAAGGTGTGGATAAAACCGCTGGAAATCCGCTCGTTGTTGCAAGCGAAATCCCGATAAAGGTCTTTGCTGGGAGATAAAATATTGTGACGGTTTGCAGTCTGTCTTGGCAAAATATACGGGCCCGGACAAAAATAAATGTCCAAAAACCAAATATATGGTATAAGGTGTCGGGGAAGAGGCGCACTAAAGATGGGCCCACAAATAACCAACTTATAACAAACTTTTGAAAATTGAGCTGGAGGGAAGCTGGGGAAGAGGCGCAGCAAGAGCTGCGACTCTTGGAAGAGGCGCAGCAGGTGCTGCGTCCTTTCCCGAGTTCACCCCTGTTTGAGTAAAAACTCGCAAAAACCGTGTTTATTTCATAATAAACAAAACACAATTTCTATTAAAACTCTCTCAAATTCCAACCATTCTCCGTCAAAATTTGATCAATCGACTCCATTAATCATGACTAATAGAGGTATGCATTGCATTCTTGCTTTTATTTCTTGTTTTTGATCAATTAGAGCAGTAAAAAATTAGGGTTTCCCCTCCCCTTATGTCGAAAATTTGGGGGTTTTGCCCTTAATGGCTTTGTTTGATTAAATTGACATTAGAAATGGATAATTGGCAATATTAGGAACATAACCATGTATTCTTTTTGAATTTTCGTCAACTATTGAGCATTTGGACGAAATTGAGACGGTTTATCAGCTGTTTCGAAAATTACTTCGAAAATGCCTTTAGGATTACCCATTTTTGATGAAATTTGGTTTTCTGGAACCCTTGTGTAATGGGTAAACTCCCTACCATGTCGGATTTTTGATTTGTGATGACTTTTCAGGACACTTTTCTAGGGCATAATCGCTATTATAGCGAAAGGCTGTCGAATTTTTGACTCAAACCCATGACTAGGCTTGAACTTGGACTTGACTTGACCCAATGTTCCACATGAGTGGTCGGGTTTTGAAATAAATGGCCAAAGATGGCGAGAAACGGCCACTTTCAGGGCTTGAAAAGGCTTGAAACAACCTCAGCGAGGCTTGTCGTCATTTGACGCGGCCTAATTTACTTTAATTTTACAGGTGACATTCCTTCTACGTCGAGGAGGGCTCCTATGAACGTGGACGTAAACTTCGACCCTTCTCTCGCTCTTGTAGGGGGTGAGAGAGAGGAGGTGGTACAGGAGGAGGCTGAGAAGGTCCCGAGGCGGACCAACGTTGGCCGCGGTGGTCGCCAGCTAGTGGGGGCACCCGAGTGGGCTGAGAAATGGGATGGTAGACATCTCATTTGGGCAGTAGAGAGCCACCTGTCGTACAGGACGGTGAGGAGTTTGGAAAATTTTGAACTTGTCATTTCCATTTACCATCCCAACTTATTTAACATTTCATTTCTTATTTCTTCGCGCGCTAAAGATAGCATTTGCCTCGAATTAACGTAGGATGCCGGGAACATGAGGTCCTTTTCTGGATACACTACGATAATAGATGCCTACGAGAGACTGTCGGAGGAGGAGAAGGCTATCATCGAGTTGGGAGCCATCGGAGCGTTGGTGGGAGGGTGGAGGGCGATCAGGGAAAGGAAGATTCGGGCTAACCTTTGCCTGATTCGAGCTTTCCTTGACCGGTACTGGGACATCACCTTGACCTTCCATATGCCTTTTGGAGAGGTTGGGGTCACCCTGGAGGACTACGGTATGATCTCGGATCTGCCGTATGGAGAGGAGGTGTTTGTGTGGCCGTTGACGGCCATGAGAGTGGACTCAGCCGAGGCGAGGAGGCTGATCGGCTGGAACCTGGTAGAGGGTGCTGCCACCGTTCCCGG
This sequence comes from Silene latifolia, assembly GCF_048544455.1. Taxonomy (NCBI): domain Eukaryota; kingdom Viridiplantae; phylum Streptophyta; class Magnoliopsida; order Caryophyllales; family Caryophyllaceae; genus Silene; species Silene latifolia. The sequence goes on along the minus strand of NC_133533.1, from coordinate 66,525,685 downwards.
GTTGGTGTCGAGTTCTTACGTCAGGGACTACTTTGCGGGTAGGACCCCAGCGACGGTGCTGATGGATGGGAGGAGGATGGCTCCTCCTACTTGTACTGCGGAGCAGAGGGCTCGCTTGTGGCTCTGGTGGTTCTTGTCTTCGATTTACCTTGGAGATAGGGGAGAGGCTATCGACGAAGCTTCTTCCCTTCCTTTCTGACTTGAGTGACCTAGGTCGGTGGGACTGGGTTACTCCTGGCTTTGCGGTCCTCATTCGCTACATGAGGGCCATGGTACGTCCCGAGCTGATGGAGAAGGGTACTTCTCCTGCTACTGTCGGCCCTGGACTCTTGTTGGAGGTATGAACCTTTACTTATGCATTTATAAAAGATCATCATTACTTCATTTTCCTATTTATATCGAATTGTGAAAGATCATAATCAATATTATTGTTTGCAGGCGTTGGTGTACTCTTACTTTCCCGGCTTCGCGCCCAAGATGACGGAGCCCGAGCCGAGGGCGTACCCGGTTGTGAGAGACTGGGTTGTGTGTCGTAGGAAGAGCTAGCGCTTTTCTTACGATGTTTGTCGACGGGGCGTGAACGCCCTGAAGTTGGAGAACGTAAGTTCTTTTGACTACTTTTCTTTATTTATTTCTTTATTTAGAAGCGATCATAGGAATGACCCTCTTTCCCGTTTAGAGTCGATCATAGGAATGACCCTTCGTTTGCTTGTTTTAGTGGGTGCCTAGACCCTGGGTGGACTACCCTGACGCTCCGGCCTTCGTGGCTGAGGTCCTTCGACCTAGGAGCTCGAGTCGGTTGCTTCTGAGGACGTCCATGGGACCAGTGTGGTACCTCGGCGAGCGTTTGACTCGTCAGTGCTCTCATGACACTTTCGCGGTTCCCATCGATCCTCCTCGGACGATATTTAGGGAGCCCTCTGACGCTAAGAGAGAGGCTGACTTGGCGGACGCTAGTGGAGACGCCCTCCTCCTTCCTGGTGATGAGTACTCCGAGTTCGTTCATCGGAGATTGGCGTTCTGGCTGATCGTGGTAAGTACCTTACTTTCCCGTTTTTGAATTGATTTGACGAATGACGAATGATCGTTGATTAAAAAAACGGAAAATTCACGTGGTACCCTCGAACATTGCCATTTTTCACGTGGTACCCAACTTTTTCAGTTTGTGCATATGATATCCTTGAAATTTGATTTTCAAGCACAACGTGCCCTTTTTATCGTTTTTAAAATTTTTAATTGAGCATAAATTATAGACCAGAAATCGAAATTGACTAAATTTTTTTTTCAAATTGATTAACTTTTCGAGATCTATAAATTAATGAAACGAAAATGACCATTCGGAAATTTAAGATCTATGGCATGTTTGTTTTGAGATTTTCTTAAAAAAAAAACCCTATAATATGTTGGTCGACAAATTTTTTTTCTCAAATCGTAGATTATGACGAGATAATCATTTAACGAGAAAAAATTGGCCGATTCTGATTTCGATCTAGGAGTTATGTGCAACTTAGTTTTTTTAGAGCGACAAAAAGGATGTGTTGTGCATGAAAATCAAACATGGATGTTATAATGTACACAAACTTAAAAAGTTGGGTACCATGTGCAAAATGACAAAGTTCGAGGGTACCACGTGAATATTCCGTCAAAAAAACTTATTTGAACCTCATAGGAGATCGAGGTGGCAGGCGTCGAGCCCCCAGCGCACCCGGAGACCCTCGAGTACACTGACGCGGCGGGGATGACGACGATCTCGGAGATCTGTGACTTCGGCAAGGAGGTGACGGACGCTGGCCTAGGAGAGTGGTAGCACCTAGTGAGGAGGGTAAGCCCCCAGCTTCGGCTGTCTTATTTGTCTTTATATGCATAAGAATGCTTTATTCCCCTTTTTTGAACCTTTTTTATTATTTCAAATGCAGGTGACACCGTCTCCGTACGTGGCTTTGTGAAGGATGGCCAACCGGCTGCGGGCCACGGCCATCGAGGCACTTATAGGCGGCCGAGGGCGAGAGGTATGAAACTCTCCTTCCTTTCTTGATTTCATTGACATTTTGAATTTTATTGTATTTTCTCGTATTTGTTTTGAAATGATTGAAATGGGGCATTTCTTCATCACTTGCAGAGAGAGCGTGACCTGGAGTGTGAGCAGGCGCAGTCCCGAGAGGAGACAGCTCGCCTGTTGAGGGAGTTAGAGGTCAGGGACACTGAGATCGCTGCTCTCGAGGCGACCGTGGCTGAGCTGAGCGGTGACCAGGAGTAGCTTTTTTGTGTTGTTGTATATATCTTGTACATTTTGGACCTTATTTGTACCTTCTTCGGACTTGTTTTGGGCGAGAGCCCCCAGTTTGATGTACATGTTGCATTTTGGTTGTATATATAAAGGCCTGAGTGCCTTCGTTGCTGGTTGCTTGTTGTTCCTGCAGGTTAGCTTAAAAAACAGGTTTGGTAGGTGATGGTTTGTGTCGTCATACTGCCGAAATTTACATAGAATCTACACGTAAAATAAATGACATATAAGTGGCTTAAATTAGCGCAAAATGAGTAAAAAAAAGTGCACGAAAATGAAAAATACAAAAAAAACTGACTAGAAATGTGCAAAAATGACCGGACGGTAGAGAGGCCTACCCCTAAAAAAAAACTTAAAAAGAAATACATAAGTGTGAAATGAGGAGTGAAATGATTCCCCTAAAAGAAGAAATAAAAAAATGAATAAGTGTGCTCGTGTTGGCGAAAGTGCCGAGTTTGCTCGAAATGCGAGCCCGAAAAAATTAGGAAACATCAAACATGGTAATTTGTCGGAATTACCAAAATAATGCCCTATAGGAATAGGAAATTATAGCAAAAAACAAATTAGGAAAGATCCAAATCTGAAATTACACGGAAAACAGCCTGGGGAAGAGGCGCAACAAGAGCTACGACTCTTCGAAGAGGCGCAACAGATGCTGCGCCATTTCCCCAAATGATCAGACTTCGACAGAAATTAGGAAATAGCATTTAGTATAAATAGATACTTCGGGGAAGCTTTTATTCATATAGTTCCTTCATCTTTATTCCGTCTATCTCACAAAAACTCCCATATCTTCTAAAAATAAATTTCAAAATTATGCATGCTTTTGAAAACCGTCTCAAGGAGTGGACAAACGAGTTCACGAACGTTGAGAAACATGACATGGGGTGCTTTTAATTTGGGATCGATCTTGAGCCTCAAATTAGTGAAAATTGTGAAGCCTTTCTTGGATGCTTGTCTTGAGTATTGGGACCCAAATCTCCATGTGTTTGCCTTTCCTGAAGGCGATATCTGTCCTTTCCCAGAAGAAATAGCTGCTATTGGAGGATGGGACCCGGACAATTTACCCGTTATACCTCTTAGTTCTCAAGGATATAAAAGTAAATTTAGAGACTTGCTCGGGTTGACCAAGGCTAAGGTGGACCGTCTTGTGACCTCAAAAAGGGTCCGTATGCTTGACTTTATTCATCGGTTCATAAATAGGGAAGACCCTTCTATCTCTTATGTTGCGAGGCGCAGAGCCTTTGGGTTTTGTCTACTTCATTGCTACGTCCTTCAAGGGCATGTTGATAAGGACATGAGAGGAGATCCCCGTTTCTTGAGCCTGGTTGAGCAAAAGGAGTTGCGCAAGAGCCCAGGATGTCTAGTTTTAGGAGAGACCATTCTAGGTTTAGATAACAGAAAGGCCAACCGCGAGCTTCCTTATTTGGGAAGTCCCATCATTCTACAGGTAAGAATCCATCTTTATCTTATATCAACCGTTTTTATTTTTTTTTTCTCTCTTTTTTTTCATTTTTTTTTTCGATGAAAGGGATGTTAATTCCCGTCTTCCTTTGTAGGTTTGGTTGATGGAGCGATTGCGATTGATCGAGCCCTCAGTTAATGTGTTAGGATATCATGCTCGATCGATTGCAATGAGGACTAGGCTCTATATGGTGGACTTCACTCGGATTTGCAATTATTGGGAAAATAAATTGAAGAGTGAATGAGGTCCTTTGATCCGGTGGATTGTGCCATGGTGGCATCTCAGGTCAGTCACTAGAGTCTCATCTTTGGACCTGACACGGTCGGTTCGTGTCCCGGGCTTGGAATTCTTGATTTGTATCTATCCTGAGAGGTTGATGAGGCAAGTGGGCCTTAAGCAGAAGATTCCGAAGCTTGATACCATCCCTCAAACTGCATCGGCACATACGACAGAGATTGTCGGGAATGGGCAATTAGGTGGGCCTAGAGGAACATGTGATTCATACCATTTCCTACTGGCTCCCTATGGGTATCCGACTCATACCTGCAATGGAGGAAGGCTGGCACTACTGAAGAGCGTGAGAAATTGAGGAAGCAAGAGCCTGTGGACTATAAGATTCGTGAGGTAGCGAAGGAGAACCAGAAGCACTTGACTGAGGAGGAAGAAGAAGCCAGATTCCGAGTTGTTCATCCGTCGAAGAAATCAAAGACCGCTCCTACCGTAGAGATGGTGGTGGATCGAAATGACAAGTCTAGACCGCGAGAGAGACCTTTGGTAATTAGGTCAGAGATAGCACAAGAGCTCCTGGCTCGTGGTCGAGACAAGAAGTATGACAAGGGTAACAAAGGCAAAGGGAAAATGGAAGAGTAGCCTTAGTTGTATTATTATTTATTATTATTATTTAGGTTGTAATAAACGGCGGGGTTTTTAGAATCCTAGCCTAGCATTTATTTTCAGCATTTTATATTAATTGGCGTATTACTATTATTTATGGAACAAATGAATAAAAAATTAATTAGTTAAGAAACTATTATGATTTCCTTTTATTATTTTTGTAGAATTTCAAATGCAAATGCAAATATCCTTCTATTTACACATTTTTTTTAAAATAATGATGGGTTGTATCCTGTGAAGGATTGCCTACGTATTCATTAAAAAAAATGAAATCAAACCTTGTGCGTAGTTCGAATAAATGTAAAAGAATAATTGTTCGAATCAAGAGCTTGTAGTGAACTTTAGAAAATAAGCATGAGCTTTACTTACTCTTAAAATACAATTTATTTGATGATGTGAGGATGTCAAAATGCCAAAATGCAAGAGCAAGGTGACATAAGCTTTTCCAGCGGGCCAGGGGCCATTTTTATTCGTGTCGCATGAGTGGCACGTGGGTATTTACCCGAGGTGCGTTTCCTATCCTGTACTAAGGGTAGTATCGTTTCAGTTGGTCGAGGTTAGTCGGGTTAGCAAATTCATTCCCGTCTAGGCATGTAATCCTAAGCACACCCCCTAAGAGTATGGACTTGACTAAGAAAGGTCCGGCCCAGTTGGGTTTAAACTTTCCACGTGGATTGACAGGTAGGAGAGCTCTAACCGATTTGAGCACCAGGTCTCCTTCTTTGATGTTCCTGGGTTTAACCCGTTTATTGAAGGCTCGTTTGATAAGTGCCTGATATGTTTTCACATTATGCAATGCACGTAAACTTCCTTCATCCAAGAGGATGAGTTCTTCATAACGATCCCTATTCCATTCCGCTTTTGGGATTTGACTTTCGAGTAAAATGCATAGGGATGGTATTTCTAGTTCAATAGGTTGCACAGCTTCCATGCCATAGGTCAGAAAGAAAGGAGTGACCCCAGTGGGTGTCCTAACTGATGTGAGATAACCCTATAATGCAAAAGGTATTTTGCTAGGCCAATCTCGATAATTTTAGATCATTTTCTTGAGGATCATGACAACGTTCTTGTTAGCTGCCTCTACTGTGCCATTAGTTTGAGGTCTATAGGGCGAGGAATGGTGGTGCTTGATTTTGTATTTGACTAGCAATTGTGCAGCTTCGGCTTGGAAATGTGACCCATTGTCACTGATGATCTCATGTGGGCAACCATATCGACATATGATATTGGTTTGTATGAACTTTGCCACATGTTTAGCTGTAAGAGAAGTATAGGATGCCGCTTCGACCCATTTGGTAAAATAGTCGATAGCTACCAAAATGAAACAGTGACCTCCTGTTGTAGGTGGAGTGATCTTCCCGATGATGTCGATTCCCCAAGCGGAAAATGGCCAAGGAGAGGTCATGGTCTAAAGAAGTAAGGGAGGAACATGCTGCACATTCCTGAAAATTTGGCAATTATGGCAATGTCTGACGTATTTGATACAATTTAACTCCATTTCCGTCCAGTAATATCCTAGACGCGTTATTTTCTTTGCCATCATTGGTCCACTCATGTGAGGACCGCATTCTCCATCGTGAACTTCTTCAATCACTTTTTGTGCTTGTGAATGATCAAGGCAACGCAAAACTAGACCAAGAGGTTTTCTTCTATATAATTCTCCTTGCATGAGGCGGTGTTGAGAGGCTAGTAGGCGTATGGCACGTTGTCCCCTCTTATCCATATCTGGTGGATATGTACCATTGAGTTTGAAGTTTTGAATGGCTTGAAACCAAGGTTCCTCTAGGCTTTCTTCTTCGTCGATAATTTGGTGTACATAGGCTGGTTCTGACCGTCGTTCGATGCATAAAGGCATTTCTACCATGTTGTCTAGCATATTAATCAAAGATGCAAGTTTTGCAAGAGCGTCTGCAAATTGATTCTCTTTATGAGGTAGGTGTAGATAAGTGACCTGATCGAAGAATTGGGCGACTTGATCTATCCTAGCCTGATAGGGTGCTAGACTTTCACTTCGAATTTTCCAGGATCCCATAATTTGGTTGACGATCAAGGACGAGTCTCCGTGGACTTGAAGGTTCTTGATGCCTAAACTTACTACTGCTTGTAGACCCATGAGACAAGCTTCATATTCTGCTGCGTTATTTGTCACCTCGAAGTCGAGCTTGACAGAAAGTGGTGTATGCTCACCTTCAGGAAAAATGAGCAAAACTCCTATTCCAAATCCTCTTAAATTTGATGCTCCATCAAAATAAAGGTCCCAGGAGTCAAACTAGTTTATAGGATGTCCTCGTCTGGAAATGACCACATGTCTATTGCTTGGGTGTCGTTGATAGGATTGTCTTCAAAGAGCTCAGCAACAGAGCGTCCCTTTATGACCTTCGGAGGTGCGTATTAGAGATCGAACTCTGAGAGCATTAGGGTCTACCTTGCCAAACGACCATTGAGAACGGGTTTCTCGAAGAGGTATTTGACGGGATCCATTTTGGAATACACTTTGACAGAGTAGCTAAGCATGTAGTGGCGTAGCTTCTTTGTCGCCCACACAAGAGCGAGGCATGTCTTTTCGAGCGGTATGTATTTGCACTCGTATTCTATGAACTTCTTACTAAGGTAGTAGATAGCTCTTTCTTCTTTTCCAACAGTTTGTGCAAGCATAGCCCCCATGGCTGTTTCAGTGACTGCGAGATATAAACCAAGAGGTTTATCTCGTTGAGGAGGCATTAGCACTGGTTGTTTGGCTAGTATCTCCTTGATCCTGTCAAACGCCTTCCAACAGTCGTCGTCCCATATGGTATGGTCTGTTTTCTTGAGCCTTTTGAAAATGGGTTCGCAAATCATAGTAAGCTTTGATATGAATCGGCTTACATACTGTACTTTGCCTAGAAATCCTCTAACCTCCTTCTCTGTCTGGGATTGTGGCATTTCGATTAAAGCTTTGATCTTGGATGGATCAATTTCTATTCCTCTTTGACTGGCGACATATCCCTGAAGTTTGCTTGACGTTACCCCGAATGCACACTTCTGAGGGTTGAGTCTTATGTTGTACTTGCACAATCTTAGGAAGAACTTGCGAAGGTTATCAATATGTCCTTTCCTATCCTTAGACTTGACAATCATATCATCGACGTACACTTCTACTTCTTTGTGCATCATGTCATGAAGCAAGGTAGTTGCAGTTCGTTGATATGTAGCTCCAGCATTGATTAACCCGAATGGCATAACAGTATAACAATATGTGCCCCATTGAGTAACGAAAGCTATCTTATGCATGTCTTCTATGGCCATTTTGATCTGATTATACCCTACATACACGTCCATGAAGTATAACAATGTGTGATCTGCTGTATTATCTACCAATATCTCGATGTGTGGAAGAGGGACGTCGTCTTTGGGACTTGCCTTGTTTAAGTCTCTGAAATCAACACAAACTCGGATTCGTCCATCCTTTTTGGGTACGGGGACTATGTTAGCCACCCAGTCTGAATACTCGGAAACTTTGATGAACCCGGCTCTAATTTGTTTATCGACTTCTTCTTGATCATAAGAGCCCATTCGGTCCTCATTCGACGAAGCTTCTGTTTTACGGGTTTGAAACCTGGTTTGATTGGAATTCTGTGTTCTGCAATATCCCTGTTGATTCTTGACATGTATTTGTAAGACCAAGCGAAAACGTCCTTGAACTCATGTAGGATGTCGATAAAATTGGCCCTTTCAGTTGGGTTTAAGGTCATCCCTATCCTAAGTTCTTGGGGTTCTAGTTCGGTTCCTACGTTGATGGGTTCGGTGTTCTCTATAACTGGTGCCCTTTCCCCTCTTGTAATATTTCTTTAACTATGTAGGGAGGTAATTCGACTGAGTCTGGGTCGGGATCATCCTCGTTATCATTGTAAATAGAATTACATTTAGAATAATACAAAGAGTAAGCAGAATCTGATTTACTCATATTAAATTTTGAAAAGAGTTGAAACAAAGAAGCCATTTGTTCAGTAGTCAGTGGCGGTAAAGGGATAGTTGTTGGGACATTTCCCAATCGTTGTTAATACTCGATGCTATGCTAGGAGAAACAAAGGGATGGGGAGTAACGACAGAAGAAGACTCTCTAATGACTTCTCTAGACTCAGACTCTGGTTCCGACTCCGACTCATATTCGTTGTCTTCAGGTTCTCCTTTGAACATTTCTCCTTCTCTAGTGGTGACTTTGAAGAGCTTTCCTTGGTTGTTAGTCCACTTGATCGACTTTCTCCATCCTTTCTGCTGATTTGATCTACTTTCGGTAATTGGGGTTGTCGGGTTGAAATGGTCATCTTGAAGTATCATGGTAATGATCTAATCCTGTGCTGCTCTGACGAATCGGTCCTCCCCAAACAGAAGGCTAACAGCCTGTTCGTCTAAACAAGGTGTTTGACGAGTTTTGACGGTAGGAACCGTTTCTGAAGCGATGAAGTAGCAATTGTGGAAGACCTCGATTCCATCTAGTTGTATTCCTTTATAGTGCCAAGGCTCGGGAAACCTGTGAAAGTACTCCTGGCTCCATTCTCTAACGAAGTATCCATCCAGGGTAGGGAGGTAGGATCGCATTTGAATTACTTTGTTCTTACGGTTTTGAAACTGAGTGAGCATCTCCAAAGCTTCTTCTTTTGTGGGTTTGTATCCCAATCCTAATCATATCATCTGAGAGTTTCCTTCTTTGAAAGGTGCAAAGGCATTTTTCTTGGCAGGATTCAGTGGCATTCCTGGGAAGTATCCATGAGACTTAAGTATGTGGTTGACCACTAAATTGGAGTATGGGTTTAAGTATAGAGGCGCTAGTTCACTCTCTATAAGGTTTATGCTTTGAAAGCCCCCAAGCTCGTATACTGGATCTGTGACTACTTGGTTGCTTGACAGTTTCTCTATTACAACCTTGATAGGTGACGAAGTGTTTGTCACTATTTTGCCATCTAGAGGAATCTTAATCTTCTGGTGCAAGGTGGATGTTACTGCTTTGGAAGCGTGAATCCAAGGCCTTCCCAGGAGTATATTGAATGATGCTTCGATATCTACTATTTGAAAATTAACTTTTCGCTCAATTGGCCCTGTGGCTATAGTGAGGTTGATTAGCCCTACTACTTTACGTCGTGTTCCATCGTATGCTCGAACACCTTGGTTGGTAGGAGTCCAATCTTATTCTTTCATGCCTAGCTTGTATGCTGTCTTTAGTGGTATGACGTTGACTGCAGAGTCATCATCCGCCAAAGTCATTGGTACGTTCTTCTTCAAGCATGTGACTGTAATGTATAGAGCAAGGTTATGACTGGCGCCAAAGGGAGGCAAATATTCATCTGAAAAAGTAACTGGGTTACTTAGTCTAACTGAATCTTGGAAGATCAAGTTGGCTACGTCGTCAGGCGTAGAGTTGTGCGCTACGTTCAATTTAGCCAATGCTTGCAGTAAAGCTTGACGGTGGGGAAATGAACTCGCAACTAGTTGCCAAACTGAAAGATCAGCCTTTGTCTTCTGTAGTTGTTTTAGCAAGTGGTCAGTAGATGTATCCTCGCCATCATTTGGGGTGATGACACTGGTGTTAGTAACTGGACCATTAGTTGTAAGACTATTCTGAGGAACATTTTTATATGGACGCCATGAATGGGTAAGGTGGTCTACATCTTGATCTTGACTAGCCTTGACTATATCCTCACTAACTTTGACTACGTAGTGTTCTGTGAGGTATTCATCTTCATCGTCATCGGTCCATATTCCATTGACGACACTAAGCTCTCTCAATATGATGATTTCGGCTTCTAGGCTTATTATTTGCTCAACTAGGTTGTCAACCACTACAATTACCTCTTGCATTGTAGACTCGTGAGTTACACTTAGGGTTAGTGACGCATTTTCCCTAGGTATGGTGTCGGGATTGCGTAGAGATGCTTTTACAGCTTCTAACTCTGAAACTTGCCTACTCACACTCCTTGCCCATGCGATGAAATCGGCAATGGTAGGAGAGATGGTGGAATATCTCTCTTCTTCTTCTTCTAGAGCATGAATCTCATCCTCGACTGGAGAAATAAGGCGTGAACAATCCAAGGTGGATTCTTCATCTGTAATCATCAAAACTCCAAGAGGATTCTTGACAGGGCAGTCGTATATCTATCAAAAATAACCAACTGGCTCTAACTAATATAGCTAGGGAAGTCGGGTCGATCTGCACAGAGAGATGGGAAAATTTCAGCTTTGTCTAAGTTCGTCACTGTAACCAAATTGAGGGTTTTAATTGGGTTGTTGTTCTAAACTAATGAGAATGAGAGAGAGAGAGAAAAGAACAGAGAAAAAGGATTAAACAGATAAGGAAAGCAGCTAAGACAGACGGTTCACCATGATCATTCAGTCAAGTAATCCAAGTCTCAGGTCAATGCAAGTATGGTCTGAGGAGCAGTGAATATCTCCTTTCGGTCTCAGTTCGCCCTAAAGCACAGATAGCTTAGCTTCCGCCATCACTACAGTGCCCTAATGTTCGCTACGAGTCTCACCCTTTCCAACCTTCCGGTCCAGGTCAAGGTTTACTATGATAAAAATGTCTAATTGCGTCGACTCAATTAGACAGATACAATTAACTGCAGCGATTAACAAGAAAGACTACACAAGCATTAACCTAATATCGCAACTACCATTCCTTCATAATCATGGATCCCCTAGCCTTAGCAAGAGGAAATTAGCTATGCTTCATCATTGAATTAACAACAATAACATATAAATGATAGGAATTAAACATGATAATAAAAATAAGATGGAAACAAATAAGCAATTGCAAAATAAAGGAAGAGGGGAAATAAAAGCACCAATTGTATTAAGAATAAGAACAATAATTAAAAGGGAATAATAATACCGAATACAAATTCGAATCCGAGTAGCAAAAGGGTAGAAGGTAGGTAAAAATGAAGAAGCAGTAGAAGTTTTTCTAGTAAAAAGTGAATGAGGAAGAGTTACGCAGTCTACTGTATTAGTAGTATGCGAAAATCCTCTCTAAACCTAATCCATAGCTTAATTAAAAAAGCCTATACGAAAATAGGCGGAAAACACTCTATTACAGGCAAAACCACTCGATCGAGTGGAAATAAACCACTCGATCGAGTAACGAAGCGTCAAACCTTTCGATCGAGTGGAAATAAACCACTCGATCGAGTAACTCCTTGTATTGCCTACTTGATTGAATACTGGGACTGCTCGATCGAGTAACCTTCAGTATATAAAGCATTCAATCGACTAGAAAAGTAGTTGATCGAGCTATCTTGGTACGTTTAGGCACTAGACACCTCCCGAAACCAGCTCACGCGTCTTCAAAGTGATAGATTCCAAGCTCCAGCTTCTTATTCTCCATAAATGCATGCAAATGGGACGAGTTTAGGCTCGATTTAGCTCCTCTATGGTTTATTCCTGCAGTTTACATAAAACGAACCAAAGTAGACTATTCGGGGGTATTTGTAGCTAGATGCCACGTAAATAGTACAGAAATGCGTGTAAAAATGAGGTAAAAACCTTATATAAAATACACGCATCAATTCTGAGTATTATTGGGCTTACATCCGGGAGGTATGGGTAAACGACCATCTTCGATCATATCTTGAAGGACATGTTTCAGTTTAAAACATTTCTCTGTATCGTGTCCCTTGCCTCTATGATATTCGCAGTATGCATTCTCATCCCAGAACTTAGACCTCTTTTCTGGGTCAGGTGTAAGTCTTATGGGTTGGAGCTTACCTTGTTTTATCAACCTTTTCAGAGCGTTGGAGTATGAATCACCAATGCTTGTGAACTTCCTCTGTGGGATATTTTTCTTAGATGATTCGACAATGTTAACTTCATCAGTCTTGCTAGTAGAACCATAAGAACGACTCGTAGAGCCTTGATATCCACGACCTACCATCTTGGACAAGAGTCCTTTACGGATGTCATCTTCAATCCTTGTCCCTAGCACAGTCAAATCTTTGAAAGACTTTATGTTTTGGTACCTCAAATGATTTGCGTAAATGGGTCTCAGATTATCCACGACCTTTTCCACAAGAGTGGCCTCGTCTGGACGTTCAACAAGTTGTGTACTAGTCTTCCTCCACCTACTTAGGAAGTCGGTGAAGACTTCTTTTTCATTTTGGGTAAGAACCTATAAAGTGCGTATGTTGACTTGGATCTCGGCATTATCCGCGTATTTGTTTAGTGAACTCAATTGCGGCATCGTCCCCAGTGGCAATCTTCTTATGCTCCAAAGAGTAAAACCATTGCTTAGGAATGGTGTCGTGTGACACCCCTCGATAGGGCATCAAAATTAGCGCGGAAAATACGAGATTTTTAAAACCTTTTTTTTTAAAGCTTAAAGTGCGAAATCCACCATAAGCGATCAAACAAAAATGAAAAGAAAGATAATTAAGTTTTACAATTTAAAACAAGTGCGATGGGGAAAAGATATCCCACGAATAGACACAAGTCTAACGATAGGTGAGTCTAAGCAACCTATAACTAAGGTCCAAGGGTCAACGTTCTCGCTAGCTCACACGTCTTCCCCATAATCTGCATCACAAACCTGTCATTCATGTAAACATGAACGCCACAGTCAGTGGGGAGTAACTCAGGGTTCTCCCAGCCACCATATGTCAAAATGCACATAAGCAAGAACTTAATTAACATATTGATCATGCATCATACTTGAATAATATGAACAAGGGAATATAAACGATCATCATAATGAGATAGGCATATTGCATTATATTAAACATGCATTCAAGGTAACCAAAACATGGATATGAGATTAGACATCGAATCATATGAAGAAGGTAAACAACGGATCAATTTAATAGAAAATACATGGATGGAAACCAATAGCCATTACTTTGAAAACCTCTTAACAACCATAGCACGGGACGTGGCTACTAATGTCACATTCATACTTATGGCTTACATCTCACCATAAGAACGGATGGGAACATCAATCCCGGCGATCATATCGCAACTAGGGGCTTACATCTCACCACTAGTATCCGATAGGACCAAGACACTCACAACAATCATAGAAGACGTGCACTCTCGTATATAAGAACGCACCAATGACCGTAACAAGCAAGACATTTACAAAGGTTTTGACTCAAACAAGACAAACCCCTAGACTCCAACCTCCTGGTAGGACGACATCATAATACGGTCCTAGTCTAAACCTGGATCCAGACTCTCGGGATGGGCGACACCCGATTCGACAAACGATACCAAATCGTATCCAAGACTCGGAACATGGCACGCACTCGTATCCAAAGGCCGAGTAACCTCTAATCGGAGACATGGCACGCACTCGTAACCCAAGGTCCGAAGAAAGGCGGAAGGATAACCCAACCTGGGAACATGGCACGCACTCGTACCAAAGGCCCGAAGGGTAAATAAATAAGGAATGTCAAGTAGTCACACAATGTAAAACGTCACACTCCGATCACAAGTACGAGTAACAATAGTTTGCATGAACATAACGTCAATAAGTCTTATATTAACCAAATACCAATAAGGAAGAAGATACATGCATAAACCATTGATCATTAGGGGTTACAAGTGAAAAGAAGCTCACAGGGGACTCCCGGTAAATTCGATGAATCCATTGCGGCCCACATTTACGGGACAACAAGCCAAAATCAAAATTTAAATAAAACTTACAAGTGCACTCCCAGCCCGTCAGAGAGACCCGAATCACCCTACCTGGGACTACAGACCAAATTTCCAAAAACACATAAAACCTTCATGCACTCCCCAGTAGGTCACCCTACTGGGAATACAACAAAACTCAAAATCACATAAAATCCTCGGTGTACTCCCGGTCAAGAGAAGGCCGTACCACACCCCCTACTACTACAGCTTTCTAAAATGTGTTCAAAACTTACAGGGATCTCCCAGCCGGTCAGTAGACCGGCTGCCGGTCACCCGGCTGGGACTACAAACACGCGGATTCAATGCAAAACACTTCTAAACCATTTGAAACCAACAAAAATCGTTTCCCATCAATTGTTTACGTATCCTATCATGATTCTAACTCGGAAAAACAACATATTTGAGCATGTGAATGGGTAATTTCGGATTCAAGAGATGTAGCATGAGAATTTCATCCAAACATGTGAGAATTGCAAACAAGCATGATATTCAAAATCCAAATTAGCACCAATCATGAAAGATACAACTTTTAACATTCATGTGAGATTATAACTACAAAAACCACACAATTTTAACATAAAAGTCGAGTAACCCATCACCGTTACCTTTTTGCACTTAAATCCACAAAAGACTCGTCTACCTTTCAAGAATCCACTTCCGGGTCAACTAACCTTTCTCCTAAACATAAGAAAACACACAATAAGACTAAAAATCGAAACTAGAAAAAGGGTACCATGAAGAGGATGGCTCGACAGCCCCATTAATGGAGGAAAGGTAGTTCTTTTCTTACCTAGAAAGAAGGAGGGCGATGAGAGGAAGAGATAGACGCGAAAATCACTTAATTTGGATAAGAATTGAGCAAGTTATGGTGATTTTAGGGTTGAGAGGAAAGGGTTTAACAATGGAGATGTGTTTGTTGGGAAATTTCAGAAATTAGAAGTGAGGGAGATGAAGTTGTGAGGTATTATGTGAGGGTTTCATGAAGGGAAAAGAGAAGGAGAAAGGCCCATAAGTTATAAAAAGCCCAACAACTCAAATTGAGTCGGTTTCCACTAGAATTTTCGTCTCAAGCCTACTATAACTCAAGACGGAGAATATTATTATTATTATTATTATTGTCCGACCAAAATATTTATTTTGTATAACTTAAGCTTTAAAAATATAATATTTATAAAAATCATGTTAAATAATGAAATCAATTAAATTAAATAATTAAAATATGAATAAGACAATAGAACGGTTAATTAAATTATATTTGCCAAAATGGAAAATTCGCGGGTGTTACAATCACCCCAACTTTTAAAAAGTTTCGTCCTCGAAACTTGAAAATAGAAAGGAAAAGTAATATAAAAATAAAACCGAAATTTTGAAATCGGTAAACAAAACATTAAAAGGTTACTTATCGTAAGAATCGAAATCCTTTCAAAAATCCCAAATAAAATTTTCCGACATAACCAAATTCTCATCAAAGGAACGAAAATGCTCTCGTTGCGCATTCAAGAACATCACATTCCAAATCGAAGATATGGTCAAAAGCAAATCATTTGTATAAAAAAAAAAAAAAAAAAAAAAAATTAAAATACTTTCAAAAACATTAATGAAGAGTTTTCAAAAGTATAAGTCTCATTCATGGAACGAAATTGCTCTTGTCGTGCACACAAGAACGCTAACTTTCCAAGTCAAGGACAAGTTTAAAATGAAAATCATTCGCCGACAAGCATAGAACAAGTTATTAAACGTTTCAAATAACGAGTTCTAACATCCTATCAACGTCAAAATCAAAAGAAAAGGCAATTCACTCCAATTTTCTTTTGCAAAGGTCAAAATAGAAATAAAGGTTTCATTTCTAAATTCAAAAGGGAGGCAAATTCCTGAAAATAGAATATTAAAATCTTGACAACGAAATCATAAGTAGATCAAAGTCAGTTAGAAATTGAGCAAAGTTAAAAGTAACTCGGGTCTAGCAATTAAAAATCAATAAAAAGAAGTTATACTCGTAGAACAAAAGGAGAACTAAATCAAGTTCTCATTTTCAAACCTTTAAAATAGGGAGGGTTTTGTAAAAGTAACATAAATTTTTAACAATGGATCAAACTGGTAGCTTGAAATGTTTAGAAATAGTACGAAATGAAGAAAACTTTGACATCATGAAAACAAAGTACGCTAAGAGGGTTCAAACTTGACTAACAAAAGAGCTATGATGAACTTCCTAGGAGAAGAGTTGAAATCGAATCTACAAGGATATCAAAGATAGAGTTTCACAAGTTACGAGTATCACATTTAAAGGAGGAGCATGATAAAGCGAAGAAGAGAGGTATGAACGGAAACGCTTATGCTTAAGGAAGGAAGGAATTTAAACAACAAGGAAACGCCAAAAAGTGAAATCTCAAATGACAACACGATCCTAGACGGCTTCTAAAACTTCCTAATAAAGTAATTCTCACAACCATATTACCTCCAAGGATTACTCAGGATAACTTACGTCACTCTACATCTAAGCTATTCCATAAAACAAGGTACTTCACCACATTTGTGATTCCATAACTCTCAAATATAAATCATTTATAAACGATTTCCAAGAAAGATCAAAACTACTAAAACAGGTACACACCTAACCAACTATCGACTACTAGGAGTTCTCACTATGTTAAAATCCTCAATCAAAGGTCAAAATCTCAAGGTCTTTATACTTTCTAACACTCCAAACCAAACTCTTATCCACACCCGAATTCGCAAGCATAGATGATCACATTCCCCAAATCATAAAGACCACCAACCAAAAGTAAATAGGTTTGTCATACAATTTTTCCTACCCAACTCAACTCAATTTCCACTAATCCAATTTTGACGAAATCAAGGCTCACAAAGAATCCTCAAAGAGCACCTCACTCACTCTACAACGTAGCCAACAATGCCATCACTCTACTAAAGAAACAAGAGCAATAACTAGGTCAAGAAATGATAGGAAATTTCAAGGGATGTAGGAACGTGACGAGGTGTGAGATTAAAGGAGTCAAATAATAAAGATAACTAGTTAACACCAGTAAGAGATATTAGAATTAGGGAAGTATTCAAGGCAAGGAAATGACAAGTAAACTTTTATACTTAAGAATTAAATACAAGCAAGGTATGAACGAAGGGAAGGAAGATGATTAATGGTATGAAGGAGGATTTCAAGGTTTAAACCACACGCTTCCTAGGACTTAAGGTTCTCTCTAACAAGGGTATTGTACCTCCATAGTAAAATAACCAAATTCCTAAACGAGGGTCAAGGCAATTCCTCTCATTCCTTGTATGCAACTCTCTCTTAAAGGATTACACCTCTATGACTGATCAAGGTAAAAATAAACGCTCGCTTAAGGGTTGATAAATTGGTTAGATTCATTGTTCACTTATCCTATCACATATTAGGATTTCTCTAAGGTAAATCTACCACTCCAGCATAACAACATCTCTTTATCTCAAGTATTCGTCACAACCTCAATGTTTTAAAAACCAAAGAATGAATTAGCAAGGACTTCTCAACAAAATCCTCAAGGGTCAACTAATATCAAACCACATCACCATTCTATACGGGATCATTAACATCAAAAATGGGTTTTCTTCCAAATTCATATCCTAAACTTATCTCATGTTTACTCCTAAGGTAACAACGCTCAACCTACTAAGCTTTCAAATCCCAAACATAAACAACAAAGCCAAGTTCTATAACTTTAATCACATAGGCAACTCATTCCTAACACAAAGAATCCACCAATCAATTATACTCACTTTGTCAAGGAATTAGGTATAAGAATCACTAAGTATGTCTCATCACACTACCTAAGTCTTTCTAACATCACGACCTCTCAAAACCAGGGTTAAGGGTCAACCACAACCAAGCTCTACAAAAGTCAAATTTTCCGACCAAAGTTAACATTCCATAAGGCAAAGATGAAGGTGCACAATAGGGGTCTTATAAGGAGAAAAGGTACAAAGACAACTCCCAATATATGTGATAAGAGTTGCGAAAGGTATAGAAGCGCAAGACAAGGGGATATGACAAAGCACTCAAAGAGAGGAAGGTATCTTCGAGACGGTAAAGAAATCCTTCAAGAGAAAGAGATTCATAAGCAAGATGTTATGGAAGGAGAAACAAAAACAAGGGATATGTCGGGTGGGTACCAAACTAGCTTCCAAGGTAAGGCAAAAGAGAGTTTAGGAAGGAAGGATGAGCATCACGGGATAAAAGTAAGGAAAGGTGGATCGAGGATAGAAAACACACCCATAACGGTGTCGGGAGGAACGGTGGTTCCGACTTGATTCTCGACAAGAATGACTCTTCTTGGCTCGGCTTCCGGAGCATGAGGGAGAGGAGGAGGGGTAGTCTTCTTCTCGGGGCAATTCTTGAAGAGATGTCCGGGCTTCTTGCAATGGTAACATTTCAAGGGCATATCATAGCATCCAATCCCGGGGTGATAAGCTTGCCCACACTTGAAGCACTTGCGGTTCTTCTTAAGCCTATTAGTAGATGTAGGCACTTGTCCTTTAGGCTCTTGCACTCTCGGCTCTTGTCCTCCATGGTCTTGTACTCTTTGTCCTTGGACTCTCGGCACCAACCTCTTCTTGCTAGAAGATGACGAAGATGAGGGCACAGATGGCCTCTTGCCACGGCGGTTAGAGCGATGATTAACTTGAGCATTAGCATTACGTTGATTCCGAAGAATTAGAGTAAGAGCTTCCATGATAGTATTCTCCACCTTGGTTGGTCGTACCATCTTCTCAAGACTCCAAAAAAAAGTCAACCATGTTAGCACCTAACAAATAGCATGCACAAAGAGACTACCAACTTAGGTCCTTAGTTCTACCCATCTCTCGTTCATTATTTGGGGTCAAGTTCAATTTAAATTCGGGGTACACGTGTGTGCGTCGGGAGCAACACATGCTCTGATACCAACTGTGACACCCCTCGATAGGGCATCAAAATTAGCGCGGAAAATACGAGATTTTTAAAACCTTTTTTTTTAAAGCTTAAAGTGCGAAATCCACCATAAGCGATCAAACAAAAATGAAAAGAAAGATAATTAAGTTTTACAATTTAAAACAAGTGCGATGGGGAAAAGATATCCCACGAATAGACACAAGTCTAACGATAGGTGAGTCTAAGCAACCTATAACTAAGGTCCAAGGGTCAACGTTCTCGCTAGCTCACACGTCTTCCCCATAATCTGCATCACAAACCTGTCATTCATGTAAACATGAACGCCACGAGTCAAAGTGGGGAGTAACTCGGGTTCTCCAGCCACCATATGTCAAAATGCACATAAGCAAGAACTTAATTAACATATTGATCATGCATCATACTTGAATAATATGAACAAGGGAATATAAACGATCATCATAATGAGATAGGCATATTGCATTATATTAAACATGCATTCAAGGTAACCAAAACATGGATATGAGATTAGACATCGAATCATATGAAGAAGGTAAACAACGGATCAATTTAATAGAAAATACATGGATGGAAACCAATAGCCATTACTTTGAAAACCTCTTAACAACCATAGCACGGGACGTGGCTACTAATGTCACATTCATACTTATGGCTTACATCTCACCATAAGAACGGATGGGAACATCAATCCCGGCGATCATATCGCAACTAGGGGCTTACATCTCACCACTAGTATCCGATAGGACCAAGACACTCACAACAATCATAGAAGACGTGCACTCTCGTATATAAGAACGCACCAATGACCGTAACAAGCAAGACATTTACAAAGGTTTTGACTCAAACAAGACAAACCCCTAGACTCCAACCTCCTGGTAGGACGACGATCATAATACGGTCCTAGTCTAAACCTGGATCCAGACTCTCGGGATGGGCGACACCCGATTCGACAAACGATACCAAATCGTATCCAAGACTCGGAACATGGCACGCACTCGTATCCAAAGGCCGAGTAACCTCTAATCGGAGACATGGCACGCACTCGTAACCCAAGGTCCGAAGAAAGGCGGAAGGATAACCCAACCACAGGAACATGGCACGCACTCGTACCAAAGGCCCGAAGGGTAAATAAATAAGGAATGTCAAGTAGTCACACAATGTAAAACGTCACACTCCGATCACAAGTACGAGTAACAATAGTTTGCATGAACATAACGTCAATAAGTCTTATATTAACCAAATACCAATAAGGAAGAAGATACATGCATAAACCATTGATCATTAGGGGTTACAAGTGAAAAGAAGCTCACAGGGGACTCCCAGCCGGTCAGTAGACCGGCTGCCGGTCCACCGGCTGGGACAACAAGCCAAAATCAAAATTTAAATAAAACTTACAGTGCACTCCCGGCCCGGTCAATGAGGACCGCCGCACCCGTTTGGGACTACAGCCAAATTTCCAAAAACACATAAAACCTTGATGCACTCCCAGTAGGTCACCCTAATTGAGGTCACCCCTACTGAATACACCAAAACTCAAAATCACATAAAATCCTCGGTGTACTCCCAGTAATGTCAGTGACCGGCCACGGCCATCACCTACTGGGACTACGAGCTTTCTAAAATGTGTTCAAAACTTACAGGATCTCCCAGTCATGGTCAAGAGACTTCAATCCCTACTGGGACTACAAACACGCGGATTCAATGCAAAACACTTCTAAACCATTTGAAACCAACAAAAATCGTTTCCCATCAATTGTTTACGTATCCTATCATGATTCTAACTCGGAAAAACAACATATTTGAGCATGTGAATGGGTAATTTCGGATTCAAGAGATGTAGCATGAGAATTTCATCCAAACATGTGAGAATTGCAAACAAGCATGATATTCAACATCCAAATTAGCACCAATCATGAAAGATACAACTTTTAACATTCATGTGAGATTATAACTACAAAAACCACACAATTTTAACATAAAAGTCGAGTAACCCATCACCGTTACCTTTTTGCACTTAAATCCACAAAAGACTCGTCTACCTTTCAAGAATCCACTTCCGGGTCAACTAACCTTTCTCCTAAACATAAGAAAACACACAATAAGACTAAAAATCGAAACTAGAAAAAGGGTACCATGAAGAGGATGGCTTGACAGCCCCATTAATGGAGGAAAGGTAGTTCTTTTCTTACCTAGAAAGAAGGAGGGCGATGAGAGGAAGAGATAGACGCGAAAATCACTTAATTTGGATAAGAATTGAGCAAGTTATGGTGATTTTAGGGTTGAGAGGAAAGGGTTTAACAATGGAGATGTGTTTGTTGGGAAATTTCAGAAATTAGAAGTGAGGGAGATGAAGTTGTGAGGTATTATGTGAGGGTTTCATGAAGGGAAAAGAGAAGGAGAAAGGCCCATAAGTTATAAAAAGCCCAACAACTCAAATTGAGTCGGTTTCCACTAGAATTTTCGTCTCAAGCCTACTATAACTCAAGACGGAGAATATTATTATTATTATTATTATTGTCCGACCAAAATATTTATTTTGTATAACTTAAGCTTTAAAAATATAATATTTATAAAAATCATGTTAAATAATGAAATCAATTAAATTAAATAATTAAAATATGAATAAGACAATAGAACGGTTAATTAAATTATATTTGCCAAAATGGAAAATTCGCGGGTGTTACATGTCGAGAGATGAGGGAAATATCCTTAAGAACATCTCAGGTTTGATGCCTTTGATAGACATGTAATCTTTAAAAGCACGAATGTGGTTTAACGGGTTTTCATGCCCCTTGAACTTTGGGATGTCAGTTATATTGAAATTGGTCGGCAGTTGAGAATTTACCGCCTCATACTTGCGATTATTCTCCCTGTAGATGTCATCTCCCTTAAGGTACATTAGTTGCTCCTCCAAGTATTGGAGGCGCTTTTCAGCTTCAGTAGGACCTAGTGGAGGGTTGGTTTCGTGTTGTCCAACAAAGGGTGAAAGGTTATCATTCACGATCTCGTTAGGGATATCATTCTCTGCACGCAGGAGGAAGCCTAGTTTCTACAGCAACAATTCGGCCTTCAATAGCGTTAAGGCGAGCATAAGCTTGGTCTTGGCTAGTTTGGAGATGGACGAGCGCAGCTAGGATTAGATCATTACCGTTTTTGGGTTGTCTATTGACGCTTTCGTGACTAGTTCCAGGCATCTTGGAAACTGGGTAAGAGATCGACGACGAATTAAAACATGATCGACCACTCTAGCACACTTATTCGAAAAGACTCAACTTATGAAGTGGGAGTGTGCCACCGTGTTAAGTGAGTTTTGAAAATGACAAAGTTTTGAAATGTTTGTCCTAAGCAACTGTAGTGTAGTTGTAGGAGTGCTGACTCAAAGTGAGATTTTGAAATGGGTTTTGAGGCCCGAATTTTGACTGGAGATTTGGATAGAGTTTTGACTCCTTTTGCGCTAAATTAGGCCATTTTTGAAAATGTTTACATTTTGAAAAGGGTTTTATTTTACAGAATCTTGTCATGGTTTTAGTTTACAAAATGGTGATCACATATGATACAAGCATTCATACAGGCATTATAACGGTATGCTGAGTGCATTTATAAGGGTTTTGGCTTAAAAGTGGGTTGCCATACCAAGCAATGAAACCCTGGTCTGTGGAGAGGTCCGTGCTAAACATGAGTAAGGTCGGTTCCTAGTCCATTTCCTCGGGTAGTGAAAGCTCTTGATACAAATATGAGTATGCATCATGGTATGGTTGACGTCAATCGCTATCTATCCTTAAGCCCAGATAAGAATTTGGACCTTCCAGACGGGACGTTTGGTCGAGTAGGTTGGGTTGGGCCTAGGAAGGTCGAATAAAACGACCTAAGAAGGTCGAGTAATGAAAACCGACAACTGTCTCGTATAAACTATTCCCTAACCTTGTTCAAGTTTCACCCTGCGTAACATGTAAGTGTATTCTTCCCTAGCGGAGTCGCCAAACTGTGGACATGGGCCACGGGGGCGCTTGGGACAAGCGTTTGCATTTGTGGAGTCGCCACCAATTTTTATGGGAAATTGGAACCATTCGAATACCTCGTGCCATGTCAAGACACAAAGTAGTGACATGAAAACTAAGAACTCGTTACCCTTAGCATTCTATGTCTAGAATGACTCTCGTGGATGCCAATGAACACGGATGTTCACAGAGATCTGGAGTAAGGGGTGAGGGTACGTATTAGGAAGTCCTTTTACTGAACACCTAATCCCGCCCGCCTCGATAGCGGCCTCTACTAATGATTAGGGAAATCGTTCGTATTTGATATGTTGTCGATTATATGCATGCAATGCAACATTCAACGTTTTGATCCTAACATGTGAAATTCAACTAAGTCAGTGAGCACGTAATTAGCACTTATTAATGTCGAAGTAGGGTTTAGAATTAATTACATGTGAAAAATGGATAAATATATCATCCATAAATACAATAAATAAATAACGATAAATGAAATTACAATAAATAAATTACAATGAATTACAATGATTTAATTGATTTACGTCAAAAATATAATTAAGACGGACGATTTGGAAAAAAGAAAGGAAAATAAATAAGGTTGGAAAATATGGACAGATTAGGGTGATATTACGGCTAATAGTCGATTAATTACATAATAAAAGTATTAGGTCAAAGCAAGAACGGAAATTCAGAGACATAATTCATCCCGGAACAGGCGCGGCATTGTTGTGTCCCTTGGAAGAGGCGCAGCTTTCACTGCGTATGTTCCTGAGGTGAGCTCTGGCTGTGAAGTCAGAACTGCGAGTTGTTTACGTTCGTTAGTGTATTTAAAGGTTTATTATCGATATTTTACTCAGGTGAAAGTGATTTAGCATATTAATTATATGCAAAACTATCATAAAAGCGATTAAAACGAATTAAAACAGATTAAGACGGATTAGAAACGAATTATAACGAGTTAAAAATAATTAGGTTTAATTATGAAGACGGAAACGAACTTGAGAGTCGTGATAAACTGAAAATAAACAATGAAAACATGTACAAAAGACGAATTCCAGAAACTTGATATGAACAAATCGAGTTCTAAAATCCGGGTTTGATTTAGTGACGAAAACCCGTAAATATTGATTATGAGGGATTTAAGTCGGAAATAAAACACGATAATTATTAAGAATGTATTAAAATTTATTATGTAAGAAGAAAAGGGAAGAAAAGAAACAAGATAAGAAAACAAAAGAAAATGAAACAACAGAAAAGCGAGGAAGAAGAAGAAGAGCAAGAACAGCGGCAGCCCCCTAAAAGAGGCGCAGCAGATGCTGCGACTCTTCAAGAGGCGCAGCTGTTGCTATGTTTCTTCTCGACGTCTGGTTACTGCTAATCCGTAAAAACGGTTTGATACTAGGGTTTTAGAAGTCGGTTTTAAACATACTTTTGACGTAAATTTTACGATAATTATTACAGTAATAAAAAAACAATAAAAAGATGGGATTTACACACTCAGACTTACATGTTTGACGAAACAATATTGACTAAGTTAACGTTTAGTGATTGCTCAACTCGAATGTATGTAGAAAGTGCCCTCGTTAGAGGATTTAGATTAAATTGATTGATGTGTAGTGGTCAAATTGGTCTGTCATGCCACATTACTGGAACTCAGAATGATCTGAGCTTACGTGGTCGATTGATCAAGCACGTAGGCGCCAAGTGCTTAGAGCATGGTCTTAGAATGCAAAGGGAGAAGAGAAGGGCGGATACTCGCGTGAAAAATATGTGGAACGAAGGTCCCTATTTATACTAAAAAATATGAAAAGTTATGGAATGACTCAAACTTTGGAAACAAATCACGGAAAAATCTGAAAACAGTCAGAAAAGAGATGGGGAAGAGGCGCAGGAGCTGCTGCGACCCAGAAGAGGCGCAGCAGCTGCTGCGTCATTTCCCCATAGGTTTCCTGCTGCGGAAGAAAGAATTCCGCGTTTCTTTTAGGGAATTGCGGTAGATCTCTGCTTCCTTATTTCGTAAAATAAGATTTATAAGATATATTTACCAAAAGATATAATTTTAATTTATGAAATACATATCCGAAATATTCCAGGATATTCCGACTCGGCATTTTAAACGGTTTCTTAGAAAATGAAGCGGTTTTTGACCCGGACTCCAAATGAACTCTAATTACTGTCAAAACGACCGTATAGGCGCGTAGATGATGACCAAGGGGTAGACACAAGTATTTGACCTATCACTTGATGATAAACTTACGGACTGTCATAAATCGTTCTGCGTACCAAACATGCGGCCCAATCATCACTGGGTGGTTGGCGGAAGATGCAGAAATGAGGTATCTATAGAGCGGCAGGCAACACAGTTAAATCAATGACATGCCCAGTATCGCCACCACCCTGAGAACTCTCCTCTTTGACCTTGGCCAACCTGGCAGAGATCAGCCATGCCAAACTTAGCAAGGTGATTGGATGATCTAGTGGCTATAACACGAGACACTATATTAGCAATAACGACATGATGTCATGAAAAGGCTAAAATACAAAGAAAAACAAAACAAAAATAAAGAACAAAAAGACTTATTACCTGAAGTAGAAGCGCTAACAGCCTTTGAAGGCATGGGCATTCTAGCAGCACCTTCAGTCTTCAGGCAACGAGGAAGATGATCAGCCCCACAACAGAGAGGCCAAGTCCTCTTCATTTGAGGAATTACAAGGAAGGCAGAGATGTTTGCAGTAGGGTACTCAATTTCAGAAGACCAATCATCAACTGCAAGCAAGAGAGGTATGAGTCATTTAAATTTATTTACTTTCTTTAAAAACTAACAAATAAACATGCATGATAAAGAAAAAATTTCAGAGTACTCACCACCAATACAGGCATCATAATTTAAATACGCCAGATCAGGACCCACAGAATTGGTCTTGATGAACATATATCCAATAGCCCAGTTCTTGTCATGGCCACTGTCAAGATTGCAGAGTAAAGGAGCAGTCGTAGGCCTAGCCATGAAACTGATCCGACCAGGACTGTTGGTCCCGACAGCGTAGCAGGCCTTCAAATCCTCCAAAGAGAAGGAAATATTGTGTTTTTTTGCAGAGATATTCAACAGAGCAGACCACCTTTCATACCATGGGCATCAGTTGGTAGGAAGGCACACCAATTTCTTTAATGGCATTCACCTTAAGTGGAGAGAAAGGAAGCTTGTAACCAGCCCTGAAGGCCCAATCATGGATGCAGAACCAGCCAGGACATGACCAGTCTGCCCCGACAAGAGAATTTTCAGGGATCCAGACTTCAGAATTAGCAGGAATGATTCCCTTATCCTTCAAGACTTTTTCAAATTCAGGTTTCAGACGATTTAGAAGAGATTGTTGATCTTTTAAAGCTTTTGTGGGTTTGAATTTAAATTCTCTGTGGAAAATATAAATCATTTCAAGAGGTGGAATACTTGGTCTTTCAACCGCAAGAAGTTGAACAATAGAAGGCCTATGAAGATTCTCAGAAACAGTTTCCTCAGGGTTAGAAACGATCGGAGTCCCAAGAGGCATCACACCCCTGAAAGATTTCTTTTTTGCAACCATTATTGAAGATTTATTGAAGATTAATTCTGAAAATTAAGAGAACTCGAAGATGAAGATTTTCAGAGAAAATGATCAGATTATGGTGAAGATAAATTCAATGAAGTGAAGATTATTTATAGTCGGTAAAATTAGGGTTTTCAACGGCAAGTTGCAGAGTAATTATTATGAAGTTGCAGTAATTATAGTACGCGTCACACCCAACCGCTGCTAGCCATTACAGGATATGATCAGACACAATATAACCGTTAAAGCCAGTTTTCTGAGGTTTGAAGTTATCTCCTTATTTCTGGCCTGACCCGACGCAAATAAGGAGATAAGGGGCAATTGTTAGGCCTGGAAGTCCCCACATATTTCAGGATGACAGTTCACCCTGCCCTGACCATCAGGACGTCAGGCCATCAGGGTATCAGAAGACAGGCGCCAGCCAAGGAGAGGACAACGGTCAAAATATAAGGACAATATTTGACCACTTCAAAGATAATGTTATTATCAATATTCGGACAATAATTATATCATTAATGAGAAAGATTTGATGAAAAAGGTCGTACAATTAAACGGGTAATTAAGCACAACTAAGAGTATTAATCCGGGTAATTAATGATCATTAAATCCAGTGCATTTAAGGAGAATATTCAGCATTTATACAAGATTTGGCAGCCGTTCAGCTTGGCTATATAAGGAGCATTTGAAGATCATTTGGAAGGGGGACAACACATACTCAAGCATAAAATACTCTCATATAATACTTAAGTTATTTTACAATCATTTGTGCTAATTACTCAAGAATGTAGTGAAATCCTCTCCTGGCTTGGTGCCCGTGGTTTTTTCCCATTCAAGGGTTTTCCATGTATAAATTCCTTGTCTTATTTTTACTTATTTATCTTACTTTACTTTTCTTGTTTCATACCTTGCCCTTCATATTCACAGATAAGTTCGAGCTAGTTAACCTTGCCTAGACATACCCTGACCTGATTTCACCCTGCGTAAAATCCATACAAAACAATTAGATTGACTGAGCTGCCACCATCTGCTAAGATTCTCAGGACACGTACAGTTCCAAATTCCATGGTAATGACCAGGCCATCATGATGGACATCTGAGATTCCCTGCATGTCAGTATCATCAAAAGTAATTTGAGGTAAATTTCTAGGTTTAAAAGGAGATTTCATTTTTTACTCCCTGGCTATTTTCTTTGCAGCTGAGTTAGTCAGGCCGCAAATCTCAGATCCTCCATTGATGAATTTGACTTCATCGATGGGTGTTGCTGGAGGCAGATCACGTTGTGGTCTTTCTTGATCCTTTCTTGATCCGTTGTCTTCCCTGTTCTCTGATAGTATTAGATCATTCAAGTAGCCTTTCTTTAACAGGTAGGCCACTTGCATGCGCAGTCCTAGACATTCTTCTGTGGTGTGTCCTATGTCCATGTGAAACTCACACCATCTTATTGTGTCTTTCCTTGAGTTAGGATTATCCATCTTCTTAGGCCACTTGACAATGTCTCCCATGTTGTCAAGCCTTTTGATCAATCCTACGGTATCAACAGAGAAGTTACATTCCTGAATAGGGGGATAAGTATAGGAGTTACCTCGTTGCTCATGAGCATAGTTGACTTCTAATCTGTCAGGCCTAGTATAGGGGGATGGCCTGGAACTGCTTCCTCTGTGATTGGAACTTTTCCTGTTGGATCTTTCATATCCTGAGTGGCTTCAGCTTTGAAGCTTTTGTCTTCCTTCAGCCTGATGTAGCCAATAGCCTTTGTCGGGACGTCTTCAAAAGTCAGGCAAGGTTTCATAGTCAGCTCATCATAGAAATCGTTGTCCAATGGTAGTCCTTGCCTGAAATCTTCCACGGCTGTTCCAACATCACATCTAGGGATTGATACTTTCTCTTTATTGAATCTGGTCAGGAATGCTCTGATTGTCTCGCCAGGCTTTTGTTTGATTCTGTATAGGTCACTGGATCTCTTTTCGAGTTCCCTGTTGCTGGCAAATTGATGGTTAAACGAGTTTATCAGATCTGCAAAAGACTTTATGCTTCCATTTGGCAGATTGATGTACCATTGGAGGGCAGGTCCAGTCAGGGTTGTCCCAAAACCCTTGCACATGCATACTTGTCGCAACTCACTGGGTATGGAGGTTGCCAACATTCTTTGTTTGTAGTAGGCTACATGGTTCTGAAGGTCTGTAGTTCCATCATAGATTCTCATTGATGGTACCACAAACTTCTTAGGTAGATCTATTTTTACTATATCATCCACGAAGGGGGAGTCAGCATAACTTTTAGGGTTGGCCTCCTCAATGACTGCAGGCACCCCAGGAATCTTCTCAAATTTCTCATGGAGTTTTTGGATCTACTGGAGCATGACCATCATTATTGTTGTATTAGTCTGATCTGGGACAGCCTCTTCATTTGGGGTGTCCTCTGAGTCTGTGTCATGTTCTCCTGCGTTGGATTTTGATGGAGTTGGAGTACTAAAGTTGGAGAAGTCAATGTTCCGGATGATTGAAGAGAATGGCGTTCCAGGCTGAATCTTCAATTTTGAGCCTGAAGGTTTGTCTTCCAGCCTTTGCTTCAGACTAGATTCTGATTCCTTTAGTTTCATGACTTCAGCCTTAGCCTGGGTCATTTTCTGCTTCAGTTGTTCTATTTCCAATAGTTGCTATTTGGCAGCAGCCAGTTGTTGTTCTATGTTATCTCCAATCATTTTTTAGAAGAGTTTTTGTGTTGTTTGGATTTAGGTTTTGATTATTTCTGAGCTAGATGCCCCACGGTGGACGCCAATTGTTTTAGCAGGAAATTTCAGTAGGATAACGTCCTGCTAGGGATGTAATTGCAGGGCAATCTAACTCAAAATAAGTAACCTGACTAGTACGAAAGATTGAATAAAGAACAAATAAGAAAGTGAGACACAAGAATTTATGCGTGGAAAAACCCTGGAAATAAGGAAAAAAAAACCACGGGCACCAAGCCATAAAGGATTATTACTATGACTTTAGGTATCCTGACAGGGAATATGTATGTCAGGCAAAGAATAGAGTGTGGCTGCTTAATAATAATGCTAAGTAGTTTATGATTACAAGTATGAGAGTAAAAAAACGAGTGGATGCGTAAGTAAGCAAGTGTCTTCTCTTTTCTTCTTCTTTGTTATTTATAGTGGCCTTGCAACGGTCCTTTGAGGTTATTTTAGGGTTTCCTGGTAAATAGGCCTCGTGCCCTATTTACCCGGGAGTAGTTTTGTTGACTCGAGAGTTGGCTGCCTTTATTTCTGCTAGGTTGACCACATCAAAGTTGTTGTGGGTATTGTTGAATAAGTCTTCCGTGCAAATAGGAACTACTTTTGTGAGCTTTAGATATTGCCTGACGCCTTCAGGTTGTGCTTATCATGTGGCTTGGTGAGATGTCCCTTAAGGCCCGGCTTAACAAATGCCTGACATGTCTTTCCCTCCTGGCTGGTGCCTACTCAGGTGTTTAAATGCCTTGTATAGAATGTCTTCCGTTCAGGCTTAGCTTTGGACATTGCCGATTCTTGTCTGATCAGGCACGGTAATTCTGGGCCCAACAATCACTAACATAATTACAATCATTACTAACTAATATAACATTTTACAATCATCTTGATTTCTAACAACAATAATGGCCACTAACATAACATAAGTTAATTACACAACATTTTAAAATTATTACTAACATAACATAAACTAATTACAAAATAATTTAAAATTATTACTAGCATAACATAAACTAATTACACGGCATTTTAAAATTATTACTAACATAACATAAACTAATTACACAACATCAACTTTAACATCAACTTTAACAACATCAATAATCACAAAATCAACAACAATAATGGATACTATCCTAGGGTCATTAGCATAATTTAAACGAAAAATAGTAATTTAAAAAGGTAACTAGTAAGAGAAGGTTACCTAATTATAATTAAATAAAAAAGGAAGAATGAGAAAGAAGGTGGTGAGGCAAGGAGGGAGGGGCGGTGGCAGGCAGCGCGGGCGGACGTCGGTGGCGGCCTAAGGAGAAAAATATAAAGAAAATAAAAGGAAAAGGAAAAAGAAGAGAGAAAAAGAGAGGAAGGAAACAAGAAACAAACCTAAATCAAAGGCGGCGGCGGCGGCGTGTCAGTGGTAGCAAAAGTAAAGTAGTGTGGTGGTGGTTATGGTGGTGGTGTAGGGTGTCGTATTTTTTTAGGTTTAGTGTAATTTATTTGGGGAAAAATGAAATTGGGACGGGGAAGGAGACTCGTCTGATTTTGAGTAAAGAAAAGTCCTGACGGATTTCCGTCAGGATTTTCCAAAAAAAAAAAAGCGGGATCCTGACAGAAATGCCATCAGGAATGTCTGAATACTGACGGATGTTCCGTCAGGACGTTAAACAAGTGACTACTAGTTGGCATTACACTTGGCATTACACTTGGGTCACAAAAAGGACACTACTGACGGATATGCCATCAGTAATGTTAATATCCTGACGGATATTCCGTCAGTAGTTAGCTTTACTAACGGCAATTCCGTCAGGGAGCCTCAATTATTATGGCGCCAAGTCAATTATTTTAGGCGCCTCCTACCTCTGATGGTCCTGACGGATTTTCCGTCAAGTAACCGTCCGTTTCCCGAGAGATCTGATAGGTGTTCTTTTCCGTCAGTTTTTCCGTCAGCTTCTCGTGTTTTCCTTGTTGTGAAAGGAAATATGTCCTCAAAGAAAATAACATCTCTTGACTCAACAATAGTACCATAAAACCCTGAACCCGCATCTTTGATCATGAACCTATAGGCTGCACTATTAGAAGCATAACCCACAAAAATCGAGTTACTGGTTTTAGGTCCTATTTTGTCACTTATAAAAGCAGGTAAGGCAACTTTGGCTAAATATCCCCAAACCTTTAAAAACCTCAAATTAGGTGGATAACCCTTTTAAATCTCGTAATGAGTCACATCAAGTTTCTTATGAGGTACACGGTTTAAAACAGGACAGGCAGATAGGATAGCTTCCCCCCACATAAAATCAGATAACCCAGAAGATAATAACATAGCATTAATCATATCCTTTAAAGTTCTATTTTTCTTTTCAGTTACACCATTTTGTTCGGGGGTATAAGGGGCTGAAAACTCATGTATTATACATTTTTCTGATAAAATTCCACCAAAAAATCAGATTTGTATTCTTCACCATGACCAGACCTTACACGCTTAATCTTCCTATCAAGTTGGTTTTCAACCTCAGCTTTATAAATAGTAAACATATTCTCAGCCTCATCTTTACTCCTTAACAAATAAACCTTAGTATATCTTTAACAATCATCCACAAATGTTATATAATGTCCATTACCTCCTTTACTCTCACAACTCTTATAACCAGCCAAGTCGGTATGAATAAGTTCTAACAATTCAGTTAATTTGCTTTTGTTCACTTCCTTAAAAGGTTTCTTAGCGTGCTTTGCTTCCATGCATACTTTACATTTATCCATGTCATAAGAAATCGGATTAGGCAACAAGTTCATTGTTTTCATGCATTTAATAGATTCATTATTAATGAGTGATGGAGCTAGGGGGCTAGCAGAGGCGCTCGCCCCCGCTGGCAAATGGAAATCACAAAAGTTTTAGTTGAAATTTTTGAAAAAATTTCGAATTCCCCTTATACCATAGCCCGTTCGCCCCCGCTGAAATTTTTCGCCCCCGCTGGGTTCAAATCCTGGCTCCGCCACTGTTGTTAACATGTCCAAGTCTAGAATGCCAAATATCAATGGACTTAACGATGTAAGCAGAAGAAGTATATGCATTTATTTCAACATCAAGAACAAATAGACCATCGTTGCAAAAACCTTTGTCAACAAACTGACCACTCTTAGACATGACTAACTTATCAGACTCAAAAGTAAGTTTAAGACCAGCCTTATTAAGTAAAGCACCAGAATTCAGATTTCTACACATGTCAGACACATAGAGCACGTTGTCAATGTAGTACTACAGTTTTCTATGTCTATGGGTACTCTATCGAGTGGGGCTTACTCTGTCAAGTAAGTATGTTTGGTTTTCGAAACAGGTTCTGCTGACGGGTACTCGATCGAGTAAATGGGTTACCTGATCGAGTAAGAGGCACTCGATCGAGTAAGTTAGTTTTTACGAGTATTTGGTCGGGTTTTGATAGCAACGCAAGATTTGTATATAAAGGATTTATACCAGTTTTTTTTTACTTTTACATCATTCTAAGTTTCACAAAAGAGAAAACAAGGTTACGTAGCTCTACTCTCTCACATTGCTATCAAATCCCAAAGGCTTAAGGTGTCGGATCGTCGTGTTCTTTACACCGTTGAGTTCGTCGTGTCGTGGGTAAGCTTCCTGTATAATTTTTATAGCATTTCGTTGAGTTTGGTTAAAACCCTAATTGGGTAGTTTTTGGGGTTTTGGGAGTATTGGGTTGATTAAGTGATAATTGTATGAATATGTGTTATAGGAGGAGGATTCGTAGAAGAACATTACTGATTAGCTGCTGTGACTGTCTTATGGTGATTATTCCAGGTAGGGTTTCCGTACTCAGTATTGATTACATGGTTGTGTTGGTGATTAACTATTGTTGTTGTTGTATACCGTCTTGGCATTGGATTCTAAATTGGTGATTGTTGGTAGTGTAGTGTGATTATCGTATAACTGTCTGTGGTTTGCGAGGTGCGTCCTCGGCTGAGTGGAGTCGCTTGCGGGAGTGGCTTCACGCCCTTGATTCGCCTTCTGTGGAACCCGCCAAAGAAGGGATGTGCACATTAAGGAACATGGGTTTATCGCTCGGATGAGATGAGTGAGGCTTAGGTGGGAACGGCTGCGGTCCCCCACTGGCGGTGTGGAATACTTATTGCGATGAGTATTCTGCAGGACTACACACTTTAGTGTGTAGTCAGGTGTGTGGTGATGTGACGGAGTTGGTGGATTGGATTGGTTTGTAATGTTGTTTTATTGCAGCTGTTTGTTTTGTGTAATCAGTACTGACCCCGTTTAAATATTTTAAAAATTGTGGTGATCCATTCGGGGGTGGTGAGCAGTTGTGTAGCAGGTATACTATGGATACGCACGGGATTAGCTGGGGATGGAATTGCCACGAGTCTGATAGTAGTCTTCCGATGTGTTGTCATAATACTTTTGTTACTTTAGTTGTAGTTTGGTTTTAGCACGGTTGTACTTTACTTTACTTTTGGTTTTGTTATGTAATCACTTAAACTTATCTATTAAAGTACGTTCTTTTATGGTCTATTTGATATACATTGCCTCGGGTAACCGAGATGGTAGCAGTTCTATGCATTAAGTGGTCCTGGTTAGGCACTTGGAGTATGGGGGTGTTACAGTCAAGAGCTAAAACATTGCCAGAAGTGAGTTTCAGATGCACCTTGCCAATGCCGAGGACTAGAACTTTGCTGAAGTTGCCAACATACACAACTTTGAGCTCCTTGTAAAGATCCTTGTTGGTGCAGATATGGCATGTAGCTCCTGTGTCAACAATCCATTCCACCAAGCTTCCAACCAGATTTATTTCGGACACCATTGCAGCAATTATATCATCACCCTTGAAAGATGATAGATCCATATTAGACTCTCTAATAAAAATTAAATTATCTCATAATTTATCATTTTATTGATCTATGTAACATGCATGCAAATATAAAAGCATAAAAATGAAAGTTAAGGAAAAAACAATTTCCTTACATAGATTTTTATGGTAAAATGGGCACAATCAAGATCTCCTACCTTGATTGTTCTTGAGCTTATAATAAAAGGATGATCCTCCTAACAAATATTCAAAGAGAAGATCTCCTTACAATGTGCACCCAAGAACTCAACCCAAAAATCTAACAAGTATTTTACTAAAAACTTGTTAAAATATTCCCTTGATAATATTTGTAATATTACTAACACTCTTAGTAATAATATTTGATTACTAACTTCTTAGTAAAGATGTATAATAATTTTAAAGAGAGGAAGACCAATTGTTGTTCACATGCAAAATGAAATGAGCAAGCATACTAAAATAATGAACAAAATTGGTCTATAAGGAGGGAAGGGGGCCGGGTAGGTGAGAGGTTGAGTGAGGGAGTGATTTTCTTATTTTTTGTCAATCTTACATCACATGCAAAAATTATAATAAGATAACATATGGAAGTATATAAAGTAAGGTGAAATGATTATGTTCCTAATCATCCACAACTCTATTTTACACGGTCCACTTGCCCATTTACGGGTCCATATTGGTTCTTATATTTGTCGCACAAATACGTGTAATTTTATTTTAAACATCGTTTCATGTTTAAATACTTCCATAATCAATTTGTTCAAATCACTCCGTAAATATACATGTACCGCTATACATATTATTTACGTACTAATATTAATCACATTAATCAATTAGTACAATTTTAGTGAATTAATAATTAATTAACTAAAACCCGTCTCCCAAAATTTATTATTCAATTATCGCATAATTAAATAATAATTGCCGTACCTCGAGTTCACAACTCGAAATCTCTCTAAAAATAATCGACTAACCTTTTAGTCTGTAAATCAAGGGACTAAATAAATTGTATCTCATACAATTAATTAATTATCAATTGGGGTTCGTTTCTTTAGGTGTGACCGAAAGGGGTCAGTTGATCACCGCCGTCTCACGACAATAACGTCAAACTCTAGTCATCCAACCGTTATCGATTTACGTTAATCAACTGACGAGGATCAAATAATTAAATATCTGATGATATTCCTTTAATGAGATTTATTATGTAAACGCACTATTGTGGAGGACACTAACTCCAACAATTTCCCACTTGTCCGACACAAGGTGTGCGCTACCAATTCTCTTGTCCGTTTTAAGCTCCCACTCAATGCAAGGTGTCTTTCAGGTCACACTTGCACATGAACATATCGCTAGTGGTTTTCTCGATCGGAAGTGTGACTACCTGACCGGAAAAATCTCTCACAGATTACTTCCGAGCGTGGCCACGCATTTTTAGTCATTAACTCCTCGAGTGGCCTTGAGATATAGTTACCCAACGTGGGTGGACAATTCCTGTATGCCCTAACTATCCTATTGTACAATACAGATCACCATGACCAAGTAAATGCCCTTTTGGCCTCCTTTTTACGGCACGACCTAAGACAAAAACCAAAGTCACTCGGAAACTGCACTTGCTCAGATAATAGTCTCCAGTCAAAAGAATCGACTCATTATAACATCTTAGAGATCCCCGCCACGACCAGGCGTCTATAATAGAACTTAGGGACT
Organism: Silene latifolia; assembly: GCF_048544455.1. NCBI lineage: Eukaryota > Viridiplantae > Streptophyta > Magnoliopsida > Caryophyllales > Caryophyllaceae > Silene > Silene latifolia. Next base: position 66,489,590 of record NC_133533.1, on the reverse strand, counting down.
CTCTAAATGGTCACTATCCGGCAAAGTGTCACACACTCTGCCTATGTAATCGACCATTCATCACGTATGACCTTATGGTGTTGAACAACCATCAATCGACTTACAATCTAATCACTACGAGATGTCACCTCATTAAGTGACTAGGGAAAAAATACAATGTTCATCTTATTCACTTGAATATTGTTCAACATTGTCTCCACAACTTATTCAGATAAACAAGGTATTTAAAATTTAGTCACACTAAACAAAAGATTCATAAAAGAATGAATGTGAAAACAATGAAACACTACTACAAAACCCTTACATTAATGACGCTTTTGAGTTGATGCTTTTATAGAGCGTCAAGCCTAATTATTGGTTAAAATGAATTTAGACCTTTTAGTGTGTCAAATTTTCAACTTTCAAGGCCCGCTCATTTTTACCTTCACAAAAACTGTTTAAGCGCTACATTGAAAAGTTAAACCGCCGAATACTCTATATCCCCTAACTGTAGACAAAACCCTACCAGATCTAGAATGTTATTCCTTCCATCTAGAATATGATTCCTCCTATATTCATTAGATGAGATGAAAATATACATTCTTCCCTTCCTTTAGTTTCTATCTTCTTTATCTCTGAATTTCATAGGCGTTTTGAATTTTGCACCACCAAGATGGTTCGATCAAGTACTCGTTCAATTTACTAGCTCGTTCCACAATCCCATTATAAGTTGTTAATTCAAATCAACCCTAATTTGAATTATTTCTTATTTTTCGTGTGATTTTAAGTACAGTTATGAAATTTAGGGTTTTGATTTGAAGTTTTTAGATTCAAATTAAAGTTTTTAATGAGTTTCTTTTTAATCATGTTCCGATTCCATATTTGTATGATTTGCTTTGTAACCATGTCAATGAAGAATCGATTTGGCTATTTTAATAGATTGCCCAAATGGTATCTTTTCGTATAACTTTGTTGTTTAACATGCTCATTTGTTTTGCTGCTGTATTTGAGTAGTTGTCAAATATTGAATAAAGCTTGCTTGAAATTCGATGTATGAAAATGACATATAATCACTAATCTATTTTGGAACTTCATCATAGGTTTTTCTGCTTGCTTTTGTTAACTCCAGACCAAACTAATGAATTCTTTGTTAATCTAAGAAAAAGTTTAGTAACGCTCGTAAACGTGTATGTTGATTAGAAACTATCAACAATTCTTGTTAAGACAGTCTTAACTTAAGGCAACTCTCATAATGGATTATAATAGAGGTGGAGAAGAAAGGAGAATTGAGTTTGTGAGACGTAAGTTAAGACGGTCTTTAATTAGAAATTACTTCTATATGCTCAATTTGCAGGGAATGTTTATCTTGATGTCGCATCACGGAGTATCGAGAACTCTATTTCACTGACCTTTAATTATTATCATTACAGATTGCTCCTAATTATTTAGTGTAAATGTATTTTTAGCAAGGTAACGACTTGAATACTAACAAAAAGCACTAATTTGGGATGGGGGAAAGGGGATATGGATTTGAAAATCCAAATTTGACCTTTAACTATTATCATCACATGCTCTTCATCATTAATATGTTGGATGACTAAGCTACTTGTTATTTTTGGCTTGTTGGTTGATTTTTTAGAAAGATTACTTGTTTTGTTCTACTAAAGAAAAAATGTACCGAGTATTTGTAAAATAAGGTAATCTTCTTCAATCAAACGCTTTTTATTCATGGGGTTTCATGAATTTCTAGGTGTTTATGGTATAAATTTGATATAATTTCTATAGTAGGTTTTATTCACTATTTTATACAGTTAGTTGATTTATAAAGTACCAAATCTTGTTTAATTTGGAAGCGTTTTCATGTTTTTATGTTGTTAAACCTTCCTCTATATTTCCTTCATTTTGCTCCACCAAATTTATTATGTAAGTTAAATTTCATATCTATTTATAAAATTTATTCTCCATCTAGTTTTCTCTATTACTTTGGAATAGTTGGGTATCTCCTCGAAACTAATGGGAAATGTAATTATTTAGAAGTATTCGTTTAAGAATAGGATTCTTTACATGTATTTGGCCAAATTAGGTTTGTTTGTGACCTTTTACATGTTGTCTCAACTTGATAATACTTTTGATTCCGTATTGCGTACTTGCTTGTTAAACGTTGAATTTAGTAGGCTGAGACTCTTTTTTATTAGCTTTTACTGAAAACTTGAGTGACACTACTACTCCCTCCATCCATTTCATTTGTTTACCCTTTTTATTCTTTGTGAGGATATCTAAATCATGAGAAAGAGAATGATTGGGACAAAGGGAGTACTTTTTATGCAATGAACGTATGTAATTGAAAATATTCATCAGGCCAAAAGTATTGTTTTAAACTTGGAATTGCTCTTGCTAACCAGGTACCCTTATCTATCATGTTCATCAGTTTTTAAAATTGTTAAGTCTAATGTACTAATACCCTCTCATAGCCAAGTTGGTTTTGAACGGGAATTAAATTATGCTTGTGGAAGCTTCTGATTTGATTATACTCCTGATAAATTCCTCTATCTTTGTCTTCGGTATGATGATTTACTTCTGTGAGACGAGGACATTAGTGCCTGACATTAGTAATTGTACAAGTATTTATTTCGACATGTTGGTAAGTATGTTGAATGTAAACAAATCTTGTGCATACTTTAATTGTGATTTCTTTATGAACCATGGTATGACTATTTCAAACTGATTTTTTTATATACCTAGAACCTAAGTTTGATTTCTAGACGCATCTTTATCCGAACTCTATTTTTGTACAATTTTAAACCTCTATTTTCCTTAAAGATCTTCTTTTCTTTTTAATAGGTAGGAAGTATTTTTTGCATGCCAGTCTGTCTTTATGATAGATCAAGCATCTTAAAAAGAATGTGTGTGGATAATTATCTTACCATCTCAAGGTTCCTTGCCAATTCAAAAACATGATCTTTAATCCATTATGTCTTTGTTCATTGCATATCAGTTCAGGGAAAGAATAATGATGAATAATGATAGTTACATCTATGATTTATCATGATAATTTAACCCCTGAAGATAGCATGATATAGCTACATCTATTATTATCTTACCATCTCAAGGTAATTTTTTTTCGAACAAGAGTATTAGCTTTTGATTTGGTTTCTACTTATGAGAACAAATTATTTTTGCCTTTCTGCTTGAGATTATAATGTCTGCTTATTTCAAGGTTTGATTTTAAATATATCAGATTTAGAGTTTATATTTCAACAAATCATCCTATTTCTTTCTACTATATTTTTTCTTTTTTGAAAACAACAGGCTGATGTATCATGCTATCTTCAGTGGCATAGGTGTTTTGGTGTATTGGATTTCAGCTACCATGAAATTTATTTTGATTTCAGTGATTTTATACGTTTTTTTACTTGTTTGAACAATGGTGTAGCCTTAATTTTCTCTAAGCGGTGGCTTGTCAAGTTTAGGCAAGTTTCATCTTGGTTGTCCATGTACTTTGGTTTTGATTTTCTCTAAGCGGTGGCTTGTCAAATTATCTATTCTATAAGATCCTATAGAATGTTTTAAGCCTTTTTGACATGAATGTTGATCTGATCTGCTAGTTAAATTAACAAGTATGACTTAGCCGAGCCTCCCTGTCCTAATGTGAATTTTTCTGTGACATGTTTATCGTTGCTAATTTTGTACTTGAACTCTATATAATAGCTAGATTGGAGATTTCTTAGACATATCCATCGTTCAAGGGAATAGTTTATATGGTTTGTGAAGTGTATATGTACTAATCAAATATATTCATATAAATTATATTTTCTTTGCCCGTTATAGGTTTCAGATTCATCAGATAGTGATGATGCGCCTTCAAATGTTGATTGAAGATGCGCCTTCATATGTTGATTGAAGTCTCTGTGACATTGCGCCTACATGATTGAAGCCCCTACCACATTCAAACAACTGGATCAGTGTCCTTGTCTAGCTAGTTACGTAGCATTTTTTACGATTTTTTGGACTTTTACTATCTTCCGGATCCCTTTTGGTATTTTTGATTGTCGTACTAAAAATTACACACTAGTTTATACGGAGTATTAGTTAAATTGTCAATGCTAGCTAGCTATAGTATTTGTGATGGAGACAGTATATGTATCAAACGTATGCTTATTTATAAAAGTACGTGGGTACATTATTAATTATATATGGAGTACATTGCATTATGTTTTTTTTAATGATTTAGTAATGATAGTGTTAGGCCTGGAAATCCGCAGATCACCCTGATCAGTATTTCATATAAACCTGACTGCCAGGCTCTCAGGGTGCCAGGCTCTCAGGGCACATGAAGTTAGGCGCCAGGCCATGAAGAGGACAACGGTCCAAATATCAGGACAATATTTGACCATATCCGCGTATATTAATGGAAATAAATACGCAGCATTAAGTATAAAGATTATGCAGTAATTACGGTAATTAAGAGGGAAATATTCAGCAATTATTGCCAGCAATTATGGAAAATATTCGGCCTTTAATGACCAGATCAAGCAGCCGTTCAAGATGAAAGACTATATAAGGAACACTTTGGAGCTATTGGAATCATCTCATTCATACGCAAGAAGAACACATACTACTTAGAAATAGAAGCATTATTGTTATCATAAGAATATTCTCTCAAATCATATAGTGAAATCCTCTCCTGGCTTGGTGCCCGTGGTTTTTTCCCATTCAAGGGTTTTCCACGTACAAAATTGTTTGTCTTGTTATTTTTGTTATCTTATTTACAGCTTAATATCGTACCCTGTCAACCTGACCAGGAATCTAATTAGAGCTAGTTAACCCTGCACGATATCACCCTGACCTGATTTCGCCTTGCGCAAAATCCACACAAAACAATTGGCGCCCACCGTGGGGCATCTAGCTCTTTAATCCTTCCTTCTTATCTTACAAAAACTTAAAAACCTACAAAAATGGCCCAACCCACCGTTGAAGAACAATTGAATGCAGCTCTCCAAAAAATCGCTGAGTTGGAAAGCCTGAAAGAAAAAGTGGCCCAAACTGAAGCAGAAATCCTACAACTGAAAGAATCTGAGACAGCCCTGAAACAAAAATTGGAAAAAACCCAAGGGGCGGGCTCTAGATTCCAACCAGGAACCCCATTTTCATCAATCATCAAAAACATTGATTTTTCTAGTTTTGGGAGCCCAAATACTCCTAAAATCATTAACGTAGGTGGTGATGAAGAACCGAAAAATGATGATAAACCTGATGAATCTGCAGCGGCTATCATGATGGCAGTAGTTCAGGAGATCAAGAAACTCAATGAAAAATTTGACAAGATACCAGGAGTACCTGCCAGTATGGAAGAAGCTGCCCCTGACATCTATGCTGATTCACCCTCATATACGAAATAGCCAAAGTAGACCTACCAAAGAAGTTCACAATTCCATCCATGAGGGTCTATGATGGAACCACGGATCCACAAAATCACGTGGCTCTTTACAAACAGAAGATGTTGGCTGCATCCATTCCCAGCGAGTTCAGACAAGTTTGCATGTGCAAGGGGTTTGGAACGACCCGACCGGCCCCGCCCGCAATGGTACATCAACCCGCCTCGGGCGAGATCCATTCCTTTGCCAACCTGATCAACAGTTTCAACCAGCAGTTTGCAAGTAGCAGGGAGTTGGAGAAACGATCCAGTGACCTTTACCGAGTTACACAGAAGCCTGATGAAACTCTCAGGGCGTTCCTTGCAAGGTTCAACAAAGAAAAAGTATCTATACCCAGATGTGACGTTGGAACAGCAGTGGAGGCCTTTAGACAGGGGTTACTACCACATAGTGACTTATACAGTGAACTCACTAAGTATCCCTGCCACACCTTCGAAGATGTTCAGGCCAAGACCCTTGCCTTCATCAGGCTGGAAGAAGATAAAAGCTACAAGCTTGGATCACCCAGTGGACCAAGGGATCATGAAAAAAGCAATAGGAAAAGCAACAGAGGGAAAAATTACAGACCTACTCCATATTCCAGGCCAGATCAGTCAGAAGTCAACCTGACTCATGAATATCAAGGTAAGGCTAAGATTTATCCATCTATCTCCGAACATAACTTTTGTGTTGATACTGCAGGATTGATCCAGAGGCTTGACAACATGGGAACAGCTGTTAGATGGCCCAGGAAGGTAGAAAATCCAAATCACAGAAGAGACAATTCAAAATGGTGCGAATTCCACATGGATATTGGACACACCACGGATGATTGTTTCACTCTGAGGAAGGAAGTGGCCTACCCAAATCAGGATACTTAAAAGGCCTGATTAAGTCAAAAGGCAGGAATGCAAACCAGGATAAAGAAAATCAGGAGCACAAGCAGGATCGCAGCCTCCCTCCACCACCACCACTCTATGAAGTAAAATTCATATCAGGCGGATCAGAGATTTGTGGCCTGACAAGCTCAGCGGCAAAAAAGATAGCCACGACACCGAGGACTGTGTCACCCTGCAAGCTGGATCCTGTTCCAATAATCACTTTCAATGATTGCGACCTGGTGGGCATCCCTGATGTTCATCACGATGGCTTGGTCATTTCTATGCAGATTGGAACAGCCACAGTACGGAGGATCCTGGTAGATGGAGGCAGCTCAGTAAACCTGATCATGCTTGACGTACTGAAAGCCATGAAGATAAACGAGGATCAAATCACCAAAAAATCCAGCGTCCTAGTAGGATTCAGTGGTGAAACCAGGAGCACTCTAGGAAATATCCACCTCCTAACCTATGTGGAAGGAGTCTCATCCTATGAAAAATTTGGGGTCCTTGACTGCTTGTCATCCTACAACGCCATCCTGGGCAGACCCTGGATTCACAATGTCAAGGCCGTACCATCAACCTATCACCAGTGCATCAAGATAACAACAGACTGGGGCGTAGCCACAATCAAAGGGGATCATAAGACAGCCCAGGAGTGCTACACGGCAGCCTTGAAGCCTTCTAAGGCAGATAAGTCCCTGGCATAGCCATTACAGTACCCTGTCAAGAGCACGTATGTAGCACCTCCCAGAATGGAAACAGATCGGTAATTTCTAGACCCGAGTACCCTGGGGTATGTTTTAATAGGATCCGACGCGCCGGATAATGTCGACTGAATCGGTAAAATTCCTTAAAAATAAATCATCTTGGTTTGCTTGGTCACATTTTGATATGACTGGAATTAGTGCTGATATTATTACTCATAAGCTCAATGTTGATCCATCTTTTAAGCATGTGCAGCAGAAAAGGTGCAAATTTGCAGCCGAAAGAAACACCATAATAAATGAAGAAGTAGAAAAACTCTTGGATATGGGGATGATCAGGGAAGTAATGTACCCTGAGTGGGCAAGCTAACGTAGTTGTTGTACGAAAAAAGAATGGAAAATGGAGAGTCCGTGTGTAAACTACACCGACCTGAACAAAGCTTGCCCTAAAGATCCATTCCCCCGCCTCATATCGATGCCATGGTAGATGCAACAAAGAGGCCACGAAATGCTAACATTCATGGATGCTTCCAAAGTGGATTCAATCAAATAAAGATGCACCCTACGACCAGGAAAGTCTGCATTCATTACGAGGCGAGGCATATCTTTTACACCGCCATGCCTTTCGGCCAAGAATGCAGGGGGCAACGTACCAGCGCCGGTCAACATGATGTTTAAGGACGGATAGGTGATATCATGGAGGTATACATAGATGATATGGTGGTGAAATCCAAGAATGCAGAAGATCATGTGAAGCACCTAGAAATAGCATTTGAGATATTAGAAAAGTATAACATGAAGTCAACCCCGCAAAGTGCCACTTTGGAGTCTCTGCAGCAAATTTCTTGGATATATGGTCACAAAGAGAGGCATAGAAGCAAGCCCTGAACAGATAAAAGCCATCCTGGAACTATAATCACCCAAGTCTCACAAAGATATCCAAAATTGACAGCCGAGTAGCTGCCCCTGAACCGCTTTATATCAAGATCTTCTGAAAGATGCAAAACATTCTATAACCTCCTCGGGAAAAATAAACAATTCCAGTGGACAGACGAGCATGAAGCAGCTTTCCAGGATCTAAAATCCTACTTGTCATCTCCACCCTTACTGGCTAAACCAGAAAAGGGAGAACCTTTGTCGATATACCTATCTCATCACCGACACGAAGAATCAATGCGATCTGGTGAAAGAACAGACGGCAACAACATCCGATCTACTATGTAAGTAAAAGCCTCGCTAGATGCTTTGAGTTGAGGTATGGACTACTTGAAAATAATGTTTTAGCTTTAATTATGTCATGTACCAAGTGAGACCTTATTTTGAAAGTCACCCAATTATAGTCGGGACCAACTTACCCATAAAATCATCTGCGTAAACCCGAACTTTCAGCGGGATGGCCAAATGGTCGTCAGATTAGCACATATGACATCTCCTTTGAACCCGGGCGCAATCAAATCGCAGGCCCTAGCAGACTTTGTGGCTGATTTTAGCCCTAACCTGGAACCGGACCTAATAAAAGAGGTCAACCAACTAGAAAATAAAACCCTAGACCAAGAATGGACCTTGTTCATAGATGGGGCATCCAATGCCAGGGGACAGGGTTAGGATTAGTACTTAAATCACCCCGGGAGATGTAATAGCTCAGTGTAAGTCTGCGAGTTCAAAGCTACCAACAATGAAGCAGAATATGAAGCCCTGATAGCAGGCTTAAAGGTATGTCTAGACCTCGGTGTTCAAAACCTAAAGGTAAAAACTGATTCACTCTTAATTGCCAATCAAATAAAGGGAATTTATACGGCTAAGGATGCAAAAATGATTTCGTATTTAGAATATGCAAAACACCTTACCGCTAAATTTCCTTCATTTGATATCGATCAAATACCTAGAGACCTAAATACCCAGGCTGATGCTCTGGCCAGCCTAGGTTCAAACTTTACCCCTATTTTTTTTGATAAAATACCAATTGTGCACTTATTAGAGCCGACCATCAAAGAAACCCGAACAGTCAACCACATCAATCGGACAAGAACTCTTGGACTAAACCTTATTATGATTGGTTTCTCCGAGGAATACTACCTCAGGGAAGACATGAGGCAAGGGCCTTTAGAATTAGAGCTTCATTTTATGCTATCATCAATAACACCTTGTTCAAGAGATCGCAGTTGGACCCTACCTGAGATGCTTGGAGCCTGACGAAGCAAAGCTAGTACTTCAAGAAATACATGATGGACACTGTGGCAATCATAAATGAGGAAAGAGCCTGGCAAGCAAAGTTCTCGGACAAAGCTACATCGGCCAACGCCGAGGGTGATCGCACGGAATACTCTTCGAAATGCGAAGCTTGCCAAATCCATCAGCCATCTGAACTCCTTCATTCAGTTTCCGCGCCCTGACCATTTATAAAGTGGGGCATGGACATTGTGGGAAAACTGCCTATAGCACCAGGACAAAAAGTCTTCATGTTAGCCATGACTGATTACTTCTCCAAATGGATCGAGGCTGACTCTTACAGGCAAGTAACTGAAAAAGAAATAATATCCTTCATCAGGACAAACATTATTTGCAGATATGGAGTCCCATCATAAATAGTATGTGACAACGGAACTCAGTTCGTGGGGAAAAGGACCCAAGCATTCTGCCAAGAAAAGAATATCTACCTGGTAACATCAACCCCTGGATACCCAAAAGCTAATGGCCAGGCAGAGTCAAGCAACAAGGTAGTCATAAGCTGCCTAAAAAAGAAGCTGAAAAGAAGACGAGGCAGATGGGCTGAAGAACTTCCATTAGTACTATGGGTAGACAGACAACTCAAAAATCGCTGACAGCCAAACACCTTACTCCCTGGTGTATGGTCGTGAAGTGTCATTCTATGCAGAAGTACGAGTACCAACATCTAGATCCAGCCTGAACAACGTTGAAACAAACAAAGACCTGATGCAAGATAACTTAGTCCTGACAGAAGAACTAAGAGATGCCGCCAAAATCAGGATGGCATCATATCAACAAGCAGTTGCCAGGACCTACAACAAAAACGTCAGGGTCAGAGTCTTCAAAGAAGGAGACCTTGTCCTACGCAAAGTATTTCCAAATAAAAGGGAGAAATCAGCAGGCAAGCTGGCTCCCACATGGGAAGGCCCTTACTTAATTGATTCAATTGTTGGACAAGGAGCATACAGGCTCCAAACACTAGAAGGGGAAATGATCCCAAAATCCTAGAATGTAACTTATTTAAAACTATTCCATATGTAAAGATCAGATCAGGCTACAGTCAGGTACAAATTCAATCACTACTCAACCTGATGTGCTATGTGATGAACTACATGCTTTATATAACTTGTATATATTTCATACCTGCTCAACTAACCCATCTATTTACTTTTTGAATCCTGAACAATTATACATAATAAAAGATTATACGCATAAATATTCAGGATTGAGGGCTACTCCACTATATATTCCTGAAACAAAAATTTTGCACTTAACTGTGCCTAACGAGTTGGTAACCATCACCGGATACAGTAAAAAGTCAGGACCAATCAGGCATGAAATAATTGCCTGACCTGACTAGGTTTACTGCCACGGATAACAACCGGCTGGACGCAGCAAGACGGTGCAAGGGTGTTTTATCCCGACCATCAGTCTAAAATGCCCTCTCGACAGGCCGAATACCAAGCCCTCCAGCCAGGCAGGGGACATAAGCCCTCCTGACAGGCCGGATTTCCCACCCTTTCAACCATTATAGCAAAAAACTATACTTGGTTGAAATACTCATGACAAAGACTGAAACGAAATGTACAGGTTATTTAACCAGAATAAATGTGAAAATCATGCAAACAAAATATTTGACAGGTCCAAACAGGATGAAACTCACAAATCAAGCAAAGACAAAAGCGAAATCAGCCAAAAGAAGGCCATCATGTCTATATTAATAAACCCTTACCCCCTGGGGCAAAGGTGCCAAAATATTCATAAAGGCTAGGGAAAGCCCCCCTGACCCAAAACAGGAAAACGAAAATAATGTTTGTCTAGGGACATCCCCCCTGGATGGGCCAAAATACCAACTGAGAATTAAAAAATATTACTGCTTCTCCTCAGAAGCAGCAGCACCAACAACCTGCTCCCCACTCTTAGCCGGCTCAGCCTCAACGTCCTGCTCCCCTGGAGAGTCGACCTCCTGTTCATTCTCCAAATTATGCAGGTCAGGATACTTCGAAAAGAAAAGCCATCTCACCGCAGGGGTCCCATTTTGCCCTGGCCTCGACAGGCTCCGATATGGCAGCCGGCCTTCCCTTAATGTAGAAATAGAGGGAGGCATCATCCAACTTGAACTCCAAATCATCCCTCTCCTGGGTAAGCTCTTCATTCCTATCCAGGGCTTCCTGCAACAGCCGCTTGCTCGAAGCTGCCTCAGTCTTAGCAGCATCCCTCTCAGCCTGCACCCTTGTCAAATCAGCAGTTTTGGCAGCCAAGTCAGCCCTTGCAAATTCCAGCTCAGACTTCAACCTATCATAATCTGATCTCATCAGATCGATCCTAGCTACCACAGAAGTAGCCTGATAGGCATTATGGAGACAGGTCGCGGCACCCTGACCAAAGACAAGAAAAGTATGAGTAACTTGTACCAACAATAGAAGACTACCAAAAACAAAACACATGGAAATGATTCCAACATACCTCCCTCACAAAGCGAACAGGCACCAACCAAGAAGTCGACTGAATGATCCACTGAAGCAACGCACGAGTAGCGGTCTCAACAGGGTCAAGAGTGAGCATGACATCGATTTAGAGGCGCATAGTCCCGATTTTCATCCTAGCGACCTCCGTTATCCAACCTAGCTCTCACCTCCCGACCAGGGCGAAACATCAACATCCTCAATTCTCCTTTTACTCGGGCTCAACTTGTTCCAAAGCGAGAACAATGAGGGGCAGCAGTGCGATAGTGACCTTGGCGACGGACGCTCGGTCAAGTCAATGACAGTTTCGATATCCCCGCTTCCCCGAGGACCTTCCTCCTTAATCTTAGCCACCTGGTGAGAGGTCACCATACCAAACCTGGCAAGACGAATAGACGACCTGGTAGCTGCAACACGAAGTACTATATCAGCAATATAAACCAAGTATCATCGGGAAGCCCAGGTAAAAAGAAAGGAAAGATTAAAATAGACTTACGGCTGAAGTGCGGCACCAGCGAAATTTCCCGACGCTTTAGCCCTCGGGAGCACCATCGGCCTTTAAACAATGAGAGGAAGGTGACCAACCCCACAACAAAGAGGCCGGGACCTCTCCAAAGGAGGAATAGCAAGGAAAGCGAGAGACATTGGGAGTAGGGTACTCGGTTTTAGTGACCCGATCATCAACTCGCACACATAAGAGGTATGACTTATTATTTTCATTTCATTTTCTCACTAACGGAAAAACATGCGGTCAAAGAAAGAAATCAAAAGACTCACCACCACGCATGCCTCATGATTTAAATACGCCGGTCGGGACCCACAGAATTGGTCCGACAAACATATAGCCAAAGAGCAGACCCGCCCCTTATCATGGACACTGTCTAAATTGCTCGAAGAGGAGTAGTTGACGGCCGACCTTAAAACTTATACGGCCAGGATCGTTTGTTTTAACAAAGATAACAGGTCTTCAAATCATCAAGAGAAAAAGAAATATTGTGTTTTTCACAGAGATTCTCAATGGAACATACAACTTTCCACACCATCGGCATTAATTGATAAGAGGGAACACCAATCTCCTTAATAACCTCAACCATAAGAGGAGAAAAAGGAAGCTTACAGCCTGCCCTAAAGGCCCAATCATGGATGCGGAACCAACCAGGACAAGCCCAGTCGGCCCTGATAGGAGAATCCTCAGGGATCCAGACTTGAAAGATCGGCGGAATAATCCCCTTATCCTTCAAAATCTTCTCGAACTCAGGCTTCAAGTGGTTTGCAGGAGACTGATCCTCATTTAAAGCCTTGGTAGGCTTGAATTAAAAAGCGCCATGAGATATTGAAATCATCTCCAATGGAGGATCACTTGATTTATCTACTGCGGGAGATGGAGCAGCAGAAGAAGCAGGTAGAGTTTCAGAAGAAACTTCCTCAGGATTCTGAGGAGGAGGAGTAGCAGGAATCGCTGCCCTGGTAGATTTTTTCTTTGCAACCATTGTTTGAAAAATTATGGAAGATTGATTAAGAAATTTGGGAAATTGAGAATTAAGAAAACTGAAGAGAAAGAAAGTTAAGAGAAAGAAAGTTAAGAGAAAGAAGACGAAGAAATTATGTTGATGAGTTCAAATTAATGAAGCACCCAAGTATTTATAGCAAAGAAGATTAGGGTTTCAAATTAAAAATAATTAAGGAAGTTGCGATAAATAAACCACGCGTCGGCGATTGCGATAAAAAAGACCCGTTACAGGAAACTGATCAGGGAAAATTTAACCGTTGGGTGATTTTATCAAAATTAAAGTTATCTCCTCATTTTTTCGTCCTGGCACTATCAATAAGGAGATAAGGGGCAATTGTTAGGCCTGGAAATTCGCAGATCACCCTGATCAGTATTTCATATAAACCTGATTGCCAGGCTCTCAGGGTGCCAGGCTCTCAGGGCACATGAAGTTAGGCGCCAGGCCATGGAGAGGACAACGGTCCAAATATCAGGACAATATTTGACCATATCCGCGTATATTAATGGAAATAAATACGCAGCATTAAGTATAAAGATTATGCAGTAATTACGGTAATTAAGAGGGAAATATTCAAAGCAATTATTGCCAAAGAAATTATGGAAAATATTCGGCCTTTAATGACCGAGATCAAGCGTAGTTCAAGATGAAAGACTATATAAGGAACACTTTGGAGCTATTGGAATCATCTCATTCATACGCAAGAAGAACACATACTACTTAGAAATAGAAGCATTATTGTTATCATAAGAATATTCTCTCAAATCATATAGTGAAATCCTCTCCTGGCTTGGTGCCCGTGGTTTTTTCCCATTCAAGGGTTTTCCACGTACAAAATTGTTTGTCTTGTTATTTTTGTTATCTTATTTACAGCTTAATATCGTACCCTATCAACCTGACCAGGAATCTAATTAGAGCTAGCTAACCCTGCACGATATCACCCTGACCTGATTTCGCCTTGCGCAAAATCCACACAAAACAGATAGCTAGTAGTACTATATTATTTATGGGTGTATTTAATTAATCTCTACGTATTATTTTATCAGAATTCAAAAAGTCGAAATTAGACCGTGACAAGAAGTGTCAATATATAAATAGTTGACTCCAAATTCCGTCTCGTCGACTGACACATAAAACCATCAATAGTCGCTGAAGACGCTTAAATGCGTCAAATTTGTCGACAATTACAAGCGTCAATAGTCCATGAAGTCGTTTAAAACCGTCAAATTTGTTAACAAAAAAAACGTCATTAGCCACCAAAGACGCTTAAAAGCGTCAATTTTGTTGACAATTAAAAGCGTCAATAGTCCATGAAGACGTTTAAAAGCGTCACATTTGTTGACAATTAAAAGCGTCAATAGTCCATGAAGACGCTAAAAAGCGTCATAATGTTTGACTAAAAAAAGCGTCAAAAAATAGCGACGGCCCAAAATTTGACGCTTTTATAAAGCGTCGATAAAGAAAACAGACGCTTTAAAGCGTCAAATAACGCATGAAAAAGCGTCACCAATGCAAGGTATGTGTAGTAGTGAATGTGATTATCATATATATAATAAGAGATACACTATCCAATTATTACATATCCATAATTTAAAGAAAATCTGGTACTCGTCTCAATCCCATTGCGACGACATGACCATCATGCTTAGCCTTTGATAAAGGTTTGGTTAAAGGATCAGCAATATTATCATCTGTCCCAACCTTACAAATGTCAATTTCCTTCCTTTCCACATAATCTCTAATTACATGGTATTTCCTTTCAATGTGTCTAGATTTGTTACTAGACTTTGGCTCTTTGGCTTGAAAAATAGCTCCACTGTTATCACAATATAGAGTGATAGGATCTTTGGCGGAATGGACTACTCCTAGTCCCTCCTTGAATTGCCTAATCCAAACAGCTTCCTTCGCAGCCTCAGACGCTGCAAGGTACTCAGCCTTTATTGTAGAATCCGCGGTAACGCTTTGCTTAAAGCTCTTCCAGCAAACAGCTCCTCCATTTAGCATAAACACATAGCCGGATTGGGATTTCATGTCATCCCGATCGGTTTGGAAACTTGCGTCCGTGTAACCTCTTACACGTAACTCAGTTTCTCCTCCAAACACTAAGAACGAATCCTTAATCCTTCTCAAGTACTTAAGGATGTTCTTTAGGGCTATCCAGTGACTCTCACCAGGCTTGGCTTGATAATGACTTGTCATGCTCAAGGCATACGCAACGTCGGGACGAGTGCAAATCATAGCATACATGATAGACCCAACAGCGGAAGCATAAGGGACGGTCTTCATGTGTTCAATTTCCTTAGGGGTAGAGGGAGACTGTGACTTGCTCAAAGTAATCCCTTGGCCCATAGGTAGAAATCCTCTCTTGGAGTATTTCATATTGAACCGGTCAAGAACTTTGTCAATATAAGCTTCTTGACTCAATGCTAGTATCCTCTTGGACCTATCCCTATAGATCTGGATACCCAAGATTCGTTGTGCCTCTCCCAAGTCCTTCATCTGGAAGTGTTTCCCTAGCCACTCCTTAACGGAAGTGAGCGATGGAATATCATTCCCAATGAGCAATATGTCATCCACATATAGGACAAGGAATGCAACCTTACTCCCACTAAACTTCATGTATAAACATGGTTCTTCCACACTTCTAGTGAAACCGTATTGTTTAATAACATGATCAAAGCGATGATTCCAACTCCTAGATGCTTGCTTAAGACCATAAATAGACTTCTTGAGCTTACACACCTTCTTAGGGTTAGATGTATCCACAAAACCTTCAGGTTGTATCATGTACACCTCTTCTTCTAGAATCCCATTCAAGAAGGCGGTTTTGACATCCATTTGCCAAATCTCGAAATCATGATTTGCGGCAACCGCTAAGATTATCCTAATGGACCTAAGCATAGCGACTGGAGCGAAGGTTTCGTCATAGTGTAAACCATGAACTTGGGTGAAACCTTTTGCCACCAATCTAGCTTTGTAAACATCTACATGTTTATCCACGCCGAGCTTAATTTTATATATCCATTTACACTGAAGGGGTCGCACTCCCTCAGGTAAATCCACCAAGTCCCATACTTGGTTCTCATACATGGAATCCATTTTGGACCGCATGGCTTCTAGCCAAAGCGAGGAGTCGGGACTAGACATGGCCGATTTGTAGGTAGTGGGGTCATCACTTTCAAAAAGTAACAAAACACCATCCTCTTCGATGTTACCAAGGTAGCGGTCAGGTGGATTAGAAATCCTACTTGACTTTCTGGGAACTATTACCGTTTCAGAGGAAGAGGGAATGCTATCCTCCACGTTCTCCTCTACCTCATTCTCGGTTTGTGGCTCTCGAACTTCTTCAAGTTCAAATTTTCTCCCACTCTGTCTCCTAGAAGTAAACTCCTTTTCTAGGAAGACAGAATCACGAGCCACAAACACTTTGTTCTCGTGTTTATTGTAGAAGTAATAGCCACGTGTTTCCCTTTGATATCCTACAAAGACATTTGTCAGACCTGGGTGCAAGCTTATTGTCAGACTTGATCTTAACGTACGCTTCGCAACCCCAAATATACATGAATGACAAATGAGGGACTTTTCCTATCCATATCTCATATGGAGTCTTATCGGCCGCTTTAGTCGGGCTTCGATTTAGTGAAAATATTGCTGACAAGAGAGCAAAACCCCAAAACGAATCAGGAATGTCAGTTAGACTCATCATCGACCGAACCATATCTAGTAAAGTTCGGTTTCTCCTTTTGGCCACAACATTTAATTGCGGTGTGCCAGGAGAAGTCCATTGTGATACTATACCACAATCTTTCAGGTGTGACTCAAATTCATAATTTAGATATTTACCACCACGATCGGATCGTAGGATCTTAATCTTTTTATCCAATTGGTTCTCTACTTCATTTTGAAACTCTTTGAACTTGTCAAAAGCTTCACTCTTGTTCTTCATTAAGTAGACATACCCATATCTACTTAAGTCATCAGTAAAAGTAATGAAGTAGTGAAAACCTCCTCTAGCGGTGATGGTTAATGGTCCACACACATCCGTATGTATGAGAGCCAAAACCTCACTAGCTCGTGTCCCTTTTCCTGCAAAAGGTGCACGAGTCATCTTGTCTAGAAGGCGACACTCGCATGTACCATAAGATTCGAAACCAAATGGTTTGAGCACTTTTGATGAAGCAAGTCTCTTAATGCGTCTTTCGTTTATGTGGCCTAAACGACAATGCCAAAGGTAGGATTCGTTTGGATCACCCGTTTTGAGCTTTTTAGTTTCTACATGATAAACGTCATTAACATCATTTAAAACATAAATGCCTCTAATTGAAATGGCCTTGCCATAAACCACATCATTTAAAGAAAAAGTACAACACTTGTCCTTAATCATAAAACAAAAGCATTCCGCGTCTAACGTGGAAATGGAGATGATGTTCTTGGTTAAAGTTGGTACAAAATAACACTTATTTAAATAAAACTCTAGACCACTAGCTAAAGTGAGCACATAGGTCCCCACGGAAAAGGCGGCTACTCTAGCTCCATTGCCCATGCGGAGATCCACATCACCTTTTGCTAGTGCTTGCACGTCCCTTAAACCCTGCAAATGATTACAAAGGTGAGAACCACATCCGGTATCAAGTACCTAAGTGGAAGTACAAGCATAATTAACGTCTATCACATAGAGAGAGGAAATCATACCAATAGGCATCACACGCCCTTCCTTGAGATCCTCCAATTATTTGGGACAACTCCTCCTATAATGCCCCTTCCCATTACAATGGAAACATTCGGCCTCGGAGAGTTTGACACTTTTTGCCTTGGGATTGTCATTCTCAACGGCCTTCCCCTTTCCCTTGTCATGTTTCTTTGACGATTTCTTGAATTGGGACTTTTCCTTCCCTTTTCCTTTCTTAACTCCAAGGGACATGTTCTTTAACTTCATGGTTAAAACATTTCCTTTTTCACTCCCACTAGCTTCCATATCCCTCTCCGCTTGGGTGAGGAGTGCATGAATTTCATGATAACTCTTATCCATGTCATTCATGTTGTAGTTTACCCTAAAGTGGGCAAACTTGGTGGGAAGTGAGTGGAGGATACGATCCACCACAAGAGTCTTAGGAATCTTACACCCTAGACGCTCTAGGATGTCGACATATTCGACCATTTTGAGTACATGGGGACCAACATTTTGGCCCCTCTCAAACTTAGCTTCAAAGAAGCGTGCCGCCGCATCGTATTGACGGACTTTAGGTGTTTGTGAAAACATAGTGATCATACGAGTGAATATCTCTTACGCATTTAAAGAAATGCATGATAGCTTGAGCTTTGGGGACATCGACCATATCAACACATTCTTGATATCATTCGACATCCTCACATGGTCATCATAGGCGGTCCGCACCGCCGATGAAGCCCTTGGACCGGGCTCGATGGGAGGAGCATCCGTCAAGTAAGTGAGCACATTGTCGGACAACGCGACACTTTTGATGTTGGATTCTCATTCAAGAAAGTTACTACCGTCATATTTTAAGATACATTTGTCCATTACGGACCTTAGCCATGAATCTTTGCCTAGTGAAGTAGTCGATGGAGTTGATGAAGTTGTCATTGCGAATTAAAATGCTACAACAAAAAGGAAAAATTAGCATCCATTGTTTTAAAAATTACTTGTGAAAACATGTTTAACAAGTTTTAGCATTTATATAATGATCTACCACTAAATTATATAAATGATTCCAAAACCCAAATTTTAAACAAAAAATGAGCATCGCTTGGGCGAAACATCCCATAATTGTGTGAATTCGGTAAGTCACGTTGACTAATTCTACCTCTAGAACTCTTGGTCGACGAATTTCCTTAAATTCATCTACTAGCCCCGGAACACAAGACCGTCTTATATCCCGTTGAGTCCAACCAATTTTAGCGTGTGATAACTATTTACCACCCTACTTACCCAAGGTAAAAAGAGAACACCCCGCTTGGGCGAGCGTGGCTCTAATGAACAAGAGATTCATAGGTGTTACTAATTGGTAAGGCTAATCTCAATTTTAGTTATGTGAGAGATCTTGTCAATTTAGTCATAAATTCCTTATAAGTGAATTAAGTCAGTGAATGTAAATGACGTGAATTGACAACCGCGAAAATAAAATGCATGTGAATGGCGATTTTGGCATGCGCGAAAATAAAACAAGCAAACAAGTAAGCATATGAATAAATCCTAGTATGGCCACCTAGTTAATAAAAACTAGTCTATTACATTTCGGAAACCAACTCCTTGGTCCCTTGCCTCTTCATTCCATAAGTGGCTCCTTCTTGTGGGATTTGGAACACCTTCCAAAAATAGACTCCGTCTCGATGTAATCCGTCTTTTGGAAACGCCGGTAAGAATAACTATTACAATTGAATTACATAGCTATTCCTATTATACATTAATTAATAAATTTAATAAAACTATTAATTAATTACAAACCGACGATACGAGATCATATTTAATTACAAATAAATCGATATTCCCATTCATTTCGGGTAATAACGATTAAAATTAAACTAAGCCATACTAGGTACAACAAGATAAATACTTTAAATAAATGACAATCATTCATTCAACTTAAATAAATATGCTTAAAATTCTGTAAAATCATCCAAAAATCGCCCTATCTATCAATCGTTGGTATCCATCTCGGTTTTTGTGGATTTAATCGATTTTTAACATGTAAAAATCAATAATCAACTCTTAAATCTCATTTAAGTCCAAACTAATTGTCAAACATGTTTTGAACCTTAATATTAGTCCTCACTAATTTTATGATAAATAATTAGTTTGATTTGGTGATATTTTGCTAATTTAATCGGTAAAATCATAATATTTAAGTAAAAATCCAAAATAATTGAAACATTACCCAAAAAATTGAAACAAAAATTTTGAGTATTCTGGAACACTCCAAAGAACACCAAAATGTCAGAAATATTGCCCCAAAATCCGGATAAAATTTATGAAGAAAAAGATCGATATTTATCGGTTTTTAACCACTAAAACCAATAAACATCAAAACAAGGTGAAAACACATTTTAAAATTTACTTTTAATATTTAAATAATATTTTTAAATGTACATAAATTTATCAAGGGCAGAATAAAATTTTTCGAAATTATGATTAAATTATTTCACTTTTATCGACTTTTATATCATAAAATCAATAAACATGCAAAAATTTCGAACCAACCTTCAACCTTTTGCATACAATCATTAGAAAACATGCATGAAATACCATAAAACTTCCATGGACCTAATCAATATTTAACTATTTTTAGTCGATTTTTAACTAAAATATGGCATTTTGACTCGGTTTTCTACCAAAAATCATTAAAAATAGCAAAATAACTTCATAAATCACCAAACATAACCAAAAACCTTTTAATATCAGTAGGTATGCATGCCCCAAAAATTTTATGCTAAAACCTCTTCTAACACAATTTTTGAGTTTTTATAAATTATCTCATAATTCATTAATATGCTTAAAAATCAACATGCAAATTACACGCCTAAGCTCTGATACCACTTGAAAGATCATGTATCCATATTAGACCCTCTAATAAAAATTAAATTATCTCACAATTTATCATTTTATTGATCTATGTAACATGTATGCAAATATAAAAGCATAAAAATGAAAGTTAAGGAAAAACAATTTCCTTACATAGATTTTTATGGTAAAATGGGCACAATCAAGATCTCCTACCTTGATTGTTCTTGAGCTTATAATAAAAGGATGATCCTCCTAACAAATTTTCAAAGAGAAGATCTCCTTACAATGTGCACCCAAGAACTCAACCCAAAAATCTCACAAGTACTCCCTCTATTTTTCTATATATGACTTTCTCACATTTCGAGACACACACTTCTCTTTTCAATATCTCTCAAATTATATGCTTAAATATAGTGATATGTATACTCATATGAAAGAGTTTTTCATAAGGAATTTAATGGTATAATGTTTATAATTTTTTACCAAATATATTTTTGTAAATATTAAAGTCAAAGGCTTGCCTCGAAAAAGCAAAACGTCATATATTAAAAAATGGAGGGAGTATTTTACTAGAAACTTGTTAAAATATTCTCTTGATAATATTTGTAATATCACTAACACTCTTAGTAATAATATTTGATTACTAACTTCTTAGTAAAGATGTATAATAATTTTAAAGAGAGGAAGACCAATTGTTGTTCACATGCAAAATGAAATGAGCAAGCATACTAAAATAATGAACAAAATTGGTCTATAAGGAGGGAAGGGGGCCGGGTAGGTGAGAGGTTGAGTGAGGGAGTGATTTTCTTATTTTTTGTCAATCTTACATCACATGCAAAAATTATAATAAGATAACATATGGAAGTATATAAAGTAAGGTGAAATGATTATGTTCCTAATCATCCACAACTCTATTTTACACGGTCCACTTGCCCATTTACGGGTCCATATTGGTTCTTATATTTGTCGCACAAATACGTGTAATTTTATTTTAAACATCGTTTCATGTTTAAATACTTCCATAATCAATTTGTTCAAATCACTCCGTAAATATACATGTACCGCTATACATATTATTTACGTACTAATATTAATCACATTAATCAATTAGTACAATTTTAGTGAATTAATAATTAATTAACTAAAACCCGTCTCCCAAAATTTATTATTCAATCATCGCATAATTAAATAATAACTGTCGTGCCTCGAGTTCGCAACTCGAAATCTCTCTAAAAATAATCGACTAACCTTTTAATCTGTAAATCAAGGGACTAAATAAATTGTATCTCATACAATTAATTAGTTGTCAATTGGGGTTCGTTCCTTTAGGTGTGACCGAAAGGGGTCAGTTGATCACCGCCGTCTCACGACAATAACGTCAAACTCTAGTCAGCCAACCGTTATCGATTTACGTTAATCAACTGACGAGGATCAAATAATTAAATATCTGATGATATTCCTTTAATGAGATTTATTATGTGAACGCACTATTGTGGAGGACACTAACTCCAACAACCCTCAATTGAACCCTCGATAAAATTAGCTTGTGGCTTTTTAGATTTGTAATTCTTGTACCCACCACGTTGATTGTTGTCTTTCTTTTGAAATTTTCGACCAGGTGCATTATTGCGATTCCCTTGATTTTGCTGTCTTTCCTCATAAACTTTCTTGGCCTTGCACTTGAAAGCAGGATGGCTAGGCTTGTCATACCACCAACAATTTCCTGTCATTATCTTTATTGATTTATCAGAATTTTGTGGTTTGTTGTGTTGATCATAGCTCCTCTTGTTTATACTTGTATTCCTGTATTCAACAACATTAGCTTTAACAGTGTTAGTAGCATTTGTCCTGACACAATCCTGGCTCCTTGAAGCATCCTCAATCTTGATATGACCAATTAGCTCCTACAATTTTTTATCCTTCTTCTTATGCCTTAAATGTTTCTTGTACTCATCCCAACTAGGAGAAGACAACTTCTCAATTAGAGCATTAGCCTGCATGTACTCACACAACACTATCCCTTCACCAAGATTTTCAGAAACCAGATTTTCATACTCATATATTTGATCTATAATTGGTTTACCATCAGCTACCTCAAATTTTAACCATCTAACAACAGCATACTTTTTAGTACCAAAATGATCAGACCCATACTTAGTTTTTAAAGCATCCCAAATTTTCTTAGCGGTCTTAGCTTTGCAATAGATATCAAACAGATTATCAACCATATAGTGTAACATGACACCTTTAACAGTTTTATTGTCTTTTGCAGATTTGTTATCGGGTTTGACAATTTCAGACGAACTAAACACTTATGAAGTTTGCGGTTCTTGAAAAAGGACATAATCAATCTCATATTGTTGGAAATAAAACAGAATTTTTTCAGACCATCTCCTATAGTTTTTTCCATCTAAAAGTTCCATCTTACTAAGTTCAGGAACAATTTTGTGTGGCATACTATAGTGGGTGACAGAATTGTTAGGAGTGGTGGTAACAATTTCTCGATTAACATTGGAATCATCAGAATTTCCGGAAGGGTTTGTCATTGTTGAAAAAAGAATGAAAGCAGTAAACAGTAACAAAGATAAAAATGTCCAATTACTGATTTACATTGTAGGAAATATGAACTTATTTGACCGATATAACCTTAATCGAGACGCAGTATAAGACACTGCCCTAAATCAGTAAGACCCCCACACAGGTGCTCCTTGGGTTTCGTGGTCACCGATTCCAGGGTTAACGCCTCCTTCCGCACAATGGTGCACTCCACAGACGGAAGTGGGAACTGTTCTCAGAAAGCAGAACATAGAAGAAAAATATAAGAGAAATAGTTTATGTGTTTTTCTGTGTACGTAAGTTGTGCAAGAATGCGTTTTTTACAGTAGAGAATAGGCTCCTGCAACATTCACATAATAATGGTATTGAATCTGGTAGTAATGGCCATAATATCGGATAATGAACGCGGAATTGATTGTGTAATAAAATCGCAACAACTAGAAAATAATCCGATGTAAAAAGTTCAGACCAGTAGCAAAAAGGGGCCCACCACATCGCGCATGTGTCACAAACGCGAACACGAGCCGAGCCGGCCGGACGGCAGCGGCGGCGCGCGCATTGGGAGACTATAGTATATCCTCTATAGTCAAGTTAACCCTTGTTAACACATCTTCATATATAAAGTGGTATGTCCCCCACTTTTCTACCAATGTGAGACAATATTACCACACTTAAGTTTTGGAGCAACATCCAACTCCAACAGGACCAACTCAAACTGGGATATATTAGTGATCAGATATGATAATGGGTAGTACACTGTTGCTAGAGGCTATGAGTGGTTATGTGGAGATAGAACAAAGGTGTAATAGGGGCATGTGATATGTAATAAATCGAATCAGCCTAAATACTCCTTCACTGGTTTGTTGTTCATTTTGAATAGGTTAACTAAAGACCGCGTGACAAGGTTTGAGGTCATTGATAATGGAGTGTGTAGAATTGTAATATTAATTTGGAAGATCATATTCATATGTTTTTCAATTGTCGTGCTTTGTACTTAGATATGTTTAAGAATTGATTAGGAATGAGACTACTATAATAAATTGGTGTGTGAGGTTGAAATGCAGATCCCTATTGCATATTGCAAAAAATGATGTTATGTGTAGCTGTGATGACTCTCATATATCGAATTCGGAGATGCATGAATCAATATTGGAAGGAGCAGGTCTCTATAATGCAACCAATGATGGTTTTGAAGAAGGTAAAAGTAGAAGTGCCAAAAAGACCGAGAGGTTGGACCTGGAATTATGGACATAGCGTAGTGAGCAAAGGCTGAGTTCTATCAACCTTAGTTTTCAATAGGATATATTGTGCAAGTCGAATGGGTATATTCTGTTTTGGAAAAATGCGGGTATAATGTTGTACTTCATCTTGATTTGATTATTAATATAATTAACAATTTACCAAACAAAAAAAGAAAGTGTCGGTGAGAGTATAAACTAACTTAAGTACACTTGGTAGTCCAGCCAGTCATTAATATGTCCATGTCACTAATTAACTGGAAAAATGGTGAATTAGAGTAAATTACTTACGGTTAGATTCCGGTAAACCGCACTTCCCTATATACTAAGAGAATAAAAATTATCAAAATAATTTCTCCAAAAGAAATCTGGTTAAATAAGGAAACAAGACTTTCTTTTATTAAATTATTATTATCTTTTAATTAAGATTTAATTTTTTAATCACTATAATATCTTTTGAGCTACATTATAATTATTTAATTCAAATAAAACAAAACTGCTATAAATCTAATATTTTATGCATGAAAACTTATAAACTAATATTATTAGTTTCGTATAAAAAAACTTAGCACATACTTAATTCGTGTAAAAAATTATGAGACATTATTAATTTTGTGACAAAAAAACTCATTAAAATTATTTGAGAAAACTTGTAAATTAAAATCATTTGTTTTATGGTAAAATTTCATTAAAATATACAATTCATGAGTTTACTCAATACTTTTGATTAGTTTTCCATTTTTTTTTTATTCTCATAGTAAAATATGAGAAATGAAAAATTAATGATGTGTCAACTAAAAATTACAAATAATACATTATAAAATAAAGGATCTATATATACCATGCATGCATTCGCGAGATCTATACTAGTTAATATATTATCCATTTATACGGATCTCAGGTTTAAGTATCTTGAAAAATATAATTCTGCCACCTAAAAAGAAAGTCAGAATGGCAGTCTTCCTTAATACGAACGTATCCATGTTAAGATTAAAATGGGGTAAGTATCATCTCATTTGTGCATATAAGACAAATGTGTTACTTTTTCCTATGCATTACTTTTATCTTATTTATTATATAATTTAACCTGTCATAAGCTTTTATCTTATTTATTATATAACTAGTTCTATTGCCCGTGACATTCACGGGACTGCATTTGTTTGTTGTAATCGTTTTGATGAATTTGCGCATACACCGTGAATTGTTGTGTGCAATTGTTTATGTTTTTAAACTCAGAAAAGATTATACTCGATTGTGAGCACTTTTTGCGTAATTATTTACAATAAACTAACAAAAACTCACTTTTTTCTTTTGCAATTCTTCTAACGTTGCAATTACATCATTTATATATTTGCCTCTAGTTTTCAATTATTGGCCTTGTCATTGCATAAGCTGCAGCCTACGATGTTTTCGGTCGCTTCTTCTCTATGCTGCATTCTGGCGTTTCATTGTCTTTGATTGTTATTTTTGTCCTACAAATGTTGCCGCTTGTTATTCACTAGTATTAGCTCTACTTGTCACAATCATTTATTAAAATATCAATTTTACGTACTTTGCTGCTTCTGTACTCTTTTCTTTCTTGTCTGGTGTTTCGATTGGTGGTACCTCTCCACGAGGCAGTAGTGAGACATGTGACTCTCTGTAGGCTGTGTTTTACACAGGTTGTTAATTATCTATGCTATAATAGGGTTTTACCTGTCGTAGTTTGAGGGTTAGTGTTGTACCTTCTTTTCGTTGTGGTTGGCCATGGTTGGTTCTTGATACTTCTCATTTGTAGTCATTGTCTTTTGTTCCTTGAGCACTCGTTAATATCCAAACTTGCTCATCCCGACCTTAATTTTGAATGTGTATTCTTTGCCGATACATTGTTGTCAAATGTCAGATACCCTCCCTTTTCCATCCTCCTGTAATACATCATTGTCCGTTGGTTTTGTTTCCAATTTCAAAGTTGTGTTGGGGGCTATGTAAATAGGTAGTCGGTAGTCACCAAACTTTTCGTATAGGTCGACCAGTTTTCTACACAGTTATAACAAATACACACGGTTACTATTATCACCTTTCTGACAACTTGTTTGCTTCTGGGACATCCAAGTTGATGTAAATCTTTGTTCCATATTATGTTGATTGTAATTTGTAACTGATCAACCCCTGCACTTTTGTTGTCTAATATTAATAAGTTCCTTTTTTTGTCGTTACCTTCATAGAATACCACTTTTGTTGATGTTATCACTACGACCTTGACTTCTCTGGGATAGCTGCTTCATCTATTAGATCCGCTGATTTGCCCCACAATGTGACTCACTGTTTCTGAACTGTATTATGTGTTGCATTCTCCATTTTTAAAGGTCGTTATGCTGTCAGTAAGGCATGAGGGAATAGAAGATAGAAACAGGATTCTCAGTTAGTCAGTTAGCTCTAGTATTTTAAATATGACACCGAAAATTTATACACGTCATATATAACGATGAATGTCAGTCTACTCCCTCCCCAAGAGTATTGCACTGGTCAATGTGTGGTGCTTTAAAGCTTAATAAACTCAAAGTCCATAAATATATAAAACCAATGAGCCGCTTACTCTGAAGGATAGGCCCAAATTCGTGGAAAGAAATTAAAATATAAATGCACCAAAAAGCTTTAGAAGCACTCTTCCCAATAATCTAAGCTAAGAAACATAATGCTCTAAGAACATTTACCAAACAAACTTCACACAATCTAGGGTAATTAAATGAGTCGCCATCATCAGTCCCACAACAAACCAACAAATTCCAAGGAGCTTCTAATATGCCATTTGAATACACTGTGCAAACACCCGAAAAATTCTGACCTCAACTCAAGTAATTGTTAAACATTGGGTGAAAAGAGGAAACCCTAAACACATTTCATTCGGCATTTCGCTGTACACATCATTTTGATCAGATATTATGGTGGGTGGGCATCTTACTGGACCTTTTTATTCGATTATTTAAGATACATCTGCGACATTTGAACCCTATTGCAGTCCATTTAGTTTGGTTTCATGGATTACTGTGCTCGATTAATCTTATAGTCGGTTTTCCCATCGTATAACTTAATAACCTTTGTCGAATTCAACTGTATGAGATAAGTAATCCTTAAGAGCCACATTAAATTCATATCATTAATAATTAGCAACAATGACTTGAACTAAGACGAAAAAAAAACATGGGCAGAGAACTACTCAGTATAGGCGATTAGTTCGTCTGTACCTTTCTCAGGTGTCAGCTAATGAATGCACTGAAGATATCCTGTTTTCACCTTGCGAAATTAAAAATGCTTAAACCTAGAAAAAAAAATTGATTAAGTAGCTAGCTTTAGATATACAGAGTGTCAGTGAAATTTCATATGGGAGTAAATGATTTCTAGGAAACTAAACTAAGAGAAATAATGGACTAAAGTGAGAACTAACATTAGTATTAAGCAGCAATTAAGGGATGTAATTTGAAGAGGTTTTAAGGGTTTAACTAATTAGTTTAACCTATCTTTGTAAAGTAAAGATCCAACTCTGTACAAGAGGTTAAACTTCAGCCATCACTGTTGGAGCTTGTGTCCTCCACAATTAGTGTGATAACATTTATAAATCTCTTATAGATTCACAAGGGTATACTTCGTATTTTATCAGATGATTAACGATTACTTAATAACGGTTGGCTTGCTAGAAAGTTTGACGTTATTATCATACTGATGGCGGTGATCAACTGGTCCCTAAAAGTCACACCTAAAGGATGTGTTTGAGAGATGTGGTTATGGAAATATAATCACATTGATGCCTTATATGACTAAAAGGTTAGTCCATGTATTTGACTAAACATTTAGTCAATGTGATGATGAGACGATTATTTAATCTAATTAAATAATATTAGCTGAGACGAATTAACTGTCAATTCGTAAATTGAATATAATATGTTATATTTAATTATTGTATATAATGTTAGCTTAAACGAATTAAGATGTTAATTCGTAATTAAACATAAACGGTTATATTTAATAAGCAAATTATAAATATGCGATATTTATAATTAATGTATATATTATACAATATTGTCATAATAAATGTTGACAGACTGGTATTGATAAATCGACTGCAAGCTGTTATAAGTGGACTATTAATACATGTCGATATATATGACAATTGATAAATAATACACATAATATACAATTAAACAACAACCAAAAATAAGAAGATTATATCCTCATTTTTGGTTGTTGGGGTCTCGGTCAAAAAAACCGAATAAGAGGAAGAAATATCTTACCTTATTCCTCTCCTTATTTTCAGTTATAATAGGGAGAGAGGAAGATCATTTTCTACTAATCCTTTTAACCTAATTTTGACCTAATATTCTCTCATCAAACAAAACACAAAAAACCCTAAATTAATTAGTGAATTTGGGGATCTCATTCTAGCAATTTGAGGGGCATTTCTCGGAGCATCTTGGGTGCAACTAATAGGAGAATATCGATTTCGATATTGTTCTTAGGCCAATTTTGCTAGGACCAAAGGTTATTTCTTAATCTCTCTATTTTGTTTATGCTATTTCATTTATGACTCGTATTCATAATTATAATTTCGTTATAATCCGTAATTTCTTAAAGAAAGTATACCGATATTTCCTACAAGTGGTATCAGAGCCAAGACCACGAAATTATTTTTGATGATTTTCATAAATGGATTTAAACAAATTTGAAGAAAAAAAAAAGGGGTCTCGGCTGTTTTGAAAAAAAAAAATTTGCTGTGTGAAATTTTTTTTAGGCCGTGAGTTTTTTTTTTGTTTTGTTGTTCTTATTTCCATTTTGATTTATTAATATTGTTGTTTTAATAAGTTAAAATGATAATATGATGAATTTGTAGTTGTTTTGATTTAATGAGGGTTAAATTAAAATGTAAATGGAAATCGTTTTTATTGTTGATAATTTGTTTTTGCTATATAATTTTGGCATAGAAGTTAATTTAATCATGTTCAAATCAATTGTGATGAATCATATATACGGATAATCAATTTTGTCATAATTTGGATATTCATTTTAAGAGGTTAAATTGAATCATGAAGTTTGAACCTATGTTTAAATTAAAAGATGATGTTCATGTCGATCTTGTTATATTAGCAACATTAAACTTTTTGTCCACATAATTTTTTTTCGATAAAAGTTAGTATAAACGACTGAAAGCCGTGAGCTTAAGAAAAAAAAAATATTTTCTGTTTTTTTTTTTTGTTTCGATTTTTGCTGAAATGCCGGGAAAAAAAAGAGGGGGCTGTTTCGTTTTTTTAATTCAGTCGAGAGAGAAAAAAAAACTGTTTTTTTTTTTAAACTAGGGTAAAATGCCGAGACAAATTAAAAAAAAATTCCGTTTTTTTTCCTGTTTGCCTAGAGCATTTCTTAGAAAAAAAATTTTCTGTTTTTCCTTTTTATTGTTGTTTTTGGCCTATAATTAGAATTATACATTACTTTTATAATGTATGATTAATTGTTGTGAAGAGGTTCACAAATCATAGATACCTAATTATTTTAAAGAGGTTTAAAATAATGTTAGATTAATTCATATTACAAGATTAATGTGAATTAAGATTGAAATTATTGTGAGTAATTGAGGAATTGTCACATAATTTGATCATTTAAATAGGTGGTTTGGATAAATTACTCTACATAATTAAGGAATTATGTCTTGAATGTTTAATTTATTAGTTGATGCATTTTTATTTAGTTGAATGTTTTGTTGAATGGTTTAATTTACGTATTTTTGCAATCGGTTGTAATTTGTAATACCTAGTGTGGCCTTAGTTAATTATGTTTTCGTAATGATGGAAACATAATTTTAATGTAATTTTGAGATCTCGTATCTCCGTTTGATTTTCTTTTATATTATGGTTTTGAAATTAGAATGTAAATAGGTTTATTATGTAATTTTTAAATTGTAATTTTGAGAAGACTAAAGATGGAGATTGGATTGCTCACTCCCGCTACATGGACCAAGATGGAACATCAAGACAAGCTTCTCGGGTCCAAGGATGGATTCCAAAGTTGTATTTATGTTCATTTTGGTAGATAGGCCACACTAGGACTTTATTTTGTTTTACGTTTTTCCATTCTTATTGCTTTTTGATGTGACCATTATTTGCGCACATTTAGTCCCCTAATTGAGCCTATTTTGCATACTATTATAACATTTCATGGCCATTTTATCCGTCAAAACCTTCCTATTTGCTTTTCTATCGCATTCCATATGTTTTGTAGAAAAGGAGATAATAAGGCGGAAATTCCCATCTTTCGTGCATATTTGGAAGCTACTTGACGATACTAGATGGACTAGTATGAAGAGGAAGCAAGGACTAAAGACCAATCCCACAAGAATAAAATGGAAGTGAAGAAAAGGGGAAAAAAGAAGAAGGATTATTGCTAAGGAACAATCCGAGCGGATTGTCCACTATCCGCCCGTCTCCTCACAGCAGAATCCGAGCGGTTTCCTCCAAAGACGCTCGGATTGCACCACCGGAATCCGCCCGGATCCTCTTGAATCCGCTCGTCTTCTAACGACAGAATCCGCCCGTCCTCATTCCAATACGCCCGGATTCCTTCGCAGCATAATTTCGTCTTCTCCAAGCTACAAAGAAAGAAGCCCTTCCTTCGAAAAATACCGGAGTCTCCCTGCTCAAATCTCAAAAGTGTAATTACTAGTTTAGCCCTTAGTTAACCCTAATGCATCCACCTAATTTCCACTATAAATACCCCATTTGTAATAATCCTTTTTAGGAAGTTTTATTAGATTAGACACATCTTTTTAGCTAGAAAAATCCTTCCTTAGATTATATTAGGAGTAGAATAGAATAGATTACTCTTTAATCTTTCCACAAATTACACATTAATCTCTCCTTAATTATTGTTCAAGTTTGTTACTTTTGGGTAATTGAAGATTATTGGGTTATTATTGGGAGATTGACAACCTTCCATCAATCATCAATTTCTTCTATTATTCTTTGCATTATTATTTTGGAATCTCCATAGGTATAACTCTCTTAATCCTTGTTTTAATTATTGTTAATCTTTCTTACTTGTTCATCATGTTTATACTTGTTGTGATGATTGACACCATTAATGACATGTTTCCCATGATGATGAGTGAGTAGTTTCTTTAGCTAGGATTAGTGGGTAATTAAGGGAAACCAACATGGGATTGATTCATGCTTAATCTAATATGTTTTCATAATCAAAATTGCTTGCTTGTTGTGATGTCAACTTTATGCACATGTTATGTTTGATGAAATGCTAAGCTTATGAATCCTTGCATTTTTACCATCTCTTATCTACTCAACTTGACTTGTAAGATATAAACTAACTCGAGTCTTGTTAGACCATGCATAGAAGTTGAATAGGAGGAAATTAAGTCGACTTGTAGGTGTTGTACAATCTAATCGATTCGGCTCCGGGACCCAACTCTTCCTAAGAACCGTAAGATATAACCCAACTCGGTTCCTCCACAACATTAATTGCTTGCAACCTTGTAAACATGTTTGTATGATCAACACCATGAATCCCCCATGATATCCTAGCACTTTTAATCAATTGTTTACATCTTCCCTTTTATTGCTCGTTCTACTTTATTGCTTGCATTAGTCTAGACACAACTACAAACCCCATCAATTGTGACACTAGCATAAATTGAGATAGATAGACTTAGAACCCAAAGCACACCGTCCCATGGATCGACCTCGACTTACCACTAACTAGTTGTTTGTTGAGTATTATAAATGTGTTTGATTGGATGAGTGACGACATCACTCCACGTCAAAAATGGCGCCGTTGCCGGGGATGGTGCTATGTGATTAAGTTCTTACTTGTTTGTCTATTTTTTATTGTGCTTTCACCTTGAGGAACTTGTTCCCAAAGGATTGTTCTTACCATTTTCGTGTAGTTTCCATGCTTGTAGTTATCTCCTTGTCTTAGTTATGATGACTCAAGACATGTGTTATGGAGTATGTGGTAGATTCTTTGAGTATGACTATGGGTATGGGGAGTTTGAGGAGCAAGTCAACACAAACCTACCTTATTATTTGTACAACGAAAATCCTAACCACTACCCCAATTTTTCCCACCAAAATCACCACACCCAATATCAACAACAACCACCCACCCAATACCCATTTCACAATGAACTTCAATTGCCACAAAACAACCACTTTCACACCTACCCACAATAAAAAGATGAACCCATTCAAAACGTGATTCTCCAAATGATGGGAGATCAACAAAACTTCTTCAAACAAATGCTAGAAGAGAGCCGAAAAGAAGATAATGTTCTTAAAGACATTGTTATCCAAAGAGAGGAATTGGGGATTCAAATTGCCCAATTAAAAGAATCCCAAGCAATCACTCCCCACCGTTCTT
Source organism: Silene latifolia (assembly GCF_048544455.1). Taxonomy (NCBI): domain Eukaryota; kingdom Viridiplantae; phylum Streptophyta; class Magnoliopsida; order Caryophyllales; family Caryophyllaceae; genus Silene; species Silene latifolia. The sequence continues at coordinate 66,456,724 of NC_133533.1, read as the reverse complement.
TGGACATTGAGCATAAATGCGAATTTGAAGTAGTGACCTTTGATATGAAAGATGATAAGTGGGAAGAGCCAAGTTCCTTGAGCTCTTGTGAGTATGAGAGTATGGTATTTGATGATGAAGACATGAGATTAAATGAGCCAAATACTCTTAACCTTTGTGAGTATGAGGGTGTGTCTTTTGATGTGAACGTTGAGGTGTTGGAAAAAGAGTTACATGAAGCCCACATCTATGATTCATATGAAGATAGCACCAATGATGATAAACCTAGAGGAGGGACTCACAATATCACCTTGCTTGAGGAGCCTATCCTTGAGGCATTTGAGATACCCTATCATGAAGAAGAACGTCCTTCCTTTATTCCTCATGGAGACCACTTGACACCTATCATGGAGCCAATGATCATTGAAGAGGATATGATAGACCTTCTTCAAAAGGCCAAAGTTTCTTACAAGAGCTACTTGGTGAAAAAGCTCAAGGAGAAAATTGCTCGTGAGGCTACTTGTGAAGATTTGGCACCCGCAATCTCAACTCCTATGGTATCCAATCATCAAAGTCATGAAAATTCTCCTTATACCTTGGAAGGATTGAAAAATCGAAATGCTATCATCATCACCAAAATTGAAGAAGAAATTGGTAAGTGGAAGTCCACGGATGAAAATGAACCACACTTCATGCTTAGTGTTGACAAGAATCATGGGTTTACCTATTTGAAGCACCGGGAAAGCTCTAATGCTAAGGGCAAAGCAAGGAAAAGAACTTTCCACAAGCTTCCTTGGCCAAATTTCATATTCAAATTGAGCAACCCGTACTTGTGCTTATTTGGAGCTTGTTCACAAGCTTTTGATCTTTTATTAAGAGCTTTGAGCTCTATGGATAAGAATTTTTACAAATTAAACTAGTTTGGTGGAGTCCTACCTCAAACCACCATTTGTAAGATATTTCTTGGACCCTTTACTTTGTATAATATTGTACATTATGACATTTTCATTTAATTTCTTGCATGAGAGAGAAGAGAGAGATAGTCATCTTACATGTTTTATGAGCAAATTTCAGAAAAAGATAAAGAGAAAATTGGTGAAAAGGGGTGTGTTATTTCACGAAAAAAGAAAGAAGAAGAAGGAAAGAGGCAGAAGACGCCCCGATCGAGAAGAAGACGCCCGACCAGGGCCCACCTCAGAAAAATAATTACCGCTGCAGAGGAAGACGTGCGGATTCGGCAGAATCCGCCCGTCCTGGACAATACGTCCGTTTTATTCACGGGACGCCCGTCCCGTGTGTCACCCAGAAACGAGATTTTGTGCTGCTCCTGAATCCGGGCGGATTTTGAGTAAGACGCCCGTCCCAGGCAAGCCGCACGTCCCAGAGGCAAGACGCCCGTCTTTTCCCACCTCTCAGTCAAGAAAGATCGCTGTGTTAGAATCCGTGCGGATTCAAGCAAAGACGCCCGTCTTCTTCTTCCACAATCCGCCCGTCCCGATGGAAATCCGCTCGGATTGCCCTGTTCCTTCGGATAAAACGGGTTTGATCCAACCTTATCCGTTCGGATTCCCTACTTCTTCTATATAATCACCCCCTTTTCTCCCTCATTTCATCACCTTACCAAACCCTAAAACACTCATTTCCATCCTCAAAAACACCCCCATCACCAACATCCAAATGGCACCATTGATGAACACCAAAGGAAAGGCCAAGAAATTGGTTGAATCAATCGGGAAGAAGCGCAAGGGATCAACCTCTTCAACGCCACGAGAGATAGGGCTACCAAGGAGCTCCCAACCCTTAATGAGGGGAGGGATTGAACAACTCAACCACTTTCAAGAGGTGCTCTTTGAATCCGACGACCACCACAAAAACTTTGTCAAGCTACTAGGTAAGAAGTATGAACCCACTCAATTTGTAGACACTAGGGTGTTGGAAATCCTTAAGATAAGGTACCCTACCGAGATGTTCTTTAATGGCCTTGGCATTGGGAAACTTTTCCATGCCCATGAAGAGACTTACCTTAGTCTCACCCTTGAATTCTTGAGTAGCCTTCGCATTGTGGCAGATACCCACACCAATGTGGGCATGGAGTTTAGGTTATGCAACCTAGACCATAGTCTTTCGCTTGAGGAATTTACCTATGTTTTCGGTCTTGAAGTACCCACCAACTATACCGAAAAGGCCGATAATTTTGGTGTGGACTTTCTTTGGAAGGCTATCTCCGGGAGGGACTTTACCCATATAAAGCGTTGCTATACCTTTGCCATCCAACATCCGGTGGTTCGATTCACCGAGCGCTTTGTAGCCGGTTGCATCAATGGGAGGTACGAACAAGATAGGTGTACTCTCATCGACTTAACTTTTCTTGAGTCCTATTTGAATGTTCGAGCGGTGAGGCATTATAACTTTAATACGCCACTTGAGATACTTACTAGGTCCCATGATTTTGCTCAAGGGACCACCCAACTCAAAACCTTCGTGATGGGAGGTCTAATTACAATTTTGGCCCACCACCTTTGTCCCGGGTTCAATGCCCGAGGAACCTATATTCCTCTTGAGGGGAGGACTTTGATTGATGAGCACACCATCTTCCACAGTCACCGATGGTGTAACTACACTCGAGATGGGAGTGTAGAGTGGCACACCAAGGTATGCACCTCAATGATCCTTGAAGGTTGGAAGATACCGGGCATTGACCCAAGATTGAGTCCTTACTCGCCTCCACCAAGCTACCTCCTTGATATCCAAATTCTTGATAATCCCCCTCAAAGGGAAGAGCCGCACCGCCAAGTACCTCGTGGAGCACCGGGAAGGCCTATTCGCCCACCCTCCTATGTACCTATCCCGCCATACCCTACTCCATATACCGAATTTCGGCCGGCAATCCCCGGTAACCCGGGTATTAATGATTTGATGGCACTCATGAATAGAGTGGACCTAGGGGTACATGAAGGGAGGGAAGACAACTACTTGGCCCTGTACCCCCAATACTATAACATGGCTCAACAAGGGTATATTGACCCTAATGGTCCTAAGCCCTCTTGGGCACAACCGGAGCTCTTGTTCCCAAATCAAGGGGACCAAGCTTGGGGTCGAGGGGACGGAGGGCATTCTAGCCAAGGTGGAGGGTACTCGGGGCAAGGAGGAGAATTTGACCAAGGAGGGTATTGGGGTCAAGCAAGAGGGTATGATCAAGCCGGAAGCTCTCATCATTATGGCTATGATCAAGATGATGAGGATGACGAGTGAAAGAGGCCTACCTCACCACCTCCATTTGTATGATAACCATCTTTCTCTCTCTCTTTTGTATATACATTGCATTTAGTATAGCTTTCACTTGCATTTGTATTATATTTCATTTTGCATTTGCATTAGTTAGTTCATATAGTATAGTTTCATTGTAATATACTTCATATAATTCATATAGATAATTGCATGTAGACTAGAATTCATGCATTATCACTAATGGCCAAACCTATTCATTTCTACACTAGAAATAGTGTTTAAATCGGTTTGGGGAGGTTTGGTCATAGGTGACTTAAGCATTTATCATGCATAATTTAGTATAGTTTAGATTGCATTCATTTGTTATATATGCCATATAGAATTGCATTTAGTTAGAGCATGCACTCATTCATATCATATCATTGCATTTGTACTTCAATTTCAAAAAATCAAAAAATTCAAAAACATGTATTTTCTTTTTATTCCTACTCCTACATGTACATTGAGGACAATGTCCAAAATAAAGTGGGGGATGGGAATTTATATTCCAAAAATACATAAAAATTGAAAAATTTCGAAAAATCACGAAAATATTGTAACATTTCGTGTTTATGTAGTCTAGTTGTGTGTTTGACTGTGTTAGTTATGCGAGATGTCTTTTATATTCGGATGACATGTTTGGTATGGGAGCGAACTTCGGGACGAAGTTCATTTTAAGGGGGGAAGACTGTAATACCCCGTATTTTATTATCGATTGAGCGAGATATTATTATTTAATGGTAGCGTAAAGGTAATTAAATCATGTTATTATGGTAATGGTAAAAGCGTAAAGGTAATTGATTGATTCATGTTGTAAGATGAGTCGGGTTCATGTTGTAAGATGAGTCGGGTTTATAGTTTTAGGTGGCATTCTGGGTCAAGGTGTTATAACCCATTTACCCACTTACCCATTTACCTTTTTACCTCACCAAAACCCTAAAACGAAACCCTAATTCAACCTTAAAACCCAATCCCCCTTCCTACCGTCATTTTTCACATCACCATCATCAACCCCTTTTCTTTCACGCCTCAAGCATCATTTACAGCCAACGAGCGCACGCCGGTGAGTGTGGAGGGAGTAGGGTCTGCCGTGAGTCTAGGGAGGCCGTTGCTGGTGGACGAGGGTGGTTGTACTGGCCGGAATAGCACAGATCGACGGCCGTCATAGGTAAGGTTCTATGTTTTTCATTTTGTCACGATAGTTTGATCTGAGTTGTGCGTCGTTTAGGGACTGTTGTAGTAGTCGTCGGGGTGTGGGATGTGTTGCTGGTGGTGAGTCGAGTCGTGTGGTGGTGGGTTGAGTGGTTGTCGTCATTGTTGGTGGTTCTTTGTGGTGGTGATTAGGTGTCGGGTTTGATATGGGGGTTTTTGTTGCATTTCAGACATAGGGTAATGGGGTGGCACCACCGTGGACTCGGGGGAGGTCGAATCGGTGGTACCACGTGTGTCAGGGTCGCCTTTCGACGGTGGTGTCAAGGGTGGTGGTTGGTAAGGTGGCGGGGTTGTGTCGTGGTGGCAGGCGAGTCAGAAAGGGGGCTGGTTGTGGCGTTTGTGGCGGCAGGGACGCAAGCAGGGGGTGTTGGTGGACGTGGTTCTGACCACCGGCGTGGGTCGACCACGTTGGTGGTGGTGGGAGGTGACCAGGCCAGACCTGGTGTCAGGCCTGGTGGTCGGCGGTGAGGGCTGGTGGCTGTTGGAGGGAGTTGTGTCGGGTTGAAGGGGGTGTGTTTGTGTGCGGGTTGGGTTTGGTGTTTTTGGGTAATTTTTGTTGCGGTTTCTATTTTTAGTAAGTCGGAAAATATGCACATTTCTATTATTTCTATTATTTACATTATTAGTTTTAGTTATTAAGCCAATATTAAGTAGCGGTGACGGAATAATATATTTAAGCTTTGAGTCGGGATTTTATTTCGGGAAGGCTACTATTTTTAGTAACCTGCTATTTTTGGTAAGTGCTATTTTGGAAACTTCCCATTTTAGGAAACTTTCTATTTTGGGTAACTTATATTTTTAGTAACTTCTAAATTGGGAAAGTTTCTACTTATAGTAACTCTTGAGTATGGGAACGGGAATAGTTAAGTGAATTAATTATGTTATGTATATGTTTAGGTGGCGAGTTTCGGGTGGAGTACTTCTGATCTGCAGTTAGCTTATTACCGCTATTTGAGGTAGGGGAATACACTGGACTTGATATAGTACTATGTGACTGGATTGACTGAATCGGTGATTTACATGTTATAATATGATTATCTGATTTAATTCCGTTAAGTACTACTGTTGAACTGTTTTATTATATTATTACATCGGAGTTGGTGGAGGTGGAGGTGAGTATGGTGTGGTGATAAGGCCCGGGCGGGTTCTGCAGACTTGCCCTGGTGTCCTCAACAAGGAGCTGGCAGATCGGCTACGGTCGATATTTATAGTCTACCGGGGATCGGTATGGCTGAGTTGTCCGGGTTATGAGTTGTGATGGTGGTGGTGGTGATGGAGGAGCATGTGTTTTATGTTCTTTGTTTTCAGTATTACCTACTCGGCCTTCGCGGCTGACCCTGTGTATTCGTGTACGCCTGTGATGATCCAATTATTGGGGAGCAGATTGACAGGTATTTCAGAGACTGATGGGAGCTGGCCGGGAAGAGAGCTTGGATGACTGACTTAGTGCCTAGCCCACCTTAGCCTTATTAGTAGTTTTATCAGACTTTATCTTTTGGTCGTATTTTTGGAGACTTTGTTTTAATTCCAGTTGTAATCTCACTATAAACATTTTAATAAAGTACTGTGTTTCTTTCCTTTGTTATCTACTGCCTCGGGTTTCCGAGATGGTAACACCGTCATTTATCTGAGGAGTCCTAGTTCAGGCCCTTAAATAAATGGGGGTGTTACAAATATGTCTTTTAATTTCATAAAGCAAAACCCATAAAAATTTGAAAAATTGAAAAATCCAAAAATATGTTCATTTCCTTTGTAGTGTAGTCATGTATATATTGTTGTATATATTTTGTTTGTTTTATCCTTGTTCACATCAATTGACTACGCCACATCGAGACATGAGGATATTGAAGACCGCATGGTATGATCTTTCCAATCTCCTTTTCCTCTTTATGTTAATGACTATGTGGCTCTATTTTGATTGATGCGGTAAAAACAATGTGAACTTAGGACTTGCATTTAGTTTATATGTCATATTAGTTGGTAGAATCACTTGCATTAGGATGTATATATGCTAGTTGCATCATGGCATGTAGTTTGCATGTTAGAAAAATTTTGCGAAACCGTCTACTTGGGAAGCTTGACAAGTGTATATAAGCCCTAGTAGATGCTTTTTCTTCTCAAGACTTTGCTTGTTAGAATACTTGTAAAACACCCTAGGATGTGTCATGCTAGTATCCTTTGACCCATGGATTAAGGCCTAGTCAAGAGTACCTTGTGGTGTGATAACTCCTTGGCTACCGTTTATTCCAAGGTGACCCTTGAAACCATGCATCCATCCATCCATCATCCATGTTCTACCACACATTTTGTCATCAAAGGGAATGGGCACAAAAAGAAATCAATTTGAGTTCAATGAAATGAAAAGTGAAAAGAAAGTTTGCAAAAATGCATCAAATGAAAAGAGGAGCAAAAATAGAACTCCTAAAGCTTCAAATATAAGGCACCCTCACTACATATGGGGTGACTTTGAAAAAGTTCAAAAAGAAATGGCAAAAAGAAAGTGTTCTCAAATGTTATATGCCACAAGAAATTGGGGGGGAAAACAACAATGAAAGCAAACTCCCAAAGTGAAACTCAAATACTATCGATCCCTTTTCCATCTTATCCATTTTTGTGCATGGTAGAGAGGGGACGACCATTCTTCTTGTCTAGGCAAGAGGGGGAATTCCGCGATCCTCCAGTGTTTCTAACACCATAGGGAGTCTATTCTTGACAAAAGCATTTAATGATTGAGGACAAAGGTACCCTAGCTTGACACAACTTGGAGGTGATTTATTGGTATCCTTCTAGGCTTAGTAGTTTGAAGAAATTGTATCTATGAAGGAGTGTGTACCCTTGAATTGCTTCCCTTGTAGATAATTTCCGCCACTTAGATGAGGAAAGTGGCTATTCTTTTGTAGATGCATCCATTACCTGATTTTGTGTGCTTAATGATTGGATGTGTCGCCATTTTGGCAAGACCCACCTTGCCTTGCAAGAAGGCATCTTACCTCATGGTTGTCTTGTTGTGAGTTGAAGGGGCGGAATGAGACCCGCTAATTGTCTCATATCGGTTATGTTATTAGGTTAGTTTAAATAAAGGTCTAGTTTTAGTCACCTCTTTACTCGGGACGAGTAAAGGTTCGGTTTGGGGATATTTGATGTGACCATTATTTGCGCACATTTAGTCCCCTAATTGAGCCTATTTTGCATACTATTATAACATTTCATGGCCATTTTATCCGTCAAAACCTTCCTATTTGCTTTTCTATCGCATTCCATATGTTTTGTAGAAAAGGAGATAATAAGGCGGAAATTCCCATCTTTCGTGCATATTTGGAAGCTACTTGACGATACTAGATGGACTAGTATGAAGAGGAAGCAAGGACTAAAGACCAATCCCACAAGAATAAAATGGAAGTGAAGAAAAGGGGAGAAAAGAAGAAGGATTATTGCTGAGGAACAATCCGAGCGGATTGTCCACTATCCGCCCGTCTCCTCACAGCAGAATCCGAGCGGTTTCCTCCAAAGACGCTCGGATTGCACCACCGGAATCCGCCCGGATCCTCTTGAATCCGCTCGTCTTCTAACGACAGAATCCGCCCGTCCTCATTCCAATACGCCCGGATTCCTTCGCAAAGATAATTTCGTCTTCTCCAAGCTACAAAGAAAGAAGCCCTTCCTTCGAAAAATACCGGAGTCTCCCTGCTCAAATCTCAAAAGTGTAATTACTAGTTTAGCCCTTAGTTAACCCTAATGCATCCACCTAATTTCCACTATAAATACCCCATTTGTAATAATCCTTTTTAGGAAGTTTTATTAGATTAGACACATCTTTTTAGCTAGAAAAATCCTTCCTTAGATTATATTAGGAGTAGAATAGAATAGATTATTCTTTAATCTTTCCACAAATTACACATTAATCTCTCCTTAATTATTGTTCAAGTTTGTTACTTTTGGGTAATTGAAGATTATTGGGTTATTATTGGGAGATTGACAACCTTCCATCAATCATCAATTTCTTCTATTATTCTTTGCATTATTATTTTGGAATCTCCATAGGTATAACTCTCTTAATCCTTGTTTTAATTATTGTTAATCTTTCTTACTTGTTCATCATGTTTATACTTGTTGTGATGATTGACACCATTAATGACATGTTTCCCATGATGATGAGTGAGTAGTTTCTTTAGCTAGGATTAGTGGGTAATTAAGGGAAACCAACATGGGATTGATTCATGCTTAATCTAATATGTTTTCATAATCAAAATTGCTTGCTTGTTGTGATGTCAACTTTATGCACATGTTATGTTTGATGAAATGCTAAGCCTATGAATCCTTGCATTTTTACCATCTCTTATCTACTCAACTTGACTTGTAAGATATAAACTAACTCGAGTCTTGTTAGACCATGCATAGAAGTTGAATAGGAGGAAATTAAGTCGACTTGTAGGTGTTGTACAATCTAATCGATTCGGCTCCGGGACCCAAATCTTCCTAAGAACCGTAAGATATAACCCAACTCGGTTCCTCCACAACATTAATTGCTTGCAACCTTGTAAACATGTTTGTATGATCAACACCATGAATCCCCCATGACCCCATGATATCCTAGCACTTTTAATCAATTGTTTACATCTTCCCTTTTATTGCTCGTTCTACTTTATTGCTTGCATTAGTCTAGACACAACTACAAACCCCATCAATTGTGACACTAGCATAAATTGAGATAGATAGACTTAGAACCCAAAGCACACCGTCCCATGGATCGACCTCGACTTACCACTAACTAGTTGTTTGTTGAGTATTATAAATGTGTTTGATTGGATGAGTGACGACATCAACCGGATCACTTTTCATTCACATGATAGTTAGTGGATCATATTCCGCCTAAACCAAACCACCTACTAAAATGCATGAAAATTGACTCATATAGGTTGAATGTTAGTTTTCATAGATATACAGATGTCACACTTTTTAAGCCATCACCTTAGTTTATTCATTCTCGCATGCTAGATATTAGTTCACTTAAAATGAATTAAAATAAAGTTGATGGGATCTTCCTCTAAAACTGAAATTGAGACTAGTCTTTATAAGGGCAAACAACTATGAATCCCTTCTTCGTCGGTAGGCATATAGGACCTTACTCTCCTTATGACCCCTTCTACGTTGGTAAGTAGTTTGTGTTGACTTAGTTTACCTCAACATTATAATCCGAAGAGTTTCTCGTGATTATGATGGACTAAAGATAGAATTTACAGAAATTTATCGACCAAGAATTCTAACAGTAGAATTAGCCAAAAGGTTGGCTTATCAATTTACAGATAATTGAGTCTTGGGATCATTTATATAATTCTTGAGGGAGTTCAATTGTATAAATGCTTGAGTCTTCGCGTTATAACAGTATTGCATTAGACTTAAATCATAACGATGAAAATGCTTATTATTATTTTTTTTCTTCTTTTCGCAGTGTAGAATAAGTTTTATTTTGATAATACTGTTACAACAAATGGCTGGAAATAACGAAATCCCAATGCCAAGTGCCACACTTGGACGCGAGTCCTGGCTGAAAGCTTTCATGGACCACATGAATCAGTTCACACGTCTAAAAATGACGGGTCCAACTTTGCGGACTGGGAGGCATCATTGCGGAATGCTGCCATTGCTGACGGTAAGCTCAACTACTTAACTGAGCCAATACCGGTAAACCCAGGCCCCAATGCAGGAGTTAATGAGTCACTTGCTTATAGTGACTTTGTCATGGAAGCGGATGCGATAAAGAACGTACTCATCTTTGCAATAGAAACCAATTTGCAAAGACGCTTCATTGCCCAAGGTGCAAACAAGATTTTCACCACGCTCACTAACGAGTTCTCAAAAGCACCGAGAATCGTTACTTATGAGCATACTTGTCGCTTCTTTGATGTGAGACTCCAGAAGGGCCAACCGGTTAGCCCACACATTCTTAACATGATTGAGAATGTCGAGAAATTGGAGGCACTTGATTGCAAAATCAGTGAGAGCATAGTCATTGACCGTATGCTTCATTCACTTCATGATGGTTTTGCCCTTTTCAGGGCAAATTACTACATGAATGACATGAAGAAAAGTCCTCATGAGCTACACTCACTTCTCGTACAGACCGAGAAGGATATGAAATTGAGTGGGAGCATGAAGCAAGATGTTCTCATGATTTCCAACAAGAATAAGGGTAAGGGCAAAGCTCCCGGCGACCTAACTGTAGGTAAGCCAAAGTTTAAGAAGCCAGGAAACGGTAAGAGTGGGCCTGGTGAGAGTAGTGGCTCACAAGGCAAGGCAAAGAGCAAGGGCGGTGACATTGAGTGCCAACATTGTCACAAGACTGGACATTGGATGAGGAATTGTCCGGTGTACCGTGAGGACATAAAAGCAGGCCGCGTCACTCCTGTTAGTATGTCATCTTATATTCATATGATTGAGATTAACCATGCAAGTTTCGGAACTTGGGTACTTGATACTGGTTGTGGTTCTCATCTGTGTAATCATTTGCAGGGCCTAAGAAACATCAAACCCCTCGCAAAGGGTGATGTGGACCTGAGAGTTAGGAATGGAGCACGAGTTGCTGCAGTCTCAATGGGAACATATGTAATCCAGCTCCCTAGTGGTTTTGAGTTATATTTATATAATTGTTACTATGTACCCAGTTTATCTAAAGAACATTATTTCTGTTTCCGTACTTGATAAAGACGATTTTACATTTTCAATAAAGGATAATAGCTGTATTTTCTCTTTGAATGAAATGGTTTATGGCAAAGCAGTTTCCATGAATGGAATTTACATCTTAGATCAAACCACAGAAATATTACACGTGAATAATAAGAAATTAAAGGTTGGTGACAAAGATCAAACTTATCTATGGCATTGTCGAATGGGACACATAAATGAAAAACGTGTAAAGAAACTCGTCGAGAATGGGACTATTCCCGCATTCGATTTTTCTACATTTGGCACGTGTGAATCATGTCTTATCGGTAAAATGACTCAAATTTCCTTCAAAGGTGTTGGAATGCGCGCTAGTGACCTATTAGGACTCATACATACTGATGTATGTGGACCTATGTCAATTACCGCTAGAGATGGTTATAGATATTTTATCACTTTCACGGACGATTTGAGTAGATACGGATATGTCTACTTAATGAAGCATAAAAGTGAGTCCTTTGAGAAATTCAAGGAATACCAGAATAAGGTTGAGAACCAACTGGGAAGAAAGGTTAAAGCACTCCGTTCAGATCGGGGTGGCGAATATCTTTCAAATGAGTTTGATCAACACCTTAAAGACTCGTGGAATCGTTTTTACGATTAACTCCACCTGGAACACCTCAATTAAATGGTGTGTCCAAACGGAGAAATCGAACATTACTTGATATGGTTCGATCCATGATGAGTCACACGGTAGTACCTAATTCATTATGGGGTTTTGCTCTTTTGTCAGCTGCTCTTATACTTAACCGAAGTCCGACTAAAGCTGTCGACAAGACTCCATATGAAATGTGGAAGGGAACGGTCCCTAACTTGTCCTTTATTCGGGTTTGGGGCTGTGGGGCTTATGTCAAGTGGAAACACGAGGATAAGCTCGGCCCGCGATCGGTCAAGACATACTTTATTGGTTATCCAAAAGGAACGTTTGGTCATTACTTCTATTGGCCTACCGAACATCGAGTTTTTGTTGCGGCTAGTGCGACATTCTTAGAGAAATAATTTCTAGAGAACAAGTTAAGTAATAGAACCTTCGAGCTGTCGGAGATTCAAGAACCAACAACCGAGGAACAGATGGAGGAAGTTGTTCCTCCAACTGATGATACGGTTAATATTCCTCAGGAACCTAGGAGGTCGGGTAGAGTCTCTAATCCTCCGGACAGATACATTGGTATGGTCGAGGAGAATGACGTTTTGCTCCTAGAGAGTAATGAACCCGCTACCTATAAAGGTGCCATGACCTGTTCCGACTCAAAGCTATGGCTTGAAGCCATGCAATCCGAGATGGACTCCATGTATGAGAATAACATATGGGATCTTGTTGATTTACCTAATAAGGTAAAACCTCTACAGTGCAAATGGCTTTACAAAATAAAGCGTTCTGTAGACGGGCAACCAGATACCTATAAGGCACGACTAGTGGCAAAAGTTTTCACTCAAGTGCACGGATTGCATTATGATGAAATTTTTGCACCCGTAGTTATGTTGCGTTCCATTCGGATAATCTTAGCGATTTCCGCTTTTCATGACTATGAAATTTGGCAAATGGATGTGAAAACCGCCTTCTTAAACGGTTATTTGGAGGAAGAGTTGTACATGGTACAACCCGAAGGTTTTATAGATCCTGAAAATCCTAAGAAAGTGTGCAAGCTTAAGCGTTCCATTTATGGACTTAAGCAAGCTTCTCGGAGTTGGAATCATTGATTCGACCATGTGATAAAAGAGTATGGTTTCACTCGATCGATCGAGGAACCATGCTTATATATCAAGTCGAGTGGGAGCAAGATTGTTTTCTTGATATTGTATGTCGATGACATACTCTTGATTGGGAATGACATTCCTCTCTTATCTTCGGTTAAAGGATGTTGAAGAACCATTTCCAGATGAAAGATATGGGTGAAGCACAACGCATATTGGGAATCCGTATCTATTGAGATAGATCACGACGGACGTTATCACTGAGTCAGGAGTCTTATTTGGATAAGATTCTTGAAAGGTTCAGCATGACCAACTCCAAGAAGGGGAACCTTCCAATGACTTCTGGGATGTAGTTGAGCAAGTCTCAGTCACCCACGACGCCTGAAGGGATTGAGCGCATGAGTCGTGTTCCATATGCATCACCCATAGGATCAATCATGTATGCCATGATATGCACACGTCCAGACGTGGCATATGCATTGAGTATGACGAGTCGGTACCAAAAGAATCCAGGTGAAACACACTGGATAACTGTTAAAAACATCCTTAAGTACCTACGGAGGACTAAGGATAAGGTATTGACTTATGGAGGAGATACTAAGCTATGCGCAATCGGTTACGCAGATGCTAGCTTCCAAACGGATCGAGATGATTCAAAATCTCAGTCCGGGTTCGTCTTCACTCTTAATGGTGCTGCGGTCAGCTGGAAGAGTTCCAAACAGGATGTTGTAGCAGATTCTACTACTGAATCCGAGTACTATGTCGCTTCGGAAGCAGCAAAGGAAGCTATATGGATGCGTCAATTCTTACAAGGACTTACGATAGTTCCTAGTTCGAATGACCCGATCACCATCTATTGTGACAATAGAGGTGCCATCTTCCAGGCTAAGGAGCCTAAGTCTAGCAACAAGTCTAGACATGTACATCGGAAAGCTCACCTGATCCGTGATTACGTGGAGCAATAGGAGATAGTGATTGACAAGATACCTTCGGATGATAACATCGCGGATCCTCTCACTAAACCGTTGAATTATGATAAGCATAAAGGGCACGTTATTTCCATGGGAATTAAACGTGTTCCTGAGTTGTAGTAGTTGATTATGGATTCGATACATTATCTTTTTCATATACTATTTATAACTTCATCGTTTTATTTCATATTTTGTTTTTCATGTGGATTGTACTGACAACATTGAACGCCACAAAGTGAACTGAATTACATTATATTTGTTTTGGTCCGTAATCGCCTACATGAGCTGATAACTCTGGCTATTATATTGTGCAGTCGATTGATGGTGGGTTCAACGAGCCATAAGTCAAACGGTTGGCTGATCGATCACAGATACGAGTTATAACGATACCTCGTAGGACATTTTTTTTTGTGACAACGTAATGGAGTCCTAAATGTTTAATAACATTCGGTGCCAGGTCGTGGATTGGACGTCCATTGTGTTCCTAGAGTCGATTCTTTTGACTATCGACTGTCTCTTTGAGATTAAGGCGCTTTTGGGTGACTTTGGTTTCTTTCTCATGGTCTGCCATAACCAGGAGACTAAGCGATTTTTTCTGGGTCATTTCATACTGTGCTTATATCTGCAGGATTCGAGTTGAAGAAAATATCCAACCTTTATCAGGTTTAGTTATTTCTCAGGGCCACTCGAGGAGTTGTAACTGAAATGCATGGCCATGCTCGAATGATGATTCGTTTATCAGTTAAGTTACTCTCTAGTCGGGGAAACCACTCTTGATATTGATCACTTGTAAAATGCGACCTTTGTGAATACGGATTTTGCAAATTGTTTTACATTGAGTGGGAGAAATTTTAGGATATGAGAATCGGTTATCGCACATACACTTGTGAGGACAAGTGGGAGTTTGTTGGAGCTTGTGTCTTCCACAATTAGTGTGATAACATTTATAAATCTCTTATAGGTTCACAAGGGTACACTTCGTATTTTATCAGTTGATTAACGATTACTTAATAACGGTTGGCTTGCTAGAAAGTTTGACGTTATTATCATACTGATGGCGGTGATCAACTGGTCCCTAAAAGTCACACCTAAAGGATGTGTTTGAGAGATGTGGTTATGGAAATATAATCACATTGATGCCTTATATGACTAAAAGGTTAGTCCATGTATTTGACTAAACAGTTAGTCAATGTGATGATGAGACGATTATTTAATCTAATTAAATAATATTAGGAGACAATTAATTAATCAATTCGTAAATTGAATATAATATGTTATATTTAATTATTGTATATAATGTTAGCTTAAACGAATTAAGATGTTAATTCGTAATTAAACATAAACGGTTATATTTAATAAGCAAATTATAAATATGCGATATTTATAGTTAATGTATATATTATACAATATTGTCATAATAAATGTTGACAGATGGTATTGATAAATCGATCAAAAGTTGTTATAAGTGGACTTATTAATACATGTCGATATATATGACAATTGATAAATAATACACATAATATACAATTAAACAACAACCAAAAATAAGAAGATTATATCCTCATTTTTGGTTGTTGGGGTCTCGGTCAAAAAAATCGAATAAGAGGAAGAAATATCTTACCTTATTCCTCTCCTTATTTTCGGTTATAATAGGGAGAGAGGAAGATCATTTTCTACTAATCCTTTTAACCTAATTTTGACCTAATATTCTCTCATCAAACAAAACACAAAAAACCCTAAATTAATTAGTGAATTTGGGGATCTCATTCTAGCAATTTGAGGGGCATTTCTCGGAGCATCTTGGGTGCAACTAATAGGAGAATATCGATTTCGATATTGTTCTTAGGCCAATTTTGCTAGGACCAAAGGTTATTTCTTAATCTCTCTATTTTGTTTATGCTATTTCATTTATGACTAGTATTCATAATTATAATTTCGTTATAATCCGTAATTTCTTAAAGGAAGTATACCGATATTTCCTACAATCACGACCAAGAACACACGATCATATAATTCAAGACAAAAGTAAAGATATCCAAATTAGCCAATGCAACAACATCAAAACTAAGCTTAGAATAACGACACTTACCATGATTAGAACTTCCTTGAGATCCTGGTATTATACGGGAAACAATTCGTTGACACGGTTGACCGTTGACGGCCGCACTATTCAATCAACCACACCCAAAACTGCCGAATTTGGATTAACTCATAACGCATAATTTGCACAAACAAATCTCTATAAACTTCAAAAATACACAAAATATCCGTGAAGAAGTTATACCTTCTGACAACGGAGAGCATAACAGCAAGAATGAATTCGGATAAACTCATACTCGTAATATACACAGACAAATCTATACAAACTTCACAAAATCATAAACTATTCATCAAAAACCTATACCTTCGAGCAACGCAGAGCATAGCAGCGGAATGAAACTAATAGAGCCGCAGGTATGAAGATTCAATCAATCCGAGCTAAAAAAAGTATATGTAACAAAGCTTTCATAAATATTGATTGCTATAAGTAGCTATGATTTCAATATATTGATTGCAGAAGACATAAGAATACCATGGGGCGAGGCATTGATGGTAAAGTAATTATTGTTAGGTAATCAATATATTAATATGGTCATTAAGATTTAACGATGAAATAATTATATGGGTCATTGAATCAACATGTGTACGGTTTCATTTAATTAAGAAGATGAACAATGATTGAGGAATGCTAAAAGTTTTTTTTTTTTTTTTTTTTTTTTTTTTTTTTTTTTTTTACCTTTATTGACGCTTTTGTATGGAATGCTCTAGACACTGTGTTTTTTGGTTGTTTATGCGCATCTAGCTATGCCACGTGGCTTTTCTTATCACTCCTCAACTACCCTTTTTATATTATTGTATAGATTTGACTTAATTTTATTCACTTATACGTGACTGTTTTTTTGTAAATAACAACATCAGAGCCTTAATCCCAAAATAATTTGGGGTCGGCGACTTTTTTTTGTAAAAAAATAAAATTTTATGAAAGGATTTTCATACCAAATCTACATACATAATTTTCGTCTTTCAAAATTTCATATCTTTAACGGAATTTGTGGTCAAAGTTTACGAAGTTTGACCATTAAAAAGTGTGTGTTATCTTTGGTGTGGATAAAGGGCATAACTCTTTTAAGGGGTCATTTGGTTCTCTACTTAGGAATGAAATAGATTGGAATGAGAAATCATATAAGTATGGGGTTCCAATTCCATACCTTCCAAAACATGTTTGGTTCATTAGAAAAATAAACATAAAAGAATAGAGTTTGAATTCATAGGGAGGAGGTGGGTATGAGATTCCAAGGGGTTGGGTAGAATGAAAATCCATTAGAATTTTTACTCCATTTAAAAATACCCCAATCAAACATTAATGACTATAATCAATTCCATCCCCTATTTACTAAATGAATAGGTGAACTCACAAATTTTCCCTCCAAAAAACATCTTTTTAAATAAGGAAACTATTGATAATTTAATTGTATTCAATAATAAATGTAATTAAAAATTAAAAAATGTAATTTCATTATATAATTATTTTCATTAAAGTTAATCTTTTCTTCAAATTATATAATTTTCACTAAACACTAAACTATAATATTTTATTTAAAGTATAAATAATTTAAAATTTAAAACTATTAAATATTTTATTAATGTTATTATTTGAGAATGACTTGACTCATACTATTCATGCTATGTATAAACAAAAATAAATCGTTTTGATTATTTTTATAACAAAAAAAATTGAGAGAATTTAAAAATTGGAATCACTAGCTTTGTGGTATAAAAAATACTTTAAAAAAAAAAATACATTTCAGCACATTAGTCAATTCTCTTGAATTAATTTTTATTTTATTTTTTTATTTTTACTTTGCACGAAAAAAAATACAATAACGAAAAAAATGAACAATTAATGAAATACCACTATTATTTCACAGTTCAATTTTGCTCAGTTTTTCAATTTTTTTTTCTCATATCAAAATATAATAACGTAAAATATGAAAAATTAATGGGTGTTAATTTAGCATGATTAAGTAATACAAAAATAAAAATTCTAAAAATACCGCGCATTTATTACGCGGGATCTAAACTAATTTCATTTCAAACCTCCCAACATAAATGTGAATTTGTGAGTGGAAGAAGAATGCCCGGGAAACAAATTAAAAAAAGATGAAGAAATATCTCAAAGGGGCATGTGACTGGATAAGTTTGCCCAAACACGAGTGTCAATTGGATTCTCCCTCCCAAACGACAAAACAAAAACTCCCTCCAGCTCCCCCGCATAACAATGTGAAACAAACCCAAACCCCCTAGCTGAAGGCTGAAGCTCTGACACATGGCGGCATCATCTCCCCTAGTTCGCGGACTCCCTCTCCTCCGCCGTCACTTCCGCATAATCCACCACCACCATTATTCCCTCGCCGCCGTCCTCGCTTCGCCGCGCCGTCCTATTTGCTCATTCGCTTCCGAGTCTGAGGTCGTCACTGAAGCCACTCAACAATTGCGTCCCAAGAATCTCTCTAATTTATTTACCAACATCGATGATTCTGAATACCGTAAATGGAAAGATCGAGAAGATGAGATTTTTCGTGATATTCAACCTACCTCTCTCTTTGCTAAAGAAATTCTCCATTCCGACAGGTTTCTTATTTTTTCAACTTTAATTGTCTACCATAACTGGATTATGTATTCTATTCCTTAGACGCCTTGATTGAATTTGGTATAATTATTATGTGGTAATAGGAGAAGCATATAGAGGAAAGTAGGAGATAGTGGTATAGGTTATAACCACCCATATGGCTCACTTCGTGGTATGCCACCGCCGCCGAGGGTGGATAAAGCAGGTAATAGGGAAGTGTTACTCCCATATTGTTGCTGGAGGTCGGTAACTATGCCTCTGGATTTGCCCTTTCTTCCTCGTTTCCACCGTCCACTACCATTACTTCCATATTGTTGTGGGAGGGATGTACTTCCCCTTGTTTCGTAAGCGAATAGAGGGGAAGGGAAATGGAGGGATCCATTTTCCCTTCTCCAAGCCAAATGAACTATCCCTTGCCTTTAAGGGTGTGTTTGGATTTAGTGATTTGGAGGTAAAAGAAAGGGAGGGAGAGTAGGAAATTTAAAATTCCTTGTTTGGATAACAAATGAGGGTGGAGGGAAATGGAGGGGGAGAGATTTGTAGGGATCCAATTTCCCTCCTCCAAGCCTAATCAAAATCTCTCCACAATAGACAAGATTTAGAGGCACATTGTATCTAAATACCCACACTCCATTCCCCCTCGTCCCCTCCCCTTCCCTTCTCTCCCTTTACTTTCTCTCCTTCCCCCTCCCCTCCCTTTCCCTCCACTTTTGCTATCCAAACACACAAGGGAAATGATGAACTAACATACATTGGATATGGTAAACAACGGCCTTTCTTCCAACATGTTTGAAATCAGAAGGAAGGTGTATTATATTTGAAAAACAACTAGTCAGCTGGTCATTTAGATTGGGTCTGAAAAGGGTCAATATAATCAATTAAATTTTATTCTCTAGTTTTGTCTTCTCCCTCATCTTTGGTTCAAGTGTTGGAAAAGTAGTGATTGCATTACTCATCTTTTTTCTTTTTTTTTTTTTTTGCGTGATTAGTTTGCATATTCTGTTCATCGCTGTTTTAGCCCTTGTTTGGATACCAAAATAGGAGGGAAAGGGAGGGGAGGAGTAAAGAGGGAAGGGGAGGGGGAATGGGGGAGTGGATGTTTGGATACAATTTCCCTCCAAATCTCTCCTATAGTGAAGGGATTTTGATTAGCCTTGGAGGAGGGAAAATGGATCCCTCTATTTCCCTCCACACTTATTTGCTATCCAAACTATATATTTTTAATCCCCTAATCTCCCTCCCTTTCCTTTCCCTTCAAATCCCTCCATCCAAACAAGACCTAGACAGGATCAATGGTTGATACATATATCATTGTGTAAGTTTTCTCAATCAGGTTTGGGATGTTGGGTGCCAATACAATTGCTCCCGTGCATTTGGATAAATTGGAATCTTCGAATGTTTTTTATGAAAAGTTGATTACTTAGACATGAATAAGTGCCCCGTCGCTGAACTTTTTCAGAACTCGTTAAAACAAATTCCCTTGAATTACTATTTTCAAGACTTCTTAGTCCAGTGCTTCTACACCTTTATAGGAAATCTTTTCTACTGAACTCTTTTTTTTATTGCTTCAGTGTATATAACTTTTAAACCTTTGTTATTGTAATGTAGTACAAATAAATTGGAATAAGTGCTCAACAAAGTCTAGGCAAATCTGATTATGTTTTAATCTTGATATATACGATGATGTTCTTGACATCCTTGAAGTATCCGATCTTTTATTACACACTCCAATGCTAAAAATTTATAAGTAGATCTCTCTCTCTCTCTCTCTCTTCAGTTTTCTTTTCTGCCTGCAAGACAGCATGGCTATCATATAGTTTAATTCAATCTAACTTCAGAGAGACAAAACCTAGATGACCATGGGTTGTTTCAGGTGTCATACTGTCATGTGTGTGATTGAACCATTGATAAATGATAATGGTGGAAGCAAAATGTCGTATACCACAATTGTTTATATTGAGAGATTAATAGTAACAACAATGCAAGTGAAGCTGTGTGGAGAAGACCTGATTTGTTTGAACAAAATTTATAGTTAACTACAGACCCAGCTCTAAGGCCTTGTTTGGATACCAAAATAGGAGTAAAAGAGAGGGGAGGGGGAGGGCGAATGGGGAGTGAATGTTTGGATACAGTTTCCCTCAAAAACTTTCCTATGGTGGAGGAATTTTGTTTGCCTTGGAGGAGAGAAAATTGATCCCTCCAAATCCGTTCCCCTCCATTTCCCTCCATCCTTATTTGCCATCCAAACAAGGGATTTTAAATCCCCTACTCTCCCTCCCTTTCCTTTTCCTCCAAATCCCTTCATCCAAACACACCCTAAAGGAAGTAGGGAATTGAAGTCTGCTGTAAATCTGTAGTTGTCATTTCCAGAGCAAAAAGGTCGCTGTGTTTTCATTTGTTTCTACTATGACATTTTGTCCTATGAAAAAAAGTCCAAGTGCTATAGTTGAGAGTATAACTTCAGTTCATCATTCCCTTTTAGAAATGGTGCATGGGTATTACTTATTAGGGATCTACTTTTAGACTAAATTTGCGATAATTTCTCTTGATCATCTCATCATCTCATGTAAACTTTTCTACTCCCACATTGGTCTTGACTTGAGTCGCCTATTACTTATTCTAATCATCCATGAACTTCGGAAGCGTGATGTATTGTGCCTAGTGGGGTAGCAAATGTGCATTCAATGCTGTTCAATATACTCTGGGACATTGAATAAGTATGGGATTGCAATTTGCTACTCTGGCTGTTAAAAAATTGCAACGAACAAAAAATTAATTGCGATACGGACATACGGTGACCCAGTTTCCATGTTACTGATATAATCTGCTATTTTTCTTTTCCTTTTTTATAATTTTATATAAACATAATAGAAGTAACATCAGATAGGATCAGTAGTCTCGTAGTTGGTTCATTGTCTGTTTCCATTTTCCTTGTCTTATTCATCTATCACTCAGGCAGTCGCACTTTGTACTCTATGTGCCCTAAAGTATGATAAACCATCTTGTAATGATGGAAGGGGAGAACACAATGCACTTTACAAGGGTAAGTTGTTTGATAGGATAGCTTACGATTTATTCTATGTCCCATTAATTGAAGTATTTAAGCTCATAAAGCAGCTGTTTGTCACTTTGTCATTGTCATTGACTCAGACACGATTCTTTTTCTAGGCCCTAAGAAACTTTTTGTCCCTTCGGAATATTTGCTTATGTCAAGTGAACTGTTAATTTATCTTAGGTGCAAGGCATTTAATTTATTTGACTCTGGCTGACAACTTCTGTTGGCAGATACATGGATGGCGAGCGCCTTACAGTAGATGATGAAAAATTTGTATTGGAAAAGCTGCTTGCTTATCATCCCCATTCTGCAGATAAAATTGGATGTGGTTTGGACTCAATTATGGTAAAGACTGACTCTTCTACCTTTTGAAATGCTGTTTCTTTAGATTGATTTTAAGTCCCGTGGATTAATGTATATTTGCTAAAAGATTATGGATATCCACATCAACAGGTAAACCTATTGATCTATTTTATTAAAGATGAGAACATTAACTTGCAGGGATTTAATCTGTCTTCTGGTATTCACCGTTGTTTTTAGGAGTATAGACACTTGTTTCTGAGATTCAAGTTTCATAGTTAAGAATGTTATGTAGGGATTGCAAGGCCCTAAATAATATTGTTGTTAACTTCAGCGTGCATAAATGTTTTCCCACATTTCACATCTAAACCACCACATGACAATTGCTCAATAGTCTTGGCCTAGTAATCTACCCAAGCAGAAGCTGACTTAATTCTGATGGTTAACTGTTCGTATTTGAGTGCTACTTCGGATTTCATGATTAGGAAAACAACTCAAAAGTTCTATTATTTGGTGAAATTTGACTAAAGTTGGATGAGTGGAAAGTTCTAATTGGTTCTTGTCTCTAGAAAGAAATATAGCTTAAAAATTGAGGATGGCTAGATGAGATATCAAGGAACCATTGAGGTTAGGCAATTTCGGATGAGTCCAATGCCTTTACAACATCAAGTCCTTCAAAGTTGTGTAGTTAGGCTCAAATGGTTATGTGTAAAAAAACCTGAAATGCAGAATACAATAATAATCATCCCTTTATTATAGTTTATATATATTTTTGTAACACGAAATGATTCAAAATTAGAACAAAAAAAGAAGAGAGAAAACAAACTATGAACCTAAGTGTGACTGGTGGATAGATTGAGAATCCGTTTGCATTATATTATTTTGTAAAATACTGCAAGGATTCTTATAACAACATTGATTGATTAATCATTAGCCATCGTCACATTTGTCTAAAAACACTCCCTTGATGTCCTATATTGACTACTATCTCTCGTCATTGGGAAAAAGAAAAGAGAGATTTCAAGCTTAGTTAAATAAATGATATAATATTCTGGAAGCTTTTACTCATCTTCATCATCGTTTTAAAAATTTTGGGCCATACTTCTTCAAACTAGTATTCCACTTGCACCCTGATAAATGTTACAAGGGATGGTACTCATGACTTAGTGTTTGAATCTTCTCATCATTAAAACACCCTTGTGATTTGTTGTAACTCTTTTTACACAAAAAATACTGTGCACACTGATATGGAATATTCATTTTGTGCATTCACTTGGTGGTGTTGGTGGGTTTGTTGGATGTGATGGTGCGTGGTCGCCACCGTAGTGTGGTGGTGGGTTCATGAGCAGTGTTGTTGTTGTGGTGATGGGTGTCTCGTGAGTGGTGTTGCCAGAGATGAGATGATTGGTGATTGGTGATTGGTGATTGGTGACTTGGTGTTGGTGGCTTGTGTTAGGTGCTATGTTGCCCGGACTCGGTTAGAAGTATCCGACACGCCTTAGATGTCGAATTCGTTTATTTTATGAAAATGAATGTTTTTTGGTCTAAAATGAAGTGTCCGAGTGTCCTAACCACGTCCAAGTGTCAGAGTGTCCAACACGGGTACGAGAGTAATACTGAAGAGTCCGAGCAACATAGGTTAGCCCTACTGGTGTAGGGAGGAGGGATTGATGTTGGGTTGGTTTGAAGAAGGGTAAGGGAGGGGCAGTCTTCTCATTTCCATGCTTTTGTTAAAAAGTACTCCTTATGAAGTGGGAGAACAAAAAAATGAAGTATCATTTTGCATTTTTGTGCATTAACTTATATGTGGCTGATTTTTTCCATGTCCTTTGGGCTTATTTGATTTCCTATGATGACAAGGTGGATCGACATCCTCATTTCCGACAGTCGAGGTGCCTATTTGTTGTAAGGACCGATGGAGGATGGATAGACTTCTCCTATCAGAAATGTTTACGGGAATATATTAGGAAAAAATACCCGTCCTATGCTGAACGATTCATTCGGGCGCATTTTAAACGCACCAGTGGTTAGACATTTGTATGCAGGCAACTTTGACGCATTACAGTTTTGGTGTTGAAAGCTCTCTAACTCTCAAGTTCCAACCAAAACTCTCTTTTCTGTCTCTTTTCTGCCTGTACGCATTGTCAATGTAGTAGATAAATTTTGATTTGCAGTAGCTGCTTCTGTATTGTTTGATTTCGGTATTACTCTGCTAGCTTCAAGTTATTGGTCTTCTGGATTTAACTAATCAATGAAAATTGGTCACATTATGACATTGTGACCAACTTTTGTCCATTCTCCGCAAAGTCCCCAATCTAACACTCACTTTGGTCAAGCTCAGGCTCGAGATTGGACTGGTTGAGCTCTAGCCGAATTTGACTGAACCGGTTCTGATGGCTTTTCAAGCCAACTTTGATCATTTAGGGTGTGTTTGGATAGTAAAAGTGGAGGGAAAGGGAGGGGAGGGGGAAGGAGGGAAGAGAAAGGGAGGTAAGGGAAGGGGAGGGCACATGGGATGTGGGTGTTTGGATACCATTTCCTTCCAAATCTTGCCTATTGTGGAGAGATTCTGATTTGCTCTGGAGGAGGGAAAATGAATTCCTCCAAATCTCTCCCCCTCCATTTCCCTCCACTTCATTTGCTACCCAAATAAGGGATTTGCAATCCCCTACTCTCCCTCCCTTTCTTTTCTCTCCAATTCCTTCAATCCAAACACACCCTTAGGGGTGGAGGCAGGGTGGGAGATGGGTTTGGTGGTGGTGGTGGTGGTGGTGGTAGAGTTATGAGTAGTTCTCGCAACCTGAAAACTGGGCTGGGTTAGGTCTGGAATTTGGTATTTGCAAGAATTCGAGTTAAATCAAGTCGAGTCGAATCATGTCATTTCGGTTTTAGGTCATTTTTTGGTTAATTAATATCAAATTATTTAGGAATAAGGATCATTGTGCAACACTAAACTTTCAATTCTCGTCATATTAGATTAGGGGTCAATTCGGATTTTAGGTCACTCGAGTCCCCAGTTCGGTTACTGGTTCTAGTACATATCAGATTATCGAGATTGGATCATTTAGGTCGGGTCAAGTACTGTTTATATGGATACATAAGACTAATTAAATTTCTACTTTCTAAATATTTTGTTGTCTTATCTAGCTACATGGGTAGCATTTGATTTATCACAAACTTGGGACGAATCAATATCTATCTATCTATATTATTAAAGGAAGCTTTTTTCGAGCGATTTTACAGTCTCCAAATTTTGAGAACTACCTAAGTAGATCAGATTTAGAAAAGTATTAAAAGATAAAACTTTAAATAATATATAAAAACTAAATCAGATTAGCATATCACAGCCGATAAAAGTTTGTTGGAATCAAATTCTATAAAATATTAAAATTAATCTAAAGAATCTTAGTTACATTATAATATGAATATATATATAGGAATCTGACTGCATTACGTATTCTACAATTAATTACCCTATTAGTCAAGCTTAAGGATTAAGGGCTCTTTAATTATCAATTTCAGTTATAATAGAATTCATATTCTATTTTTAGAGTATATATATATATATATATATATATATATATATATATATATATATATATATATATATATATATTTATTGATTTTCAAATTTCCAAAACTCCAAATATGAGATTCTTTTTTTGGTTTAATTTTCCTTTTCTAAAGTTTTTCTTTTTTTATTTGTGAACACGATTTTATATTAGTGTATATCTAAGTTTTAATTACTCTGTACATTGTTTTTGTATAATTAAGTTCTCATCATCTAACATTATAATTTGTTGGTAGGAATTAGGATACATATGGAGATTACTTGAGGTGATGAACGCAGGACGGGAAACGAGAGGATGCAGTTACAACACCGTCGCTTTGTAAATTGTAATTTATATAGTGTGGTGACATATTAAGATTTTCAAAATCGTTAAAGTTTGTAATACTCTTTTTAAGGGTTGTGTGTATATACAATAGGGTGCTTATATGAGGGTTAGTGTAGGTTATAGTTTTCTTTCTTTTCATGCTTATTGCTTGATAATCATGTTTTTGGTGATTAGCTTCCCACCATTCAAAACATAGTTATATTTTTGGGCTCTTGGCGACAAATAGAGTATGAAAGTTGAAGGTTTGAGAGGATTTAACACTAATATGAATTTTTTTATTGAAGTTATTCTACTAATTTTTTATTTAAATACAACTTTAGAAAAATATTTGGAATCACAAGTGTTAAATGGTTGGGTTGTACTTCGATTATAATATAGGTATTTACCTCACTAAGAAATGGACTACGTCATGATGAAATTCAAAATTTTGACAACTAATTTCCTTATTCGTTCAGAATGCAGATGCAGTAATTTAATTCAAATCATTCGAGCTTACGATATTAACTTATGAAGTATATAAAAGCTTAGAGGTAAGGAGTACTATTAGCTTATGAAGTATATAAAAGCTTAGGTGTAAGGAGTACCGTCCTACCGAAGGATACAAAAATTTTTCCTAAACGGATTAATACACTATTAATGTTCACTTTTCTGGTACAAATTAATGTTTACTTTGTATACATATCATATAATCTTACTTAACTTCAAACTATTATATAGAGTCCATCTTTCATAAAATATTTCGAGCTATATTAGAGTCTTAAGTTTAGTCAACTACTAATGCAAGTTTCTTTTCAAACATTTAAATTTAAATGTGAAATAAAAACTAAAAGAGACAAGAGATAAAACATACGGAGTATTTATTAAAAATTAAGATGATGTTGGTAGGGCAATGGGAACTTATTAGATATAGTTTTAGGACGTTATTATTGTGTCGGCCGGTTTATAATATCGGTTGAGATAAGTTTACCTATTAGATATAGTTTCCTAATCGCTTTCATCTTCTTTTAGTATAAAAATGGATGTATTACGTTTCACATTTTCAAGCATTTATAGCACAATAATTCTTCTATTTCTCAAATTATTTCAATGTTCCATACAGCTGATACAGGTGATATAGTTCATAGGTCATGCTGAAACATTATTTTATGTAAGATAAGAGAATAAGAGATCATTAAAATTACTAAGCTAGAACATGATAAAATATATGATATATAAATGATACTCCGTAGTTAATAAGAACAATAATCTCATACAGTACATAGATAGAAGACCACACAATCAAAATAGAATATAGTTTTCATTGTGAAATATTTTTTTTGGGGTTTACGTTATACGTGCCAGAGGATTACAATAGGGTCATGCATCCACATTAATTTATGTGGATATTTAGTTACACTATTTAAAGTATTTTTCCCTCTACATATACAAATATCTTTTATATGTTCAGATCAGAAAATTCAGCTCTACTAAGTTAAGGTCTTTGTTTGTAGAAACTTTTTGAAGTCTTTTGAATCGAAAAATAGTAGTTAGGCCAAACACTCTAATTTAGGGAGTTTTAAAACTACTTTTAAAAAGTTAAAAGCTGATAATTACCCCCTAAAAGTAGAAGTAGATATTTGCTACTTCTACTTCTACTTTTCACATAAAGAACAAAAAAAGCAAAAAAAGTTGGATGAAAGTAATTAGGCCAAACATATAACTTCTATAAGAAACCGCTTTTACAAAACTATGGCCAAACAATCAAACTTTTCCAAAAAGTAGCTTGTGAATAAACTCCTTTTAAAAATGAAAAGTTATTTTACATAAGCAAGGCCAAACAGCACCTAAATTTAGTTCAGTAAAATTAAGTCCAAAAGAATAGGAACTAATTAGACAGTGTTCTTTTCGGCTAAATGGAGATGAACCTGTTCTTTTCGGCTTAATGGAGATGAACTGAACTGAATAGAGTTGAATTGAACTACACTGAGCTGAATGAGAGCCGAAAAGAGTATTATTACATCATACTCCCTCCGTCCCGGTCATTTGTTGTCCTTTTCCATTTTAGGGTGTCTCAGTCATTTGTTGTCCTTTCTATTTTAGGATTGCATTTGATGAACAATTTGCTCATTCACACTCAATTTGGTGCACATGTCATTTAGTAATTGGTTCTCTCCTCTTTTCTTGGTCTTTGTGTCAAAACAAAAAGACAACAAATGACCGGGACGGAGGGAGTAGAATATTACAAATTGGCCCGGGCATCGCCCGGGCATTAAATCTAGTATCTATCTATATTAATAAAGGAAGCTTTTTTCGAGCGATTATAGAGTCTCCAACTTTTACGAACTACCTGAAATAAATTAAAATAAATTATTCAATATAGAATATTCAATAAAAACTCAATAATAGTTGTTTGGTTGTTAGTAGATCACTTTATAAGCAATTGAGTACTACTACAATCCTATGATTAACATACTTATGGTTATTGTTACCTTGTGTGTAAACATACGTCAGACCAATTCCAAGACAATTAGAACACTTATACATAATACACATATAAATAGCATCTTTTTATCATGTATATCAAATGTGATTCCATGATTCAAATATTTTCTTTTGGTTGTGTTATTTTACCATGTTCGTTTAGCCACATGTTATTGTTTTTATGAGTAATTAATTATTAATGGTTATTGTTATACTTCGGATCGTATCGTATTCACTAACAAGGGTTATTGTATGTATATGATGCAGGTTAATGATACATTGTGTCGAGAACATAATGAAGAATGAAGCCTTTGTTCACCATCGGCCTACCCCATAAACTAAGCCCAATGACGCATCCTCGTGCCAAATTCGAACCACCAATTGCAACAAACACAATGGTCTTCTTCAGCCTCACTCCATTGGGTTCATTATGTCGCTCATTAGATTGATCCCCATGAAATTCATTTGCCTACAACTGGGTTGGTTAAGCCGCTAAAATTAGTATGGATGGGGTTTGAAGAGACAAGTGAAGACTTTGTTATCATATATATAAGATGAATAAGATAAGGTAAAAGATCTATGATTTAAATTTGTTTATACGTACTTTGTAATGTTAACATGCATATCTTAATTCTGCATTTGTTCATATAATTTATAAAGTTTATATTGCCTTAGATTTGTTTTTATGATTGTTTTCTATTGACTCAAACTTTGCTTTGAAGGCCAGATAAGCAACAAATCAACTTACAAAATTACGATGCCAAAATTGTGTAGGTCATTAGCTTCTAATTTAAATTATTTATTAGTGTAGATTTGTGTTGTAAACAAGTTTAATATGACGTTACAAATTTATTGACGCAAGTTATTACGTAAAGTTGGCCTAAGTAAAGCTTGGTTTTGTTAGCATTTAGCAAGCTATAATACACCTTGCAATTATGAGTCTGCTGGACAAGTTGAATACGAAGTACAATATTGAAGTATATTTTTTTGTACAGTTAGGTCACATACATCAATGAAATATGCTTGAGTAATTTTTTTTGGTTACACGTTAATTTAATCAATAAGTTGAGATTTGGGCGAGGATTCACATGTAATTTTTTTTTTTTTTTTTGAAATAAGGATTTACATATATTTGATTTCTCTTTATCAGAATTTTGAAGATCTTCGATGAATCATTCAACAATAAGGGCCATTTTGTTTAATAGTTCATGTTTTTGTATATTTTTTCCATTTACTAACCTGGTTGAGTAAGAAAATATAAAAAAAAAATTTGGTTAAGTGGATGTTTTTTTGGCAGCTGGTTAAGTGGATATTAAAATTACAAAGAGCAAAATTGTACTATTTTTATTAAAGATAATCCATGTTCTCATTAAAAAATGAATTTTTGGGAGTTCTAGGTATCATTGAAAATTGGGTATCCAAGTAATATTAGAGAGTCTATATTATTGAACTTTCTTAAGTTTTATTTTAATAAATCACAAGAGTTGGACTTGGAGTTGGAGATAAAAAATGATATATTAAAATATTCCAATAATTTACTTGATTTGGGTAACTTATTATCAAAATTAACTATAAATATTTGTTATTCTAGCTTAATTAAATGTACTAAGCCAACAAGTATCATGTTAGCTATTAGGATAAGTAGCTAATTAATAATAAGATTTCTAATATAACACTTCTATTATATCACTAATAGCTAACCGACTGCAATATAGGTGGGATAGTCGAATTTTTTAAATGGAACTCTTTATTAGTTGATAATATATACGTATATAGTTGTATACTATTTACTTCAATAAAACAAAATCTCTATGATTCCACTTGAACCTATGTATACAATTATTAGGATCGGTTGCTAAAATTACAATCACCAATAATAAGTTAATTATCATATACGTGATATCTCGATATCGGAGGAAGTGGTGATTGCCCCCATAACTTTGTGCAATTGTGAAATTAACCCCCACAACTTTCAATTGGAATAATTTGGCCACATAACTTACATGATAAGTGAAATTAAACCCTTTTATCAAAATCTTACGAGAAATTCAATTTATCATATCAAAAATGTAAAAATGGTTATATTATTATGAAAAATACAAAATAAAAGTTTAAAAATAAAATAAAAAAATAGCATAAATTAGATAGAAAAAATTAAAAATACTTTATAAAAATCAAACAATTTATATAGAGTCCTTGAAGGTGTGCACACAATGCAAGGCACACTTTTATTTTAGAAAATGAGCTTGATGAACTATGTTTCGATTTTAAATTTTACAAAAACTATTTGCAGAATACAAGGTCATTTTCTTAATAAATCGATAATACACCTTAATATCTAACAATCACGAAGTACTACGTTTTACACTAAAATATATTACAATTAGGCCCGTGCATCGCACGGGCATTAAATCTAGTATATATATAAAAGAGGCTTTTTTCAGGCAATTCTAGAGACTCCAACAATTTCAAAACACTTAACCAAAAATAAATAAAACAAAATCTAAAATGATTTACATAAATATATATATATATATAAAAAAAGATAATAGATATTAACAAAATCTAAAATGATGTTGTACGTTGATTAATTTGACATATAACTCTTAGAATCCTACTCATAAATTGGTTTACCTACAATAACAAAAAGATTAGTTTTACCTTTATTAGAATTCTTATTACTATGAACATTTAATTGGGTATAAAATGCTACACCATCATGATTTCTCACCATCAATACCATTGTTTTTTTTTTATCCTTCTTTGTTCTCACTTCAGGTAATTACGATGATTATTATTATTATTATTATTATTATTATTATTATTATTATTATTATTATTATTAGCTTAGTGTTTGCTTCTTGATTTCGTTAGAATAATGGCTAAAGCATCACAAAGTCTTATACTCCTATATTTAATTTAATTGTATTTGCAGGTACAGTATACTCTTCCAACTATTTAATTTAATTGTATTTGCAGGTACAGTATACTCTTCCAACTTTGATTACGCAACATTCAATTGTCATAATCGGCATATCGGCGATATTTTTCATCAAATATTATATATTTAGCCTATAATCTACAATGTTACAATTCAATCTTTAATCACGAATAGTAATTATGAAACATTATATTATCGAATTGGTATTATTATTTAAGAGTTAAAACCGAGTACGACTTATCATAGTTGCCAAGTACGGAGTATAATTTTGAGATTTAAAGATCATGAAAAATTGATATTTCTACTAAATACTAATTCCTAAACATGAGAAAACATTACTCTACTTACTGTGGCAGCAACTTGCGTAATTCAGGTATGACGAGTACACTTCCGCATGTTGTATGATGAGTTAGCAACCAATAACTTACGGTGTTTAAGTTGCTGTTTGAAGGATTTATCGCAATATTGACATAGGTTCTTCTTTTTTCAATAAAAATAGTTTGCAATGTTTATTTCTCATCATTTTCTTATTTCCAGAAGAATAAATAATACATTTCCATGTATTATTATGGTGGTATGTCGTCCATGCAAGTGAATCATCGGAATATTAGTTAACTAACGTGGTTTTTTTTATTGTTTAGGAGTATAACCGTATAAGTGGCTCACTGTTTCGTTGTTGTACGTAAACGTAATGTTAAGTTAAGGCCAATTACAGGAACATGAAACATAATTCAACCAAGGATTACAGAGGAAAACAAGGCAAAACCAGCACATAAGCAATGAATGAATATATTGCAACAGCTCAAATACATATTATTGTTACGAGTTTAAATCCATTATATCTTAAAATCACTTGGTTCATTTAAGTTTATCTGGCATATGATTTTGCTAAAGACAAGTGCCCTTAATCTTCCTCTCAACGGGTAATTTACGAGCAAGTGAGCAACGCAAAGTCGCAAACTACAATCATATTTGTGCGCGTAGAACTGAGCATCTCTCCCATTATAGAATTTAACTGATTTGTCACTTAATCATGTTAATCATGTTAATCATAGGTTGGAGGAAGTATAATCTAATGTTACTTAGAGATGGTAATACTATAAGTTATTTGTAAGGCATAAGGCAATATATTATATAAACTAATAATAATTAATATTACTTACCATACTTATAGTGAAAAATTTATAAAAATTATATTAATTTTTTGTCCCTCTTTCCTTATTTTTGTCCTCTTTCCTTTTTGGTAACTTTTGTGTGGTCCAAAATATATAAACTTGATTTTTCAATTATTTTTGTAATTTTAAATATTTAAAATAATAATAATTTCTAATTATTCTTCAAATATAACATACAACATACTCCGTAACTATTAATATTGAATTAATCAAGACCTTTATTTAACTCATTAATTATTTATTCTACGAAGAAAAACTTACATTTTCCAGATACAAAAAAAAAAAAAAAAAAAAAAACATTTGTACAAGCTCACTTACAAACAGAACACTATTTAGTTACTCGTGCATGGCTATTATAACTTTTATATACACAAATCATTAAAAAAAAAAGGTTAATTTCTCACGAAAAACTAATGTTAAGAAAGAAAACATAACTTTTCATCACGAAGATACTAATTAGAGGCGAAACCGATATTATAACCCGTCTACGTACGAAGAAAAAATCTAGTATGTAGTATATACATGAGTGAGCAGTGAGCACAAGTTTTAGTGCCGTGTGATAAAATAGAGGAGCAGTCAGCTACCTAGTCAGTGATCAATTAGGGCGCGTATTAATTGGTGGAAGCTGCAAATGCAAACAAATTACGCCCAATTGTGGGAACTTGTGTCAAAAAGACAACCCACTAACAGCTGGATAAGACAACAAAATATTAACTTCATCCTCATAGTTTTATAAAAATACACTTGTTAAATATAGGTTGTATTAGTTGGATTCCCTTAAATACCAAATGCACAATATACCAACTTAGCTATGGGTTCAAAGCATTTTATAATATCGTCATGTCTTATTTATCATTTTCCAAAATATTTTTAACATGTATTTCTTATATTTATAACTATGTAGATCAAAGTCACCACTTGATAGGAATCTACTCTTTATAAGGTATCTATTTATTCTCTGATATTTATATATGAATGAGTAAATATTAACTAGAGTCTAGTTATGATTTGAGTACGAATTAAAACTTTTTTCTACTACAAGTTTCCTAGCGGTGTTTTATAAAAATATCATATGCTAATAAGATCTTTTATTTATAAACAATGGATTAATATTTCTATTTTATGAATTACTTGTGTTATATGTTAAAATGTTTTATGTACGGTTAAATTTATATCTACATTATACTCCCTCCGTCTTAGTTAATACTTCCTCCATTCAACTCCACTCTACCACTTTCTTTTTTCACGTTTGTCAACGCGTATTTTACGCGCTAAATATCATTAGCTACGTATTTGCAAAAATTATAAAAGTTAGATATTTTTAATTTACTCGTAAAGACGAATCAAACAAAATCTCACATGAATATATTTCCACTTACGTATCAAGAGAAAATCGAAATTGAATACACAATTGTGAATAGTGTACAAAAGTGAAATAGGTAGAGTGGAGTTGAATGGAGGAAGTAGTTTACATTTACTTTATTTCATCCTTATAAAATAAAATTAGTTTTGTGACCCGTGAAAATCACGGGTTTGACTTTTTTTTGTTGTTTTGTTTTTGGTGTTATGTTCGTGAAAGTGTTTTTCGTCTTTTTCTGTACTTTCATTTTTTACTTGGAGATATATTATAATTAGGGTATTTTGAAATTTTGTGATATGAGTCAAAACTATGTAATGAGGAATGAGACCAAAACTCCTAAATCTGTATGATGGTTTGATCTGTCTTAATGAGAACCCCTAAGTTAATATTCCATTTTAATATTCGAGCATTGTAACCACTAAATTAAACTTACTTAAACTAACAAAAATACTTGGTATATGTGAAATAAAAGTAAAAAAGAATAAAATATTAATTGTTTATACCTCGACATTTCACGTTTAGATCCTTGGTAAGTAACTCTGAAAATAAACAAAAATAAATTAGAATCCAATTAAATAGAGTGTAAAAGACTAAACAAAAGTATGCAAATAAAAATTTATTGGTGAATGGAAGTCCTCCCGCCTTTTTGTGGTCTTATTTATAATCTTGGATTATATGACTTTTATTTATATCTCTTGAGTTATCGGTTATAATTGATCTAAATAAACCCTCCTAGTGCTAATGATAATGAGAGTTATTGAAATTAAACTTTAATGAATTATAATGAGTTGATGTAAACATCATTTTAATGAGTTAATTTAACCAATTTTTATTTTTTGTCTTTTTAGTTGCCAAAATCATTAACGCTAATGGAGTAATGAACAATTTAATGCATATTTTTTTAGAGAGTTTTTTAAGGTTCTTACATAGTCATTTATTTAACCAATTTTTATATTTTGTCTTTATAGTTACCAAAATCATTACTCATGTAGTTATGAAAAATTTAGTGCATATTTATCTTTTTTATTTTTTTTGTCTTTT
This sequence comes from Silene latifolia, assembly GCF_048544455.1. NCBI lineage: Eukaryota > Viridiplantae > Streptophyta > Magnoliopsida > Caryophyllales > Caryophyllaceae > Silene > Silene latifolia. The sequence goes on along the minus strand of NC_133533.1, from coordinate 66,421,983 downwards.
TAGTTACATTAGTGGTTATGAAAAATTTAGTGCATATTTATGTTAGAAAATTTATAAAGGTTCTTAAATGATCACTTAGTTAGAGTAAGATGATGTCACTTGATGCTTAAGGAATTGCTCAAAATATCATTTTTATGTTATTGTATAGATAATAATAATAATAATAATAATAATAATAATAATAATAATAATAATAATAATAATAATAATAATAATAATAATAGTAGTAATAGTAATAGTAATAGTAATAGTAATAGTAATAGTAATAGTAATAGTAATAGTAATAGTAATAGTAATAGTAATAATAATATTTTTCTCCCTTCGTATTTGCTCCCCTAGTGTTTTTGGGTCCGTCCATCTTCCTTTTGATGCTGCTCTTCGTTCCAGCTTGGAACGTATCGTCACCGCGTCTGGCCCGGGTTTTGGGGATTGGCAGTGGCGCCTTGCTACTTTCCCTTTTCATCTTGGTGGTCTTGGTGTCTATGCGGCGGGGGATGTTTTACATTATGCTTTTATTGCGTCCCGTTTGCGATCTGGCGATTTGCGGCTAAGCTCCTCGGACCCTCTGGTATTGTAGCTGGCGGCGCTTTTGATGATGCCGCGAGAGGTTTTACTGCGACTACAGCTCGTATCTTAGGTAACTCTAGTGAAATTGTCGCCCCAAACTTATGAAGAAATTGGCGTACATTTATTTCGCGACGGTTCTTTCTTTCGCGCCTCGTGGTCTGTTTTCTCTTTGACACCTCGCCAGCTTGCTTTGTGGCAGTCTCAGCAGAGTTGTAATACCCCGTATTTTATATCGCTAATTGAGTCGAGTTAATTGTTTAGTCGTATTGATATCGTAAGATCGAGTTATCGTAAACTTGTTAAGACGGGTTTAACTGAACGAAGTCACGTCAACTAATTCTTTTACTACACTTACCCATTTAACCGTTGACCCAAGCCCGTTTACCCATGACCCAATTAACCAATTAACCTAAGTTTAACCTAATTCTACCCTAACCCTACAAAACCCCACTCCCTCACCCGCCTATCATTTTCAGCGGCACATTTCCCAACAAACACACAAAACGAGAGAGGGAGAGTGAGTGTGGGTGTTGTCGGAGCAAACCCTTTGGTCATGAGGGAGGGCCTTAGGGTGGTTGTCGACGTCCTTAGTTAACCCTGGTGGCTGTTGAGGTGGCGGAAAAAGGTATGAGTGCAACTTTCTCTTTTGTTTTCGTTTTCTGTCGGGTTTTTGTTTGTGGTGTCGTGACTCAGGGAGGTGATGTTGGTGGCTGGTGTCGGGGATATGGTATTGGGTGGTTTGGGTCGTCTCTATTGGTGGCGGTTAGGGAGGTTCTTGGCGGCAGAATTGGCGGCGAGAGGTGTTATTGACGGGGGTAGATCACACGGGTGTTAGCGGGGGTTTTCAAAAAATGGGTTTTAGATGCTTAGGTTGGGGTGGCACCACCGTGGACTCGGGGGAGGTCGAAATGGTGGTGTCATGGTGTCTGGGTGCGTGGTCTGACGGCGAGCAGGGCTGTGGTGTCTTGGCAGAGGTTAGGGGATGGCTGCGGTGGTTGTGAGTCGAGGACAGGGGGGTGTTTGGTGAGGCACGGTGGTGAACCAGGCCAAATGACGGCTCTGGTTCGACTCACCGGCGGCAGTCGACCAGGCTGGGGTCGGTTGTTGGTGGTGGGGCCGAAGAAGGGAGCAAGCCTGGTGGTGTTCGTGGTGGTTTAGGGCGGCGCGTGAGGGGTGTGAGAGAGAGTGAAGGTGCGGGTTGTAGGAGACGGGTTGAGGGGATTAGTTGTGTTGTTTCGATTCTTTTAATCGTATAACTTGTTTTATCAATTATTATATCGTACTCTTATTTAACTAATTAATTCCCGAGTTATTTAAATGTTTAGAGACGGGTTTGAGTCGGGTTGGTAAAATAGGGAAAAAACTGTTAGATCGGGAAAGTTTCCATTTAAGGAAACTTTCCATTTTAAGAAGCTTCTATTTTTAGTAATTTTCTATTTTGGGAACGGGAATGGTTTAAGTAATTGTTTATCATTTATTTATCTTTCAGAGGGCGAATTTGTTGTGGAATACTACTGAGCACCCGACTTTTTGTCCATAAATCGAGGTAGGGAATACACTGATTGAATTCTTACGATTATAAAGAGTTGGCATGTTTGGTGATTATATGACATATCTGATTATCTTATTTAGCTTGTTGAGCATTATTGTTTCATACGTTTCATACATTGCATTTGCATCGGAGTTGGAGTTGGAGGAGATGAGATTATTGTGATTAAGGCCCAGGCGGGTTCTGCAAGACTTGCCCTGGTGTCCTCAGCTGCGAGCTGGCAGATCGGCTACGGTCGATATATAGTCTACCGGGGATCGGTATGGCTGGGCGTTCCGGGGATGTGTGTGATGGAGATGAATGGAGGAGCATAGCATTGCATTCTTTATTATATCGTATTACCTACTCAACCTCGCGGTTGACCCTGTGTATTCGTGTATGCCTGTGATGATCCTTTTAATGGGGAGCAGATTGACAGGTTGTTGAGACACTGGGAGCTGGCAGGGAGAGAGCATGGATCACCTGACTTAGAACTAGCCCACTTTTATTTTGTTTAGTTGTCAGACTTTATTTTCAATTTGAGACATGTTTTATTTCCGTTGTAAACATTATAAACTTTTAATTTAAAGTACTGTTTGTCTTTCTCTTTGTTATCTACTGCCTCGGATTCCCGAGATGGTAACACTGAAGGAAATGTAGATTCATATACATACTAACATACTCATATATGTCTAAATTAATTTGTCATAAAATTAAAACGGATTTTATGCATGCAAACAATAATAAAATAGAGGAGAAATCATGTCCTTACATTGGTGATTTTCGGTTATTAGGGCACAAAAGAGATCACCTTTCTCTTTTGATCTTGAGCTTTTCCTTATGGATGAACAAGATCTAAGTATAAGATCTCTCCCTAAGCTTTATACCCAAGGCTCCTCTTAATTTTAATTAATATTACAAATACTAGTATAATATTAATCAAGTAGAAAATTGACCCAAAAATAATGTAAACACTTGATTATTTTCGGTTTTGTGGAGGGAGAAGAAGAGAGCTTTTTATCTCTCTAGATATCTTATTTTGGATGATGGAATAATAGAATGATACACTAACTAAATCAAAGTAGTGTATGTAGAAAAATATAAGACAAAACCCTTGCCTTGCTCTCTTGGAAAACCGGGTAGGAGGAGAAGAGGAGGGAAGAACACTCACCCAATGCATGCCCTTGTTTGTCTTAACAATGCACACTAGGGTTGCATGCCTACTCTTATTAGTAATCATTATGTTTACTAATTATAATATAAACACAATAGGTAGCTAAAACTCCTCCAATTTTCGGCACTTTACATAATATGGATTCCATATTATTTTTGTCAATTGTCTATATGTTACATGTCACATGTCACATATATTTGTTATGTATTTTCAACATATTAAAAATCAACGTATTAATAAAAATACGTCACATATAAAAATCGACTTAGTAATGTCATAATTACTTGTGCCAAAACATTTTTCCAATTTATAAATCACAACGGATTGTATTTATAATAATTCATTCAATTCCGATTGTTTCTTTAAACAATAATTTTATCCGAGTAATGATACAATTCAATTACTCATACCGTATCTCATTTAATCACATTTCAATTTGATACGTGAATTTTACATCCAAAATCGTCCGTCAATTTTCAAGTAATTTAATTAACTCGCAACGTTATACGATTAATTAAATAATCAATTAAGAGTGTTGCCCTATAGGTATGACCTAGGGGGTCAACTGATCACCACCGTCACACGACAGTAATGTCAAACTCTAGTCAGCCAATCATTACCGATATATGTTGACCAGTTGACAGTAACAAAATTACTTCCCAATTGTATTCTATATAATGAGATTTAAACATGTGATCATCATGATCAACAGTCGTGATCGCATAATTGTCGGAGGACACATATTCCAACAATCTCCCACTTGTCCTCGACAAGTGTGCGTCACCAATTCTCTTGTCCTATTACTATTTCCCACTCAATGCAAGGTGTCTTTCAGGTCGTACTTGCAAGTGATCACATCGAGAGTGGTTTCCTCGATCTGGAGAATAACTGTTTGACCGGACTTATCTATCATAGATACTTTCCGAGCGTGGCCACGCATTTCCAGTTCATTACTCCTCGAGTGGCCCTGAGATATTGTTATAACCCCCTAATCCACTAGGGGTGGACAATTCCTATTGCACTCATTCCCTTCGACTAGCCACAGCCATCATAACCCAAAATGTGCCCATTTGACCCCATTTACGAAGGTCGTAGTAACACAAATCAAAGTTAATCTGAAACTGTGCCATCTTAGGCGAATAGTCTTTAGTCAAAAGAATCGACTCATTTGAATACTATAGTAGCTCTCGCCACGACCAGGCTATATAAATTTGCCAGAACTCTATAAGCGGTCATTAGGCCCGACAAAATGTTCCTAACAGTCTGCCTATGTGATCGACTAGTCATCTCACATGACTCTATGGCACTTGAACTTGCCATCAATCGCATCACACTCTAGTCACTTCGAGATGTCACCTCATATAAGTAACTATGGGCAAAAACAATGTTAATCCATGTTCACTTTAACGGGGTTCAATTGTCTTCACAACCCGTTTGGATATAACAAAGTACAAGGTGAGTTAATAATAACTCAAACGACAAATGTCGACATCACACTCGGGTAGTCAATATCATATTACAACCTTGTGATGTATATTGTCAGTGTAAACACTTATTGATTGCAATAGAAGTTTAACATCCCATGTGTCCATGTGTTCAAACTTCTTGCACTTGCAATTTCCTTCACATTCATGTTCTCTCTCATAGCATGAATCTCACCAAGTACACATCAAGGTTCCCGACCTTGGTTTCGGTTCTTTAACTTGAAAGAACTTTCTTATCGACTATCACATAACGAACGAATTTGTGATGAATAATATAACTTGTACTGATCAAGTATTTCATCCACACACAATGCACTAGGTATATATTTTGTAGAATCTTGTAACAATTGACAAGATTATTTAGCTTAGCACTTCTCACAAGTCCTAGCTTAACTAGGAAAGATTATTTTTGAATAACCTCTTATTCAACCAAGCATCTTTCAAAACTTCTCATTTCTCTTTTTAGGCTTGAAAGATTTGGGACTCTCATAAATCCTCATATGTGCTCGGATTTTCTACAATATGTGCAACCTCTTATCACATAAAGGAGTATTCCATTAAACACCGAAATCGCTCATCGGATTCTTCTTGAGAATACATGACGTTTCTATTATGGCTCACCAATTCTATCATCATGCTCTTATGCATATGATTCATAATTGGACATATACATGATTATTCTAATGGCGGAAACATTAGTTACTAATAATCATGAGATCAACCGTTCATAGGTTCAATGAACGACCATGACTGCTAATGACAATTCCATTTTCATCTACATGAATAACCTATGTGAATGTTGATACGATGTGTATCTCTTAATACTAATCCAACATCCCTTGATGCAATTGGATCCATCATTGTCCATTTTCATCCAGAATTGAAAACTCAAAGCTTCTTTATGAAAGAAGGCATTAGCTCGTCATTCTTTAATGAGTGATGAGTCGTAAATATTCGAAGGATGATAGCTCCCACTAAATTCCATGTCTTCACATGAGAATTTCCTAACTCCCACTCAATTCTACACATTTCGAAATTGACTTCTCAATCGAAATTTATTCAAGAATTGAAATATAAATTGCATTGCCAAGTTATTAAGATAGAACCATATATGTTCCCATCATATCCTTTCAAAATACCTATTTTGAAGTGGTCTCATCTTAACCTTACGGAAAGAGATTTTAAATCTCCAACACACTCATGTCATAATGATGTGTAGTAATGTCATTTTCAAATATAAACAATATTTAGAATACATCCTTCGCAAATACTCTTTTGGAAGGAGGTTTAACCATTCATAGTGAGGTTAAGCATGACATCTATGTGGTTAAAACTTTGGCTATTGAAGATATCGGTATATCAATCCTTGCAACTCGATCATAACTAGTATGTTACTATGATTTATTTAGGCTCTTAAGTAAATTTCAAGGTTGAAACTATTGGTCAAATGTTTCATAAACTTAGTCAAAAACTTGTTGAGACTTTACATTAGTCATTTTCTTCCAAAACTTTCTTTTGGTCTCCTCGTGTAGTTATCTTGAGAATATACTCTTATGTTAACTACACTTAGTCTCTTTAGTCATATAGAATTAACTTGAGACCATAGATCTCATCTATTCGGCATACTATTTAAATAGATATACCTTCATTCAAATCATTTTCTCTTGCGTAGATCTTCATTTACACAAGTACACAATTTTATCTTGCCTTGTGTGTTGTGTCCTCATTTTTCTCCCACTCTATCTTTAGAATAAATACACTAATCATTCAAAGATAGCATATGAGACACAAATTAATGATGTTGAAGTATAAGGAGAACTTCCTCATAGGTTGACTAATTGTTATTGATTTCATATGAGTTCTTGGTGATTGACATTCCTTTAAGAGAGTTCATAGACTCAAAATCACTTTATAAATGATCATACACATGCCTTAAGCATGTGGACATATAATGAAACCCGTCATTATATTTGTCTATTAGATCACTTTAAGTGAATGATCTTATGTTTCAAAACGCAAGCATTTAAAGATGAATTTTAGAACATTAAAAGGATAAATGATAAAACGGGTGACTTGGGTTGCAAACCAAGTCACCATCATCCAAAATACAACTCATTATCCAAAATAATTTTCCATGTCGAACACGGAAACTTAAAGTTCTAAAATCCAAAACATTACTTAAAATAAGACAATGAAAAACAAAGCTCCATAAAAGCTATCCTTAGCTTCTCCATGGTTTCTCATGCTTGCTTTTCCTTTCCTTTGTCTTTGCTTGGTGGAGGCCCTATTTACAATAAAAAGGGAGATACATTATCACAACTTTGCATCATATTACCATAGTTGAATTTGAAACATAAAAGAAGGATAGTCATTTACCTACTGGAGTGATCTTTCCAGCTTTGATATCACCAAGGTATTTGGAACAATTTCTTTTCCAATGACCCATGCCATTACAATAATGGCACTTATCAAGAGGACCCTTCTTGACTTTGGAGGTGCTAGCTTCACAAGACTTAGCTTTGGTGAATGTGGGAGCTTGCTTCTTGCCCTTTCTCCCATTCTTCTTGAACTTCCCCTTACTCTTTGTGCTTATGTTAAGCACATCCTTGGGAGGGTTCACATTTAACCCCATGTCCCTCTCGGCTTGCACAAGTAACTTGTGCAACTCCTCAAGAGACACATCCTTGTCTTGCATGTTGAAATTCACCCGGAATTGCACATATGCCTTGACTTTGGACAAGGAGTGTAGAATCCTATCTACGATGAGTTCTTTGGGGATCTCAACCTTTTGAATTTTCAAGGTCTCGACAAGCTCCATGAGTTTGAGCACATGAGGGCTAACCTTTTGGCCCTCTTTGAAGTCGAGATCAAAGAATGCCGCGGCCGCCTCATATTGGACGATTCGCGGAGTTTGTGAAAACATGGTCACAAGTTTGGAGTAAATCTCATTATCATTGCCCATTTTAAAGGCTCTCCTTTGGAGGTCCGCCTCCATCGCAAATATTAAGACATTTTTCATTGCGGCGGACTCCTTTTGGTAAGCCTCATATGCTTCCCTAGTGGCCGCGGTGGACCTAGTGGAGGGTTCGGGTGGAGAGGCCTCGGTAAGGTAACGAAGCTTGTCGTCACCTTCGGTGGCTAATTTGAGTTGGGCATCCCAATCGGAGAAATTTGACCCATTCTTTTCAAGTTTACATCGATCCATAAAGGATCGGAGCCATGATGAAGTAGCAAGTGGTGTAGCATTAGGAGTTGGTGTTGATGTTGCCATTTGTTATGAAAAAGAAGTGGTCTACAAAACAAAATATAAGGAGTAAAACAATTGTCGTTTTAATAATACTCGTAAAAATGTATGATTTAAACAAGTTTTATGCATTTTTCTAGTGACCTCTACCCAACTAGATAAATGATTCCAAGACCCAAATTCATATCAATTTGGGCACGGTGTGGCCGATGAAACCCTCATCAATATAACTCAGTGGATTAACGTTTTAATCGATTCTACTTTTAGAACTCTTGGTCGATAATATTACATTAACATTTATCTATAGCCCAAAACACATTCAACAAGGGGACGGTGTGGCCGATAAAACCCTTATCGAAAAACTTTTGTTGAGTTCAATCCAAATTTCGAATAAATGTGTCCATGATCCAAACCCACATTAACTTGGGCACGGTGTGGCCGATGAAACCCTCATCAACATGAATTCGGTGGATAGACATTTATCACCCACTTCCCCTACGTAACAAGGTTTGTACCCCGGTGTGGCCGTGTGCACTCCCTCACGAAATAGGTTTTCATGGTTTCTACTCTTTGGTAAGGCTATGTCTCAATTAATTGTTTTAGCGAGAGGTCATGTCAAATTATTATCTATCACGTTTTAAGTGAACTAAAGCGGTGAACTACGATAATTATATTTGACACGGTCGATAAACTCGATAAGACAATGCATGTTTAGTTATGGCGATTTAGCGATGCATGTGACATAAAATAAAATGCAAGCATAAAAGTAAATAAATCCTAGTATGGCCTTCCTAAAATAGAAAAACTATTTAACTATTACATATTCGGAAACCAACTCCATTGGTCCCTTGAACTTCGGTTGTGGCACGCATCTCGAGGTAACACCGTCTTTATGTATCGCCATTCTTGAAGAAATCCGTCTTTGGGAACTCCGGAATGAATAAAATTACATAAAAATTACATAATTTCCTATTATACATTTGTAACTAAAATAAAATAAATCTATTAAATTACAAAACGGTGATACGAGATCACAATAAAAATTACAACCGAATCGATATTCCCATACATTTCGGGAAATACCAATTAAATCTAAGGCCATACTAAGCAAAATTACATAATTCAAAAAATACATAAATAAAAATTAGGACAATCATAAAGAAAATGCAGCACTATAATATGTATGAACATGCTCAATTTTATGCTAAATCGCCTTTTAATTAGCCAATATCGTATATTACTCAGTTTTTACGGATTTGCGTGATTTCAACATTTTTATAATCACAAAAATACATAAACTCATATTTATGCATAAGTTAATTACCCTAACCTCTTAGGACTCAAAATATAGTCTTCACTAATAATTTGACCATAATTAACCCATATTTTATAAAATTGTTCATAAATGGATTAAAAATTACAAAATAAGCTATTAAACTTCAAATAAATCACAAAATTTCAAATAAATTCAAAATTTGAAATTTAAACTCATGAACATTCTGGAAAATTTCCATGACACTCATAATGTTCAAAATCTTAGGTTAAAAATTTCGAAATTTTTCCGGAAAAACAATGTTGCGGTTTATCGATTTTTAATAAAATAATCATAAAAACATGGAAAAAATTATTTTCATTAACTTTTCAATTTTAGATCTGAAAAAGATAATAAAATGCAACATTACACGTTTTTTTCCTAAGTCATAGATTATGTTTTATTAATTTTCACTAATAATGTCACTATTTATGATATTTTTCTTCAAAAATTCATAAATCATGCAAAAAGACTTCTTTATAGCCAATTATTTTACACACATCTTGTAAAATTGCATGTGACAACATATTAATTTTCTATGACCAGATTCGAAATTTAACTCATATTAACCTATTTTTCACCTAAATCCGAATTTAAAAATGAAAAATTCATTTTTCGAGCATAACAAGTCCAAAAATTATGAAAATTTATAGGTTATCTCAAAATAATATATGTGACAACATATCCAAAAATCAACTTAAAATTCGAAGTATAGCTAATTTTAGACCAAAAATGACATTTTTATTCATAAAATCACATTTAAATGCCATTATTGTAAATTATGAACAATAAAAATCCGAAAAATTAACCAAAATATCCTAAAACATTTTAGGACCAGAAATATTAACATGCATGTATTAATTTCGTGATATATCATAATAACACAAATTTTACAAGTTTTATTTGTTATTCTTATAACTCGGAAAAACTTTTAACCAATTTGCATGCAAACAACCGTGGCTCTTGATACCGATTGAAGGAAATGTAGATTCATATACATACTAACATACTCATATATGTCTAAATTAATTTGTCATAAAATTAAAACGGATTTTATGCATGCAAACAATAATAAAATAGAGGAGAAATCATGTCCTTACATTGGTGATTTTCGGTTATTAGGGCACAAAAGAGATCACCTTTCTCTTTTGATCTTGAGCTTTTCCTTATGGATGAACAAGATCTAAGTATAAGATCTCTCCCTAAGCTTTATACCCAAGGCTCCTCTTAATTTTAATTAATATTACAAATACTAGTATAATATTAATCAAGTAGAAAATTGACCCAAAAATAATGTAAACACTTGATTATTTTCGGTTTTGTGGAGGGAGAAGAAGAGAGCTTTTTATCTCTCTAGATATCTTATTTTGGATGATGGAATAATAGAATGATACACTAACTAAATCAAAGTAGTGTATGTAGAAAAATATAAGACAAAACCCTTGCCTTGCTCTCTTGGAAAACCGGGTAGGAGGAGAAGAGGAGGGAAGAACACTCACCCAATGCATGCCCTTGTTTGTCTTAACAATGCACACTAGGGTTGCATGCCTACTCTTATTAGTAATCATTATGTTTACTAATTATAATATAAACACAATATGTAGCTAAAACTCCTCCAATTTTCGGCACTTTACATAATATGGATTCCATATTATTTTTGTCAATTGTCTATATGTTACATGTCACATGTCACATATATTTGTTATGTATTTTCAACATATTAAAAATCAACGTATTAATAAAAATACGTCACATACAAAAATCGACTTAGTAATGTCATAATTACTTGTGCCAAAACATTTTTCCAATTTATAAATCACAACGGATTGTATTTATAATAATTCATTCAATTCCGATTGTTTCTTTAAACAATAATTTTATCCGAGTAATGATACAATTCAATTACTCAGACCGTATCTCATTTAATCACATTTCAATTTGATACGTGAATTTTACATCCAAAATCGTCCGTCAATTTTCAAGTAATTTAATTAACTCGCAACGTTATACGATTAATTAAATAATCAATTAAGAGTGTTGCCCTATAGGTATGACCTAGGGGGTCAACTGATCACCACCGTCACACGACAGTAATGTCAAACTCTAGTCAGCCAATCATTACCGATATATGTTGACCAGTTGACAGTAACAAAATTACTTCCCAATTGTATTCTATATAATGAGATTTAAACATGTGATCATCATGATCAACAGTCGTGATCGCATAATTGTCGGAGGACACATATTCCAACAAACACCCCCCTTTATCTGAGGAGTCCTAGCTCAGGCCCTTAAATAAATGGGGGTGTTACAAGGGTTCCCACTCCTCTGATTGGTTGCGTGCGGTTCCTATCTCGGGGTTGGGCCAGACTATGAACGGGAGGACGTACCGTAGTGTGCTTGGGTATCGTCTGGGTGTTCCGTTATTCACGGTCTCTAGGCCCTGTCCAGCTTGCTCTCGGGATTTTGCTGATGATGTTTTTGGGGACCACACTATTTCTTGTACTGGTACTGTGGGCATTAAACATCGGCATAACCTCGTCCGTGACACTCTTTTCGACATCTGCTATAGATCTGGTATTTCTGCGGGAAAGGAGGTTGATGTTGGTTTGGTTGACGGGCATGGGGGTTCTCTTCGTCCTGCGGATTTGCTACTTTATTCTTGGGACAAGGGGCGTGATGTGTGCGTTGACTTGACCGGGTCTTCTCCTTTGACTCAGACTGGGATGACGAATTTTGTGCCTGGCCGGGTTGTTGCTGATGCTGCTCAGCGTAAGTGTGCTAAGTATGGGGATTTATGCTCGGCAGCGGGTTATGGTTTCCTTCCTTTCTCTTTCTCATCACTTGGGGAGTTGGGTTCGGATGCTATTGCCTTGCTCAAGCGGATCCAGAAATTCTCGGTATCTCAGGATGCGGGGGCTCGGGTGGCCGCTTACATTTTTACTAGACTTAGCTTCGCTGTTGCTAAGGGTGTGGGAGCCCAGCTTGTTTCTCGGCTCCCCACCAATTTCATATAAACTTTTGTTTTTCTTTTAATGAAAGCTGCGCGCATCCATAGTAATAGTAATAGTAATAGTAAAAAAAAATAGTAATAATAATAGTAATAATAAGGATAATAATTTATGAATGAATGGATTATAAAAATGTCATGTGAATTAAAATTAAATTATTTAGGTAGCCTCTTGATTGTATATTTGTTTTGTTACCTGTGCAATGCACGGGATAAATATAAGTTTTCTTACTAAAATTTAGATTTGCTTCTTAATACTCAAAAGTGAATAATAATGTTTAATTAAACTAAATGTACAACAAATTCTTGCACAAATCAAGATATAGTAGTATAGTAGTAGAAGACAATAATTACACATTCTGTTTGAAACATAAATAGTTTGATCTACGAAATTAAATATGAGAAAGTGAAAAAAAATTACCCTAATATGAACAAAATAGTTATCCAAAATTTGTTTTACAAACTTTACAACTCATTGTCATTTGACACAAAGTACATTTTTTTGTCTTTATCTACTAATAAAACAATACTTCAATGATTTATTAGTTTATACCTTAAGTTTTATCTTTAGTTATCGCCTTAGTCTTGTGCCTTTTGATTATCTTCTTTCTTCAAACTACTTGCATGAGGCTTTATCATATCTACATTCACGTGCCTTTGATGATGCTGTAGAGTTGATACACATGTTTTATTGATCAAAGAGAAAACATCAACATGATTACATGACGAAGATTTAACAAAAGAATCGAAATATTCTCACATGTAGCCCATTTAAATTAATCCAGATGAAAAATATAAATTCCAATATAAAGCAAACGATTCATAAGAACGAATAACATAAAAAATTAAAATACTTTATCATACTACAAAACAACAACAATAACAATTTCATATAAGAGATGTTAATTCATTTTTATATACCATAAGTTCATACTCACCATAACCAAATATACTATTCAACAATGAAATATAGTATGTAATTTGAAAATTTATGATCAATGAATATTAAACGGAAAATTAGTGAATGGAAACTATTAGTTTTATATACATTATACAACCATTAGCTTTAAACTTTTCATTTTACTTTTCATTTATTTTGTGAGTTATGAGTATTATTAAATAAGATTATACAACCATTGATTCTCATTTTTCATATTCCTTTTCATTTATTTTGTGAGTTATGAGTATTAAATAAATAAGATAATTGATTATGAGAACCTTAAGAGGTAAATTAATTAGGAAAAAGATTAATGAAAATTGTGGGTGTTCAATTGCCTTGTTTTTAGACGCGTGAATAGTTTTTCACATAATAAGTAAATTGGACTAATGTGAAAAATGTCATAGTTTTTCAATTGCCTTGTTTTTAAATAGTAGTTGAAGTAAAATGTCATACTTTTACTTTTAGGAATGTTATTAAACTATAAAATTATTTTTATTTTTAATTAAAAAGGTTTTAATTTTAGGAAAGTAAAGTATAACAATTTATCAAAAAAAAAACAACACTTCCAACAAACACTTAATCAAATTTATAAATTAGAAAAATAAGTATGAAGAACTTTTAATCAATTCATTAACAGGTTTTATTACAAAAACTTTAATTAAAATGTTAAATTTTATTTGTGAATTTGTATAGATTTCATTACTTTTGAATTTTTTTTAACTCATGAAATATTTAATGTATAAAATTAATTTAAGAATAATGCTAATATCCTTCGATTTGGTTTAGCTTATATGCTACAATTATGAAATTTGTAAGTGCATTTGTATAAATCACATCACTTTTGAAATTTTTTTAACTCAAGAAATATTTAATGTATACAATTAATTTAAGAATAATGCTAATATCCCTTTATTTATTTTAACTTATATGTTACCAAATATATGATGACACTTTTGTGAGAAATTTTTGTAAATTTAATAATCAATACAAATTTAAAAATTATAAAAATGCAACATAGATTGAAATTTAATGACTATGCCACATGGAATTAAATTTAATGCTTTTAAAAGTCTTTTAGTTTGATTTACTTTAACTTATATGTTACAAAATATATGATGTCACTTTTGTAAGAAATTTTAGTAAATTTATTAATCAATACAAATTTAAAAATTATGAAAATGCAACATAGAATAAAATTTAATGAGTATGCCACATGGAATTAAATGTAATGCTTTTAGAAGCCTTTTAACAATATTGTATAAATATAGTTATAATAATATCGTCCGAAGTAATGTATTATAAAATGTCATTTGAAATAAAATTAAATGGTTTAGGTAGCCTTTTTTTTAACTTTACCCTTTTAACTATAATTAATAATAATATAATATTTTATGGATTAATAAAATTAAATGGTTTATGTAGTCTTTTAAGTAAATTATATAGATATATATATATATCATAGATAGATAGTAGTAAGGGAATGAAGTTGGTATTTTGGTGTCAGTGGAATTAGAAGTGAAATTGGATGAGGTTGAGTGAAATGTGAATAATAAACTACTTTTTTTTTTCATATTTTTTGCTACTCCTTTGTCTCCTCATCTTTTTGACTTGTTAATTAGTAAATAAATTAAATAGATAATTAAAATGTATAGAAAGTAAATTGATTACTAATCCTATGTGGAATTAAATTAATTGCTAGTGACATGTGGAATTAAATTTATTGCTTTTGCCTAACCTTTTAATTATATAGTATAGATTAATAATAATATAATATTTTATGGATTAATAAAATTAAATGGTTTATGTAGTCTGTTAAGTAAATTATATAGATATATATATATATATATCATAGATAGATAGTAGTAAGGGAATGAAGTTGGTATTTTGGTGTCAGTGGAATTAGAAGTGAAATTGGATGAGGTTGAGTGAAATGTGAATAATAAACTACTTTTTTTTTTTCATTTTTTTTGCTACTCCTTTGTCTCTTCATCTTTTTGACTTGTTAATTAGTAAATAAATTAAATAGATAATTAAAATGTATAGAAAGTAAATTGATTACTAATCCTATGTGGAATTAAATTAATTGCTAGTGATATGTGGAATTAAATTTATTGCTTTTGCCTAACCTTTTAATTATATAGTATAGATAAGTGTTACTTATTCACTGAGAAAGAGAAAATGTAATTTTGTTATATTAATCATACAGAGTATTTATGATTGACTAGCATCACCATGTTAGTTTATCCTTTGTACATCACCTAAAAAGTTAATCTCTGTTAAAGTCAATATTTACGTGTTTGACCAGGTAAATGAGTCATTTTCGTTTGGTTTCTAATTGGGTTAAATGAGATTGTTTTAGTCGGGATGATCTTTGATAAGAATATAGAGGAGGGAGATTTGCATAGAAAGAATTGTATTATTAAATTATGATCATCCCATCAAATACATGGAGGATATATATAATAAATTACAATACTCTAAACCCTAAACGGTAGCCGCCATATCTTAATGATAGCCGACCCTAATGGGCCTAATATCCTAATACTCTCCCGCAATCGTAAAGGCAGTACGTAGTACGAACTTTACGATTGGAGAATTACAAGAAAATCATAATCAATAACAAAAACGCCTCCATCTCGATCATCTTCATAAAACTTCTATCTTCACAAGGTGGTAAAGGGTGCGTTTAGGACTCGCCGGTCAATTTTCATTGCGTATAGGACTCGTCAGACAATTTTCATTGCGTAACTCGCCAGCTTTTTGAATTGTCCCGACCCAGTTTGACCCGTTTAGCCGGTCTAATTTTTCTGACAAATGGGAGGAGGTTTTATTATTTTGATAACGGCTACTCGGATCAATTATGTACTTCCTAATATATATATATATATATATATATATATATATATATATATATATATATATATATATATATATATATATATATATATATATATATATATAGGTCGGGTAAGGTGCGAACTAATGTTCAATACGAACCGTACGAACTAATCTAAAAACAGCAAAACCAAACTTATCGCCTTACTTCCATCTCCCTTATCTTTAATGTTTATCCACAACCCCAACTAACTTTCCATCTCCCATCACCACTCACCACCATCCGTTGTAGCTTCTCAAACGCAGATCAAGCCAGCAAGCCGCCGCTCTTTTTTTTTTGTCGCTCCTATTGCCAGCAACCAAGTTATGGATTTTCTGACAACTTCTATGAATTGCAGTTTTTGGCTCTAAATTTTCCGATTACTTCGACGGTACAATTTGTTTTCTGAAATCCTAATTCTTTTATTGTAGAGCTTGCATTTCGATTGAATTTTACAAAAAATATCATCGGTTGGTCTTGTATTTTCCAATGGTGGCGCATTGAGGCGTGTCGCGTCGGGGATGGGGGTGAACCGACGAAGGATATGGATAGTGATAACCAAAGTGGTAAAATAATTTCGAGGATTATAGTTGTTGTTTGTGTTTGTATGTTGATTGTTAATAGGATTTCTATCAAGAACGAATTGCCCGTGCTTGCAGCTCAACTGTGAGCGATCTCTGGCATGTGTGGAAACAGGAAGAAATTATGTTCCTCTGATTCTTGATCCTATCTATATAGTAAAAGAAGAGTAGTGGATCTCTGGTTGTGTTTGTATGTCCATTGTTGTCTTTTCAGTAGAATTGATACACGTATGTTACTTTCCGACTAGACACTTGACATCATTCCAGTACATGAATGTCACTGTATGAGCTTCCCCTACAACCTGAATTTATGTTGGTTTATTGTTTGAGAGTCATAGCCACAAAATGTCACCCATTATGTGTTGCATAAGCTATTATTCCCACCACCATCATTAATATACGTCTCAATTGTGTCATTTATAAGTGTTGGATCCATAGCTAACTTGTGTATCTAGTAAACTGATGGAGCGTATCTCGCATGCTATAGATGTGTATCTAGTAAGGTAGAGGAGTGTATGTAGAAATCTAAAGGAGTGTATCTTGAGTTCTATAGATGTGTATCTAGTAAGATAAATGAGTGTAGCTATGTTGCGAGAGATGTGTATCTAACAAGGTACAAAAGTGTATCTAGTAATGTAAGGAGTGTATCTAACATTTCATAGATGTGTATTTAGCTAGTTAAAAATAAGTATCTAGCTGATTAAAAGAGTGTATTTAGCTATCTAAAGGTTTATATCTAGCAACTTTAAAAAGTGTATCCAGCTAGCTAGAGGTATGTATCTAGCAACTTAAAAGAGTGTATCTAGCTAGTTAGAGGTATGTATCTAGCAACATAAAGGAGTCTATTTAGCTAGCTAAAGGTATGTATCTAACAACTTAAAGAAGTGTATCTAGCAAGCTAAAGGTAAGGACTATGTTTCACTAGGTTACTTGTTTGGTGACAAATGTAAAGTATCATATGTATCTGATGTTTCGCGATTAACTTCTAACACAGAATATGGTGAGCATTCTTGCATATTGCATTACATGTTTATTCAGAACATTCACTGTCTGCAGAATCTTTAAAAGAAAGAGAAAGCAAGGTATTAACTCGTACCCACGGACGCTAGCCATTGAAGCATTAGGATATTGATGCCGCTTCTATATATCGTACCTTAAAGATCTCATTTTGCAGTCATCTCTGAGAGTGGAGGTGGGCAGCTGGATCTTCTTATCTTGGATACAAACACTATTCATTTGGTAACATACTTGCATTTCCTTGATTCTCGCTAAAGGCTATCATATTACCAATTACTTTGCCAATCACTAGATTAAGACCTCTCCGAAAATGTTATGACTCTCCATATTGGGAGACCTTGCATCACTGGTAACATATGTACTAATTTTTTCTTTGCCGATTTCATATAGAAGGCCCGAGTACTCAATTGTGCTTTCCTAAGGTGAGATTCATGTATGCTTTCAGAATATATATGTCAATTCTTTGAGGTTCACCATTTCTAATTGTTAAAAACTTTGTCCTTCCCTTTTACTTTAAAAAGTGTATCTAGCTAGATAGAGGTATGTATCTAGCACCTTAAAAGAATGTATCTAGCTAGCTAGAGGTATGTATCTAGCACCTTAAAAGAATGTATCTAGCTAGCTAAAGGTATGTATCTAACAACTTAAAGGAGTGTATCTAGCAAGCTAAAGGTATTTTTCTGCAAATATTTCGAGCAATTGATATTTTTCTGCAAATATTTGTTCATTTTCTTTTACCATATCTTAATTAATTGGAAACATTAAAAAAAGGCTCTGCTGATTAAACCAAATTTACATATTAGCTCATTTCTTTCTCATAATAGTTACTCAAACCCAATCCTCATTTATTTAAAAATGGTAGTTTTGAATACTTTTTATTTTCCTTTCTTCAGTTGGCTAGTAGATAGCGTACCAATCAGAGTGTTCCGCAACTTCCATGACAACGAAATCAAGTTCCCAGAGTCAGAAGTCAGAACCCATGAATGTCTATGTCAGTCTCTGGAATGCCGATCAATGGGCAACCCAGGGGGGCTGGTCAAAACCGACTAGTCGCTAACACCTTTTGTAGCCAGCTTCAAAGGCTATAACCCAAATGCTTGTGTTTGCAACGATAAAAGAAATGTACCAAGTTGTACCAGCAGCAACGACGTGAATTGGTAACACATGAGCACACCATTAGAGTAACATGAGTTACTCCATGTAGTAACACTACTAATGTCGTGGAGTAACACTTCTTGACATTCTAATGTTGTTAAAGACTACCAACCAGCTCCAAGTTAAAGCAATGTGTAAATATTGCACATAGATATGACTTCGAATTCCGATAAAGCCTAATTACTTGAGTGGGTAGAAAATTGACAAAGCGTGGACGTAAATATTACGACACTAAGTATATAAAAATAAAAAACAGCCTATGTGGGGTTTGAACCCACATCCTCGTGCAATTGCACGATGCTCTACCGATTGAGCTAATAGGCTTAAAGAGAGATAGATGATCACACTCGGTACATTGGATATAAAGAATATATACATTGAACTTGTTTTTGAGAAATCTACCAGGAACAAATGGATGGGTTACGATAAGAATTCCAATGAGTTACATAATTCAGAGTAACAATTATGGGCTAGAGTAACACCATATATATGTTACATTAATAAACAAATACTTTGAATGTATTATAATGAAGGTAAATATATGTTAACTCTAATAACTCGAATGCGTTACAAACATAAAATGTCTAGGACATGTCATAATTTCAGTGAATTGTTTTGTTTTGAACAATGGTTAAAATGTAGGCAGCTAAGGTAAACATGTCACTATTTCAGTAGGCCTATAAGTCGATTCTTAGTAGTCATTTCAGGATTCATATACTTACCAACAGAGTCCTCTTGGTCTCCTCTAGTTTCAACAACTGAAGGCTTTGAGTACAGTTGGATGATGCAATGTGGCCTATGGTTTGAGCCGAGAACAATTGTTAGATCATATGTTTCAAGGACATTCTGAAGTTCTTTTCTAACATCAGAATCATAGCAAATGACCCTGCAAGAAGCCATAGACAGCCGATTAAGTCCCTTACAGTATTCACAAGGTAAAATGTCAATTAGAATCTCTTATCATAAATCTACACTAGCATGATTTTAAGCCGTAATATTTGAACTGTCTACTCCATTTAGAGTTCCAAAATTGACATGTGACACATTTTTTAAGCATCAAACAGACTAATCAAGTCTACCAATATCCACACACTGCCTGCAACTCCAAATTTTCCGACATAGGCGGCCTTTGTTCTGGATTACATTTGTTTCTTTCATTTCCGATATGAATGCTAGATCTACAAAATTGGAAGTAAAATATCAAAAAAAATTACCTAACTAGCGACATTGACGAAAATTTGAGAGCCGATACCACAACACGTACAATAACCACCATTGTGGTCGCCTGCTGGTGGTAGACCTGCAACGAAGGGTTGGAAAGAAGGCTTCGCGCGAAGTGATGAAAGACTGGTGAAGAGAGAGCGCATGCGTGGAGGCATCGCCGGTGGTTATGGTCGTCCAACGATGAGGTTGCCAGAGGTTGGCCGGTTGGATCTCTGGCATCTGAACCGCCATAGAGAAGGGAAACATGTTATAAATGGATTCGATTGAGAGTGAAGGTGGTTGAACGTGGCGATTGGATTGGTGGCCGGATACACGCCATTAGTGATAGTATTTGTCGGCAGTGGTGGGGGTGTCCGTCGGAGTTCCGATACCGGTATCAATCGATGGTTTTGAGTTGAAGTTAATTATAAGAGGGGTGGAAGTTGACAGGTGTGAGGGATGGAGTTTTAATCCCGACCATCGATTGTTTTAATCTAATAGCTGTCAGTTAGTTCGTAAGTTCGCACCGAACTTTCAGTTCGCACGAGATCCTATTTCTATATATATATATATATATATATATATATATATATATATATATATATATATATATATAAAAGAGTTTTTTTGAGCGATCTGAGAGCGTCCACATCATCAAAAATCAATTTAGGAAAGTATAATTTTCGATGTAAAAAATAAAGTGGAAAATCTTTTAATTATTGTAATATGTATATTTCCTAAATTATATTCAAGTGATATTTCCAATTTTTATATCAAACTTTTACATTTCATTTGGCAAAAAAAAAATCGTTAAAAAAATTATGAAAATAATATAATTAGCTTTGTGGAAAAAAATGCTATCATTAGAGTATAGATTTCATATTATTTACACATATTAAAGATGATGTACTTCTTAATACGTAAAATTGTGTACTTTTTAGTATGTTTTGTCTCACATTGGAAAATAAGTAGGAGTGGTGAATCTACGACATATAAATAGTTAGAATTGTCCCAAATCGAAAGATTAGTATAAGGTGATGTGATCCTATGATTATAAATAGAAAGCATATTTGGAACTTATGTATCCACCCAAAAATTTTGAGTCTCATAAATATTGTTTTAAAGAGCTCTTAAGATTTTCTATCATTATCTACGATATGATATAAAAAATAAAGTGGAAATCGTTGCAGGGAAGTACCCGGGAAAGAGTTAAGAACATGAACAAGAAAAAAAAATAAAGGTTTTACTAATGGTAATCGTTGCAGGGAACTACTCGGGAAAGAGTTAAGAACATGAACAAGAAAATCAAAAAATAAAGGTTTTACTAATGGTAGTCTCCTGACACACTACAAAACTAAAGATTTTACTAATGGCTGTCTTCTGAATGCAGTAATAGAGCGTTAATGTAGGAATATGTATACAATAGTAGCCTTTTTAAGAAGAGTCATGTATTTCTTGGTATGTTATATCTTTCACATTGAAAAATAATGTAGGCATGATGAACATTCTACGTCTAAATAATTAAATTATGTATCTCACATTGAAATAATAATATACGGTAGGGTGATTCTATAAATATAAATAGGAGGCATCCTTAAAACTTAGGTATTAACCCAAAATTTTTTGATATAAAAGATATGTTCTTTTTAGTATGTTATATATCCCACATTGAAAAATAATGTAGGTGTGATGAATATATTATGTATAAATAATAGAACTGTCCCATATATATACATTTTCTATATTATATTAAAGTGATGTTTATAATTTTGATATAAAAATTTTATATTTCATTTGATAAAAAAGTATCGTATGAAAATTATATAATTAGATTGTGACAAAAAAATGCTATCATTAGAGTGTAGATTGTATTGTATTGTATTTTCTCATTATTAAATTGGGTTGATGTCAAAGTAGGTGCAAAAAAACAATGGTGTACTTAGTATGTTATTTGCCCTACATTGAAAAGTAATGTAAGTCTGGTGAATATACTATGTATAAATATTAGAATTGTCCCACATCGGAAGATTACATAAGGCAGGGTGATCTTATGATTATAAATAGAAGTCATAACCCAAAATCTTTTGATTCTCTTAAGTATTGTCAGAGAGAGCTCTTAAAAGAGTTTGTATTACTGTCTCTACAATAATGATTTCTAACTTAAGTTAATCTTTGGAAAATCTTTTAGTTATTATAATATATACTCTGTATTTCTTATTTTATATTCAAGTGATGTTTTTAATTTTTATATAAAAACTTTTACATTTCATTTGGCAAAATAATGTCGGTAAAAATATTATGAAAATAATATTATTAGATTCATGGTAAGAAATGCTATCATTAGAGTATATATATAGATTATAATTTGCACATATTAAAGATGGTGTATTTCATAGTATGTTATATGTCCCACATTTAAAAATAATATAGGTGTGATAAATATACTACATATAAAAAATAGAATTTTCCCACATCGAAATATAGCATAAGGTGGGTGATTCTAATATTATAAATATGAGGCATCCTTGGAACTTAGGCATCAACCCAAAATCTTTTGAGTCTCTTAACTATTGTCTTGGAGAACTCTTAAAAGTTCATATCATTATATTTTCTACCTATAGATTTTATATGTCCCATATTGCAAAATAATTTAGTTGTGGTAAATATACTACGTTTAAATAATATAATTAGAATTGTGTTAAAAAATATTCTATCATTAGAGTATAGGTTCCTATCATTTCCACATATTTTAATTATGATAAAAAAAAAATAGAAAACAAACGTCCATGGTAGCATGTGTAATCTATCAAAGAAGTTACCATGAGAAATTTCCAATATTATAATGATATAGTTAATTAAATTTTCATTTAAAAGAGAAAGATATCCGTACCAATAAAACAATAAAGGGGGTATTATTTTTTAATTGTTATTTTATAACAGCCTTTACATTAAGAGGTACCATGGGCAAAAAAATGGAACCTCAAGGGTACCATAGGCAGATTCTTAAAAAGTAGGAGTAACATAGAAAATCTGACAAAATTAAGAGGTACCACGGGAAATTTCCGTATCTAAATTATGTTAAATTTTTTTTTGAAGAAAAACAACGTACAAATATTAATGGAGAGTACTTTATCATATTATTAAATTTAAATATAACTATTAGATATAATGAGTAGCAATTGTCTATATTCGGTATTCGAGATCTGGTTGGATGTCGAACTAAGTGCAAAAAAGATGGTGTAATTCTGAGTATGTTATTTGTCCCACATTGAAAAACAATGCAGGTTTGATGAATATATATTACGTATAAATAGTAGAATTGTCCCACATCAGAAAAAAATCCAAGTTTGGTGAATATATCAATCAATACTATATATTAATTCCAGAAACCAAGGGACTTCAATGTAATTAAATAAATCTATACAGATTAATTTTACTATATAGTTTTTAATCATAGCACTGTGTGATGGACCCGAACAAGGGACTTCAATGTAAATATTATATAGTTTTGGTTGAAATATAAATTTAGAGAACATTAATATGGTGATTTTCCATAAAATAGAAATGCCCTACTTATGGTATTAATTAGTATAAAGAAAATGATTTAACATACACAAATATAATATTAATATATATATTTTGGAAACTATTAAAAGGTAAATAAATTAATCTAGATTTTTAAAAAATATAATATTCCAGAAGCATTAGATATGTAATTTAATTAGTAAATAATAATAATTGCTCTTAAATAATATTCTAATCTAATATTTCAGATTTATTTAAATATATAACTCTAATACAATTAGATAATCAACTATTATGATATGATAGTAACCACCCATGTGAGTAGTAAAAGCGACAATAATAGCAACCGGAGTAGTGAAAGTCGTACTAGCAGTAATGGGAGTAGTAAAATTAACAATAATAAATGCGGGAGTAATGAAATAAAAAATTATGACGGCGGGAGAAGTGAAAGTAATGGTATTATAGTAGTCACAAAACATGTAATGAAAGTAACCGTACGAACAACGGGGAAAGTATGAAAAATTAACTAACAATTCGATTTTAAGAAAATATTAATTTATTTAAATATATGAGTTTGACAAAAACTAACTGGTTAACCGTAAAAATAACAGGAGTAGTTAAACAAACAACAGTAACTGAAGAAGTAGTGAACATAATAGTATTAACAGGGGATGTAGTAAAAGTAATAATATTAACAGCGGGAGTGGTGAACGTGTTACATAATTTGTTGATTAATTTTAAATTTCATCATAATTTCAATATATAAATTGTAAATGTATGTGTTAATCAAATTTAACGAAATATATTTCATAGAAATAAAATTTAAATAGTAAATAATGGTAGCCCGGGCGTAGCCGGGCACCAAACCTAGTTACTTATAAGGGCTTGCCTGGAATCCTTGTAATATTTCCAGGGGTAAATATTCTAGTGTAATCATTACTAGGGAGTTCAATACAGGGGGAAAATGTATCCCAATTTTTAGGTTTGGCATACAAGGGAGATAATTACTGGAGTAATCATTCCCCAGGTTTGGTATAAGAGGAATTAAATAAAACTCTATGCAATATCTTGAATCAAAAACTAATTTTAGCAAAAGATATAATAATATAAGTTCTCAAGAAATTGTCATACGGAGAACAGTGTTTTCCACCAACATTATTCAAAACCATTAACAAACTAAAAAAATGTCACCGTGCTTCATTCTACCGTCGAACATTCAAATATTCGTTACCTCCAACGCAACTTTAATCCCTAGCCAAAATCATACCCAAAAAATCATATTTTTCATCCTCGTCCGTTAAATCTCGAAAGATAGCAACATCACTCTCAAATCATCGTCATTAACAAAGTCAAAATATTATTCCTTGATATCCCGTTAACCTTCCCTAATTCTTCACGCAAGCCTTGTCTTGAAATTTTTAGGACCTTCAAGCATTAATATTTGCGAATTGCTATTTTCTAACATGGTTCCCATAAGTTTTTCAAAACTCTTCTGCATATTTTGAATTTCTTTGTTCTTGCGCGCCTTCTTCTTAGTTGGTCGATTTGAAGTCTCATCTAGAGTTCTCTTACTGATTTCTGATTCTTCATTTGGTACCTCAACAGCACTTTGTGTTTCAGCGTTACTTATCTCATTATTAGTCTCTTGATCAACTCTATCAAGAGGCATATTGCTATTAACACCCGTCGCCCTATCTTTTGAATAAATTTCTTCCATGGCATCAAACAATGGAAACGGCTTTCTGTACAAACCTTTGGCATCCCTATGGCTCTGTATAATAAAACCATACAAAAAAAAATCATTTGATTGCAATTGAAAGTACATTCTTAAAAACAAACCTAGCATAAAAATGGATATAAGAGTGAAGCAATACCTTACACCATTCATCAAATAGCTTGCGATCACCCGTTACCATCTTCAAACCATCATCCCATCCAAACCCGCTCCCCTTATGCTTAATCTCCAAGAGTGCATTAAATCGTTTCTTAAGATAACCTAACCTTGAATCAATATTGGTTGCTTTGAGTCCGAAAGCATTTTGTCGAAAATTAACTTCTCCAAATGTACAAGATAACCAGATTTGAATCCACCTTGACTTTCCATTTACCGTCCACATGTAAAGATAGTAACAAGTTTACCAACAAGGTATCTTCTTCTAGTGTCCATCTTCTTGGACTAATTTTTTCAAGATACTTGCTCTGTTTCGAGTCATTGTCTTTGGTTCTACGTATACACATTTTTCAAGAGGCATTATTACAAAAATGTTAAAACAGTAGAATATAGATGAACAAAAATATAAATTTGTTATTTCAATCACAAATAACGGATCATAATAATTCGAAAAGATTACAAGCTATAATAATAAGCACAAAACCAGGAAGCATTGTGATCAACATGCCTAAAAGGTCTACGTTGTCGCCAACTATCATACATTTCACGACCTAATTTGTCTCGCCATTCAAAGATCCGGATGTATCAATAATATTGATATAGTTTTGAGAATTATCCATAAATTGTCTACCAAATTCCGTATCTAAGAGAGGTTCCATTGGATCAAAACTCATTTCTCGACGAATGAGATTATGAAGAAGAGCACACGCGCTTATTATATCGGTATCACTAAAGTATTGCCCAACGCATTTTCAATAACCCAAAACACCTCTCAATTACATTTCTTGCCGATGAATGCTTCATATTAAAAAACTCCATATGGTTGTTTCAACGACCATCTTTCCATTCATTGAGATGATATCTTTGTCCCCTATATGGAGCAAGAAAGCCTTCACCATTTGTAAACCCAAAGATCGACAAGATAATAGTATCCTACCAATATATAAATTAAGGAAAGATTTAATAATTTTGTCTCTCTCATACAATTAAAGACTAAGAAAGTAAAAATAGGAAAAAATCCTCACCCCGAGGAACTTTAAATGGATGTCTTCTACTAACCGCATCTTGGAGAACTCTACCATCGTATATAAGTAAATTGCATATCTTTGGTACAAGCTGCTAGAACATTTGTAGCTATAAATCCCTTTCTTGTACGATACTTTGGTTTTTCATGAACCGGAACTTTTAGCATGATATGAGTCCCGTCTAAGGCTCCTAAGCAATTCTATTATAAAACTTTTTTTTAGTAAAGATCTATTATATCAAAAATTTCAAAACTCACTTTAATTAAACTAAATTATACCTTAAACCATTTCCACCTCGCATCATTGCAATCCTCTTGAACAGGTTGTGGAGTCTTTATCAAATATTGATATAGACGTAAAACTGCTCTCAAAATTTGACGAAAGTTTCTACTTACAGTTTCTTTCGACCTTTTCAAGCGTCTAACAAGCATCCTTTGCTTCTGATCATGTGCTAATATATTTAAAAATATAGCTACTCTCTCTTCGAGGAACATATTTTTTGACTCGTTTAAGAGACCATGTGAACGAATAAGTCCACATAATACATCAAAAGTAAATTTATCCATTCTTAGTTGATCTATACAAGCACTATCGAAATAAGGAACCCATTCAAGTTTGCAATTCCTTGTATCAATGTTCGCTTGGCCGAGTGAACATTTTTTTTGCGAGGTACTTTCATGTTTTCTAATATAGATATCATATAACAAAGAAAAACATATGAATATCATGTCCCTCATCCTAATGTACCAAATAAGCCCAACAATAGTTTTTCCTTTCGGGACAATAATCTACGCGCCATAATCGCATACAAGATCGAGTAAACAAACTCAACACGACATTATTGATAATTTACGCAAATCATACAAGCAAGTTGTACATATCAACTAATATTCAAGCATTATATTGGTGAACAACAATTATACAAGAATAATGGAAACAACTTCATAGTTCATCAGGTAAGTGGAAAAAAAAAAAAAAAAAAAAAAAAAAAAAAAAAAAAAAAATTACACGCATCATCCATCAGTGGTGCAAACCAATTGTCATGAAGATGACAACTAACTACTATGATCTTCAAGTTCAATAGAACCATTCACCAACAAACAAACAATATTCATTTATCTAATTGAATAATTACCCACAAAACTTTAATGAATCAATTTTGATTGATGAAAAACGAAAATCCAGCAACTATAAAGTATTTAGTCAATTATTCGACCAAAAATATGTGAGAAATCATCAAATACGGAAGTGAAAACAGATGAAATTAGAAGAAACAGGAAAGATATGTCAAACCTGATGAAAAAGCAGAGAACGTTGTTGAGTCGTTGTTCTTTTTTCTTTCTTTTTTTTTACCCTAGTAATGTTTACCCAGGGGGGTGGGTGGGTAATGTATTACCCTCTCTTGAGGGAAATAATTACTCCTCCTGAATATTTACCCTATATCCAAACTTGTAAAATAAGACCATAATTATTCCCCCCCAATTTATTCACCCTCATTACTGGCAATCCAGGCAGGCCCTAAATAGTAGAATTGTCCCACATCGAAAGATTAGCATAAGGTGGGGTGATTATATGATTATAAATAAGAGTTAACTCACGTATATATTAATCTTTTATTTTTTTTGAAAAAGATATTTTAATAATATGTAAACAAATCATTAGACATAGAATGTAAACATTAAACCCTTATAACATTTTTTTTTTTTTTTGCATTATAAATAAGTTAATTACCCCGTTGCAACGCACGAGCATTCAAACTAGTTTTATTGAATATTTTAAATTCGAGGAGATAATTTTATTTAGAAGAAATAGATTTGTTTAGTAGGTCGAGTCTGGCGACACTAGTGGAGAGTCCTATATAAAAGGAAAGGGGAGAAGCATCCGGAAGAGGAAGAAGAGAAACAAACACAAAGCCCTGGATCGAATAGAGCAATTTAAAAAATGGGAAAGTGGGCCATAGCAGTACACGGAGGTGCAGGTGTGGATCCAAATCTCCCTTTACATCGTCAAGATGAAGCCAAACAACTCCTCGCACGCTGTCTTCATCTCGGCATCAACGCTCTTCGCTCCAATCTTCCTGCCGTCGATGTTGTCGAACTTGTTGTACGTCTTTCTTTAATTTCTTGCAAATGAGTCAATATTATTTGGGTTTATATGTTGGACAAGTTAATTGATTAACAAAATTTGTAATGTGATGCATGCGTAACAGGTGAGAGAGCTAGAAACGGATCCTTTGTTCAATTCAGGACGTGGATCAGCGTTGTCTGAGAATGGAACAGTCGAGATGGAGGCCAGTATCATGAACGGGCCTAATCGACAATATGGTGCTGTTTCTGGCCTCACCACCGTGAAGAACCCTGTTTCCCTGGCTCGCCTCGTCATGGACAAGTCTCCCCATTCTTATCTCGCCTTCTCTGGTGCTCAGGATTTCGCCAGACAACAGGTATATATCTTGTATTGTATTCACGGCAAATATTGTAGGTTATTATATGAATTATGATGGATGTTTTTTTTTTTTTTTTTTTGATGACGAGGAGGTTGGATCCTCCCGGATCAGAGACCCCCCTGCTTTGCGCCTTACTACGCGTGAGTTCTTTCCCGCGGGGATTATTCCCTCTCCGGGCGTCAGGTCCCCAGGAAAGTGTTCATCTAGGGAATCGAACCAGGACCTCGCAATTCCTCCTTAGGAGGCTTTGAGGTTACCCTGGAATTCCACTAGACTCACACATCTTGAGGAATTATGATGGATGTTTGTATACTGTTTATTGTAAATTCACTTTTCATTTGCCTAGTAATTTCACAATTTACATAGGTTTAATAATGATACAAATATATTTCTTTTAAGGCGGATTTACAAAAATATTTGTGTAAGAATCCCCCTTATACTAAAAGAATAAGAAACTCTAAAATTTTCCCGCCTAAATGAATTTGACTATATTTGGGCTTTCACTATATCATATCTGTTATTGGGGCTTTTATTATATCATATCTGTAATTGAGCTTTTATTATATTATATCTACAATTGGATTATAGTGAACTTTTCGTTTTCACCCATTAATACAAAACATTAATAATAATAATAAATTTTACAATTGAATTTCAAATTGAGTTAAATATCAGTTGTATAATTGTTATTTTCTTTAATATTCCTATTTAAAAAATCGCGCAAATGCGCGGGATCTATACTAGTACTAAATTAATTGAAACAAATATCCGTAATTACTGCTTTTAAAAATTACCTAAGTTGGAGATATAATTATCATTTATTAGTGATTTTACATGTAAAAGGTTTTATATGGGTCTTTCTTGGAACATTGAACATGGAAGGTGGCGGTGGTGTTGTGTACTTGTGTTGCATCTAAATTGTTAAGGAGATTACGGTATATCGTACATAATAAGAATAATATCAATAGTCCATTGTAATCTATTCCATGATAAAATTTGAATACATATCACGATCTTATTTGAATTATTGAGGAATAACCCTCTATTGGACGCATGCTAAACAAGGTTTTTCTTTCTTTGATTTAGTTTTGATTATAATACAGACTTCCTAATATTTTATTTCTTTCTTTTAGAGAAAAATCAATTCATTAATAAATAATAATAATAATAATAATAATAATAATAATAATAATAATAATAATAATAATAATAATAATAATAATAATAATAATACGCCGTAAGTCATATAAGAATTAGAAAAGATATCAAAATTAAGCGATAAATATTTGTAAAATAAGGAGTTGTGATTTACAATGCAGGGTGTAGAGTTGATGCAAAACGAGTATTTTATTACTGAAGATAACGTGGAAATGCTTAAGCTAGCTAAGGAAGCTAACGCCATCCTGGTACGTACGTGTCAATGATAATATTAAACATATTGCATTACGTTGTCATCTGTATTATATTTGTCACACCAGAAACGTATGATAGGCTCCTTGAGACAAATGTGCTTTGGAATTTTTATTAAACAAAATGCTTGTCCGATGAATAATGATGTGTAATGATTAGATTGCCAACTAATTGATGATGATATGCTTTAGGAGCGCATGACTAATTCCTCAACTAATTTATGTGTTTGTAAATTTATGTCATCAGTTTGATTATAGAATTCCGACAATCGGATCGGAGACGTGTGCAGCAGAGGCGGACAATCCAATCACCATGAACGGACTACCAATAAGCGTGTACGCGCCAGAGACAGTGGGGTGCGTGGTAGTGGACCAAGAGGGGCAATGCGCTGCCGCAACATCAACCGGGGGTCTAATGAACAAAAAGACAGGCCGAATAGGAGATTCACCCATCATAGGGGCCGGGACATACGCGTGTAAGGTGTGTGCAGTATCATGCACAGGTGAAGGCGAGGCGATTTTAAGGGGAACACTGGCAAGGGATGTGGCTGCTGTGATGGAGTACAAAGGGTTGGCACTTCAGGAAGCAGTGGACTTTGTAATCAAGGAAAGGTTAGATGAAGGGAAGGCAGGGCTAATTGCTGTGTCCGAGAAGGGGGAAGTGGCTTATGGGTTCAATGCCAATGGTATGTTTAGAGGGTGTGCTTCTGAAGATGGGTTTATGGAAGTTGGAATTTGGGAGTAGGCACTAGGCTTAACTATCTTGTGCCTTGTTTGTTATACGCCCATTTGTATAAATGTATGGTGGCTAAGACTGTTTTTCCAGACTCATAAAAATATTAACAGTATAATCTACTTTTTCAAATCTTATATCAAAGATAATTATCTTTTAAAATTTATACCAAAAAGATTTATTTCTTCCAAATTTAATACCAAATCTCAAAAAGGACCTAAAAAGACGATTTTACCCTTATTAATTAGCCCAACACCACCATTTCCCCACAAGATCAATCCTTAACCTCTCTAATTTACCACACACCCCACCACCCATCACCATGATCCCTCTCCTCTCCCTTGCCAGCATCACCGCCAGCGTCAAGCTCCACCGCAAATGCCCTCATGCCAAAAAAACCCTCATACTACTACCCCATTAAACACCCACAATTTCCGCAACCCACTACACCCACGGCCCACCTACCCCACAAACCCAACTTGTGGACCCCAACTACACCTCACTACCTGTCACACACCTCATCCTTCACCCAATCAAAAGCCAACCCCCCAAAACTCTTAGCACCATCACCCACCCTAGAAAAATAGTGCCCCGCCATCAAAACCCCCTCCCCCTCCCCCACACTCTAAAATGTTATATCTGATATTTATGAATGCCGAGAAGAGTTTTCTTAAGTAGACATGGAGTGGTGGTTCGGGTTTGGGGAGTCGAGCTCGGGAAAACGGGTGATGCGAGACGCCACTGAGAGGTCATGTGGGGGCATCGACGTCTGTGGGAGGTTGCGGTGGCAGCTCTGACACCAGTGGTGATGCCGATGGAGGGAGGAGGTAAGTGGTGATGATGGTGATGAGGTGTATGTGGAATTGATTGGCTAATAATGTGGTGGTGATAGGTTAATGTGGTGGGTAAAAGGGTGGTAATGGGTATTTGTAAGGGTAAAATGGTCAATTCGTGCGATTTGGTATTGAGTATGAAAGAAATGAATTTTTTTGATATGAGTTTTGAAAGAAAAATATCTTAGGTATAAGTTTTGAAAACGTGTGTTAAACTAGGTATACGTTATTAATTTACCCTTATTTTTTCTTTAATATTCAATTAAGTTTTTTTTATTTTTTCCATTCTATCCCTCAGATTCATTAAAATTCTTAATAATAATACTCCCTCCTATTCACAATAAACCTCCCATTTCATTTTGACACAAAAATTAAGGAAACACACTACCCCACCATATAATTAAATTTGGATCACACAAATACACTACCCCACCATACAATTAAATTTGGACCACACAAACACTTACCAAAAAAGGAAATAGGGAAGTTATTGTGAATAGACGGAAAAGGAAATACGGAAGTTTATTGTGAATAGGAGGAAGTATATAAACCCACTTAATCTACTTTTTACACATACAAAATACTTTTCACGTGTCTTAGATCGTCTTGGAAATCCAAGACCATTCTAAGACTTCTCTACAACAATGTTGCTTTATCCGTGGATGTGTGTAAGTATGTGATAGAATAAGTCAATGTAGTAGGGTCGTATGTCCGTAACCTTTAATTGGAATCGACTGATCATTTCCGACAATTATACTATTACGAAAGCTCGAATTAATAAAAGGCGAGAGAGTACCTTGATTCGCTGTCATATGAGACGTAGCACCCGTGTCCATGACCCAAGGCTCGGGTGGAGTAAGTCCAAGAGTATACATCGCCGCCTCAGTATCCCTTTGAGACTGTGTTGACCCATCAGCAGCGTACGCCTGCTGAGGCCGAGGACCTAGAACCCCTTGTTGAGATCGTGGTGAAAACCGGGTCGCATCATCCAAGGGCTCGAGGGATATGGGCACGGTGGGTAACCCCAAGGTGATGGGGGCCACTACCAAGGCCCATAACTGCTTGACCATTGCATAGGTGTGGAGGTTGGTGTGGTGGTGACCGGAGCTGCAGCAATAGCGGATGAAGCACCTTGTCCTTTCCTGCTACCTTGGTAACCTTTGGCACCGTTATTTCCCTTCTTCTTGCCACTAGAACCCTCACCATGCCCCCCTTTCTCGTTGGCAGCACCTTTAGTAGAATTTCCTCCATTATCGCCATCTACACCACCACGGGTATAAAGGGCCTCAGACGAACCAGTAGCGGCCTGTTTGGCAAGACCGGCTTCTTCGAGTGTCAACATAGAACGGGCTCGATAGAAAGCAGGAAGAGGAGTGCTTTGACGAATAATCGTCCCAACACCTTGAACGTCGGAGATACAGTGAGACCAATTGAAGAACTAATCGGTTATTTGAGACAGGGGAGCCGACATTTTTTAATTGGTCTCCTAAAAACTTAAGTCGTTGGCAATAAGCCGAGACAGAGGAAAAATCCGCCATCTCGATATGAGATAATTCCTATTCGAGTGTCATGGCCCGAAAATTCTGATTATCTTGAAAAATATCCGCAAGACGTTCATGCCTCAATAGCGGTGGATTCGGCTTCAACGATAGTTTCCAAAAGTTCGGTAGTGATGGTGGAATAGATCCACTGGAGGATCATGGCGTCGAGGGTGTCTCATATGTCTTTCTTGTTATCAGTGGAAGGCGGCTTGGTAGTGACCTTTGGTGAGACGATGTGATGTAGCACGCAATTTGATTTTTGTGTGATTTGTGAACAAAGCGACCCATATATCCATGCCAAGTTTGAAAGGGATATGATTGGTGATATTGTTCACGACAAGAGCCAGCTGAAAAGTCGACTTTGCATCTGGAGACATTTTGAAAGTGAGGTCAGAGTGTTTGACATGAGGTCGGAAATGGAGAAGACAAAATGGAGAGGAAGCGAGAGAAAAGAACGACCTGAAAACTTGATATCATGAAAGATGAACCATCTCAACCAAAACCTTAAGGTGATGGTTGAGATGGTTCATCTATCATGGTATCAGAGTCAGTGTGACCAAAGGTCACACGTTCGAACCCTGGCAGCTAGACCTGTCAAAATTCGACCCGACCCGAAAACCCGACCCGACCCGACCCGTTTTTTTAGGTTTACAAACCCGGTTTTTTCGACCCGCGACCCGTTTGACCCGAACCCGAAATGACCCGTTATTTTAGGGTCGAGACCCGACCCGAACGGGTCGACCCGTTGGGTCAAAGGTAAATCAAGAATTTTATTAAAATATTAATATTTATATATTATATTTGAATATTTAGTTAAAAAAATAATTTTTTTATTACTTAAAATTACAAAAACAACTAAAAAGTTAATTTTATATAACTTTTATAATATTTAATAATAAAATAATTATTAAAAAAACTTTATTTTAATAATTATGTCAATATAATTAATGTAAACGTTGAATATGATTAAAATATTAATTTTAAATATGATTTACATTTTAAAAAAATATTTTTTTAATTAAAAAAATCGTTTAAAAAAGACGTTAGAGATTATTTCTTGACCCGTATTCTGACCCTAACCCGACCCGTAACCCGTATAACCCGAACCGTATCTGACCCGACCCGTATTCGACCCGACCCGTATTATGACCCGACCCGTATGACCCGACACGGGACCCGACCCGCCCGACCCGTTTGACAGGTCTACTGGCAGCCTCCAATAACTCACGAAGTAGAATTCCAGCACACGGTACGAGAATAAGAATACATATAATAGTTGGGTCCCAACCATCACCTTAAGGTTTTGGTTGAGATGATTCATCTATCATGGTATCATAGCCAGTATGACCAAGAAGTCACAGGTTCAAATCCTGGTAGCCTCTAATAACTCACGAAGTGGAAATTCACATGGCATAAGGGGGCATGTGCACTAACCACTCTTCGAGCCCAATGGGCACTCGAGTTAGGGGACGTAATAAGAAGAAATATAATAGTTGGGCCTTAACCATCACCTTAAGATTTTGGTTGAGATGGTTCATCTATCAATGACAGATGAGCCATCTCAACCAAAACCTTAAGGTGATGGTTGAGGCCCAACTATTATATTTGAGGTTGATGGAGGACTTAGTGATTTTCATTTAAAGGTTAAGTGGGATGAATCCCCCCATTTTTGATGAGTCCTACCACCTTGAGTTTTCATACCCCAAATTTGAGACCATTTATGATTATAATATTTGCACTAACGGTTTATTTATTATCTTAAGCATGATGCTCCATCTCTTGCTGATGAGTGGAGTAGTACGGTGGTTCTATTTGAAATCTCTCATGGATAAGATTTATCATTTCTTGCCTTTGATCTTTCATGCTTATATCTTCTCAATTGTTTATATATACTTGTGTATTGCTTATGCGCACGAATATGATTAACTTCTAAGGGCGTTGTCATGCTTTTTAGAGGACAAAGGATGATTCATTAGGAAAAGTCGTGTTTATTTATGTTTTGAGACAATTTATAGTTTTTGGACGATTACAATTTCCATTTGGTTTTGATATAATAGTTAGGACAAAAAGACATTTAGTTTGCTTTAGTTTGTAGTAGTGTGTCTTTTGCAGGTACTTTGCTACTTGGATTGGATCTTATCCCGTTTTCAAGCTAGCTTGGGGGAGGCTTCTACACTTTAGTATGCTTTCTTTCCTTCTTTTATTTTCGCATGTGTCATCCCATCTTCCCTTGTTGGTTTTTGTTTGTCTACCTTTGTGTCACACATTGAGGACAATGTGTTGTTCTAGCTTGGGGGAGGGATTTAGTGAGTCTAGATATTTAACTGCTTTCATATATTCAAAAATCCAACAAAATTGAGAAAAATTGAAAAATTTCATAAAAATGTATGTTGTGCCCATCTTTATGTCTTATACATAATGTCATTTCTCTTTGCATTTCCCATATTGTAGATTTTTAAGCTAATGAGTCGCGCTTTTGACGGGTTTTGCATGCATGGGGATGTCTTGACATAGTGGGTAAGGGATAGATTTTGGACAAAATAGACTTGATCTTGACATTGGTAAGCTACATATATGTTAAGGTAGAGCCTCCAAAAGGCCGATGCATCTATATCCGATCTCATCTAGGTGTGTGTAGTTTCTCCTCTTGGCGTGCGTTACATCTAAACGAACAAGTCTGACATTTGTTCCTTATTCTTAGACATGCTATAATAGTTTGCACATGAAGCCTTGTTGTTATAATTTCTTACATGCATCACCCATTTTGAACCTTTTCTCACTATATGCTACCCCGTATTTGTTTCTAGCTACATACCAAATTGCCTACCTTGTTGAGCTGGTAACCATCTTGGTGAGTTTAAGGTGCTTTTGTCATGGGTTGTTCTTAATAATTACAATTGTCAATGATGTGAAGTTGACGGGTGTTGGGCCCAGAATTAGCCTGCCTGATCAGACAAGGACCAGGCAATGTCTAAAGCCAAAACCTGAACAAGAAATACTTAAAACCAGGCATTGGGAGTGCCCAGACAAACACCAATCAGGAGAGAAGCACAGGACAATCAACTACTAGGCCTGGCCTGAAACGAAACTACGTCAGGCACATGAGTAACACCATCAAAGCTGGACAGGTGACAAGAAAGACACGAACATGCCATATAAACAAGGTCCCTATAAACAAGGAAGACCTATTCAAAGGAAGAAAATAGAAGAATGGATCAAAAGTAACGGCTGAAATGAAGAACAAGTCAATCAACTACTTCCGGGTAAATAGGGCACGAGTCCTATTTACTAAGAAACCCTAAACAGACACGAGAAGACCACTTCTGAAGCTATTATAAATAGAAGAGAAGACAAAATAAAGGGACACTCACTTGCATACTCGCATGACTACTCCCATTCTTGTATTCAACATTTAATTATGCAATATCCTTAGCATGTCACGCCTGACATATAAATTCCCTGTCAGGTTACCTAAAATCATAGTAATAATCTCTCTTGGCTTGGTGCCCGTGGTTTTTTCCCTTATTCCCAGGGTTTTTCCACGTATAAAATCTTTTGTGTCTTTAATTTTATTTATTTATTTACTTAGCAATATTAGTCAGACAAATCAATTGAGTTAGATCACCCCTTCTAAACTTTCCTGGCAGGACGTTTCTGTTCAGTAAAATCCCTGCTGAAACAATTGGCGCCCACCGTGGGGCATCTAGCTCAAAAATAATCAAAACCCAAAACCAAATAGCACAAAAATCTGAGAAATGACAGGAGATAGCATTGAATAACAACTGGCTGGCGCCCAACAACAATTTTGGAAATGGAACAGCTGAAACAGAAAATGGCCCAGGTTGAAGCCGAAGTTGCAAAATTAAAGGAATCAGAGTCCAGCCTGAAACTAAGGCTAGGAGAGAAAACTTCAGGATCAAAACTGAAAGTTCAACCTGGCACACCATTCTCCTCAATCATCAGGAACATTGATTTCTCCAACTTTGGTACTCCTACTCCACCAAAGTCCAAAGTAGGAGAAGAAACGGACTCAGAAGAAATTCAAAATGAAGAAGCTCCACCAGATCAAACCAATACAACAATCATGATGGCCATGCTCCAGGAAATTCAAAAACTCCATGAAAGATTTGAAAAGATTCCTGGAGTACCTACCCCAATTGAGGAAGCAAATCCAGAAGCTATGCTGATTCATCCTTTGTGGATGAAATAGCAAGGATAGACTTACCAAAGAAATTTGTGGTTTCTTCAATAAGAATCTATGATGGGACCACAGATCCACAAAATAATGTAGCCTATTACAAGCAAAGGATGTTGACAGCATCTATTCCTAGTGAACTACGACAGGTCTGCATGTGCAAGGGGTTTGGGACAACCCTAAATGGGCCTACCCTGCAATGATACATAAACTTGCCAAATGGAAGCATCAAGTCCTTTGCCGACCTGGTCAACTCCTTCAACCATCAGTTTGCCAGCAGCAGGGAACTTGAGAAGAGATCCAGTGACCTATACAGGATCAAGCAAAAGCCTGGTGAATCAATTAGATCTTACATGACAAGATTCAACAAGGAAAAGGTGTCAATCCCCATATATGATGTTAGAACAGCTGTGGAAGCTTTCAGGCAAGCGCTACCCCTGGACAGTGACTTCTACAATGCAATGACCATGAAGCCCTGTCATACCTTTGAAGATGTCCAGGCATTAGCCATAGGCTATATTCGGCTGGAAAAAGATAAGGGCTACAAAGTAGACAACACTGACAATAACTCAGGATATGACAAAGTCAACAAAAAAAGTTCCAACCACAGAGGGAGCAGTTCCAGGCCATCTCCTTACACAAGACTTGACAGATCAGAAGTTAACTATACACATGAACAACGAGGTAACTCGTATACTTATCCCCCTATCCAAGAGTATAACTTCTATGTTGATATTGCAAGATTGATCAAGAGACTTGACAATATGGGAGACATTGTCAAATGGACAAAGAAATCAGATAACCCTAACTCAAGGAAAGATACTACAAGATGGTGTGAATTCCACATGGACATAGGACACACAACAGAAGAATGCCTGGGGCTGCGCATGCAAGTAGCCTACCTACTAAAGAAGGGATATCTGAAAGACCTGATGCCATCAAAGAACATGGAAGATGATGGACCAAGAAATAACCCAGAAAGGCAACAACATGACCTGCCCCCAGCACCACCCATCTATGAGGTCAAATTCATCAATGGAGGATCTAAAATTTGTGGCCTGACCAGTTCAGCTGCAAAGAAAATTGCCAGGGAGTCAAAAATGAAATCTCCTTTTAAACCTAGAAATTTACCTCAAATTACTTTTGACGACACTGATATGCATGGAATTCCTGATCTACACCATGATAGCCTGGTTATCACCATGCAAATAGGAACTGCATGTGTCCTGATAATTCTAGTAGATGGAGGTAGCTCAGTAAACCTGATTATGCTTGATGTCCTTAAAGCAATGAAGATTGATGAAAGTCAAATCATAAGGAAATCTAATGTCCTAGTGGGATTCAGTGGAGAAACGAAAAACACTCTGGGAGAGATACACCTGCCAACATATGTGGAAGGAGTCTCCTCATATGAGAGATTTGGAGTCCTGGACTACCTGTCTTCCTACAATGCTATCTTAGGAAGACCATGGATCCACAATATGAGGGCCATACCCTCCACATACCATCAATATATCAAGATACCAACAGAATGAGGAGTAGAAACCATAAAAGGTGAACAAAAGTCAGCCTAGGAATGTTATACTGAATCGTTGAAACCTTCCAAGGTAGGTAAGTCTCTCGCTTAGCAATTACAGTACCCTATCAGGACAACTTATGTGGCAAAAACCAAAATGGAGACGGATCAAGTAATTTTAGACCCTGAGTATCCTGACAAGCATGTACTGGTAGGATCTGATATTCCTGACAATATCAGACCAAAATTAGTAAGCTTTCTTAAGAATAAATCTTCATGTTTTGCCTGGTCTCATTTTGATATGACTGGTATAGATGCTAATATCAT
This sequence comes from Silene latifolia, assembly GCF_048544455.1. Classification (NCBI taxonomy): domain Eukaryota; kingdom Viridiplantae; phylum Streptophyta; class Magnoliopsida; order Caryophyllales; family Caryophyllaceae; genus Silene; species Silene latifolia. The sequence continues at coordinate 66,382,452 of NC_133533.1, read as the reverse complement.
TACACATAAACTAAATATTGACAAATCTTATAAGCCTGTACAACAGAAAAGAAGAAAGTTTACCTCTGAATGCAACACCATTATTAATGAAGAAGTGGACAAACTAATGGACATGGGAATGATAAGAGAAGTCATGTACCCTGACTGGCTAGCCAATGTGGTAGTAGTACAGAAAAAGAATGGTAAGTGGAGATTTTGTGTAGACTACACAGACCTCAACAAAGACTGCCCAAAAGATCCATTCCCGCTCCCTCACATAGATGCAATGGTAGATGCCACAGCAGGACATGAACTCCTAACATTTATGGATGCCTCAAGTGGATTCAACCAAATCAAGATGCACCCATCTGACCAGGAACTCACTGCATTCATCATCGAAAGAGGCATATACTACTACACAGCAATGCCCTTTGGCCTGAAGAATGCAGGGGCAACATACCAACGCCTGGTCAATATGATGTTCAAAGATCAAATAAGGGATACAATTGAAGTCTATATTGATGACATGGTGGTTAAGTCAATAAAGGCTGAAGATCATGTCAGGGACTTAGAAATAGCTTTCAAGATCCTGGAAAAATTCAACATGAAGCTCAATCCTTCCAAATACCATTTTGGTGTTTCTTCAGGCAAATTTCTGGGATACATAGTAACCAAAAGAGGAATAGAAGCCAGCCCAGAACAAATAAAAGCTATCCTGGAACTAGAATCTCCCAAGTTAGTTAAAGACATCCAAAAGCTAACAGGACGAGTTGCAGCCCTGAACAGATTTATATCCAGATCATTAGAAAGATGCAGATCTTTCTACGACCTTCTCAGGAAAAACAAATCATTCAAATGGTTGCCTGAACACGAAGCAGCCTTCCAAGATCTCAAAGCATACCTGACTACACCTCCACTACTTGCTAAACCAAACAAAGGAGAACCCCTGACGGTCTACCTATCTGTCACGGAAACAGCAGTAAGTGGAGTCCTGACCAAAGAGATTGACGGCCAACAGCATCCAGTCTATTATGTAAGTAAGAGTCTCTTAGATGCAGAAACAAGGTATGGTCTACTTGAAAAATACGTACTTGCTTTAGTCATGTCTTGCACCAAACTTAGACCTTACTTTGAAAGTCACCCAATCATTGTCAGAACCAACCTGCTTATCAAATCTGTCCTGAGAAAGCCTGAGCTATCAGGAAGAATGGCAAAATGCTCAGTACAAATTAGCACCTATGACATAACCTTTGAACCCAGGACATCAATTAAGTCTCAGGCATTAGCAGACTTCGTGGCTGAATTCAGTCCTAACCTAGAACCAGACCTCATAAAAGAGGTGAACCACCTAGACACCCATAAATCAGGCCAGGAATAGACCTTACACGTAGAAGGAGCAAAAATATGAGAGGGATTGGCCTAGGACTAGTATTGAATTCACCACAGGGAGACATAATTGCACAGGCTATTAGTTGCGAATTCAAAGCTACAAACAATGAAGCTGAGTACGAAGCCCTGATAGCTGGACTTAAGGTATGTATAGAAATTGGTGTGACAAACCTCAAGGTAAAGACTGATGATGCGTGTATTTTATATAAGGTTTTTACCTCATTTTACACGTATTTCCGTACTATTTATGTAGCATCTAGCTACAAATGCCCCGAATAGTCTACTTTGGTTTGTCTTGTGTAAATTGCAGGTACGGACCGGAAAGAAGATGAATCGAGCCTAAACTCGTCACATTTGCATACATTTATGGAGAACAAGGAACCGGAGCTTGGAATATATCACTTTGAAGACGCGTGAGCTGGTTTCAAAAGGTGTCAAAGTGCCTTACGTGCTAATATAGCTTGATCGACCACTTTTCAGTCGATCGAATGCTTTATCCCTTGAAGTTTCACTCGATCGAGTTGTTTCCATACTCGATCGAGAAGGCCAATATAAGAAGTCCCCGATCGAACGGTTTTTCCATTCGATCGAGAGGAGTTGCTACTTATTTCCTCAATCGAGTAGTTTAATTCTACTCGATCGAGAGGTTTTTATCCTGTAACTGCGTTTTTGCCTTATTCCGTATGGGCTTTGTAATTAGGCTCGGTTATTAGGTTAAGTAGGAGGATTTTCGACTACTGAAGTACTGAGTAGACTACGTTACTCCGCTCTTCTTCTCTCCTCTCTTCTCTCTTCTACCCTTACTCTAGACTACCACTCGGATTTGGATCTTGTAATCGGTACATTACTCTCTTTTATTTCTTAATCATAATCCCTTTTATTGCTCTTTATTCCATCTCTTCCTTTATTTACAATTGCTCTTGTTCAATCTTTCTTATTGCATTGTAATGATGTTTAATTTCTATTGTCTATGTATGATTGTTGTTAATTCGATGATAATGCGTAGCTAATTTCCTTTGCTAAGACTTAGGGAATCCATGATTATGAAGGAATTGTAAATCGATATATTAGGTTTAATGCTTGTGTAGTCTATGTTGTTAATCGCTACATTTAATTATTTCTGTCTAATTGAGTCGACGTAATTAGTCATTTAATCGCAGTAAACCTTGACCTAGACCGGAAGGTTGGAAAGGGTGAGACTTGTAGCGAACATTAGGGCACGTAGTGAGGGCGGAAGCTAAGCTATTTGTGCTTTAGGGCGAATTGAGACCGGAAGGAGATATTCACTGCCTCATAGACCATACTTGAATTGACCTGAGACCTAGATTGCTTGACTGAATGATCATGGTGAACCGACTGTCTTAGCTAATTTCTCTCTAATTGCTGCATCCTTATTTTCTTACCTTTTCTCTCCTTTTTAATCTCTTAGTTTAGAACAAACAAATTCAAACCCCCAGAAATTGGTTACCGTGACGGACTTAGTTAAGGCTGACATTTTCCCATCTCCCTGTCGATTGACATTTTCCCATCTCCCTGTGGAGATCGACCCTACTTACTGCTAGTTTCTGTTAGTGTATCTAGGTTTATTTTTGGTACCTGACGACGGTATCAAATTTTGGCGCCGTTGCCGGGGAGGTAGCGCAATTTTGTTGCTTTATTTAAGTTTGTCTCTTGTCTCAAGGAATTTATTCCTTGAGACTGATCTCATATTTTTGCAAGATTTTGATTAGTTTGCAGGATATTTGTTCTAGAAGAGAACATTGTCGTACCTGCTACATTGTAAATTCTATCTGCTAGAATGTCGAATATAGCCAGTCATTCAGAGCCGACGGTGGATTCCCTTCCAAAAGGTTTCCTATTACCCACTACTGAGTCGGGAACCTTTGGAATCCATCCCTCTTACATACAGCTGGTCGAGAGAAATCTCTTCAGGGGGGTACCTGGAGAAGATCCGTGCAAGCATATAGAGCTATTTACAGAGTACTGCTCCACCATTCCTCTTGCTGCTGGGGTGACACAAGACAGAGTGAAGGGGGTTCTCTTTCCTTTCTCTTTAGCTGATGATGCCCGAGAATGGTTGAGGGATTTAGACAGGGAAGCTGCCGGTGTAACCGACTGGAATTCCCTTGCTTTAGCCTTTTACATGCAATATTTTCCACCACAGCGCACTAATGCGTTGAAAGCTCAGATTACTGCATTTGAGCAACTACCCACTGAAGACTTGAATGGGGCGTGGACTAGGTTCAAGAAGCTCATCCGTTCTGTGCCTCATCATGGTTTCACGCACTGGTTCTTGTGTTCCCAATTTTACAATGGGTTGTATCCGGACCAGAGGGCTATCCTTGATAATGCAGCTAAAGGGAGATTCCCGAAGAATGTAGAGGATGATCAAGGGTGGAATCTTATTTAGGATATAATCATCCATGTTGCCGAATACGGAAATCCCCGAGGAAGTGGGCATGTGAACGAATTGGCAGTGGTTGAGGTGGAGAGTCCTAGCGGAAGTCTAGGTAGTCCGGAGATTGTAGAGACTGTGGGTGAGCATGAACAAGTTTGTGCTATTACTGAGCATGAGATAGTATGCGGTAAATGTGGCATGGAGGGGCATGACCCTATTAGTTGTCTGGCGAGTGTAGAGCGTGTCCTTGCTTATAAAATATTCAGGCAAGGAGTTCCTTTTTCTCAATTATATGAAGACTTGACGAGTGCTTCTACTTCTACGCCAATGCCACGACCGGATTCCTTTTCTACAAATGGGGAGTTTGCCGAACTGAAATCCTTGGTTTTGAGTTTAACGCAACGGCTTGGGGATAAATGCAACAAGGATAATACCGCTATCTTGGAGTTAAGAGAGCAAGTTGCGCAATTAACACTCGCGCAAAATCAAGTTAATCATTCACCCTCGTGGGACCCAGTCAATGCCATCAATCTCCGAAGTGGCCTTGCTTATGAGGGGCCAAAAATGCCGGAAGACGGGGTTGTGACAGCTGCTAATTCCCCGGAGGACGAGTTAGGAGAATCCACGGACGATATCCCTGCTGCATATTGTCCAGGCACTCGATCGAATGAAAATTCCCCTCGATTGAGTGAATTATCTTCTTCCACTGCTCGATCGAGTACAATTTCCACTCGATTGAGAGATGCTCATTTAACAGATTTTGATCGAGCAACCCATTCCTCTCGATCGAACACTTTGGTAGAAGAAATACCTCGATCGAGTGATTCTAGGACTCGATCGAGAGAACTTGAAATACAAGAGCTCGATCGAGAGGTTCAAATACCTCGATCGAGTAATTCTCAAGACAAAACCACTCGATCGAGTGAAGAAAGTGCTCGATCGAGTGCCAGAACCAGCGGAGCTGCAATTTTGACATCTAATTCCGCTACCGCGTCATCTTCTCCTGCTGTGAAGACGTCACGCACTGATAAAGGTAAAGAGAAAGTCGCGGGTCCACTCATTGCTACCAGAGTACCCTTCCCAGGACGTCTGAAGGACGCGAAGTTTGAGCGATAGTACGGTAAGTTTGTGGACGTTGTCAAGAACCTCCAGGTAACCGTCCCTTTTACCGAACTAATTACCCAGGTACCTACTTACGCTAAATTTATGAAAGACATTGTGACGCGTAAGAGAGAGCTAAGTGAATTTGAGACTGTTGCTTTCATGGAAGAGTCTAGTAATTTACTTTTAATTAAGGCTCCACCTAAAATGAAAGACCCGGGTAGTTTTTCTATTACTTGTATTATAGGAAATGAAGTAATAGATAAGGCTCTTTGTGATTTAGGAGCCAGTGTCAGTGTCATGCCTCTGTCTGTCTGTAAGAAATTAAAAATGGGTCACCTTAAAATGACTAATATTACATTACAGATGGCTGATAGATCTGTAAGACGACCCTTCGGTATCTTAGAGGACGTGCCTGTGAAAATAGGCAAGTTCTTTATACCAGTAGACTTTATTGTTTTAGACATAGCTGAGGATACTCGGACCCCAATCATATTAGGAAGACCATGCTTATGTACAGCTGGGGCTATTATTGATGTCAAACAAGGGCGTTTGACTCTTGCAATGGGGGATGACGCGATTACTTTCAGTCTGCCCAGTACTTTGGCTCAGCCAATGATAGAGGATACATGTTATTCTGTTGATATTGTTGACGAGTCTGTCTATGACTTCTGGCCGGGTTCTTTTATAAAGGATCCACTAGAAGCTCTAATGCTTTTGGATGAGTGTGCAGATAACCCAGATAAGAATGACGTTGTGTTGGATTTGCTTGAATCTGCTTTAGATGAGCGTGAACTCACCGACGCTGAGGGAGAGAAAGTGGAACAGATGATCAGTACCCTTTGCTCCATAGAGGTAAAGGTACCTGAGCGTAAGCCTCTTCCCTCTCATCTAAAATATGCTTTCTTAGACGACACTGAGCAATGTCCAGTTATTGTTAGTGCTAAGCTTGATGATGATCAACTGACTGCTTTGTTAGCTGTGCTTAAGAAAAACAGGAAAGCTATGGGTTATTCCTTGGATGATATCAAGGGGATTAGTCCCGACATTTGTATGCACATGATTGAGCTGGAGGAAGATCACAAGCCTTGCAGACATGGTCAGCGCCGGCTAAACCAAAAGATGCAAGATGTTGTGATGGCTGAGGTAATGAAGCTGTTCGACGCAGGTATTATCTATTTTGTTGGTCATTCTAAGTGGGTGAGTCCAGTTCAGGTATTTCCTAAGAAAGAAGGGACTACTGTGGTAAGGAATGACAAAAATGAATTAATACCTAGTAGAGTAGTAACTGACTGGCGGATGTGTATAGACTAAAGACAGCTGAATGCCGCCACCAAGAAAGATCACTTTCCCCTTCCTTTCATTGATCAGATGGTAGAAAGGTTAGCTTCTCATAAGTTTTTCTGCTATTTGGATGGGTACTCAGGGTTCTTTCAGATCCCTATTCACCCAGATGATCAAGCTAAGACTACTTTTACTTGTCCTCAGGGCGTTTTTGCTTATCGTAGGATGCCTTTTGGTTTATGTAATGCCCCTGCCACCTTTCAAAGGTGTATGATGGGGATATTTTCAGAGTACATTGAGTCTATTATGGAAGTTTTTATGGATGATTTCAGTGTCTATGGAAGTGATTTTTCTAATTGTCTGTCTAACCTTGATAAAGTGTTGCAGCGCTGCATTGAGGTTAATCTTGTGCTTAACTGGGAGAAGTGCCATTTTATGGTCAACGAGGGAGTTGTCTTAGGGCACTTAGTTTCTGACAGGGGAATAGAAGTTGATAAAGCAAAAGTGGAAGTGATTCAGCAATTACCTCCTCCTGTTAACGTTAAATGAGTGAGGAGTTTCCTTGGTCACGCCGGCTTTTATCGCCGGTTTATCAAGGATTTTTCAAAATTGCTAAACCACTTACACAGTTGCTACTTAAGGATGGCCCTTTTGTATTTACTGATGAGTATCTTTCTGCTTTTAACAGTTTAAAGCAGGCTTTGGTATCTGCGTCGATCATACAGCCTCCCGACTGGGATTTACCGTTTGAGACTATGTGTGATGCTAGTGATTATGCACTAGGAGCGGTGCTAGGCCAAAGGAAAGACAAAGCTTTAAATGCAATTTACTATGTGAGCTGAACTCTGGATGAGGCTCAAGTGAAGTACACCACTACTGAGAAAGAGCTGCTAGCTGTGGTTTATGCCTTAGAAAAATTTCGTTCTTATTTGATAAGGTCAGAAGTTACTGTTTTTACTGACCATGCGGCGCTGAGGCACCTTCTAGCTAAGAAGGAAGCTAAACCACGGTTATTGAGATGGATACTCCTTCTTCAGGAGTTTGATTTGCAGATAAAAGATAAGAAAGGAGCTGAGAACGTTGTAGCTGATCATCTATCAAGACTGTCACAGCAAGAGGGAGAATATTCTTTACCTATTGATGACTCTTTTTCTGATGATTCTTTGTTTACTGTTTTGTCCTCTATTGTTAACCAAGATCCTTGGTATGCAGATCTAGCTAACTATGTTGTCAGTGGCACGCTGCCACCTAACCTTTCTCATCAGTAGAGGAAGCGTTTTCTGTATAACGCTAAGTAGTACTTCTGGGACAATCCTTATTTGTTTAAGGAACGTGCAGACGGTCTCTACAGACGGTGTATTCCGTAGTGGGAGAACAAAGTAGTCCTGGAAGGCTGTCACTCATCCTCTTATGGTGGTCACCACGGTCCATATCGCACCGTGGCTAAGGTACTTCAGTCTGGTTTTTACTGGCCTCCTTTGTTTGCTGATGCTAAGGCTTTTGTTTCAGTTTGTGATGCCTGCCAACGATCAGGGAATATTTCAAAGAGACATGAGATGCCACAAAATGGTATCTTGGAGGTTGAGATTTTCGATGTCTGGGGCATTGATTTCCAAGGACCGTTCCCATCTAGTAAAGGTAACAGGTATATTTTAGTAGCTGTTGATTATGTGTCTAAGTGGGTAGAAGCAATTGCTTCACCCCATTGTGATTCCAAGACCGTGATTAAGATGTTTAAAAAGATCATATTTCCTCGATTTGGTGTCCATAGGGTCGTCATTAGTGATGGGGGAATGCACTTCAAAGAAAAGAAACTAACTTCCATTCTGTCTAAGGTTGGTGTTCAACACCGGCATGGTTTGGGGTATCATCCCCAAACTAGTGGTCAGGTTGAGGTCTCTAATCGCGAGATTAAAGAGATCCTATCGAAAGTAGTTTTTAAATCACGGAAGGACTGGAGTCTTAAATTAGAAGACACATTATGGGCTTACAGAACTGCCTTTAAGACTCCGATTGGTGCATCACCTTATCGGTTAGTTTATGGGAAATCATGTCATTTACCTATTGAGTTGGAATGTAAAGCTTGGTGTGCAATTCGTGAACTTAAATTTGATCCTAGGTTGTGTGGTCAGAACCGTCTTTTGCAGCTAGATGAACTGGAGGAGTTTAGGCTCAACGCCTATGATAGCTCACGTATCTACAAGGAGAAGACGAAGAGATGGCATGAAAAAAGAATTTTACCTCGTGAATTTTATGTCTGGCCGAAGGTGTTGCTGTTTAATGCCCGACTGTGATTATTTCCTGGCAAGCTGAAGTCCAGGTGGAGTGGACCTTATACGGTGACAGCTGTCACTAAATTTGGGTCTGTTGAGCTAGAAGGTCCCGAGGGAAATAGGTTCAAGGTGAATGGGCAATATGTGAAGCATTATCACGAAGCAAATGAAGCAGACAATCGTGTTGAAGTCTTGTACTTCGCCGAGCTTGATGCGCCAGTTAATTGAAGCCAGAAAGGTCGTGCGGGACCTCGTAAACCTGCGCTTTCCGGGAGGCAACCCGGACTGTTTTGTTGTACTTTTGTTAAACTCATTTTCTTTTCCTTTAGCTGTGTGTTGAACTTTAAACGCCGAACTATGTGTCCCTCGTATTTTTCCATATTTCTTATTCGCGTTTTGCAGGTGAAGTAGCTCGATCGAGTGGTTTTTCTCGATCGAGTACTTTTGCTAAGATTTTCACTCGATCGAGCGTCTGCTGTTCTCGATCGAAATGCTGCAAATCCTATTAACTCGATCGAGTAACTTATCCTCTCGATCGAGTGCTTTTGACACCAAATCTTCTCGATCGAACTGTTCTGAGTTGTTCAATCGAGCAGTTCCGTGTTCCAGCAACTATTTTTTGTCCGTTGAGCTTCTGTGTGGCTACCTATGACCTCCCATGTTCATGGTTGGTTTGGGGAGGTCCCTCCTCATGACGTCTTGTAAGTTTTTCGACTCCTGCTATCCTTTTCTGCTTAGTTTACATTTCCCTATTTTTGGTACAATGAGAGCATTGTATGGTTTGGTTTGGGGAGGTATGCATCCATTTCTGTGTCTGCATGTTTTCTTGCATTTCCGTTTGCACGTTTGTTGTTTTTCGCATGCATTGTTGTTTTAATTCAAAAAAAAAAAATCACATAAAATTCAAAAATTTTCACGTTTATTTTGAGTCGGAACGTTTGAACTTTGACGCTACATTGAATCTTTACCTCTGCCCTGCATATTCTTGACATATTGTTGGCATGATAATGTGCATAATCTATGAGTTTTTGTTTCTCTTATCTGAACGAATAGACTTGACTCACGTATTGGAAAGCTACATTACATTATGAGGTTAAAGCTTTTTAAACTGGTGACATTCATGACCGGTTTCATGTAGAATGTGAGTAGTACTCTCTATAAGGCATGTAACATCAATTTGCATAAGCACGAGTTTAGTCTTCTTAATACCTGTATGCATTCAGTCTGTGGATGGTGACACATGTTAGGAGAGGCAGTTCCCTTTATCTCATTCTACCCATGAGCCTCACATAGCCAAATTGCCTTTTTGTCCTATTAGCTACAATCCATAATTTTGCTTACCCTAGCCGAGCTAGTGATAAGTAGCTGTTTGGGAAGCTTTACTGTAGTTTGGTTACTTATCTGATTTCAGAAGTCGGTGGAAGAATTGAAGGGAATGAAAGAAAATGCTATGAAAAAGAAAAAAAACAATAGAAAAAGAATTGAAAAAATACACGAAAAAGAAGAAAAAAATCATATGCGAAAAAATGAAAAGTTGTATAGATGATTTACTCCCATGTTTTATTTGTATCTTATGGGGAGTTGACAAGTTTATAGTGTGTTGTGAGTTGAGTGCATCCAGTTTGCACTGTTTTGTATTGATATATATTGAGTATGAAGTTGGGATGTAGTTTCAAAATTTGGATCCGTTGTTGCTAACCTGGCAATTAACCCCACATTTCCAAATTCATTTTAGCCCCTTCTTACCCATTACCTCACTTACCCAAATGTAAGTCCTCGGCATGTGTCTTGGTCATTAGTTTGGTTGGAATGCATATGTACGGTTGTAGAGAATTTATTCATGTTAAACTGCATGCATGTTCTTATAGGTCGAGTTAGGTGAGTGTCTTTGCTTCTTTCTATCATTCACTTATATACTCACCTTGTGCTTAAATTTGAGTGATGAGCGACCCGTGAAAGTCCGATATCTTTGAGTCTTGCAAGGTCGACGATTCAGTAAGTGTGAGACATTGATTTAATTCGTTTGCACTTATCACTTGCCACTTTGATAGTTATTGCATTAAACTGGTTTTGGTGGATGATTTGTAGCTGACGAGTTGGTCCCGTTCCACTATTTGTTCTTATTTGCATTCATAGTTTGCTTGGGGAAAAACAAAGGTTTGGTTTGGGGAGATTTGATGCGTGTATTTTATAAAAGGTTTTTACCTCATTTTTACACACATTTCCGTACTATTTATGTACCATCTAGCTACAAATGCCCCGAATAGTCTACTTTGGTTTGTCTTGTGTAAATTGCAGGTACGGACCGGAAAGAAGATGAATCGAGCCTAAACTCGTCCCATTTGCATACATTTATGGAGAACAAGGAACCGGAGCTTGGAATCTCACTACTACAATTATGGGCAAAGGAATCACTAATAACACATCGGTTTCATAGAATTTGATAACAAATGTGTTCTAAATACAACCGGTCTCTTATCTTTTTATCAAAATAAATAAACAATCACTCACTAATAATGGGCCCTAGAAATCTTAATAGTTTCCTAATTAAACAAATTCCCACATTCACATCTCACGTTTCCTACCTATTAAGCTTCCTGCCAAACCTTTGCCGCCATCTATTTCGATCGTGCCAAACTTTTCCCCCACAAATAATTCAGTTTTCAATATCGTAGTATCGATCTTCTCTTTAATTTATCACCGGCGGCCATTGGAGCACTAGTTGACGCTACGCAGCAGCAACCTCTTTCAGGTATATTTTTTTTTACATGAATTGCAATTATGCTTGCGACATTGATTTTGTGTGTGAAATTACAGATTTGGGTTAATTGATTACTGTATCAAGTTCTTATGTTGCTTTAAATTTAATGTTTTGTTCTTAATTGGTCATGATATGATTAAGTAGGTTAATTGATTATCTTCTAGTTAACTGCAAGTCGTTTGAAGTCAAATTGTATATTTTGGGGTAAAATTACAGCAGGTGTTTAAGGTTTTGGGGTGAGTTATAACTTGGTCTATGTTTTGTGATGTGTGAGATAAGTTAAGTATTAAGATTGAGATATTAGATAGACAGTAATATTTTTTGGGGTAAAATTACACCGGCGGCCATTGGACCAATTTTGCTGCGTGAAACGAAAATAGAATTTCGTGATCTTCATCGTGCTCTATCAGATAAAGAGAACTTATTAAAATTGATTCAATTGTACAAATTGGCTGCTGAGGAGGAATGTGAGGCGTAAACAAGAACACGAGTTCAAGTTATGGAAGGTACTGTATTGATATCCATTGGTCTCCACTTAGCAAATACTCCATAGTTTTAAAGTTTTAATCCCACAGCCTCTAATTAAAACCGTTTGTCACTAGTTCCATTGAATTATTCACCCTTTCCAATTCTTTTATCATTGTTAAATTTTGAATAAACTATAAAATGACTTGAAAGAATAGAATGTAAACAATGCAGCTTAACAGAAGTAGTATGCAATTAGCACTTACTTTTATACTTACTTTTATTGATGTTGATAATTAATACTTACTTTTATTGATGTTGATAATCATAGTACTGTTTAGTTTCCCTGGAATAAAAATACACCAAAATTGAAAAAAAAATCAGTATATGGATTAACATGCATAAGGGAGGAATATTGGTATCTAACAGTATCCTCATTAACACTTATGTGTCGATGGGAAATTTGAAGTTAATGCATTTTTCTATCTTGGTCCATTTTAATTTGTCGAATGATCCCTTAAGTGTAGGATATTTCTTCAATAGTTAACAGTAATGTGTTGCATTTCTTCTATTTCTGGGTAGTATATATACTACCGCACTATGTTGGGTTTTTTTTCTGATTCAAAGGCTTTGTTTCATATGTATTGCCTATTAGTAGCATTAAAAGTACCAAACTCTCAGACATTTCCTTCATTGATGCCTTAAACACAAGAAGCTCTGCCTTTTTGTTCAAATTAGCCGACAATTACTAGCTCCTCCTTTGGGAAATGAGTTAGCCGGTGGCTGCTTTGCTTGAGTTCTAAATCATCTCGTGTTTTTTTTTCGAATTATAAAATAAAACCGTCTTACTTATGTGGATGATCCTGAACTATACAGATAACCATACAACTCTGACCTGAACTTTAGGTCCTTATGCTAAAGTTTGACATAGTTCAAGTCGTCAGCATATACATTACTCTTTATAGTACAGGTACGTATAACAAAATCACTAAAAATATGCACTCGCCTATATTTCAATTATAATATTAATCTCATGTGAATATTGGATTTGTTTGTACTTCATTATAACAGTGTCCTCGTCAATCTCAAGTCTCGAAGGATTGTGGATATTTTGTATGTCGTTACATAATCGAGACTATCGCAAGTAGACGACCGATGATTCTAGATCAGGTAGCTATCAAACTCACATTAAGCTTTCTATGCATTTCGTTTTACCGTTGTCCTAAAAATGAGATTGTATGGTTATTGTCTTGTTTCTTATTTGTTCACTGGACTGGTTTTATTATAGTTTATGGACCTTGGGAGATCTTCTTCCCAGGGGAAACAAGAGTCCCCAACTGGATATGTTTTCTTCTGTTTTAATACCCCTTCTTCTTTGATAACCTCAAAAAGAGCTTTACGGGTTTTAAGAAATTTTATACTTACATATTCGAGAATCAACCAATTCGACTCTGCTCAGTCTCTGCTTAGTCTCTCTATCTGCATTCTTAAGAGTTTTGGACACTGTCATCTTAAGACAATTAAAGCGCGGCTGGCTGGCAAAGAGGGGTCAGTTGTGGATGCATTATCCATTTGATTTCTTCAGCTGTACCTTAAGCTAAGACAAAACCTTATGAGGCAAACCCCTGTAAAGGGTTCTCCCTTGTCCATTATGCTTAATTCCCTTGTGTAACAGTCAAAACTGGCTCACCAGTCCTATAATTGTTTGAAATTTTTTTCTTGTAGTACTTTCCCGGATCTTGTGGCACTTATACGCAAGAGGAAATTGACGAGATAAGAAATATGTGGGCGACATATTTATTCAGTCAAATGGAAGATGAGGAAATTAAAGATGATGATCCTATGGATGGTGGTGAAGCTTGATTAAATTGTAGTCATTGTTAGAGTTTTTTTATGTGAAACCTATTAAATTTTTTTTCCATTTTTTAGTTAATAATTTTTAGAACACAGGTATTTTATTTTTTAACTTGATTAAATTGTAATTGTTAGACCTAATTTTGAAGTAGAAATAATTTGGATATCATGGGAATGTATCAAATTCGAATTTTTATGATATATATAGATATAATTTATAGCTTTGCGTTATTATTATTATTATTATTGTGTCGAAAGAGTTATAAGTACGTTTCGCGAAAAAAAAAAAATTGACTCACTATATATGTATATATAACATTCGCATTAATTAGGCACATATTTATGCATATAAAAGAGATCGGTTCTGTTGAGAACTAGTCTTTTAGTGTCAATTAAAGAGCCGGTTTTAACTTGCAAGGGGTCTACTACGTACAAAGTAAAGAGACCAGTTTGAACCCATAACAGGTCTCTTACAAAGAAACAAAGAAACCGGTTATTAGTGATAACAGGTCTCTATATTACTAACAAAGAAACCACCTATTCCACTGGTTTCTTAGGCTAAGACACCTGTTAGATATAGACCGGTTATAAACCGGTTTCTTATGCTATTTTTAACCGGTTTCTTTTACATTTTTATAGTAGTGTCTATCACTTTGAAGACGCGTGAGCTGGTTTCGGAAGGTGTCAAAGTGCCTTACATGCTAATATAGCTCGATCAACCACTTTTCAGTCGATCGAATGCTTTATCCCTTGAAGTTTCACTCGATCGAGTTGTTTCCATACTCGATCGAGAAGGCCAATATAAGAAGTCCTCGATCGAGCGGTTTTTCCATTCGATCGAGAGGAGTTGCTGCTTAGTTCCTCGATCGAGTGGTTTAATTCTACTCGATCGAGAGGTTTTTATCCTGTAATTGCGTTTTTGCCTTATTCCGTATGGGCTTTGTAATTAGGCTCGGTTATTAGGTGAAGTAGGAGGATTTTCGACTACTGAAGGACTGAGTAGACTACGTTACTCCGCTCTTCTTCTCTCCTCTCTTCTCTCTTCTACCCTTACTCTAGACTACCACTCGGATTTGGATCTTGTAATCGGTACATTACTCTCTTTTATTTCTTAATCATAATCCCTTTTATTGCTCTTTATTCCATCTCTTCCTTTATTTACAATTTCTCTTATTCAATCTTTCTTATTGCATTGTTATGATGTTTAATTTCTATTGTCTATGTATGATTGTTGTTAATTCGATGATAATGCGTAGCTAATTTCCTTTGCTAAGACTTAGGGAATCCATGATTATGAAGGAATTGTAAATCGATATATTAGGTTTAATGCTTGTGTAGTCTATGTTGTTAATCACTATATTTAATTGTTTCTATCTAATTGAGTCGACGCAATTAGTCATTTTAATCGCAGTAAACCTTGACCTAGACCGGAAGGTTGGAAAGGGTGAGACTTGTAGCGAACATTAGGGCACGTAGTGAGGGCGGAAACTAAGCTATTTGTGCTTTAGGGCGAATTGAGACTGGAAGGAGATATTCACTGCCCCATAGACCATACTTGGATTGACCTGAGACCTAGATTGCTTGACTGAATGATCATGGTGAACCGACTGTCTTAGCTAATTTCTCTCTATTTGCTTAATCCTTATTTTCTTACCTTTTCTCTCTTCCTTTTCTCTCTTAGTTTAGAACAAACAAATTCAAACCCTCAGAAATTGCTTACCGTGATGGACTTAGTTAAGGCTGACATTTTCCCATCTCCCTGTGGAGATCGACCCTACTTACTGCTAGTTTCTGTTAGTGTATCTAGGTTTATTTTTGGTACCTGACGACGGTATCAACTGACTCTCTCTTAATTTCCAATCAAGTCAAAAGAACATATGCAACAAAGGATTCAAAAATGGTACTCTATTTAGAATATGTCAAAAACCTTTGCAAAAAATTTAATTCCTTTGACATTGAACAAATACCAAGGGACTTAAACACTCAGGCTGATGCCCTAGCCAGCCTGGGATCAAACTTCAGCCCTGCTGTATTTGATAAAATACCCATAGTCCACCTGTTGGAAGCAACCATAGAAAAGCCTGGTCAAACTTGTCCTATCCATGAGGACACAACTTCTTGGACCAAACCATACTATGATTGGTTCTTACAGGGGGATACTCCCTAGTGATAAAAACGAAGCAAGGGCCCTAAGAATCAAAGCCTCTACCTATACCATTATCAATAACATGTTGTTCAAAAAGTCACAGGCTGGACCTTACCTACATTGCCTGGAACCTTATGAAGCTAAATAGGTCATAGAGGATATACACGATGGATACTGTGGAAATCACAAAGGCGGAACCTATAGCTAAATGAAGCTAAATCCAGGTCATGGATAGAGGATATACACGATGGATACTTTTTTTCCAAATGGAAATCATACAACAGATAGAGATACCTTCGGCTTGATAATAGTTCCAATAAAGTTCTCAATGGAATATTAACCTGGTCACATCCACACCGGGCTACCCAAAGCCAGCTACTTTTGGCCAACCCCCCTTATTCCTCGAGAGCCGAACTACACCTAAAACGCAAAGCCTATAGCTCTAAATGTGAAGCCAACTTCGAAATCCACTCCCCTTATATCCACCAGCCATCGAGCTACTACACTCCATCTCGGCTCCTAAGAAAAGTCTTCCCTAACACCAGGGACAAAAATGCCGGCAAGCTAGCTCCCACATAGGAAGGGCCGTTCATGAAATGGGGCATGGATATAGTAGGCAAATTACCCTAAGCACCATGACAAAAAGTTTTTATGCTAGCAATGATATAGCAAATCCTCTACAAATTATGTCTTCCTGCTAATGATTACTTTTCCAAATGGATAGAGGCGATTCATACATTGAGGGCAAGTCAAAGAGAAGGATGTCATATCATTCATTAAATGCAACATCATATGTAGATATGAGATACCTTTTTCAAAATAGTCATATTCAATGATAATAGTTCACAATTTGTGGGAAAGAGGACATGAAGAAAAGGGAAGAAAAGAAGAAGGAAAGCTGCTGAGCTTTCCGAACTGGACGGATTGTAGAGAATGTCACAATGGAATATTAACCTGGTCACATCCACACCAGGCTACCGAAAAGCCAACGGAAGAAGCCCTCTCTCGGACAATCCCGGAGGCTCCTTGCTCAACTTAAAAGTGTAATCCAGTTTAGCCCTTAGTAACAAAGTAGTAATTAATAAATACCCCATTAGAAGAAAAAGTTAAAAAAATATTAAGAAAAGGCAAATGGGTTGAAGAATTTCCCCATTATTCCTTTCATTTATTCATCATGTTTCATTATGTTAGTATGATTGACAACCTTTCACCAATAAAATGAGTGAGTAGTCTCTTAGCTAGGGTTTAATGGGTGATTAGGGAAACCAAAGCCAAACTCCCTACTTCTTATTTGCTTGCTTGTTTTGATCTTAATGCACTCCTATCATCTTCTCCTTTCAACTTGACTTGGTCCCAACTCGAGTCTTGTTAGACCATGCATGTGTTAAGTAGGGAAGATTAAGTCGACTTGTAGGTGTTGTAAAATCCAAGAGATTCGGCTCCGGGACCCAAACTTTCCTAGGATTGTAAGATAAACCATGTACCAACTATCGAAGCGAACCCATGACATCCTAGTGCTTTTAATCAATTGAGGAAAATTGCTATTTTAGTTTAGTAACCTTCTAGGCCACTATTACAAGATAGCCCGATCCGACCTTTACTTGCCTCTTTACTAATTGTAGAGTTGTTTGTGAAGTATAAATTGTGTTTTGTATCGACCATTGACCAACGACCACATATGCTTAATTGTGAACACCAAATGGCTCCGATCAAAAATGAATTGTTTTTAGAACTCCTCAAGAGAGATGCATGTCAAGGTTACAAAGAGATAGCCTTTTGACCGTGAAATCCCTTGACGAATAATAGGAGACTTGTTAGGAGGAATTTGGGAGGTGTTGGTGAAGTTGTTCAACCCACTAGTGAGTTTGTCAATCCTTTCGCAATAGAAGTTAAACAACAAGAATGTCAACATCGGGATGTTCCTACCCCACAACATCTTACCGGAAACTTTATTGCCAAGTCCGCCTTCATCCAACTAGTTGAGAGGAGCCAATTCGGGAATGCCTAGAAGGACACCTAGTCCTAAGAAAAGTCTTCCCTAACACTCAAGACAAAAATGCTTATTTCCTTTTTCGTTAATCGGCAAGCTAGCTCCCACATAGGAAGGGCCATACTTTCTATTGATTCAATAGTAGGACCAATATGGAGCTTAAATTACGGGTTTTAAGCAAAGGGATGAAGAATTTGGACTTGGAGAAATGATCCCACCATAGATCCAATTTTGGAACATTTCCCACCTACAGTTATTTCATGTCTAACCAAAACCAAGTAAAACTATCAACTCCTTATATGTTTAACTAGAATTTTATATAGCAAATCCTCTACAAATTATGTCTTCCTGCTCATCAATCCCAAGCTATTTTGCCCGGAATACGTGCCTATTATTTTTAACTTTGCCTAGCCAAATTTTTACAATGCATATTTAAATCCTAATATATTGAATCCCTCAAAACTTGTTTTAAAACTTTCCTTTCACTAGTTCGTACTACATTTAGGCTTAAACAAATATTCAAATGGAATCAACAAGAATTTTTCACCCAAATGCAAAAAGATAGCCAAGCAAAAGACACCACCATCAACAACATTGAGGTTGCCACTCCACTTCGAGCTCACAAAGACAAAAGGGGCAATTACCACCTCAAGGTAATCCCCCCTAGACACTTGAAAAGCATTTTGTGAGAGCTAGTGAAATGCTCAAAGCCAAAAAAAGGAGCCCATAATTTTTTCCAAGTCGTCAAGCACTGCTGTTCCGGCCTATGCAAAGTACATGAAAGATATCCTCACAAAGAAGAAGTCGATCCGGACTTGAGACTATCGCCTTCAAAAGTAGAAAAGGGAGTTCACCTCCAAAGAGATCAATACATAAAAGACAAGTACAATGGTGGAACAGACCACACTACTTGTCTATAAAAGCCCTCTTCAAATGGCCGATAGATCGACATGCACCGAGGGCCATAAGCCCTTTTTCCCCGGTGACTTTGCAACCGCCCCTCCTCTTAAAAAGCCCTCGGTGATTGATGTGAAGCATGGAGAGCTCACTCTAGAAGTGGGAGATGCCATCATTTCCTAAATGTTTCACGGAATGAGGGCCATAAGAAATCCAACTCCAATGGAAGATGCCCTTCAAAGAGCAAGTGAATTGTGAGACGGAGGCATCATTCTAACAAAAGACGTCAAAATGCATTATTTACAGGTACAAATCAAGTCATTCAAAGGACAAGAGAAAAGAAGATTTAGTTTATACCAAGACAATGAAGTTGCCTCATCAAGAATGAAACATCCCTCCACCACTTGTAAATATTTCTAACTCCCTAACTTACATTTAATTTTTGGTAAGACAAAAAATTGTCAAAAAAGAGAAGTGAGGGAGGGACCAAAAATTAATTGTTGTTTGTCCAGGGAACATCCCCCCCTGGATGGGCCAAAAAAAAACAAACCACGGATGGACCTAATATAATTAGCCAATGCCTTGGAAATCCGCCCGTCTAGCAGATCCGAGCGTCCCGCGAGAAGACGCCCGTCTTGGGGTGAGCCGAACCGATCCCCTCATCACAATCCGCCCGTCTTGCGGTGAAGAAAAACAAAGAAAAATCTCTCGCTCTTCCTCCTCCTCTTCCAAAGAAATAAGTAGCAAGAATCATCCCTATACCACGCCCTCTTTAAATACCCAAATCCCTTTCAAAACACTACCCATAACCCAATTCCTCATTCACTTTCAAATCAAACCATCTTTCAAATAACAAATCAATCTCAAAACCAAGAACAAAATCTTCATAGCTCATAAAGGCAAAGCCTTTCACTTTCAAAATCGATTTGGGCATTCTACAAATTGAAGATTTAACTCCTCCAAATGGCAAGAACAAAGGGAGCAACAAAAGGACAATATCAAATTTAGGCTATTGGTTGAAGAGCTTTCGATAGGGGAAGAAGGGTCAAACATCGGCATCCTAGCCAAGCACTTTGATCCTAATTTCAATAAGGATAGCAAGTACAAGGCTAAGGATGGTGGCCATCTCATTGATGATGACTCCACCACCAACCGAGCCTTCCCTACCTCATTATCCTCCTTTAAAGAATGATTCTCCATTGTTATACCTTTGTTGCTTCAAATTCAAATTGGGAAAGATTATGTCTTAAACTTCACAATCCTCTTCATCTAGCTAGAATCCTTGCACCTCCCAATCCAAGGTATCTTTAAGGTGGTGAAGATGGTGAAGATAATGATGAGGAAGATGATGATGATAGAATCCAAGGGAAGTGGTGATGATAGTAGCATGATGGAAGACTAGCAGATTCCTACCCTCAACATATTATTGACATTGTTGGGTTAGTCCTAGCAAATAAAATATACCCGTTTAAGCCACACAAAACACAAAAAAAATAAATACCCACACAAAAATAGACAAAAAGAAAATACCTCCTCAAGCATAGCGATTAGGTTGGAAATCATGCATCATTCATAATCCATCATTGCGGTACATGGCAACTTTTATTCAAAAACCATAAAAATTGCACGAGTAGAAGAATCCTTCATTTCCTTTGATACTTGTAATAAGGATCATCAACTATAAAACCGCATGGTATGATCTTTCCAATCTTGAGCCCTAGGATTGCTTTAGATTCCTTTAGCAAACATTTGCATTAGAACCTCATCCATGTTAGAGCCCTAACCCCTCTGACCTCATGAACCCCTCATGTCGATTCATCCACCCTTTTTCTCTTCTCGGGGGACGACCAAACCATCATCTACAACTTTCTCGGGGGATGCCAAAACAAAAAGAAATCAATTTGAGTTCAATGAAATGAAAAGTGAAAGAAAGTTTGCAAAAATCCATCAAAAGAAAAGAGGAGCAAAAAAATAGAACTCCTAAAGCTTCCACCCCGTTACTAATTTGTGACTTTGAAAATGTTCAAAAAGAAAATGCAAAAAGTTGTCAAGTCACTCCTCAAAAAGTAGCCTCACTACTCTTAGATTTCTCCCATTTTTGTGCATGTGATCCGGGAAACACCTCCGCCCTCACCACAAAAGCATTTAACGGGGATAGACCAAAACTAGCTATCCTTCTAGGCGAGTAGTTTGCTCTATGAAGTGGCTTCCCTTGTAGATAATTTCGCACGATGAGGCTCTACATCATCCATATAAACACATGTCCAAAACAAAAATCTACAAAACAAAGGTAAACATAACTTACTCCCCGACGAGGAAGCTCCTTTGTCACCTCTTTACTCGGGACGAGAAGCTTTGGCACTCTTCACCCCGGTTTATAATGTTTATGTACTTAGTTTAGCTTAGCTTTTCAATGAAACGAGGCATTTGTAGGTGCTTGCCCTGGAAATCCCCAAGGAATTCATGAAGAAAAGGGAAGAAAAAGAAGAAGGAAAGGCGAGCTACAATCCGAACACGCCCTCTCCTCTTCGAATGCAACGCCATGAAAGCCCCGGCCCCGCAATCCGATTAGAAGAAGCCCTTCTCTCGGACAATCCCCTCAACTTAAAAGTGTATTAGGATTATTTACCCTAATGCATCATTTACTACAAAAACAAAAGCAAGTAAGTATACCTCTCAAAATATATCATCTCCAATCAGAATAAAATGTAAGAAAAAATAAACTACCTCCTTCAAGTCTTAATCTTATCCTTTATCGTCATTATGTTAGTATGATTGACAACCTTTCTAGAATCAAAATTAGTAATCGCTAGGTGAGCCATCTTTGACTCTTATTTGATCTTAATGCAAGGTTGAACCGCTAAGCCTCCTTGCATTTACTATCATCTTCTATCCTTTCAACTTGACTTGAATGACTCTTCAAGTGGTAGACATTCTTAAAATCTTCCAAAACTTTCCTAGGTGATGACCAATCCATCACAACAATAATTGCTTATGTTTGGTACATAAATCAATTGTTTACACCCTTATTTCATTTACAAGTTTAGTAACCTTCTACATCAACCCAATTTGAATGAACAATCTTCCAAACCATTGGCATGAGTTGGAATGGAGGAACTCTAATAGCCCTAATCTATTTAACCATAAAAGGAGAAAGGGGAAGCTGCATCCTCCCTTGAACGCCCATTCAAAAAGCCCTCCCGAAATGACCATAAGCCCTCCCGAGCCAAATCAAGTCATTCAAAGGACAAGAGAAAAGAAGATTTAGTTTATACCAAGACAATGAAGTTGCCTAGGACTACTCCAAAAATTAGCCCCGATGGACCACTCTCAGGGATCCAAACCTCAACCTCAGCAGGAATAAGACCCCTGCCCTTCAGATAATGTTCAAAAGTTAGCTTCAATTGACTAGCCTCGTGGAAAGAAGCAGTCAAAGCCTTCACATGAGTATACTCAACCCTTTTGTATGGCATAGATAAAATTTTTAAGGTCGTTGATAGAATCCAAATTTGGGAGCACCACCTCCATTACTTCATCCTCGGGGATGACATAATGGGACATCGACAACAATAGGA
This sequence comes from Silene latifolia, assembly GCF_048544455.1. Taxonomy (NCBI): domain Eukaryota; kingdom Viridiplantae; phylum Streptophyta; class Magnoliopsida; order Caryophyllales; family Caryophyllaceae; genus Silene; species Silene latifolia. The sequence goes on along the minus strand of NC_133533.1, from coordinate 66,360,340 downwards.
ACCTTCTCAACCTCATCAACTATAAAAGCTTGAGCCTTAGATGCGGTTTCTCGTCTTTCTTCTCCCTCCAGATTTCCCCCCGTATTTTAGACCAAAACTAGCTATCCCGGCGCTCTAGTGGGTCTCTAATTAGTTGAAGATTGATTTTTTGCGAAAGGAATTCTAGAAAGAGAAAGAAGAATTTTGAAGATTGGGAATGTGAAAGCAAGATAAAACAAAGTGAGGTATTTATAACCGCAAAATCAAACGGGCAAAAAAACAAGTGGTTAAACGTAATCATGACTCTCCTAGGGTTTTGTGAATCTACCCTATTTATGGCAATATAGCCTAATAGCCCTAATCTATTTAACCATAAAAGTTGAACCAAACACAAATTATATTCCGTTAAAATATTCCTACACAATTTTTCAACCTCGGCAGGAATAAGACCCCCGCCCGAATTTTTATCTCCTTATTCCTGGCCGTATCCAATAAAGGAATAAGCGGATAAGGGGCAATTGTTCGACCTCGGCAGAGCCTTAGCCTCGCTTTCTTCTCCCTCCTCCAGACCGAATAAGGACCAGGCAATGTCTAAAGCCAAAACAAACGAACAAAAATACTTAAAGCCAGGCATTGGGAGTGCCAAACACAAATTATATTCCGTTAAAATATTCCTACACAATTTTTTCCCGGATTCCCCGCCGGCGGAATAAGCGAATAAGGGGCAATTGCACCAAGGGAGAGAAGCACAAAAAAATCAACTACTAGGCCTGGCACGAAAGGAAACTAAAAAAATCGTCTAGGCCTGGCACCGGAGTAACACCATCAAAGCTGGACAGGTGACAAGAAAGACACGAACATGCCATATAAACAAGGTCCCTATAAACAAGGAAGACCTATTCAAAGGAAGAAAATAGAAGAAAGGATCAAAAGTAACGGCTGAAATGAAGAATAAGCCAATCAACTACTTTCGGGTAAATAGGGCACGAGTCCTATTTACCAGGAAACCCTAAACAGACTTGAGGAGACCACTTCTGAAGCTATTATAAATAGAAGAGACGACAAAATAAATGGACACTCACTTGCATACTCGCATGACTACTCTCATTCTTGTATTCAACATTTAATTACGCAATATCCTTAGCCTGTCACGACTGACATACAAATTCCCTGTCAGGTTACCTAAAATCATAGTAATAATCTCTCCTGGCTTGTTGTCCGTGGTTTTTTCCCTTATTCCCAGGGTTTTTTCACGTATAAAATCTTTTGTGTCTTTACTTTTATTTATTTATTTACTTAGCAATATTAGTCAGGCAAATCAATTGAGTTAGATCACCCCTTCTAAACTTTCCTAGCAGGATGTTTCTGTTCAGTAAAATCCCTGCTAAAACAACGGGATTACTAGAAAAACAAAGTGAGAGTTGAAAAGAAAAAGTTGAGAAGAAGAAAAAACAGAAGAAGATGAAAAAAAAAGAAATGAAAAAGAAAGTTTTGAAGAAAAAGAGAGAGAAAAAGAGATGAGATTGATCTTTCATACTTTATGAAGAAATTGAGTTGGGAAGTTCATGTGTTGTAAAATTTTTAATGTGGGCCATATGCTGCTTTGGTTCAATGGGTTATTGATATTATATTGGTATTGATTTATTTAAGCACTCTTTGCTCATTTGGATGATTGATTAGCTCGACCTTTAACTCCACATATCCAAACTCGTTTGTCCACTTTTTACCTATTACCCCTACCTCTTTTATCTCTTCTTTTGGCTCTATTTGTGCATTCTTGTTAGCATTGTCTTGTTGATTTAGAATGGTTACCATACTAGATTGCGGACGCATTCTCTTGAATCGTAGATAGGACAATGTCATTCACATATATAATGCCATGTTTATTTTATGAGTGTGAGTGTTTTCCCGTGAGGAGTCCGATGTCATATAAGATCATGCAAGAGTTGAAATGTCCATGTGAAGTCCTTTATGCTACGCCGTCGTTTAAATCTCATCCATGTATTGCATTTTTCCCTATGCCCATGTTGTTTCAGGATTTGATTCATTGTGATTTAAAGTTACTTGATGGGAATTGCATTTAGATGAGATGATTGTTGCTCGTACCCTTGTCCTTATCATATATTATATTGTGTGCTTGCTTGAGCACAAGCAAGAGTTTTAGCTTGGGGGAGTTTGATAAGTCCAATTTATATATACTTTAACTCCCTATTTTAGCTTATTTTATTTTATTATTGCACTTCTATTAGTGTATTTGTGAGCTAATTTTGTGTTCTAGGTGTTTTTGCTCGTATTCATTTTGTATTAAATGAAGCCTTTGGTAGCCTTTTCCCGTCAAATTAGCATTTACCCAAGTTCACGAGGCTAATGAGAGCAAGTCTTGACCGTGCAAAGGTGTTTTGGGAAGCATAGGGGCGTTTTGGGATGAATAGGAAAATTCCGAGCACGAAACTAACATGGGTTGATAGACAAGTAAGAAATGAAATATAAGCCCAAGTAAAGTCCAAATGATCAAGTGTCCATGCAAGCTTAGGATTCCAAATTATGCATTTAGACAAAGGAAATAAAGAGCATTAAGACGTAGCATTGGATTCCTTTGCAAATTTAAGATGAATTAAGAGAAACGATCAAGAATGCCACGACCTCGATCGGGGTTAACCCCTCATTGATTGTTTACGTTTCGTCTTGTGGTCCTATATAAAGGGTGTTGATCCGGGACCTCAAACATACCTTCTACACCACTTTTATACTTTCATTTTAGTTCTTAGTTTAGTTTAGATTAGATTTCCCTTAAACATTTCTTTTATGTTATAAACAATTTCCTTTAAGCATTTCAAGTTCATTTATAGTTTCCATTTCAAGAATTTGTTCTTTTATATTCAAGTTCTATTTCCATTATAAAGGTAATCTCATTTCTAGTTTTATTTTGTTATTCCTTTGTCATTTCCATTTACTAATTATCATTTTTACTTTATCATTTGTCATTAGATTAGTTATCATTATGCAAGAGTAGTTTACTAGTCTAGGGATTAAGGGAAGCCATGCATAAATAGTTTTTGCAATTGTTGAATTGAGATGTTATTATATCGATTAAAAGTTTCTATCACATGTTTGCATTGTTTTGTTAGTCTTTGATTGTTGGCCACTATCTTAGATTAAATTTGTTAATTCACTTTTATAAGTCGAAAGGTACGAAATTGAATTAGACTAAGCATCTTTTAGTAGACGACCTAGCCATAACGAGAGCTCGTTAGGACCCATTCTATGGTTGACAATAAGGCCGAGAGGTGGTTGTCTTTACGCCTAAACAATTAACGATATTATCAACTCCTATGTTTAACTTGAGCATTTACATAATTTGCATGTGTGACTCGACCTTCCTAGAATCTTCCTTTACTATTATTGTTTCATAAACCCAACCAAACCAATCGATAACCGACCTTGATAGAATTCACCCCATAACAACTTGTATAGCAACTCCCGTCTCCTAGTGTTCGACCCCTATTATTACATTCATTCGTATATATGGTATTTATCTTTGATTAGGTTGCGACATCCTATCAACAATTTATCTTACACATTAGCTATCTCACCGATTTCCAAAAATCCCGTGTCAGCTATTCGTGACCCAAATTGAAACTGGCCATGGACGATGGGTATCTAGCTCTTATTAATAATAATAATAAGACGTGGGTCTTGGTTCCTCGTTTTATGAACGTAAATGTCATACGATCAATATGGATTTTTCGTCATAAATTTAATTCTGACGGTTCTTTTGAAAGGTATAAAGCTCGTCTTGTAAGTGATGGAAAGACGTAACAGGTTGGTGTCGATAGTGGAGAAACATTCAGCCCCGTGGTTCAACCTTCTATAATTTGAACCGTCCTATGTCTCGCATTCTCAAAGTCATGGTCCATTAATCAACTTGACTTCAAAAATGCTTTTCTACACGGCACTCTTAATGAAATGGTCTACATGTATCAACCCCTCGGGTATAGGGACAAGTCACGACCTGACCATGTTTGTCTTGTTGGGGCTGGTGTCCTCACAGTTAGTGCAATGACATATAAATCTCTAAAAGGATCAAAGGGTATACTTTTGTATTATTATCAGTTGGTCCACGTTTATCAATAACGGTTGGCTTGCTAGATAAGTTTGACGTTATTGTCATACAGATGGCGGTGATCAACTGGTCCCTAAAAGTCACACCTATAGGATACGTTTGAGAGATGTGACAGTATGAAAATACAGTCATGTTGATGCCCAAATTTGACTAAGCAGTTAGTCGGAGTCATTGACTAATAATTAGTCAAACGCGATGTTGAGATAATTATTTAATACGGATTAAATAATAATGGCTAAGACGAATTAAGCAGTTATTTCATAAATTGAATATAAACGATTATATTTAATTGATGTATATTGAATTAATTATACAATATTGTCTTTGTCGGACATGTATTAATATGTCGGCTAATCCATGTTACTAGTCGATGTTTTAATAACCGATAACCGATGACGATTTATAATAAAACCCATCATATACATTTTAGCGAAACTAGTCGGACCACGAATTGAATAAGGAGAAAGTCCATGCATACCCACGGCCGAACTCATGAGAACAAAAGGAGAGTTTTCTCTCCTTTTGACCAAACTCATTTCATTTGAAAGAAAATTAGGTTTTTGAGAGCATTCTTCTCTGAAAAACCTAGATCTCACATCTAGCAAAATTCACACAAAACTCTCTCAATATTGCAAGGCAATTAGAGAGTACATTCTAGCACAAGGGGCATAGTCTCAGACGGTCTTGGGTGCAACGATTAGGAGGAAATCTACATTGATTTCTGTTCTTAGGCCGCATTCACAAAGGACCCAAGGTTGATTCTTGTTCTTTATCGTTTTCTCTTGTATTTTTGTTTTATGACAATAATCACATGTTAAAGATACATTATAGTCCTAAAGTTTAAGGGAATTTTACGGATATTTCCCTTCAAGTGGTATCAGAGCCAGGTTACGTAAATTTTTCATTGTGATTTTCATAAAACGATTTTGAAACGATGATTTTTGTCTAGAAAACCGTGCGGCCAAATGATTTTTGCGGCTGTTTTAAATTTTTCTTAACACGGTTGTTGTTGTTTTTTTTTTAAAACCGTGACAAACAGTTACCGTCTGATCAGACGATGTTTTGTTTTCAATTTATTCTTTGCATATTGTTATTTTAAACGATAATTATTGCAATATGTTAAAGTTATATCAATTGTAGTTTCAATTCTATACGGATTAGGTTAAATTGCAATTGGTTTTATCAAATCGATTTTTGATGATTGTTGATGCTCACGTTTTTTTTTGAGCTGCTGGATTTTTTTTTTTTTCGCACTGTTCACGGTTCAGCCGTGAAGAAGAAAAAAAAAAAATTTTTTTTCGTGTTTCAATTTTTTTCGGCCATGTTTTATGCATAATACGGATTTTGTGCATTCGCTTGATAGTGAAACGGTTCACTCACGTACCATTTAATTATTTTAAAGCAATTTAAAGTAACGGATTATCATGAATTAAAATTAAGTTGATAGAAGCGGTTTTGTCACACAATTTTAATTGTTAAAAGGTGGTTTGGATAAATTTAACATAATTACGGAATTATGTCACGGATAAATTTTGGTTTTAGTTGATGCTTTTCTTTTATCGTTTCTTTTGAATGCCTTGAATGTTTTATTACGTATTTAATTTTACAATCGGTTGTAACTTAGTGTGGCCTTAGTAGAACGTGTTACCGTAATGATGGAACACGGTCTTGGTTGTATTTTGAGATCTCGCATCTCCGTTTTGGTTTTTCCTTGTAATTACAGTTTTTATTTAGAATGTAAATAGGTTCATTTTTGTAAATTTTAAATTGTAATTTTGAGAAGACCAAAGATGGAGACCGGATGCTCACTCCCGCTGCATGGACAAAGATGGAACATCAAGACAAGCTTCTCGGGTCCAACGGTGGATTCCAAAGTTGTATTATGTTTTTTTACTAGGATAGGCCACACTAGGACTTTTATTTACGTTTTGCATTCTTTTGTTTATTTTATCGTAACGATAGTTTGCATCATTTTCCGCCTAAAACCAAACCACCTAATAATTGCATGAAAACTGACTCATATAGAGGTCACGCGTTAGTTTTCTATGATATACAGATATCACACGTTTTTATAAGCCATCACCTAAATTAATTCATTCACGCAATGCTAGTTTTCCGTTCACTTAAAATGAATTAAAACTAAGTTGATGGGATCTTCCTCGTATAATCAAAAATTGAGAATAGTCTTTATAGGTCAAACTCCAATGAATCCCTTCTTCGTCGGTAGGCATAATATGACCCCTTCTACGTCGGGTAAGTTGGAACTGATTGACCTATTTTATCTCAACACTATGGTCACTCGTACGATCCTGTGATTATGGTGGACTATAGATAGGATTTACGGAAATCTATCGACCAAGAGTTCTAACGATAGAACTAACTAAACAGTTGGCTTATCAATTTACGGAAATTGAGTCTTGGGATCACTTGTATTATTCTTGAGGAGATCAATTATGCAAGTGCAATGAGTCTACACGATTAAAATGAATTTTAAATAGACTTAAATCACCTCGATGAGTTGCTTATTTCGTTTTGTTTTTCCTTTCTTTTTCAAAGTGTAGATCACGATCACTTACACGCTAATAACAAAATGGTGGCCGTGCTTTGACGACCCAATGCCAAGTGCCACATTGGACCGTGAGTCCCGGCTTCGGATCTTCATGAATCGGATGAATCACCCACTCGATCAAAGAATGATGGATCAAACTTCGCGGACTGGGAGGCGGCATTACGGAATGCCGCCGCTGCGACGGAAAGCTCAAATATCCGACAGAGCCCATCCCTTCAAACCCGTGCCCCACGGCCGGAGCTAACGAGATCGCCAAGTATAACGATTTCGTCATGGAAGCGGGTGCGATTAAAAACGTACTCATTTTTGAAATGGAATCCAATTTGAAGAAACGCTTCATAGCCCAAGGTGCAAAGAAGATTTTCACCACGCTCACTAAGGAATTCTCGAAAGCACCGAGAATCGTGACCTATGAGCATACCACTCGCTTCTTTGATGCGAAACTCCGAAGGGCCAACCGGTTAGCCCACACATTCTCAGCATGATTGAGAATGTCGAGAGACTGGAGGCGCTTGATTGTAAAATCAGCGAGAACATCGTGATTGACCGCATGCTTCATTCACTCCACGATGGTTTTGCGCTCTTTAGAGCGAATTACTATATGAATGATTTGAAGAAAAGTCCTCATGAACTACACTCCTTACTCGTACATGCACCGAGAAGGATATGAAGTTTAGTGGGAGCTTGAAACAGGATGTTCTCGTTGTGTCAAACAAGGGCAAGGGTAAGGGCAAAGCTCGGGCAGACCTAGCGGTAGGCAAACCAAAGTTTAAGAAGTCGGGATCAGGTAAGAGTGGGCCTGGTGAGTCGAGCAACTCATCGGGCGCGACAAAGAGCAAAACCGAAAACATGGAATGCCATCATTGCCACAAGACCGGGCATTGGAGGCGTACATGTCCTGTTTACCATGAGGACATAAAAGCAGGTCGCGTTAAACCTGTTGGTATGTCTTCTTCCTCTTCTACTTTTATTCATATGATTAAGATTAACCACGCAAGTTACGGAACTTGGGTACTAGATACTGGTTGTGGTTCTCATCTGTGTAATCATGTGCAGGGGCTCCGAAACATCGAACCCCTCGTAAAGGGTGAGGTGGACCTGCGTGTCGGGAATGGAGCACGAGTGGCTGCCGTCTCGAGGGGAACATACGCGATCCAGCTTCCTAGCGGATTTGAGTTATTTTTATATAACTGCTATTATGTACCCAGTCTTTCTAAAAACAATATTTCAGTTTCTGCACTTGACAAACTTGGTTTTTCATTTGTAATAGAGAATAATACTTGCATTTTCTCATTACACGATATGATTTATGGCAAGGCAGTCTCAATGAATGGAATTTATGTTTTAGATCAGACCACCGAAATATTACACGTAATGAATAAGAAGTTAAAGGTTGGTGACAAAGATCAAACGTATCTATGGCACTGCCGTATGGGACACATTAATGAGAAACGCGTAAAACAGCTCATAAAGAATGGAGCTATCTCGGCCTTTGATTTTCAATCATTTGGCACGTGTGAATCATGTCTCATTGGTAAGATGACTCGAATTTCCTTCAAAGGTGTTGGAATGCTCGCTGTTGACCTATTAGGACTCATACATACGGATGTGTGTGGACCTATGTCAATCACCGCACTAGAAGGCTATAGGTATTTCATCACTTTCACGGATGATTTAAGTAGATATGGCTATGTCTACTTAATGAAGCACAAAAGTGAATCCTTTGAGAAATTCAAGGAATACCAGAATCGGGTACAAAACCTACTGGGTAGAAAGATTAAAACACTGCGATCAGACCGTGGTGGCGAGTATCTTTCTCACGAGTTTGATCAACACCTCAAAGACTCGTGGGATTGCCTTGCGCTTAACTCCACCGGAACACCTCGGTTTAATGGTGTGTCCGAACGGAGAAATCGAACACTACTTGATATGGTTCGATCCATGATGAGTCACACCGTGTTGCCGACTCATTGTGGGGTTATGCTCTTCTCGTCACCGCTCTAATACTTAACCGAAGTCCGTCTAAAGTCATTGACAAGACTCCATATGAACTATGGAAGGGAACGGTCCCTAACTTGTCCTTTATACGGGTTTGGGGCTGCGAGGCTTATGTCAAGTGGAGACACGAGGATAAGCTCGGCCCGCGATCGGTCAAGACATACTTTATAGGTTATCCTAAAGGAACGCTTGGTCATTACTTTTATTCGCCAACCGAACAACGTGTATTTGTTGCGGCAAGTGTGACATTCTTAGAGAAGGTATTTCTCGAGAATGCAAAGAGTAATAAAACCTTCGAACTGTCAGAGATTCCAGAACCAAATACCGAGCAACCATTGGAGGAACCAATTCCTTCAATCCCGGATGCGGTTAATATTCCTGAGGAACCTAGGAGATCGGGAAGAGTCTCTATTCCTCCGGACAGATACATTGGTATGGTCGAGGAACATGACATAGATGACATTCTACTCTTAACGAGTAGTGAACCCGCAACCTATAAAGGTGCCATGACTAGTTCTGACTCAAAGCTATGGCTTGAGGCCATGCAATCCGAGATGGACTCCATGTATGAGAACAACGTATGGGATCTTGTTGACTTACCTGCTAAGGTTCGTCCCCTTCAATGCAAATGGCTTTACAAGATAAAGCATTCTGTGGAAGGTCAACAAGATATCTATAAAGCACGACTAGTTGCTAAAGGTTTCACCCAAGTGCCAGGTTTGCACTACGATGAAATTTTTGCACCCGTAGTCATGCTGCATTCCATTCGGATTATCTTAGCGATTGCCGCTTTTCATGACTATGGAATTTGGCAGATGGATGTAAAAACCGCCTTCTTAAACGGTTTTTTGGAGGAAGAGTTGTACATGGTACAACCCGAAGGTTTCATCGATCCTGAACATACTAAGAAAGTGTGCAAGCTTAAGCGTTCCATTTATGGACTTAAGCAGCTTCTAGGAGTTGGAATCATCGTTTCGACCAAGTGATAAAAGAAAATGGATTTACTCGATCGGTCGAGGAACTATGTCTATATATCAAGTCGAGTGGGAGCAAGATTGTCTTCCTAATATTGTATGTCGATGACATACTCCTGATTGGGAATGACATACCTCTCTTAACTTCGGTAAAAGTATAGTTGAAGAACCATTTCCAGATGAAAGATCTGGGTGAGGCACAAAGAATTTTGGGCATCCGTATCTATCGAGATAGATCACGTCGGATGTTATCTCTCAGTCAGGAGTCTTATATAGACAAGATACTAGAGAGATTCAGCATGACTAACTCCAAAAAGGGGTTTCTTCCTCTGGCTCCAGGGGTGCATTTGAGCAAGTCTCAGGCACCAGAGACACCGGAAGAGAAATAGCGCATGACACGGATTCCTTATGCCTCACCTATAGGATCAATCATGTATGCCATGATATGCACACGTCCGGACGTGGCATATGCATTGAGTATGACAAGTCGATTCCAACAGCATCTAGGTGAATCACATTGGATGGCTGTCAAGAACATTCTTAAGTACCTACGGAGGACTAAAGATTGGGCATTGACTTATGGAGGCGAACAAAAGCTATGCGCAACCTAAGATCGCAGATGCTAGCTTCCAAACGGATCGAGATGACTCGAAATCTCGGTCTGGATTCATTTTTACTCTTAAAGGCGCTGCATCAGTGGAAGAGTTCCAAACAAAGTGTTACAAAGATTCTACGACCGAGTCCGAGTACTATGCCGCGTCGAAGGCGCAAAGGAAGCGATATGGATGCGTCAATTCTTACAAGGACTATTCGTAGTGCCTAGTTCGAATGACCCGATCACCATCTATTGCGACAATAGAGGTGCCATCTTCCAAGCTAAGGAGCCTAAGTCTAGCAACAAGTCTAGACATGTACAACGGAAAGCTCATCTAATCCGAGATTACGTGGAGCAAAAGGAGGTAGTGAAAGAAAAGATTGCTACAGATGATAACATAGCAGATCCTCTCACTAAACCATTACGACAAGATAAGCATGAAGGGCATGTTAATTCCATGGGAATTAAACGTGTTCCTGAGTTGTAGTACTCTTTTATGGACTAGATTCATTCTCTTTTGTACTCTATACGACATCATCGTTTTGATATTTATATATTTTGTTTTTCATGTGGATTTGTACGACAATTTTGAACACCACAAAGTGAACTGAACAAACATTATATTTTTGGTCCTTAATTGCCCACGTGAGCTGATAACTCTGGCAATTATTTTGTGACGTTGGTTGATGGTGGGTTCAACGAGCCATAAGTCAAAAGGTTGACTGACCAATCACAGAGGCGAGTTATACGGATATCTCGTAGGACACAATTGTGACATCGACGTGGAGTCCTAAATGTTTTATAACATTCGGTTCCAGGTCGTGGATAGGACCTCCATGGTGATCCTAAGAGTCAATTCTTTTGACTATCGACTGTCTCTTGAGATTAAGGCAGATTTTGGGTGACTTTGGTTTCTTTCTCACGGTCATCCGTAACAGGGGGCCAAGTAGATTTTTTCGGGTCATTTCATGCTTTGTGCTTAGATCGGCAGAGTCGAGTTGAAGGAAATATTCAGTCTTTATCGTGTACTCGATATTTCTCGGGGCCACTCGAGGAGTCAGAATCGAAATGCATGGCCATGCTCGAATACGAATTCGTTTTATCGCTTAAGTTACTCTCTAGTGGGGAAACCACTCTTGATCTGGTCGATTGTAAAATACGACCTTTGCGGATCCGGATCTGCAAATTGTTTTACATTGAGTGGGAGAAATTTTAAATGAATATGCGAATCGGTTATCGCACATACACTTGTACGGACAAGTGGGAGTTTTTTGGAGCCAGTGTCCTCCAGTTAGTGCGGATAACGTTATTGCACATACACTTGCACGGACAAGTGGGAGCTTGTTGGGGCTGGTGTCCTCACAGTTAGTGCAATGACATATAAATCTCTAAAAGGATCAAAGGGTATACTTTTGTATTATTATCAGTTGGTCCACGTTTATCAATAACGGTTGGCTTGCTAGATAAGTTTGACGTTATTGTCATACAGATGGCGGTGATCAACTGGTCCCTAAAAGTCACACCTATAGGATACGTTTGAGAGATGTGACGATATGAAAATACAGTCATGTTGATGCCCAAATTTGACTAAGCAGTTAGTCTGAGTCATTGACTAATAATTAGTCAAACGCGATGTTGAGATAATTATTTAATACGGATTAAATAATAATGGCTAAGACGAATTAAGCAGTTATTTCGTAAATTGAATATAAACGATTATATTTAATTGATGTATATTGAATTAATTATACAATATTGTCTTTGTCGGACATGTATTAATATGTCGGCTAATCCATGTTACTAGTCGATGTTTTAATAACCGATAACCGATGACGATTTATAATAAAACCCGTCATATACATTTTAGCGAAACTAGTCGGACCACGAATTGAATAAGGAGAAAGTGGAAAGCCCACTTCCTCCCCATGCATACCCACGGCCGAACTCATGAGAACAAAAGGAGAGTTTTCTCTCCTTTTGACCAAACTCATTTCATTTGAAAGAAAATTAGGTTTTTGAGAGCATTCTTCTCTGAAAAACCTAGATCTCACATCTAGCAAAATTCACACAAAACTCTCTCAATATTGCAAGGCAATTAGAGAGTACATTCTAGCACAAGGGGCATAGTCTCAGACGGTCTTGGGTGCAACGATTAGGAGGAAATCTACATTGATTCCTTTTCTTAGGCCGCATTCACAAAGGACCCAAGGTTGATTCTTGTTCTTTATCGTTTTCTCTTGTATTTTTGTTTTATGACAATAATCACATGTTAAAGATACGTTATAGTCCTAAAGTTTAAGGGAATTTTACGGATAATTCCCTTCATGTCTCCCAAAGAAGTCGCTCTACAGTCTCAAATAAGCACTTCGCGCTTGGTATAAAAGGTTTGCGAACTATATTGCACATCTTGGTTTTAAGCATAGCACGGTTGATCACTCGTTGTTTATTATCGACAAGGTACAAATCTCGCATATTTATTACTTTACATTGATGACATTATACTAACGTGTTCATCCGAATCTCTTCGCGCCAGTATTATGAGTAATCTTCAGACGAAATTTGCTATGAAGGATCTTGGCCCTCTCAGTTAATTCTTGGGTATTTCCGTCAAGCAATGCCCCAATGGTATGTTTCTATCTCAAACCAAATATGCCAACAAAATCGTAGAGCGCACTGGTATGGCTTCGTGCAAAGCCGTTGTCACTCCCGTTGATACTAAGCCCAAATTAAGTGTTGCCTAATCCGTACCTTATGAGGATCCCACACTATACCGTAGCTTTGCCGGTGCTCTTGAGTATCTCACATTTACTAGGCCCGACATCTCCTACGTAGTTCAGCAAGTGTGCTTACTTATGCACAATCCGATGACCGAACACATGGCTGCTCTTAAGCGTATAATTCGCTATGTCCATGGTACTGCAGCCCGTGGTTTATGCCCCCATAAATCTGCTCCTTCTCTTCTCACGACCTACACAAACGCCGAGTGGGGAGGGTGTGCTGATACAAGGTGGTCTACACCTGGTTATTGTGTTTTTCTAGGTAGAAATTTGATCTCGTGGGCCTCTAAATGATAGCCAACCCTATCACGGCGTAGTGCTGAGGCCGAGCACCGTGGGATAGCGAATCGTCGCTGAATCGAGTTGGCTACACAATTTGCTTGTCAAGCTACACGTTCCTATTCCTAAAGCTACTATTGTCTACTGTGATAACGTCAGTGCTATTTATCTTTCTGGTAACCCGGTTCAACACCAACGTACTAAATAAATTGGAATTGACATACATTTTGTCTGGCAAAAAGTTGAACGAGGTGAAGTCCGTGTCCGTCATATCTCCTGTCATTATCAAATCGCGGATATATTCACTAAAAGTCTTCCGCTCGTCCTTTTTGATGATTTCTGTGTCAGTCTCAAGGTTCAATTACTTCCTGTTTCCACTGCGGGGGTTTGATAGAATAAGTCAATATTTGTAATATTGTAAATATTTTATTGTTATTTTGTTATCTAGATTAGTGTAAATTAGTTACCTAGTTTAGTGTTATTTACTTCCTAGTTTTTAGCGATTCTTGTGTATTTGTATCGATTAACATAATCAATACAAGGCACCGATTAATCTCTTTCAGTATGAGTATATGACGCTCAGATTTTTGCTCAGACCAATGTTAAGACTAGCGCTAAATTCAACCTAAGCTCTATATTTTATATTTATATAAGTGTATGTTTCGAATATATGGAACATATGGGGTCATAGTTAAGCACCTGATTAATTAGCCCTCCACATATGAGAACCTAAGGCTCTCACAATCCATAAACTTTAAGACCATAAAGATTCTATATCACATAAGAGAACCATTTCATCAATATATTAACTCGGCGTTTGATTATAGGGTTTTGGAATGGTGTTATAAATCTAATGCTACAAACACGTAATGAACCCAACAAAAAACAAGAATATATGGATTAAAACCCCAATACCTTCATGTTATGATAATTTAGTTCAATCATTTCCATTTCATTATGTTGATCCAAACGATCCTAAGGAATGAAATTATATATCCATACCTGTTTTTAATTGTTTGGTTGGATCATGTGATGGAATGATATGTCAAATATTATGGAATGGAAGTTTGAATCTTGGGGATAAGGGTTAGGTACGAGATTGCAGGAGGTAGGACTAGTTCTAGAATTCATCAGAATTATAAATCCATTCCAAAGTGGACCTACCAAACAGTAAAATGGGCTGATAAAATCATTCAAAAATCTTCAACCAAACACTCTGAAGTTAATGATAATTATGTCTTGTAACACCCCAACTATCCGGCCAAGATAATTGGAGTGTTACCATCTCGGTTTCCCGAGGTAGTGTTTCAAAACTTCAATAAAAGAACGTTTTATAAATAAACACAATGTTTAGTGAATTACATAAACATAAACAAATGAATAAAAGTACAATTCATGACAACTATACTTTCTAGCCAACTATACACGTCTCGTGACTCATCAAGCTCATCCCGTCTCCCACGTGTTATTCAAACAAGCTGGACTTAACCTGCTCCCCATATGACCAAAGGATATCATATGGATCGACACAGGCCACCCCAAAAGAGATAGGTGACAATGCACAGACACACAAATGTCAGTTTCAATAAACAAATAAAAGATGACACGACTCAAGTGTGAGCATGCAACATGACTACTTGTATGAATGTCAATAACATCGAATGACCACCACCATAGTACCGGGACACGCCAGGCATACCGACAACCACACTGGTACCGGGACATGCCCAAATATACCGATAACCACAAACAGGTACCGGGATACGCCCATACGTACCGGGTCCAGAAGCCAACCGCATCCCCTGCCAGACGTCGTGCCTTAACCACACGAGTCCCTCCGTAACTCAAGCCATTAATGTGCACATCCCTCTTGGAGTGGGAAGCTCCAAGAGGCGACTTAAGCGTAAGACGGTCTCCCAACCGTCTTACGTCTCCAAACAACAACAACAACAACAAACAACAACAACAACAACAACAACAACAACAACAACAACAACAACAACAACAACAACAACAACAACAACAACAACAACAACAACAACGACAACAACAACAACAACGACAACAAAAACAACGACAACAAAAACAACAAAAACAACAACAACAACAACAACAACAACAACAACAACAACAACAACAACAACAACAACAACAACAACAACAACAACAACAACAACAACAACAACAACAACAACAACAACAACAACAACAACAACAACAACAACAACAACAACAACAACAACAACAACAACAACAACAACAATAAAAAATTCTCCAACATATATGATAATGACCAATGCATGAACCACAATCAACATGTCATAATTATCGTCTTAATGATGTGATTACCACTAAATATGTTATAGTACAAGTGCTCTAATTAAGTAAGACCAACTACAACATCAACATAAACAACATTAAATTATTGAAACCGAGTAGTATTAACCTACTTTTTAGCATACTCCATAAGCTCATCCAAGACAACAAGAATCCATCTCATAAAACCATCCTATCCTACAATAATCACATAACAACTATCATAATAAATCCTAATCTATTATACAATACAAAACTCCTTATTATTACCCTCTAATTACGCATAAACAAATTCTAATTGCTAATTAATAAACCCAATTGAAAACCCCTAAAAGTTAGGGTTCATAAGACTAGAAAAGCATAGATCTTAACTTGTAAATCAAGAGGAAGGAGGGAGGAAGGTGAGAAATACACTAAACCAAGTTTGAATACCCTTATATGGTGTTTGTGAGGGTATTAGAGAGAAGGAAGAGAGTTTAGAGAGATAAGGAGGAAGGTGGAAATGAGTTTAGGGTTAGGGGAGAAAGGGATAAATCCTGTGTTCTGAAAACAGCGTGATGAGGATTATCGCAACCTATCAAAAATAAAACCTAACCGGCCTAAACTTATGCAGTAGAGGTAAGCTGGGTATCGTATCCACAGGGAAGCAGTCGCTATCTGCTTGTTAGCTAGTCTGTCTAAGGTCACAAGTTGGGGGCTTTTGGTTGATTTGATTTAACTAAACTAAATGAACTAAATTTAAAACAATAATAGAAATACCAATTAAAACTAGAAAGTATGAAATAGAGTGTGATCAAATAGGGAGAAAGATGCTAGGAGGTCGGTTCATCATGATATTACGCAATTCAGGTAAAGATAGGGCCAGTCAGTCTGTAATGAGAAGGGTAGTGGAAAAGGTCCTTCCGGTCCGCTATTCGCCCTAGATTCTTCCTAAATAGCCTCCTCTCTGATTAGGGTAGTCTTTTATTCATAACAGGTCTATTCATTCCGATCATCCGATCTAGGTCTGAATTTAACCGGATTAATTAAAATAGTCGCGTGCACTCAACTAAATAATTACTGTTATATTTCTATAAAACAATTCTCGCATTAAAACCTCCTAAATCTAATTATAGCGTCATTGTTTTACTATCATGGCTCCCCTATTCCTAGCAATTGGAATTTAACTGCTTATAACGGTAATAAAAACTAATAACAATAGATAGAACTAGATTTGACATGATTTAAAGATGAATTAAAAAAAATTGCATAAACTAAATATTAATTCTAATAACCTGAACAGTAATTAAGAGACAAGAGAATTAAAGATTGCAAATAGGAATTAATACTATGAATTAAATTGAATAAGAAGAGAGTAAGGAATTACTCAACTTAAGATCCGAGGAATAGAAAGGCAAGCGTCGAACAAAGGTCTCCTAATCTCGTTGCAAAGCTTTGAATAGACTGAATGAATTCTCCTTAACCTAATTAGGTTTCTCTTCTTTATATAAGAGAGATATTTATTAACTAAATACGATAACTAATAAAATAAATAAATAAGATCACGCAATAAAATCTTGCGTTAGACAACTAGTTGTCCGATCGAGTAAGCTGGAACTACTCGATCGAACATACTCCAGAAAACAGGAACACCATAAACACTCTTCTCGATCGAGCATAGCAGGAGTTTGATTGAGGAGTCTTCAACACCAAAAAGGATCCGATTGAGCAATTAAGTCATTCAACATGCTCAATCGAGTTAGCTACCACTGTGTCAGCACATAGGATGTTGATAAGCTTCCAAGACGACTTCACGCATCCCAAGGCAGAAGTATTTCCGCTCCAATTCCATCCATCTCCTAAATGCAAGCTATAGAGGCAATTCCAAGCTCAGTTTTGCTCCTTCCGGGTTCATTCCTGCAATTAAAGCCAAACAAAACAATGTAGACCATTCGAGGCATTTCGTAGCCTAAAACTACAGGTATTGCATAGAAATACGTGCAAAATAAGTACAAAAAGTCTATATAAATAGCACGTATCACATCGCCACTCGATTGAGTGACGAGTCCACTCGGTCGAGTGTCGCTCACTCGGTCGAGTGCCGGTCCACTCGGTCGAGTGAACCTCACTTGGTCGAGTGCGACATAATTCTCAGCAATGACCAATTTTCGTAAACAAGTCATATCTCACTCGTTTATCGGTCATTTTGGACGTGTGACCTACCGATGGAATCGTAAGAGAATAAGCTATCACCTTCAATTTTAATCACATTAATATCATGACTAGATCTCAAGTTATGACAGTTTTAAGACGACCCTACTATAGAAGGACATTATAACAACTCCACTGATTCTAGTATTGGTTATACTTGGTCCACTCGGTCTACTCGGTCGAGTGAACGCCTTATAAACTATGAGGTATTACAATATTCCCTCCTTAAAAAGAACTTCGTCCCCGAAGTTCACCTCACTCGCTCATTTCCTCAAATCTTATGCATTCTCTCGCACCTCACATGTTTATCAACCGTATACGCTTTTTCTAAACATCACACTCATCCCAAATTTCTTCACTCAATTCTCACTAATTCTCACATTCTGTACTTTCTCTTTCCTAAATTTCCGAATTATTTGTAATACTACAGATTTCCTAAGCTGGTACTCGGCCGAGTATGGCTTACTCGGCCGAGTAAGGGGTGTCGGGTTTTCTGGACAAGTTACTGCCCAGGAATACTCGACCGAGTATGTGGAATACTCGACCGAGTAGAGGATACTCGTCCGAGTATACTCTATACTCGACCGAGTATCCGGTTTGACGGGTGTTATTTCCGCGGTTTGATTTAGAGATGATTAGAGTTATATAAGACGCGTTAATTAGTTTCTAATCACTTTTACAAAACCTAAACATTTCAACGTAACTCTATTCCTCTCCAAATCTCTCTCAAGTGCGCGGATTGTTAGCAAGTCTTCATCATCTTTCCTTATATCGTTGGTGTCGGTAAGTCCTTGATTTTATTAGTTTCATTGGTTAACCTTTTAGGGTTTGTCTTAATTTATGATTTGGGGGAAAAGGGTGCTGCATATGGTAATTGAAGTTTATGTTTTTTGTTAGGTGAGGACTTTGTAAAGGAGCCGTTCTAGATTGCTTTTCATGTGTCTCATTGCAGTTGTGCTAAGGTAGGGTTTCCCTACTCGGTTTACTGTTAATTGATTTAAGATTATGTTTTTATTGTGTACGATTTATTATTTGTTGATCAGTGTTGGAGTTGGTGTGTTTGTTAGATGGTTGTTGAGTGGAGTCACTTGCGGGAGTGGCGTCACGCCCTAGTTTCCCCTATGTAGAACCCGCCACAGAAGGGGATGTGCACATTAATGAACAAGGTTATCGCTCGTTGATGAGTGGGGCTTAGGTGGGGATTGGCTACGGTCCCCCATTGGTGGCGAGCATTACCTGTTGCGATGGGTAAACTGGGAGGGCTACACACTTCGGTGTGTAGTCGATTACTATGTGAGATAGGGAGTTTGGAGGTGGATGATGATTAGCTGGTTGCCTTTTTGTACTTGTCTTACTTTGATTATACAGTAACTGACCCCGTTGTTATTTTGTAAAATCTGTGGTGATCTATTCAGGGATGGTGAGCAGATTGTGACAGGTGATAATGTTCGCTAGCTATGGGGCCATCGTTGGGAGTCATCACTCGAGTCTAGCTTCCGCTGTCAAGAGACTTAGTTTTTAGTTTTGTCGTTGAACGTTAGTGATAGTATTTTGGTTTTGGATTTTGAGAACATGTAAACTTTGATCATTTACACTTTAATAATTGTGTTTGGATTGTTAACTTTGATATACTAACCTCGGGCAACCGAGATGGTGACGGTCTCTCATGCTCGGGTGGTCCTAGTAAGGCACCTTGGTATGTGGGGGTGTCACAAAGTGGTATTAGAGCGTCGATTCTGGCACCTAAAACTAATGAACCCAATGAACTTAAGGAGTCTAAATAAAATGAACCCGGGGAGAGTTGTTTGGAGCTACCGCAAACACTTGGGAGACGTCCCGAAGTCGCATTAAGGCCCTTACAATCTCAAGCCGGTCACATGGGGGAAACTATTGCATGTTGAGTCATTTGTGTATGTGATATCTATAACTTGAATCTTGTGAAGTTGTTGGCTGGATTGTGAAAGTGTTGGAATATGGTAATATATGAAAGGTGATATGTGAATTCGTATATGATAGGTCTTAAGCCTGAAATATGTTGAGCATGTTAAGTGTTTATTATGTGGCTTTCAAATGGGTAGCGGTATATCGTATATATATATATATTGGTAAAACAGTATGTTTAAGTAAGTTTATGATAGTTGCAGCTCATTTTTGGCATGACTCGGCCGAGCAGGGCATGTACTCGACCGAGTAGGGGGTACTCGGCCGAGTAACCAAGCACTCGACCGAGTGTTGTTTGGGGTGTACGTAGTAGTATCTACTTGTTGTGAGCACTCGACCGAGTATTAGAGCATACTCGACCGAGTGGAGCATACTCGGCCGAGTATCACCCATACTTGACCGAGTATGTTTTCTGTGTTTCCGACGTTGGCTTCTGGACTGGAAGACTCGACCGAGTATTAGTAATACTCGATCGAGTAGTCCATACTCGACCGAGTATCTCGCCATACTTGGCCGATCGCTTCTTTGGCGGAGGGTCATATTTATTTTGAGCCGTAGGTTTTGTGCTTACATCTCCTTTCTTCTTATCAGCTCAAAATGCCGCTGAAGAGGTCACCCGCATATATCCAGGCAACTGAGATGACCACAGAGGAGGTAGCCCGTATGATATAGCAGCAGGATGTTCTCTTTCAGGCTCTTAATAATGTAGGTAAGAGGGCGGAGAAACCGGTGGATGCTACCCACCTGAGCACTATCATCACCCACTTCTACCCATCTACTTATGAGGGCACCGGAGAACCTAAGCTGCTTGACAACTTGCACCGTGAGATGGAGAGTCTCCTTGAGGTTGTTAAGTGTCCGTCGGAGTTAGATGTTGAGCAGGTAGTGTACTACCTGAGGGGTGAGGCTGCAGTGTGGTGGCCGAACGTGAAAGAAGATGCCAGAGCTTTCTACAGAGATGAGGGGGTCAGTGCTATACTGTGGTCGGGTTTTAAGAGCGCCATGAGAGAATAATTTGTGCCGGAATACATCCGTCACAAGTTGAGATCCGAGTTTGATTCATTCACCATGACTAACGACAGTGCTATCACCGGTTCGTTGAGTTTTTGTGTTATGCTGAGGACATGCAGCTGGGGCAGCGGGGTTTAGCTCTCCGTTTTGAGAGGGGGTTGGCACCCAAGATCATGAACAAGTTACTAGCCAGGGTTATCACCGATCTGAAGGATGTGTACATGAGGGTCAGGCAAGCGGAGAGGTTGGTGGATTTATCCAGAGAGGCTACGGAGAAAACCACCACCGAAAAGAGGAAAGCAGAAAGTGAGAGTGGCAATCAGTCGAGCCACAAGAAGGGCAATTATGGTCAGCCTAAAGCCTCTTCGGGAGGATTCGGGTTTTCTAAGGGATCTCGAGCTTGGAGAAGGGGTGGTGGTCGGAGTGTTAGTGACAACTCTAACCTTACTTGCTTCAACTTTGGGGGGAATAGGCGACAAGAGGTACGACTGTACCAGTGCCAGAGATGGAGGAGCGTCAGGGGCTTATCAGGGAAGTTTCTCGCAGGGTCCGAGTCAGCGTTTTGCTAGCAACAGGCCATCTGGGTCGTGGGGTAACCGTGGAGGGCAGAACAACAATGGCCACTTTAACTGCAACAGTGGAGGATCTTATCAGCCCCGAACAACAGTGTGACTCAGAACTCGGCAGCCAAGCCGACTACTTCTAACACCTCGGTCTAGGGCGGAGGCCAGAAAAGCAGCGGGAAGCTTTTTATGATGTACAAATAGGAAGCTGAGAACGATGCTCATGTAGTTACCGGTACCTTTCTTGTTCATAATACACCGTCTTTTGTTTTGTTTGACTCTGGGCCAGCACACTCTTTTGTGTCTAGAGGCCATGTTTTGTCTATGGGTTTGGGGGAGTTTGAGCTTGTAAAGGATAGCGTGTTTATACCTTCCGGGGAGTCGGTGTCTTGTGTCAAGTTGTATAGGGAGGTGTCCATGTTGGTTGGAGGGGTAGACTTACCAGTCAACTTGATAGAGTTTCCTATGGATGGGTTTGAGATCATCGTCGGGATGGATTGGTTGGGCAAGTATGATGCTAAGATAGACTGCCGACAAAAGAGAGTGGTCTTTAAAGAGTCCTAAGGGTATAAGGGTGTCATATAAGGGGTTTGTTGTGAGGCCTAAGTGCAAGTTCATCATGGTAATGACCTTAAAGTCATGTTTGAGGAAGACGTGTCCCTTGATTCTTTGCCAAGTGAGAGATCGGGGCGCGGAGCAGCTGACACCATCTGATATACATGTGGTTCGGTTATATAGTGTACCTAAGGATATAGTGTCGGATCAAGATGCGAGGTTTATATCCCAGTTTTGGCAAGAGTTTCAGGAATTGATGGGTACGACCTTAAAGATGAGTACAGCTTTTCATCCTGCAACAGATGGTCAGACTGAGAGGACTATCAAGACTTTGGAGGAAATGTTGAGAGCTTGTGCCATGGAGTTCGGTGGGAGTTGGGAGGACATGCTGGATTTGATCGAGTTCTTGTATAACAACAGCTACCATACTAGTATCGGGATGGCACCTTTCGAGGCTTTATATGGTAGGAAGTGCGGAAGTCCAGTTTGTTGGGACGACAGCGTAGAGGCAGTTGTTTTAGGGCCACGGATGGTGCCGGATATGGTTGAACAAGTTCGGCTAATTCGTTAAAAGATGAAAGCAGCTCAGGATCGTCATAAGAGTTATGCTGATTTGCACCGTAGAGACATCGAGTTCGCAGTGGGTGACAAAGTCCTTTTAAAAGTGTCACCAATGCGTGGAGTGATGAGGTTTGGAAAGAAAGGTAAGTTAAGCCAGAATTTTATCGGTCCATATGAGATTTTGGATCGTGTAGGTGAGGTGGCTTACAGGTTAGCTTTACCACCAGCTTTGGATCGAGTCCACAACGTGTTTCACGTTTCACAGCCCTGGAAGTATGTGAGTGACCCGTCAAATGTACTTGAGGTTGAGAACATCGAACTTTATGAGTCCTTATCTTATGCCGAGGTACCTAAAGAGATCTTAGACCGCAAAAGTGCGCAAGACAAGGAATGGTGAGACCGTCATACTCAAGGTGCTTTGGTCTAATCATAATGTGGAAGAGGCCATATGGGAACCCGAAGAAGCTATGAGAGAGCGTTTTCCCACCCTTTTTGATCAGGTATGTTTGGTTACGGGGACGTAACCGTTGTCTTTTTTTGGGGGGTAGGAGATGGTCGCATGGTTGTTTTTGAGTTAGTCTGAGTCGGTTTCGGGATGTTTTGTGTTAGTTTAGCTAGTGTTGGGTGTTTTATCTTATGTGGTAGGAGTTGTTTACCTTTTGTTGGTCTTGTTTTGTATGTATAGTGTGAACTTCAGAGATGAAGTTCTTTTTAAGGAGGAAAGACTGTAATACTACGGATTTCCTAAGCTGGTACTCGGCCGAATATGGCGTACTCGGCCGAGTAAGGGGTGTCGGGGTTTCTGGACAAGTTACTTCCCAGGAATACTCAGCCAAGTATGTGGAATACTCGACCGCGTAGAGGATACTTGGTCGAGTATACTCTATACTCGATCGAGTATCCGGTCTGACGTGTGTTATTTCTGCGGTTTGATTTAGAGATGATTAGAGTTATATAATACGCGTTAATCAGTTTCTAATCACTTTTACAAAACCTAAACATTTCAACGTAACTCTAATCCTCTCCAAATATCTCTCAAGTGTGCGGATTGTTAGCAAGTCTTCTTTATCTTTCATTATATCGTTGGTGTCGGTAAGTCCTTGATTTCATTTGTTTCATTGGTTAACCTTTTAGGGTTTGTCTTAATTTATGATTTGGGGAAAAATGGTGTTGCATATGGTAATTGGAGTTTATGTGATTGTTGTTAGGTGAGGACTTTGTAGAGGAGCCGTTCTTGGTTGCTTTGCCTGTATCTCATTGCAGTTGTGCTTAGATAGAGTTTCCCTACTCGGTTTACTGTTAATTGATTTAAGATTATGTTTGTATTGTGTACGAATTATTATTTGTTGATCAGTGTTGGAGTGTTGGAGTTGGTGTGTTTGTTGTGATGGTTATTGAGTGGAGTCAATTGCGGGAGTGGCGTCACGCCCTAGTTTCCCCCTATGTAGAACCCGCCACAGAAGGGGATGTGCACATTAATGAACAGGGTTATCGCTCATTGATGAGTGGGGCTTAGGTGGAGAATGGCTGCGGTCCCCCATTGGCGGCGAGGATTAGCTGTTGCGATGGGTAAACTGGGAGGGCTACACACTTTGGTGTGTAGTCGATTACTATGTGAGATATGGAGTTTGGAGGTGGATGATGATTAGCTGGTTGCCTTTTTGTACTTGTCTGACTTTGATTATACAATAACTAACCCCGTTGTTATTTTGTAAAATCTGTGGTGATCTATTCGTGGATGGTGAGCAGATTGTGACAGGTGATAATGTTCGCTAGCTATGGGACCATCGTTGGGAGTCATCACTCGGGTCTAGCTTCCGTTGTCAAGGGACTTAGCTTTTAGTTTTGTCGTTGAACGTTAGTGACAGTATTTTGGTTTTAGAATTTAAGAACATGTAAACTTTGATCATTTACACTTTAATAATTGTGTTTCGATTGTTAACTTTGATATACTAACCTCGGGAAACCGAGATGGTGACGGTCGCTCGTTGATGAGTATGGCTTAGATGGGGATTGGCTGCGGTCCCCCTGTGGACGTGGGCCACAAGCCGGCATGCGGGCGCGATGCTGCCTGCCGGTCCGTAGTCACGGGCCACATGCACGCCAAGCCAATCGATTGACATGCAGCGGGCTTTTGAAAGCCACGCTCGGCGGCGTAAAAATGCTTTCGACCGGATCACTTTAAATCGGTCGGTCTCGTCTCGGCAAAGGCCACGAAACGATGTTGAGATGTTTGGAGTCGCCACCCAGCATTTGTGGGATGCTTGGAACCCGTTCGAATCCACTTTATACCTAGGTCAACCAAGGCAAAAAGCGGTGTTTGACATAGGTACTAATGATAAGGACTCGTCCCCCTTTTAGCATTCTATGCCTAAAATGACTCTTGTACGCCCTGGATAAGGCCATCCACTATCCAAAGGTTCTGAGTAAGGGGTGAGGGTACGTATTGGGAAGCCCTTTAATCGGACACCCAATCCCGCCCGCGTTAGCGGCCTCTACCGATCGATCGTGGTTGTTTAAGTGCAAAACTTGATAAAACGGTTTAAATGCATGAATGCGCATCCAAAAGTCTTGACCTAACATGTGAAGATTTCCCAAGTCGGTTTGTTTATCTAAATATGAAGAAAATGATGTCGAGTTGGATTTAGATTGATTTGCATATGAAAACGGAAATTAAACATCCATTTACCAAGTTCGGGTTATGATGCTTAACACGATCCATTTATTTGAAAAAGGATGTCAAATGACAAAGTGTAAAAACGTAAGCTTGTCAATCTGATCCATCATGTATTCAGATTAATCGTAATCGGGATCGTCCTAGACAAGTACTAAAAATGAGGCAGAACAGCGCCAGGCAGCCCCATAGGGGCGCGAGCCTATTTATGAGGGAAAGGGTTCTGCCCAGGTTTTTTAAATAAGAAAGCAGACGGCCTCTTGGGGCGCGAGTCGGACGACGACCCAAGGGGCATCTCCTGGTTGTTAAAAAGGTTATTTAAAACAGTATTTATGATGAAAGATTTGCAAATGTTGTTTACATGACTCGGAATAATTACTGTTATGGTAGTAACATTCGTTGTCGGATTTGCTTGTTTGAAAAGTGTAGTTTACAAATAAAATTGTAAAATGTTTGATTTGGACTGAATATGTTAAGTTCATTTCTTTGTAATTAGTCAAGTTTGTCATCGTACTCGGATTAAACCGATATGGTATAAGGAACCAAAGATGATTATGAATTATGACTAATATGTTTGCAAATGTAAATAAATGAGAAAAAATGCTAAATAAATGAAAAGGGTGTTAAAATACCCATTAAAATGTAATTAACCAAATAATATCACTGAGTCACGGATAAAACCGTCATGGTATAAGGAACAAAGGGTGATTATGATTTATGGTTAAAGTATTTGTCATAAAAATGAATTAAAATGGTAAAAACCGTAAAAGGAAAGAAATAAACATAAAAGAAAGTGTTGAAGGAAAGACGAACTCAAACACGTTTGAGTCTGACCCGAGAACCCACAAGAGGCACGAGCCTCTTTGCATAGCAAAGGGCTTCTGTCTCGGGCCAAAACTCGGTTTAGGCTCGTCTAAGCTATATTTGAATCGTGTTATGCATTGTTCATGCATATAAACTCATAAAAACAGTAATGACATGAAATAAATGAGATATTTACACCCTCAAACTTACATATTATGATGTTTGCGACGTAGACGACTTTAGAGACGGTTTTGCCGTAGCGACTACTCACGATCAAAGAAGTTTAAAAGAGTGCCTTAAAAAAGGATTTTGTTTTGAAAATACGTTTGAAAATATGTTAATTAAAACATGTTGGTTGATGAATTGAGTTGGTCAAATGGGTCGGTCGAATGCACGGCGACAGTACCAAATAATATGTGTAAGGCTTGTGTTTACGATCGGTAGGTCGTAAACACGTGTCGATTTTGTGACTTAGGATTCGGGTCTAGAAGTTTAAGAGAGAGGTGAGGGGCGGACACTCGCGTAAAGATTGTGGTGTGTGAAGGTTGGTATTTATAGAGAAATGTGGGATGGTAGGTCGGTTGAGTTTGCTTAGAGGCTAAGCAGACACCTGCTTTAGGCGCGAGCCACCTAGTGATTGAATGGGGTGTACTGTCCCTTTCAATTTGGACGTGGCCTTTGCTCTATCTATTATTTGGTTGGTTTGATTTGTGGTAACCAAATCAGATGTCGTGTAACAATGTGGGCATCTAATAAGATGATTTTGGGTGTTACTTGAGGTAGGTGTTTTGTGTGCTTGATTCAGGTTTGACCCGTGTGAGTCGGGATTTGAATTTGGAGCCGGTTTTTGGCTCGGTGTCGGTTTTGACTCTGATTAGGTTCATTTTAATGGAAATGACATGATAAAAACAATCATGGCATTATTGTCGACATTCGAGATTTGTGTTGACTCAGGTTGACTCGAGTTGCGGGTTTCTGAGTCGGTTTTGGGTCCGAAGACGGTTTTAAATCTAAATAGTGTTATTTTAATGCAAATGAAGTTAGAAAACCATTTATGAAATCATTTCTCATATCCGAGTAGTGCATTAAACTGTCTCATGTATAGCCAATCCACACACGCATATCAAAAACACGTTATAGTCCGATCATCATCGGGTGGTTTTTGGAAGGTGCAGATACTAATTATCTACAGAGCCCCCACTTTGAGTGAGGCTTGGACGGGGCAAAAGTCAAAGTATAGCCTCCAGGTCAATCGAAGATTACAACCTGAAGACCATTGCGACGTCGAGCCGACTCAAAAGGGTTTGAGCCAAGGACCTGCCGTCGGGAAGGGCGACATCGAGGCGACTTGGGTATTCAAGTCAAAGACCTGTCGTCAGGAACATTTTAGAGTCTGTCGACTTCCGATTCGGATCTTTTAAAGTCCATTAGACTACGTATAAAGGCTTGCCAGCCATAAGAAGGAGTCATACCTGAGACATCTTCGGGATACGTCCTTGAATCATTTGCGCGCAAAGGCTCGCCAGCCGTGTTGAAGGTGCGTTTTGAGGCTCGCCAGCTATAGGAAGGAGTCATACCTGAGGCATCTTCGGGATATGTCCTTGAATTATTTCTTGTGTGCGTGCAAAGGCTCGCCACCTATGTTGAAGGTGCATTTTGAGGCTCGCCAGCCATGTTGAACGGGATGCATTTTGAGGCTTGCCAGCCATCGATGGTCGAATGATCAACTCTGGGAAATAGCCTGAAACATCGGGCTTATTTCAAGATATTGTCTGGTAATGACTTCCAACCAGGTTGACGTTAATAGGTTTGGCTAGGGAGTGACGAACTCCAACATGCTGGGATCCTAAATGAACTCCGTGGGGACAAATCATCTACGAAAGGCTCTCTGGAAAATCATTTAGGGAGAGCGTTTCATCGGGATCATGAATGATGTTACGGGGATTTTTGAAAGACCTGTGTGACTTCCATTTGAAAATCGGCACTCGCTGGGGAGTTAGAAACTTCTCGGACTCACCGGGGATATGGGTTACTGCTCATTGGGAGGCAGCGTGTGCCATGTAATCGGCAGGGTTAAAGCTCTTGGACTTGATGGGTCGCCGTTTGTTGGGAAGAACCCAGTACTCAGTTGGAGTGAGTTTGTCTTCTCAAGATTATCTTCATGGTTAGTGACCACACAAATCCGCAGTCGCATAGACAAGCACGTTGAATGCAAGCATATAAGCATTTAAGCAGTTAACATATAAGCAACTAGCACGTAAGCATATAAGTACGTAAGCACATAAACATGTGAGCAGTTAGCATATAAGCGAGTAGCATGTAATATCTCACGCGAAGGGAGATAGAAGTTTTGAATGTTGTGAAGTTTAAAGACGAGTGTTGTTACTCGTAGATCTGTGATTTGATAGATTGGAGACACATGACCGTTGCGATATTGACTCACATGGACGCATACTGACAGACTGACATACAGGATATTGTGAACGTGATGCAAATTCAGTGTCGACATGACGCAAGGTTGACTCTGACAGACTTTATTTATGTAAGTGCAACTCCTTGCCAAGTAGGGATGACAACGCATATCAAATCCCTGAGGTAGAAGGTCCACTTGGCTGGGAAACACAAATTGATTATCTTCTCCAGACACATTTGCCTTCGCTTGCTCGTTTCAGATCCCTTATCGAGTTTTGATGATTCGGAGAGCGGAACCAAAACCTTGTCATCGTCCGAACCGAGCACTAGGCTATGGGCGGTTTTATTTTGGACTGTAGTTGAGACTCAAAAGGTTTTTTTACGGATAAAGGACGGGTGGCGTCTTGAAAGAGAAGCTCCCAGAGTGAGAAGGTGGGAATTTGACAAAAGGAGGAATGGGCGACATCGTAAGGAAGAAGCCCTCAGTAAAGAGGTATAAGATTAATTTTTGAAGCCCCCAGTGCGGTTGTGTCCTTGTCGGGGGACTGCCTACGTATTCGCGTGTTTACGAAATCAAACCAGATCGTAGTTCTGAGCTGGTTATTGAGGATTGAAAATTGGAAAGGCTGTGAAAGGAGTATGCGGTTGTGCCCTGGTAATAGGACTGCCTACGTATTCGCGTGTGGGCGAAATCAAACCAGATCGTAGTTCTGAGTGTGTGTGCAATGGTTGCAAATTGAAGGTTTGAAAATTGAATGTGTATGGGGGTGTGGTTGTGCCCTCATAATAGGGCTGCCTACGTATTCGCGTGTTTGCGAAATCAAATCAGATCGTAGTTCTGAATGTGTGTTTTGATAATTGATTTTGAGGTGTATGGTTGCGTCCTTGTAGGACTACCTACGTATTCACATGGTGTGAAATCAAACCAGATCGTAGTTCAGGATGTGTGCCTAAGCGAGTTGTTAGGACCTTAGAGTGTGAGGGTCACGACGGTAAATTCCATTTGGTGACTCGTCTGAATGTGTGCCTAAGCGAGTTGTTAGGACCTTAAAGTGTGAGGGTCACGATGGTAAACTCCGTTTGGTGACTCGAGAAATTGATTTAAGATAATTCCTCCTTGATCATGAATCGAAGAGGTGTAATTTGTGTTCCTTATCATGTGAGCACACTAGAAAGTGGACCCTAAGGGTAGACTAGGTATGTCCCGTTCTCGGTAGCAAAGCATTCGAGGACTCCGTATCTGGGTCAGGGTGAAAATGGCTTCGATATTATGGAATGTGGAGCTTGGTGATGATAGGTTAGTTTGAAAAATCTGGAGTTGAGGGTCACGACGATGAATTCCGTTTGGTGACTTGAAAGTTGATTGGAGAGAAAACCCTCTTGATGATGAATCGAAGAGGCATAGTTCCTGAAAATGTTTTTCCTTATGTGGGCACACTAAAAAGTGGACTCCAAGAATGAAATGGGCATCTCCCGTTCCAGGGAGCAATGTTTTTTAAAGACTCCGTATCTGGGTCAAGGTGAAAATGGCTTCGACATTATGGAATGTGGAGCCTGGTAATAAGAGGTTTGTTTGGCAGATAAAGATCTGGAGCTTCTATTTGTGGTGTTTAGGCCGATGGATCACGGCTTGTAATGTTGTGCAGAATGGGGTCTCAAGGTTGATGTGGACTGAGCCCGAAATGGTTGGTAAACAATTTGGGATAAGAATCCTATGTCTGGATCTTAAAAGTTAAGGTGTGATATTACGAGCTTGAGGGAATCCTCGGAAGCCTAGAAAGGTCTCCCTGTAGCAGTCTCTAGAAGGACTTAGGGATGAAGCAGTGTTGGTTGAGTTTTTGGTGTTTGGTGTCTTGGACTCGTTGGTCCGGGATTTGGTGTGTTGGACTCATGGGTCCTGGGCTTTAGACTTATTGATCCTAGAATTGGTGTTTTGGACTTATTTGTCCGGAATTTTGTGTGTTGGACTCATGGGTCCTGGGTTTTGGACTTGTTGGTCCTGGACTTGGTGGTTTGGACTTGTTGGTCTTGGGCTTTGGAATTGTTGGTTCTGGACTTTGTATTTTGGTGTTGGACTCGTTGGTCCGAAGTTTGAAATGTGACTGTTTGTAATTCCATCGTTTGAAATTGTGGGAAAATAACGAATTTGAATTTCTTTATTTCGTTTTTGTTTGAAAAAGGACGGTTTTTTAATTCCGTCGTTTGGAATTGAGAGAAAATAACGAATTTGAATTTCGCTATTTTGTTTTTTGTTTGAAAATGACAGTTTTTAAATCCGTCGTTTGGAATTGTGGGAAAATAACGAATTTGAATTTCGTTATTTCATTTTTGTTTGAAAAGGACGGTTTTAATTCCATCGTGTGGAATTGTGAGAAAATAACGAATTTTAATTTTGCTATTTCGTTTTTGTTTGAAAAGGACGGTTTTAATTCCGTCGTGTGAGAAAATAACGCATTTGAATTTCGCTATTTCGTTTTATTTGAAAAGGACGGTTTTTAATTCCGTCGTTTGGAATTTGTGAAAATAGCGAATTTGAATTTCACTGTTTTGTATTTGTGAATTGAAAATGACGGTTTTAGATTCCGTCGTTGAAATTCGTGAAAATAGTGAATTTGAATTTCACTATTTTATTTTTGTTTTCGCTTTGGTTTTTGCTTTAGCTTTGACTTTGGCTTTGGCCTTGAATGGCTATTGGCTTGGGCCTTTGATTTTGGCATTTTGCTTAGGCTTTTGATTTTGGCCTTTCGCTTTGGCCCTAGGTGAATGGCTTTTGGCCTGGGCCTTTTGTTTTGGCCTTTTGCTTTGGCTTTGGTTTTCGCCTTTGTTTTGGCTTGGATCCATTGGTTCTTTGCCGTCCGTCGTTTGAGGAAGGTAAAGGTGCAGATGGGGGTGTACCCGTTGGTAAGAGGTTGATAGTTGGTGATGGGACGTTTTTGTGGGGAATGGGCTAGCTTTCCGTCATTGATCATGAACAGGGAGATGTTCTGGTTTGTTATCTAGGTTCGTCGTAGGATCCCTTTGATAGAAGCTCGTTCTAAATTGGGTGCTATTGAAAGGTTTCTATTGCCAGACATGGAATAGGTAAAGAGAATGGACACGGAGTTTCGAGTCCTCTGCTTACTCGGTACGGAACGTCACTCGAGTGTACTCGCATTGAATTGGAACATGTTGTTCGTTTTAAATCAATTCTCAAATAAATTCTCGTTATCAATGGGAAATGGTAAAGGGAGAATACTGTTAGGTTCATATACCTATTATTAGACTCTTCTAATAGTGAACTAATTAACTTCTTAATTTATGTTCTTTAGATCTAGTGCATGCATAACAAAATAAGAGATTAATCAAGAAAAACAATGTCCCTTGCATTGTAATTTTTGGATTTATGGGCACAAGTAAGCTCTCCTACATTCACTTGTTCTTGAGCTATGATGAGTATTAGGATGATCTTCCAAAATCCCAATGTATAGAGATCCTCCTCTTGATTGCACCCAAGATTAGCCCTTATCACTACTAAATAATATTAACTAGATATTTATTTAGTAGTCTACCTTAAAATGATTACTAATACTTATATATTACATTAATAATATTAGTAATATCTTTGAACAATTTAGATTATCATTTCTCTAGTTTTAGAGAAAGATGAACAATGTAAGAGAGAAGTATGCATGTGTATTGAATGAATGAATGTGTATATGGAGAAAAATAAAGAACAAAAGTCCTTAGTATATGTGGGTGTGCCGGTTTTGGAGGGGTGGAGGACCAATATATGATCCTTCCCTTTTTCTTTTTCTCTTACCAATCATGCAAACGAGTTATGTAGTCGTCAAAAACTGTTGAACCGTCAACTATAGAGACTTATCATATTGGACTCTCACGGGTCGCTCATATCACACATAAGCACAGGTGAATATATGTAAAAGATAGAAAGAATTCATTTTGTAGTGACACTCACCTAACTACGACCTATAAGAACATGCCTGCAATCTAATATGAAAGTAATCTCTACAACCGTACATATGCATTCCAACCAAACAAATGACCATGACACATGCCGAGGTAAATATAGATATGTGAGGCTATGGACAGGAAGGGGCTAAGATAAATTTGGATAAAAACAGAGTTAAAAGCCAAGCTAGTAACTAAGGGAACCAAATTATAACAACATCCAACTTCTTGCTCAAGATTTCAATAGAAACGGTGCTAATAGTAAGCACAAAACTCACAAACTCCATAAATAGTCAACTCCCCATAAGATACAAATATAGCATGGGAGCAAAAATCGCCATATAACAAGACCTTGAATTATGCAATTTTGATTTTTTTTTCGCTACTGCAGCAAGCAGTCGATCGACCAAGTGGGACGGTCGACCGACTGAGTCTTCTTTTCGAATCTTTTTTTTCTTTGTTTCTCTTTTTTTTTTTTTCATTTCTTGTCCTTTTCATCTTCCCAACATCATCTCAAAATGAGCATTAGCTACCAAAAACGAAATAACAATCCCGAGAACATAAACTACTAGCTTGACAAGGGCAGGCTAAATGTAGGATGTAGTAACGGGACAAAAAAGCTATTTTTGGCAGTGTGGAGCTTATGGGCAAAATGAATAAAGGGCGACCTCTTCCACATGTGTCAACTAACCACGAACCCGAATGCATACATGTATTAAGCAGATTAAGTTCATATTCATGCAAATTGATGTGACATGTCTCACAAGGAGTAACTACTCACAATCCTAGATAAACTGGTCATGAATGACACCAGTTATAAGCTCTAAACCTCAGAAATATAAATAGTTTGCCAAAAATCTAAGTCAAGTTTAAAGTTCAGCAAGAAATAACGAAAACTCGTAGACTATGCATATGATTTTACTAATAACATGTCAATTAAGCACGGCTTAGGCATGAACGGTTGCAAATGCGATGTCATCATTGAAATACTACCGTCCCGACTCGACCTACATGCTAAAATAAACATGAAATTTTTTGAATTTTTGAATTTTTTTTTTTTGAATTTTCTGTATATATATATATATATATATATATATATATATATATATATATATATATATGAAATGAAAAAAAACAAATGC
The DNA here is from genome assembly GCF_048544455.1 of Silene latifolia. Taxonomy (NCBI): domain Eukaryota; kingdom Viridiplantae; phylum Streptophyta; class Magnoliopsida; order Caryophyllales; family Caryophyllaceae; genus Silene; species Silene latifolia. The sequence goes on along the minus strand of NC_133533.1, from coordinate 66,326,929 downwards.
AATCTGAAGTGCAATAAACGTGAAATAGAAATGCAATAAAACGTATGAATGCAATGCAAAACCCTTCCCCAAACCAAACCACACAATGTCCCCATTGTGCAAAATCATGTAATAAAATAAAAGGGAAACGGGAATTTGCGTTAAATTAACTAAATAAGACATGAAGTTTAAACTCGGAAACTCACAAGACTTTAAGCGCAGCAAAAGGAAACCTCCCCAAACCAGCGTGAGCTAGGAGGTTTCAGTGGCCAGCAGTGCTACCATAGGTACCTGAAAATAGACAAAAGTACCGCGTATAATTCCGAGAAAACAATTTACGAAACGCAAAATTATGTGCAAAATAAGAAAACGGAAGAAAACATAAATGAATCGGAGAATAAAGTGGAGAAAAGACTCCCCCAACTCCGCAATTCGACCAAACACAGCAGGGGAATGGTCGTGAATAGGTACAGCAACGGACATGGTCGATCGACCATAGCATCCAGTCGATCGACCAGGATGACATGAACAAGAAGCTCCTGTAGCTGTAGCATCAGTCGATCGACCACTCAGGCCAGTCGATCGACTGAGAAACCTGCTGTAAGTTTCTGATTTCGTCTAATTAGCTCAATAAATTGAGCTAATGTGGTCTATGAACCTGCAAATGCACATAATAACGCACCTAAAATTGCGCAAAACCCAAATGTAAAGTCTAAAGTCCTTAAAATCCTAAGCAAACTTATTAAAGTGAAGTCTCGCGCAAACCAAAACAATAAAAAGTCTAACAAAAGCAATAAAATGTTGTTTAAAAAGTCTTAATCAACTAATAGTTGATCAAGAATGGCCACGGAATGGCCCACTTGCTCGGCTTCTGGCTACAAGAAGTAGCCTCTACAATGCTCATCTCCTCAGCTGCACTCCTATCGATTCCAATGTCCGCAGAACTCAGCGGATCAGTATCTCTAACAGCTTCCCAATCAATAACCTCGTCTGGCTCGTCAAAATCCAAATCGGACTCCGTCACCTTGACTGGGTCCTCATCAGGCTCCTTATCTGTGCCATAGCTAAGACATCCTAGGCCGCCTCTTTGAATGATTGGCTCCTTCACAGCTGGAGCAACATGCGGCTCTTCCTTCCCCAAACCAGCTCCTGCAATATCTAAAACAGAAGAATCTTCCTCCAATTTGCTCCCATTCAGGGGCGGAGGTGTCACAACAGGAGTAGGCATAGGGGCAGGCATATCAGAAAGCACAAAATAAGATTTCTTCTCAGAAATCGTATTGCAAGTGACTGGCCACATAGGATCTTTCTTCTTAGCAGTCTGGGCAAAAATAATGGACTGTTTCCCTACTTTAAAGGTCAATGTCCCCGAGCCAACATCTATAATCGCACCAAATAGTGTGCGAAATGGTCTACCCAAAATGATAGGAATGTGAGCATCCTCGGGTATATCTAGTACAACGAAGTCAATCGGGAAAAAGAACTTTCCTATTTGCACAGAATATCCTCTAAGACTCCTATAGGTTTGGACCGCAGAACGATCACCATCCGTCTTTGTCATGCTAGTAACTGCAAACCTAGTCAATTTCAATTTCTTAGCAAGACTCAAAGGCATAACACTAATACTGGCTCCTAGGTCACACAAGGTCTTCTCAATAGAAAAGGTGCCAATATTACATGGGACTGAAAAACTACCTGGGTCTTCTAGCTTATGAGGTGCAGTATGAGTCAAATAAGAACAAGACTCCTCAGTTAGTGCGACAGATTGTACAGTGTCAAGTGACTTCTTTTTAGACAAAAGCTGCTTCATAAATTTCGTGTAAGCAGGTACTTGATTAACCAATTCAAAGAAAGGAACTTGCACATTTAAACTACGAATAACATTTTCAAATTTGTTAAACGATACCTGTTCCTTTGTCGGCACCAATCTCTCTGGATAAGGGGCTGTAAGAAGCAACTTAGCCCTCTCCTCTAGGTCTCTCATACCGGCATAAGTGGATTTAGGCTGAAAATCCACTACCTTGTCCTAGTTGTAGCTCGAACCTTCTTCAGACCGTCTCAAGAATGAACCATTAACCGTCAAGGGTTCATACTTTGGAACCAGAACAGACCCATCAGCATTTAGGTCTTGCCTTAATAATCTCGGAGTCGCCGTACCCCGAAATAAGTGGTCCCTCAAGTTATCGGACATTGGAGGACGAAAAGGTTCACGATCAACAGCACTGTCAGTCGATTGACCATGTTGGTCAGTCGATCGACTGACTTCTTTAGGACCAGAGGCTGTACTGTTTCGCGGACTGGTCGATCGACCGGGTATGTCAGTCGATCGACTGATATACATGTTGATCGTCTTTTTCTTGCTACTGTTCGTTCCAGCCTTATTCTTGCTCGGTTCCGCCTCATCTTTTTCAGTAACATCCTCGACCATATTGGGCCCATCAAGGGCGGTCCCACTCCTCAAAGTGATAGCATTTAGGGTCTCTTTTTGATCCGGCTGCGACGGTAATTGCCCCGGAGCTCGAGTTGCACTTTTGCTTGCTAGTTGGGCAATTTGACTCTCCAACATTTTTGTAGAAGTCTCTCTAGCTTGAGACTCCTTTTGCAACAAACCCGACAGATTTTGAACCATGTTTTTCAACTCAGAAATGTCAGAACTTTGAAATTGCTGCTGCTGAGGCACATAAGGAGGCTTTTGAAACTGCTACTGCTTATGAGGGGGCACATAGCTTTGCTGCTGCTGCTGTGGACCGGGATTAAGGACATTCTGGTTAGTCCACCTCAAATTGGGGTGGACATTGGAGGGATCGGGATAAGTACCAGTCTGCTTATAATGTTGAAAGGGGCACATATTTCATTCGAGCTGGTACAAAATTCCGAAACATGTCCCTCTGCTCCACATCTTTTGCATGTAAAAGGACCGTCTGAAACTGCGTTGACCTTGTATATCCCGCCTATTGAGGATCCCCCAAAATCAAACTTGTCGAACCTCGCAGTAAGGGCCTCTATTGCAGCTACAGCAGGTGATTCAGCTGATCTTCTCTGATTTACTCTAGAATTCCAATGCTCAGCTTTATGGATGGCCATATCTTCAATAATCTTCCATCCCTTTGTCTCTCCAACATTCTCCTGGAATCTGCCATTAGCTGCAGCATCCAGGATAGCTCTCTGATCGTCATAAATCCCATTGTAGATCGCACCAGCTTCTTGAAACGGACCCATGCCTCATGAAAGTTTTCATCAGGACCCTATTTGAAGCTTGTGATCTGAGCCCTAATTGCATTGGTCTTCGAGGCAGAGAAATATTTCTTATAGAACGCTAAGGCCAGCGAATTCCAATCAGTAATCCCGTTGGTAGCTCGATCCAGATCTCGGTACCACTCCCTAGCAGCATCACGGAGTGAGAATATGAACATTGTCTCTTTGATCTGGTCCTGGGTCACACTTGCTGGTGGGGGTATGGAACAGCAATAGTCAATGAATATCTCCATATGCTTAGCTGCATCTTCATTTGCAGCTCCCTCAAATTGGTTTCTCTTAACCAAATTGATGTAGGACGGTTTTGCTTCGAATTTTCTCTCCGTCCCGGCTGGCAATGCAAATCACTTATAGAGATTCTCAGCTTTCGGCTCGGAGTAACTGGCTATACTTGCCTCTTCAGCCATGTCTGGAGATGTGACGGTCTCACCAAAGAAGTAGAAATAGGAGACGAAGGTGGATCCTCCTCAAATAGCTCGTTCTCTTAGTAACTGGACAGAGTACTCAGCTCTTCCTCTGTCGGCAATACTCTAGATGATCGTCTCAACTCACACAAAGTCCTTTCGATCTCAGGATATAATGGTCTCGGTACACCACCCTGTGACCTGCGCATAAGAGGAAACTACAAGTAGAATATGAGAATAGTTTAAGGAACAGATGTCCCTTAAACCAAGAGAAAGACTAAAATAAAAAACAACTAAAAATTTAAACAATTGCCTCCTCGGCAACGGCGCCAAAATTTGATACCGTCGTAGAGTACCAAAGATAAATTTATAATTTCCAAACTACTACTATAGATAGCGGCAGTAAGGGTCGAACCACGGAGAGGCGATGCAATTAATAGTTGTCTGATTTTAGTCTAAAGTAACAAATGAGTGGGGGTTTGTTTTGAATAGTTCTATAACTAAAGTAAATAAATGAATGATAAAAGAACTAAATGAAGTCAAATATTAAAAGGGATGCTAAGATGGTCGGTTCACTGTAATTTCGGCGGCAGTATCCTAGGTAAGTCTGAGCCAATCACGTGAGACGGGAAAATAATAAGTCCTCTCGGTCCATTCTTAACACGTAGCATCTTTCGATCTAGCTACGAGTCCCTATTATCACTAATACTAACTCTCGTCCTGAAAAGTGATTTAAAAGTCTAAATTAACTTATCTCTCGATCTTATTAATTTAGGCGTCTTAATTAAGTAGTCTATCTCCCCCCCCCCCATCTTTCGATCTTATCGGGTCGGTCAATTCCTAAGCATTCAACTAGTCGCGTGCACTCGATTCGTCAAATATAGCAATTAAATTAATTAAAACGAAGTAAATCTCACGGAAGCCGGTCGATCGACCAGGTAGGCCAGTCGATCGACCATGGCGCGATTCAGGTCTACGAAGATTATGCCGCCTACACTACAGATTCCCTACATCTTAGCACGAATGATTTAGCTACTCATGATTATGATAGAAACAACAATAAGATTAACAAACAAAGCTACTGAATTCATGATAGAAATAACTAAATATTTAACTAACATAAAACGATAACTCGGCTTTGGGATTTCTAAACTAGCAATTCTAACTATGAACGAATTAAAGCAGCGAAACTGAACAAAAGAACAGAAGAATACCGTAAAAAATTGAAGAGGAAAGATCAAAACCAGATGCGGAAATAAACTTTATTAACGAAAGAATAATCTATGCTAATGAATTAATTAAAATTCAGCTTTTTGTGATGAACCCTAATAAACTCGATGATAAAGACTTGATGATAATCTCTCAACATCAGGTTACGTTATATAGGAATATAACGTGACTTATTATTCCTAAAACCTAATTACATTGGGCTTCCCAACTCTCGTTCTTAATTTGCGTCAGATTAACGGTTTGGTCGATCGACCAGGGTAGGCGGTCGGTCGACTGAGATGTGCTGTACAGGAGCTTCTGATAGTAGTGCTCTGGTCGATCGACTGAAAGCATCAGTCTATCGACCACTTCAACAGGTACTTGGCTCCAAAAGCTTCGTGAATTCGTCTTTCGGGCCTCGATACGCGCACCAAATTCGCTTCCCAAGTAAATACTTCATGTCAACTAATATGCCAAGTACTCGGGGACGGATTCGGCTTGATTTCCGCTAAAATCTTCACATTTCTGCAATATTATACAAAAACATAAAAGTAGACGGAAATAGGGAAAATAGTAGCATAAACTACACAAATGAGCTCTGAAATGCGTGTAAAATAGGGTGTAAAACAACATATTTAGGGCACGCATCAGTACCCAAGCTACTCGATCGAGTAGTCTCTAGTCTATCGAGTACCACCCACATAGAAAGGCAAACGAGGCAAATGGTAACTGTGGCACGCATCACTAAGTGATACCACCTGCTCCCAAGGTCGGTCAAGGTTGGTCAACGAGTCCCTAAAAGGGCGGGTATTACAATCTTTCCCCCTTAAAAAGAACTTCGCCCCCGAAGTTCAACTCACCCTTCCCCAACGCACAAGACACGGAACAAGGTCGACACCACCGTTCTTTCGACATAGGTCACTACTCTCTAGAAGTACTAACCCGCCATGTCATCATCATCAACTGTCTAATACCATATACACCAACTTCTACAAATCACAACGTTAATTACCAAATTCACCACATGTACTAACACAACTAACGATCACACTACCACTCTGAACTTTCAGCCACGTTCAGCCACACAGCTATGGAACTATACTCTCACTAGTCCATGAATGCCAACACGAAATATGTCACACAACACTAACATGTTACCAAACGATCCTATTACAATGCATGACTCAAAGCTGTAATACCTCGTTACCGTTCCTGACATACTTATCTCTCTATGACCGTCCTTTCATAACAAATTACTCAACCTTTACTTAAATATACAAATTACTCATCAAACAATGAAAACAATTATAACTTCATGCTGGGAATATAACAAAATAATAGAAAACATTATAAACAAATAACAAGATTATTATAATATCGGCCTTTTTATTTTGCGACATTACTCTTCCCCTCTAAAAAGGAACTTCATCCCCGAAGTTCACCACCGAGTTATTACACACATTCCTAATACGTATTTCTTGTCATTTACCCAACACCTATAATTCCCTGTCGACATTACCCATTAATCATAACAAACATGGATTTATAAATGTATCCGCTACTTTACTCAAATGTTTAGCAACAAACATGAGTACAGGTATGTATCAATTTGTATATAAAGGAAAAATGCGAATTCCGTGAAATAAATAACAAGTCTTTTCCATAATAAATAAGTTAGGTTACTAAGCTAGTAGGCGTTGAAGATGGCAAATGAATGCAATAAGAACCAACTTCTACTTGCACTATTCGTCACAAATTTGCATTCATAAACTAAACACGACTTCCAACATATCAAATTAACGGTCCAGCCATGTTACTAATTGTCAACAACCATGTTAAACATCAAAGCATGCAAGAATATAGCCATGAAAACAATTATAATTATCGAAATGTCCCTGAAACAGTGTTACTCGATCGAGTGTAAAGGGTACTCGATCGAGTGCCCTCTACTCAATCGAGTGTCTTAGTTACTCGATCGAGTAGCCTGAGATCAGAACGCTCCTTACCTGTCACACCTGCAGCTACTCGATCGAGTGAGGGGCACTCGGTCGAGTGGCCACAGGTCAAATGCTACTCCAAAATTTCCTGACACATCCCAAGGTAAATAAATATGTGCACATCATCTCATAACCTCCAAAATCCTGTAAACAAGTCTAAGCTAAGCAAATACGGCCTTATGGCCACCAATACAACCCAACGTAAAAAGTTCGAAATAAAATAAACTAACATCCAACATAACCAACAACCATACTCAAAAGAAAAGAAAGGAGTAACACTCCTGCTACTGCTGCTACTCCTCCATGACGTAATCCTCCAGTCCGCCACCACCTGAAGTACCTGCCCCCGAAGCCCCAAGACCCGCACCATCCCCTACTCCACCCTCTGGACTCACATACCATAGGGTCAAACCGCCAAAAGCAAAAGACGGTGGTGTCCCCCACGTGGACATGTCCACCCCGCAGGAGTTAAAAACCCCGTTGTAGTCTCAAACTCCGCTCCACCACCCTGGATGCGGTCCCTCGGTCCCAATACCCTGAGCATATGCCATCTCGTGCATGTTCCGGAGCGTCAAGGTAGAGGACACTCTCTCTGCCAAGTAGCTCGAACGTGTCTCTGGGGTATCAAGGTAGGGATAGCAAGGAAATGGGTGTTGTGGTGGTGCTGCTGGCTGTGGCTGGGTCTTAGCCGTCCTCTCCCTCACACGACGTGGCCCTCTCCCTAACCTGGGTCTATCCTCTGCCGCTCTCACATTCTCCCCCTTCTTCGGCTCGGGCATAACCTGAAGGATCGTATCATCAATGAGGTACGTCTGTCTCGGCCGGGGTGCATCCTCATCCTCCTACTCATCAGAATCAATCGCATCTAATGGCTCAGTCGGTGGGAGGTGCTCAGGAGCCGGTATCCTCATCCAGCTCATACACCACACCCTCCATGCTAGGCTACCATCCGCCAAAGTTCTCAACCATTTCAGGTCGAGGAAATAATCTCTATCCATGGTAGGCACCGGGGTGGCTAAGGGAACGTACTCGGAGGAAGCCTCAAAAGAAGCTAGCTTTTCAGCTAACCGGGTGGCAATAGCACCGCAACTCGTGCACAGTGCGAGAAGAGGCCATCAAGGCAAGGCTGGCACAAACCATAGCGGGAGCATTGAAGACCACCTTCTCGGTCCGCTCCGGGTTAAGATAGGCCATCAGAAGCAACAACTCGTGAGAGTTCAACTTACTCATATCCGACCTCTCGTAAAGAAGGTTCGACACAGCACGTAGGAAGATTCTCAAGGTAACATGTTGCACATCATTGATCAACATGTTACTAGCGGTGGGAGCAGACTTCCCGGTGATACAGGGCATAAGACGGCAAACTCCGCACTCAGACGGTATGTCACGGAGGGCATCCTTGGAAGGCTTAGCCAAACGAAGGTGGTAAGCAAACAGGTCCATGGTTAACATAAAACTGGTGTTCATCAGAAGGAACTGGACGGTCTGCTCAACCGGCTCGTATATAAACGAGCTCATGAACTCAAGGGTCAGAAAAGCATAAGAATGCTTCCGTAGACGATATAGCCCAGTGAACCCCAAAGTCTCGAAAATGTGACGGACATCCGTCTCAATACCCAGGTCCTCTAAGATAGTCGTGTCAACACAACGGGTTGGTCTCATCTTGCGAGACTGTAAAGCTACAAACCTCTTCCGTTGGTTAAAGTCTACGAAAACTACCGAAGGGTACTCTGGTACCGCCGGTACTACTGGTCCGCTACCCTCCCCAACTTCGGGCTGAGAAGCCCTTCCCCTCTTACTTTGTCGGGTTCCCAAGTTTAGTCTCGGCATCTGTTCAACACATAATTTAAATACACTAACATGGATGCACCAAAACATGCTAATTACACCAATTATGCCATGAAAGAATCATCTAAGTACACACTATCACCAACAATTTCCCAAATTACAAGTAAAATTCAAGTTTTCAAAGTTCGGACGGTCTTTACAGCTGCGAAAATTTTGTCAAAGTCAACATGAGTTAATTCATCTATTACAATTTCCAGGACTCCTACATTCAAATTGCATCCATGTACAACACAAAATCCCAATTATATGAAACGAATTTCAATTTGAGGCACTTTTAAGATGGAGTTTTAAGGCAATTTTTGAGGTGAAAATCACAAAAATCAACTTCCCACATCATATATACAACATACATTATCCAAATTTCATCCTATAACATGTAAATGACAACCATAAATCAACTTAATTTCTCAAACCCTAGAAAATTCGGTATCCATATATGCAATTTCTATTTGAGTTCTTGTATTATAACAACAATTAACCATAAAAAGGAAGCATATAAATCATATTACATCAATTATAAGCAAATTTTCTCACATATAAATCGAATTTTCAGATTTTTTTCTAGCATCCTAATTGTTTCTAATTGATGAAGAACATTAAAATAGGAAGGAAATTCATACCTTGATCAAATAGGAAGTACAAGAACAATTATAAGCAAAGGAAATCACCCAACAAATCACCACAAATACGAGATTGAGAGCAAGATGAGAGATATGGAGGTTAGGGTTTGCGAGGTTGAGGGAAGAAATAAGAAAAAAGAGTAAAGAAAAGGGGTTTAAGAACCCGTGTAATCTCCGGTACTGTAGCTTACTCGATCGAGTGTCTAGGGTACTCGATCGAGTGCCCTCTACTCGATCGAGTAGGCGCTATTTTATCGAGTAACCGTAGGAAATTTCCTACATCTCGACTTCATAGCTTCCTAACTAGATCGAGTGAGGTCTACTCGGTCTAGTAAGCACTCACACTCGGTCAAGTAAGGTTGGGTACACGGTCGGAATTACAAGGTTAACTGAAGATTCCTGCAAAACAACATTACGTGTCGATTCCAAACCAAGTCCGGAAGTCGTCACTGGTTATCGTATTCATTCACATTATGTCATTACTATTCAAACTTATCGCAACGGTTTCACCAACTAAGACTCATATCACATTATTCCATAACGAAATTCACACAACATAGTTTACCCTACTACTGAGTCATCCATGTATACAATTAACTCATCATATCATGTCTAAACTTTTGTCTACAACATCGCTAACAAACTGATAATCACTTTACTCTGAGCACATATTTAGCATTAACTTTCCATGTGTCATCCAAGTGTATCAGCAACATGTTCATGCTTCAACATAAACTAATTAACCTACTCAAATTAATCACGTCATATGCGGAAACTTTCAGCCATACACATATCACATTCATCCATTAGCGTCTTATAATGCTCATTACAATTCTATAACTATTTAATTACTAACATTAGCACTATTATAGAACTTATAAAATCGTATAAAACTACCATTACCAACAAGCTGAAGTAAATATAGCCATTACCACATTCCAGCTCACATCACACATTTCTACTCTTTCGCATACTTCTATCGTATTAGACTTTTCACGTTCCTCATTATCATTACACACACACACATTAGTTCCATCGAAACTTTACTATATATATTTAATTCTAACTTAACTATTACGCACCTACTATCTTCAACAGAGACTCATCCACAATCATTTTCTATCATAACTACCATACACATTAGGCACATCTTTGCCGACACCACATTCCCATACCTAGTGACTGGCTTAAGCACAATGGGGCCAGGATTTTGAAGTGAGGGCACCTACCCACCCAAAATCTAGCATCAGCTGGGGCTCCCAATACACATACACTAGGTTCATTTTATTAGACACACTATGTTCATTAGGTTCATTTGTTACAGGTTCCAAAATCGTCGCTCTGATACCACTTTGTGACACCCCCATATACCAAGGAGCCTTAACTAGACCTTCCCTAGCATATAAGGCCATCACCATCTCGGTTGCCCGAGGTAAGTAATCATCAGAAGTCGAGAAAAGAACATTTAAGGTTACTTTACAAGAGACATAACCAAACTACTGAAATAAAAGATACAACTGATTAAAACTACATAAGCTACTACTGTCATTACTCGTGAAGACTCATCCCTGCCCGGACTCCAGCTACCGTCCAAGACAACACCTGCAAAAACTGACTGCTCACCATAAGGGATCACGGCAGACACAACAAAAAAAACAAGACAAACCACACAAGGTCTGTAACTGAGACAAGACGCAACAATCATTACCAACACACTACAAACACATCCAAACACACACAAAATCACAACCACTCTGATCAATCTCCGTCACCGACTGTCCACTGGACCAGCCCTGCCAGTGGGGGACCGCAGCCGTTCCCACCTAAGCCCCGCTCATCATACCGAGCGATAAACCTGTCCCATTAATGTGCACATCCCCTCCCGTGGCGTGTTCCACGGAGGGCAAAACTAGGGCGTGAAGCCACTCCCGCAAGTGACCCCACTCAGCCGAGGACACACCTCGATAACCAATAACAAAAATCATAGACAACTGCAATACAACAATAATCAACAAAACAGCATACATCAACCGATTACCATGTATACTCAACCACACGGTCACGACAACAACACAAAAACGACGTAGCAACCGACACACTAGACAATCCGCAGAAACTGAGTAGGCAAACCTAGCTTTAAGCGACTGCAACGATTCCATATCCACATATGCAACACCCAGCAATCAAGCAACACCTATACACACAATACAATCCTCTATCACTACCCTTCTAATCTTAACTGAAAACACAAAGACACAGATGATGATGACGACATACCTACATGTGGAAATCTGGCAAAGGAACTGCTTCCCGACTCAAGCTTTGCACTCCTATGGAACAAGCACCCTCAAAGGCTCCCATGGAAGGTACTTGGTGAAAGGAAGAGGAAAGGACGACATCTAGGTTTAGAGAAAAGAGGCGGAAATGATTTGCGGTTTTGACGAAACACGATTATAAACCCCCGCTGAAAAGACGCTACTCGATCGAGTAACTAACGTACTCGATCGAGTGCCCCCTACTCAATCGATTACTCAAGCTACTCTATCGAGTAGCCTCTACTCTATCAATTACCACCTACATAGAAAGGCAAACGGGGCAAATGGTAACTATGGCACGCATCACTAAGTGATACCACCTGCTCCCAAGGTCGGTCAAGGTTGGTCAATGAGTCCCTAAAAGAGCGGGTATTACATACTATTTCCTTTTTCTTTGATTGGTACCGCAAAACAATGGTTAAAGAGCCTAGACAAGGCTACTCTTGGTATTGACTCATGGAAGAAGTTGGCACTTGCTTTCTACAAGAAATTCTATCCTCCGGAGAAGACTAACATGTTGAGAGCCCAAATCACCGGGTTCAAGCAAAGAGATGAGGAATCATTGTATGAGGCATGGGAGAGATTTAAGGACACTTGTCGTTCTTGTCCATACAATGAACTTAGCGAGTGGTTCCTTGTGCAACAATTGGAACGGTCTATATGAAGATTCCCGCAATAACCTCAACATGGGATCAAATGGGATGTTTACCGAAATTGATGACAATCAAACATGGGCCAAAATCGAAGTGATGGCGGTTCATAATTCACAATATAGTAGGCCTCGAAAGGCTACTAGAGGAGGAAAGCATGAGGTAGATTCCATCATACAATTGGGTGCTCAACTAAGTGCTCACATTGACACCGTCAATTTGAAGTTTGAGAAGGCCATGGCTAAGCTTGATGAAGTTTCCAAATCACCGAAACAACATGTTAATGCTATGGTGGCATCATCCTCAATTCCAAGTGGAGTATGTGAGAGTTGTGGAACTTTGGGGACATGACCAAAGTGAATGTAGGGGAACAAGTGAATGCTTTCCAAGCATACAAGAGTGGCACCTCTTATTCAAACTATTATAATGAGAATACCAAATTCCATCCCAATCTTTCATTCAAAAGCCAAAATGGTCAAAACCCTCAACCAACATACACCCCGCCTCCAATGAGAAATCAAGCTCAAAGACCCTTTTACAACCAAAGCCAAAGTTATCAAAATCAACCCTCTTACAATCAATCCAATAACCAAGGCTTTGATGTTCAAAAAGCGGTCCTCCAAATTCAAAAGAATCAACAAGAATTTTTCACTCAAATGCAAAAAGATAGCCAAGCAAAAGACATCACCATCAACAACATACTAGCCCACACCAAGATGTTGGAAACCCAAATGACTCAATTAGCATCTTCTAGCTCTCGAAGACAAAAAGGGCAATTACCACCTCAAAGTAATCCCCCAAGACATGAGTCGGTTAGTGCCATCCACTTGAGGAGTGGTACAAGGTATGAAGGTCCGAAGAATCCAATTGATGAAGACATTGTGGAGGCTAGTGACAAGCAAAGAGTTGAGAACTCTAAGGAAGAAGAAGAACCCACCACCAATGAAGTTTCAAAGAAGAAGAATGAAGAGAAGGCTAAGGAAAGAGAGCCTATTGTTATTAGACTTCCATTCCCAAGTCGTCAAGCTAAGCCTAAGTTTGATGAACAACTTGGAAAGTTCATGAAGATTGTGAAGAACTTAGAAGTCTCAATCCCATTCACGGAATTGATCAATCATGTTCCGGCCTATGCGAAATATATGAAAGATATTCTTACAAAGAATAAATCCATCCGGAAGCTAGAGACCATTGCATTCACTAAAGTGAGTAGTGCTATTCTTCAAGGAAGTTCCCCTCCAAAACTCAAAGATCCGGGAAGCTTCTCTATTTCATGCACCATTGGCGACACTACAATCAACAAAGCATTATGCGACCTTGGAGCAAGTGTAAGTGTCATGCCATACTCGGTGTGCAAGAGGCTAGGAATGGGAGAGCTCAAGTGCACTAATATTACTCTTTAAATGGCGGATCGATCAACAAAGATACCTCTAGGGATATGGGAGGATGTGCCCGTGAGAATTGGCAAGTTCTTCATCCCGGTAGACTTTGTCATTGTGGACAAGGAGGAGGATTACAACATTCCTATCATTTTAGGAAGACCTTTCTTACACACCGCAGGAGCGGTGATTGATGTGAAACATGGAGAGCTCACACTTGAAGTGGGAGATGAAACAATCACTTTTAACCTTGACAAGACAATGAGAGCTCCCCAACTACATGAGCCATGTTTCATGATCGACCATTATAGCCGAGAAAGTGATAGGAAGAAGTTGGCATCTCAATACAAAGAACAAGCTATGGGTAAAGAACCACCATCTATATGGAAGGAGAAAGTGGATAATCCTCAAGATGTTATATCCGGAGAGCAAGGAAATTTCAACAACAATGAGAGCTTGAATAGCTCATCACAAACCATGACAAGAAAAGAAGAAGGCCTCATTAGCCATGACAACAAGAAAGAGGAGTTGTTTTCATCAACTCATGATACCATAGGGAAGCAAGCTAGTGAAGTATGCAGCCTATGGGATGATGAATTCGATGGATTAGTTAATCCCTACATTGGCAATGCTATGACCTTAGGCTTTGGTGACCGCCTTGACTCAAGTCAGCACCATGAAGAACACAATGTACAAAGGTCTATTGAAGATCTTCATAATGACAATGAACAAGCCTTCGACTACTTCTACAAGGTATTGAGCAACATCAACAACACCTTGGCTATGCCCCCTTGACATTTCATCCAAGAATGAGAGTTTGGTGGAGTCCTCCCTAAACCACCAATTGTAAATATTCTAACTCTTAACTTGCATTTTACTTCTTGTATTGCATTTTTGTCAATTTTGGATTTGCAATTTCATACTTTGATCAAGATTTTTATTATGAGAGAAAGTAAGGGAGGGGATTCTAATATGTTTTGATGCGTAGTATTTGCTTTATTGTGGGGATAGCAATTGCCTAGGCTAACCAAGCCTTCATAGTGCACCCACAATGTTGAACAAAGGAATGAAGAAAGAATGATATGGGAAATGAATATCCCCACGGGTGGACCTGAACTCGTGGGTGCAGGAAGAAATCCGAGTGTCCTAGGTGGAACCCGCTCGTCTTGGGAGAAATCCGAGTGTCCTGGCTTTAAGACGCTCGTCTTGAAAATGCTGACATTGAAAAAATTGGGACTGATTACAAATCCGAGCAGATTACAAGCAAGACGCCCGTCTATGGTGGAATCCGCTCGTCTCAGGAGCAATCTGCGCGTCCTGGCCTGTGCAAAAGCTTAGAGTTCCCACTGTCTATAAATCCGAGCGTCCCCAAGCAAAGACGCTCGTCTCCTGCAGAAATCTGCCCGTCTCCTGAAGAATCCGCGCGTCTCAGCACGGGCTAGAAATTCCTGAGCTCGCTGTTTAAGAATCCGAGCGTCTTCAGAAGAATCTGCCTGTCTCCTGCTACGGAATCCTATAACACGGGATTAAAATCCTCATCCCCAATTCATTTCTTTCTTTCAAAACACAAACACACACCCAAAAACCCTCAAAACCCCCAATCCCCTCATCAACAAAACTCAAAATCCTCAACCAAATTCACCAAAATCAAACCCGAACTTCCTAAAATCATAATCAAACTACTCCTTCCTCAACAAAACACCAACCAAACATCAAAATCCTCAAAAATTGAATCGATTTTCTAGGATTTCAAGGCAAAATTCGAAAACCTCAAAATCGATTTGGGATTAATTGGAGCTTGAGGAAACTAGAAGCACTCAAGCAATACTTTGGTTTGTTGATACAATCTTGAAAAGGAGAAGACATGGCAAGAACTAAAGGTGGAAACAAGACACCCACAACCTCCAATCTTTTAAAAAGGCAACAAGCTCTTTAAGCCTCAAAGGCTATGGTAGTGCATCAAGCAAGGGTGGAGATTCAAGAAGTTGCTACTCCTATGGTGGAAGCTACTCCTATTCCGGTCATTGAACAATTACAAGATTATCCGGAGGTAACTTTCACAAATGATTCTTATAGAAAAGCATTTGTATCCCTTGCTAAAAAGACCATTTTGAGTACCAAATTCATATGCCATGATGCCTCAGATAAGTTGGGTGTGCTTGAAAGGACCAAGAACTTTTTCGAGTCTATGAAATTGTTTACCTTCTTTGATATGCAAGAATTGACTTACCCCTCCCTTACCAATGGAGTTTATAAGCTCATTGAAGGTAACTAATGTATTGGGTCTGAAAAATTTTGAATTCCGCCTTGAAAATAAGGATAGAAAGTTGACTTTGGAAGAGTTTGGGAAAGTGTTCGGTCTTGAAGAACACTCTCATTATGAGAATAAACCCTTGAAATATGATCCCGCACCTCTATGGAAATCAATCACCGGGAGAAAATTTGAGTCCTTCCATGAGTGTCATGTTCTTTATGTCCACCATCCAGGCATAAGAGTGTGGCATAAGTTTGTGGGTAACACTTTGATCGCAAGAAAGGGTACTAATAACTTCACCGAGCTCGAATTTGTCTACTTAGAATCCACCATGAATGTCAACAAAAAGTTCACCAAGGAATACAACATACTTCAACTCCTAATTGATCGGTGGCTTACAATTGACCATGGGAAAGAAGGAGCGGCCTTTATTGTGAATGGAGGATTAGTGACATGGTTAGCCAAACACTTTAACCCGGATTTTAACAAAGACAAGACATACAAACCGGTTAGAGGTGGCAACCTTCTTGATTTGGCCACTATGATTAACAAGTTTCATTGGGTCAAGAACGATAATCTTGACAACAAGTTTGAGTAGCTCACTAAGGAAGCTAAGTCCTTCATCTTGCCAAGCAAGATATGCCGCCTCAATGTCCGAATTCCAAGCTACTTACTCCCCGTCTCCGATGAAGCCGAGATGATCATGAGGCAACATAGGGAATGGCATGCCAAGCCCTCCTCCTCCTCTATTGTGACTCCACCTTATCCAATCAAATATCAAGAATTCACACCAAGTGGCACAAATGTTGAGGTAGGCAAAGACTACTTGACTCAATTATTGCAACACATGCATAAGTAAGCTTATGAAGACCGAGTCAATGCCTACCAAGCTCAATATCCGCCCCTCCTTCATCTAGCTAGGCAAGGACTCCTTGATCCTACGTGTCCTTTGCCTAGTTAGGCGGATAGGAAGGTGTTCTTCCCGAATGCTCCTAGAGATGCCAACTTAGATGGTGAAGTCAATAAAGGGAAGGATATTGTTGTTGAGAGCGGGGAAGGTAGCTACTCTTTCCATGAGGAAGAATAGGAATAAGAAATGGAAAGCTCAAGTGATGAAGGTGATGGTGAAGCCTCCGGGTCTATGGAGGTAGATGATGATGATGATAATGAGGATGATGAAGATAACGATGATAGTGATGAGGATGTCGCCATGAGCGACCATTGAGGTTTGACAAGCTTTTGGAGGATATCACAATCCATTGTGAGTTTCCTACACCTCCTTTTAGCTTTGTCTTTATATTAGTTTAATTTAATCTTGATCATTGGTATTGAGTCCTAGCAACACTTATTGGACTCCCACATCGGTTCCATTGAGGTGTCTTATATTGTTCCCACTTTGAAAATCCAAAATGACAACCTAGTTTCATGCACTACATACTTGTGCATGAACTCCCCCATTTTTACACTAGCAATAGTGTCTTACTTGGTTTGGGGAAGTTCAAGCACAAGCATTGGGAGTCAATTCAAATTGTGCTCTCCAACCAACAAATTCATGCGCCATATAGTATAGTTTAGAATGCATTCACTTGTTTATATATCATGTAGTTTGCATTTAGTGTAGAAATCATGCATTCTTATATTAGCTTGCATAATTTCCTATCGTATTGGCCATTGAGGACAATGCCCATACTAGTGTGGGGATGGGAAATTCTAACATGACTTTTAAAACAAAAATGATAAAAATTGAAATTTTTTGAAAAATACAAAAACATGTCCTTTTATTTCATAAACAAAAACCCATAAAAATTTAAAAATTTCAAAAACCAAAAACAAGTTCATTCCTATAGTGTAGAATTGTATATCTTGTATATATTTGTTTGTTTGTTTGTCTATCCTTTTTCACATTGAACGACTATGCCACATCCGAGACATGAGGATTATGAAGACCGCATGGTATGATCTTTCCAATCTCCTTTATCCTCTTTATGTTAATGACTATGTGGCTTTATTTTGTTTGATGCGGTATATACCAATGTGATTATAGGAGTTGCATTTAGCTTATATGGCATACTAGTTGATAGAAGCATATGCATTAGGTTGTATAAATGTTAGTTGCATCATGGCATACAGTTGCATTTTAGAAAAATTTTGTAAAAACATCTATTTGGGAAACTTGACAAGTGTATATAAGCCCTTGTAGATACTTTTTCTTCTTGAGTCTTTGCTCACTAGAATGCTTGTAAAACACCCTAGGATGTGTCATGTTAGTATCCTTTGACCAATGGATTAAGGCCTAGTCAAGAGTACCTTGTGGTGTGATAACTCCTTGGCTACCGTTTATTCTAAGGTGACCTTTGAAACCATGCAACCATCTTCCATATTCTACCACATTTTTGTCAACAAAAGGGAATGGGCATAAAAATAGTTCAAATTTGAGTTCAAGCAATGAAAAGAAATGAAAAAGTTTACAATTTGCATCAAAGAAAAGAAGAGTACAAAAATAAGAATTCCTATGCTTCAAATAAATGGCACCCTCGTTACTAATTAGGGTGACTTTGAAAATGTTCTAAAGAAAATGCAAAAAGTTGAAAATAGTCAACTATTGAAATGCCAAACATCTAAGAGAGGGCAAAAAGAAATTGTTCTCAAATGTCAAATGCCACAAGAAATTGGGGGGAAAAACAACAGCAAAATCAAACTCCCATATGAAACTCAAATACATATTGATCCTTTTATCCATTGAACCCACTTTTATGCATGGTGGAGAAGGGACGACCCTTCTTCTTGTCTAGGCAAGAAGGGGAATTATGCGATCCTCTAGTGTTTCTAACACCATAAGGAGTCTACTCTTGACGAAAGCATTTAACGATTGAGGACAAAGGTACCCTAGCTTGATATAACTTGGAGGTGATTTATTGGTATTCTCCTAGGCTTAGTAACTTGAATAAACCATATCTATAATGGAGTGTGTACCCTTAGATTGTTTTCCTTGTAGATAATTTTCGCCACTTAGATGAGCAAAGTGGCTATTCATTTTTGTATATGCATCCATTACTTGCTTTTGTGTGCTTAATGCTTGGATGTATCGCCATTTTGGCAAGCTCCACCTTGCTTTGCAAGAAGGCATCCTACCTCATGGTTGTCTTGTTGTGAGTTTAAGGGGTGGAGTGAGACCCGCTAATTGTCTCATATCGGCTATATTAGTAGGTTAGATTAAATAAAGGTCCTAGTTTTAGTCACCTCTTTACTCGGGACGAGCAAAGGTTCGGTTTGGGGATGTTTGATGTGACTCATATTTGAGCACATTTAGTCCCCGAATTAACCTCGTTCCCATACTTTATAGCACATAATGTTGGAGTTAGTGTCCTCCACAATAGTGCGTTTACATAATAAATCTCATTAAAGGAATATTATCAGATATTTAATTATTTGATCCTCGTCAGTTGATTAACGTAAATCGATAACGGTTGGCTGACTAGAGTTTGACGTTATTGTCGTGAGACGGCGGTGATCAACCGACCCCTTTCGGTCACACCTAAAGGAACGAACCCCAATAGACAACTAATTAATTGTATGAGATACAATTTATTTAGTCCCTTGATTTGTAGACTAAAAGGTTAGTCGATTATTTTAGAGAGATTTCGAGTTGCGAACTCGAGGCACGACAATTATTATTTAATTATGCGATAATTGAATAATAAATTATGGGAGACGGGTTTTAGTTAATTAATTGTTAATTCACTAAAATTGTACTAATTGATTAATGTGATTAATATTAGTACATAAATAATATGTGTAGCGGTACACGTATATTTACGGTGTGATTTGGACGAAATTAATTGGAAGCATTTAAACATGAAACGATGTTTAAATAAAATTTACACGTATTTGTGCGACAAATATAAGAACCAAAATGAACCCATAAATGGGACATTGGACCGTGTAAATGGAGTGTAGTGGATGATTATAGACATAGTCATTTCACTTTACTTGTTGTTTCTTCCATAAGTCATCTTATGATCATTTTCATGTGATATAAGATTGGACAAAAATAAAAACAGGTGCACTCCCTCACTCCACCAACTCCCACCCGGTTTTCCTCCTCTTTATGGACCAACAATTGCTCATTTTTACACACT
The DNA here is from genome assembly GCF_048544455.1 of Silene latifolia. Taxonomy (NCBI): domain Eukaryota; kingdom Viridiplantae; phylum Streptophyta; class Magnoliopsida; order Caryophyllales; family Caryophyllaceae; genus Silene; species Silene latifolia. The sequence goes on along the minus strand of NC_133533.1, from coordinate 66,306,883 downwards.
ACTTCATTTTGTGTATTTGCATGTGAAAAGCTTGTTGGTCTTTCTCTCAAAAACCATAATTTACTAAGATATTAGTAAACAAAATTATTACTAAGATTGTTAGTAATATTTACATATTATCAAGGGTAATCTTATTAATATCTAATTAATATTAGTAAGGTTGTTGAGTAAGTTCTTGGGTGCTTAAGAAAGAAGGTGTTCTTTTTGGATACTTGAAGATGGAGGATCTTGCCATTTATTTTAATCTCAAGAACAACCAAGATGGGTGATCTTGGTTGTGCCCAAATACTACCATTTCTTAATGTAAGGAAAATTGTTTTCCTGTTCTTTTATATTAATATGCTTTTATATTGCATGCATGTTACATAGATCACATAAACTTAAGTTATGAGATAATTTGACATTTAATTAGAGTGTCTAATTAGGATCTATGATCTTTCACATAAGTGGGTCATTTACTATCTTTAGTTTCCCATTTTGCATATTCTTTGAGGTTTTGTCTCCTTGGTAGGAAAGCATGGCTAATCTTGCATTTACAAGGCAAAATGGAGCGAAATTGATCACATCTAATGACCAAGCATCAAAGAGAAGACCAACACTAGAGGCCTAAGTAGATAATAAAGTGAAATGGGCAATGATGAAAGGATCTTTGCATCCCCGAAATGATCCTTGCGGATTGTGAAGGAGCCAAAAGAAGAGTAGCTGACTGCCCAGGGATCCGAGCGGATCAGACACGATGTGGGCGTCTCCCATCATCAACATTCGGGCGTCTTTCGGCCAAGATGAGCGGATTGCAGCCCATGGAGCTGAGCGTCTTCAAGGCGATCCGAGCGGATCAAAGGTCAGAGAGCCCGTGCCACAGCTCAAGACGCACGGATCGTGGCAGGACTAGCACGAGAATATGCTCATTTCATTCAAGAGGAGCATTTCCTCAACTTTTCTTAGGGTCTTAATAGTCATTTAAGCCCTTAGTAACCCTAATATTTGTACCGAATCTTTAGAATAAATACCCCATTGTACTACCTTGATTAGAATCACCTCTTAATCAATTCTTAGTACTCTCTTAATCCATTCTTAATCTCATCAAATTAGTCTTAATTTAGTTGTAATACAATTTATCAATATTAATCACATCTTAATGTCCTCTTAATTTCTCTATTGGTCTTCATTTATTTTAGGTAATTAGAAGATTATTTGGGTTTATTTGGAGGATTGACAACCTTCCATCAATCATCAAGTACTTCTATTATTCTTTGCATTATTATTTGGAATCATCTTCATAGGTATAATTCTCTTAACCCTTGTTTAATTATTGTTAATCACTTTCATTTATTCATCTTGTTTTGCTTTGTTAGTATGATTGACAACCTTGTTAGTATGCTAAACTTGATAATGAGTATGTAGTTTTCTTAACTAGGGTTAATAGGGCATTAGGGGAAACCAACATAGGGATTGATTCATGCTTAATCTAATATGTCTTCATAATTAATTTGCTTTCTTGTTGTGATTTCAACTTATGCACATGTTATGTTTGATGAAATGCGAGCCTATGAATCCTTGCATTTTTTGACCCATCACCTATCTTTTCAATGAGGCTTGTAAGCTTATACACCCACTCGAGCCTCATTAGACCATGCATATAGTTGAATAGGAAGGATTAAGTCGACTTGTAGGTGTTGTACAATCTAATCGATTCGGCTCCGGGACCCAAACCTTTTTAGGGATTGTAAGCTTATATACCAACTCGATCCCATCACAACAATAAGTGCTTGCATATAATTGAGAACATGTTTGTATGATCAACTCCCATGAATCCCCTATGAATCCATGACACCCTAATGCTTTTAATCAATTGTTTACATCTCATTTTATTTACCTTGCTTGTTTTCATTACTTTACTTTCATCTTGTTAATTAGTTTAGACCTTTTCCATCTCAACCCAAATTGTGACACCCTAAGACACAACCATTTGCAATTGAGAATCCTACATCAATACCCGTCCCGTGGGATCCGACCTTTACTTGCGTCTTTACTAAGAGTAGTTTGTAAAGTTATAAATATTGTTTTGGTTGGTAGCTTTTGACGACGAGTTTTGACCACACCACTATTACCTCCTAATCTTTTAGCAGGACATAAAACTGTTAAAATCCCCACAGATAACCCAGGGTCCATGCATATGATGACTGATACTAGCAAGTCTATCCCACAAAGGTCTTCTTTCATTGGTCTCATTAAAGGCATAGACCATAGTGACACAAAAATGCGTACTAGACCCTATACTAGTAACTTCTAAATGAATAAATTGAGCATTATATTCTACTATATGAACCTGAAACATAGCAGGATTCCACAGTACCCATATTCTACCTCCCTTATGATATTGAGTATTAGTTGTGATACACCAAGAACTACAAAGGGTGTTTCTCACACTATTTAGAGACAAAGGCTTGACCTTTGTCTCAAGGAAGCCAAATAACCCTATCTGGTGATGATGAAGGAATGTTTTGATACTATGTTGCTTAGATAGGCTATTTAACCCCTAATATTCCAAAAACCCCAATTATACATTACCCCCATTGGGAGGTAATGCACTACCATTCGTCCCTATTCCTACTTTAGGGGTGACATTGTTCAGAGTTTCAAGGAGGTTCTGGGCTTCAAGTTGCACAGACTTCAGACCAGTTTCAACAATTTCCTCCCTACTGAGTCTAATAATCTTACGAGCAGGGGTAGCTGCAACATGGTATTTACCATTCTTAGTCCAAGAAACTTCAAAATTATTAGGTCTCTCAGTAGAGGTACTTACTATTGCAGTAGGTGGTGAAATTTGTACAGTGGGCTTTGCAGCAACCGGTTTTGGTGGTTATTTAGGGCGCCACTGTTTCTTCCCAACCTGGTGCTTCTGAGGGACATCCTGCTTGCCTTTCCTGCACTTAGAAGATTCATGACCTACTCCTTTACATTGTGTGCACAGGAGAGGCTTCCATTCGAACTCAACCTTAAGTGTCACCATACTGCCATCAGCATCCAGAAATTTAACATTATCGGGTATAGGCTTTTCAAACGGTACATCAAGCATAACCCTAGCAAATCCAAGGCGTGTTTTAGCTACTGTAGCCTCATCACAGCGCACGAATTTGCCCAATAAGCCAGCAATACGATGGAGACACTACTCCCGTAATTTCAGAGGAAGATTGAGAATCTTAAACCAAACTGGCACCTATTTTATCCCCTCCTTTTCCAAGGTAACATCCTCAGTCCAAGCCCTTACAATAAGCGGCTTGTTATCAAAGAGGAAGTGCCCTCGTCACAAGATTTGATCTTTAGGAGCACTATTCTTAAATCGGATAAGAAAGATTCCATTAGGACGGAAGGAAATCTTGTCTATGAGGTAATTCGCCCATAAACGTCTAAGGAAACCCTCCACCACCTCCACGGGTGGATTCGCACCCAAGACAAACCCATAGACAGAATTCTTCCAATAATCCAATTCCTCTTTCACATCATCTGCTGTGAATTGTAAAAGATCTTCAGGTTCTTCCGGGATGCTATGCAGTGGTTGTCTCCCTCTACGCCTTGTCTGTAGAATCCATTCAGCAGATTCTTCCGGTGCCACAATATCGAGGTCATAAAAGGGAATTCCCACCAAGTGATTAACATCCGTCGTCTTATGTCCTTCTTCACTTCCAGGACTGCCGACTACAGGTGCAGCGATGCCAGTAGTTTGAACACCAGTTGAAATTGATTTGTGAATAGTAGATAAAAGAGGGGGAAAATGATTTGGATCTGTACAATCAATTGACGTCGAAGCTTTTTCTAGGGTTTTCTTCATTTTTTCTTCTTTTTGTTCTTTTTCTCTCTCTATCTCTACATTACATTTTTTTTAATATTTTTATGGGGCCAATTTACTTCTAGTTTTAGGGCCTTAATGTCATTATTGTAATGGTAAATTGTAATAGAGAACATGAGAGTTTTTTGTCAAATGGTAAAAACCCAATTTGATGCTGTTGTTGTTTTGGTTATTTGATGCTGCTGCTGCTGCTGTTATTTGATGTAGGATTTTGACCGTAATGCACTGATTGTATGTAACACCCCCATACTCCAAGTGCCTTACCAGGACCACCCAGGTATAAGGATGTTACCATCTCGGTTACCCGAGGCAATGATAATCAAATAAACAATAATGAAACAACGTTTAAATAGAAATACTTTAGTGAAAGGTTACAATCTGAAAACCAAAACCAAAAGTACGAATACATGTTCTCAAACTAATTGTCTACTGATTTAACTGAAATGTTTATGAAAACTACTAGCTACAACGGAAGACTTCTATCATCAGACCGTGGCACATCCCAGCTATCCCAGTACTCAACTCATACCTGTTCATTATCTGCTCACCATCCCCGAATGGATCACCGCAGGTTTTAAAACAATAAACGGGGTCAGTACTATTTACATCATTTATATAACCAACAATACAGTAACCAATACAGCTCAAACAATCATACACAATCATCCACTCCACTCCATCTCCGTCACCGACTGTCCACTGGACCAGCCCTACCAGTGGGGGACCGCAGCCGTACCCACCAAATCCCCGCTCATCATACCGAGCGATAACCCTGTCCCATTAATGTGCACATCCCCTTCCGTGGCGGGTTCCACGAAGGGCAAAACTAGGGCATGAAGCCACTCCCGCAAGTGACTCCACTCAGCCGAGAACGCATCTCGAGAACCAGAGACAAACAACCACAATCACAATACAACAGCAACAACCGTCTGAATCAATCAACAATCACTAACTACAGCACAATCACCACACATCATGTAAATAATACTGAGTAGGGAAACCCTACCTGGAAAGCACAACAATCAGACGATCTCACAAATTGATATCAAAAAGCTTCCTCTACGAATCCTCCTCCTAATATACAAACACATAATCACTACCAATCATACAAACAACAAAACCCCCAAATCCCCAAACTAGGGTTTAACCAACTTTAAAGAAACATCATAAAAATGGTATATAGGTCTTACCCTCGACGCAAGGATCACAACGCTATAAAGGAAAGTGAAATCCGACCTTCCAAGCTCCGGGATTTGCCAACAATGCGATTAAAGCTAATGACGTAGTTTGCTTTCTCTTCTCACAGTGATTAGGTTTTGAAAAGTGATTTAGGAACAATGACGGAAGTATTATATACTCTAATCGCATTTTTAACAAAACCCGAGAAAACAGCCCCCGTAAACCGGCTACTCGATCGAGTAGCTAAGGTACTCGATCGAGTGCCCCCTTACTCGATCGAGTACCCACGTTACTCGATCGAGTACCCAACAGGTCAGAAACTATTTTAATCCGCAACTCGCCCTTACTCGACAGAGTAAGGCCTACTCGATAGAGTACCCCAAGACTCATAAATACGTAGTATTACAGTCTTCCCTCCTTAAAAAGAACTTCGTCCCCGAAGTTCAAACCACAACAAAACAAAGACACACACTACGCATTCCCGACTCAACAACCAAAACAAACTCAACATAAAACATGGTACTAACCCAAACTCAACCCGACTCAACGACAACAACCATGCCGACACAACATAAAAAGGGTATAAAACTCATAAAAACTCTTTGCGATCATCTCCTACCCCCCTAAAAGAAACAAGGTTACGTCCCCGTAACCATACATACCTAATCAAAAAGGAAAGGGTAACGCTCTCTCATGGCATCCTCTGCCTCCCATGTAGCTTCCTCAGTCTCGTGGTTAGACCAAAGGATCTTAAGCAAGACTGTCTCACCACTCCTAGTCTTCCTAACCTTCCGATCAAGAATCTGCTTAGGTACCTCAAGATATGATAAAGACTCATCTAGCTCTAAGCTCTCTGCCTCTAACACATGTGACGGGTCACTCACATACTTCCGCAACTGCGATACATGAAACACATTATGCACTCTCTCTAACGCAGCAGGTAAAGCCAGACGATAAGCAACTTCCCCAACTAGCTCTAAGATCTCATAAGGACCGATGAACTTCTGACTCAGCTTGCCTTTCTTCCCAAATTTCATAACCCCACGCATAGGAGACACTTTCAGAAGAACCTTATCCCCAACCTGAAACTCTATATCCCGGCGATGTAGATCTGCATAACTCTTTTGCCTATCCTGAGCTGCTCTCATCCGTTCCCTGATCATCTTAATCTGTTCAACCATCTCATGTACCATCTCTGGTCCTAGAACCACTGCCTCAGCACTATCGTCCCAACAAATCGGACTCATGCATCTCCTCCCATATAAAGCCTCAAACGGTGCCATGCCAATACTAGTGTGATAGCTGTTGTTGTAAGAAAACTATATCAAATCCAACCTCTGTTCCCAGCTACCACCAAAGTCCATCACACAAGCCCGTAACATATCCTCAAGAGTTTTGATTGTTCTCTCAGTCTGACCGTCTGTCGCAGGATGAAAAGCTGTACTCATCTTCAAAGTTGTTCCCAAAGATTCCTGCAACTCTTTCCAAAACCTTGAGATAAATCTCGCATCTCTGTCAGACACTATGTCCTTAGGGACTCCATGTAACTTAAGCACATTCTTCCTGTAGGCCATAGCTAATTGTGCTTTAGTCCATGTATCTTTCATTGGCACAAAGTGAGCTGACTTGGTCAGTCGATCCACTATTACCCATATCATGTTGTTACCCTGTTGACTCTTTGGCAAACCCACGATAAAATCCATAGAAATGGATTCCCACTTCCACTCAGGTACCTCTAAAGACTGAATCTTACCTTGTGGTCGTCGCTGTTCCCCTTTAGCTCTCTGGCATGTCAAACAACGGGCCACAAACTCTACTGTTTCTTTCTTCATCCCAGGCCACCAAAACGTGTTCTTCAAATCCTTGTATAGCTTGTCACCACCTGGATGTACTGAATATGGTGTACAATGTGCCTCTGTCATGATTGTCTTTTTCAGCTCTTCATCATTAGGGACACACCACCTACCATCGAACCTCAAACTACCATTTGTATGAATGGAGAATCGAGACACTGTCCCTTTCTCTACTCCAGCTCTCCACTCAACCATCTTAGGATCCAAAACCTGTTTACCATGAATATCCTCATAAAGATCAGGCTGTACTGTCAAATCTCCCACAGCATCTCCTCTCTGCATCATATATATACCAAACTTTCCCACCTCATCTCTCAACCTCATCAAAGATAGAGCTGTACACAAGGAATGTACACTCTTCCTACTCAAAGCATCTGCAACAACATTGGCTTTCCCTTCATGGTAGATAATATCCATGTCATAATCGCCAATCAGCTCCATCCACCTCCTCTGTCTCATGTTCAACTCCTTTTGAGTGAAGATGTACTTGAGACTCTTGTGATCCGAGAATACCTTAAAGGTCGCCCCGTAAAGGTAATGCCTCCAAATCTTGAGAGCAAACACCACTGCACCCAACTCTAGATCATGTGTAGGATAATTCTCCTCATACGGCTTCAATTGCCTAGAAGCATGGGCAATCACCTTACCGTTCTGCATCAACACACATCCTAACCCATTCTTTGAGGCATCTGTATAAACCTCAAAGTTCTCGATCCCTTCAGGCAATGCTAAGACAGGAGCTGTGGTCAAACGCTCCTTTAATGTTTAGAACGCCTTCTCACAACTCTCATCCCAACGAAACCTGTTCTCTTTCCTCATCAAAGCTGTCATATGTCTGGCTATCTTGGAGAAATCTTTCACAAATCGTCTGTAATATCCAGCTACTCCCTCCTTAGAGATCACATGCCCCAGAAAAGCAACTTTCTCTAACCAGAACTCACACTTGGACAGCTTAGCATACAACTCATGCTCCCTCAGAGTCTGCAACACAATCCTCAGATGCTTCTCATGCTCCTCCTTAGTCTTAGAGTAGACTAAGATGTCATTGATAAACACCACCATGAACTTGTCCAAAAACTGTCTGAAGATTCTGTTCATCAAATCCATAAACACAGCCGGTGCATTAGATAACCCAAACGGCATCACCACGTACTTATAATGACCATACCTCGACGTGAAAGCTGTCTTTGGTATGTCCATCTCTCTAATCTTCACCTGATGGTATCCCGACCTCAAATCAATCTTGGAAAAGACTGATGCACCACTCAACTGATCAAATAGGTCATCTATCCTTGGCAAAGGATACTTATTCTTCACTGTCACTCGGTTCAGCTCTCTGTAATCTTTGCACAACCTCAAACTCCCATCTTTCTTCTTCACGAAAAGAACTGGTGCTCCCCACGGCGATACACTAGGTCTAATGTATCCCTTATCTATCAGATCATCCAACTGTTTCCTGAGCTCCTCCATCTCTTTAGGACCCATCCGGTACGGTGCCTTAGAGATTTGCCCCGTCCCCGGTTTCAACTCAACGGTGAAATCTATCTCCCTCTTCGGTGGCAACCCCGGAATCTCCTCTGGAAAAACATCTGCGAACTCTTCCACCACTGGTATCTGATCAACTGTCGGACTCTCTATCCGGTCATCTCTCACATGGCACAAGATCAAAGGGCATCCCTTCCTCAGATAAGACTTCAAGGTGACAGCTGCAATCAACTTAACTTTGGGTTTGACTAGAAACCCACTATAAGACACACTAATACCCTTAGGCCCTCTCAAGGATACTTTCTTTTGATGACAGTCTATCTTAGCTTTATACTTTCCTAACCAATCCATCCCGACTATCATCTCAAAACCGTCAAAAGGAAACTCTAGCAAGTCTACAGGTAGATCAACTTGCCCAACTATCATAGATACATCTCTAAACAACCTCCCACATGATACAGACTCACCCGAAGGTATAAAAACTTTCTCACTTACAGACTCATATACCCTCAAACCCAACCGTTTAACATGACTCGAAGATACAAACGACTGAGACGCCCCCGAATCAAACAAAACAAAGGTAGGAATACCGTTAACAAGAAAAGTACCAGTGATAACATGTGCATCCTCCTCAGCTGCTTTCTTGTCCATCATGAACAGCTTTCCACTGGTTATCTGTTCACCTCCCTGGACAGTACTGGCTGATGTGGTCGGCTTAGCACCCGGCCCCTGATTATTGTTGTTGTTCGTAGCTGGTTTCTGATAAGAATTACCGCCATTGCGGTTACCTCCACCCTGATAGCTCTGACTTCCCCGGTTAGACCATGACCCACCTGGTCTGTTGCTCGCATAACTCTATGCAGGTCCCTGAGAATAGCTCCCCCGAGCCGACCCCTGAAAAGCTCCCGGTGCACTCGTGCATTCATGTCTCTTGTGGCCTACACCGCCACAGCCATAGCAGGTCATCCCCCAACTACCACTACCACTCACACGGCCACGCCCATAGGAAGCCCCAGCACTGAATCCTGACCCAGTTGAAAACCCCTTAGCTTGATTGTGGTTGTTGTTCTTGTGACTAGATTGGCCTCCACCCTCACTCTCAGCCTTTCTTTTCTTACTCACTCTCTCCTGAGCCATCTCAACCAGCCTCTCAGCTCTCCCAGCCCTCTCATAAGCTTCCTTAACATCGGTAAGGACTCCCACGGGCAACTTATCCATAATCTTGGGTGTCAACCCTCTCTCAAACCTCAGCGCCAGGTTCTCCTCACTCAAACCCATATCCTCAGCATACCTAGACTTCTCATTAAACTGCTTGTAATACTCAGCAACTGACATATCAGATGTCATCTTAAATCCATCAAACTCCTCTCTCAGCTTACTCCTCACATGTTCCGGTACAAACTCCTTCCTCATAGCTCTCCGAAAATCGTCCCAAGGTATAGCAGGTAAGCCCTGGTTCGCATACATCTCCCTAGCACTCACCTTCACCGTATCCCACCACTTGCCAGCTGCATCCCTTAGGTAGAACTCAGCTTGTTATACTCCCATCTCATCAGGACAATGAACCAGGTCCAGAATGTTCTCCATCTCACGATGCCAGTTGTCAAGAAGGTTTGGTTCCCCGGTTCCCGTGTACTCTTTTGGGTTAAACCTCGCTATATAGAGACTGATCTTAGAGTGATCAACCTCCTTATCCTTATTCACTTTCTTTAAGGCCTCAGTAAGAGCATCTTGGTGCTCCAACATCTTAACGATACCATCCATATTCATGGTCTCAGCTCTCGCATAATACGCGTTTCTCTTGGACGACATCTTGGAACTATATAAGAAAGGGTAGACATAAACACACGCACTAAAACCTCAAAACACGAAAACAGGCTGCCCAGAACACACTTGATCGAGTACCCAAACCTACTCGATCGAGTAAGAGGCTATTCGATCGAGTGCCCAACATACTCGATCGAGTGCCTCGACTCCAGAACCTAAACAGACCTTCTGACCTCTAACATACTCGACCGAGTAGCCCGGCTACTCGATCGAGTGCCCAAAAACACGATTCTGGATTCAAAATCATCAAATACCCACTCGACCGAGTATCTCACCTACTCGATCGAGTACCCCCCTACTCGATCGAGTCATGTTGACTCGCATAAACTACCCGCATGTTATTTCACATCTCCCAACATACTAAGCAGCATTATAAACTCAACATGTGATATAGCTGAGCATGCAATTCTACCAAGCTTTTCATAAAATCAACGAAACAGTTATATCATATGATCAAATGCCACATAGTAAACATCCAACATGCTTCTTATTCCAACACAGTTCTATATGTCTCATCAATCTTTCATTCATATTCTCAGCCTTCTACTCCAAGCATTCAACAATTACGACATACTTCATCACATCCACACACAAGCTGACAAATAACACATACGACTTGACATACACCCCCCATGTGACCGGTTCAAAACTGTAGGGCGATTTTGCGACTTTAGGACGTCTCCCAAGCCTTTGCATTAGCTCCTACAACCTTTACCCCGGGTTCATTTTAATTGACTCCCTATATTCATTGGGTTCATTGGTTACAGGTTTTAGGATCGTCGCTCTGATACCATTTTGTAACACCCCCATACTCCAAGTGCCTTACCAGGACCACCCAGGTATAAGGATGTTACCATCTCGGTTACCCGAGGCAATGATAATCAAATAAACAATAATGAAACAACGTTTAAATAGAAATTCTTTAGTGAAAGGTTATAATCTCAAAACCAAAACCAAAAGTACGAATACATGTTCTCAAACCGATCTGTTCATCGATTTAATCGAAATGTTTATGAAAACTACTAGCTACAGCGGAAGACTTCTATCATCAGACCGTGGCACATCCCAGCTATCCCAGTACTCAACTCATACCTGTTCAATATCTGCTCACCATCCCCGAATGGATCACCGCGGGTTTTAAAACAATAAACGGGATCAGTACTATTTACATCATTTATATAACCAACAATACAGTAACCAATACAGCTCAAACAATCATACACAATCATCCACTCCACTCCATCTCCGTCACCGATCGTCCACCGGACCACCCCGCCAGGGGGGACCGCAACCGTACCCACCAAATCCCCGCTCATCATACCGAGCGATAACCCTGTCCCATTAATGTGCACATCCCCTTCCGTGGCGGTTCCACGAAGGGCGAAACTAGGGCGTGAAGCCACTCCCGCAAGTGACTCCACTCAGCCGAGAACGCATCTCGAGAGCCAGAGACAAACAATCACAATCACAATACAACAAAGAACAACCGTCAATCAATCAACAATCACTAACTACAGCACAATCACCACACATCATGTAAATAATACTGAGTAGGGAAACCCTACCCGGAAAGCACAACAATCAGACGATCTCACAACTGATATCAAAAAGCTTCCTCTACGAATCCTCCTCCTAATATACAAACACATAATCACTACCAATCATACAAACAACAAAACCCCCAAATCCCCAAACTAGGGTTTAACCAACTTTAAATAAACATCATAAAAATGGTATATAGGTCTTACCCTCGACGCAAGGATCACAACGGTATAAAGGAAAGTGAAATCCGACCTTCCAAGCTCCGGGATTTGACAATGCGATTAAAGCTAATGACGTAGTTTGCTTTCTCTTCTCACAGTGATTAGGTTTTGAAAAGTGATTTAGGAACAATGACAGAAGTATTATATACTTGACACGCCTAAAATGTCGCACTAAAAGACGGCCAAATTAACAATTTATATACCACTAAACACACTAATTAGCACTAATTATAAACTAGTAAAATAGCAAGCAAGGGGTCGAACCCAAGAGAAGATGGGTTTTGCAAAAGTGAAATTAAAAGAGCAATTAGAACAATTGTGACAAAGTAACAACAAATATGTAAAAAAAGGGGGGGTTTTGGTTTGGTTTTCAAGGACACTTAAAGGAAATTCAAACAAGAGTGTGCAACAAGTAATCAAGCAAGAGAATTTTAAGATGGAAATTAATCAATTTGAGAGAGAGACTTAACCCGACCCAAAGTTTGGCACTTTAGTTGACAAAACCCCTCAATCAATCCTTGAATTATATATTATCACCCTATTGTGAAGATAAATCTTCTAAATCTCCTTAGTAATGGCCAAATGACAAGGAAATCACACTTAATCAAATAACCCAACTTATCAATTCTACCAAGTAGAAATCACATACATTGGTCAAATTAACAAGAAGATATGAGCACATGAGATTCAATAGGGGTAATTAGACACAATGAAATCACAATTAATGCCTAATTACAAGTTAATCCTTTACTTGCTAATTAAGCCAAGAAGAAATCACTTTCATTAGCATAATAACAAGATGTTGCAAAGATGGAATTACAAGGAAATCACACTTAATAATCCCAACAACAATAAATTAAGGAACTTGATTAATTAAGCAACAAGGAAATCACACTTAATTACTCAATATAAACAAGGATTCCAAAATTCAAACAATAAACACAAAAGGATTAACAATGATAATGAAAATTAAAGAAGGATTAAAGAGTCTTACAACCAAAGATTAAACCTTGAGTCGGATTAAGATAGGAGATTAGTTCTCCATAATTAGATCTAAAACCCAATTCAAAAGATGAAAATATTCCCAAATTACAACCTTGATTAATTAAAGAGAACAAAAGATGATTAACCTAATTGCAAACTTCCTATTTATATCCCTCGAAACCTAATAATTAATGGGCTTAATAAAGGGGAGGCCCGTAATACAAAACGGCAACAATCGTCATCAAACCCAGAATTTCCGCACGGTGCGAGTTCTGGAGATGGGAAACTCGCACCGTGCGACTTTGCTACTGTGGTGCGTCTTCCTTTCGTTCTTCCTTTTATCCTTTGGAAGGCTTTCTTATTGCATTTCTTCAAGCTTGTTCTTGGCTCTTCCTTGGACACTTCTCTCATTCTTTTGGCTTCTTAATCTTCACTTGAATTCATGCCAAATGGTGAAGCATTCGGAATTGGTCAAACAATGTAAAAATCGTCAAAAACCACCCCTAAATGTTACCAAATGAGCTCAAAAAGGTGCCAAAATGTAGTAGAAACAGGAGCTCATCAAACACCCCACACTTAGCCCTTTGTTCGTCCCGAGCAAACTAGAATAAACCTAATCACCACCTAGGCCAAGAAGTATGGGCACTCCTAATTCCCCTCTCTTCATCTCACTTCTTCCTTCTTATGTCATCCCTCAACTAAGCTCATGGTCACTTTCCTTCATAGCTCCAATAAGTGAGTAAGTGACCCAAATTCCACCAATTCGAACCTCTCTTCTCTCACTCCCCCTCCTTATGTCATCCCTCTTCTAAGATGATCCTAAGTCCACCAATTCATCCATTCATCCTTCCCAAAACTCAACACTTCCTCCTTATTACTCCCCCTTATCACTCCACTTGGTAATACAAGGCTACCATGGTCATTAAAGCCTCTCCTATCTATCAATTTGGCAACCTCAAACACCTCCATTCTTCAACAATTCACAACAACTCAACAACTCAACAAACAAACACAACTCTCCAACAATGCATAATACAAGTAAACACAATCCCACACAACAAGTATGCCAAGCACTAGTAACAAAGTAAGCTTCCAAATCCCCCTCCTAGTCTTGGCATATCACTATCCTACCCTTCCGGCCTTCTAGAGCTCCACCACTTATGTCACCAACTCCAAATGGAAATAGTCAAGTATGTGACATGATTTCAAGGCTTCAAAGAGATCACATGATTTTTCAATTTTTTTTTTTTCTAATTCTCTCATTTTGCCTAAACCGCCCTTTCGGGTTTTCGGTTTAGCTCTTTTCCTCACCTCTACTCTCGTGGCTCGCACTCTTTTCTTCATTTTGCCCGGAGCGCCCTTTCGGGTTTTCACTCCGGCCTCGGCCACTTTCCCATTTTTGCCTAGGATGCCCTTTCGGGTTTTCATCCTAACCGGGTTTTTCTTTTTCTTTTCTTTCTTTTTCTTTTTTTCTTTTTTTTTTTTTTTTTTTTTTTTTTTTTTTCGGAAATGAAATACAATGCATGGAATTGAATATATCACAATATATACATGATACCAACTCATGCCCACCCCACACTTAAATCTTCACTTTGTCCTCAAAGTGTGAGGTGAACACCCTAAACTCACTCAAGAGTGTGAGCTTGAGGCACCTCCAAAGTCCGGAGGTCCTCCTCTTCTTCTTGCTTCTCTTCTTCTTCTCATCCTAGCCCTTTTGGCTCTTGTTTCCTCAACCCTAGTCTCGCTATACCCTTGGTATTGGGTGGGGAATTGTTGCATGAATTGAGCATTCATCGCGGCCACCATATCAAAAGTTGCGTTTGAAGTATAACGCAACTCTTCCAAATCTTCTTGATAATGGTGGTAGCGGTTTTCGGTGATTCCCCACCGAGCATTCTCCGTTAGTTGCATTTGGGAGAGGGTAGACTCAATGTTTGAGACACGGTTGGTAATGTTGGTTTGCCATGTGTTGAAGGTCGGGTAGTCGAATTGAGGGCCCGAAAAAGGATATTGTGGTTGTTGTTGTGGCATTTGGGGAGGAGTGAAATGTGGCTCATCAAAGGGGGCATTAGGCATGGGTTCATCAAATGGTGCATCATTATGAGGCATGTCACCAAAAGTCAAAGCCCCCCCCCCCCACTTGCGGTTGCTCTCCTCCCTCATCCTCTTCCGGCTCAACTACTTGGGCTCTATCAACCCAAAAGTACACAAAGGCATCGTCGGGGGGCATGTAAAAATCTTGTGCACTCCCCCAACCCAAGGGTTGTGCGTCAGAGGGATGGGGTAGGTACATGTAATGCTTGGAGTTTTACCCACCCATGCACCAAATGACCAAGGGGGAGACTTTGTCAACTACCTCAATCATGTGTGCGTGCTTCAAGTAATGGTAGTTGATACCCGTCGTGAGGTGTCAAAAATAAGATTTATAATTTCTAACTACAACTATAGCAAGTGGCAGTCGGGTCGAACCACAGAGAGGCAGATGTAATTCTAGTTGTCTAGATTCAGTCTAAGATAACAAGTGTGGGGGTTGAGTTGAATTGGTCTAAAGCTAAGAGTAAAAACAGTAAACTAAAAAGATGGCTTAAACAGATAAATAAGGGGTACTAGGATGATCGGTTCATTAAAGCTTCGGCGGCAGCATATTAAACAGGTCTAAATCGAACACAAGTGAGACGGGAAACAAGAGGTCCTTTCAGTCCACTCTTAACAGATAGCATCTTTCGATCTCGCTATAGGTCCCTAATATCACCATTACTGACTCTCGTCCTGAAAAGTGACTAACGGTCTTAACTATAGCTATCTTTCGATCTCAGCACAGTTTAGTCGATTTAATTGATGGTCTAACAACTTCCCCTATCTTTCGATCTAATGGGTCAGTCACAAATTAGGTATCTAACTGGTCGCATGCATTCGATTCATTAAATACAACATTAAAATCAATCAAAACGAAGGGTAACCTCACGAGGTCAGTCGATCGACCGATGATGCCAGTCGATCGACTGACACGCGAATCAGACCGTGTTCAATACTTTGCCGCCTACGCTAAAATTCGCCTACATCCTAGCACAAATTATTTAGCTACTCATGCTAAGGGTAAAAACAATAACTTTAATAATGAAATTAACTAATGGATTCATGCTTGAAACGACAAAGAGAACAATTAACATAAACAATAAATTGGCTCATGGAATTAACTAGCAATTCTATACTAATGACGAAATAAGTAATAATCTGAAATTAGAACGAAGAATACCGAATTTCGCAGAAGGAATGTAACGGAGTGATTGAAAGCACAACGGAAATCCAATGCAAATTAATATCCCAAACCCTAATTAGTAAACTAAAACTCAATGTAAATTTCTGATAATAAAGCTTGATGATAAACTAGGTATTCTCAGTTACGTTATATAGAAAGTATACGTAACAATTATTCCAAAACCTAAGCTTAATGGGCTTCAAGTTCCTCGGTCTTTTAATTCACGTCTGGAACAGCAGTGTGGTCGATCGACTAAGGTAGGTGGTCGATCGACTGGGATAGCATTGAACAGTAGCTTTTGTAACCCGATAGTTGGTCGATCGACTAAAGGAGGTGGTCGATCGACTGCTTGAGCTGCTACTTGACTTCTATAAACTCGTGGATTTGTCTTTTGGGCCTTGAAATGCACACCATTGCACCAAGCTCGTTCCTTAAGCAAATACTTCTCGTCACATGCAATGCAGGATACTCGGGGACGGATTTAGCTCGATTTCCGCTGGATTCTTCACATTTCTGCAATAATGTACAAAAATACGGAAGTAGACGGAAATAGGGAGAAATGTAGTATAAACTACATGAATGAGCTCTGAAATGCGTGTAAAATGGGATGTAAAACATCATATAAAAGACACGCATCAAACTTCCCCAAACCGAACCCTTGCTTGTCCCCAAGCAAGAACTAGACTCGATCTAATTACCTAATGGAACGAGTTCAATCTCAGAGCGAAATACAAACTGCAAAGCCTAAACCATTTTAATGCATTAACCAACAATCAATTAGCAAATGAATCATGCAAACGAGTTATGTAGTCGTTAAAAACATGCTGAACCGCCAACTATAGAGACTTATCAATTCGGACTCTCACGAGTCGCTCATATCACACATAGGCACAGGTGAATATATAGGAGAATAGGAAGAATTCATTTTGTAAAGACTCTCACCTAACTGCGACCTATGAAGACATGCCAAAGAATAAAATATGAAAATGACCTCTATGACCGTACATATGCATTCCAACCAAACAGATAACCAATGACACATGCCGAGGTATATATGGGATATGTGAGGTATGGGTAAGAAGAGGCAAAGATAATTATGGAAAAGTGGAGGTACAGGTGATCAAGCTAGTACCAAAACGGAACCATATGGCAACATCCAACTTCTTGCTCATAATCAAACGAAACGGTGTTATAGCAAGCACAAAACTCACAAATCTCCAAGCTAATAAATCAATAAACTCCCCATAAAATACAATTGAATTATGGGAGCAAAAATCGCCAAATAATAAAGACTGAATCATGCGAATTGATTTTTTTCTCTTTCTCTCGAACCTCAGTCGATCGACCTATAGGGGCAATGATCGATCGCTTTCTACAAAGATGAAACTCTTTTTATTATTTTTCTCTTCTTTTTCGAATCATTTTTTTCTTCTTTTGTTTCTTTCTTTTCTCTATTTCCTTTCTTTCATTTTCCAATCATCATCTCAACATGAGCGTATGCCACCAAAAACGTAGCAACAATCCCAACAACTAAACTACTAGCTTGACAAAGGACAGGCTAAATGTAGGATGTAGCCGACGGGACAAAAAGGCTATTTTTGGCAATGTGGAGCTTATGGGTAAAATGAATAAAGGAAAACCTCTACCACATGTGTCAACAAACCACAAACCGAATGCATACAGGTATTAAGCAGATTAAGTTCATATTTATGCATATTAAGGAAACATGTCTCATAAGGAGTACTACTCACATTCCTAGATGAACTGGTCATGAATGTCACCAGTTATAGGCTCTAAATCTCAGAAATATGATGTAGGTTGCCAATTTTCAAAGTCAAGTTTCGAGTTCAGCCGATAATTTAACGAAAACTCGTAGGTATGCACTTATACGATTATACTAATAACATGTTAATCAAGCAAGGCTCAGGCAAAACAGGTGCAAATGCAAAATCATCATGGAAATACTACCGTTCCGACTCGACCTATATGTTAAAATAAACATGCATTTTTTTTGAAATTTTTGAAATTTTTGAAATTTTTTTTTTTTGAATTTTGTATAAATGGATGAAATGAAATAAAACAATGCAAAACAAAATTAAACGTGAATGCAAACAAATGATATGCGACGCAAAACCCTTCCCCAAACCAAATCGCACAATGTCCCCATTGTGCAAAATCATATAATAACGAAAAGAGAAATGGGAATTTGCGAGAAAAGAAATAAAATATAATGACATGAAGTAAAGAAATCAGGAACTCACAAGACTTTAAGCGCAGCAAGGGAAACCTCCCCAAACCAGCGTGAGCTAGGAGGTTTCAGTAGCCAGCAGTGCCACCAATAAGTGCCTGAAAGACAGAAAATACCACGCATAAGACTGAGAAAAACAATTTCGAGGCGGTAAAATCATGCATAAATGAGAAAATAAAAGAAATAAGGAAATGGACGGAAAATAAAGTAGAGTAGAAAACTCCCTTAAGTCCGCATATCGACCAAACACAGCAGGGGAGAGGTCGTGAATAGGTACAGTAGTGTCTTCGGTCGATCGACCAAAAGGGGTAGTCGATCGACCAGATGAACAGGAACAGAAGCTCCTGGAGAGCGCAACTCAGTCGATCGACCAATGAAGCCAGTCGATCGACTGAAAGTACTGTTGTACTCCTTACTTCTTCGTATTTGCTCAATAACTTGAGCAAATGAGGTCTAAAAACCTGCAAACGCACAATAATACGCGCCCAAAAATTGCGCAAAACCCAGAATAAAGTCTAAAGTACTTAAAAATCCTAAGCAAATAAAATAAAAGCGAAGTTTCGCGCACACAAAAGCGATAAAAATTGTCTTAACAAAAGCAAATAAAATGAAGTTTATAACGAGCTCGATCAACTAATAGTTGATCAAGAAGGACCACGGTATGGCCCATTTCGTCGGCTTCTGGCTACTAGAGGTAGCCTCAATGGTGCTTATCTGAGCGGCTGCACCCTTCTTAGCTTCCACATCCGTATGGCTCAACGGATCAACATTCTCATCATCTCCCTAGTTAAGGATCTCTTCGGGCTCATCAAAATCCAGATCAAACTTCCTGGCTTTAACTGGCTCGTCATCAACTATCTCATCAATTCCATAGCTCAAGCAACCAAGACCTCCTCTTTGAATGATCGGCTTCTTTACAGTTGGCACAACTTGCAGCACTGCCTTCCCCAAACCAGCTCTTGCATTATCTAAAACAACAGATTCTTCCTCCTTTTTGCTCCCAATCTTGGGCGGAGGGGTTAGCACAGGAGTAGTAATAGAGACAGGTAAGTCAGGAAGCACAAAGTACGATTTCTTTTCAGAAACCGTGTTACAAGTCACCGGCCACATGGGGTCCTTTTTCTTAGCCGGTTGGGCAAAGACAATAGAATGCTTTCCCACTTTGAAAGTCAAGGTTCCTAGACCGACATCTATGACTGCACCAGCAGTGTGCAGAAATGGCCTACCCAAAATAATGGGTATGTGAGCATCCTCAGGCATGTCAAGTACAACGAAGTCAATGGGGAATAAAAACTTCCCTATTTGGACTGGAATGTCCTCTAAGACCCCTATTGGCTGGACCGTAGATCGGTCAGCCATCTGTACTGTCATATCGGTAATAGCAAACCTGGTCAATTTAAGGTTCCTAGCTAGACTCAAGGGCATGACGCTTATACTAGCTCCTAAGTCACATAATGCCTTCTCAATAGAGAAGGTACCTATTTTGCAAGGAACAGAAAAGCTACCCGGGTCCTCTAGCTTATGGGGTGCAGTGTGAGACAAGTAGGAGCAAGACTCTTTAGTTAACGCAACAGTGTGAACATGTTCAAGAGATTTTTTCTTTGACAATAACTCTTTCATAAATTTAGTGTATGCTGGCACTTGGTTAACTAACTCAAGGAAGGGTACCTGAACATTCAAGCTACGAATAACTTTCTCAAACTTACTGAAAGATACCTGTTCCTTCGTTGGCACTAGTCTATCCGGATAGGGGGCTGTAAGAAGTACCTTAGCCCTCTTCTCTAAGTTGCGCATGCCGGCATCCGTGGACTTAGGCTGGAAGTCCACTGCTTTCTCCTTGTTGAAACTTGAACCCTCCTCAGACCGTCTCAAATGTGAGCCATTAACCGTCATTGGGTCAAACTTGAACCGGGACGGACCCATCAAGACTCGGTCCGGTCCTAACACCTTCGGGGCTGTCGTGCCCCGAAACAAATGGTCTCTCAAGTTATCGGGCATTAGAGGACGAAATTCCTCGCTATCAGCAGTAGCCTTGGTCGATCGACCACTGTCCTCAGTCGATCGACCGTTGTGCACAGTTCCAGAAGCTCCTGTAACCCGTATGTCAGTCGATCGACCGAGTGTATCAGTCGATCGACTGATATACCTGGTAGACGGCTGTTTCTTTGATTTATTCGTTGAAGCTTTCTTTTGACTTGTTTCCGGCTCATCTTTTTCAACAGCGTCCTCGACCATGGCAGGACCGTCAAGGGTGGACCCACTCCTCAAAGTGATGGCATTTAAGGTCTCCTTTTGGTCAGTTTGGGTCGGCAAGTGTCCCGGAGCTCGAGTGTTACTTTTGCTAGCCAATTGAGCAATTTGGCTCTCTAGTAGCTTCATCCCGGCCTCTCTTGCTTGGGACTCCTTTAGAAACAAGTTTTTAAGCTCGGAAAATTCAGAATTCTGCGATTGTTGCTGCTGCGGCACATAGGGAGGTTTCTGATATTGTTGTTGCTTTTGATGAGGAGGCACATAAGGTTGCTGCTGCGGCGGAGGTTGAGTTGGGTTCAGGACATTTTGACTCCTCCAACTCAAGTTTGGGTGGGCATTCGGCTTATAGTAGGTGTTTGTCTGCCTATAGTGTTGAAAGGCAGCACAAGACTCAAAGGGACTAGGGCAATTCTTCGAAACGTGTCCCTCAGCTCCACACCTTTCGCAGACGAAAGGACCGTCTGACATAGCATTTACTTGGTACATCCCACCTTTAGAAACTCCTCCTAGTTCATACTTGTCAAATCTTGCAGTAAGAGCCTCAAGTGCAGCAACAGAGGAAGATTCAGCAGCTCTCCTCTGGTTCCCTCTGGAATTTCCATACTCAGCCTTGTGGGTGGCTAGATCGTCAATGATCTTCCACCCCTTGGTTGCTCCCAAATTCTCAGCAAATCAGCCATTGGCTGCAGCATCCAAAATGGCCCTCTAATCGTCGTACAAACCATTGTAGAAATGATTGCACAAGCTCCACTTTTCGAACCCATGGTGCGGTATGGTTCGCACCAGCTTCTTAAATCGGACCCATGCCTCGTGGAAGTTCTCATCTGGCCCTTGTTTGAAACTTGTGATTTGGGCTCTAATAGCAATCGTCTTTGAAGCAGAAAAGTACTTCTTGTAGAATGCTAATGCCAAGGAATTCCAATCGCAATCCCATGAACGGCTCGGTCCAGGATCTCTATACCACTCCCTTGCAAAGATCACGAAGGGAAAAGATGAACATGGTCTCCTTGATCTTGTCCTGGGTCACACCGGTGGGTGGGGGTATGGAGCAAAGCAATATTCAATAAAGGTCTCCATATGCTTAGCCGCATCTTCATTTGCGGCTCCCCGAATCGTTTCTCTCAACCATATTGATGTAAGAAGGCTTTGGTTCGAACTTCCCGGCATCTCCTGGTAATTCGAACCCCTTATATAAGTTTTCACTTTGTCGGCTCGAGAATGACTAGCTATACTTGCTTCCTCGGCCATGTCCGAAATTTACGGAGAAGTAAATCTCTCGGTGAAGAAGTGGAAACGGGCGAAGACGGTGGATTTTCCTCAAACAGCTCGTTCTCGTAAAAGCTAGAACGAGAACTAGGCTCTTCCTCTAACTGTTGCTCTTGAAATAATCTCCTCTTAACGTGCAGGGACCTTTCAATCTCGGGATCGAATGGTAGTAGTGGACCACCCTGCGACCTGCGCATAAGAAGAAACTACAACAGAAAATAAGAAAAGTTTAAGGAACGGATGTTCCTTAAACTTAGAAAGACTAAAATTAAAACAACTAAAATTAGAACTATTGCCTCCCCGGCAACGGCGCCAAAATTTGATACCCGTCGTGAGGTGTCAAAAATAAGATTTATAATTTCCAACTACAACTATAGCAAGTGGCAGTCGGGTCGAACCACAGAGAGGCAGATGTAATTCTAGTTGTCTAGATTCAGTCTAAGATAACAAGTGTGGGGGTTGAGTTGAATTGGTCTAAAGCTAAGAATAAAAACAGTAAACTAAAAAGATGGCTTAAACAGATAAAGAAGGGGTACTAGGATGATCGGTTCATTAAAGCTTCGGCGGCAGCATATTAAACAGGTCCAAATCGAACACAAGTGAGGCGAGAAACAAGAGGTCCTTTCAGTCCACTCTTAGCAGATAGCATCTTTCGATCTCGCTATAGGTCCCTAATATCACCATTACTGACTCTCGTCCTGAAAAGTGACTAACAGTCTAAACTATACCTATCTTTTGATCTCAGCACAGTTTAGTCGATTTAATTGATGGTCTAACAACTTCCCCTATCTTTCGATCTAATGGGTCAGTCACAAATTAGGTATCTAACTGGTCGCATGCATTCGATTCATTAAATACAACATTAAAATCAATCAAAACGAAGGGTAACCTCACGAGGTCAGTCGATCGACCGATGATGCCAGTCGATCGACTGACACGCGAATCAGACCGTGTTCAATACTTTGCCGCCTACGCTAAAATTCGCCTACATCCTAGCACAAACTATTTAGCTACTCATGCCAAGGGTAAAAACAATAACTTTAATAATGAAATTAACTAATGGATTCATGCTTGAAACGACTAAGAGAACAATTAACATAAACAATAAATTGGCTGCGGGAATTAACTAGCAATTCTATACTAATGACGAAATAAGTAATAATCTGGAAATTAGAACAGAAGGAATACCGAATTTCTCAGAAGGAATGTAACGGAGTGATTGAAAGCACAACGGAAATCCAATTCAAATTAATATCCCAAACCCTAATTAGTAAACTAAAACTCAATGTAAATTTCTGATAATAAAGCTTGATGATAAACTAGGTATTCTCAGTTACGTTATATAGAAAGTATACGTAACAATTATTCCAAAACCTAAACTTAATGGGCTTCAAGTTCCTCAGTCTTTTAATTCACGTCTGGAACAGCAGTGTGGTCGATCGACTAAGGTAGGTGGTCGATCGACTGGGATAGCATTGAACAGTAGCTTTTGTAACCCGATAGTTGGTCGATCGACTAAAGGAGGTGGTCGATCGACTGCTTGAGCTGCTACTTGACTTCTATAAACTCGTGGATTTGTCTTTTGGGCCTTAAAATGCGCACCATTGCACCAAGCTCGTTCCTTAAGCAAATACTTCTCGTCACATGCAATGCAGGATACTCGGGGACGGATTTAGCTCGATTTCCGCTGGATTCTTCACATTTCTACAATAATGTACAAAAATACGGAAGTAGACGGAAATAGGGAGAAATGTAGTATAAACTACATGAATGAGCTCTGAAATGCGTGTAAAATGGGATGTAAAACATCATATAAAAGACACGCATCAGTAGTCTATGAGACCACTACCATCAAGAGGGTATGCATTGGGTGGGAATGGTACACCCGTCTTTTGCACAATTAACTCGATCATGCCCCTAATAAAAATGGTCCCTTTGGGGTTCTTTTGTAGTTCAAGGCACCCACTCACAAACAAGTCCACCCAATCCGGAACTCCCCTCCCTTCCGGGGTCATTGACCAAAGACATTGAATTTGTTGGTATTGCATTTTGGTCGGTTCGGTCATGACCAAGAAATTGGTGTTTAAATGACGGCTTAGGAGGCGTAAGACCGGATTGGAGATGGTGGTATTCTTTGAGTTCCCATGACGTACATCACCCGTAATATCGTTCCAAAAAGCACTCATCAATGTTTTATCAAGTTTTTCCTTGACGGGGGCTTTGGTGATATGTAGGGCCTCTCGCACCTCATCATATGTCAAGGTATGGACAAGGCGACAAGCCCGAAATTTGATACCCGGGACCTTGTCCCTTCCCAATTTCACTTTTTCCAACGATGATAGAAACTCAAAAGTAACACCCCTTCGGGTGGGTGCGGAAATATGAATGTAGGCCTCAAGTCCGACCTTTTCTAAAAGCATACGGGTTGTAGGAAGCATTCCCAACTCGGTAAGCAAGTTTTCATCAAGGAATTTAGTTTGTGCCACGGTTGATACCGAAGCAAACTTCTTCCAATTTGAGAGGGTCGTGTCTCGGAGGCCCTCCTTACCCGAGTATTCATTTGCATAAGAATCCGAGGCTCCCTTGGGTCCTTTTGAGGAGGAAGCCGCAGTTTCTTTGCCTTTGCCCATTGTAGAACAATTAGATTTTCAGAAAACACAATTTTTGAGGAAAAGATTTGGGTGAGGCAATTGATCAAACACCTAATATGCACTACAAAAATGAAGTGCTAATTAGCTATTTGTTGGAGTAAAAACACCTCACAAATTAAAGGATTGTTTAAGGACGATTTCAACACAACAAAACAACTAAATTTCGATTTTTAAAACATTCAAATTCGAAATCTAGTGAACTAGAAATGACAAGGAGAAGAATAAGGTGTTATACCTCCCTTTGATCCTTGTATGTGTCGTTTGTTGAAGAATGCTAACCACAAAAGCTTAAAGTCGTCTCTCCAATCCAATTTGCAACCCAAAATCTTCAATTTCTTCAATTACCCGAAACCCTAGCTCGAAATGATGATGATTTCGTGACTTTTCTGCAATTTACCTTGCCCAAATTGATGTTGGGAGATGAAAGTTGATAAAACTTGAAGGTAAATTGCTTGATTTGGTTGATTTGAGAAGGATTTGATGGGTGATTTTGAGGGTTTTAGAGTTAGTGTGAAGAGAGAGGTAGAATATTAGGAGAATTGGGGAAGAACAATTGAGTGTGTCGTGGGGAATAGAAGCTGATATGCACGAATCAACAAAAACTCGCACGGTGCGAGAAAAGCATCCAGGAAAGTCGCACCGTGCGGCTTTGCTGCTGGAAGTCGCTTTTTTGTTGATTAATTCTCCACTTTAGCCAATTCTTTTACCCATCATTCTTCCTTCTTTTCTTCACATATGCCCTTGGGTTGGTATCCTATCACTAAAACACACATTAAACCATTCTAACATGCCAAAAACATTCATGAAAATGCAAATGATTTAATTTATTATGCAAGAATTAAAGGATGCAATGAATTTAAACATGCAAAATGCAATATAAACAATGCAATTAATTTAAATATGACAAATGCAATATAAACAATGCAATGCGGAATTTAAATATGCAAGGGAAAGAAATATTTACAAACTTTTGCCGTTTATTTAACGTCGATGGCTCGACAAAGTTGCACTTTCCATTAAGCCTCGTAAATGGGATCAATAAGGTGTAGTGTTTCCACTTCACCCACTTCAATGCCTTCATAATAATGCTTAAGTCGTTGTCCATTCACTTTCAAGACTTTCCCGGTCTTCAAACACTTGATTTCTATTGCTCCATGTTAAAAAACTTTCACCACTTCATATGGTCCCATCCATCGAGACCTCAATTTCCCGGAGAAAAGTCTAAGCCTATTTTGAAAAAGCAAGACTTTCTCTCCCAATTGAAAAACTCTTCTCGAAATCATATTGTCGTGCCATGCCCTTGTCCTAGCTTTATAGATGGATGCATTCTCATAAGCCTCATTCCTAATCTCTTCTAATTCATGAAGTTGAAGCTTCCTATGGAGTCCCGCCTCATCCATTTGCAAATTGAAGGATTTAACCGCCCAATAGGCCCTATGTTCAATCTCTACGGGTAGATGACATGGCTTCCCAAAAAGTAGTCGGTACGGTGACATCCCAATCGGTGTCTTGTAAGCCGTGCGGTAGGCCCACAAGGCATCATCCAATCTCGAGTTCCAATCTTTGCGATCGGGATTTACCGTTTTCTCAAGGATGGTCTTTATCTCCCTATTGGAAACCTCGGCTTGGCCGTTGGTTTGAGGGTGATAGGCCGTGGATACCTTGTGAATCACCCCATACTTTTTGAGAAGGGCACCAATAGCTTTGTTACAAAAATGCGTGCCGCGGTCACTTATCAATGCTTTGGGGAACCCAAACCGAGAGAAAATATTAGTCTTGAGGAACTCTCCAACCACCTTGGCATCGTCGGTCTTGGTGGCTTTGGCTTCCACCCATTTAGAGACATAATCCACCGCCAAGAGTATGTAGATGTTGCCATAAGATGCGGGAAATAGCCCCATAAATTCAATACCCCACACATCAAAGATTTCGCAATAGAGCATCGGGGTTTGGGGAATTTCTCCTTTCCTTGAGATATTGCCAAGTCTTTGGCATCTATCACAAGTCTTGACTATGGCATGGGCATCACGGAAGAGTGTGGGCCAAAAGAACCCGCTCTCTAAGACTTTCCGAGCCGTCTTTTTGGCTCCGAAATGACCCCCACAAGCATACTCGTGGCTAAACCGAAGAATTGACATGATTTCGGTGTCCGACAGACACCTCCTTATCACTTGATCGGCACAAAATTTCCACAAATAAGGATCATCCCACACATAGTACTTGGAATCACTCTTGATTTTGTCTCTTTGATGTCGAGTCAAACCCGGTGGAAATTTGTCCAAGACCAAGTAGTTCACGATATGTGAATACCAAGGTTCGGTAGACATCAAGGCAAGAAGGGCTTCATCCGGGAAGGTCTCCTTTATTGAACTTTGTGGCACTAAGGAGTCTTCTTGGATGATTCTACTAAGATGGTCCGCCACCGTGTTGGTGGAGCCTTTCTTGTCTTTGAGTTCAACGTCAAACTCACTAAAACGTAGTACCCATCTCATCAAACGGGGCTTGAATTCTTTCTTAGAGACAAGGTGCCTCAAGGCGGCATGATCCGTGAAGATGATGACCTTGGCTCCAAGAATATAAGATCGGAATTTCTCTAAGGCAAACACCACCGCAAGAAATTCTTTCTCGGTAGTTGTATAGTTCCTTTGAGCCTCATTCATCATTGTCGATGCATATTGAATAACATGAGGTGCTCTTCCTACCCTTTGGCCAAGTACCGCGCCAAGGGCATAATTGCTTGCATCCGACATTATCTCAAACGGTTCATTCCAATTGGGAGGTTGAATTATAGGTGCCGAAATAAGCTTCTCCTTGAGCATATCAAAAGCTCCCTTGCATTCTTCACTCATGATAAATTCACAATCCTTTTGAAGTAGCTTGCATAGAGGAGCGGCAATCTTGGAGAAATCCTTAATGAAACGCCGGTAGAACTCGGCATGACCTAGGAAAGACCTCACTTCACGCACATTAGTAGGATAAGGCAAGGTGCGAATGGTATCGACCTTTGCCTTATCAACCTCAATCCCCCTAGAGGAGATCACATATCCCAAAACTATTCCTTCATCAACCATGAAATGACATTTCTCATGGTTAAGAACGAGGTTGGTATCAATACACCTCTTCAAGACCCAAGTAAGATGATTCAAACAATCCTCAAAAGATTGGCCATGAACGGTAAAATCGTCCATGAATACTTCAATAAAGTCCTCAACATGATCCGAAAAGATACTCATCATACACCTTTGGAACGTTCCCGGAGTATTACAAAGACCGAAAGGCATCTTTCTATAGGCAAACGTTCCAAAGGGACATGTGAAGGTTGTTTTTGTTTGGTCCTCGGGTGCAATTGGGATTTGAAAGTAACCCGAGTAGCCATCCAAAAAACAATAAAAAGCTTTTCCCGCTAACCTCACCAACATTTGATCCATGAAGGGAAGCGGGAAATGATCTTTTCGGGTCACGGCATTGAGCCTACGGTAGTCGATACATACCCTCCACCCATTTTGAACTCGAGTGGGGGTCAAAACACCTTCATGATTCTCGACTACCGTTAGCCCGGATTTCTTTGGGACAACTTGGGTTGGACTAACCCATTGACTATCGGATATAGGATAGATCATACCTACATGAAGGAGTTTGAGTACCTCTTTCTTCACAACATCCATCATTGGAGGATTCAAACGCCTTTGTGGTTGTCGGACGGGCTTTGCTTCATCTTCAAGAAGAATCCGGTGCATGCATAAAGTGGGACTAATGCCTTTGATGTCGGCCATTGTCCACCCAATTTCTTCCTTGTGTTGCTTAAGAACCCGGGTGAGAGCCTCTTCTTGCTCCTTAGTAAGTTGCTTGCTTGAAATAGTTTCTTCACTTCCTAGAAATGCATACTTCAAGTGGCTTGGTAAGGGCTTCAATTCAACAATAGGAGGCTTGACAATAGAGGGAACGGGTTTCTGTTTTGGTAGCTCTTCTAATAATTTGGAAGAAAGGAAGAAAATCTCCGACAGAGCAAAAACTCGCACGACTAATTCCGCTATGTTAAATTTATCAAACCACCTTTTAATGATTAAAATTTGTGATGCTCTACTTTAAATATGTCCTAAAATAGGTGTTCTTTGAACGGACGCAATCTTCCAAGGTGCTCCCGAATAATACAAAAGTATTTCTTCCTTTTCTTCCCATTCTTCCATTGGGGGATTTTCCTCTAAGTCCTTGATTGTTTCATGCAAATCACAAGACAAAGCATACCCCATATCCTCTCCAACCAATCCATTAGTCAAAACAACATTTAATGCATCAACTTTGCACAATTCATACACGGTTTGCACAATTGGCTCAAAAATTTCAAGAAAACACAAGGATGAAGTCTCAGATGGGTATTTCATAGCTTCATGGATGATATACTCGATATTTTCCCCCTCAAATTCCATTGTGAGGCGTCCATTAGATACATCAATTTTGGTGTTGGAAGTTCTCATGAAAGGCCTTCCCAACAAAATGGGAGTGGAGCCTTTCTCGGGTTCCATTTCAATCACATAGAAGTCGGCGGGGAAAAGCATTTCCCCCACTTTCACCAAGACATCTTCCACAACCCCCTTAGGATAGATATTGGACTTATCGGCCAAAGAAATGACCGTACGAGTCGGTTTCAAAGGCCCTAACTTGAGTGACTCATAAAGGTAATTGGGCAAGACATTAATAGATGCACCTAAATCAAGCATTGCATGTTGACAATCCAAGTCTCCAATTTTACAAGGGATGGTGAACATGCCCGGGTCACTACATTTTTGTGGCAACCGTTTTTGAAAAATTGCCGACACATGTTCACTAGCCCTTACTTTTTTCATGCTTTTTGCCTTGTTGGTCCTCTTAGTAGTGCACAACTCTTTCAAAAACTTTGCATGCTTGGGCACACTACTAAGAAGATCAAGGAGAGGAATGTTTACCTCCACTTTACGAAAGATATCATAAAGGCTTGAAGTCTTCTTGTCAATTATCCTTGTATCATTCAAAGCACTTGGAAATGGAGCTTGTGGCTCATATTCCGGAAGAGGTTCATGGATCCTCACTTGTTGAGGTGTAGATGCTTCCCCTTGTTCCACTACCTCTTCAATTTCATCTTCAACCACATCCTCCACTTCATGAACAATAGGAAGTGGTCTTGCCTTCTTAGGAGCCTTGGGTGCCTCTACCAACTCTCTACCATTCCTCAAAGAGACCGCTTTTGCTTGTTCCTTGGTGGGTGGAGGAATGATGTGAGAAGGGAGACTCCCTCCTTGGTTGGGTTGAGAATTGAGTGTAGTGAGGATTTGACCAACTTGGGTCTCAAGGTTAACAAACCTAGAGTCGGTGAGTCAATTTTGTTGAAGCACGGCGGTTTAAAATTCCTTGGTATTTTGTTGCATTGCCATTTGATTCATGGTAAGAGTTTTCATCATTTCTTCCAAGGAATTTTGTGATTGGTTTTGATTTTGATTTGGCTTTTGAAATGAAGAGTTTGAAGCCCCTTTTTTATTTTGGTTTTGATTTTGGTTTTGATTTTGGTTTCCACCTCAACCCATATTTGGATGAGATTTCCACCCTTCATTGTAAGTGTTAGAATAGGGGTCAAACTTCCTAAAACCAATAGCCTTCACCGCTTCAATTGCCTCCTCCGTTTGCAAAGATGGATACCCATCGGTAAGATGAGTTGGGTCATTACAAAGACCACAAAATTTCACATGAGAAGCACTCCCACCTCCTTTTGTAAGTTCCTTGACCAAATTGGTAAGAAAATCAACTTTCTCCTCCATATGGTTGGAGCTTTGCCTTGAAGAGAATGTTCCACTTGACTTCTTAATTCTCCTCCCAAAATTCCTAGAGCTTACCAACCTTTCAATCAACTCATTTGCTTCTTGGACCGACATGTATTCAATTCCACCTTGGGTGGCGGCTTTAATCATCCTAGCATCATCCTCAAGTAGACCACCACAAAAGTTCAAGAGAAGGTCGTGGTCGGTATACCCATGGTATGGGCAACTAGCAAGAAGTTGTTTAAACCTCTCCCAATACTCATACAAGTTCTCCCCATCCATTTGTTCAACATTACTTATTTCTTTCTTCAATTGAGATGAGAGACTAGCGGGAAAATACTTTTCTAAGAAAGCCTTCTTCATTTGATTCCAAGTGGTGATGCTCCCGGTAGGGAGATAATAAAGCCAATCATTTGCCGCGTCCTTGAGTAAGAAAGGGAAGGCCCTTAGTTGAAGTTGCTCATCGGTAACCCCATTAGGCTTCATGCTTGAGCAAACAACATGAAATTTGTTGAGATGCTTGTTGGGATCTTCCGTGACCTGGAATTGGGGCAATTGGTGAATGAGCCCGGACTTCAACTCAAAGGTGGCATTTTCCGCCAAGGCCGGAAAGGAGATACACAAGGGCACTTGTGTGAGATACGGGGCGGTAAGTTCCTTAATAGTTCTAGGCCGTGGTGGGTTCTCTCTTTCACCATGCCCATGTGGTTGTTCTTCCTCACGATCATCCATGATGATTTGTATGGGTATGGGTTGTTCAAAAGGGATGTTGTTATCTTCTCTTTGGTCTTGTTGAAAACCGGGATCAATTTCTTCAATAACCGGGTTGTCTCTTCTAATACCTCCTCCTATCCAAGCAAGTGATCTTTGAATCTCCGGATTGAAAGGAAAAAGTGGTTCACTTGAATTCCTAGTATTGACCATAAACAATTCTACACAAGAGCACACAATCAAAAGGTTCACACAAGTGATGAACAAGACACTAACAACAAGAAACAAAGAGTAACTAAAACAACTATTCTAAAACACAATTAACACACTAGCAAAACCGTTACCTTCCCCGGCAACGGCGCCAAAATTTGACACGCCTAAAATGTCGCACTAAAAGACGGCCAAATTAACAATTTATATACCACTAAACACACTAATTAGCACTAATTATAAACTAGTAAAATAGCAAGCAAGGAGTCGAACCCAAGAGAAGATAGGTTTTGCAAAAGTGAAATTAAAAGAGCAATTAGAACAATTGTGACAAAGTAACAACAAATATGTAAAAGGGGGGGGGGGGGTTTGGTTTGGTTTTCAAGGACACTTAAAGGAAATTCAAACAAGAGTGTGCAACAAGTAATCAAGCAAGAGAATTTTAAGATGGAAATTAATCAATTTGAGAGAGAGACTTAACCCGACTCAAAGTTTGGCACTTTAGTTGACAAAACCCCTCAATCAATCCTTCAATTATATATTATCACCCTATTGTGAAGATAAATCTTCTAAATCTCCTTAGTAATGGCCAAATGACAAGGAAAACACACTTAATCAAATAACCCAACTTATCAATTCTACCAAGTAGAAATCACATACATTGGTCAAATTAACAAGAAGATATGAGCACAAGAGATTCAATAGGGGTAATTAGACACAATGAAATCACAATTAATGCCTAATTACAAGTTAATCCTTTACTTGCTAATTAAGCCAAGAAGAAATCACATTCATTAGCATAATAACAAGATGTTGCAAAGATGGAATTACAAGGAAATCACACTTAATAATCCCAACAACAATAAATTAAGGAACTTGATTAATTAAGCAACAAGGAAATCACACTTAATTACTCAATATAAACAAGGATTCCAAAATTCAAACAATAAACACAAAAGGATTAACAATGATAATGAAAATTAAAGAAGGATTAAAGAGTCTTACAACCAAAGATTAAACCTTGAGTCGGATTAAGATAGGAGATTAGTTCTCCATAATTAGATCTAAAACCCAATTCAAAAGATGAAAATATTCCCAAATTACAACCTTGATTAATTAAAGTGAACAAAAGATGATTAACCTAATTGCAAACTTCCTATTTATATCCCTCGAAACCTAATAATTAATGGGCTTAATAAAGGGGAGGCCCGTAATACAAAACGGCAACAATCGTCATCAAACCCAGAATTTTCGCACGGTGCGAGTTCTGGAGATGGGAAACTCGCACCGTGCGACTTTGCTGCTGTGGTGCATCTTCCTTTCGTTCTTCCTTTGATCCTTTGGAAGACTTTCTTGTTGCATTTCTTCAAACTTGTTCTTGGCTCTTCCTTGGACACTTCTCTCATTCTTTTGGCTTCTTAATCTTCACTTGAATTCATGCCAAATGGTGAAGCATTCGGAATTGGTCAAACAATGTAAAAATCGTCAAAAACCACCCCTAAATGTTACCAAATGAGCTCAAAAAGGTGCCAAAATGTAGTAGAAACAGGAGCTCATCAATACTCTAATCGCATTATTAACAAAACCCGAGAAAACAGCCCCCGTAAACCGGTTACTCGATCGAGTAGCTAAGGTACTCGATCGAGTACCCACGTTACTCGATCGAGTACCCAACAGGTCAGAAACTATTTTAATCCGCAACTCGCCCTTACTCGACAGAGTAAGGCCTACTCGATAGAGTACCCCAAGACTCATAAATACGTAGTATTACATTGTATTTATATAAAAAAACCAATAACAACGGTTATTATAAAAACACCCGTTGTTATTAATTTCCCTCCATAAACTATTAAACGCGCGCATTACTATCAACAACGGTTTGTATCCATGAAACCGTTGTTATTACTTTCCCACCAAAATATTTTATTTCTTTTCACAAAGGATAGTTAATAACGAGAACGGTTCTAAACCGTTGTTAAAACCTTTGACAATGTAACGGTTCTTAGTAAAAAAAACGTAACCGTTGTTAAAAGTTTTTAACGGCCCAAACAACAACGCTCGATTTTTTCTATAACAACGGTTATTAGCCGTTGTTGTCCCCCATATTTGTAGTAGTGTTAGCATATGGACATTGAACAAGGTGGTTTGGACGTAGAAACTTCACATGAAACTAGACTTTGAAGTTTATTTGGGGTGCATTTAGTCAATGGTGGGATAATATGCTTGTTTTTAGAGAAGCGCGTTGGAAACTAGTCTTACTCGACACAAACACAAAAGAAATATTCGTTCTTACTTGATGATCCGCAAGAGGGTGGATGTATAAATATATGTGCTTACAAAGATAGTTTAGTTTCGATCAAGGATTTTGGGAACCATGTTATATATTAGCATAAAGGAAGAACAAGCAAATAAATTTCCGAGGATGTTAGGTTCTTGAACAGCAAACCCATTTGATACCATTATCAGATGAATCAGGAGGTCCTTAAGATTCAGCAAGTGTGTTATGGACTTCTGCCTGTGATGTATCATGATTTAATTGTTTGATTTAGTCTAGTCTACATTTTGAGTAAGCTTACATCATAGTCTTGATTTAATTGATTACAAATTGGTGTGGAAGAGTGAAGACGGTCTCTTGAGTAAGATCATGTTTGGTACTCAACAGATTATTATTATTAGCAAAAGTTGATTGGTAAATCAATTATAAATAACAGATTAGATTGACAGGTTTTGACTAGTTTACAAAAAGTGGACAATGCCTTTACTTTTATTTTGCATCAGGATCTTTTGGCCGTTCCTAACTTAAGCTTATTTTGCATCAGGATTGCCCTCAATTCTTTCCGATGATATTCACGACAATTCAACATTTGGTCTCGTCCTGTCCCGAGAGCATGATATAACGTAGGTAGAAATATGTACATGTATCTAATCATGTATAATTGTAATGTATTATTGGCAACTAGTATTTATACACAGATTGTATTAATGAAAACGGGAAGAAATGGTATTCTTTCATGGAGGAAATTAGGAAAAATACATTAATGCAACTTGAAATATTGGAACATAATTTACAAGAATGAAATGGCATAAAAGTATGCAATTCCTGAGTGGCCTATTGCAAATATTACAGAGTTTCACCAGAACCCCTATACATAGTATCAACAGGCTTCTGCAGCATGAGAATATGAAACAATATACTCCGTAATCAGAGTTAGGCATCATTTTGAAGAACCTTACAGCAAGTTACTAATCTCGCAACGCCGTTGTTCTTCATAGTCCCCCTGCTCACTTCCTGCAAGGTTTTTTTAGGAACTGCTCTTTCCAACATTCGCAAATGCCCAGTGAGGCTTTGCTGGTGTACGCTTCAATGCTGGGACTTGTATTGGGTTGTTTTTGCCCTGTTGAATCAAAACATTAATAGAAACAAATTAATACATAACTCGTGGTGAACCATCATGGGACCGTCTTATCCGAAACATTATTAAGTTTGAAGTGATAGAAGTTCTTACCATTGAGCAAGTACCAGCATAGATGTTACAAACAGGGTAGTCATGAGGGCAGCAACTATAATTATCTTCACAACATGTTGCGGCTTCAAGAGGGCAGCAACCCCAGGAATAACAATAGCTGGCATACTCAAACAGACAACAACAGGTGGTTCTCTCGGCACAAGAGTAGTAGTCATCACACACGCTAGGAGGAAGAACTGGTGACGGAGGAGATGGGCCTGGGTTAGGTGGGTTAAGCCCGCTCTTGATTGGGTAAGCCGGTTCTATTGCAATGCCACATAAGCCAGCCCGTTTTGTGTTACGTTGCATTCTGATGTAACCTTCTTCTCCCCAGTCAGCACCCCACGAGTTCCTTACAATCCAATAGTCTAAGCCGTCCTCAGAACCGTAACCAACTGTTGCTACACCATGGTCTAATGCGGTTGTACATTTTCCCGTGAATATACCCTGCATACATTAGTAATGGTTTGTGGATATCTATTAATGAGAAATCGAAAATATGAGAATGGAATGAGATTCATTTCATACCGAGTCATAAAGTTGGAAGTCTCGTCCACCACCTTCAATAGCAACAGCCACAGGCTGGTTTGCTACAGCTTTCTGTAAGGACTTCTCATCATATGTAGGAGCATCCTCATAATCGTCTATTGTTACAACCTTTGCATTTTTCTACATGAGACGGTCAGTTCGATTAATTACTCATTTTCTAACAGTTAAGACCATTTCATACGATCGAGAATTAGTATTAACCAAGGAGAATGTATTACCCTGTAGGTATCGCATCGACCATCCCTACCAGTGTAGGGATAGTCTTCTTCGGAGTCAATGCCGCCATTTTTGATGATGAACTCAAAAGCGTAGTCCATTAGACCACCATTACACCCCTCATTGTAAGAAGTGTCACATTCTACCAACTCTTGCTCTGATAATGAGATAAGTTCACCTGTTACTATCTGATTTACGCCTTCCACCGCTGCTATTGCTGAAAATGCCCAGCAGCTCCCTGTATTTTTCATTATTTTTTAATCTTTTAGTATTTTTTACAGAAAAAATCCGAATAATCTTCTAGTAAAAAATCATCTACGAGTATATATTAGGAGAGTACGTCATATAAAATGTTTTTTTCTTCGAAAATGCACCCACTTAAAACAGTAACTCTTCTATAGGACCGTCCTATAGCATAGAACGGGTCCAATAAGAGAATGGAAATTAGATATAAATCAAAGTGTTAGAATATATTGTATATATTCGGTTATTTTGTAAATAATGTAATTGATTTAGTTACCTTATCTTTAGCCTCTAATTATGTAGAGTATCTTAATAATTAGGCGCATATCTCAACTGACTATTGTATTTATACTGATGTTTCTAATCAATGAAAGGGAAGCATTACATTCTTTCATGGTATCAGCTTCCTAGGTTAAATCGATCTTACAAATCGCTTCCGCAACCCTAGAATTCTTCTTCTTCTCGGCTGCCTCTTCTCTCGACCTCACGTCACATCAGACCTCTCGTCACTCACTCTTGCAGGCTTGCAGCCATGTCGAAAAAGAATACCAATCAGTATCATCCAGCCCTAGCCGTCACACAAATTCGCAATCACGTCACTGTCACCCTCGGGATGGATAACGATCAGTATCCTCTTTGGGTCGCCCTCTTCACGAATCACGCGAAATCCACTCGTGTGCTTCATCATATCATCACTCCGAAATCAGGTAAACCCGCGGCACCTGCGACGGACGATGAAAAGGAGATGTGGGAGACTATTGATGCAATGGTCCTTCAATGGATATATGCGACGGTTTCTACGGATTTGCTTGAAACTATTGTCGAATCCGATTCCACCGCGATGGAATGTTGGCAACGGATTGAAGACATTTTCCAGGATAATCAACATAGTCGAGCGGTTACCCTTGAACAAGAATTCTCTTCTACTTCTATGGGAGATTTCGCTAATGTCTCTGCCTACTGTCAAAGGCTTAAGAGCCTTGCCGATCAGTTGAAGAACGTCGGCTCTCCGGTTACCAACAATCGGTTGGTTCTTCAACTTGTATCGGGCCTCTCTTCCGCATATCAGAATGTCGGAACAATTATCCGCCAAAAGGAACCCCTACCTCAATTTTACCGCGCTAGGTCGATGCTTACTTTAGAAGAAGCATCCATCGCCAAAGCCGCTGCCTCCTCTGCTTTATATGTTAAACACCAAGACAACGGCTCTAGTTCGCCGTCTCAGTCGATCCTTGGGAAACCACCTGCTTCCTCTAATAAAAATAATGGGAACAAAAATTGGAATAACAAGAAGAAAGGAAATAACAAAGGCAAAGGTGGAAAGCAAAGCGATTCAACCACGGGTGAAAATACGGGTGGGAATACGGGTTCGGTTTCTACTGGTGGTGCTCCATGGGGTGGTTACGGCGGCCGTGGGGGGGGCCCTCTCCGCCGCCATATCCTCCTTGTCCGTATCCCACTGCTCCGGGGTATGGAGGATGGCCTAGACAAGCTGGTCCACGGCCTACCACACCAAGGCAGCAAAACCGGCTGAAGCTCCTCCGTCTCAAACGGACATTGAACAGGCGATGTATACTCTTGGTTTGACTCCTCCGGACCCACGTTGGTTCATGGATACCGGGGCGACATCTCACATGACGTCGGATGCAGGTAAGCTCTCATCTTATTCTAATTCGAGTTTTGAACATGGTGTCATCGTTGGTAATGGTCAGTCTGTTCCAATTAGCGGTCACGGACATACTACCCTAGCTACAATAAATCCTCTCCTTCACCTTAACAATGTTATTCACGTACCACAAATTGTCAAAAATTTAGTATCCGTACGAAAATTTACCACTGATAATTCGGTATCCGTCGAATTTGACCCATTCGGTTTTTGTGTGAAGGATTACAAGACGGGGACGCGTCTCATGAGGTGTAATAGTCAGGGCGAGCTCTATCCCATTACCGCGTCAAAATCATCAGGTCCGGCTGTGTTTGCTGCACTTGCTCCGTCAGTCTGGCATGATCGTCTAGGACATCCCGGACTTCCAGTTTTTAATTCTTTACGTCTTAAGAATTTTATTTCATGTAACTCAAATATATTGCCTCAAGTTTGTTCTTCTTGTTCTATGGGGAAAATTATCAAACAACCTTTTTTAGCTTCTGTGACTAAAACAATATTGCCATTTGATATAATACATTGCGATATTTGGACATCTCCCGTTGTTAGTTCAGCTGGTCATCGTTTTTATTTGGTGCTCTTAGATGATTTTACAAATTTTGTTTGGACGTTTCCGTTATCTCACAAGTCACATGTTTATGACATTTTTGTTAAATTTCGGAAATTAGTTAAAACTCAATTTGCACGAAATATTAAGTCCATACAATGCGATAATGGTAAGGAATTTGATAACGGTCCGTTTTGGGAATGGTGTGCTCAGCATGGGACGGTTTTCCGTCTATCATGTCCATACTCCTCTTCTCGGAACGGGAAAGCCGAGCGCAAAATTCGTATCATTAATAACATAGTACGGACTCTTCTTCTACGAGCACATGTCCCTTCTAATTTTTGGCACCATGCTTTGCACACAGCTACGTATTTGTTAAATATTCTCCCACATAAACAATTAGCTTTTCAAACCCCTGTGTCGGCTCTTTATTTCAAACAACCGTCTTATACGAACCTTCGTATTTTCGGGTCTCTGTTACCCCCTTATACCGTCCACTACTATTCACAAGTTGCGTCCG
This sequence comes from Silene latifolia, assembly GCF_048544455.1. Lineage (NCBI taxonomy): Eukaryota > Viridiplantae > Streptophyta > Magnoliopsida > Caryophyllales > Caryophyllaceae > Silene > Silene latifolia. The sequence continues at coordinate 66,268,314 of NC_133533.1, read as the reverse complement.
CGCTCTACTCCTTGTGTCTTTTTAGGTTATCCGGACAATCATAGAGGGTACAAATGTTATGATCCAAAATTCAAGAAAATAATTATATGTCGTCATGTCATTTTTGATGAGTCTCGTTTTCCCTTCGCTGAAAATAATTCTCACCGCTTGTCCGACTATAATTTCCTCGATAATGACGCGCCTCCCCATAGTGTCCTTCGCCACTATATGACCGCGCCATCTCCATCCCCCAGCCTAATCCCACGCCCCCACAGTCCCCTGCCCGTGCTTCCCCTGCCACGGTTCTTCCCTCACCAGTCTCACCGAGCCCTCCTCCGAATACCCCTGACCCACATTCACCCATGAACCCATCCCCAACACAACCAGCTCCAGTCGCTCCCAAAGCAGTCACACGAGGTGATCACGGCATTTACAAACCGAAACCCATTTTCGACTTACATACAGCCGCTATCTCCCCTTTACCCCGTAATACCGTGTCTGCTCTTAAGGACCCTAATTGGAAATTGGCCATGGATGATGAGTTTAATGCTCTTATTAGTAGTAAGACATGGGAGTTAGTCCCTCGTCCGTCTCATGTGAATGTCATTCGGTCTATGTGGATTTTTCGTCATAAATTTAAATCTGGAGGTACTTTTGAGAGGTATAAAGCTCGTCTTGTAGGTGATGGTAAAACGCGCAGGTTGGCGTTGATTGTGGCGAGACGTTTAGTCCAGTGGTAAAACCGGCTACCATACGCACGGTATTATCATTGGCATTGTCTCATGGATGGTCTATTCGGCAATTGGACGTTAAAAATGCGTTCCTTCATGGGAATCTTGATGAAACCGTGTACATGTATCAACCTACAGGCTATCGTGACTCGGCTTTCCCGTCCCATGTTTGTCTTCTTCGTAAGTCTCTGTACGGTCTCAAGCAGGCCCCACGAGCATGGTACACCCGTTTTGCTCTATTTATTGAGACTCTCGGTTTTGTTCACAGTAAATGTGATCATTCGCTTTTTATTTATCGTGACAAGGATGGTAATTGTGCTTACCTACTTCTTTATGTTGATGATATATTGTTAACCTCTTCCTCTGATAAGCTTCGACAGTCGATTATGGACCGTCTTGGTAAGGAATTTGCTATGAAGGATCTCGGTCCCCTTAGCTATTTTCTAGGAATCGCTGTCTCCAGGAATGCGAATGGGTTATTTTTATCTCAGCAAAAATATGCCACGGAAATTATAGAGCGGGCTGGTATGTCCATGTGTAAACCGGCCTCAACTCCAGTGGACACAAAGCCGAAGCTTAGTGCCATTTCGAGTCCTCCATTTCGTGATCCTACATTATATCGAAGCCTTGCAGGTGCGTTGCAATATCTTACGTTTACTCGTCCCGACATATCTTATGCGGTACAACAGATTTGCTTATTTATGCACAATCCTATGGAGGAGCACATGAATGCTTTGAAAAGGATTATTCGATACATTCAAGGTACGAAATTCTATGGTCTTCATTGGGACGGTCGTTTCCAACGGCTCTTACGTCCTACACCGACGCCGATTGGGCTGGTTGCCCCGACACTCGTCGGTCCACAAGTGGTTATTGTGTATTTTTGGGTGAGAATCTTATTTCCTGGGCTTCCAAACGTCAACCAACTGTGTCTCGTTCTAGTGCTGAGGCCGAGTACATAGGTGTTGCCAATGTTGTGTCTGAAACTTGTTGGCTGCGAAATCTTTTGGTCGAGCTTCACCACCCACTTCGCAAAGCTACTCTTGTTTATTGTGATAACGTTAGCGCTATTTACTTAACTGGCAACCCCGTTCAACACCAACGAACGAAGCATATTGAACTTGATATTCATTTTGTTCGTGAAAAGGTTTCGAAAGGGGAGATTCGTGTTCATCACGTGCCTACGCGTTCTCAAATAGCTGACATTTTCACGAAAGGTCTTCCGTCGATCTTATTTACGGATTTCAGGTTTAGTCTCAGCGTTCAACTTCCTCCCGATTCGACTAAGGGGGGGTGTTAGAATATATTGTATATATTCGGTTATTTTGTAAATAATGTAATTGATTTAGTTACCTTATCTTTAGCCTCTAATTATGTAGAGTATCTTAATAATTAGGCTAGCATATCTCAACTAACTATTGTATTTATACTGATGTTTCTAATCAATGAAAGGGAAGCATTACATTCTTTCACAAAGTAAAACCCAGAACACTCTATTTGCTTCAACCTACGCTTCATCAAATTTTCGATCTCATCACTTTGAATCCATCTCCGCCACCTCCTTCATCCCCACCCCATCACGGCATTATCCCTATAATCAACGTGCCTACCACCTTTGCTCTTTCTCCAATACTTAGTAACGTCGAGTGCTGACGGCAACGATTCACTATTTCCTCAATAGCAAGTCGGAAAGGCTCACGACTATGGAAATGCGCCACTCCGAGTCCCGACAATGACGATTATCAATAACCAGGTTTGAAAACAAATGGTTTTATCCTGATTACTTGTTTATTTATAGTGAAAACCTTTGAGTATTGAAATCGATTATTGACTTTTGATTTACCCTATTTCAAATTGAATATTATAGTTTCCAGATTTTTAGAACAAAATTCAATTATTCTAAATTTTAATTAACTATTTTGATTTGAATACTCATATTTTTATTTTGACAACTTTGAATTTTAAGTTGAAAATTGTACATTGAAATCTCTACCACATAATTAACTCAGAATTTTTACTAGTTTATAAAGCATCTAAACTTTTTAAATTCAAAACTCCCAATTTTAGCTAAAAAAACTTCGTATTATTATGGAGAGAAGTCAAATTGTTACAAGTTTAGAATGTTGCTTAATTTTTGTCACCTAAAGTTCATATTTTTAACTACTAATTTTAATTTGAAAACGGAATGTTTTAACTAAGAAGTTCGTGGTTTTGAGATAAATATTTGAGTGCAGGAGTTATGGCGTTACGCGAAGTGGCTAGTTGGCGTCTGAGGCCGGACATTGCAGTGGTATCAATGGCATGGAATCCTGGTTAACAGATACATAAGCAAGGAGGTGAAGAGCATAATATAGACGTGGGGTGATGGGGTTGAAGTTAGTTTCTTGGATATTTATGTGATTTTTTTTTTTTTTTTGAAGTATTGAGATTTTAGTAAATGGGCTGGTCTTATGTTAAGAGATCGTCTCATGTAACAATTTGTGCACTTAAAATGAGATTAGATTTTTCACATCAAACCATTATCTTTCATTAAAATAATTTTTTTTTTATCAAAGTATATTCTTTTAATTAAAATAACATAAATTGGCCCATAAAATACAATTTGTATGATATTTCATTTGATATTAATATTATTAATGATTTGACGCAAATTACTTTATAAAGTATAACTATAAAATGCTATTATTAGCTTCGTGATACAAAAAAATTATTAATTTTTTTTTTTTGTGAAAGCTTATAAAATGATATACTCCCTCCTATTCGGAATAATTCTCCCTATTGAAGGGTGACACGGAAATTAAGGGTGTTTGAATTAAATAAGTTAAAGTATTGTGGTAAGGTGAGATAATTGGAGAGGAAATGTATTGTGGGATATTACTGTGGGTTTAGATGATTAAAATAAGTATTGTTGTGTAGTGAGTTGATTAAAATAAGATAAAGTATGGTATTGTGGGGTATTGTTGTAGAGTGAGATGATTAAAATAAGTATAAAACTTAACTAAAAAGGGAAATGGGGAGAGTTATTATTAATAGGAGGGAGTATTTAGTTTCAAGTTATTTAAAAAAAAATCAACACAATATAAAATTTCAAGACATTACTCAATTTTTTTGATTAATTTTGAAGATCTATTTTTTCTCAAATCAAACACATTGAGGTGAAATATAAAATTGACTATGATTTTGATTTAACCTACAAGTAATATAAAATATATATATATATATATATATATATATATATATATATATATATATATATATATATATATCTATATATATATAGGGGCGGAACGAGGAATGGAATGTATCTAGGGCTAGATTAATAGATTACTAAATCGGATATGTTAAAAAAAAATTACTTGCGACATACCTTTATATCGAGATAGATATTTTACTAGTTTAACTAATTTGTACTATGATCATACCTACACGAAAAAAATATATCATGATCGATATGGCAACCCGATAGTAAAGATTAGAATAAGGAAAGGCGGTTTAGAAAACCATTTTATTTAGAAAACCGATAACTAGTATACAATATTTTATCAAAAAAATACGTATGTTAGGGACTTACGGAGTACAGTGGTTAATAATACCGCACAATCAATAATTACTTGATATAACTAAGTCAAATATTTATAATAGATTGTCCAATAAGATTAGATTTTTATTTGAAAAGTAAATAATATTTGAGTGTGTATATGACTGACATTAAAAATTAGGGATAAATTTTCTCATATGTTATGAAAAATTAATGTGGTAATAATGAATAAATGGCAAGAAAATAATGGGCGCTTTTTTTAACAACAAAAAATTTAATTGAAAAAATGTTCTAAGTGGGAATGGAACTGTTTGGTTGGCAGCCAACATACAAACCATCTATGCTATAATATATTCATGTATTCTTTGTTCACTCAATTTTATATGTCAATTTATCTAGGGCTATAGCCCTAGTAAATATGGGCTAAATCCGCCCCTATATATATATATATATATATAGAGGCAAGATCCGATGAGTCCACTTATATTTTTGAGTCCCATGAGTCCACTTATGTATCACACACTCTACACAAGAATATCACGAATAATGAAAAATACTACTCCCTCCTATTCACTATTTTCTTCCCTATTTCCTTAAATGGATTATTCAATATAGGTGTCAAATGACCCGAATGAATTCGATCAAAGGTCAATAATATATCTAAATGACCTGTCATGTAGATGGGGTATTTTCTATGTCGAGCTCGGATTCTCTCCAGTACCTATAGGCACTGGATGGTCCAGTACATAAGTAGATTACTGTCACGTGTCCTAGTTAAGAATTAATGGTCAGGATTGTTTAGTTGGATTTATGAACACTTGAAAAAAAAAATCAAACGACAACTAATTCTTCCTTACTCCATCTTTAACCTCCTAATCCATCCAAACAAACGATGAGAATTATTTGGAACTATATCAATTTATTTATGATTAACAAAACAACATTGTCCATCGTTTCACGATTTCTGCCGAGATTGAGAAAATTGAAGTTTGAAAGTGAGAAAATCCATGGCGGAATCTCGACGGAGTGGTGACGGTTTGATGAGGAACGACGGTAGGTGTTTCTCCGTGGATCTCAGGGGGTAGGTGTTTGTAATTGTAGCATGGTTTGATAACGCTACTTTGTTCTTCGGTCTCCATTAATGAAGAGTTGTGATTATTGAATATGGGTTTAAGCTACTTAAGAAAAGAAGATACAATTTATCTCTATTTTTTCATTATTTATGATAGTTGAACGATTTTGATCCATTGATCACCATTAATGGAGAAGAGTTCTTAATAAAATGAGCAACTGACCTTTGTTGATGAAGAAGGAAGAAATAAAAAAAAAAGGATTAGCTTTTAATTTTGTGGAAAAATCAGAACTCTTGATTTTGTACCTTTCCATGTGTCAGCAGCATCTTAAGCATCTTATGCAATAACTGGACCCTCCAGTTTCTTTTTCTTTTTAGAACTGGAGAGGATCCCAGCGCATGTCTATCGTCTGTGTTACCAAGTAGTGAAAGGAAGTCCTCTTTTGTCTCTTTCGGCAGTAAGGCTGCTCTGTCTTGTCTGGTTTTCGAATTTTCATCTTGTACCTTCAACATTTGACACATTATAAAATCTGCAATATTGTTCTGGACTTCTTTTGTCTAAATGATTTGTTTTGTATATTGATGCTCTCCATTTGTTTTTATTACCTGTGGAACCTGAAGGTTTTTTTTTTTTTTTTTTTTTTTTTTTTTTTTTTTTTTTTTTTTGGCAGCTGGAAAGAAAGGTTCCTAATGCATGTTCATAGCTTGCTTTGCCAAGCCATGAGCCCTACTGTTCCGAATCCTGCATACATAGCTAAAACAAAGACAATGAAAAGAGGAAGAGATAGATGCAATGTCATTCATGATTCCTTTGACCTGATGATGAATGCCTTCCGTTCCCATCCATTGCGACAGAAGTTGGAGGCAGTCAGAGGAAAGCTCCAGATGAAGGATGCCTGCACGATTGGCCCACGTAATAGCATGCTTGAGACCCAGAGCTTCCGCTTGAAGAGGTAATTCAGCTCTACCGCACTCGCAACCCTCAAATCTAACCTCCCCTCCAGTGTCATAGACAACCCACCCAAAGCCGGCAAGTCTAGAATCCTTCCAGCTGGCATCCACACAGATTCTCACCAATGGACAAGATGAAAAGGATCCAACAGCATAAAAAGGCTTGCCCGCTTTAAGCGCGTGGTGGTCAAAAGAGTTACCCTGATCACATCCCTCAAAACCTGGGGTCCCAATGCATCTTTTGTGTTCGCCAACTTTGATTGAAGGACATCCTCAGTTAAACAGCGAGCTTTTAAGAAGAAAATATTAGGGTTGAAGCTTTCCCCCCTAAAGATAATGTTATTCCTCAGATTCCAAATGCTAACCAAAACTCCAATAAAGTGAATAACTTGAACAGGCCCGTTCTCAAGCTTTATCAAGTAAAGGATCCAATTAATAATCCAGTCCCGGATATCGACACCCACAGCCTGATTCGTATTAATGCCTAGCACAGATCCCGCCCAGATCCTAGAACTTATATCACAGTCTCTGAAAAGATGATCAAGAGTTTCCAAAGAAGTAACCCCCTCTTTACCACAGAGTGCACAAGATGGATCCCAAGCCATATTCCTTTTCATGAATTCACTGCCCACGGGGAGCGAACAAGTGATAATCTTCCAAAGAAGAATTTTCCAAATTTGGGGGCCTGGAATACGCCATAGTTTTTGTTTGCAAAAAGACTTCCATTTGGAATTGACCCGACCCTTGTCTTTTCTAGACCCATGCTCCTCGAAGAAGTTGTTGAAGATGATACCGTAACCGCTTTTAACAGTGTAGGAGCCACTGTTAGTGTATGGCCAGAAAACCTCATCATGTGTTTGAGATTGGCTGAGGGGGATAGCGAGAATTTGATTCGCACTTTCCTCCTCAAAGAGAAGGTTGACGAGCCCTTCATTCCACCCTCCATTATTAAGGCAGATGTCTCTGACACGAAGATCTTTCAAGAAAGTAAAACTTGTGTCAAGGAGACAATCCTTAGGTTCCGGTACATGCCCATTGACCCACCTTTTATCCCACACATTCAAGTTAGACACAATCCCTGGTTTCAGCCAATGTGGTCCCTAACGAACTTTAAGCCCCGAATAATGCTCCCGGCCCCCAAGAAAAAGCACCTTTCCGACAAATCCATCTACAATTTCCAATTCCCAGCTTGCCCATTATCTTCTCCCGAAAAATAGTGCAGAACAACGACTCTTCATTCGACATGAGCCTTCACGCATGTTTTGCAAGTAGAGCTTGATTAAGACAATCCACATTACGAATACCAAATCCCCCCTCCCGTTTTGGGAGACTTGTGAAAGTTCTGCTACACCAGTGAAGACTCCGACTTGATTTGCATCCCGCCCACCAAAAATGTGACAAAAGCGAACCAATCTTTTTAGTCACACTTACCGGCATTTTGAATGCCGATAGAAAGTAAATGGAGAGATTTGAGAGGACGGAGTTAATCAAGGTAAGTCGCCCAGCCGGTGATAGAAAAACCCCATTCCACGAAGAGATCCTTTTGGAGACAGTTTCCACAAGGCCTTTAAAGACATCCTTTTTCGCCTCTTGGAACTCCGTCGGAAGACCAAGATATTTCCCAAAACCCTTATTATTTTTAATTTTTAGTGTGCGCAAACAATTTCTGACTTTCCGAAGGGTGGTGTTTGGGCTAAAAATGATTCCTGACTTGTCTTCATTAGTAACCTGTCCCGAAGCAGCACAATAATCCTTGAGAAGGCTTTTGAGATTATTGAGAGTCTTACCTTTGTTTTGAAGGAAGAAAACCGAGTCATCCGCGAAAAATAGATGTGTGAGGGGGGGCGCACCACGACAAAGTCGTAAGCCATGAATCAAGCCCGCCCTTTGAGCGCACTCCACATTACAAGATAAGACCTCCATACACAGAATGAAGAGATAAGGTGATAAGGGGTCCCCTTGGCGAAGTCCACGTTGCGGTCGAAATGGAGAGAGGGGTGATCCATTAAATAAAATTTTATAGCTTACCGTGGAAACGCAGTTCATAATCAAATTGACCAACTTTTCCGGGAATCCAAATCTAAGTAACACCGCCCGGAGGAAGTCCCATTTAACCCTATCAAAAGCTTTGCTCATATCAGCCTTAAGAGCAAAAAGGCCATATTTTCCCCTCTTATGTGTGTTTATCTTATGAATCGCTTCGTGGGCCAACAGAATATTATCACTAATACTCCTTCCCGCAAGGAAAGCATTTTGAAAGTTGCCAACAAGGTAACCCATAACCTTCTGTAGCCTATTAGTGATGCATTTAGTTACAATTCGCATAAAAACATTACAGAGGCTAATAGGCCGATAGTCCTTCACATTCTCAGGACTGTCACTTTTAGGAACTAAAGCAATGTAGGTTCTATTCATTTCTCGTAAGACAACCCCAGAGTTTAAAGTAGAAAGGATAGCCTTGGTGCGCCTTTTTCACAAGGTGCCAACATTGTTGATAGAAAATGGCCGGAATACCGTCCGACCCTGGAGATTTTGTCGGCCCCATCTGAAAAACAGCACCGCGTACCTCCTTGGCCGTGAAAGGTTTACCCAAAGAGTCAATATCATCATTTAAAACCCGCCGGTGAAGATTTTTTAGAACTTGTGAAAAGGAAGTGTGATTGAAATCATGATCTTGCTGGGCTTGAAGATCTTGCTGAGTTAAGGCAAAAAGATCAACGAAAGAATCTTAAAAGCACGCACTAACCTCATCAGAGTTGTAAGTCCAAGAATTATCACTCTTTTTAATTCCCAGGATATAATTTCGTCCCGCTCTTCCTTTGACCCAATTGAAGAAATACTTTGTACAAGTATCACCATCAACCATCCATTTTAATTTAGCCCGTTGCTTCCAATAGATGGCAGCCGCTTTCGCAAAATCCCGCACTTCCGCATTAATGAGGTCATAAGCCGCTTCACCCGCCCCCGAAGTAGCAAGTTCAATACCATGTTCCAATTTCTGATCAAAATCATTCCACTTACTGTACCAGCTATTACGTTTGTCAAGAGCCCACATTTTGACATGTTGACGAACCCGCGCCAGTTTTCTAGCCACTCGGAAGGCAGGAGAGCCAACATCATTAAAGGTCCAGACCCTCCTAATGACTTGCATACACTCCGAGTAATCTAGAACCCAAGCATCTAACTTATAAGGCTTCTTCCCCTTGATCATGGTAAGATTTAAGTCGATTTCAATAGGTGCATGATCGAGATTTGAATCGGGTAGTGTTTTAGACCCGTGTCGTGGAACATAGAAAACCATTCCTTAGATCCTAAAGCCTTCTCAAGTCGTTCATAAATCCGATGATCACCCTTTCTATTGTTACACCAAGTAAACCTAGGGCCCTTAAAGGGTATATCTAAAAGCTCATTCCGCAATTTCCAATAATTAAAGGAACAAGCACCTCGTATGTAGTCATTTCGGTACTTAACTTATCACTCCCATACTCTACTTGATCAAGTCACCCACGATAAGAAATGGGTGACGTAATTGTTGCAAATAATCCCGTAAGCTCTCAAAACCTTTTCCCTTAACTCAAATTTTGAGGCACCATAAAACAAGACAAGATACCATAAACGCCCATTTAATTTCTCAACCAAAAAGACCGGAAAAAATTAGTACACGCCTCTACAAGGCTCATCTTAGCTTCCTTCTTCCAACCAACCCAAAGACCACCTGCACTTCCAATGGCATCAACACCGGTGGCCTCAACAAAACCAAAAGGGCGAAATAAAGGACTAACATTATTTACATTACATTTTGTTTCAATTAGGAAAAGAAAATCATAATAAGTACTACTAATTAGCGCTCGTAGTTTAGGAATCGTAGGGCGAGCGCATTATTAAGCCCCCTACAATTCCAAAAAGGCCATTCATGGCGATAGAGGAGGTTGTGTGGGGCCCAACCTCCGCAAAGCCACCATCGAAGTTCACGGAGGAGTCGACATATCTTCATCCTCGTCGGAATCCCGATACAAAAGCTAGCCGTCTTCATTTTTTCACCGCCATCCGATTTGCCATTTTTCAAAGCAGACCCCTCATTCCAGCGTCTTTTCTTAGCCAAGTTTCCCCGGATAGTCCTTAGTATGTCCTAAGGAGCTCACATAATCGACTTGACCAAACCCTCGAGACTTCAGTGCAGCATTTCCGTTTCTTAGCCATCCTAATCACTTCCTTGAAACTTGCATCCATGTCAGAGTGGCAATAAACATCCGCCAATCCCATAAACCCATCAAAAGAACATTGAATTTCAATGTTAGCAAATAATCTTCTTTGTATTCCCAAAGAAATAGAGAAAAGACCTTCACCCGCAGCCCAGAGTAAACAACAAGAGAGCCATATGGATTGAAATTAGAAGCACCACCTCTGCCCTTCAAGAAATCCTCTAAAGGAAGAAGAGAAGAGGAACCCAGGTCCAATTCCTTACCTTTTCTAGTGATAGCAGTGGAAGAGAGATCACAATTCGTTGAACCCAACTTCAAAATATCAATATTACCCTCAGTCTTTACTATCCCACTATAACCCACAGTGAGAACCAGGTGAGTGTTGACCTCCATTGGGCACATCCCCTCAGAAGCTTGTTGAACCACAGCAGGAATAGGTTCAGTGTGAATGTCATCAGCAGAGATCAGATTGATGGCCTGACTAAAATCAGAGGAGTCTTGTGAAGGGGTATCCCAATGGATTAAACTCTGAGATGATGTGTCTTCAGGAACAGGAGTGGCAGTCTCTGAATCAGAGTCACTAATATAAATGACCTCATTAATGAACTGATCAGCCTGGTTGACAGCATCAGAGTCCACTTGGAGAGCTAGATGCTCATGAAAAGCCTCCTCACCATTTCCAGCTTGGACCCCAGCTTCAATATGAACCACAGTACCATCAGGATGATGGTATCTAATAGGTAACCCCCCAGGAGGAGGATCAAATGTTTGGTTATAGCCTCTGTGGTCATCATCCATTTGAGCCCAGTCAGCATCTCCCTCAACTCCGTTAAGAATCTCCTCCTGAATCCTTAAATCTCTATCAAGAACACCACTCAAAGAGCCTTGCCCAAAGATAGATGAGATATGGATCATTTTGCTGCATTTGATGAAGTTGATCCAATTGGGCCATAGTCACATCACCTTGATGGTCAAAATCCTCACCAACACTATGATAGTCTTCATTAGGAGGAGTATGAACATGCTCCTCGCCCAACCACCCCCAAAGACCGAAAGACCCACACCATTAATGACCTCGGTCCCCATTATTGCCTTCCCCAAACAACACCCTCAGCCTGCTGTGCATTACCCATTTCCAGATCGTGATTGCCAGGTTGAGAACCATTTGAAACAGGTGCAAGTCCCACATTTGGTTGGACACTTTCCTGAGCATCAGTCATTATGGCATCACCCAGATGGGGCAAAGCCTGTTCCTGATGCTGGCCTTGCTCACCATTGAAGCCCATCCCCTCATCTCCTACCTGAAGACTACGGCCCAAAGAAAAGGTCACCGTGATGAAAAATAGCATCCCGTAAGACTCTACCACCCGGTGATGCCCAGGTCGAAATCAACCACTCGTTATTCGAGATTCACTCCTCCGCCTGCACCCCAATCCTTGCCATTCCTTAGACGAACCTTAGAACTAGTGAACCTGGTAGTGGGAGGAGTAGCCCTCAAATCCAGGTTAAACATAGTGTGATTGCTGTTAGATTGAAAAACCACGAAACCTTTTTCCTCCGTCCTATCCAACATACCATTTATACTAGATACAATAGTCGTGAGGCTTTCCCCGCATCAACCCCCTTGTGCCCCACTTTACCACATTTGACACAAGATTTAAAAATCTCTTCATAACGAAACCGTACCCAAAGCAAATAACTCCGCCTCCATGGCGAGGAAAAGCCAGTACCGTAGGCTCATTTAGCTTTATACCCACCCTTACCTCGAAGGTAGTCATGATCGAACCATGTCAAAAGGTTCTACGAAAAAACTTGGACTAAGCAACTTACCCGCCACATTAGCAACTTCCATGGTTAGGTACTCGAATGGCGATCCACCAGACCGAACCTGCACCTCCGATATGGAAACCTCGATCCTTGAACCGTGTCGGGTACCAGCGTGCAAAGACCATGATGGCACCGTCAAGTGTAGCAGTGCTCCTCTCCAGAAGCCCCTCCTTGTCTTCAGCATCCTCACAGAAAAGAACATAAATTTCCCCCATTTTATAAGCCTTAACCCTTGCCTTAGTCTTCCATTTCTTCCGAATAATGTCATTTACCTTATCGACCTCAAAGAGACGATAGTCAACAAGGAATCCCAGAATGCATTTCCCCCAGAAATCCCTAGACTTCCCAAGTGGAGTGGGATCCACATTCATAACCCCCCCCCCCCCCCGACCTAGGGAAGCGCCAAAGATTGATATGAAGTGGGTTCATAGGTTAGAAATCCGCATTCTGATGAGTCTGGTGATAATTTTGGTGGTTGTAAAAGTTTTGATGGACATCATCTTTGATGAGCATCATTCCTCGATGATCACCATTGTTACCCTCGATTGTTCCCAAAACGCCCAAATTGATTTTCGAAATCCATTGGTTTAGAATGAAGTTGTTGTAAGTAATGTAAGAGGAGAGATTGAATATGTGTTTTATGGTAAGAAGATTGAGGAGGAGTGGAAGGGATTGAATGGGAAAGCGACCCCATAATCCCCAACTTAAATAGGAAGAACCCTAGAAATCCAGGAATCCAAAACAATTCCCTCGCCACCCAGAAATAACCCTGATTGGGTGAGAGATTACTCGAGCCACCCAATAAAACCCCCAATTAAAACCTCAGCAGAGTAATAATGAAGGAATAGCAAACGATTGAAGAAAATTTTAACCCAGAAAAAGCAGGAAGCTAGGAATGATTCCAAGACTTCCAATTAAATGAATGCCTCAAAGAATCATTTAGGAAAATAAACCATAAATGGAGTTGCGAGAAATGAAAGATTTAGTAGGTGTAGACTCTTGAAAAAGCAAGAAGTAATTGCACCCAATGAATTAGAAGGATTAATCTAAAAATGTAAAAGGAGGCTCTCCTTTTCTTGGGAGAAAAGCTCTCTTATTTTTTAGAGAGAAAACGATTTTAGTTCGTGGAACTCGAAGGTGAAGATACATGTTTGCATGGAAAAATGGTTTGAATTGATTTCATGAACCAAAATCCGATTCTTTGATCTTTGTTTCAACGTTTATGATCTTGCGCGTTTGTATGTCCACGAGGTTATAGCTATGACCGATAGATGAACCACGATGACCGAATTCTCTGCCCGATTAGTAGAAAAGACTGCGTGAAATATTTTACTGTATTATATGCCTATATTGCTCCTGATCTGGTTTTGAATCATTTAAACAAATAGTGTAGTCGTCCCTACTTCAATTTGGTTTTAATGATGTACTTGTCAGAAGGGTAAACTGTGATATTGTTTAGTATAACTCGTGATATTGTTTAGTACAACCAGTGATATTATTTATTGTAATGTGTGATATTGTTTTGTATAACTTGTGATACTCTTTTACTGGACTCGTGGACTAGATACAATATCATACCTTATACTAAACAATATCACAGCTTAGACTTTAAAAAAAAAAATTTAAATTAAAAAAAAGTTTTTTTAAAGGTGATATTTTTCTGTACAACATGTGATACATAAGTGGACTCACGGTACTCAAAAAGATAGGGTGGACTCATGTGATCCTAATTCTATATATATATATATATATATATATATATATATAGAAATAGGATCCTATAAGTCCACCATTTTAGGTTGAGTCCATGAGTCCTCATCTAAGCCATTGAATCTTAAAAAATGGATGGTTGAAATTAAAAGATAAAAGACAAACAATTCACACTACCTATGCATAATTAAATGTTTGTCTCTTTTACACCAATTTCCCATACACTAATTAATTATTTCTCTTATAATTTCATTTACCTCTCATTTTCATTTCATTTTCAAAACAAATCAAAAATTTTATTTCCGCATAAAATGAAAGCCACTTCTTAAAAAGCTCCGTAAATCTTCATTTCAGACTCCGATTAGGGCGAAATAAAAGCCTAAATTTATTATTTTTTCGGGCCCGTCATAATGGTGATATTTTTATATACCATTGAGTTTTCAAAATATTCAGTATTGATCGATTGTGCTCGAAATATAATGGTTTGTGTTTGTTTCTTATTAATTTTTGTTGGATTTTGTTGAAATCGTTGTTAGGTATTTAAAATGGTTTGATAATGTTAAATATAGTGATTTGTATGATTGTTTTTTTGATGAATTATATCTACATTTTTCAGTTATTAATTGCAATTTTTTTATGAAGATGGAGATAATGATGATGATGATGATGATGATGAGTCGTTGGCGATATTGATTGATGATGAAGATGTTGATATGTCTTTGGTGTTATAGATTGATCGGTTGCTTGGAATATAATGTTTTGTGTTTGGTTCTTATTAATTTTTGTTGGATTTTGTTGAAATCGTTGCTTAGGTATTTAAAATGGCTTGATAATTTTAAATATAGTGATTTGTATGATTGTTTTTTTTCTGATGAATTATATCTAAATTTTTTAATTATTAATTGTAGTTTTTTTATGAAGATGGAGATGATGATGATGATGATGATGATGATGATGAAGATGATGATGATGATGATAAGTCGGTTGGCGATATTGATTGATGATGAAAATGTTGATATGTATAGATTGACGATGAAGATGTGAGATTTAGATTGATTCATTTAGATTGATGATTGTTGATGAATGCTGTAACTTCAATTATATAGTGTGTAACTTTATTCTTGTAAGGGAGTAACTTCAAGTAGTGTGTAACTTCAGTTGCATTTCATGTAATTTCAGTTTTGTAAGGGTGTAACTTTAGTACTTTACGAGTGTAACTTTAATCTTGTAAATATACAAGTTTGGATATTACTAATTTGAATATTTGTAATTTTAGCACAAGTTATGTAACTTTAGTGCTTCATGAGTGTAACTTTAATGCTTTATGAGTATAACTTTAATTTTTCACGAGTGTAACTTTAATCTTTTAGGGTCATTTTGTATATAAAATTTTGAATTTATTAATTTGAATTTTTGTAATTTTAGCACAAGTTTATGTAACTTTATTGATTTACGAGTGTAACTTTAGTGTTTTGTGAGTGTAACTTTTATCCTTAACGGGTGTAACTTTAGTCCTTTGTTAATTTTGTATATGTAAAATTTGAATTTGTGTAACTTCATCACATGTCTATCTAATTTGAAGTGTTGAAGGTGTAACTTTAATATGTGGCGTGTATAACTTTAACACAGCAAGTGTGTAACTTTAGTTCGTTCCACCACCCTCGCCTCTTTATTCGGAATCCAATTAATTATATGAGTAAATTAATTAATTAAGTTCAAGTAAAATAGTGTAACTTCAAGTGGGCATGGTGTAATTTCAAGCAATGAGATAATTTCAAGCAAATAGGGTGTAACTTTATAGTAATTAGCCGTACTCAAAATTTCAAAACTCAATGGTATTCAAAAATATTACCATTGCGTCAAGACTCGAAAAATAATAAATATAGGATTTTTTTTAGCCTTAATCGGAGTCCATATGAAGATTTACGGAGTCTTTTACGAACCCGCTTTTATTTTACGCGGGTATGAAATTTCGTTATAATATTTTGGTAATTGAAATATAGATGATAGTACATTAATTTAATAAATTAGTTGATAGGAAAGAGAAAATAATTTATTAGAAAAATTGGTAATTGAAATTATGGGAGACAAAGCATTAATTGCATGTTGGGTGAGTGTTTTTTTTTTTTTTAATCTCAACCATTCATCTTGTAAGATCAAATGGTAGAGAGATGGACTTATGGACTCAACCAAATTTGTGGACTCATCCAACCTAACTCTCTCTCTCTCTCTCTCTCTCTCTATATATATATATATATATATATATATATATATATATATATATATATATATATATATAGAGTCGGGATCCTGTGAGAACTCCTAAATATTTGAGGATTAGTGAATACAATATCACGGGTTCTTCAATACAATATCACGAAAAAATTAGACTTATCCGAAAAAAAAAAAAAAAATTGAATTTTTTTTTTTTTTTTTTTTTTCACTATTTTTTTCATGTGATATTGTTTCGAATAACTTTGTGATATTGTAGACAACAACCTGTGATATTGTAATGAAATCCTCAATCCTCAAAAAGATAGTGTATACTCACATGATCTCATTCCTATATATATATATATATATATATATATATATATATATATATATATATATATAGGTAAGATCTAATGAGTCCTCCTCTCAAATTAAGTCCATAAGTCCCTTTAAGGGCCATTGGATGACCTCAATGGATGGTTGAGATGAATTTGATTAAAGGCCATTAAAAAGAAAAGGAAAAAAATGTGGATGGTTGGATTGAGATGGGTGGTTGAGATTGAAAATTACCAAAAAAATTACCACTAATCAAATTTCTATACACTAATTAATTTTTCTTTCTCTCTCTAGCCCCTAATTAATCAGTTTTGAGTTTTAGATTTCAGAAGTGTAAATGTAATGTTGTATGAGTTTTACAAGTGTAAATGTGGCGGAAATTTTGAATTTATATAATTTTAACAGTTTACAAGTGTAAATGTGAAGTTTTACGAGTGTAAATGTAACATTTTAAGAGTGTAAAATTTATTTTTTGTGACGGAAATTTTGAATTTATATAATTTTAACACTTTACAGGTGTAAATGTGAAGTTTTACGAGTGTAAATGTAGCATTTTTAGAGTGTAAATTTGATTTTTTGTGACGGAAATTTTGAATTTATATAATTTTAACATTTTACAAGTGTAAATGTGAAGTTTTACGAGTGTAAATGTAACATTTTTAGAGTGTAAATTTAATTTTTTTGTGACGGAAATTTTGAATTTACATAATTTTAACATTTTACAAGTGTAAATGTGAAGTTTTACGAGTGTAAATGTAACATTTTTAGAGTGTAAATTTGATTTTTTGTGACGGAAATTTTGAAGTTACATAATTTTAACATTTTACAAGTGTAAATGTGATGTTTTACGAGTGTAAATGTGACATTTTAAGAGTGTAAATTTGATTTTTTGTGACGGAAATTTTGAATTTATATAATTTTAACATTTTACAAGTGTAAATGTGATGTTTTACGAGTGTAAATGTAGCATTTTAAGAGTGTAAATTTAATTTTTTAGTCAATTTGAAGGTTTTAGAGTGTAAATTTTGTCCTTTGAGTGTGAATTTGTTCCTTTATAAGTGTAACTTTGTCCTTTACGAGTAAAACTTTAGTCCGACTACCAAAAAACGCCACCATCATCGTCCTTCCCCACCAACTCATATCCACAAAAAATATGAGTGCAAATTTATATAATTTTAACGAGTGTAAATGTAAAGAAATACAAGTGTAAATGTAAAGAAATACGAGTGTAAATGTTAAGAAATACGACTGTAAATGTTAAGAAATATGAGTGTAAATTTAAAGAAATACGAGTGTAAATGTGAGCAGATACAAGTGTAAATTTAAGAAAAATACGAGTGTAAATGTGAGGAGATACAAGTGTAAATTTAAATAAAAACGAGTGTAAATGTGAGGAGATACAAGTGTAAATTTAAATAAAAACGAGTGTAAATGTGAGGAAATACAAGTGTAAATGTAAAAATTATGAGTGTAAATGTAAAGAAATACGAGTGTAATTGTAAAGACATATGAGTGTAAATGTAAAGAAATATGAGTGTAAATGTAAAATTATGAGTGTAAATGTAAAGAAGTACGAGTGTAATTGTAAAGAAATATGAGTGTAAAAAAAATGCGTGTAAATGTAAAAAAATACGAGTGTAAATGTACATAAATACGAATGTAAATGTAAAAAATATGAGTATAATAAATATATTTATTAGATCTAGGTTTGAATATGAACAAAACCGTCTTAAATATAATTAAAGGCCCACAATCAACCAAACTTGGTTTAAAAAAAAAAAAAAAAATACAATCATTATTTTCAAATCAAACGAAACTTGGATCTAAATAAACAAGCTAAAAGAATCTTTTGGTTTCTTCACAAACCAACGAAACCAACTTCAACACAAAATAAAAGCCAAAGAACAAAAACAAAACATAGTCAACGACCCAATAAACAAAAACAATAAAAAAAAAAAAAAAAAAAACTACAACAAAAACAGCATCAACGACAACACAACACCATAACACAAACACCATCAACGTCAACCGTGTTATTAACAGTAGATCTGAGTTTTTTTTTTTAAAAAAAACGAGTTGATGTGGAAGGAGCGTCGGGTCGTGTGTCGTGGTGGTAGTGGTAGTGGAGGGCGGCAGCAACACCGTTGTCGTGGTGGTAGTGGAGAGCGTTGGAGAGGAAGGAGGTGTGTTGTTGTGGCGGCGTTGATTGTGGTTGTGGGTGTTTGGTGGCAGATCTGAAAAACAAAAAAACGAGGCGGTGGAGGTCGGGGTAGTTGGGCTAATGGAGGTCGGGGTTCGGATCTGGAAAAAACAGGGAGAAAGAGAAAGGAGATGGCGGTGGCGGCTCGTGGGTGGTTGTGACGGCTCGTGGGTGGTGGTGGCGGGAATGTGGTTGTTTTGGTGGTAATGTTTTCGGCTCGTGGGTGGTGGTGGTAATGTTTTCGGGTGGTGGCAGGTGGCCGTGGTGGTCGAGTGGTGGTGGTGTTGCGAGTTGATGGTGGCGGCAGTAGTCGGGTTTGGGCGGTGGTGGGTGAGTGAGGAAGAGAAGGGTGTTTTTTTGGGGGGTGGGTTGTTGTTGCGGCTGAGGTTATGTGGCGGAGGAGGTGGTCGGGTAGGTGAGGAAGAGGGAAAATTATTTTTTGAATTATTTGGTTTTTGAATTTTGTTGGATTTTTGAGAGGATTTCAGTTTTTTTTGGTTTTTAGAGAGATGAGGGGGAGGATAATTGTGAGATGAGAGAGAAGTGGGTGGAAAAAGAAGGGTTTTATAGTGCAATTAGGGTTTGATTAGTGATGGTAGAGAGGGAAAGGGATTAATTAGTATCAATCCCCTTATTTTAGCCTTAATCCCCTACTTTTTCCCTTCAATCTCAACCTCTCATCTCATCTTTTCAATGGCCCTCAAGAGGACTTAGGACTCAAAGGTTGGAGGTGGACTCACTCACTCCCTTCTCTCTCTCTCTCTCTCTCTCTCTCTCTCTCTCTCTCTCTATATATATATATATATATATATATATATATATATATATATATATAGGTTTGAGATCCTATGAGAACCCATTTTCCATGAGAACCGTGAAAACCTTAGGTTCAGAACTTTTATACTAAAAGTACAACAATTTTATACTAAAAGTTCGAACCTCAGGATATTTGATAAGACAATCTCTAATGAGCTTAATTGATTCCGCCGTAGGCCGAACTGTAGTTAGCTCCGAGTGAGCTTCAAGCTGAATAATGGTCAAATCCGAGTGAGCTTTCGAGTGTTGAGTATCATATTCTAGATTAGCCAAGCTCAGTCAGTTCGTGGATTTAGATGCATTGGAGTTTATCTCCAACCAATTATCTTCTGTTCGGACCTGTGACAACTAATGTTTATGGGTTCGTTGCAAATTGCAATTGTTGATCTTTTTTAGCCGATATGCCTTTGCTAGCTGTATTTTTGGAGCATTTGAGCTGCTTATGCGCCTTCGGCCAGAGATAGAACTCGTAGAAATAACGTTTGAAATTTTGAATTGTTTAACGTAATATTCCATGTTCTCTTTATGACTATGGACACTATGTAGCAATCATGATATGTTCGTGTATTTCACGCACTCTTGGAGTACATAGTACGAGTGTACGACATGCTTCAATAGAAAACGGTGACATAGGGGATAAAATGTGGGGCAACCCAAACCACAATTATTGGGCTTAGTACAATGGTGGAATCTTGCTGCATCTTCACCCAAAAATGGGCCACATTCACACCTATATTACATAGATACGGTCTATTTTGCCGGCTACTAAATAGTCCCTTCTAATCGCTCATTTTTTCCCTCTTTTTCTTTTCATGTTAATAGGATTTTCTTCTCTCTTTTCTTTTTTGGAAAAATTTATGTGGTCCAAATTCATTTGTATGTGGGATAGAGTAGCTTGTGTAGTTCAAAATCATTTCTTTATTTCTTGATCAAAATGAAAAGGGGAAAAATGAACGACTAGGAGGGACTACTTTTTTTTTTTATTATTGAGCGTGTTATGTCGGGGTGAAAATTGAAACCCCGGCTTTATAATTGGGATAAGAAACTCTTACCACTTGAGTTAGCTTTTGTTCTTAATATTTTTTTGTCTCCTAATTGTGTTGATATGGTCAACCAGTAAACATCGACTCGCAGCTTAAAATACAGCAAGAATTGATCTAGTTGCATATTTCGAATATTTTGTACTATTAACTAATGATTATTATTAGTGGATTATATGTAAGTTGTTTTAAATTTATCGACTCACAGTTTAAAAATAATTATTTTTTCTCTGTGTTTGACAAGATGGAGTATTTATTTTCGTGTAATTTTGTGGGAGTTTTTTATACTTTTCATATTCAAATTATATTAAATGATTTCTTTAAATTTTATTATCATGAAGCTTATTTTGAAATAGAGAAAATATTATGATGTTTTTAGAAAGATTATTGAATATTTGGATTTATTAGAAAGATTGTTGAGTGAACTCAATTAAATGAACACTACTAAGGTAGTTGGTTATAAGTTATAACACGTCTCCTATATCACCAATTCTTATTTCAGACCAAGGTATCCGTCTTATTAATAAGACGGATACCATATTCTCTCACAAAATACCCATTTAGGGTGAGTGGAGAAGCACATGGGAGGTCCCACCTTTGTCCCCTCTACCCATTTCCTCTCACACAACGACCCGTCTTAAAATCCAACCCGTTTTAAGCAAGACTTACTCCTCCTATATTACATGAGAATGATTGAGAATGACCCGTTGGATGGTAGACTGGTAGTAACTAGTATGTGAATCTTTTTCTTGGCTTCGTCAGCAAAATTGAGAATCTCACCCTTCACTATTTGTTTGCCTTTTTTTAGAGTCATCAACTTTGACAATTATCGGCTTAACGTATTAATGTTAAAGTCTTTTAACGATGAGATGATCTACGGAACACTTGTCAACATGTTGTTTGGCTAATTGCTACCCAACCACCACTCAACCACATAAACGGAACCCCATTTTTGATATTAGTCCCTTCGTTCAACTCCACACTACACATTTGCCTTTTTACATTTGTCAACGCGTATTATTTACAAAAATTATAAAAGTTAAATATTTTAAATGTATTCTTAGGACGAATCAAACAAAATCCCACATAAATATATTTTTACTTGTGTATTGAGCAAAAATTGAAATTGAATACTCACTTGTAAATAATGTACATACTAAAAATATATAATGTGGAGTTAAATGGAGGGAGTATTTCTTTGGCTTTGTTCAATTCATCTGAGAAAAAAAAAATTCCATACACTTTTTCTTAAAAAAAACTCTTGTTGTTTAGCCAAATTTTAGAAAAAACAATTACTTATAATTTGGATATGTTTGGCCGACTAATGACACCTACTGGCTACTTGAACTACAAACTAACACTCGGAATTGACTCATTCGACTAATAATGGCACTTTGCGTAAAAATAATGGCCCTAAAAAGTAATGGTACTTTAACTTAAGGGTGTATTTGGATAGCAAATTGGGAAGGAAAGGGAGGGGAGGGGGGTGGAGAGAAGGTAAAGGGAAGGAAAGGAAAGGGAGGGAGAATGGAAGGGGTTGTTTGGATAGCAAAAATAAGTAGACGGAAAGGGAGGGGGAGAAAGGAGGAGGAAGCTTATTTCTCCATTGGAGGAGGACAAAGAGTGTGAAGCTAATTTAAATGCATGAGCAATTATACCCTTGTCATATCAATACTATATATTAATTCCAGAAATCAAGGGACTTCAATGTAATTAAATAAATCTATACAAATTAATTATACTATATAGTTTTAAATCAATATCACTGTGCAATGGACCTGATCGAGGGACTTCAATGTAAATATAATATAGTTTTGGTTGAAATATAAATTTAGAGAACACCGAAATATGGTGATTTTCCTTAAATAAGCATGCCCCACTTATGGTATTAATTAGTATAAATATGTTAATTATTTAACATAAACAATATAATATAAGTATATTATATTTTGGAAACTGCTAAAATGTAAATAAATCAAGCTAGATTTCAAAAAAAATATAAAATTCCATAATTATTTCGATTTGATTAATTTAACGCATATATATAATATATTTAATGCATATATGTAATCAATACTATATATTAAATCCAGAAACCAAGGGACTTCAATGTAATTAAAGAAAGTTATACAAATTAATTATACTATATAGTTTTAAATCACTAGCACCGTGTGATGGACCCGATTAAGGGATCTTAATGCAAATAATATATAGTTTGGATTAAAATTAAATTAGACAGAAGCTTGGTAATTTTCCTAAACATGTGTAAGAGACTAAAACATGGTCAATTTCCTTAAAATAAAATAAAATAATTAATTAAGATGGTCAATTTCCTTAAAATAAAATAATTAATTAAGATGATCAATTTCAAGAGACTAAATAAAAGAAGATGTTTGGTAATTTTCCTAAATATTTATAGAAGACTAGAAGATGGTCAATTTCCTTAAAATAAAAGAATTAATTAGTATAAACATGCACACTTATGGTATTAATTATTATCATCATAAAATTATATATAAAAATTAAAATCTATGCAATTTTATTAAACTTTATAGTTTATTAGATGTATAGAGATGTTAATTATTTAACATACAAAAATATAATATAAGTAGGTTATAAATAATTCAAGTTAGATTCCATAATATATAACATTGCATAATTCTTTCGATTTGATTTAACGCATATATGTAATATATTTATATAAATATATAATCCTCTTAAAAATTCATGCCTAATTAGTAAAAGTAATTTCGTCAGTAAAGAAAAAAATTGTAGTAACATTGGATATAGTTATATGATAGTAATCACTCATTTGAATAGTAAAAGTAACAATATTATCAGCGAGATTAGTGAAAGTGGTAGAAACAACAACGGGAGTAGTGAAATAATCAATATTAATACGGCAATACTGAAAGTAACAATAATTACGGCGAGAGTAATGCAATTATCAATATTAATGCGGCAGTAGTGACAGACTGACAGTAACAATAATTACGGCGGGAGTAGTGAAAGTAACAATGATTACGGGAAAGTAGTGAAATGTTATTACTATTATTTCATTAATAAGAGTAAAATATTAATAGCGGGAGTAGTGAATTTGTCTCAAAATTTATTTCAT
Organism: Silene latifolia; assembly: GCF_048544455.1. Taxonomy (NCBI): domain Eukaryota; kingdom Viridiplantae; phylum Streptophyta; class Magnoliopsida; order Caryophyllales; family Caryophyllaceae; genus Silene; species Silene latifolia. Next base: position 66,244,580 of record NC_133533.1, on the reverse strand, counting down.
CGTAATTTTAGATATGTCATTGAAAAATATATTATTGATAAATTTATGGGTTATACAGTTTTAAGTAATTTTATTAATGAAAAAACAAATTAATGGTAAGTAGAGGTAGCCCGGGCGAAGCCGGGCACCAATACTAGTATATTTATTAAGGTAATAGAAGTAACATTGGATATAGTAATATGATAGTAATCACTCATTGGATGCTTAAATAGTAAAAGTAATTATGTTAGTAGGGAAAACAATTGTAGTAACATTAGATATAGTCAAAGTAACAATATTAGCAGCAAGAGCGAGCGCGAGTACTGAAAGTACCAGCGTAAGTAGTGAAATTATCAATATTTATTACAAGTAGTGAAAGTAACAATAATTATGGCGGGAGTAGTGAAAGCAAAAGTAGTAATAACGAATGTAATAAAAGTAACAATACTAAGAACAAAAGAAAGTATATATATGAACAATTAACTAACCAATCGATTTAAGTAAAATATTAATAGCGGGAGTAGTGAATGTGTCTCATAATTTATTTCATTGTAATTTTAAGATATACTCCGCATCATAGAAATATATATTAATGATAAATTTATGAGTTACGCTTTAGTTAATTGAAAATAAATTTTAATGCTAAATAAAGGTAGCCCGGGCGAAGCCGGGCACCCATACTAGTTGCTGGTGTATTTGGCAAACCCACACTCAATTTGGAATGAGAGAGTTTTCCTTCCAAATCTTGTCAGTAATGGAAAGATTCTAATTTGATCTAAAGGAGGGAAATTAAATCTTCTCATTTCCATCTCCTTCCATTTCCCTCCTTCCACATATTGTAACCAAATAAAGGAAATTGAAACCCTCCATTTCCCTCCCCTCCCTTTCCTTTCAATTCTCTCAATCCAAACACACCCACACCCTAAGGGTGTGTTTGGATAGCAAATGTGGAGGGAAAGGGACGGGAGGGTGAAGGAGGGGAGAGAAAAGGAGAGAAGGGAAGGGGAGGGGGAATAGGGTGTGGGTGTTTGGATACAGTTTTCCTCCAAATCTTGCCTATTGTGAAGAGATTTTAATTAGGCTTGAAGGAGGGAAAATGGATTCCCCCAAATCTCCCCCCCTCCATTTCCCTCCACCCTTATTTGTTATCCAAATAATGGATTTTAAATCCCCTACTCTCCCTCCCTTTCTTTTCTCTCCAAATCTCTCAATCCAAACACACCCTAAGAGAGTAAGAGTTTATGTGAGATGAAGAAGTAGAAGTAATTATTTGGTTCTTTTGTTTCTAGTAGCTATTTTTAAGGTTCGTTTTTTATAAGTAGTTTTACATCCTCTTAAATCATAGTTTTTGATCTAACTTCTCCTTTTACTATTAGAAAAGCACTTATAAAACATGACTAAACAGACTCTTAAATTGGTTGTGAGGATCGTCTTAACTTAAAATTGCCTTAAAGAAGAAATTATCTTTTATTTTGTTTGTCTATTTTCTTTTCCCAGATATTATTTTGTTCTTCATTACTACGAGTATTTCTTAACTCCCATAATAAAAAGGAATTACTAGTATGAGCTAGTAGCGGCCAAGCCTTTTATGACATTAAAAACCACAAGATTATATGGAAGGATTGTGAGTAAGTCTGCTCTAACATTATACTCCCTCTTATTCAATATAAATTTCTTAGTTTTTTTTTCTGTCTATTCACAATAACTTCTCTATTTCCTTTTTTGGTAAGTATTTGTGTGATCCAAATTTAATTGTATGGTGAGTTAGTGTATTTGTGTGGTCCAAATTTATTTATATGTTAGGGTAGTGTGTTTTCTTAATTTTTGTGTCAAAATGAAATGAGAAGTTTATTGTGAATAGGATAGAGTATTACACTATCACATTCTAAAATCATATAACGAAAGAATTTAATATTCTTATTATGAGAAATAGTGATTGATAGAAGAAATTATTTTAGTGAGAGTTTTATAGATAAATAATCACTAAATTTTACAATAATTCTTATATGAAACGAATTTATATAAAAATTGTTGCCTGTTTTTTTTCTTTAGTAGTGAACTACTTCTATTTTGTACCCAAGACAATTGTACATCATTAATAAAAGTTGTATTTAAAAAATTCTCATAGTGTTTATCAGAAAAGAAAAAGAACAATTCATAGTGCTAAGTCTAATAATTGACTAAACCCAATCAAAGAAAAGCACATCACATTATGTTGATATTTATACTTGTGGGGACATAAGTAATTAAGTATAGTGGGTTCATCCACTAATTTGTCATCCACAAACAAAAAAATGAACAAGTAAAATAATGACGGAGACCACGGAATCTATTAACATATCGTAAAGGGTTGTATCTTATCTATCCTATATCAAGTTGAGGTTTTTGAAATTCACTAAAACTTAGGAGACTCGGTTTTGCAATAAATTATTGAGAAATCAGTCTTTCGTACTTTTTATTTGTATTTTGTGATCTACTCCGTCCGTCCAGGTCATTTGTTGTCCATTTTCATTTTTGGTGTCTCAGTTATTTGTTGTTCTTTCTATTTTAAGAATAAACTTGATGAGTAATTTGATCAATTACACTCAATTTTTTTTTTTGGTGTAAACCGGGGTGTCCACCGTCGACAACAGACAACAGTGTATAATTCCCTCGCCGCGGGTGCTCTCACGAAGAGGTAAACGACTGGCCAAAGAGTTTGCTCCATTCCCATGAACAGAGATCGAACCCATGACCTCATGGTTAAGGGATGAGGTGAACAACCACCACACCAAACCCATTTGGTTAATTACACTCAATTTATTCCATTTGTCATTTAGCAATTTGGCCCTGTCCTCTTTTTTTGGTCTTTGTGTCAAAATTAAAGGACAAACCAAATAACCGGGACGGAGGGAGGGAGTAATGTATTAAAATTTCATATTTTAAAGTTTACAAAGTTGAAGTAAAAAAGATTTAAAAGTAAGCGGAGTATAGACTTACCACAGCTTCCTTGATCTTTAACTGGAACAACGGCACCTTTCTTCCTCCAGTCAACACTCTCCGGCAAATCATCGCCAACCTGAAAAGCATACCGACCGCTCTTCGAACGACTCAACCGACCCTTTGACCTCGGCCGGGTTCCCAAGTACATGGATCGGTACTCCTCGTTGGTCAAATCCGCAAACTTGTTCAACCCAAGTTTGAAACTCTGGTTCCCTGAATTATGCTCGTCAATGTAACGGAGATTATCTTTAAATATATTGAACCGACGATCTTTTTCTCCTAGACCGTTAAAATTCTTTCTATGTTTTACTAACCACGACTCGTATAAAGACATAATTTCATCATTGGGTCGGTCCAAGTGATGAGTATTATGATCAATATCATATGAAGTTATTGACATATCTAAAGCTGAGGAGATTACAATAAGCATGGAAATTAGGATGTATATTGTTGTTTTAGGAATCCCCATTTTGTTGGAAGTTTTTTTTAGTGGATGATATGGGATGAATCGAGACAGACGAATTTATAAAGAAGAAGTAGCGAAATATAAATAAATAAATAAATTTGAAATGTGTTCTGATAAGTGCAAAAATATCTTGATCGATGATTGATATTATCACTCTCACCTAAGATAAGACGTAATACAGGCTATTACATGTTCATTAATTTTTTTTTTGAGACAGATATACGGTCCGCTCCGATCTTGACCGAAATAGACCTAAAATTATATTCTTTCATTATTCCGTATGTGATAGTTATATTTATATTCTGTTAAATCAAAGGCATTGATTTATTAAACGACTCTTTTTATGAAAGTAATTCTTAGTATTAATTTATAATGTTTTTTTATTGAAGATAAAATTTCATTTCCCTTATAATTTTTCGTGATTAGTCTTTAAAATCATAAAATCCGGTCCATTTAATCCGGACTTAAATTAACCGATCTTGAACCGGACCGGATCTGTAACACCTTAATTTACCAAGAAATCTTATCAACACCTTCCCTAGTAAACAAATGTGTTACCCAGTTTACAGACTTAGTTAGAGGTGACAAACAATGACACGACACGAAAACACGACACGAACCCGACACGAAATTAACGGGTTTAGGTTGAGACTTAATGACCCATTTATGTAAGTGGGTCGACACGAACACGACACGATATTTAATTGGGTTGGGTTAGGATTGACCTCTCTAAACACGAACCCGACACGAATGACCTGTTTATTAAATTAATCCTAATTTTTCTTGATCCTCTATCACATAAATATGCTTAAACTTTCAATATATGGACGTGACACGAAAACACGACTGTGGACAAGGCCCTCGGGAACTGCGTCCGCGGGATCCACACTAGGCATAATCGACTCGAGGTTCTTTCGAATCGAATTAAGACCAATTAGAGTCGCCACCAAGTTTTTTGGGAACTTGGAACCGTTCAAGTCAACTTTACACCTTTCATCGAAAAGCATAAAGCCAATCGACTACGAGTGATTAAAGATAAAGACTTGTACCCTATATCACTCGATTTGAATGACTCTCGTAATCCAATGGTATTTAGACGGATCCACAAACCATAGATCTTGAGTAAGGGGTGATGGTACGTGTTGGGAAGCCCATAAGGACACCCAACCCCGCCCGTCAATAACGGCCTCTACTAAGTCAAGTATGGATTTCAAACAAGGTCATAGCTACTACGATATATGATATGCAAACATCGTTTTAAACCCTAACATGTGACAACAATTTCTATGTCGTTTTAGATGCAACTAAACTAACTTTGTCAAAGTTGTAATTTAGCATGTGGGTTGATTAATCTAACAACATACAAAGCAAACAAGGCTTCAAGGGGGAATGGGGGAGCCGTTGGGATCTACCTATTACAACCCGGGCATTTCATGCCGACACAACAATAAATTAAAGGTACAACTCGATCTAAATACAATCGCTAAATACAAAATTGCACACGACACATAACATGGCCATTCGGCCTAGGAAACCGTGCACGAAGGGGGTGACTCACGGCCTACATGACACACGGCCTTGGGTCACTCCTCGTAATGTGTGCTTTCACTTAATCTCATCGAATTAGACATTGGGCTACGCACCAAAGCATGCATTAGCATAAATCGGGCCATGTTGCTTTAAACAACATGCGATTTACTACGCTCTCACTTGCATTGAGGCACAACCGTCTAACTAAACAAGACTAAAGTTTTTGAAGAGGTTTTGACTCGATAAAAGTAAAACAAGCTCGAAAATTACAACTCGACAAACAAATTACAAATTACAAGCAACGAAACAACGAAGAACAAAAGGTATGAAAAACGAAGCAAGAAAGACAAAGAAGACGGCCAAGCTCACGGCCCAAACCACGGCCACCCTCACGGCCAAGACAAGGCCATCCTAGTTCCTAGGTTAGGTTCATTAGTTAGATCGAATGATTGCGAAACGGATTAGAAAACGAGTTAGAAAACGAGTTATAAGACAGGTTGATCGATTGAGAAGAAATGCGCGAGTGTGTATTCTACACGGCCTAAAGGGTCCAATTAGGTCACAATATCATAAGATTAATGCTTACTCGTCGAGTGTTAATAGGAAGGTGCTAATCACGCAATCCTATGCTAGCGAGAAATCAAGTGATAAGAAAGATGTATTCAATTAGGTTATAGAATTGTTAATCGATTTTAAAAGCTATGTCGATGTACCCTAAAGTGTCTAATTAGGTTATTAAATTGATCTAATGTCATCTAAATAAGTCATATGTTAACAATCAGAGGTCATACTAACATGCAACGGGTCCTAAGGTGGGTCGAATTGCACGAGAGAAGAGGAGATGTCAAAAGCGAAGAACGAAGTTAAAATTGTTTTATTAATGCCCTACCTTGAACACGAGGATATGTAAATGAGACGGGGTGTACGACCGACTGATGTAGCGGTTTCTTTTCCCATCTCAAGTCAACGCGGGTATTCATGGTGGTACTTTAACTCATACTCGGACTAAACTAGTTTCATAGTTAATTTAAACGATAAATAAAAAGCGATAAACAAACAAAACAAACTATAAAAGAACAAACATAAAAACGAAATAAAAAAGGGAGAAAGAGGAGGATTTGATGCACCCTCAACCTACATGTATCGTTGACACCGTCTTGGGTCGTAATCGATGGTAGATTTTATCTCGAGAGGCCGTCGTCGACGAAGAAACAAAGCAAACACGCGTTTTTGGCAAATCTGGACAGCAACTTTCAAACAATGATTTCTCCCTCGTTTCACGATGAAAATTCGATTTAAAAGATGTTTTGAAAACTATAAAGATAGGAGAACAGAGATCTTAAAGCAACCCCTGCTCGTTTTGAGTTATTGGGCACAAAAAACGAGCACAAACAGAACTGGACAAACAGGAACAAACCGCGAAAACAGAGTGTATAACACTCTGTTTTTCGAGGGATTTCGTGTACTCTCAAGGGCAATTTGGCTCGTAAATCTTTGTCTAATGTGTAGATGGATGTTATATGGTTAATTAGGAACAAGAAACTCGAGTTTTGATGGAGGTTTGAAGGAGGAACGAATTGTTTTTCGAAGAGGACACACAAACTGTTTCAGTTTGGATGTCGGTTTTGTGGAAGGTTTTTGAGAGGCAATTAGGGTTCGTTTCTGAGGTTTAAAGCTTGTGAGTGAAGGTAGGATGTATGGAGAACTTAGAGGAATGAATGTATGGTGAAGGGGTGGTATTTATAAGGAGTTAAAGTAGGGTAAAAGAGAGGGAGAGGCAGTCGGGCCTGCTCACGCATAGCTGCTGTCCAGCAGCTTTTGTGAGGGTTTGAGAGGGGTTTTCTTGGTGATTAAGCTAGGGTAATATGGGTAGGATACTAGGGTATGGGTTAGGGTTAATGGGTACGGGTTTTGGTGGTATTTGGAGCGGGTTTTGGGCTCGGGATTTGAGCTGCAAAACAGGGGGGCTGTTTCGTGTATGCGGGCTGTTTGGGGGTGATTTGGGACGGGATTTGGGCCATGGTTATGGGGTTCGAACGGGGGTTGGATGGGTAGAGGCTTAGGTTGGTTAGTGTACTCGAGATTCGTGCCAACTCGTAAAGAAAACGGGCTCAAAAACTGAGCTAAAACCGAGCTCAAAAACGCATGTTTAAAACGAGTTTTTTTCGATTTTTAAATCGATTTTTCAAATCAATTAACACATTAAAATAAATGACTTTTCAAATCAAATACACTCATAAAATGATTTTTCAAATCAAATATTTATTTTATTTTCAATAAAATAAACTTGAGAAAATAAATTCAAAATAAAACAATAAAATGAATTTACTTAAAAAAAGCCATAATTTAAATATCATTTAAATTAATAAAATGAACTCACTTTAAAAAAAACATTAATTTAAATATCATTTAAATTAATAAAATACTTCATCGACGACGCCCATTCTACATCGTAAAACGAGCTCCAAATAATGACAATGACAACTAAAGAATACATGTGTCCTATCATCATCGGGTGTTTGTCAGGTTCTCTATAAATTCCAATATCGACGGATACGGGTATCTCTGAGCCCCCACTTTGACCGAGGCTTGGACAAGGCGAAAGTCAAAGTATACCCCAGTCCCTTTCGACCTGAGGATTCTTCGGTCGTTTATAGTCCATTAGACTTGCGTATATAAGCTACTTGACCATAAGAAGAGATCATACCTGAAACTTCGTTGGGGATTGACTCTTGCTTCTGTTGTGTCAAATTATCGTCATTGGTCGTCGACCCATAAATTGCATATATGGTGGATTGAGCCTTATCCTTAGGCGCCTACGTATCCGTTTCTGACGGAATCAAACCCGCGTCGTAGTTCGGCAACTGCTGACACATGCCCAAAGTTTATCATCTGCTGGCGTATGTCCAAAATTCATCATCTGCTGACATTTGCCAAAAAATTTATCATTTGCTGGCGCTTGTCCGAATGGGACGGGACTTTCCAAGGAGGTTGCCGCCGCTTTCATCATTTGCTTTCAGCTACGGAATTCTTCCATTTAATACTCTTGTATCGAATTGAATTCTTGGTGGATGTCATCCTTTACATCTCGATAATGGTCTCTCAAAGCCAACGGCCCCGAGAGCCCCATTTTCTGATGGCTCTAAAGTCGAAGACTTTAGAGCCCCCAGTTGAAGCATATCCTGCTGCATTTGAAACACAAAAACGTACTAGCAATAATCATCACATAAGCACATTTGGATCATCGATCCTAAAATTAGATCATTTGAAAGATTGGGTCATCGACCCGAAAATAGAATTTGAAAATTTTGAGTAATTGGGTCATCGACCCGAATTTTGAATTTGACATCACTTGGAATGTTGGGCCATCGACCCGAGGTTTGAAGTTGAAGTATTGGAATGCTTTGGGTCGTCGACCTAAAATTAAATTTGAATGATCGGGTCATCGACACAAAATTTGAACAAGTTGAAATTTTTTTAATAATTGGGCCATTGACCCTTCAAAAATTGAATTTGAATTTTCGAAGGATTGGATCATCGACCCACAAAGATTCCACTACTTGCATCATCTATCCACAATTCGCAAAAAGTTTTTGAAATTTGAATTAAAAAATTTGGCATTTTGAAATTGAACCTTGACGGGTGAGCATGAAATACGACTCGGACACTCGTATGACCCGTAAAAACGTGGGCGTAGCCCGCTACCGTAAAACAAAAAGGAAAATAAAACCGTAAGTGTGCACGGGTTTTAATTCAATTATTGACTTGTTGGGAGTAGAAATCTAAATTGGCCATTCTGGCGCCAAAAGATGGCAAATGGGAATCACAAGGTCGTCGAACTTGGGACGGAGATATCGTATGGCATGGGCGTGCTCCCGAGGGCACACGGGAATCAAGATCACTTGGCATTGACAAGGTGGATTAAACTCACGGAGCAACAACGTTGGCTTCGCCCAGACACTAAACACAGACTGATTTTATGAGAACACTTAGACATCACACATGACTTTTGTTGGGAACATTCTGTCACTCTTCTCCTCGCCTCCTTTCTTTTCAGCGAGTTTCATCATTTTTTGCCACCGCCTTCTTTATTTTCAGCGGGCTTTTACTATTTTTTCTTCCACGCCTTCTTTCTTTTCAGCGGGTTTTTTCATATTTTATGTTCCCAATACAAACCCACATCTATGTGACTCAGCATCTTTGCCTAAACCATTAGATAAAGCTCATTCTGAGACTCGATACTACTTATATGAACCTATGTCCTTATCCTAGCCTACATCGAGTGCTAAGACCGACTCAAACAAAGGTGGCATCATTTGGACTTGGTTAGGACCCGTAAGAAACCGACAAGATGACAACTTGGTTGATGAGTGGATTGAATCCCTTATTCTGGAGGACTGCCTACGTATTCGCGTGGAGCGAAATCAAATCCGACGTAGTTCTATCAAGGTGCATAAACGTGGCATTTTGATTGTGTGTACACACTCGAAGGTTTCACCTAAGGTATCATGTCGCATCCCATTCTAGCCTGTAAGGTACTGTTAAATCCCGCGTCTAGGGTTGGTATAAAAGGCTTTGGTTCTTTTGGATGTGGAGCTTGGTAAAAATAGGTTCGCAAGGTAAACCATCATTCTGAAGGTTTGTTTTGTGGTGCTAAGGCCAAGGGCTATGGCTACTGATGTGGTTGGAATGGGTGTCTCGGGTTTGATGAACCACGAGTGCAAATGGGTTGAAAAATGATGTGGGTTCAAATTTCCATGTCTGGACCCTAAAGGCTGGGTGTAACAACACAAGCGAAATAATTCTCAAAATTCCCGACTATCCCTTTGTAACTGTCTCAGGAAGGACTTAGAGGGTAAAGAGGTTACTACTTAAGCTTTTGCATTGAACTTCAACTATGGGTACTTGACTTGACTTCTGGCTTCCGTAACTTCGACATTCAACCAAAAAGCATTCCGCAATAACTTCAACATCTTTTTTCCTTTTTTCTTTTTCTTTCATCTTTTTTCATTTTTCTTTTTTTTTTCATTCTTTTTCATTCTTCCAATTTTTCTCATTTTCTCATTTTTTTCATTCTTTTTCATCTTTTTTCTCTCTTTGAAAATGATCTTCTATTCATTCTCTTAGTCACAAATGGATACACCTTGAAAACATGGCTTCGCCAACTAATTTGGGTAAGAACTAACAATTCCTTGTTAGAACGGGTTGATATCTTCTCTCTTCGAGATGGGGTGATTTTGTTGGGAAAAGGCTTGCCTTCCATCATCGATAGGAGAAAAAGGGGCTAGTCCGGGTTTGTCATAGAATCATCTAAAAGCTTGTCACAAACATTGGTTCAGATGGAGGTTTTCTACCACCAGACATGGAATAGGTAAAGGAAACAAACACGGGATCCTAGTGTACCTTACATTTTGAAATGGGACATATTTCTACCCCAGGGATGCCTTTGAGTGTGTTGTGCATTTTATCATATTTCCGGAATGATTGAGGATTGAAAACAAGGCATATTTGGAAATGAAATTACAACCTTTTATTGGAATGGCAAAAGCTTAACAGACTCGAAAGAACGATTCCTAGGACACACCCTAGGTCATCGCGGAACAAACGACTCAACTTCAAGAAAAGAAAGTCCTAGACTCGACTCGACTAAGATAAGAAAACAGATCCGACTCATAATTTTCAAATCTAATTTTGAGCTTTCCCTTGTTCAATTGTCAACTTAGATGCTCGGCTTTTGTCCTTGATCCCTTCGATGGTCTGCCTCCATCCTGAGGTAGTCCTCTGAGGATCTACGCCAATGATGAAGGTTGGTGAATCGAATTGTCCTTTATTAACTTCGTTAATGAGAGGAGTACATTCTGGAGCAAGACTCCCGACTTGAATTTCATTCTTCGGGTTTGGCAAGAATTCAAAGCAATCCACGAATATTCTTCCGACGAAAACCCCTTTTAGACGACATGGGCGGATCAAGTGAGAGTAATCGACACTATCTTCGGTAGAGACAAAGTTAGTGTGGTCGCCAAACGGATTGGTGACGTTGTTGGGCTTTATGGCCGGGATTGGGAGCGTTCCGTTTTCAATCATATCTTGAATTTCGTGCTTTAGTCTAAAGCACCTTTCAGTATCGTGTCCCTTCCCTTGATGAAAGACACAGTAGGCATTTGGTTTGTACCATTTGCCTTGTTGTTCAGCAGGTGGATCCGGAGTGCCAATGGGCTTCAACTTTCCTTGGGCCATGAGCCTTTGGAGAGCGTAGGCGTAAGTGCACCCGATATCGGTGAATACCCTCGGAGCTTGGCGCGGAGGCCTTTTTGACTGTCCATCTAAGAGATTGACAGTTTCAACAAAGTGGGCCGCTGCTGGTGCTTTTGCTTTAGATGACGAAGCCCCTTGGTATCCCTTTGGCTTCTCAGCTTCGGCAATTTGGACATCGTCCTCTACCTTTATCCCGATCCTTATCAATTCTTTGAAAGAACCAAAATTTTGGTATTTCAGAGCATTACGGTAAACAGGTCGTAAATTCTTCACGAACTTATCTACCATTTCGACTTCATCAGGCTTCTTAGCTAGTTTTACGCTTTCGTAATCCATCTTGCGAGGAATTCAAGTAAAGCCCTCTTTTTCCTTCTCAGTCATCACTTCCAAAGTCCTTATGTTGGTTTGAATCTCAACATTGTCGGATAGTGCTTACGAACTCCACCGTAATATCTTCGAAAGTGGGGAAGTTCTTGAGGTCAAGATTATAGAACCACGCCTTTGGGTGTTCACCCGAGATTGGGCGAAAATTTCGAGAGCATATCGGCCAGGTACTCCTTCAAAGTGCTAAGTAACCTTTATAGGCCTTAACATGGTGGACTGGATCTTCGGTGCCCTTAAACTTTGGGATGTCAGTGAGTACCATGTTCGTGGGCAACTTATCCTGAACTGGGGCATAGGCCCTAGCATTCTCATAGTGGATGTTCTTCCCCTGGGAGAGTTTCAAACGGTCCTCGATGAACTTGAACCGTTTCTCCGGATCGGTCGGTGGAGGGGAATCTTCACCCAGCTTAGATTCGATTGCATCCATTCGGGTCATCATGAGGTTCACGGCCTCAGTGAGCTTGTTAACAGCATCTTCCATTGCTTGACGTCAGGTTTTTGGCGGCCTTTCTACAAGAAAACCCCGTACTGAGTCAATATTTAAAGTAAGAGCCCCTGCACACTTAAGGACACGACCCCAACTTGACTCAAACAAAGATTCGACTTGAGATTGACTAACCAGAGGTTCGACTCACGGTTGGATCTAGACCTTGGTTCATTTTAGACTCGACAAAACGACATGACTCAAACTGTCATAAATCGGTTATAAACCGGACTCGGTGTGGCCAAACCCGTGATTGGACTAACATAGCCCATAGGTTCGGGTGAAACGCCCTAAAGGGCCTAGCTTGGACATTTCTGTGGACTATCCTAGACCAAATGGTCGACCAACATGACTCAAAGCCCAAGAGGTGAGTTTGGGTGACCCAACAGGGTCATGTCCTAGACTCTTAGAACGAAACACACCCGGCCTAACACGGCCATGACCCGGACACGACTCGACGCATTTCATGCTTGGTTGAGGTTCGAGAGGCATTTTGGATTGATTTTGAAAAACGAAGGATTGATTTGAAAATGAGATTTGAAATGGGCAAAGATGCATGCTATAAAAGCTCATTTTGGCCGAAATTTCTAGTCCTATTTGGGCAGCATTCCGCGTTTTGAAAATCATGCTAAGTTTGAAAGTAAGTTGTTCAAAAGTTCGGTTTTGAAATGGACATGGAAAATTTTGAAAAGACTCGGGAAACAACTTGCACATTGTCATTCTCATGTTATAAGGATGTATGATCCTAGACATCTCTAAGTCTCGGCAAGTCTTCTACAAGAAGGTCTATGCCCTCCATCCTTTTGCGGTCTTATAGAGCAAGGTGTCTTAAGGTAGAGTACCTAGAAGATCGTCCCCACCATCAAGAACCACGCGAGGTGAAGTGGAAGCGAGCAATGTGCAGCTTCCTAGCATAGTGGGACGTCGCCCCCACGCATCACGAAGAAATCTTTGGGACGGCCCGGCAAGTCCTTAATGGTTTATGCATGAATCGTAGCACTATGAGTAATGTTTTACATTCCAACACTTTCTTTTCAAGTTTCACCTCGGAGGAAAAGACCCTAGAAACAAAGTGTAACTAGTCCTCTTTTCCCCAGTGAGTCGCCAAATCAGGACAAGGCCCTCGGGAGCTGCGTCCGCGGGATCCACACTAGGCATAATCGACTCGAGGTTCTTTCGAATCGAATTAAGACCAATTAGAGTCGCCACCAAGTTTTTTGGGAACTTGGAACCGTTCAAGTCAACTTTACACCTTTCATCGAAAAGCATAAAGCCAATCGACTACGAGTGATTAAAGATAAAGACTTGTACCCTATATCACTCGATTTGAATGACTCTCGTAATCCAATGGTATTTAGACGGATCCACAAACCATAGATCTTGAGTAAGGGGTGAGGGTACGTGTTGGGAAGCCCATAAGGACACCCAACCCCGCCCGTCAATAACGGCCTCTACTAAGTCAAGTATGGATTTCAAACAAGGTCATAGCTACTACGATATATGATATGCAAACATCGTTTTAAACCCTAACATGTGACAACAATTTCTATGTCGTTTTAGATGCAACTAAACTAACTTTGTCAAAGTTGTAATTTAGCATGTGGGTTGATTAATCTAACAACATACAAAGCAAACAAGGCTTCAAGGGGGAATGGGGGAGCCGTTGGGATCTACCTATTACAACCCGGGCATTTCATGCCGACACAACAATAAATTAAAGGTACAACTCGATCTAAATACAATCGCTAAATACAAAATTGCACACGACACATAACATGGCCATTCGGCCTAGGAAACCGTGCACAAAGGGGGGTGACTCACGGCCTACATGACACACGGCCTTGGGTCACTCCTCGTAATGTGTGCTTTCACTTAATCTCATCGAATTAGACATTGGGCTACGCACCAAAGCATGCATTAGCATAAATCGGGCCATGTTGCTTTAAACAACATGCGATTTACTACGCTCTCACTTGCATTGAGGCACAACCGTCTAACTAAACAAGACTAAAGTTTTTGAAGAGGTTTTGACTCGATAAAAGTAAAACAAGCTCGAAAATTACAACTCGAAAAACAAATTACAAATTACAAGCAACGAAACAACGAAGAACAAAAGGTATGAAAAACGAAGCAAGAAAGACAAAGAAGACGGCCAAGCTCACGGCCCAAACCACGGCCACCCTCACGGCCAAGACAAGGCCATCCTAGTTCCTAGGTTAGGTTCATTAGTTAGATCGAATGATTGCGAAACGGATTAGAAAACGAGTTAGAAAACGAGTTATAAGACAGGTTGATCGATTGAGAAGAAATGCGCGAGTGTGTATTCTACACGGCCTAAAGGGTCCAATTAGGTCACAATATCATAAGATTAATGCTTACTCGTCGAGTGTTAATAGGAAGGTGCTAATCACGCACTCCTATGCTAGCGAGAAATCAAGTGATAAGAAAGATGTATTCAATTAGGTTATAGAATTGTTAATCGATTTTAAAAGCTATGTCGATGTACCCTAAAGTGTCTAATTAGGTTATTAAATTGATCTAATGTCATCTAAATAAGTCATATGTTAACAATCAGAGGTCATACTAACATGCAACGGGTCCTAAGGTGGGTCGAATTGCACGAGAGAAGAGGAGATGTCAAAAGCGAAGAACGAAGTTAAAATTGTTTTATTAATGCCCTACCTTGAACACGAGGATATGTAAATGAGACGGGGGTGTACGACCGACTGATGTAGCGGTTTCTTTTCCCATCTCAAGTCAACGCGGGTATTCATGGTGGTACTTTAACTCATACTCGGACTAAACTAGTTTCATAGTTAATTTAAACGATAAATAAAAAGCGATAAACAAACAAAACAAACTATAAAAGAACAAACATAAAAACGAAATAAAAAAGGGAGAAAGAGGAGGATTTGATGCACCCTCAACCTACATGTATCTTTGACACCGTCTTGGGTCGTAATCGATGGTAGATTTTATCTCGAGAGGCCGTCGTCGACGAAGAAACAAAGCAAACACGCGTTTTTGGCAAATCTGGACAGCAACTTTCAAACAATGATTTCTCCCTCGTTTCACGATGAAAATTCGATTTAAAAGATGTTTTGAAAACTAGAAAGATAGGAGAACAGAGATCTTAAAGCAACCCCTGCTCGTTTTGAGTTATTGGGCACGAAAAACGAGCACAAACAGAACTGACAAACAGAACAAATCACAAAAAGAGTGTATAACACTCTGTTTTTCGAGGGATTTCGTGTACTCTCAAGGGCAATTTGGCTCGTAAATCTTTGTCTAATGTGTAGATGGATGTTATATGGTTAATTAGGAACAAGAAACTCGAGTTTTGATGGAGGTTTGAAGGAGGAACGAATTGTTTTTCGAAGAGGACACACAAACTGTTTCAGTTTGGATGTCGGTTTTGTGGAAGGTTTTTGAGAGGCAATTAGGGTTCGTTTCTGAGGTTTAAAGCTTGTGAGTGAAGGTAGGATGTATGGATAACTTAGAGGAATGAATGTATGGTGAAGGGGTGGTATTTATAAGGAGTTAAAGTAGGGTAAAAGAGAGGGAGAGGCAGTCGGGCCTGCTCACGCATAGCTGCTGTCCAGCAGCTTTTGTGAGGGTTTGAGAGGGGTTTTCTTGGTGATTAAGCTAGGGTAATATGGGTAGGATACTAGGGTATGGGTTAGGGTTAATGGGTACGGGTTTTGGTGGTATTTGGAGCGGGTTTTGGGCTCGGGATTTGAGCTGCAAAACAGGGGGGCTGTTTCGTGTATGCGGGTTGTTTGGGGGTGATTTGGGACGGGATTTGGGCCGTGGTTATGGGGTTCGAACTGGGGTTGGATGGGTAGAGGCTTAGGTTGGTTAGTGTACTCGAGATTCGTGCCAACTCGTAAAGAAAACGGGCTCAAAAACTGAGCTAAAACCGAGCTCAAAAACGCATGTTTAAAACGAGCTTTTTTCGATTTTTAAATCGATTTTTCAAATCAATTAACACATTAAAATAAATGACTTTTCAAATCAAATACACTCATAAAATGATTTTTCAAATCAAATATTTATTTTATTTTCAATAAAATAAACTTGAGAAAATAAATTCAAAATAAAACAATAAAATGAATTTACTTAAAAAAGCCATAATTTAAATATCATTTAAATTAATAAAATGAACTCACTTTAAAAAAAACATTAATTTAAATATCATTTAAATTAATAAAATACTTCATCGACGACGCCCATTCTACATCGTAAAACGAGCTCCAAATAATGACAATGACAACTAAAGAATACATGTGTCCTATCATCATCGGGTGTTTGTCAGGTTCTCTATAAATTCCAATATCGACGGATACGGGTATCTACAACGACACGAACCCGACACGAAATTAATGGGTTAGGGTTGAGGCCTTATGACCCATTTATGTAAGTGGGTCGACACGAACACGACACGAGATTTAATTGGGTCGGGTTTGGGTTGGAGGGATTGTGACCCGTTTACATGTGACACGAACACGAACCCAACACGACCCGATCTGTTTGTCAGGTCTACTTAGTATGCATCAAATAGACCATCTAAAAACTTTATTATAGATTAAACAATGTAAATTTACAACTTCATTACCAAAACTCAAATGGTTTACAACTGATAATAAAACAACTCTGTCTATGAGACTCAAACTACGCGAAAGCTATGACAAGTGAGTGAATCATCGATGTCCCCATCCAATCCCGCTTTACAACTCATCATCGTTGACACATGCTAAATTCACTGCTCACCATTTGTCGGCAATATCAAATGGATCACCGCAGACACATAAGAGAAAAAAGAAACACACAAAGCCAAACAAAGTCAACACTTATACAAATAATCACTATAACACAATATCAATACAATTCATAAAACCAACCAATTCCACTTCATCAACTCCAAACTCCATAGAAACCTGTGTCTGAACAGCAGCGCAGACACCAAGGGCTCTCATCGCAACGAGTAGCCGGGTTCCCATCGCAACAGGTAACCCACCCCTGCCGATGTCAGACCGCAACACTGAACATCAAAATCCACGGTCACTGCAACGAGCGAACGAAGCTCATTAATGTGCACAACCCCCTTGCGACGAGTCATGAGGGGCGAAACAAGGGGGGTTAAACCATCTCCCGACATAGCTCACGATATCCATCTCATCAACTTCAACATCCATCAACCATACCAGCCACAAAAACACACTCATAATAACAAACATGCACAATAACACAATCATTTACATACAGTACTGAGTAGGAAAACCCTACCTTTTAGCAATACTCCAAACACAAGCAATCCATTATTGATCCTTCAAAAGTCCAACACCTACATAACGTAATTACGCATAATTACTATATACTCACTTAACCTTGCACACAACCTAGACTCATCATGACTTAGTAGTAATCTCAACTTAAAGACTAAACTCGACTCTTCCGGACATTAATTTCCAGCACATGACAGACTCAGTATAAAATACGTAACTAATTCCAGAAAAATCCAATCGATGTAAGGCCAATGTGTTTGGAACCCCACGACTCTTAGATACAACTCTTATCTAAAGCATTTTTCCCAAATTCCAAACTTATCAAAGGTTTTCAGACCAATTTGTAAAACTGACAGAATCTGTCGCATAAAAATTACCAATTCATAAAACGAGTTTAAAACATCATTTTTCAATCCGAATCCTATTGTCATCTAGACTCTACATAGATGATGCATGAAAAAGACCCAGTAGTTAATCGATATATAAATTAGGGTTTCAAACCATTCACTACTACATATATAGGGTATAACAACGGTTAAAGACCGTTGTTATATAAAAAAAACGGACGTTGTTAAAGCGTCCGTTGTTAAAGGTTTTAACAACGGTTGGTTTTTTAAGAAACCCGTTGTGAAAACTATTAACAACGGTTAAAAACCGTTGTCGTTACGAGACATTCATTGTGGAAAGTGTGACTAATTTTTGGTGGGAAAGTTATAACAACGGTTACAATAGAAAAAACTGTTGTTATAACTAAAGACAACAGTTTTTTTTAAATAACCGTTGTTATTGTATTTAAAAAAAATAAAAAAATAAAAAATACAAAGCATTACTGCCAAAATCCCTCTTGCATCAATTAATTATATATTACTAGATGCATGCATTATTACTGCCAAAATCCTTGCATGAAAGGAAACAATATATGGAATGCGAAGGCTAGGGTTATAAGATTTGAAGCAGGGATATGACACAACTTCGTAAACAAAATCCGTATTAATTTAAGCATCAAACCCTAAACATATTAATTAAAAAACAACTCAAACGACACATTACTAATTATAAATTCATTCCACTATCTCAATAACCAATCCATTATATCACTATCTCCACCCTAAACTCCAAACCCTAAATCTTTAAAACCTAATAAACTCCAAATTTTCTTCAATAATGAATGATACCATTCGTTTAACATGCATTATGACCGAGTACAACAAAAATTTCATACGCCGCTTGCAGGAAATCGAGAGGAAGTACACGCTCTTCCTTGAGGATGCTCGGATCGCACTCAAGGACGCCAAAAAAATGGCTTGTTAGAGCCGCATATAATGCAGCTATATGAAGATATTGCATCTGCGGAACGAAACCTCCAAATAGCAAAGGAGGAGAGGATGAATATCATAGAAGAGAATGTATCCCTATATTAACATCTAAGAATTGTATTTTTAGCAATGCATTAAGTTTATGTATATATATCAATTAATTAAGTTTATGTATGTTAAATGTGGATTTGTTTTACTATCCTCTCCATCATCTTCTTTGTTTTATTTTATTTAATTTATTTTACTAATAAACGCAGAAAAACTAAGCGAATAATAATTAGAGAAAGAACAATGACGGAGAAAAACACATGCAAATAAAATAAATAGAGAAAGAACAATAATGACGGAGATGACAAAACCTAAAACCATAAAGCGATATATATATATATATATATATATATATATATATATATATATATATATATATATATATATATATATATATAGATAGATATATATACCCGATAATTAGAGAAAGAAAGAGACGATGACAACAACAGTGACGGAGATGATAAAGCGACGATGAGAAAGAGACGATGAGAAAGAGTGTGGTTGTGTGTTTGTGTTTGTGGCTGTAGTTGATCTATGTTTGTGTGGTATATATTGTGGTATTTTCTTGAAAGTATTGACAACGGTTACTACACATAAACCCGTTGTCATTAGATAATATATTAACAATGGTTCCTTTGACAACCGTTGTTAAAAAGTATTAACAACGGGTTCTAATATAACTGTTGTAATTACTTTTCACTAATTTTGAGCCAAATTATTAACAACGGTTATAATGTATTACAAAGTAAACTGTTGTTATTAGTTTTTATATTAACAACGGTTGTGCAAGTTTTGCCCGTTGTTAAAACCAATAACAACGGTTAACAACACATAACCGTTGTAATTAAGTTTAGTAAAATTTCGCGCCATCCATTCTACAACGTCTTATGGTGATTTTCGTGAATAAGCGTTGTTAAAGGGCCGTTGTGGTTGCCTGGATTTGTAGTAGTGATTTTCCACAATCAAATCAGATTCGCGGACTTTTCAACGACAGGTTTATAAGTAAATCACCTAGGACAAACCATACGGTATTTGGCTACGAAATTTGATATGCATAAACTAGACTTCAAATAAACGAGACTCTCTTTTTAAACTTTTCGAAGATGAAGACTTTAAAACAACACAAAAAGTTGAATGAAATCGACTTACAATAAGGGGAATCAAATCTAGTTGAAATAGGTGAGAAATCTCTAATCAATTGAAAGGCTCGCCAATCTCTTCTTTCTCTCCCTCTGTAACACCCGCGAATTTCTCATTTTGACATTTAAAATTTATTTAACCGTTTAATTACTTTATTTTATATTTTTGAATTATTTAATTTAATTAATTTTATTTTAACACGATTTTTATACAAGTAATATATTAAAGCTTGTTTATATAAAAATACGTATTTTAGCCGGATAAGATAATAATAATAATAATATTAATAATAGTAAACTTCCGTCTTAAATTATAGTAGGTTTAAGACGAAATTCCGTCTAGCTATAGACCGTCACATTTTTACATGTGAGGCTAATCTATTCTCAACCTATCCCGTATCGACAACACGTTACTTAATTTTTGCACCTAACTAAATTAATAATATTTTAATCACTCTCTCACACTCATTTAAATAAATCATTTCTCCCTCTCCCTCACAATGTTACCTGACCAATCCCCACCCTTCTTCCTATTTTTCCTTCTTTCTTCTTTTCGTTTTACACTGCAACAAAACAAAACAAACAAGCAGAGACTCAGACGCCATTTTTGCCAAGCTAAGAACCAAGATCCCTCCTCCATTTCTCAACCAAATTCCATAATTTTTGTACCTTTATCTTCCCCTCTCCTTCCTCCTTCATTCTAGGTAAGAAAGTCGAGTTCTTGTCAAGTTTCGTTTTTGACCCGTCTTGTAGAAACCGCAGTTCAGCTGAAAAACCGACTCATTTTTGTGCTAGGTGAAGGACTCGAGGACCCAGACGGGAATTATGGACGACTCACTCAAGATTGAAGAAGTTATAAGGTAACAGTGATAGGTTACTCGACAACTAGTCGAAATTTCACTCTATACGTCGGTATTGAGTGCTTGTTTGTTGTGTTTGACTCTTACATGTAAGAAAGTATGAACCTTGGTGCAATTTTCGTATTATTGTGATGTATGTCGAATTTATACTAGATTCACAGGTTGTTGTGAAGAAAGTTCGTGTCTTTAAGCTTCATTGTAACAATGGTGCATAAAATGGGTAATTTAAAAGAGTGAATTCCATGTTATTCATGCCTTACATCTTGTCTTAAAGGGTCTTGAAATGGGACTGTTTTGATGCGGGAATTCGCCTCAGTTATGGGCCGTTTTGTTTCAGGGTAATTCCGAGTAATGTTGGACAGTGTTTGGTCGTCGTGATTCAGGAAATTGTTGTGTTTAGTTTCCGCCTTAACCTTACCTCAAAAGTCGTCTTAAAACGGATCTGAAATGGACTGTTTTAGTGTTGAAATTGGGATGGTAAAATGTGGTCATTAGGATTGTTTTGGTACCATTTTCGGTACGGTTTTATGCAGTATTTTGGACCAGTTTTGGGCGGCCGTGAAGGTGCTATTTTAGGACGTCATAACTGGTGGTTGTGGGAGGTCTAATGGGTGCTGTAGTTGTTTGTTGAGGTGGGAAAAAGGGCTGGCTAAATAGCTCTTTTTGAGTCGTATTTATGGATGCTCTTGGTGCATAGTTCGAGCCATTTGAAACAATTAAATCCCCGTATTTTATAACGTAATTCGTTGATATCGTTTTTTCACATATTTTTTTTTGATTGGGTTGTTTACATTTTATATTATTGGGCCACACTTATCATGGGTGTTGTTGGTGTCCATTTCGGATCATTTGAGGTGCTTAAATCCCGTCTCATGCTTTATATAACTTAATTCGTTAAATATCGTTCATTCATATATTTCTCTCACATTAATCATTAATCATGAATGTTGAATTTATTATTTATTCAAGTCAAAATTTGATGAAATGTCTCATTTACCTATAATATGAATTTTTAATCTTTCATTCTCATTTATTTATCGTATCTCAAATATGAGTGTATTATTCTACTTGTTTAATTAAATTAAGTCATTTATAATTGAATGCTTGTTTTGCTTATTATAAATGGTTTATTTCCGTTATTTACATTTTTATTCAAGTGACAAGTATTTAAGAAATAAGTTGCCAATTCACGCTTATTAGTATAAATTGGCTTGGAATAATCTACTTGGTTCATTAATTGCGCATTTCTCCTATTTTTCTCATTCCAAGTTGATTCATGTCATTTTGTGTATTTAATTGATATGAGTCGTATTCCTGTAGAAATGCCATAATACTATCATATATGCTTGATTTACATTTACGCCCTACTTGTGCTGTTCTGGCAAGTATGGGTTTGGCCCACTTGTGCTGTTCTGGCAAGTGCGGTGTTTGGTCACTTGTGCTGTTCTGGCAAGTGCGATTTTGGGCCCACTTGTGCTGTTCTGGCAAGTGCGGTGTTTGGTCACTTGTGCTGTTCTGGCAAGTGCGATTTTTGGTCACTTGTGCTGTTCTGGAAAGTGCGGTGTTTGGTCACTTGTGCTGTTCTGGCAAGTGCGATTTTTGGCCCACTTGTGCTGTTCTGGCAAGTGCGGTGTTTGGTCACTTGTGCTGTTCTAGCAAGTGCGATTTTTGGTCACTTGTGCTGTTCTGGAAAGTGCGGTGTTTGGTCACTTATGCTGTTCTAGCAAATGCGATTTTTGGCCCACTTGTGCTGTTCTGACAAGTGCGGTTTTGGCTACTTGTGCTGTTCTGGCAAGTACGATTTTGGTCACTTGTGCTGTTCTGGCAAGTGAGTTTTATCGTTGTCGCCCTACATAGGAATTATATTTATACGAGCAGTAAAGGTCTTGCTTGGTTATAGATATTGGTATTTATCTTTGAAGGCAAGAGTTATGCCTTGTGTTGTTAGTCTTGGTCCTATCGGATACTAGAGGTGAGACGCAAGCCTTCTAGTTGCGATATGATCGCCGGGATTGATGTTCCCATCCGTTCTTATGGTGAGATGCAAGACATAAGTATGAATGTGACATTAGTAGCCACGTCCCGTGCAATGTTTGTTAAGAGGTTTTAAAAGTAATGGCTACAGTTTTTATTTGATCCCTTACTTAACTGCTTCACATGATTCGGATTCTAATCTCATATCTATGTTGTATTTCCTTGAAATGCATGCTTTTGTATAAATGACCGTATTCTTGTCTTTCATATTATTTAATTGTCTCACATGAATAGTTGATTCTTTATTATGATAATGTTGATCTATCTTGTTCCATCTCATTTAATTGCCATGTTTAATTATAAACTTGATATTCATATCTTTTGTAAGTGTCTTACATGACTTACCTGTTTTAGTTCTTTGTTATGTTCGTTTCGACATTTTGTGGTTGGGAGAACCTTGAGTTACTCCCCACTGACTGTGGCGTTCATGTTTACATGAATGACAGGTATTAGTTGGTGCATCTATAGGGTGAAGACATGTGTGAGCTAGCGAGCACCTTGGACTAGTAGTCGGTTTAGTAGAATTGCTTAGACTCACCTTTCATTGTTTTGTCATCCGAGGGATATATTTTCCCTCACCTTGACTATCACGTTTGTATAATTTAAACTTTATTTCCACATCTTTATTTGTGTTTTGGATTTTAATGAACCCGCGTTTTAAATTTTAAAAGTTTCAAAAATTTCCTAATTTCCGCTTGAATTTATAAATTATATTTTCCGCGTTATTGCGGGGGTTCACACCCTCTCTCTAGGTTTAGAAATGAGTTTAGAGATTTTAAATTAAATAGAAATGACTTAAGCGTCGTTATTAACAAAACTCTTGGTCAAAACAAAATAGAAACCGCCAAACCCACTGAACCGGTTTACTCGGTCAAGTGCACTCGGTCGAGTGACACACCTCGACCGAGTACCAACCACGTACTCGACCGAGTACTCCAACTAAAATATGGAGTATTACAGTCTTTCCTCTTTAAAAATTAACTTCGTCATGGAAATTCGCACACACGCTACCACTAGTAGAAAAAACCCCTACGGTGGCGGTCGAAAATGACCTTTTATGGCGGTTTTTAAAGGTTTTGGGTGCGTCGTTTATCACGGGGTCGTATATACTTTTGCGGCGGTTGTACAACCGCCACTATAGCTCGCCTACACTGTCGGTTTTCCAAACAAAATCGCCATTATAGGCTTATATAAAACGACCGTTGTTAGACAAAAACCGCCACTGTAACTCATCTAACGTGGCAGTTATTGTTTGAAAACCGCCACAATAGGTACTTAAGAACCGCCGCCATAGATAGATTTTTTTTAAAAAAAAATATTTGCTACCAAAATTTTTGGCCACAATATCTATAGATTTAACAAGCTAAATAACGAAATAAACAAACAATGCATACAAAAGAATGCCAACCAATGAACTTGCATATCATCCGACATAACAATAATGCCTATGTTCCAAAATTATACATCCAAGTGTATAAATAATCACATACACGTCTTAGTTAATAAAATAACCAACATTTCATGTTCTCTAAACATTTAATATCCCACACGTCTTTAACATCTTTCATCTCGTCAAGTAACATTCTTGAATCTGCAATAATAAATTTAGCAAACCAATAATTAGAAAAACAGGTTGTGGCAAAACAAGTAGTGTAGCTTATTATCCCCACTTAGTATACTAGTGTGTTGCTTAGCTTCGAGTAGTGTAGCTTATTATTCCCATTTAGTAAATGTTTGAAGTCAGATACGTTATTTTATATCAAGACAACAATATTTGACATCATCTTACACTATATCAACAATAATTTACACAAGTTAAAGAATGAAGGAATTTACATACGAATGAACTACATCCTTGCTTGATAATTATCGCATAAGGGACAAAAGGAGGATCACTTTTTCGCAACACATGGAAGTAGTCAACCTGCACACAAAATCAAAGGAATTTAAGATTAGCTGGTCAGTATAATGTAATTTTAAACATGATTTAATATGAGACTCTTAATTAAAGATTAAAAAGGAAAAAAAAAACCTACATTAATTTTCAGTATGGCCAGTGAGGACTTCAATGGCAATAATGCAGAAATTTGTGTCATTCAATGGTGATTTGATTGGTGCTCCAAATTAGTTTCAACAAAAATCAGAAATCAATTAGTATACTTCATCAAATCTCATGAATATCTGAGTATCCAACTCCCCATTGACTTATAGCCCTCAAAGACAACCACTTGGTGAATGGACTCCTAACTTAATATTTCATGAATACCTGAATATTTACTTGCAGCTGGTCAAGTTGTGTGATAACGAGGTGTTACTATTTGTGAATAAGGGCGTAAGGAACAAAAGAAACCATAAGACTAATCAGAGAAAGCACCTTCTGTAAGTGATTGATCAGTGCAAGTGGTATTAGTCCTATTTCACAATGTCATGCAATCAAAGTCGATAATTTCTCATAACTAGAAGCACATTAGTTAGAAAATAAAAATCAAGGGCTTTAGAAAGTCCCACCTCCACTTTTACGGCAGTTCCAGAATTCAAGTGACAAAGCATCATTTTTAGCAGAGAGCAAAGTGGAGGAGCTCATCTTTGCTAACTTAGCATCATCATAACGTGTACCAACAGCCTCCCAAGCAGCAGAAATTAGCCTGCATTAAACGTCAAACAAGTCTACTCAAACCCTCCATTGCACAAAGATCACAACACGAAACTGAAAGAAAACGGAACAAAAGCCATCATGTTCCACATATTGTATTAGGTAGGCATTTATCAAGGTACCTTGGATTGAAGAGGTACAACAGCCGATGCCGCCTTTCTTCTGGAATCTCGGAAATTTTCTTCCTAGACAATAAAACGAGGTGCCAGCAAAGCTAAGAGATTACAGTCTTACACATTTAACATTGTACAATAGTTCAGAAATAATTTCAGTATCATGTTCCTATGATATATTAGTAGAAAAAACCCCTACGGTGGCGGTCAGAAATGACTCTTCTTAGACATAGCCTTAGCTCATGGAATGCTAAAGGACGTGTTCAGGTTTTTGTTTTTTTTGCGGTTACTGCCTGCTTTTTTTGACACTTTAAATGCCTCATTTTATTGATGTGTTCACCATTTGTCCAGGAGAGTTCAGACTTGTCTGTTCTGACAGACATTGTGAACACAAATAGCAAAAATAGATTTCGATCAATGTTTCTCGAGCCTGATATTATAGTTCCCTCGTGCTAAGGTTCGCAATCCTATGAGTGACATTGTGTTCCTGAAACTTCTAATTTTCCTCTTATACAAGCATCGACTTCAGATCTCACTGCCTGATATTCATTGCAATATACCGCCGAATTTCATTGGCTAACCGGAATTAAAATCCGATTTCATCCAAATTAAACAAGTGGCTTACCACAAATCAAAACCCAAATTCATCCAAATTAGGGTTTAACTTTCCCCTAATGATCAACAATTTATCATATCACAATCAAATAATTAAGTATAAAATAAAATTATGATAATAAATCAAATCCATGATGAAATCAACAAATAAATTGAAAAAAAGGAAGAAAGAAACCTGTTGAAAATCAGGAGAAGCGGCGCAAAGGACCTTATATCGAAATCCGACGCCGTTTGTGGTGCACGTTTTGGATGCAGCAGGGGAAATCACATCTTTGAGAGCTATTGGTAATCGTCGGGAGTTAAATAACAAGGAGATTGACGATTGACGGCGGCGGCGTGAGAAGGAAATAGACGGTTTTCAAGTGCGGCGTGAGAGAAGAAATGGACGGTTGCCGGAGTTGTATTGTGAGGGGATTGTGAGGTTTTGGCAGTAGGAAAAAGAAGAAGACGAAGGAAATATCAACAAGGAGTACGAAGTATAATAATGTATACTGTAAAGGGTTTTTGGAGGATTCAATTTTTTTTTATTTTTTTTAATTAAAGTCGGTTTTATTTAAAAACCGACACGAAAACATATCATGGCGGTTTTTTAGCCCAAAATATTGTAACTTTGTATGAACTTTTAGCGACATTCTTAATGTCGGTTGCTAATAGAACCGCCATAATTGACCTATGGTGGCGTTTCCTATTTGGAACCGCCGTAAAAAGCTTATGTTTTCACGTCGGTTCTTACTTAAACCGCCACTATAGACATCCTACATACATAAAAATTTTGTTCCCGCCAATTTATTGGGCTTTTCGCGTCGTTTCTATTAGAACCGCCACGATAACTGCGTCGTGATAGGGGTTTTTTCTACTAGTGTACACAATCAAAAAGCTACACCACCAAACTCTCATCCCGCCGGCCACCAACACCGTCTCACTAACTTACATTTCACTAACACATCCACCACCGTTGCAATTCACCATGCAAAGGCAACTATCAAAGTGAATTATTACATTCTACCACCCTTAAAATAAACTTCGCTCCCGAAGTTCTCTTATATTCAAGACTGCTACCATTCCATACCGTCAACACTATTACAACCCTACATGCTTATCACTTTACTCCATCACTTCATTCCTTTCAAACAAGTAATTCCATCCTTGATTACATAATAAGGACTCAAAACACTCACAAAAGTAGAACCATAACATAGAGCCATCACCGCGGTGTGACATCTTACCCCTCTTAAGACAAGTGTTACGTCCTTGTAACCTAACCAGTACTAAATCCTTAGTTGTTACTTTCCATTATCGCCTCTCCGTGTCACTGATAACCAGTTATTGTTTTAACATCACCACAAAAAACTACTTCAATATCCAATACTCTCTCTAGCAATTTCCATTCCTCCAACCAATTATGCCTCTCGCCACCTAAGATTGACCATACAATTCCTCAGCATAATCCACCAAATTAACTCTTCAACGTTATCTCACAACAACATCCTCCGTTATTCGTGCACCTATATCAACTAGATAACACACAAGCCAAAATTCTTACACACTAACAAGATCCTCAAAGTTGTTTTTGTAGGAAAATATCCGTAAAATTCCCTTAAATTTTAGGACTATAACGTAAGTTTAGCATGCGATTTATGGTCATAAACGAAAAACAATAGAGAAACGATAAAGAACAAGAATCAACCTCGGGTCCTTTGTAAATACGGCCTAAGAACAGAAATCAATATAGATTTCCTCCTAATCGTTGCACCCAAGATCGTCTGAGACTATGCCCCTTGTGCTAGAAAGTACTCTCTAATTGCCTTGCAATATTGAGAGAGTTTTTGTGAGGTTTTCGATGTGAGATCTAGGTTTCAGAGAAAATGCCTCCAAAAACCTAATTTTTTTGTGCAAATGAAAATGCCTTAGGTCAAAAGGAGAGAAACTCCCCTTTTGTTCCATTCGGCCGTGAGGTTCATTAAGGAGGGAGTGGGCTTTCCACTTTCTCCTTATTTTAACTCGTGGTCCGACTCAAAATGCTAAAATGTATATGACGGGATTTTATTATAAATCGTCATCGGTTATCGGTTATTAAAATATCAACTAGTAACATGACTCAGTCGATATATTAATACATGTCCGACAATGACAATATTGTATATTTAATTAATTCAATATACATTAATTAAATATAATCGTTTATATTCAATTTACGAATTAACTGCTTAATTCGCCTTAGCCATTATTATTTAATCCGTATTAAATAAATATCTCAACATCGCGTTTGACTAATTATTAGTCAATAATAACTCCGACTAATCGCTTAGTCATATTAGGCATCAACATGATCGTATTTTCATACTTGTCACATCTCTCAAACGTATCCTATAGGTGTGACTTTTAGGGACCAGTTGATCACCGCCATCAGTATGACAATAACGTCAAACTTATCTAGCAAGCCAACCGTTATTGATAAACGTGGACCAACTGATAATAATACAAAAGTATACCCTTTGATCCTTTTAGAGATTTAAATGTTATTGCACTAACTGTAGAGGACACCAGCCCCAACAAGCTCCCACTTGTCCGTACAAGTGTATGTGCAATAACGTTATCCGCACTAACTGGAGGACACGGCTCCAACAAACTCCCACTTGTCCGTACAAGTGTATGTGCGATAACCGATTCTCATATTCATTTAAAATTTCTCCCACTCAATGTAAAACAATTTGCAGATCCGGATCCGCAAAGGTCGTATTTTACAATCGATCTGTATCATGAGTGGTTTCCCCGACTAGAGAGTAACTTAACTGATAAAACGAATTCGTATTCGAGCATGGCCATGCATTTCAGTTACAGCTCCTCGAGTGGCCCTGAGAAATATCGAGTACCTGATAAAGGCTGAATATTTCCTTCAACTCGACTCCTGCCGATCTAAGCACAGCATGAAATGACCCAGAAAAAATCTACTAGGCCCCCTGTTACGGATGACCGTGAGAAAGAAACCAAAGTCACCCAAAATATGCCTTAGTCTCAAGAGACAGTTGATAGTCAAAAGAATCGACTCTTAGGATCACCATGGAGGTCCTATCCACGACCTGGCACCGAATGTTATAAAACATTTAGGACTCCACGTCGATGTCACAATTGTGTCCTACGAGATATCCGTATAACTCGCCTCTGTGATTGGTCAGTCAACCGTTTGACTTATGGCTCGTTGAACCCACCATCAACCAACGTCACAAAATAATTGCCAGAGTTATCAGCTCACGTGGGCAATTAAGGACCAAAAATATAATGTTTGTTCAGTTCACTTTGTGGTGTTCAAAATTGTCGTACAAATCCACATGAAAAATAAAATATATAAATATCAAAACGATGATGTCGTATAGAGTACAAAAGAGAATGAATCTAATCCATAAAAGAGTACTACAACTCAGGAACACGTTTAATTCCCATGGAATTAACATGCCCTTCATGCTTATCTTGTCGTAATAGTTTAGTGAGAGGATCTGCTATGTTATCATCTGTAGCAATCTTTTCTATCACTACCTCCTTTTGCTCCACGTAATCTCGGATTAGATGAGCTTTCCGTTGTACATATCTAGACTTGTTGCTAGACTTAGGCTCCTTAGCTTGGAAGATGGCACCTCTATTGTCGCAATAGATGGTGATCGGGTCATTCGAACTAGGCACTACGGATAGTCCTTGTAAGAATTGACGCATCCATATCGCTTCCTTTGCGAGCTTCGACGCGGCATAGTACTCGGACTCGGTCGTAGAATCTCTTTGTAACACTTTATTTGGAACTCTTCCACTGATCGCAGTGCCATTAAGAGTAAAAACGAATCCAGACTGAGATTTCGAGTCATCTCGATCCGTTTGGAAGCTAGCATCTGCGTAACCGGTTGCGCATAGCTTTTGTTCGCCTCCATAAGTCAATGCCCAATCTTTAGTCCTCCGTAGGTACTTAAGAATGTTCTTGACACCATCCAATGTGATTCATCTGGATGCTTTGTTGGAATCGACTTGTCATACTCAATGCATATGCCACGTCCGGACGTGTGCATATCATGGCATACATGATTGATCCTATAGCCGAGGCATAAGGAATCCGTGTCATGCGCTCTTTCTCTTCCGGTGTCTCTGGTGCCTGAGACTTGCTCAAATGCACCCCTGGAGCCATAGGAAGAAACCCCTTTTTGGAGTTAGTCATGCTGAATCTCTCTAGTATTTTGTCTATATAAGACTCTGACGAGAGATAACATCCGACGTGATCTATCTCGATAGATACGGATGCCCAAAATTCTTTGTGCCTCACCCAGATCTTTCATCTGGAAATGGTTCTTCAACCATACTTTTACCGAAGTTAAGAGAGGTATGTCATTCCCAATTAGGAGTATGTCATCAACATACAATATTAGGAAGACAATCTTGCTCCCACTCGACTTGATATATAGACATGGTTCCTCGACCGATCGAGTAAATCCATTTTCTTTTATCACTTGGTCGAAACGATGATTCCAACTCCGAGAAGCTTGCTTAAGTCCATAAATGGAACGCTTAAGCTTGCACACTTTCTTAGGATGTTCAGGATCGATGAAACCTTCGGGTTGTACCATGTACAACTCTTCCTCCAAAAAACCGTTTAAGAAGGCGGTTTTCACATCCATCTGCCAAATTTCATAGTCATGAAAAGCGGCAATCGCTAAGATAATCCGAATGGAACGCAGCATGACTACGGGTGCAAAAATTTCATCGTAGTGAAAACCTGGCACTTGGGTGAAACCTTTAGTAACTAGTCGTGCTTTATAGATGTCTTGTTGACCTTCCACAGAATGCTTTATCTTGTAAAGCCATTTGCATTGAAGGGGACGAACCTTAGCAGGTAAGTCAACAAGATCCAATACGTTGTTCTCATACATGGAGTCCATCTCGGATTGCATGGCCTCAAGCCATATCTTTGAGTCGGAACTAGTCATGGCACCTTTATAGGTTGCGGGTTCACTACTCGTTAAGAGTAGAATGTCATCTATGTCATGTTCCTCGACCATACCAATGTATCTGTCTGGAGGAATAGAGACTCTTCCCGACCTCCTAGGTTCCTCAGGAATATTCACCGCAGCCGGGATTGAAGAAACTGGTTCCTCCAATGGTTGCTCGGTATTTGGTTCTGGAATCTCCGATAGCTCGAAGGTTCTATTACTCTTCGCATTCTCGAGAAATTCCTTCTCTAAGAATGTCGCACTAGCCGCAACAAATACACGTTGTTCGGTTGGCGAA
The DNA here is from genome assembly GCF_048544455.1 of Silene latifolia. Lineage (NCBI taxonomy): Eukaryota > Viridiplantae > Streptophyta > Magnoliopsida > Caryophyllales > Caryophyllaceae > Silene > Silene latifolia. Next base: position 66,213,169 of record NC_133533.1, on the reverse strand, counting down.
TAAAAGTAATGACCAAGCGTTCCTTTAGGATAACCTATAAAGTATGTCTTGACCGATCGCGGGCCGAGCTTATCCTCGTGTCTCCACTTGACATAAGCCTCGCAGTCCCAAACCCGTATAAAGCACAAGTTAGGGACCGTTCCCTTCCATAGTTCATATGGAGTCTAGTCAACAGCTTTAGACGGACTTCGGTTAAGTATTAGAGCAGCTGACAAAAGAGCATAACCCCACAATGAATCAGGCAACATGGTGTGACTCATCATGGATCGAACCATATCAAGTAGTGTTCGATTTCTCCGTTCGGACACATCATTCAATTGAGGTGTTCCAGTGGAGTTAATCGTAAGGCAATCCCACAATCCTTAAGGTGTTGATCAAACTCGTGAGAAAGATACTCGCCACCACGGTCTGATCGTAGTGTTTTAATCTTTCTACCCAGTTGGTTCTGCACCGATTCTCGGTATTCTTTGAATTTCTCAAAGGATTCACTTTTGTGCTTCATTAAGTAGACATAGCCATATCTACTTAAATCGTCCGTTAAAGTGATGAAATACCTATAGCCTTCTCGTGCGGTGATTGACATAGGTCCACACACATCCGTATGTATGAGTCCTAATAGGTCGCAGCGTATTCCAACACCTTTGAAGGAAATTCGAGTCATCTTGCCAATGAGACATGATTCACACGTGCCAAATGATTGAAAATCAAAGGCCGAGATAGCTTCATTCTCGTATGAGCCGTTTAACGCGTTTCTCATTAATGTGTCCCATACGGCAGTGCCATAGATACGTTTGATCTTTGTCACCAACCTTTAACTTCTTATTCATTACGTGTAATATTTCGGTGGTCTGATCTAAAACATAAATTCCGTTCATGGAGACTGCCTTGCCATAAATCATATCGTGTAATGAGAAAATGCAACTATTATTCTCTATTACAAATGAAAAACCAAGTTTGTCAAGTGCAAAACCGAAATAATGTTTTTAGAAAGATCTGGGTACATAATAGCGATTATATAGAAATAACTCAAATCCGCTAGGAAGCTGGATCACATATGTTCCCCTCGAGACGGCAGCCACTCGTGCTCCATTCCCGACACGCAGGTCCACCTCACCCTTTACGAGGGGTTCGATGTTTCGGAGGCCCTGCACATGATTGCACAAGTGAGAACCACAACCAGTATCTAGTACCCAAGTTCCGTAACTTGCGTGGTTAATCTCAATCATATGAATAAAAGAAGAAGAAGAAGAAGACATACCAACAGGATTAACGCGACCTGCTTTTATGTCCTCATGGTATACAGGACATGTACGCCTCCAATGCCTAGTCTTGTGGCAATGGTGACATTCCATGTTACCAGTCTTGCTCTTTGTCGCGCCTGATGAGGTGCTCGACTCACCAGGCCCACTCTTACCTGATCCCGACTTCTTAAACTTCGGTTTACCTACTGCTAGGTCTGCCTGAGCTTTGCCCTTACCCTTGCCCTTGTTTGACACAACGAGAACATCCCGTTTCAAGCTCCCACTAAACTTCATATCCTTCTCGCCTGCATGCGAGTAGGGAGTGTAGTTCATGAGGACTTTTCTTCAAATCATTCATATAGTAATTCGCTCTAAAGAGCGCAAAACCATCGTGGAGTGAATGAAGCATGCGGTCAATCACGATGTTCTCGCTGATTTTACAATCAAGCGCCTCCAGTTTCTCGACAGTCTCAATCATGCTGAGAATGTGTGGGCTAACCGGTTGGCCCTTCTGGAGTTTCGCATCAAAGAAGCGAGTGGTATGCTCATAGGTCACGATTCTCGGTGCTTTCGAGAATTCCTTAGTGAGCGTGGTGAAAATCTTGTTTGCACCTTGGGCTATGAAGCGTTTCTGCAAATTGGATTCCATTACAAAAATGAGTACGTTTTTAATCGCACCCGCTTCCATGACGAAATCGTTATACTTGGCGATTTCGTTAGCTCCAGCCGTGGGCCTGGGTTTGACGGGATGGGCTCGTCGGATATTTGAGCTTCCCGTCGGCGCGCGGCATTCCGTAATGCCGCCTCCCAGTCCGCGAAGTTTGATCCATCATTCTTTAGTCGAGTAGACGATTCATCGATTCATGAAGATCCGAAGCCGGGACTCACGGTCCAATGTGGCACTTGGCATTGGGTCGTCAAGACGCCAACCATTTTGTTATTAGCGGTTTAAGTGATCGTGATCTACACTGAAAAAGAAAGGAAAAACAAAACGAAATAAGCAACTCATCGAGGTGATTTAAGTCTATTTAAAATTCATTTTAACGTGTAGACTCATTGCACTTGTATAATCGATCTACCTCAACAATTATACAAATGATCTCAAGACTCAATTTCCGTAAATTGATAAGCCAACTGTTTAGCTAGTTCTATCGTTAGAACTCTTGGTCGATAGATTTACAAATCCTATCTATAGTCCACCATAATCACAGGATCGTACGAGTGACCATAGTGTTGAGATAAAATAGGTCAATCAGTTCCAACTTACCCGACGTAGAAGGGGTCATATTATGCCTACCGACGAAGAAGGGATTCATTGGAGTTTGACCTATAAAGACTATTCTCAATTTTTGGTTATACGAGGAAGATCCCATCAACTTAGTTTTAATTCATTTTAAGTGAACGAAAAACTAGCATTGCGTGAATGAATTAATTTAGGTGATGGCTTATGTAAAAAACATGTGATATCTGTATATCAAAGAAAACTAACGCGTGACCTCTATATGAGTCAGTTTTCATGCAATTATTAGGTGGTTTGGTTTTAGGCGGAAAATGATGCAAACTATCGTTACAATAAAAAGTAAAAGAATGCAAAACGTAAATAAAAGTTCTAGTGTGGCCTATCCTAGTAAAAAGAACATAATACAACTTTGGAATCCACCGTTGGACCCGAGAAGCTTGTCTTGATGTTCCATCTTTGTCCATGCAAATGAGTGAGCATCCGATCTCCATCTTTGGTCTTCTCAAAATTACAATTTAAAAATTACAAAATATAAACCTATTTACATTCTAAATAAAAACTGTAATTACAAGGAAAAACCAAAACGGAGATACGAGATCTCAAAATACAACCAAGACCGTGTTCCATTATTACGGTAACACGTTCTACTAAGGCCACACTAAGTTACAACCGTTTGTAAAATTAAATACGTAAAAAAAAACATTCATGGCATTCAAAAAGTAACGATAAATAAATAAAAATGCATCAACTAAAATAAAATTTATTCGTGACATAATTCCGTAATTATGTTAAATTTATCCAAACCACCTTTTAACGATTAAAATTATGTGACAAAACCGCTTCTATCAACTTAATTTTAATTCATGATAATCCGTTACTTTAAATCGCTTTAAAATAACTAAATGGTACGTGAGTGAACCGTTTCACTATCAAGCGAGTGTACAACATCCGTATAATGTACATGTTATGGCCAATAATACCGAAATTTTTTTTTTTTTTTTTTTTTTTTTTAGCTGCAATTGCCGAGAGCAAAAAAAAAAAACAAAAACATAAATTTTTTTTTCTTTTTCTCACGGCCTGACCGAGAGCTGCCAATTTTTTTTTTTTTTTTTATTTTCAATGGCTCATGCCGTGAGCAATGACAGGCCAAACAAAATCGATTTGACAAAAACCAATTGCAATTTGAACATAATCCGTATTAAAATAAAAATTACAAATGACAAATCTTTAACATATTGCTATGATTATCGTTTAAAATAACAATATGCAAAGAACAAATCGAAAAACAAAATCAGACGATTGAGACTGATCAGCAGTAAGCCGTGTGGCACGGCTTCCAATGCAAAAAAATAAACCAGCCGTGAAAAAAAATTCGGCCGCACGATTTTTATGCAAAAAAAAAAAAAATTTATCGATTCAATTCGTTTAATGAAAATCACAGTGGAAAAATTACGTGGCCTCGCTCTGATACCACTTGTAGGGAAATATCCGTAAAATTCCCTTAAATTTTAGGACTATAACGTAAGTTTAGCATGCGATTTATGGTCATAAACGAAAAACAATAGAGAAACGATAAAGAACAAGAATCAACCTCGGGTCCTTTGTAAATACGGCCTAAGAACAGAAATCAATATAGATTTCCTCCTAATCGTTGCACCCAAGATCGTCTGAGACTATGCCCCTTGTGCTAGAAAGTACTCTCTAATTGCCTTGCAATATTGAGAGAGTTTTTGTGAGGTTTTCGATGTGAGATCTAGGTTTGAGAGAAAATGCCTCCAAAAACCTAATTTTTTTGTGCAAATGAAAATGCCTTAGGTCAAAAGGAGAGAAACTCCCCTTTTGTTCCATTCGGCCGTGAGGTTCATTAAGGAGGGAGTGGGCTTTCCACTTTCTCCTTATTTTAACTCGTGGTCCGACTCAAAATGCTAAAATGTATATGACGGGATTTTATTATAAATCGTCATCGGTTATCGGTTATTAAAATATCAACTAGTAACATGACTCAGTCGATATATTACTACATGTCCGACAATGACAATATTGTATATTTAATTAATTCAATATACATTAATTAAATATAATCGTTTATATTCAATTTACGAATTAACTGCTTAATTCGCCTTAGCCATTATTATTTAATCCGTATTAAATAAATATCTCAACATCGCGTTTGACTAATTATTAGTCAATAATAACTCCGACTAACTGCTTAGTCATATTAGGCATCAACATGATCAGTATTTTCATCTTGTCACATCTCTCAAACGTATCCTATAGGTGTGACTTTTAGGGACCAGTTGATCACCGCCATCTGTATGACAATAACGTCAAACTTATCTAGCAAGCCAACCGTTATTGATAAACGTGGACCAACTGATAATAATACAAAAGTATACCCTTTGATCCTTTTAGAGATTTAAATGTTATTGCACTAACTGTAGAGGACACCAGCCCCAACAGTTTTTATCGCTAACAAACTCGTCCATACCTTAACATGGTATTCATCCCCAACACTCCATCCTTACTGTGCCAACAAAACATTATGCCCCACTTATGGCTTCTAGTCTAACACGACATAACACTCTGCTACCTACTTGTCAATAATAAGTCCATAAATGATTCATCCAATCATGCTCGAAAGTACTCCAACAATCATGCCTCATTAACAAAATATCAATAAAAATATGATGAAAAAGCAACCGCATCTGAAATTCCCATCTATAATATACTCTACTCTCCCACTCACAAGTCGAAAAATAAAGAAAACAACAGTATTAAAACACGACACCAATCCATATGCCACCAATATAATGAACCTAATATTTCAAAATTCGTTTTTTTTTCTTTTCTTTTTCAACCATTTAGTCACCTCCACCACAACCGATGACGACATTGCAACACCGCCACCAACATCCGCACTGCAACGCGAAGGTACCCGTATTGCAACATGGAGTACCGTGCCGGATCGCAACTGTAATACCCCCTTCTTACCCGACCAAAGTAATGGGAGGATGTTACCATCTCGGTTTCCCGAGACAGTGAAATCGGAATTACAATTAAGAAACAATATATATAAATGACAAGTTTAGCGAATTGCATATGAATAAATGAATAACAAATGTAAACTAAACTATATACAACTCGACTACCATCTATGTCATTCAACTATGCTACTAGACTCCAAGTTCAAAGCGCGGCCCGAACCCCGATCACGTCAAGAAGCAAAACCTGTACTCAAACTGGTCCCCATATGATCGAAAATATCATATGGATCAACACGGGCCATCACGAAAGTAGGTAACTATTACACACAACCCAACACACGTCATTTTCGATAAATAAAGACATACGACACTAGACGATATGTCAATATGCAACATGTCAATGATATACAAATACGATGATGTAATCGCCAAACCGGTACCGGGACACAGCCAGACATACCCACAACCCGGTGACGGCACCGCAGCACCGCCCATCAAACAGCCGGACCGCAGTCCGCAACAAGGTACTCGGGACACACCTGTGGTATCGGGCCCGGAAGTTTACCAGATACTCTACCAAATGTCGTGTCTTAACCACATCCTTCCCTCCATAATCAAGTTATTTATATGCACATCTCTCTTAGAGTAGGAAGCTCCAAGAGGCGACCCCAGCGTAAGACGGTCTCCCAACCGCCTTACGTCTTCTCAACAACCAAGTATCACCACCAAACTCCGATATACACAAGTATCACCATAATATAGTACACAACTCAATATGCCAAACACGACTCATTATGAAATACAGTTTCCGAATATGCTATGAACATCAAATCCTCCATTATCCCGACTCATAGAGTCGCCATAACTCAATATCATATTATAATGCATTTCCGACAACATATGAGGCTCACCACGATCCTCAAATATCACCATGTGATGCAATACTATTCATATTATGCAAATGATGATAAAAGACACACAAATAAGTATACACATTATCAAAACCGAGTAGGATTAACCTACCTTTTAGCAATTTTCATAAACTACCCGAATCTGACTCGATTCCATTTCATGAGACCGTCAAATCCTATACATTTCACATAATACTATCACAATACATCCTACACTATTATACAATAAAAAACCCCTTATTATTACCCATTAATTACCCATTTTACACATACTAATACTAATTAATTATCCATAACAAATTCCCAAAAGTTATGGTTCATACTAATTGAAAAAGGATAGATCTCAACTTAAAAGGTAAAAAGAAGGAAGGATAAGGTGAGCAATCCTCTAAACCAAGCTTGAATCCCATGGAGAAAGTATTTGTGATGATTTTATAGAGAAGGAAGAGGATTTAGAGTGATAATAAGAAATGATAAAATGATTTAGGATAAAATCCACTTAGGTTTTATCGCGTGCACTGTTCAGCTGCACTCGGTCGAGTGTCGAGTCCACTCGGCCGAGTGCCACTCACTCGGTCGGGTACTGCTGTACTCGGCTGAGTGCCAGCCACTTGATCAGCTGAAAGCTCTTCTTGGTCTACTGATGAAGTCTCAGTAGGTTTAGTCTAAGTCCTACTTGGTATAGTGTATGGCTATACTTTACTCCCGAGTAGTCTCTCATCAAGTCCGATGGTCCTCTTACGCATCCCAACGTTCCTTTACGGGTCCCAATTATCCGGGTATTACAATCTTCCTCCCTTAAAAAGAACTTCAACCCCAAAGTTCGCCTCACTCTCCTTTCCGATACTCTCTCAAGTATCATCCCGTCTCAATACCGATTCTCAAGTCTCTCTCCTTTCCAAGCACCCACTCTTATCATGGCGTTGTCGTTGTCATATCTCTCACTTGGACTCACTCTTGTAATCCCTTACCATGTACACTCTCTTACGCTCGTCCACATATTATGCTTATTTTCCTCTTTAAATCCCAGTTATTACATCCACTCCTCCTAAAAGAGAATTTCGTCCTGAAGTTCACCGCTCAATATCATGAACATTCTTATTATCCATCTAACAAAATCCATATTTAGTAAAACTCTTGGTTAAACACACTTTTTTTCCACTAATGATGTCTCATGATTAACCTCATATAAAGATGATATCTGCAACAGCAAATTTTGTATTGCGATAACTGAAATACAAAATAAGGAAACAAGTAAATCTTATTAATAAATATCAAAAAGTACGTGTATAATCTCTAATGTATCCTCTTACTCTAATATGCCTTAAAGGGTACGTGTACGGAGTACACGTGTGAGGTGGGCATGTAGACAACTTTAATTACTCTACGAGCGATGTTAAGTTGATTTCTTGAGAGGGTCACGATGAATTGAATCTCTCTTGAAGGTTTGAATTTGTGATTGAATCTTCAACGCAGGCGCGCGACACGATTTGATGTGCTTGTTGAATGCTTGCAGTGATTTTGACAGAGAGGATTTGTAGGAATTTGTACCTTGTTCTCTCTAGCTCCTTTGCAATTATGAATTTTTCAACCCCTCAAATAAATGAGGAGAACTCTATTTATAGAGTTTCAATTCCCCTTGTTGGACTTTGGTGGTCACATGCTCATTTGTGGGTTTATTTGTGAACTTGGCCCAAGTTTGCTTCTTGTCGGGTTTAGTCATCCGAATAGCTCCTTTTGTAATCCAAATTGACCCATATTTCATTTAATCGGGACAAAAATAATTAAATTAAGTTAAAATTCAGTATTAACTCCAAATAATTAATTTATTTCATAAATTCGGCACATTAATAAGTTTTCCGTGCCTACAAATTGCCCCCTCGGGACCTTGTCACGTGCACCCTCTTTTGGTATCTTGATGTGGCGGGGTCTCGATCCATTTTGCCTTGACTTGAGAGTCGATGACGAGCGCCCTAACTTGTCGCGAGGGTAGCTCTACTTGAATTGACTTAGAAGTCGATAATGAGCACCCTAACTTGTCGTAAGGATGATCCATCTTTCTTGTACTGTCACCCTGTCATTATCCAACTTGGCGAATGAATTTGTGTTTGACTTGGAAGTCGATGATTAGCACCCTAGCTTGTCGTATGGATGATCCATCTTTCTTGTACTATCACCCTGTCATTATCCAATTTTGCGGGTGAATTTGTGTTTGACTTGGAAGTCGATGATGAGCACTCTAGCTTGTCGTAAGGACGATCTTTCTTTCTTGTAATGTCACCCTGTCATTATCTAACTTGGCGGGTGAATTTGTGTGTGACTTCAAAGTCAACGATTACCTGAACTTGTCGTATAGGCAACCTTTCATTTTTTTTTCCTTTTAATGTGATCCTGTCAATATTTGACTTGGCGGATGACATTTTTCTTGACTTGAAAGTCGATGTGTATCCAAACTATTCGTAAAGGTAGTCTTCTCGAGAGATGTACTCCACTCAAACTTTGGCAAAATTTAACGACATCCTGGCATGACGTCTCATCAGCTAGTAATATGGTATCACCATTTTATTTGTTACCATACCATAACTTGGTGAGACAGAATAACTTGACTTCGTTAAGGTATTTATGTGCAGTGAGTATCCTTTGTCCCACTTTTGTGGCCTATTGTGTGTGCCACACTACTTACATTTCGACACATCACTTGTGGCAAAATAAAATATTACAAATATATTTGTTAATTTTATTGAGGTGTTAGAAGCTAAGTGGTGTGGCACACATAATGGGACACCAAATGGGACAGAGGATCCTCATTGAATTATGTGGGTATTAGATTTCCTAAAAACCAATTAGGAAAGATAGATATAAGGAAGAATCACTTTTTTTTTTTTATCAACTCACAGTAGGGTTTAGATTGAAGGCTACATCCGGAAGCTATATAAAGAGACCATGTACATCGCATATAACAAACAATCCCCCACTTCAATGTTACATGAGTAATTCTTTCATCCATGCTTTTAGATTTGAAAAGCGTCATCGAAAGCCATACTTTTCCTCAACTATCTTAACTCATTAATTTATTTATTATATTTTTTTTTTGACATTGCAGAAACCGGCTTTAAGAGTTGGAGGCTTGCGGCAGATTTGGAATAGAACTATAGAGGTACGTTTTTCTCTTCCTTTTCCCTTGACTATTTTCATTGTCCTTAAATTTGAGATATTTACCACCGAAGCTTGTCCTTCGTCTTTGCTATCTCAGTACAAGCAGGTTTTTTTTCTTTATGCTCTGGAATCTTGGACTATCTGAAAATCGGGTACGAGGTTCACCTTCCTTTTTACTCTTTGTTATCATGTGGCGACTATCTTGTGTTTCTGCCTATACTCCGATCGATTTTGGCATCATGTTAACTTGCTTTTATTTGGATTTTTGTCTCATTTTCTTCTTGATTGACAGCGTGTATTTTCGCTTTGTTTAAAATGTAAATAGTTCATCTACCTTGAACCTTCCTTATCATCAATTCATGCATTCGATAGTGTCAGGGGAACTTGGTCTAGTTCAATGACTCAGCATTCTGATGAGCATATAAAGGAGACGGGGTGGAGATAGCCAAATCCTATATTTTTTCGTCTTACTCCCTTTGATGCATGCCAAACATTTACATGATTCGATATATGGTCTACTCTGCTGGGAAACGAGAAGAGGAGGAAACACAGCACGCTCCCTTTGGTCTTCACATCTCGCGATGAAGATTTTCAGCCGTGACGATAATTGCAGACTCGCCTCAACTATAAGCAGGCCTTTTGAAGAATCAGCAGCCAAAACCTTCCAGGTCAGCGTAAGTGCGTAACAACGGATGAGGCTTTATGGTCATGTATACTTTCTTGTTCGGCAGACATGCTCGGAACCCGCTTCGAATCTTCGATGCTTGCGACAATTTTTTATATCTGGTAGAACAGGATGAATACCTTTTCTTAATTTATTTGATCAGTTGATGCTTGCATTCCCAACCTGAAAATCCCGACCCGTTCCCGATGAATACTAGCCTGAATTTCGAGCTGAGCTCAACACGAACAGAGTCGAATAGCTTGATAGCTTCATGAATAATCTACCCCAAATTGCATCTTGATTTGGCTTGCATCTCGCCTGACTTTGGAGTTTGGACTAAGATTTTTTTTTTTTCAACTTTGACCTTTGATTTATTATGTTTGCCTGTCTCAAGTTCTAAAGAAACGTAAATTTTTGGCAGGGATGAACTTGGTTACGAAAGGGAGATGACCTTGCTTTTTTCTATGAATAAAATAATTAAGTGCACTATTTTCTTTGCCAATTTGCTTTGACAGTGCCACAGTGGTGGATTTTTGGCGCACTTCATTCCTTTTAATTAGAGCCATGTCTTATTGATTTGTGCAGCTTGGATTTTGCAGCCTCATATTTGACTACAAGAGTGTTTATCATCTCCTTGTATCCATCTTCCTATCTTCCTCTCTATCATTTTCGTACACCAAATAAATCTTGTCCGGTTTCTTTGTTTGTATGCTTGAGTGTTGATAGTATATGCAGGCATTATACAACATCTTTCTAGGCAAACCATGCAATTTATTAATCAACAGCTGAAGATTTATTATTACTCAGACAAGTTTAACCAGTCTTCAATTGAGTTGTCAGGGTGAACCCGTTTTTGGTCATCACGATACTCAGACAAGTTATTCCAGTCTTCAATCGAGTTGTCAGGGTGAACCCGTTTGGTCATCGCGACAGGGTGCATTAAGACTTATTATTTGTCAGGTTGAACCCGTTTTGGGTCATTGCGATGGGGTGAAAACTTATTACTTGTCAGGGTGAACCCATTTTGGGTCATCGCGACAGGATGAAAACTTATTACATGTCAGGGTGAACCCATTTCGGGTCATCGCGACGTGAAGACTTATTATTTGTCAGGGTGAACCCATTTTGGATCATCGCGACAGGGTGAACCCGTTCGGGTCATCGCGACACACTTTTGAAGAACCATGCAATGAACCTAGCCCGTCAACTGCAGGAGGTGCAAGAGACAAAAGACTGCGAGCTACTCCGAGTAGGATGATTTCAGTTCTCCTAGAAGAATTGACATGCTAACTCATTGAATGCAAGAGAGATCACGAGCTACTCCGCGTTGAGTCTTTTCGGTCTCTCCACCTTGGAGTTACCATGCAACGAACACAACCGTTGACCACTAGAGAGTTCGAGCTACCAAGTGTCAAGGCACAATGCTACTTTATCAAGTCGAACGATGATCGTTTTTTGAAGGTCCTTCAAATTTTGTGATCTTCGCAAGGCTAACCGTGAAAAGAGTGTGAGAACTCGGCTGAAGTAAAACTCGTCATGAATTAACACGGTCTTGGACTTTACCAACTTGGTTGACGGTTGATTTTAATTTTAGCCGTGCACAGTTTAAGCTCTTGCGGCTAGGAACAATTCTTTTTTTTGGTGTAGGCTGCACTTGAACAAAGTGTTTGCTCAAACTGCCTACGTTCTCGCAAAGCTACCAGGGGTGACAACCTGCAAGATCAAGCCAACGTAGTTCAAAAGAGGTATAGGGTTTGTTTGGAGGTGTGGCTGCACTTGAGCTACATGTTTACCAAATCTGCCTATGTACCTGTAAAGCACGGTGTACTTTACAAGATGAAGCCGACGTAGTTCATAAAAGATGAAAGCATTTTTTTTTTTTTTTTTTTTTTTTTTTTTTTTTTTTTTTTTTTTTTTTTTTTTATATATATTTTTTTTGGCTTGGTATGCAGTTTAACCTCTTGCTTAGGAGCTTTGATGCCCAGTTTAAGCTCTTGCTTAGGATCCTTTACTGTTGGGATTTAAGAATAGTAACGCTTCAAAAACTTACCATTGATTGGGCCTACCCGAACGCCGTCTTCATCCACAATTTTGTAAGCACCATTTGTGTAGACCTCCTGCACCACGTATGGACCATCCCACTTAGAGGTGAATTTACCAACTGGTTTTGGGAGGTGATGATTGGCCTTCGTACCGCAAGGACAAGGTCTCCTACTTGGAAAGAACGAGGGCGCACCTTTTTGTTGAATGCGTGTGACAACCTTGCTTGATAGCACTGGAGCTTTTTTTGAGCCTCTAGTCTTTTTTCATCGAGAGCCTCTAACTCTGCTAAACGCAATTTGTCATTTACATCTTCCATGAGTCCCTCCTGAATAACGATGCACAAGGAAGGGATATGCAATTCTAATGGCAACACGACCTCCACTCCATACAACAACGCATATGGGGTTGCTTGAGTAGGTGTTTTGTATGTGGTACGATACGCCCACAATGCCTTACTAATACTTTCATGCCAGTCTCGCTTTGACTTTGCTACTACTTTCTTCAGCAAGTTGCAAAGGGTCTTGTTGAAGGCTTCAACCAAACCATTTGCAGAAGCATAGTACATTGATGATTTGTATTGCTTGAACTTGAACCTTTCTCCCAGACTTGTCATGAGATGGTTGAAGAACTATTTCCCGTTGCCAGTTGTGATGCGCTGAGGTACACCATATCTGTAAATGATATGGGTTCGAATGAAGTCCACAATATTTTCTTTCTTGACTTCTCGTAATGTGATGGCTTCCGCCCATTTTGAGAAGTAGTCAGTGCTAGCGAGAATATACTCGTGTCAATTTGAGGCCTTTGGAGTAATAGGTCCCACAACATCAAGTCCCCAAGCTTCAAAGGGCCATGAAGAAACCGTAAGGTGTAGCGGCTCTGGCGGTTGGTGTAAGAAGTTTGCGTAGAACTGACAAGGTTCACACTTTTTTGTGAAGTCCATACAATCTTGCACCATGGTCGACCTGTAATACCCCATTATTTTTACACGATCATGAAGTTTAGGCGCAGATTGATGAGTGCCACAAATGCCAGAGTGAGATTCATGCATTGCTTCAGCAGCTTCGCCCTTACTTAGACACCTTAACCATTGGCCTGAGAAAGAACGTCTGTAGAGTGTCCCTTTATAATGAATGAACTTTGGAGCACGTCGGCGTATTTCTACCTTGTGTCTGAGATCCTCGGGCAGTTTTTGGTGGTCCAAGAAATCAATGATAGGTTGACGCCAATCATCTTCATCAGCTATGTAGACACAAATCATATTAGTTCCATCTACGTTTTCTTCTCCTTCAAGCAATGATACTGCCCAACGGTTGTAGACTAGGACTTGCGTAGACTCTTTTGCCCTCAGTGCCAAAGTGGCTGCAAGATTAGCAAGCGCGTTAGCCAACTTATTGGCACTCCTTGGTACATGACCAACGTGGATGTCGTCAAGTTGATTCAGCAGTTGTAATGCCCGTTGATGGTAGGGAATCAAGTCTTCCTTTTTCACTTCATATTCACCAAGGACTTGGTTGACCACCAGCTTTGAGTCTCCGTAGATGTCCATATCCCCGACACCTATTTCGATCGCCATTTGAAGGCCGAGTATGAGAGCTTGATATTCTGCCATATTATTTGTGCACAACCGAGTGAGTGTAAAGGCATATGGCATGAGATGACTTTGTGGAGTTACGAATACAACTCCAGCTCCAGCTCCATCTTGCCTTGCAGCACCATCAAAGAAAATTTGCCATGGAAGTAGGACGTCCACATAGAAAATTTCTTCTTCCGGGAGATCATTTGAAATTTCCCACTCTGCTGGCACTGGATGATCAACAAAGAAGTCGTACTGCTTAAGTAACACTGCCCATTTCGCAAGTCTTCCAGACAAGACTGGTCTTAAGAGTATGTACTTGATTGGATCAACTTTTGAGAACAAGTGTATGGTATGCGCCTGCATGTAGTTGTGACACCCCCATACTCCAAGTGCCTTACCAGGACCACTTAAGGTATGGAAACATCACCATCTCGGTTACCCGAGGCAATGATAATCAAAAGACAATAACGAAACATATTTAAAAGTAAATAGGGTTTAAAGTGATTACATGTCAACTCCAAAACTGTTAAACTGAAATACAAAGTACTCAAAACGGTCTAAATGATAAAACTATCAAAACTACAAAACATCGTCTGACACAGCGGAAGACTTCTAACTGCCACGCGATGACTCATCCTAGCTATCCCATACGCGTCATATCATACCTGCTCAATAACTGCTGACCATCCCCGAACGGATCACCACAGTTTTTTTTAAAATAATTAACGGGGTCAGTACTAATTACATAAAACAAAGCCACAACGAACAAGTGCATAAACAACTCAACAATTCCCCAGTCTCCATAACCAATCTTGTAACACCCCCATACTCCAACTGCCTTACCAGGACCACTCAGGTATAAGGATGCTACCATCTCGGTTACCCGAGATAATGATAATCATAAGACAATAACGAAACAACATTTAAATAGTATAACTTTAGTGAAAGGTTACAATCCAAAACCAAATACCAAAAATACGAATACAAGATCTCAAAACCAACTGTCTACTCAGCTAAATGAAATGTTTATCAAACTAATCATGCTACAGCGAAAGACTCTATCATCTGACGGTGGCACATCCCAGCTATCCCAAGTAACTCGACTCATACCTTTCAACAACCGCTCACCATCCCCGAATGGATCACCACGCTTTTAAAACAATAAAAGGGGTCACACAATTTACTAATCACACAATTTATATAAACCAATAACACAAGAAAACAATCACTCGGACATCACGTATAATCTCCCACAACTCCAAACCCAACTCCACAATCCCGACTACACACTAAAGTGTGTAGCCCCGCGAGTATGATAATATTCAGTGCCCATCGCAACAGTCACTCCACGCCGCCCATATGGGGACCGCACCACAAAGTACCCACCAAATCCCCGCTCATCTCCATCGAGCGATAAACCCAAATTCCTTAATGTGCACATCCCTCCCGTGGCGGGTTCCACAGAGGCGACAATGGGCGTGAAGCCACTCCCGCAAGTGACTCCACTCACCTTCCTGGACACGCCCAAGAACACAACAAAACAAAGATAACACACATGTTACTACAGACTGAACAAACAATCACAACTACTATCAACAACCAAATCCAAAAATCGTCACAATACGAGTATGATAATATTCAACAACCACAACACACCAACAACACATTATGGGACTAATACTGAGTAGGGAAACCCTACCTGGAAAGCATACCATCAGACGATCTCACAAGCTGATATCAAAAGGCTTCTTCTACGAATCCTCCTCCTAACATACAAACATATAATCACTACCAATCACGAAACACAACAAAACCCCCAAATCCCATATTAGGGTTTAACTAACTTTAACGAAATGCTATAAAAACGGTACGTAGATCTTACCCTCGATGCAAGGATCACAAAGGTATAAAGAAAGGTAAAATCCGACCTTCCAAGCTCCGGGGTTTGCCAACAATGCGATTGATGCGAAGAACGTAGTTTGTTTTCTCTTTGAAAGTGATTAGGTTTATAAAAGTGTTTAACGAAAAGTGACGGAAGTAATTATATACTTAATCGCATAATTAACAAAACCCGACAAATCATCACCCCTCAACTTTAAATTAAAACACCAGGGCACGCTACTCGATCGAGTAGTTGAGGTACTCGATCGAGTGCCCCCTACTCGATCGAGTATCAAGGTTACTCGATCGAGTACCCAACAGGTCAGAAACTATTTTAAAACGCAACACACCCTTACTCGACAGAGCAAGGCCCACTCGATAGAGTACCCAGAGACTCATAAAACTGTAGTATTACAGTCTTCCTTCCTTAAAAAGAACTTCGTCCCCGAAGTTCAAACCACAACAAAACAAAGATACACACTACAACTCTCCCGACTCAACAACCAAAACAAAACTCAACATAAAACATGTTACTAACCCAAACTCAACCCGACTCAACCACAACAAACATACCGACACAACATAAAAAGATATAAAAAGCTCTTAAAACTCTTCGCGATCATCTCCTACCCCCTAAAAGGAACAAGGTTACGTCCGCGTAACCATACATACCTGATCAAAAAGGAAAGGGTAATGCTCTCTCATGGCCTCCTCTCGCCTCCCATGTAGCTTCCTCGGTCGCTCGTGGTTAGACCAAAAGGATCTTAAGCAAAACTGTCTCACCACTCCTAGTCTTCCCGACCTTCCACGCCCTCGGTCAAGAATAATTAACAATTAATCGATATCATTTAGGGACCTCAAGATATGATAAGGACTCATCTAGCTCTAAGCTCTCTCCTCATTTCACTCTAACACATGTGACGGGTCACTCACATACTTCATCAATATTAAAACAGAGTGAGATACATGAAACACATTATGCACCCTCTCTAACGCAGTCATAACTCAATACCTCAAGGTAAAGCCGGACGATATGCAACCTCTCCAACCCGCTCTAAGATCTCATAAGGCCCGATGAACTTCGACTCGAAACTTACCTTTCTTCCCAAATATCATAACCCCACGCATAGGAGACACTTTCAGAAGAACCTTGTCCCCAACCCGAAACTCTATATCCCGGCGATGAGATCTAACATAACTCTTTTGCCTATCCTCTCATCCGTTCTCTCATCCGTTCTAATCCGATCATCTTAATCGCTCATCAAACAAGTGCAACATAAACATTAAGATTTTAGCAACCATACTTTATTAAAATCGGTAGAATTCAATTTTCATTAATACAACTTGTAAAATAGTCATTATCAACGTTTGCACCATCTCATGCACCATCTCTCGGTCCTAGAACCATTTGCCTCAAAGACTGTCGTCCCAACAAATCGGACTCCTACATCTCCTCCCATATAAGGCCTCAAACGGTGCCATACCAATACTAGTGTGATAGCTATTGTTGTAAGAAAACTCTATCAAATCCAACCTCTATTCCCAACTACCACCAAAGTCCATCACACAAGCTCGTAACATATCCTCAAGAGTTTTGATTGTTCTCTCGACCGACAAATAAGTGCTGTCACCATAGGATGAAATGCCGTATTTGCACTCATCTTCAAAGTTGTTCCCAAAGATTCCTGCAACTCTTTCCAAAACCTTGAGATAAATCTCGCATCTCTCGAATACTATGTCCTTAGGAACTCCATGTAACTTAAGCACATTCTTCCGATAGAGTTATCCCACTATGCAAATAAGAACAGCCATAGCTAATTGTGCTTTAGTCCATGTATCTTTCATTGGCACAAAGTGAGTGACTTGGTCAACGATCCGATCCACTATTACCCATACCATGTTGTTACCCAACTTACCAAGATAACAATATTGACTCTTTGGCAAACCCACGATAAAATCCATAGAAATGGATTCCCACTTCCACTCGTCAACTAAGTACCTCTAAAGACCGAATCTTACTTTGTGGTCGTCCAACATTGTTAATTCCTTTAACTCTCTCGGCATGTCAAACAACGGGCCACAAACTCAAAATCACAAATAAATAACTTTTTTCTTTCTTCATCCCAGGCCACCAAAACGTGTTCTTTAAATCCTTGTATAGCTTGTCACCACCTGGATGTACTGAATACGGTGTACAATGTGCCTCTGTCATGATTGTCTTTTTCAGCTCCTCATCATTAGGGACACACCACCTCCCATCAAACCTCAAACTACCATCTGTATGAATAGAGAATCGAGACACTGTCCCTTTCTCTACTCCAGATCTCCACTCAACCAACTTAGGATCCAACGCCTGTTTACCTCGAATATCCTCATAAAGATCAGGTTGTACTGTCAAATCTCCCACGACATCCTCTCTTTGCATCATATGTATCCCAAACTTTCCCACCTCATCTCTCAACCTCATCAAACATAGAGCTGTACACAAAGAATGTACACTCTTCCTACTCAAAGCATCAGCAACAACATTGGCTTTCCCTTCATGGTAGATAATATCCATGTCATAATCGCCAATGAGCTCCATCCACCTCCTCTGTCTCATGTTCAACTCCTTTTGAGTGAAGATGTACTTGAGACTCTTGTGATCCGAAAATACCTTAAAGGTCACCCCATAAAGGTAATGTCTCCAAATCTTGAGAGCAAACACCACTGCACCCAACTCCAGATCATGTGTAGGATAGTTCTCCTCATAAGGCTTCAATTGTCTAGAAGCACCCTTCACCCCATCCTCCAACCCACGCAAAGAATCAATGCAACATGATAAACAATAGACAATCACTTTACCGTTCTGCATCAACACACATCCCAACCCATTCTTTGAGGCATCCGTATAAACCTCAAAGTTCTCGATCCCTTCAGTGAATGCTAAGATAAGAGCTTCCGATATAGTAACTTTCCCACCTTAACCAATGGGCACCAAAATCCATCTCCACCATTATTTAAATGGTCAAACGCTCCTTTAATGTTTGGAACGCCGTCTTCTTACAACTCTCATCCCAACGAAATTAATAATTTGTTCTCTTTCCTCATCAAAACCCGTCATCACTAGCTCATAGGTCTAGCTATCTTGGAGAAATCTTTCACGAACCGTCCGCAACCAAGTATCTAGCTAAACACAAGAAACTCCTGATTTCAGCAACATTCTTTGGTGCTTCCCACTTTGTCACTGCCTCAATCTTTGACGGATCCACAACTACTCCCTCCTTAGAGATCACATGCCCCAGAAAAGCAAATTTCTCTAACCAGAACTCACACTTGGACAAACTTTCAATGATATAATAACGAATTAATAATATCCATTTAAACTTTAGCATATAACTCATGTTCCCTCAAAGTCTGCAACACAATCCTCAGATGCTCTTCATGCTCCCCCTTAGTCTTGGAGTAGACTAAGATGTCATCGATAAAAACCACCACAAACTTGTCCAAAAACCTTATAAACAAAACAATTAACTTCTCAAGATTTCTGTTCATCAAATCCATAAACGCAGCCGGTGCATTAGATAACCCAAACGGCATCACCACATACTCATAATGGCCATACCTCGACGTGAAAGTCTTTGGTCTTTGGTATGTCCACCTCTCTAATCTTCACCGATGGTACCACCACCTCAAATTAATCTTGGAAAAGACCCCAACTCGCTACCTTAGGAGATGCACCACTCAACCGATCAAACAGTCATCTATCCTTGGCAAAGGATACTTGTTCTTCACTCACCACAAACTCACTTACGGTTCCACCCCGTAGTCTATGCACAACCTCAAACTCCCATCTTTCTTCTTCACAAAAAGAACTGGTGCTCCTGACGGCGATACACTAGGTCTAATGTATCTCTTCTGTATCAGATCATCTAACTGTTTCCTGAGCTCCTCCATCTCTTTAGGACCCACACTAGTAGAAAAAACTCCTATTGCGTCAACTAAATTGCGTCAGTTCTATAAAACACGACGCAAAAAGTACTCACTTTTGGCGGGAATGCATTTTTCGCCCTTTTTAAGCTATTTTAAACGCGTCGCTTCTTTAAATAAACTGACGTATATAATGCGTCAGTTATATGCAAAACTGACGTATTTGATCAAATACATCAGTTATTTCCTTTAACCGACGTATTTGATATTATATTTTTGCGTCATTTACAAATGAAACCGATGCATATGATATTTAATAAAAAAACAAAACTCTCGAATTCCCGTTCAATTCTCACACCTTGACACCATTGAGACTCTCAATACTTTCGTCAGTACTCCCATCTCTCAACCACCTCAGTCACTCAATCTCAAATTCCTCAACGCACAAGTCCTCCATCACCGTCAACGCACAACTCCTCCATCACCGTCAACGCACCAACGTACATCGTGCATCACTCATGGCCACCGTCCTTGCTTGTTCGACTCCGACGGTCTCCTTTTAGACCCTTAGATCTGGGACGCTCTGAAATAAGTCCTAATAATTGGTATTTGGTAAAAACTTTCTCTCGTCTCTTTTATTATATTAATTATTACTTGGGTTTTGTTGATTCTTGGGTGAAATTCATTGATTATTTATTTTTATTTTTTTCTATTTCAGCCCTACTAGATCTATGTTTTTTTTTCTGATTTTGATTGATGATTTTGGCCTAAATGTATTTTCTTTGATGACTGGTTAGTTTTGGTTTTCTTGTTTCAAGTTTGTTGCTTTAATTTCTGAGCTAGGGTTTTGTTTTTTTTATAGAATTGGGGAAAAATTGATTTGGTGTTAGGTTTTGTCTTATGACTTCCTCTTTACTTCAGTTTTATGCTAGTTTTTTCAATCATATGTTCATGTTATTCAATTGTGTTGATGAGGGCGTCAGATTTTGGGGGCCATCTGAAGGAATGGCGGATGATGGGTGAGAAATGGTCCAATGAGGCATGAAATTTTGATTATACGTTTTGATTATTCTGTTTGGGTAACAGTAACATCGTCTTTATGTGGCTTGTGTTCTTGTTTTTATTCTATTTTCAAAATGAGTGTCAAATTTGTTTTACTAATCGTACACTCAAACAGATGACATGTTTAATCGGAAACAACGCTCTTGAGCTCAAGATAGCTCTACAACAAGGGCATCGAATACTAGTCCATTGAAGGTTTGTTGCTTCATACCTTATTTAAGTTACTACTTTTTTATTTGTTGAGTCACTTGTTATCTGGTATATGCCTTTCCATATTAATATTAATATTTTTTTTGAAAGAGTCTTTCCATGTTATTATACTCTTCCTTGCACGCATTCAGTTTTAGCTGTTCATATTTCCCAATTCTCAATTTTGAGTTGTGTTGATGCTGAAGTGGTTGACATAAGCTACGATTTAATTTTCCTCTCAGTTTAATTGCAGTTCAAGCTAATAAACATAGCAAATCTCCAATTCTATTCGTTAATTGAAATGTTAGTGATGATAATCGAGTGAGTGCCTTGCTTCATTTCGTTTTTTGTATGCTATTTTCCTTTTAATTTCTTGCTTTATAAGTTGCGATTTATTTTTTGCAAGTTAGTTGATTTACGTTGTGTACCATTATTGTTTATTGCTGATGTAGTGTTAATTGAACTTAACTTTCATGTTAAAGAAGTTATATATTCTTCTAAAGTTGTTGCAGCTTATTTGTGGGTCTCACTTTAGAGTTTGGATATCAAGTTGGTGTTATTCTTTCGCCTTAAATGTTTATTTATATGAGCACCCTGTTAACCTGGTAGTTTTGATTATGTCTTCCTTTCTACTGAGTTGATCGCCAAAGTTGTTTTACTTTGTCTTCTCCACACACCATATACACCTTCTGTTGTAAGCATGGTTGTTGATCTGAATTTTAGTTATTCAAGTTTACATGTTCACGGTCAAAACTATTTATCTTAGCACATTTTTATGAAAATCAACAACATGCTTTAGATCATCGGCAGTTTTCCAGCAACTTTATAATGCATCAACTGTCTAGTTCAACAGTAGCTCAATAAAATTTGATCACCAGCAATAGACTATCTGAATTTTGTTCATTATTATTCCCTTCTTCTCGAGCAATTGTTTACTTTTTTGTTCTTTGTGACGGGTGTTTTCATCAATTATAAACTATATACGTTAACAAATTTAATTATTTGAGGCTGAGTAATTATGAGCTTTATTGGCATGGTTATCGCGATGATACGAATGTATAATTGTCTTTGTTGTCATATTTCAGGTTTTTTGTGTATGTTACAAGAGTGCTTTAAATGGCTTCATAGATGGAGTTGCTTGAAGGAAGCCTTAAGTCTTTTTATCTCAAATTTGCAAGTTGAAAATGGAATTCTAACCGAGTTTATAAAAATTAAAAATCACTCGAAAGGTGCTCCCCGCTTTCAAAGTACCTTCTAAAGGTGCTTCTCTTTCTTTGGCTTTTCAGTTTACATACATCATTCTGGTTCATCTACTAGTTGTCACTTTGGTAACACATTTTATCATTAATGTTCCATCGATTTCGGTGCCTCAAATTTTCCACGATTCGCTTCGATTATGGCTTGTTTAATTTACTTACCATTGTGTCACTTTGTGTGCAATGCGCGTTGTGCCACAACCGGTCGCAGTTAGTATATTTGATCTCTTGTACTTTACACTTTCCTGAATCCTCCTTGAGGTTTTGTTTTTGTCGAAAGTTGGAAGGGAAGTTGAACACTGTGTTTTACTTCCTAACATTCCTGTGTCTAAACTTGAAGATGTTTTAATTTGGCTTTTGAGAAGGAAAATGTATCCCTCTATTTCTCTTGTACATTTCTCTTCAACTTACTTCTAACCAACTATTTTTTTTCCTTGGCTCTACCTCAATGTTTCAGGTTGTTGTATTAATATGATATGCCAGATTGATCCTATAGACTACACTCGACACCCATACATCTTCGATTCTACACTTGCTTGAATGTATGTGCTCTCTCGGGCCATCTATTGAGTTACAAACTACAATATGAACTTTTAATGATTGTACTATGATGTTTTGTTATTGCTGCATAATAATTAGAGGAAGTGTTAGGGTATGAACTATGAACCATTAGTATGATATATCAATGACCCATTTACTATAACTTTGTTTTGACACGGTCCCTATGGGCCATGTCTAACAAATGGAGTCATGCCAAATCCACACATGGAAATGTACCCGTGTTTGACACTTGTAACCGAGTCTGAGTAATATAGGCTACCGCCCTTTCGCTTTAAAATTGGAAGGTTAGGCTGAGACGGTAAGTTGAGGCAAACTATTACTCTTTTCGTCTCAGTCGTTTGTTTACCTTTTATATTTATTGTGAGGGGTGCTATTATCAAAGGTAAACAAATGATTGGGACAAATAGAGTACAAGAAAACATTTAATTTGATGGACCCTGATAATGAAGGGTACATTTTACTGTGTTGGGTAATTTGGAAACAGACTCTTATTCGCAAACTCATTAAGGAGGCCTTTTTGCTACCATTAGATCTAAATTTTGTTAAGGGTAATATTTTTTTTTTTGAAGGTGACGGTCTTTTTACAACAGTGTTGTTATTTCAATTGTTCATTTCTTAACAGATGATTGTAGGTGCTTTAAAAAATGGTGTTGAGGCTTAGAGGGAGGCATCTTTGTAGAAGGTATGTGATTATGGCCTTAGATTTGAGAACCTTATACTTAGATTTGAGAACCTGAAACCATGCTATAGGAAATAAAAAAGGACATGCAACACACATCAGAGTTCAGATGGAGTTCAAATGCAGCTCGCTCGTAAAAGTGAGTGTTGCACCTGGTTGCTTCAGTTGGTGTTAATGGCATATGTGTATCTTAAGTTAGCTTTATTACTCAGTCATTTGTAATCTAGACACAGGTAATATGTTTTTATGTAAGTTAACTAGATGTTTAGGGAACATTTAGCGTAGATTAGCTTAGTAAGTAAGACGTTTATGGTATTATTTGTAGTTTGGATAATATTCGGAACGTTGTTGGGTTGAATAAGATGTAATGTTGTTTTACATGTGATGTATTATTAGTGGTTGATTGGATTTCTTGTAGCTGGTTTTTAAGTTGGTATTTGGATTGTGAGTTTTATGTAATTTCGGCAGCAAATTTTTATACAAAAAAAAGCATTAATAAGTTGCGTCGGTTCTTGAAACAAATGATACAAATGAGAAAAATGAAATAATGAATTGGTCCTAAAACAAAATATCAATTGCATCAGTTACAGTAATAGATGACGCAAAAAATAAAGCAAATACATCGGTTCTATAAAGAACTGACGCAAAAAATATAAGCAAATACATCAGTTATGATATCAATTGCATCGGTTTTTAAAACATAACTGACGCAAATGGTAGATTTTTTGCGTCAGTTCTATAAGAACAACCGACGCAAATGGTAGACTTTTTGCGTCAGTTTTGAAACTGACGCATATTAAATACGACCCCTCAATATACGTCAGGCCACAACCGACGCAAAAGGGCCTCTACAACTGACGCAATAGGGGTTTTTTCCATTAGTGCCATCCGGTACGGTGCTTTAGAGATTGGCCCCGTCCCCGGTTTCAACTCAACCGTGAAATCTATCTCCCTCTTCGGTGGCAACCACGGAATCTCCTCTGGAAAAACATCTGCAAACTCTCCCACCACCGTATCGATCAACTCGTCGGACTCTCTATCCGGTCATCTCTCACATGGCACAAGATCAAAGGGCATCCCTTCCTCAGATAAGACTTCAAGGTCACATCTGCAATCAACTTAACTTTGGGTTTGACCACAAACCCACGATAAGACACACTAACACCCTTAGGACCTCTCAAAGACACTTTCTTTTGATGACAGTCTATCTTAGCTTTATACTTTCCCAACCAATCCATCCCGACTATCATCTCAAAACCGTCAAAAGGAAACTCTAGCAAGTCTACTGGTAGATCAACTTGCCCTACTATCATAGGTACATCCCTATACAACCTCCCACAAGGTACAGACTCACCCGAAGGTATAAAAACTTTCTCACTTACAGACTCATATACCCTCAAACCCAACCGTTTAACATGACTCGAAGATACAAACGACTGAGACGCCCCCGAATCAAACAAAACAAAGGTATGAACACCATTAACAAGAAAAGTACCAGTGATAAAATGTGCATCATCCTCAGCTGCTTTCTTGTCCATCATGAACAGCTTTCCACTGGTCTTCTCGTCCACCTCCTGGACAAGATCTTGGATGTGGTCGGTTTAGCACCCGACCCCTGATTGTTGTTGTTGTTCGTAGCAGGTTTCTGATAAGAATTACCGCCATTGCGGTTACCTCTACCCTGATAGCTCTGACTTCCCCGGTTAGACCATGACCCAGACGGTATATTGCTCGCATAACTCTTTGCCGGCCCCTGAGAATAGCTCCCCTGAGCCGATCTCTGAAAAGCTCCAGGTAAACTCGTGCACTCATGTCTCTTTTGGCCTACACCGCCACAGCCATAGCAGGTCATTCCCCAACTACCACTACCACTCACACGGCCACGCCCAAAGGAAGCCCCAGCATTGAACCCTGACCCAGAAGAAAACCCTCTAGCCTGATTGTGGTTACCTTTCTTGCGACTAGATTGGCCACCACCTTCACTCTCAGCCTTTCTTTTCTCAACTACTCTCTCCTGAGCCATCTCCACCAACCTCTAAGCTCTCCCAGCCCTCTCATAGGCTTCCTTAACATCGGTAAGGACTCCCACGGGTAACTTATCCATGATCTTAGGGGTCAACCCCCTCTCGAATCTCAGCGCTTGGTTCTCCTTACTCAAACCCATGTCCTCAGCATACCTAGACTTCTCATTAAACTGCTTGTAGTACTCAGCCACTGACATATCAAACGTCATCCTAAACCCATCAAACTCCTCCCCCAGCTTACTTCTCACATGCTCAGGTACAAACTCTTTCCTCATAGCCCTCCGAAACTCTTCCCAAGGTATAGCAGGTAAGCCCTGCTTCGTGTACATCTCCCTAGCACTCACCTTCACCTTATCCCACCACTCACCAGCTGCTTCCCTCAGGTAGAACGCAGCTTGTTCCACCCTCATCTCATCAGGACAGTGTACCAGGTCTAGTATGTTCTCCATCTCACGATGCCAGTTGTCAAGAAGGTTTGGTTCCCCGGTCCCCTTGTACTCTTTTGGGTTAAACCTCGCTATATAAAGGCTGATCTTGGAGTGATCAATCTCCTTATCCTTTCCCACTTTCTTTAGGGCCTCCGTAAGAGCATCCTGATGCTCCAACATCTTGACGATATCATCTATGTTCATGTTCTCAGCTCTCGCATACAAGACGTTTCTCTTAGGCGGCATCTTGAAACTATATAAGAAAGGGTAGATATAAACATTTGCACTATAACCCCAAAACACGAAAACAGACTACCCAAAACACACTCGATCGAGTGCCTAAACCTACTCGATCGAGTAGAGGCTACTCCAAGTGCCTTACCAGGAGCACTCAGGTATAAGGATGCTACCATCTCGGTTACCCAAGGCAATGATAATCATAAGACAATAACGAAACAACATTTAAATAGTATAACTTTAGTGAAAGGTTACAATCCAAAACCAAATACCAAAAATACGAATACAAGTTCTCAAAACCAACTGTCTACTCAGCTAAATGAAATGTTTATCAAACTAATCATGCTACATAGAAAGACTCTATCATCTGACGGTGGCACATCCCAGCTATCCCAAGTAACTCGACTCATACCTGCTCAACAACTGCTCACCATCCCCGAATGGATCACCACAGTTTTTAAAACAATAAACGGGGTCAGTACTAATCACACAATTTATATAAACCAACAACACAGTAAATAATCAGCTCAAACATCACAGATAATCTCCGAACTCCAAACCCAACTCCACAATCCTGACTACACACTAAAGTGTGTAGCCCTGCCAGAGTGCCCATCGCAACAGGTCACTCCACGCCGCCAGTAGGGGACCGCAGCCGTACCCACCAAATCCCCGCTCATCTCCATCGAGTGATAAACCCAAATTCCTTAATGTACACATCCCTCCTGTGGCGGGTTCCACAGGAGGCGAATAATGGGCGTGAAGCCACTCCCGCAAGTGACTCCACTCGCCAGGGACGCGCCCCGAAGAACACAGACAGATACAAACAATCACAACTACTATCAACAACCAAATCCAGCAATCGTCACAATACGAGTATGATAATATTCAACAACCACAACACACCAACAACACATTATGGGACTAATACTGAGTAGGGAAACCCTACCTGGAAAGCAATACAGTCAGACGATCTCACAGCTGATATCAAAAGGCTTCTTCTACGAATCCTCCTCCTAACATACAAACATATAATCACTACCAATCACGAAACACAACAAAACCCCCAAATCCCAATATTAGGGTTTAACTAACTTTAACGAAATATTATAAAAACGGTACGTAGATCTTACCCTCGACGCAAGGATCACAAAGGTATAAAGAAAGGTAAAATCCGACCTTCCAAGCTCCGGGATTTGCCAACAATGCGATTGATGCGAAGAACGTAGTTTGTTTTCTCTTTGAAAGTGATTAGGTTTATAAAAGTGTTTAACGAAAAGTGACGGAAGTAATTATATACTTAATCGCATTATTAACAAAACCCGACAAATCATCACCCCGTAAACCGGCTACTCGATCGAGTAGCTGAGGTACTCGATCGAGTGCCCCCTACTTGATCGAGTATCAAGGTTACTCGATCGAGTACCCAACAGGTCAGAAACTATTTTAAAACGCAACACACCCTTACTCGACAGAGTAAGGCCCACTCGATAGAGTACCCAGAGACTCATAAAACCGTAGTATTACAAATCTCCACACAACTGAATACACACTAAAGTGTGTAGTCCTGCCAGAGTATCCATCGCAACAAGTACTCCACACCGCCAGTGGGGGACCGCAGCAGTACCCACCAAATCCTCGCTCATCACCACTGAGCGATAAACCCAAGTTTTCTTAATGTGCACATCCCCTCCTGTGGCGGGTTCTACAGAGGACGAACCAAGGGCATGAAGCCACTCCCGCAAGTGACTCCATTCAGCCAGGGACGTGCCCCGAAGATCATAGACAGATACAAACTAATCAACAGTATGAAAACAACAACCGTCTAACAACTTAACAATACAATCAATCTTTAATCACAACAACCACCACCACACATTATGTAACTAATACTGAGTAGGGAAACCCTACCTGGAAAGCAACACGGAATCAGACGATCAAGCAGGTAAATCAGAATCTCTCCTCAACGAATCCTCCTCCTATACATACATACATATTATTACCACCATAATCACATAACCACCAAAACCCCCAATTCACCCAATTAGGGTTTAACCAACATTAACCAAACGATATAAAAACGATATGTAGAGCTTACCCACGACGCAAGGATCACAAATGTGTAAAGAACGACGAAAACTGACACTCCTAGCTCCGGGATTTGCTAATAATGCGGCGAGGATGATTCAACGTAACTTCTAATCTTCTCTTGAAGCTTTTAGGTTTTGAAAAGTGTTTTAATAAAAGTGATGAAGGCCTTATATAGCATTCCCGCATTATTAACAAAACCCGTCAAATATCACCCGCTAACCAACTTACTTGATCGAGTGCCAAGCTTACTCGATCGAGTACCCATCAGGCAGACTACTGTTTTGCGTAAAACCATACTTACTCGACAGAGTTAGCCCCACTCGATAGAGTACCCCAAGACACATAAAACCGTAGTATTACAGTCTTCCCTCCTTAAAAAGAACTTCGTCCCCGAAGTTTAAACCACCAACAAAAACAAACACACCGACACCTTCCCGGCACGACAGCATAAACAAAACTCAACACCAAACTCCCATCACACCTCTCAAAACAAAACTCAACCCGACTCAAGGCAGCTACTAACTGTACCAAAACCAACATAAGACATACAAAACTCTATGAAAACATGCAAAAACTCTACGTGACCTTCTCCTACCCCCCTAAAAGAAACAAGGTTACGTCCTCGTAACCATACATACCTGATCAAAAAGAGACGGATACCGTTCCCTCATAGTCTCTTCCGCCTCCCATGTAGCCTCCTCAACCTCATGGTTAGACCACAGAACCTTAAGCAACACCTTCTCACCATGTCTAGTTTTCCTAACTTTTCGATCAAGAATATGTTTTGGTACCTCAAGATAAGACAAGGACTCATCCAACTCGATGTTCTCAACCTCTAACACATGTGATGGATCACTAACATACTTCCGCAGCTGAGACACATGAAACACATTATGCACTCTATCCAAAGCAGACGGTAAAGCTAACCGATAAGCAACCTCACCCACCCGATCCAAGATCTCATATGGTCTTATAAACTTCTGGCTCAGCTTCCCTTTCTTACCAAATCTCATGACCCCACGCATAGGAGACACTTTCAAAAGAATCTTGTCCCCAACCTGAAACTCTATATCCCAGCGATGCAGATCTGCATAACTCTTTTGTCGATCTTGGGCCGCTCTCATCCTCTGTCTGATCAGTTTAATCAGTTCCACCATCTCATGTACCATCTCTGGTCCTAAAACCACTGCCTCAGCACTATCGTCCCAACAAATTGGACTCCTACACCTCTTCCCATACAAAGCCTCAAATGGTGCCATGCCAATATTGGTGTGATAGCTGTTGTTGTAGGAAAACTTAATCAAATCCAACCTCTGCTCCCAGCTACCACCAAAATCCATAACACAAGCTCGCAACATGTCCTCTAAAGTCTTGATGGTCCTCTCCGTCTGGCCATCTGTCGCAGGATGAAATGTTGTATTCATCTTTAAGGTAGTTCCCAAAGACTCCTGCAACTCTTTCCAAAACCGTGAGATGAATCTCGAATCTCTATCAGACACTATATCCTTAGGCACCCCATGCAATCGAACCACGTTTTTCCGATAAGCCATAGCTAACTGTATCTTAGTCCAAGTATCTTTCATTGGCACAAAATGAGCTGACTTGATCAGCCGATCCACTATAACCCATATCATGTTATTACCCTGTTGACTCTTCGGTAAACCCACGATAAAATCCATAGAAATAGACTCCCACTTCCACTCAGGTACCTCAAGAGACTGAATCTTACCTTGTGGTCTTCACTACTCCCCTTTCACTCCCTGACATGTCAAACAACGAGCCACGAACTCATCTGTTTCCTTCTTCATTCCTGGCCACTAGAAGGTATTCTTCAAATCTTTATATAACTTGTCACCGCCTGGATGTACCGAGTATGGTGTGCAATGAGCCTCTGTCATGATTATCTTTTTCAACTCCTCATTGTTAGGAACACACCACCTCCCATCAAATATCACACTACTATCTGTATGAATAGAGAATCTAGACACTGTCCCTTTTTCTACTCCAGCTCTCCACTCCTCAATCTTGGGATCTAACGCCTGTTTACTGCGAATATCATCATAAAGGTCTGGTTGCACTGTCAAATCCCCTATAGCATCCCCTTTCTGGATCATATGTATCCCAAACTTCCCCACCTCATCTCTCAATCTCATCAAAGACACAGCCGTGCAAAGAGAATGAACGCTCTTCCTGCTCAAAGCATCTGCAACCACATTAGCTTTCCCTTCATGGTATATAATATCCATGTCATAATCCCCAATCAACTCCATCCACCTCCTCTGTCTCATGTTCAACTCCTTTTGAGTGAAGACGTACTTGAGACTCTTATGATCGAAAACACCTTAAAGGTCGCCCTATATAGATAATGCCTCCAAATCTTAAGAGCAAACAGAACTGCACCCAACTCTAGATCATGCGTCGGATAATTCTCCTCATAAGGTTTCAATTGGCTAGCAGCATAGGCAATCACTTTCCCATTCTGCATCAACACACAACCCAACCCATTCTTTGAAGCATCTGTATACACCTCAAAGTTCTCACTCCCCTCAGGCAATGCTAAGATTGGAGCCGTGGTCAAACGCTCCTTAAGGTTTGGAACGCCGTCTCACAACTTTTATCCCAACGAAACCTGTTCTCTTTCCTCATCAAAGCTGTCATAGGTCTAGCTATCTTGGAGAAATCCTTAACGAACTGTCGATAATACCCTGCTAAACCCAAGAAACTCCTGATCTCGCCACATTCTTTGGTGCTTCCCACTTGGTAACCGCTTCAATCTTTGCAGGATCCACATCTACCCCTTTCTTTGAAATCACATGCCCCAGAAAAGCAACCTGCTCTAACCAGAACTCACACTTGGATAACTTTGCATACAACTGGTTCTTTCTCAAGGTCTGCAACACTATCCTGGAATGTTCCTCATGCTCCTCCTTAGTCTTAGAAAAGACTAAGATATATCATCTATAAAGACCACCACAAACCAATCCAAGAACTGACTGAAGATCCGGTTCATCAAATCCATGAACACTGCAGGTGCGTTAGACAACCCAAACGGCATCACTACATACTCATAATGACCATACCTTGATGTGAAAGCTGTCTTTGGTATGTCCTCTTCCCTAATCTTCACCTGATGGTAACCCGACCTTAAATCAATCCTGGAAAAGACTGCTGCACCGTTCAACTGATCAAACAAATCATCTATCCTCGGCAAAGGATACTTGTTCTTTACTGTAACTCTGTTCAGCTCCATATAATCGATGCACAACCTCAAGCTCCCATCTTTCTTCTTCACAAACAGGACTGTTGCTCCCCACTGTGATACACTAGGTCTAATGTACCCCTTCTCAATTAGATCATCCAACTGTTTCTTCAGCTCCTCCAACTCCTTAGGACCCATACGGTACGATGCCTTAGAGATTGGCCCCGTCCCCGGTTTCAACTCAACGGTGAAATATATATCCCTCTTCGGTGGTAACCCCGGTATCTCCTCTGGAAAGACATCTGAAAACTTTCCCACCACTGGTATCTGTTCAACTGTCGGACTCTCCATACGGTGATCTCTCACATGACACAGGATCAACGGACACCCCTTCCTCAGGTAGGACTTCAAGGTCACTGCTGCAATCAACTTAACTTTGGGTTTGACAACAAACCCACGATAAGACACACTAATCCCCTTAGGACCCCTCAAAGAGACCTTATTTTGATGCCAATCTATCTTATCCTTGTACTTTCCCAACCAATCCATCCCAATTATCATCTCAAAACCATCTAAAGGGAACACTAACAAGTCTACTGGTAGATCAACTTGTCCAACTAACATAGAAACACCTCTATACAACCGCCCACAAGATAAAAACTCCCCCGAAGGTATAAAAACTTCCTCTCTTACAGACTCATACTCACTCAAGCCCAACCGTTTAACATGACTCGATGATACAAACGACTGTGACGCTCCCGAATCAAACAAAACAAAGGGAAAAACTCCATTAACAAGAAATGTACCGGTGATAACTTGAGCATGATCCTCAGCTGCTTTCTTCTCCATCATAAACAGTTTGCCACTGGTCTTCTGACCACCTCCCTGGACAGGACTAGCTGAGGTAGCCTGTTTAGCAGCCGACCCCTGGTTGTTGTTGTTGTTCGTCGCCGGTCTCTGATATGAATTACCGCCATTACGGTTAGCCCCACCATTGTTACTCTGACCTCCCCTGTTGTTCCACGACCCAGCCGGCTTGTTACTAGCATAGCTCTGCACGGGACCCTGTGAGAAGCTCCCTTGCGACAGTCTCTGGAAACCCCCACTCACCGCACTGGTGCACTCATGTCTCTTGTGGCCCACACCGCCACAGTTATAACAGGTCATACCCCAACTACTACTACCGCTACCACGACCACGCCCTTATGAAGCCCCAGCACTAAACCCCAAGCCCGATGAATATGCTCTCACCTGATTATGGCCACCCTTCTTGTAGCTGGACTAACCACCTCCCTCGCTCTCAGCTTTTCTCTTCTCAGCACCCCTCTCCTTGGTCATCTCAACTAACTTCTCAGCCCTCCCAGCACGCTCATAGACCTCCTTTACATCTGTAAGAACTCCCACCGGTAACTTCTCCATAATCTTGGGGGTCAACCCCTTCTCAAATCTCAATGCTAAGTTCTCTTCACTCAGCCTCATGTCCTCAGCATACTTGGACTTCTCATTAAACTTGCGGTAGTACTCAGCCACCGTCATCTCGGATGTCATCTTAAAATCATCAAACTCTTCCCTCAGCTTACTACACACATGCTCTGGCACAAACTCACGCCTCATCGCTTTCCTGAACTCATCCCAAGGTATCGCAGGTAGCTTCTGCTTCATATACAACTCCCGAGCACTCACTTTAACCTTATCCCACCACTCACCGGCCGCTTCTCTCAAATAGAACGCAACTTGTTCCACTTTCAACTCCTCCGGGCAATGGACCAACTCAAGAATATTCTCCATCTCTCTATGCCAATTATCCAGCAGAATTGGCGCCCCTTTTCCCTTATACTCCTTAGGGTTGAACCTAGCTATGTGAATGCTGATCTTGGAGTGATCAACATCTTTATCCTTTCCCACTCTTTTCAAGGCATCTACCTACCTTCACTTGTTCTTGAGCTATGATGAGTATTAGGATGATCCTCCAAAGACCTCAAGTATAGAAGCCACTCCTCTTGATTGCACCCAAGATTATCCTTTATCCCCACTAAATAATATTTGCTAGATATTTGGTTAGTAGTTTACCTTAAAATTGATTACTAATACTCATATATTACACTACTAATATTAGTAATCTTTTATTAACAATTTGAATCAAAAATCTCATGTTTTGATGAAGAAGAAGATGAATATGTGAGAGAGGAAAACTTTGCATGTCATTTGAATGGACAAGCATAAAGAGAATAAGTAGAGAAAAATAATCCTCTAAAGTGGAGGCGGGTGTCACGGTTTTGGGAGGGAGGAGAGCAAATATATGGTCTTTCACTTTTAGCTTTTGTTCTTCTCTAAAACCATAGGTGTAAGACTAGGCTAGAGTACTCATTACATATGCCATACACTATGAACAAATGCAAAAAACAAAAGCCATTTGATACTACCCAAAACCGGTTTCTCCTTATAAAATGGACTTCCGTTTTATTTTGTCAATTTGTCATTTGTCACACAATATGTCACATGTAGTCTTTTACATGTTATTAATTAATTTAATGCATATTTATCACCTAAATATCATTTTAAAAATTAATTAAATTACGTACAACAAATTGACTAGTGATACTTGATCACATAAATAAAATGAGTCATAAAATTATAATTCACAACATCTTGTAATTATAATTAACCATTCATTCTTATCTCTATTGTTTCTCAAACAATAAGTAATTTTAGTAGTAAAGCATTTTATTACTAAAATAAATCTTATTTAATCACATTGCAATAAGATATTAATATTCTCTCTCACAATTGAATTGTTTAATTTTAAGGAATTGATCAACTTGTATCGTCATACAATTAATCAACTTTACAGATAAGGGCATCATCCTTTAGGTGTGACCTTAAGGGATCAACTGACCACCACCGTCCCACGACAGTAACGTCAAACTCTAGCAAGCCAATCGTTACCGATTAATGTTGATCAGTTGACTATATAATTGAATCATCCCTTACGTATTCTTTATATGAGATTTAATTATGATATTAAATCATGTGATCGCACTATTGTTGAGGACACATTTTCCAACACGATCACCCTCTTTCCCACCATTTTTACATGTCTCAACGAAGTGGGCAATTTGTTGCTTTGGGTTCTCCTTCCCGTCGAACTGTTGAAATTTTGGAGGCTGATAGCCAGATGGCATGCGCCGACTGTCAATCCTCTTAGTGTAAGGCTTGATGTAGCGTCCACTGCTTATCGAGCTATCATCTAATTGACACTTGATCATCTTGGCTATTAACTCCTGTAGGTTCTCTTCAGTGAAGGTGCTTATCGAGCTATCATCTATTAACTCCTGTAGGTTCTCTTCAGTGAAGGTGCTGATCTCATTGTTTGGCTTTCCAATGTCATCCTTGCCAACTTCTTTATCACTGTTAACATCCCTGTCGGTGTCACCATGCTCGCTGTCAGCTTTCCTCCACGGAGTGCCACCACCCCTTTTTGGAGTTCATCAATTTTATTGTTCTTTTCTTCATTCTCCTTCATCATCTTTTCAAGGAGTTCATTCATTTTCTGCACTCGATCCTCAAGAGTATCGCCACTTATCACCGAGATTGAAGCAACGTTAGGGTTGGGGTTTCTTTCTTCTTTGGCGACGCCTTGGATTTGCAAGGGGAAGCCTTTTGTCGAGCTTAACATTTCTAACCTCCTCGCGTGAAGGAGAAGAGGCAGCCAGAAGCGTTGTAGCGGCAACAGCTATGGAGGTGACAAATATCTTGCGTGGCCTAGTAGGGACGCTTGCAGAGCGTAGACTGGCAGCAACATTGTTGACAGCAGCCTTCTTCACCATTCCTCTTGTGTAGATGCCAACTGACTGCGCAGCTGAGGAGGTAGCAGCAATGGGAGTACCCTGTAGGATATTTGCGTAGGTCTTCTTGGATGGACTAGAAGAGATGCTTTGATTGGTAGACATCTTCTTGTTGTGGTAGACTTGATTAAAACAGCAGTAAAAATGAGAGGTAGAGATTTTCACGTCGGGTTCACCAAAATTTGTAACAGCAAATTTTGTATTGCGATAACTGAAATACAAAACAAGGAAACAAGTAAATTTTATTAATAAATATCAAAACGTACGCGTACAATCTCTAATGTATCCTCTGATTCTAATATGCCGTAAGGGGTACGTGTACGGGGTACACGTGAGGGGTGCGCATGTAGACAACTTTAATTACTCTATGAGCGATGTTAATTTGATTTCTTAAGAGGGTCGCGATGATTTGAATATCTCTTGAAGGTTTGAATTTGTTATTGAATCTTCAACGCAGGCGGCACGATTTGATGTGCTTGTTGACTGCTTGCAATGATTTTGACTGAGAGGATTTGTAGGAATTTGTACGTTGTTCTCTCTAGCTCCTTTGCAATTATGAATTTTTCAACCCCTCAAATGAATGAGGAGAGCTCTATTTATAGAGTTTCGATTCCCCTTGTTGGACTTTGGTGGTCACATGCCCATTTGTGGTTTTATTTGTGAACTTGACCCAAGTTTGCTTCTTTCTGGGTTTAGTGATCCGAATAGCTCCTTTTGTAATCCGAATTGACCCATATTTCATTTAATCGGGACAAAAATAATTAAATTAAGTTAAAATTTAGTATTAACTCAAAATAATTAATTTATTTCATAAATTCGGCACATTAATAAATTTTCCGTGCCTACAATATCGTCTATATATCTCCCCCACTATGATTTCCCAAAAGGTCAAAGGTACAAGTTCAAACTCAACGTATGTATTCCATTCCCGTAAACTATCCCGACTCGCATTACTATTCACGCACTTCATTCATTCATATATATATATATATATATATATATATATATATATATATATATATATATATATATATATATATATATATATAGAATTAGGATCACATGAGTCCAACCTATCTTTATGAGTCCGTTAGTCCATGATACAATATCAGACGTTATATTAAACAATATCACACGTTATGACACACAATATCACAGCTTAGAGTATCACACGTTATACTAAACAATATCACAACTGAAAAAAAATCTTTCTGAAAAAAAAAATTTCAAAAAAACAATCGTGATATTGTTTTGTAATACAATATCACACGTTATGCTAAACAATATCACAGCTTACAATATCACACGTTATACTAAACAATATCACAACTTACACGGAAAAAAAAAATCGAAAAAAAAAATCTTTAAAAAAAATTTTCGAAACAAAAAATCTGGAATTTTTTTTTTTGAAAAATTAAAATTCGTGATATTGTTTTGTATAGTGCGTGATATTGTTTTATGGACTCATGAACTCAAATATTTAGATGGACTTACTCAAATATATATATATATATATATATATATATATATATATATATATAATTAGGATCACATGAGTCCACCCTATCTTTTTGAGTCCCGTGAGTCCACTTATGTATCACACGCTCTACACAAAAATATCACGATTTTTTTTATGAATTAAAAAAAAAAATTTAATTTTTTTTAAAAAAATTAAACTGTGATATTGTTTTGTATAACCCGTGATATTGTATCTGAGTCTATGAGTCTAGTAAAAAAGTATCACAAGTTATACAAAATAATATCACATCTTATAATAAACAATACCACTGGTTGTACTAAACAATATCACGGGTTATACTATACAATATCAAAAGTCTAACTTATATTAACTATAAACTTGTAGGAAGGCTCATGCCTAATCTTCACACATATATATTATGAACAAGTGGTAATGCATACTATTAGAGCACACTTACACAAATTATTTACGTTAGCTAGAAGAAGCTGAAGTAATCACATCATCACATACTTAAACACTAGTCCCTCCAAGTTTTAAAGCCAGCAAACAATGCAAATACTCCTTGGACTCATTCGTAAACGACAAAATTAACATCATTACATACATTGTCTTATACTATATCATTACTTATATGGTCAGATTAATCAAAACATCACTATACATGTTAAACCTTAAGGTAGCAGCACATTAGAAGCAAATTAACAAACACCCACTAATATATAGTTAGATTTAGTGCAATCAATAACTACCTCTTAAACAAATCGATAAATTCAACGCGACATCGGCAGGTAAAAGCAATATCAATCACAACGACAATCAATGTGACAACAAACTACCAGCTATAAATTAACATGTAACTCAAAATTAAGCACACAAAGATCATCTAACAGCATAAGCAAAGATTCAAGTAAAATAGCACAAAAGTCCGTTAGTTTATAAAAACGTACACTAAGATTTCTTTGAGCAGTTCCAAGGTACGGAGGGGCCATTGAATAGCGGCAGGATGAGGTCAAACCATTGGTTGCTCTACTTGATATATTAATTCACATAATGTATTCGACTGGCGGTCCATTTAGAGAGCACTAGTAAGTGTTACCTAAATGTCAAAACATATAAATGCATGTGGTCTTTCATATTTGAGCTGTTATGAAGTGAACTTGAATTGGTGTACTTGCTGACATTCTATGAAATATAATATCCAGTATAGCCTCCATGGCTACTGACGAGGATTTACCACAACTCCACAACCAGTACAATTGCAAACATAAAAATATTCGTGATATTGTTATGTGTAGTGCGTGATATATAAGTGGACTCATGGGACTCAAATATATAGGTGGACTCACCGGATCTTGCCTATATATATATATATATATATATATATATATATATATATAGATTTAGGATCCGGTGAGAACGATCACTCGGTGAGAACGGTGAGAACAATAGTTAATTAAACACTTGACCCACATTAATTTACCTCTCGCTCCTCGATATCCAATTTCCTAAACTCTCGCCATATCACATCTGCTAAAATCAGCCACCATATCACCACTCTAACATGCCACCACTCCACCACACAGCACCTCGCCGGAGCCGGCAACCTCCAACGATTAAAACTCCAACTTCCGCTTCCTCCTTAACCCATAACCACCCCTTATCTTCCCCCGTCACCATTCATCACCTACCGTCGTCGCCAATGATGATAGCCATCGACACTGACAAACAAGCTGCTAACATCCCTCATTTTCCTATTCAACCACCCTCATCGAATCGTGTAAGTCGAAGCTCTCCCTCCTTTTTCTCGGTCGAGTCATTACGACCTATACAATTTCCCATATTGACTTATCTATGGCCACCTGATCAATCACCTCGCCGCCGCTGCCAACACTAGCTATGGCGTCCCCTGCTGCGTCGACACCAACTCACCACCAGAGTATCGACGCTGCAATCTTGGTCTTCTTCGCATCCTCTGCTGACACGCAAGATCCGAAAACCCTCGACCTCCATATCTGTTTGTTTACTTCCAAATGAGACGGAATTTTGGGCAAAATACTTGATCAAATTAGAGTATGATTTGGGCAAAATTTTCTTGCCTTTAATTGGATCAATTTTGATTCTAATTTCGGGAATTTCGGGTTAGACTCTGATTGAATTAGGATAGCTTGATCTCGTTTTTGCTGCTAATTGAGGTGCTAGTTACTGGGTAAAGTAAGGCGTGACTTACGATTCGAAATGTGATATATATGCTTTGATGAGTTTGAACTACGGTGATGGATGAATATATGTGCAATTATCAAGAAAAAGAAATCAAGCACTAGGATCACTAATGCAGCAACTATTCTCGAAGGAATATTTGTTGATGCTTTATCCACTCTGTTTATCTTCTTGTTAATAATGCGGTTTTAGTTAATTTGATGGTGAACCGTCATTAGTGCGATTAGGGTTGTATTTGGTTTAGATATATTAAAGATATTATCATATAAAGGCTAAATCATCAATTACTCCCTTTTATAGTACACTTTTTCAAAATTACTCCCTTTTATAAAAAATTTTAAAAATTACTCCCAAAAAATTGCTTTTTAAAATGAAATTTTTAAATTGCTCCCAAATCCCTTTTTTTATACATTTATAGACTTCTTAAAATGCCCTTGATTCGGGAATTGGGTCATTTGTTTGCTTCATCTCATCCCATCTACCACTACTGAGTTTTACATAAACAAAAATTATGTTCTTTATACGGATAGAATCTTGAAGAAGTCTACTTTCCAATGGCGTTGGAATCAATAAGTTTTACCGTGTGAATTTTGTCCAACAAGCCTTCAAAGACTGATACGATTTTAAGACAGATTTGCGTCTTTCCACGAGAATTGCGATTCCCGACAAACTAAAAATCACCCATAAGTCTACCTTACCAATTCGGAAACTAGACTCAAAGGAATACAACCATGTGAAAGGGCGTTTACATTAAATCAAAATAACATCATGGAAATGGCTCCTCAATATCGTATATACACTTTTTTTTCATAATTTTAGATAATTTTTTAACAATGGAAAATAGGGAATTTTATACGAATGCTTTTTTTTTCAAAATCGTATAATATTAAAAAAAAAAACAAATTACTTTGAAGGCTTGTTGGGCAAAATTCACACGGTAAAACTTATTGATTCCAACGCCATTGGAAAGTAGACTTCTTCAAGATTCTATCCGTATAAAGAACGTAATTTTTGTCTATGTAAAACTCCAGATATGAAGCAAACAAAATGACCCAATTTTGCGAATCAAGGGCATTTTCGTCCTAAATGTACAAAAATAAGGATTTGGGAGCAATTTAAAAATTTCAGCAATTTTTTGGGAGTAATTTTTAAATTTTTTTTATAAAAGAGAGTAATTTTGAAAAAGTGTACTATAAAAGGGAGTAATTGATGATTTAGCCTCATATAAATCATGTTATAATCTCAGATACATTAATTGTAAGTAGAAAAAAATGTATTTAGGATGGAAAAAATTGTATCTACAGTATTAAAAAGTGTATATAGAATTCATGTAAAAATTGTATCAAGATTGAAAAAAGTGTATCTACATACTTGAAACGTGTACATAGAAGTCGGATAAAAAACTTACCTACAATAGTCTAAAGTGTATCTGAGATTTGGTAAAAAGTGTACATACTTTAGTTAAAAGTGTATATGAGATTTGGTAAAAAAAAAGGTGTATCTACATTTTTAAAATGCGTATATAGAATTTTGCTAAAAAGTGTACCTACTTTAGTTAAAAGTGTATATGAGAATTGGTAAAAAAAAAAAAATGTGTATCTACATTATTAAAATGCGTATATAGAATTTTGGTAAAAAGTGTACCTACTTTAGTTTAAAGTGTATATGAAATTTGGTAAAAAAAAAAAGTGTATCTACATTCTTAAAATGCGTATATAGAATTTTGGTAAAGAGTGTACCTACTTTAGTTAAAAGTGTATATGAAATTTGGTACAAAAAAAAAAAAAATTACACCTTATATATATATATATATATATATATATATATATATATATATATATATATATATATATATATATATATAGGAATGAGATCATGTGAGGATACACTATCTTTTTGAGGATTGAGGATTTCGTTACAATATCGTTAGGTTCTTCAATACAATATCACAGAGTTATTCGATAAAATATCACTAAAAAAAATGCACATTATATGCCTAGCAAAAAAAAAAAATTAGAATTTTTTTTCTAAAATTTTTTTTTTTTTTGCAAAGGTCAGATTTTTCGTGATATTGTATTGAAGAACGTGTGATATTGTATTCACTAATCCTCAATCCTCAAATATTTAGGAGTTCTCACTTTAGTCAAAAAAATCCCAAAAAAACTCATAATCTATAACAAGAAGAGTTAAAAAAGGAGAAGTAACAAAATAAAAGAAAATATCCCGAAAATAAAGACCAAAAACATGCAAAAAAAAAAAAAAAAAAAAAAAAAAAAGATGGGGGCCGTGCGGTGGCGGCGGTAGCGCGGTGGTGGGCGGTGAGTAATATATATATATATAATAGAAATAGGATCCTTTTTTGGGTTTTTATTTTTTGGGGTTTTAGAGAGAAGATGAGTTGTGTGATATATGAGAGAAATGGATGAGAGGAAAAGAAGTTATAGTGAAAGTTTGATCTTGAACTTACGAACTAACTATGGACCTCGAATGAGATCATGTGATACTTAGCCAAATTAACGGTTCCCACGGTCCCACCTACTCACATATTAAACTTCCTTTTACTTTCCCTATGCATTACACAATCCCAATTCCCAACTTCCACTCACCTACTAACACATTATTCGATCGGAAAAAAAAAAAAAAAATTTAGAATTTTTTTTTTTTTTTTTTTTTTTGCTTCCTCTCTACCTTCACCAGACATCACGCCGGCGTATCTCCGACGCCGTCAACGCCAGCACACCTCCAATTCCAGCCATCCCACACACGACCTACCAAGTTTCTACAGTCATTCAACTACATTGCTCTTAATTTCTACAGTCCGACTTCGATTCCGCCACCGGAGTTTCACCTGTACTCTTATTGGCTGTCGGCGCCGCCGACTCAGATGACACCATCAATTTTCGGCGACCAGCTCACTCACCATACCTGTCATTAGTGTGATTAAGGGAATTTTCAGTCATTATAAGCTCAATTTGATTCGAAATCTTTCAACAATGTCATTAGTGTGATTAATTTGTTGAAATTCGTCTTAGTTTTTCGTAGATCTATGATTTAATCACAGTGTTTTTTCAAAAAAAAATGAGATTTTGCGGTGGTCATTCAGGCGCGTGAGCGAGCTATGGTGGTCCGGTTTGCTGGTGATATCGTCGCCGGCGAGAACTGGTTCTTATCTCGTTTTTGTTAATCTAGATTTTAGATTTTAGATTTTTATTTTGACTTGCAAAAATTGGACCTTAGCTATAATAGCATACTATTAGACTGGTGGATTGTTGTGTGAACTAGTGAAGGAAGCACAATGCCTGGTGGATCGTTGAGGAGGGTGGCGTGGAGGCCGTGTCCCGGAGAGGAAGGACAGCGAAGGGGTAAGAGAAATAGGATGAAGGGAGGTCGCATGATAATTGTGGGGCGATTGCGGGTGAATGTGCTGGTGGTGGTCGTCTGGGTGAGGTACTGGTTATGGGAATGATTGGGCAGGTGGTATCACATGAATTAGTTTGTGAAATCATCATTGAGTGGGTCGCGTGGTTACACATCGTCATTAAACATGTTCCGTTATGTGGTGCTCCGACAAGGCTTGCGAAAGTTCGCCAGTGGATTAAGTTACATGATTACATCTAGTGATTTATTTTGGGTTTATATTGCTTTTTCATACATCAATTATCTGTACATTGATATTTTGTTTTCGAGTATTGTGGAATAGTCAAATGATGTCGGACAAAGGTGTTGCGGTTCTCCTGACATTTTATAAATTCTCTCCATTTTCTCGTAACAAAATTTTGCGTGTTACACTGTTACAGTCTCATCTACAACGAGTTAGGAATGAAAAAGAATGTAATGTGATCTCAAGTGTAAGACGGTCTCAAGTTCACCTATCAAATTGAAGGCACAATGGTCCTGAATCTGGCAATATGGATTCTTACCGGACATGTTTATACCTACTATCAACTTAAAGCATCATTTCATTCCTTTGTATGAGTTCCAGACTAATTGCATCGTACTTTTCATTTTGTGGATAGAGTATATTTGAGCATCTTTTATTTATGTTTGTATATGGTAGTATGATACACTGTATATGTTCTTGTGTATCTACTATGGTGAGGATGTGTATCTAGTACTTGATTTTTGTGTATCTACCCTCAATTTGCGGATGTAGTATCTACGGATATACCAATAATTTGTCGGAGTACGAGTTTTAGTTATACGTTTTTGGTGATATGTTTAATCATGCATTAAATAGAGAGTTTTAGTATTGTGTAATTACAAAATTTTTTTACGGTTGAAAAAGAAGACTATTTCTCTCATATATTTGTGCATCTATGAGTCTTAATTTGTGCATCTACAAACAATATTATTTTGTGTTTCTAGACTATTATTTTCTTAATTTAATATACTCTCCCCATCTCAATGATTTGTTTATTTTTGATTAAAACACTCCTCATAAGAAATAAAAAAAGTTAGATATACTCATTTACCTTGCTAGATACAACAAGTTAGATACACTATTTTAGATTGCTAGATACAAGTCTTTATCTTACTAGGTACACTCTTTTACCTTGCTAGATGCACATCTTTGACAACCTAGATACACTTCTTTAAATTGCTAGATACACTCATTTGTCTTGCTAGATACACTCATTTCCCGTGTTAGATACATTTCTTTACCTTGCTAGTTACACACACTCCTTTTGATTCCTAGGTACACTCATTTACATTGCTAAATACATTTCTTTACGTTGCTAGATACACATCTCCCGCAAACTAGATACACTCTTTTAAATTGCAAGATACACTCTTTTAACTTGTTAGATACACATCTTGTGCTAGTTAAATACACTTCATTACCTTGTTAATATATTTTAAGTCAAAATAGGCCGGGAAATATTTTATAAAACTACTGGATACACAACTGACTTATGGACATAAGCTAAGGGTGTTGGTAGTACTTACTCCCTCCATCTATTCAAGTTTTTCACCTTTGATTAGGATGCCCATGACAAGGTTTTAAAAAGATAAAAAGAAATGATTGAGACAGAGGGAGTACATAATACTCGTAGTTAAACTATACGATTAGAATCATTAGATACATCAATATTTGTCTTGAAGGGGACATTGTTGGAAAGCCACAAAATGAAGATTATTAAGAGAAGTAGCTAGTTTAGGAAAAATGGTTAGACAAACAAAGGCACAGATAAACATACGATACGAGTTCAACTCCATTGTTTCAATTTCCAAGTCATACTACACACGACACAATCTCTAAACTCTTGTTTGCAATCTTTCTCACCAATAATATAGCTCATTTGAGTAGTTAACTTAGTATATCTTTTCTCTGTCTTATCTCTTCTGTTTCCCAATCCCATACATTTATCCCCTTTCTTTTTTTCAAACTAATTTTAATACTTCATGGAAGTCCTCTGTTGCTAACTGTTAAACTCACATAAACAAACTGACAGCATCGGATGCTACCACCACGGACGCTGCTTCGACCAAGATCAGAGAACGGAAATGCACAGTGGAAGTTATAACAGGAAAACATCTGTCTTTCCGCGGATTCTAATTTTCCGACGACAGTCTAGTGATATGAGAAATGAAAGTATCTATTTCTAGGCGGTTCAGAGCATCACCATCAGACATTGATGATTCTCCAAGAGCATAACTAAGTTCAGCAACTCTGTCTTTCATCTCTTTTCTTTCCATTCACGCAATCAACCTTTTTACTGCATTCTCGATAGTACTGGACATCATAACTCTCAACTTCGAAGTTTTCGGTTAATATCACAATTTTTTTTTGGTGTAGTATAAGTTGTCTTATCTCTTCTGTTTCCCAATCCCATATATTCATCCCCTTTCTTTCTTTCAAACTAATTTTAATACTTCATGGAAGCGT
This sequence comes from Silene latifolia, assembly GCF_048544455.1. Taxonomy (NCBI): domain Eukaryota; kingdom Viridiplantae; phylum Streptophyta; class Magnoliopsida; order Caryophyllales; family Caryophyllaceae; genus Silene; species Silene latifolia. The sequence goes on along the minus strand of NC_133533.1, from coordinate 66,168,409 downwards.
CATCATCGTTTTTGTACACCGAGATACAACAAAATTAAATTCCTCTCTCAGTACTACCTAGATACACAAATCAATACAGCTAGATACACATATCAATACTCCTAGATACATAAATCATACATGTATCTAGTAGTATTCATACATGTATCCAGTGAGATTACTTCATGTATCCACCCCCAAAGGCCCCAAACTATGAACTAGTCTACCACCACCAACCCTACCACTACAACCACCACCGCTACACAATCCATGAACTACCACATCACAACAACCACATCAGCACCGCGCCATCCACCATGAATACCACCACTACATCCCTAAGATCAGCAGTAAACCCACTTCAATCCATCATCACCAACCGTCGTAGGTGGCCACGCCGGCGACTACCTGACCACCTAGACGCACACTACCATCAACACCACACACCTTTAACTAACGCCACACCTACCAAATCGACACTTCTCATTTTAGCAAGCCTCACAACCCACCGTCGGCCAGCATCCCCACACCGACGACATTACAGCTGCACTACCAACACGACGCACTTCCAAACCTTCACACCTCCATCATCAGGCTACCAAACCACCGTCAGAATTAAAAAAATAGAAATCCAAAAAATCAGATTTATAAAATGATGCTAGAGTTTGAAAGATCTCCATCGGAGCTTCGTGGTGAGTGGCGTAACAGCACCGACAATAGCATCAGATTAAGAGACCGGTGGTGGTGCGATTACGGAGGAGTAAAGCTGGTGCGTCAGTGAGGATTATATGGCGCTCTTCGGAAGGGCGACGACGGCAGCAGGTCGAAGGTTTGATATCCATCGCTAGCATGGTGGTGGCCGACGGCAGCTATCATGGCTGAGGTGATGGAAAGTTAGGATTTGAGTAGGTCAGTTGTTATGAATGTTGGCAGTAGATGAGTATAAAGGGTTGGGCTTTTGAGTGGTTGATAAAAGTCAGCGTTGAATAGCTAGTTCGTATTGAACATTAGTTCGCACCTGACCCCGCCCCTATATATATATATATATATATATATATCTAATTTATCTAATGCTTTCTCACCGTTCTCACCGAATGGTCGTTCTCACCGGATCCCACCTCTCTCTCTCTCTCTCTCTCTCTCTCTCTCTCTCTCTATATATATATATATATATATATATATATATATATATATATATATATATATATATATATATATATATATATATATATATATATATATGTAGTAAAGTTCTTATAAGTCCACCATATGTTTTGAGTCCCTAAGTCCTATCCCTTACCATTAGATCCTCTAATATGGATGGTTGAGATTGAAGACAACAAACACACTTAACACTAATGAGTTTCCTATACACTAATTAATCCCACTTTCTCTCTCTACTTTAATTATACATTCACTAATTCATTATTATACACTTAACAAAAAAAGGTCTTGTTATACTTCAAAGTTTATACAAATTTGACGAGTGTAATTCTAACAAAAAAAAGTGTAATTTTAACAAAAAGAAAGCGGTTTTAACGGATATTATTTTGAAATTTCAAATTTTGAAGCAAGTTTATGACAAATTTTGCGTTTTACGACAAATTTAAAATTTTGAAGCAATTTTACGTCAATTTTTGAGAAATAATTTTTTTTTTCCAAATTTTAACACAACTCATTGTAAATTGAGTGATTTATAACTTATAAGTGTAACTTTAGTCTTTTAGAAATGTAACTTTAGTCAACTAAAGTGTAATTTTAGTCTGTTAAAGCATAATTTTAGTCCATTAAATTGTAATTTTAGTCCAGAAGTGTAACTTTAGTCCATTAAATTGTAATTTTAGTCCAGAAGTGTAACTTTAGTCAACTAAAGTGTAATTTTAGTCCATTAAATTGTAATTTTAGTCCTTTGAGAGTATATCTCTAGTCCATATTCAATGTATAACTTTAATCCATTGAGAGTGTAACTTTAGTCCTTTGATAGTGTAACTTTAGTCCATTGAGAGTATAAAATTTAGTCCTTGAGAGGGTACCCTTAATAGAGATAAGTGTAACTTTAATAGAAAAAAGTGTAATTTTAATAGAACAAAGTGTAATTTTAATAGATAAAAGTGTAATTTTAATGGAGAAAAGTGTAACTTTAACAATAGAGAAATATGTAATTTTAACAGAAAAAAGTGTAATTTTAATAGAAAAAAAAGTGTAATTTTAATGGAGAAAAGTGTAACTTTAATACCACCACCAACAGCTATAAGAAACCGAAAAAAAATAAATGTGACTAAAATAATATAAGATCTAAAATTTAAAAAATAATGAAAAAAACACAAACAATCAGATCTAAAACATTAAAAAAAATCAAAGAAAACAAAAACAAAAATCCACATCTCTATAGACAAAACAAAACAAAAATAACCACCACCATGTACTTTTTTAATTTGAAATCTGAAAAAAAGAAAAAAAATTAAAGAAATCTGAAAAAGAAAAAAAAAGGTTAAACAAACAACTAGATCTATGTCAGTGTATGTGATCCATGAACCACTCTCCGCCTCTCCTTATAGTCCCGTAATTTGATTTGCGATACCCTGGAATGCGCTTTAGTGTACATGTTGGTTTTCGTAGTCTTATTGATTCGTGTCTATATTAAGTTTTTGACCCGTGATACAAATTCAATTTTTTTTCAACAAACAATTAGATCTAAGAATAAAAGATAACAAATTATACTTAAAAAATCAAAAATCTACTACATATTATGTAGATCTAAGATTTGTAAAAAAAACAAAACCACAATAAGATCAAAAAAATCGAAAATCGAAAAAAAAAAACACAAAAAAAAACCGAAATCAGGAACAACATCAAGTAAAGAACAATATTTTGAGAAAAAATTAAAACAAAAAAAAGCTTTTTAGATCTGAAACGAGCCGGAGGGAGGAAGGACGACCGGTCGTCGTGATTTGCGTGGGATAGGGCGCGACTAAAGGTGGTGGTAGGGCGGGTGTTGTTGTGGTGGCGTGTAGGTGCGACAGATTTGGTGTTTGTGTGGTGTTGGTGGTGTATGTGTTGTGGTGGTGGTGGCGCGATGGTTGGCGGAGTAGGAGAGGGTGTGGTGGTGGGCAGGTGTGTGTGTGGTGGTTTCGGTGTGGGGTGGGTGGGTGTGGGTCGTGAGTGGTGGTGATGACAGATCTGGGTTGGGGGTGTGTGGTGGGGGAGGTCGCCGTGAGGTGGTGGGAGTGGGTGGGTCTCGGTGGTGGTGAGGAATAAGAGAGGGGAGTAAGTTTTTTTGGGTTTATAACTTTTAGAGAGAGGAGAGGAGGTATGAAATTGTGGGAGATGGAGAGAGAAGTGGTTAAAAAAAAACTATATATATTAAATTAGAGATTGATTAAGTAGGTTAGTAATTGATTAGGTTGAGTAGAGAGATAGAGTGTTAATTAGGCTAATAATCACCATTTTTAGCTTTTAATCTCAACCACTCATCTTCCTCATCCAATGGCTTGGATGAGGACTTATGGACTCACTCTCAAAGGGTGGACTTACATGATCCCAATACTATATATATATATATATATATATATATATATATATATATATATATATATATATATATATATATATATATATATATATATATATATATATATATATATATATATATATATATATATATATATACCGCAGGATCCGGTGAGTCCACTCCCTTAGATGAGTCTCGAGTTCAAATATGGACCATAGGATCTGTTAGAATGGAGCGCTCAGATTGTGACACGTTGCAAAACATAGGCGCGCGTAATGAAGAAACAGTAATCATTTTTACACAACTGCAAAACCTCTAAACCCCTTCAATTATTTCTCTCTCTCTCCTTCAAAAATCAAAAACACACAAATTCAGAAGCACAACTAATTGACGGTTGAGAAATCTATCTGCAAACACTAAAATTGCGTAGAACTTCATCGATTTTCATCAACGATTTTATAAACACACGATAAGGTAAGTATACTGTTACTTTTTTTATAAAATTTTTTAATTCCTTGTTTTTTTAGGTTAAAAAATGTTGATTTGTTGTTATTTCTGATTGCATTGTAGTTAAACTATGATCTGATGTTGATTTTATTGTTATTATTGTCTTAATCGATGTTATTTTAGTTTAAAAATTCCTGATTTTAACAGTTTTACATAAGTTGCTTGTCTTATGTTAATCTTCCTTGTTTTTACTGTTTTAATTTGATTGATTACTGTTTTTTTCCCAGTGATAAGTGCTTTATATTACTTTATAATACTGTTTTTATCTTAAAACTTCTCAATTTGATTGATTACCGTTATCATATTAGGATTATTATTTGTTGTTAACCCTAACATTCTAGTACGACCTTTGTTAATACTATTTCGCGAAGATGTAACACATAGATCCTAAAATTGTACCACAAACACAACACCTACTGAAGCAATACATACTATTTTCCTGCATGTTAATTCCTCTCATGTGTTACAAATTAAAAATCCCTGGAGTATGTTATTTTGCCAAGATGTAACACTTCTCACAAAAGTTATAACACATATATATTAAAAATGTAACACAACAAATTGCATGTTACATTTATTTTTGTATTATGTCATAACAATTTAAAAATTAAAGAGGGATATACTTTGTATATAATATGTTAATTTGACAAGATGTAACAGTACTTCCTGGAGTTATAACACATACATATTAAAATTGTAACACAAAAAATCATCTCACATTTATTTATCTCATCTATTATAGCAACTTAAAAACTAAAGCGTGGATATACTTTCTATATAATATGCTAATTTGGCAACATGTGACACTATATTCTGGAGTTATTACACATATATATTAAAAATGTAACACAACAAATGCATGTTATGAACCTATAAATTACTATTTTAAGTGTTACATTTAATTATCTCGTGTGTTATAAAAACTTTAAAAGTTATGGGTGAATATACTTTCTATATATCATGTTGTTTCACATTTTTGAGAAATAGCCTTCTATTTATTTGCAGATGGTAAGCCCTATTAAAAAGTCAAATAAAAAAATCAAATCCAAAGAAACCAGCAAAAGAAAAACTCCAGAGAATACCATAGCAGATGGTCAAGTTTCAAAGAAACGAGCAAAGCTGATAAAAGAGTTGGCAAAAATAACTGCAATAACATTAGATAAGGCGTCCAAATCTAAACGAGAAGACGACAGTGACTGTGAGGAGGTAACGGAGGATATAGGGTTTGTTACGAAATGTAGGCCACATGGTCTTACTGAGATAATTGGACTACTTACAGAAGACAAAAAAAAGCAGTAACAGATGTGGGTTTTGGTGGACTCCTGCATCTTAAACTTAAAAAAATCCCTCAAGCGTTGATGCCATTGTTACTACAAGCATTTAATGATAGAAGCTACATGTTTAAGCCTTCTGAGACAAAAGAATTTGAACTTTCTGCTAACGATGTATATGATGTGTTCTGCCTGCCTAGGACTGGCACAGAGGTAACACATATGGCATTAGGAAATTCAAACCCTACACAAGATGATCATCTTAGGGATGAGTGAAGAGAAAGGTTTAGTATAGAAGGGACAACAAAAATAATCAAAATAAACGGGGTGCAAAAAAGATTGAAAGCCACAAAAGAAAGTGGAGATGAATTCATTAAGTTGTATGTTCTATACAGCTTTGCAATATTCTTAGCCCCTACTTCAAACCATTCAATTGACATGAGGTTGCTGAAGACTGTGGAGGATGTGAACCAGATAAGGACATATAAATGGTCTAAATATGTCTTTGACCAATTGGTTCAGCATGTGAGAGCTTATAAAGAAAAAGGGACATCAACTGTTCGTGGATGCACATTGTTTCTCCTGATTGAGTATTTGCATCGCTTCAAATTTCAAGGGACTTCCCCTCCCACAACCCTACCATTAATCAGGCATTGGACAGATGCAACTACAACATAAAGGTTTAATGATGAAGCTGGGGTAAAAGCACTTGGGAGTGGGGCTTTGTCAACTGTTTCTTTTCCTCTTTGTCTTAATTACCAACTACAACAGTTCAACAACAAGTAGGGAAATCCTATGTTGCAATGGAGCTGCCAAGTGGCATTGACACAGATGAACAGTTAAGAGCAAAAGCTGTGGATGTAAGTGAACTTAATATTTTTCTATTTTCATTAATGTTACGAGTGCTTCTCTATTTCCTTTATTTTCATTATTGTTACGCGTGTTTTTTGACAGATGTTTTATAACACAAACTTTTAAGCATATCCACATTATAAGCATGTTTCATAACACTATAATTTTTGTTTAGGATATTCATCTAATTTTTCTAACAATGAAAAGGGACAATGACCTGCTTTATGAGAGAAACGTTGCGCGGATGCACGAGTTCAAGCAAAATACTGAAGTCAATGATGCCTCTACTTCACAAAATCCAATCCCACCTGTTTTATCACCAACTCAATCTCTTTTTAGAGATATGAGATTCCATACATATTGTGACTTTGTTGTTTATAAAGCTAGGGAATTGAGAGATTTGGCATCTAATCTACCATCATTTGAAGAAGTCTGTGAATTAGTGGCAAATGCCAACAGAGTCCCTACTGTTGATCAAGACCCTCTTAATAAAGAACCTGTTAATGAAGAATGTAATAATGGATCTGAGTTCTTTGAGTTTGATGCAAACACCACAGTTGGGTTAGATGATATGGGGAGGAGTTAGGAGAATGAAGGCGATAGGAATGACAAGGCTAATGATTTTGAGACAGAAACCACGGTTGGGTTAGATGATATGGGAAAGAATCAGGAGAATGAAGGTGATCAGAATGACAAGGCTAATGATATAGTCCATGATGTTATAAATGACATCAACAATAGTACGCAAGATGCTGAGGAATTTGATGAGGATCAGCAGAATGGTGAGAAAAGGGAGGAAAGTCGCAAGGGAAATGGTGAGGAAGATGATTCTTGTCAGCCAAGTGGTGACAGAGTCAATAATCAGGAAATAAGTGATACTGAGAGGCCTGAGCAGAGTGGTCAGGAAAATGGTGAGCGGGCAGTTGTAAATAATGCAGAAGAATATGACCACAACCCCTATTTGTTACACACAACAGTGCAAGAACGATGCATAGATGCAATTGTTGACAACTTTGGTTGTAGTATCGACTGTGGAAATGCTGATAAAGGACCCACCACATATGTTTCCTAGTTTATGATTGACAACAAGGAAATTCTGAAGCCCCTCTTGAGCAAAAGAAAGGATGTTGTTGACTATTCTTTACTTGATGATCACAATGTCGACAATGTGTAAGTTTCCTCTATTATACTGTTACAATCTTCATTTATTACAGTGTAAGTTTTACATTCTGTATCGAAAAAATGCATCATAATCTCAATAATCATGCGGTTTGCAGGGAAAGATTGGCAACATATGGATATTTTCATTTTATTTCAAAAGAGGTTGTCTTGATAATGAGAACTGATGAGTATATAGCATCGCTGTTGATAGAATGTTGGGCAATAATGCTGAATGAGATGTCATACACACAGCGGGCTACACAAATGCCAACAAGAATCTACTTTGGACTGACACATATGGTGTGTTATAACTATTCAACAAATTGCATGTTACATATTTCTAGAATGCTAATTTTTCTCATGTGTTACAACTTAAAAAAACCCCCTGTATATGTTATTTTGCAAAGATGTAACACTGCTCCCTGGAATTATGACAAATAGATCCTAAAAATGTAACACAACAATTGACAAGATGTAACAACTTAAAAATTGTATATATTATGTTAATTTGACAAGATGTAACACTACTTCCTTTACTTATAACACACGTATCATTAGTTAAACCTTTTCTGTTATTTATATTTTAATATTACTCTTGTCATTAGGAAAACTTCCCATCATTAGTAACATCAGAAAGACAACAACAACCACGACAACTAGTCGAAACATTCCAAGCTTGGGACACGTGGAAGAACTGTTGTATGCATGACATAGATTACAATGCATAAATGCTAAGTCACATATATCATTTGTAGTGTTACATTATACATTTAGGTGTGCTACTTTTATGTCACATGGAATATAACTTCATCTGTTTTTGGCCGGTATTCATCCCTATGGTTATTGACAGGCATTATTTCTGTGTGTGCATCAACTACATAACAAAGCAAATTGAGTACCTTGACAACATGTCATATAATAATTTTGAGACATCAATGTACAGTCTTGCAGCAAGGATGTAATACTACGGTTTTCCTAAGTTGGTACTCGACCGAGTATAGTCTACTCGGTTGAGTAAGGGGTGTCGTGTGTCCTGGTTTGGCTACTGCCCAGGAACACTCGGCCGAGTATGTGGAATACTCAACCGAGTAGAGGGCACTCGGCCGAGTATACTCTATACTCGACCGATTATCCGGTCTGACGGGTGTTATTTCCGCGGTTTTGATTAAAATGATTAGAGATTATATATAATCGTTTATCAGTTTCTAAAATCATTTCTCTCCAAAACATAAACTACGTTTCATTCTCCTCTAATCATCTTCATCAATTCCAAGGCAAAGGTCGTCGATTGTGGGTTCTAGCATCTCATTCCGTGTCAATCGCCATAGTAAGTGTCTTATCCTTGTTGATCTATTGTCGTTCTTATAAGTTAACAAACCCTAATTTGGGTTAATTTGGGGGTTTAGGGTTTTGGTTATCGTATGCGTTGTTGATTGTTGATTATCGTTGTTATAGGTGATGATGTGTTAGTAGTTGTGCATTTGTATGATTGATTGCAGCGTAGCGGATTGCGAAAAGGTAGGGTTTCTCTACTCAGTTACTGTTAATTGATTTAAGAATGTGATTGTATTGTGTATGACTGTTTTTCTGCTGATCATCGAAGTGTTGGTGTGGTGGTGGTGGTTGTGACGATGTTGTGATGATTGTGGTGGAGTCACTTGCGGGAGTGGCTTCACGTCCTAGTTCGCCCTCCGTGGAACCCGTCACGGTAGGGGATGTGCACATTAAGGGACAGGGTCATCGCTCGTTGATGAGCGGGATATTGGTGGGGATTGGCTACGGTCCCCCACTGGCGGCGTGGGCTACTTGTTGCGATGGGTAGTCTGGCAGGGCTACACACCTCGGTGTGTAGTCGGTTACTGTGTGAGATCGGGAGACCGGGGACGGAGGATGATCAGCTGGTTACTTTATGCACTTGTCTTATTTTAATTATTCGGTAACTGACGCCGTTGTTGTTTTGTAAAATCCGTGGTGATCCATTCGGGGATGGTGAGCAGATTAAGACACGTGATGCAGTCGTTTAGCTTTGGGGCAGTCATGGGGAGTCACCACGCAAGCTTAGCTTCCACTGTAAAGAGTTCTAGTTGTCTTTTTATAGTTATTAGTTTTTTTGATAGTTCTTTATGTCGGATTTTGAGACTATGTAACTTTAAACCTTTCGTACTTTAATAAATGTGTTTGAGTTTTTGCTTCTGATATAGTAACCTCGGGCAACCGATATGGTAACAGCCTTTCATGCTAGAGTAGTCCTTGGTAAGGTACCTTGGTATGAGGGGGTGTTACAATATCCGGTTACTGTGTGAGATCGGGAGACCGGGGACGGAGGATGATCAGTTGGTTACTTTGTGAACTTGTCTTATTTTAATTATTCGGTAACTAACCCCGTTGTTGTTATTCCGTGTAATATGCTGCGCTGTGTTCTACTAAAGCGGTTTTGATAAAGTCTTATAGTCAAGAAAGTGGTACTAAGTTGGTGTTATGAGATTGTAAAAGTTGCGATGACTATCGATGTGGTTGTTGTGCATTGGGCACGGTAATTCGTGTTGTGATACGAGTATTTTCATGTTGTCACAGATTGTTGTTTGTTTACTGTTGTTTGCTGTCATTGTCGGTGTTGGCATATCAAGGGTTGTTTTGTTTGTTTATGTTCCTTATCAGTTTCGGCTTCGGATTTAGGGTAGAGTGGGTTATGGAAGAAAGTTGAGTATGTTTCCGTTGTTGTCATGGTATAGTGACATTGTATCAATAGGACACAGCTGTGAGAGGTTGTTAGAATACTCTTAATCTTGTTTTAGATAAGGCGTTGGTGGACATAGTTGTGGCAATAAACATGTGTGGTATGAACTGGAAACTACAGGTGGTTTAGCACCTTTTCTTGGGACAGTGAGCACGGAGTTTTGGGACCTTAGTATCATGTCATGTTAAGGGTGAGTTTTGTGGTAATAAAAGAGATGAACTTGAGAAGCTAATGTGAGATGAGTGTATAAGTATATAGAAATATGTTGTTTTGCGGTAATGTGGAAGAGATGGAGTGGTGGTTGTATTGAGGATTTTATGATATATGTTATGTGAGTACAGAATAATTGGAGGCACGAGAACCGTTAGAGAAAGAGAGCCCTGGATATAGGAATGGTTGTAGGTCTTGAGGTTATAGTGGGTTATCGTTGACATGCGGTGGTAATGAGGTTTATGGGAGGTATAACAAAGGACCTATGACCTAGTATAGTGAGTTACGAGGACGTAACATTTATCTTAAGAGGAGTAGAAGGGGAAAAGAGAGTTTGGTGGTTATACATGTTATAGTACAATTGGAAGTTTGAGGGTTGGTGTAGAGTAAAGGATGGATTCGTGTTGTAGTTGATTTTATTACAGGTAATGGCAGTGCTCGTAATAGTGTGATGTTTAGGAGTGTGAGTATACTTCGATAGTGTTAACGGATTGTGTGAGGATGTTTATGTGTGTGAGTAAACTTCGAGGACGAAGTTCGTTTTAAGGGTGGTCAAATGTAACATTCCGTCTTGATGGTTGATCTTGTCCGGTGGATTGTCTTGGTAATTGAGGGTGCTAGTGAGCGTTATGGAAGTAAGACAGAGTTGGAAACACTTATGTTGTGGGTATCCGATAGTATTATGGAGTTAGTATTGGGAGCCTATGTTGTAGTTGAGACGATATCGTGAGTCATGTTGTGGAAGGAAGCGCGGTTGGTGGAGGTAGTGTTAGGTGTACATGTTTTATAGGTTGGGTTGGAACTTCGGGGACGAAGTTCTTTTTAAGGAGGGAAGATTGTAATACTACGGTTTTCCCAAGATGGATGTGGTGGAGTCACTTGTGGGAGTGGCTTCACGCCCTAGTTCGCCCTCCGTGGAACCCGTCACGGGAGGGGATGTGCACATTAAGGGACAGGGTTATTGCTCGTTGATGAGCGGGATTTTGGCGGGGATTGGCTGCGGTCCCCCATTGGCGGCGTGGGCTACCTGTTGCGATGGGTAGTCTGGCAGGGCTACACACCTCGGTGTGTAGTTGGTTACTGTGTGAGATCGGGAGACCGGGGATGGAGGATGATCAGCTGGTTACTCTATGCACTTGTCTTATTTTAATTATTCGGTAACTGACCCCGTTGTTGTTTTGTAAAATCCGTGGTGATCCATTCAGGGATGGTGAGTAGATTATGACACGTGATGCAGTCGTTTAGCTTTGGGGCAGTCATGGGGAGTCACCACGCAAGCTTAGCTTCCACTGTCAAGAGTTCTAGTTGTCTTTTTATAGTTATTAGTTTTTGGATAGTTCTTTATGTCGGATTTTGAGACTATGTAACTTTAAACCTTTCGTACTTTAATAAATGTGTTTGAGTTGTTGCTTTTGATATAGTAACCTTGGGCAACCGAGATGGTAACAGCCTTTCATGATAGGGTAGTCCTTGGTAAGGTACCTTGGTATGAGGGTGTGACAAAGGATGATTGTATGTCTCATTCCTTGTATTTTCATAAATTATGTGGTTTGTTATAATTCACCATAACTATATTCTTTGTTTTTGCATTGTTCCAGGTTGATATAATGGGGATATATTTGGTAGACAAAGGCAATAAGAGTGGGGCAGAAGTGTACGAATACCCAGTGGTTAATGTGCCATTTAGGTGGCAATCTGCAGAATATAATTCAGACTGCGGGGTATTCCTAATGATGCACATGACATTTTATGTCGACAGTTTGTTTGACAGTGCCCTAGACAATATATCATCAAGGATTATGTGCAGTGCTGAGTTGTTGTCAATTCTTATATTTAGTGACTTGAACAGTTCAAGAGATGACACCTTGCAGAAGGTAGAAGAATTTAAACCTTTGAGAAATGAGTTGCTCCCTGTGCTTGTTGATGAAAGACGAGTAAGAAGAGAGCAATTAGAGGAGGAAAAAAGAAAGAAAAGGGGGAAAGGGAAGAGTACTGGAATAGGAAAAGGAAAAGCAATAAAAACAATGGAACCGTCAACACCATCACCAGCAAAACAGGCGACAACAGACAATGCTGTGTCATCACCCATGACAATACATGGGAGTATTGATACCGTCGTAGAGTATCAAAGATAAATTTATATTCCAAACTACTACTATAGCTAGTGGCAGTCAGGGTCAAACCACAAATAGACGATGCAATTAATAGTTGTCTAATTTTAGTCTAAAGTGACAGTTGTCAGGGGGTTTGATTTGAACAGTTCTATAACTGAAGGCAATCAAATTAAAATTAAACTAAAACAAATAAATGAGTGATTAAAGAAAATGGATGAAATCAAATATTAAAAGGATGCTAAGATGGTCGGTTCACTGTAGTTTCGGCGGCAGTATCCTAGGTAAGTCTAAAATAATCACGTAAGACGGGAAAACAAGAAGTCCTTTCGGTCCATTCTTAACAGGTAGCATCTTTCGATCTAGCTACGGGTCCCTAATATCACTAGTACTGACTCTCGCCTTGAAAAGTGATTCTTAAAAGCCTAAATTAACTTATCTCTCGATCTTATTAATTTAGTCGTCTTAATTAAGTAGTCTATTTCCCTCCCCTATCTTTCGATCTATCGGGTCGATCAATTCCTAAGCATTCAACTAGTCACGTGCACAGTCGATCGACCACACAAGCTAGTCGATCGACTGAGATACCTGCTGTAAGTTTCTGATTTCTTCGAATTAGCTCAATAAATTGAGCTAATATGGTCTATGAACCTGTAAATACACATAATAACAAGCCCAAAATTGCGCAAAACCCAAAGTAACAGTCTAAAATCTTTAAATCCTAAGCAAACTTATTAAAGCGAAGTCTCGCGCACACCAAAGCAATAAAAAGTCTAACAAAAGCAATAAAATGTTTTTATAAAAAGTCTTAATCAACTAAAAGTTGATCAAGAATGGCCACGGAATGGCCCACTTGCTCGGCTTCTGACTACAAGAAGTAGCCTCTACAGTGCTCATCTCCTCAGCGGGGCTCCTAACAACTCCAATATCCGCAGAACTCAAAGGATCAACACCTCTAACATCTTCCCAATCACCGACCTCGTCTGGCTCATCAAAATCCAAATCGGACTCCGTCACCTTGAATGGCTCCTCCTCAGGAACCTCATTAGTTGCATATCTCAGACACCCTAGACCGCCTCTTTGAACGATTGGCTCCTTCACAGCTGGAGCAATGAACGACTCTTCCTTCCCCAAACCAGCTCCTGCAACAGTCAAAACAGAAGGATCTTCCTCCAATTTGCTCCCAATCCGGGGCGGAGGTGTTATAGCAGGATTAGGCATAGGGGCAGGCATGTCAGGCAACACAACATAAGATTTAACTATATTGCAAGTTACTGGGTACATATCATCCTTCTTCTTATAGGCCTGGGCAAAAATAATGGACTGCTTTCCCACCTTAAAGGTCAATGTCCCTGAGCCAACATCTATAACTGCACCAGCAGTGTGCAGAAATGGTCTACCCAAAATGATAGGAATGTGAGCATCCTCGGGTATATCTAGCACAATGAAGTTAACTGGGAAAAAGAACTTTCCTATTTGCACAGGAATATCCTCCAAGACTCCTATAGGCTGGACCGCAGAACAATCAGCCATCTGTACAGTCATATTAGTAACTGAAAACTTGGTCAATTTCAATTTCTTAGCAAGACTCAAGGGCATAACACTAATGCTAGCGCCTAGATCACATAATGCCTTCTCAATTGAGAAGGTACCAATATTACATGGAACTAGAAAAGCTACCAGGGTCAGCTAACTTATGAGGTGCAATATGAGTCAAATAGGAACATGACTCCTCAGTTAGTGCGACAGATTGCACAGTATCAAGTGACTTCTTTTTAGACAAGAGCTGCTTCATAAATTTCATATAGGCAGGCACTTGATTAACTAATTCTAGGAAAGGAACTTGCACATTTAAACTACGAATAACATTTTCAAACTTGTTAAATGATACCTGTTCCTTTGTCGGCACCAATCTCTCTGGATAAGGGGTTGTAAGAAGCAACTTAGCCCTCTCCTCTAGGTCTCTCATACCGGCATCAACGGACTTAGGCTGAAAATCCACTACTTTGTCCTTATTGTAGCTCGAACCTTCTTTAGACCGTCTCAGGAATGAACCATTAACCGTCGTAGGGTCATACTTTGGAACCGGAACTGACCCATCAGCATTTGGATCTTGCCTCAATAATTTCGGAGCCGTCGTACCCCGAAATAAGTAGTCCCTCAAGTTATTTGGCATTGGAGGATGAAAAGGTTCACAATCAGCAGCACCTTCAGTCGATCGACCATGTAAGTCAGTCGATCGACTGGCTTCTGCAGGACCAGAAGCTTCACTATTACCTGAACTGGTCGATCGACCAGGTATGTCAGTCGATCGACTGATGTACCTGCTGATCGTCTTTTTCTTGCTACTGTTCATTCCAGCCTTTTTCTTACTCGGTTCCGCCCCATCTTTTCTAGTAACATCTTCGACCATAGCGGGCCCATCAAGGGTAGACCCACTCCTCAAAGTAATTGCATTTAGAGTCTCTTTTTGATCCGGCTGCGATGGTAAATGCCCCGGAGCTCTAGTTGCACTTTTGCTTGCCAATTGGACAATTTGACTCTCCAACATTTTTGTAGAAGTATCTCTAGCTAGAGACTCCTTTTGCAGCAAACCCGACAAATTCTGAACCATGTTTTTCAATTCAGAAATATCAGAACCTTGAAATTGCTGCTGCTGAGGCACATAGGGAGGCTTTTAATACTGCTGCTGCTTATGAGGGGGCACATAGTTTTGCTGCTGCTGCTGCTGCTGCTGTAGACCCGGATTAAGGACATTCTGGTTAGTCCACCTCAAATTGGGGTGGACATTATAGGGATCGGGATAAGTACCAGTCTGCCTAAAGTGTTGAAAGGCAGCACATGTTTCATTCGAACTAGTACAAAACTCCGAAACATGTCCCTCTCCTCCACATATTTTGCATGTAAAGGGACCGTCTGAAACTGCATTAACTTTATATATCCCACCTTTTTGGGATCCCCCAAAATCTAGCTTGTCAAATCTTGCAGTAAGGAGATTCAGCTGATCTTCTCTGATTTCCTCTAGAATTCCCATGCTCAGCTTTATGGGTGGCCATATCTTCAATAATCTTGCACCCCTTAGTTTCTCCAACATTCTCCTGGAATCTGCCATTAGCTGCAGCATCCAGGATAGCCCTCTGATCATTATAAAGCCCATTATAGATTTGATTACACAGGCACCATTGTTCGAACCCATGGTGCGGAATAGATCGCACCAGCCTCTTGAAACGGACCCATGCCTCATGAAAATCTTCTTCAGGACCCTGTTTAAAACTTGTGATCTGAGCTCTAATCGCATTGGTCTTCGATGCAGAGAAATATTTCTTATAAAATGCTAGGGCCAGCGAATTCCAATCAGTGATCCCATTGGCAGCTCGATCCAGATCTCGGTACCACTCCCTGGCAGCATCACGGAGCGAGAATATGAACATCGTCTCTTTTATCTGGTCCTGGGTCACACCTGCTGGTGGGGGTATGGAAAAAAAATAGTCAATGAATATCTCCATATGTTTAGCTGCATCTTCATTCGCAGCTTCCCCAAATTGGTTTCTCTCAACCAAGTTGATGTAGGACGGTTTTGCTTCGAATTTTCTTTCTGTTCCGGCTGGCAACGCGAATCCCTTATAGAGATTCTCAGCTTTTGGCTCGGAGTGACTGGCTATACTTGCTTCTTCATCCATATCTGGAGATGTAACGATCTCAGCTAAAGAAATAGAAATAGAAGACGAAGGTGGATCCTCCTCAAATAACTCGTTCTCGTAGTAACTGGACAGAGTACTCAGCTCTTCCTTTGTCGGCAATACTCTAGATGATCATCTCAACTCACACAAAGTCCTCTCGATCTCAGGATCTAACGGTCATAATTCATCACCCTGTGACCTACGCATAAGAAGAAACTACAAGTAGAATATGAGAATAGTTTAAGGAACAGATGTCCCTTAAACCAAGAAAAAGACTAAAATTAAAAACAACTAAAATTTAAACAATTGCCTCCCCGGCAACGACGCCAAAATTTGATACCGTCGTAGAGTATCAAAGATAAATTTATATTCCAAACTACTACTATAGCTAGTGGCAGTCAGGGTCGAACCACAGAGAGGCGATGCAATTAATAGTTGTCTAATTTTAGTCTAAAGTGACAGTTGTGAGCTCGAGGGGGTTTGATTTGAACAGTTCTATAACTGAAGGCAATCAAATTAAAATTAAACTAAAACAAATAAATGAGTGATTAAAGAAAATGGATGAAATCAAATATTAAAAGGATGTTAAGATGGTCGGTTCACTGTAGTTTCGGCGGCAGTATCCTAGGTATGTCTGAAATAATCACGTAAGACGGGAAAACAAGAAGTCCTTTCGGTCCATTCTTAACAGGTAGCATCTTTCGATCTAGCTACGGGTCCCTAATATCACTAGTACTGACTCTCGCCCTGAAAAGCGATTCTTAAAAGCCTAAATTAACTTATCTCTCGATCTTATTAATTTAGTCGTCTTAATTAAGTAGTCTATTTCCCTCCCCTATCTTTCGATCTATTGGGTCAGTCAATTCCTAAGCATTCAACTAGTCGCGTGCACTCGATTCGTCAAATATAGCAATTAAATTAATTAAGACGGAGCTGATCTCACGTGAGCCAGTCGATCGACCAGGTCAGGCAGTCGATCGACCATGACGCGACTCAAGTCTACGAAATCTACGCCGCCTGCACTACAGGTCCCCTACATCTTAGCACGAAGGGATTAGCTACTCATGATAAAATTCATAACAACTATGAAATTATTAATTAACGAATTTTGATGCATGATTAAATAAACTAAGCAAACAAGACGCATAAACGAAATAAGGCTTTGGAGAAACTACTCTATGCAACTCTAATCTATGAATGAATAAAGGTAAACTGAAATTACAGAATTAGAATTACCGAATGAAAGCAGGAAGAAGAATCCGAAAGCACGAACTTTATTTACGAAAGTAAATTGTATTGAATGATTATGAACTCTAATGCTAAACTCGAAATTGAACCCTAAATATTCGATCCCTAAAATTCTACATACATCCTCTGAAACCTCAGGTTACGTTATATAGATAGTCTTACGTAAATTTTATTCCTAAAACCTAACTACATTGGGCTTTCTCATTTTCCAAATTCGCGTCAGAATCACGGTGTGGTCGATCGACCACTAGGACCAGTCGATCGACCAAACCTCACTGAACAGTAGCTTCTGATCTTATTTAGGAATCGCGCCCTAGTCGATCGACCAGGGAGGTCAGTCGATCGACTGCTTCAACTGGTACTTTGCTCCAGAAGCCTCGTAAATTTGTCTTTTAGACCTCGATACGCGCACCAAGTTTGCTTCCCGAGTCTTTACTTCACGTCAGGTCATATGCCTAGTACTCGGGGACGGATTCGGCTCATTTTCCGCTGCATTCTTCCCATTTCTGCAATATTACACAAAAGCACAAAAGTAGACGGAAATAGGGAAAATAGTAGCATAAACTACACATTTTAGCTCTGAAATGCGTGTAAAAGAGGGTGTAAAACGTCATATTTAGGACACGCATCAAGTTTGAAGAAAGTAACATCAGATGGACTTGGTTGTTCACTAGATTGTGGGCCGGATGGAGTACTTCCCGAGGTTATTTCAAGGTTTATGCGCGCTAATCAAGCACTGTTCTCGGTTATGCTGCTCAAGAGGAAGCGGGTGTTGGATTATGCCTTCCTAGATGACCATGTTTTCCCGCTAACGTAAGCACACATTCACAATTTAATGCTCTGTTTTAAAAAATCAAACGACACAAAAATTGAAATAACATAATTTCATTTACAAATGCAGGGAAAACCTTGTTGTTTATAAAGACATAATGTTCCTGGAAAGGTCTGACTTCATGTCCATGAGACCCACAGTTCATCTGAATGCTGACGTAATTGAATGCTGGTCTTTATTACTAAATGATATAGAGCAAAAAGAGCCAAGCAATCCAACATTGTTTTTCTTTGGAATTAGGCATATGGTTTGTTACAAACAATGTTTTGTTGTGTTATAATTGTCAAGTTTTAATGTTACAACTTTATATGCTAAGTAAAATTGCTGAGTGATTTTCATTGCTTCATCCCCCCACCAGGCTGCTCTCCAGTCACTTGTTGAGAACATTGATAATGACAATCAATATTATTTAAGCATCGATGCTTTGTACCAATCTTGGAAGACAACAGAATGGAGTGCAACCTAAAAGCAGATATTGTTTTCATCCCAATTTTGTGGAATAACCATTATTTCAGTGTCTGCCTAAACCTGCAAAAAGGGATAACTGAAGTATTGGATAATAAAAAATATGACAACTGGCTAAATTCTCAAGTATATAGAGTTTCATTCATAGTGGTATGTTTACTTGAATTGTAAACTTTTTTTTTTCCAAAGTTATGAATATACTACCACATACTTTTTGGACTTAACTCAAGGCTGGAGCAATGTTTGACTTCCTGGCAACAAAAAATAACACCTTGGATGCTGATTTGGAACAATGTCCAGAATTTATCAACATTGTCAATGTGCCTTTCACTTGGCAGTTGCCAAACGATCTCGATAAGGAGTCAGGTTGTTTTCTAATGATGCACAAGCTGTGTTATGAAGGCCAACTGTATGAATCAGAACTCAGGAGCAAGATAATGAGGAGAAATTACTGTGGTGAAATGACTGCAACACTTATCTTGGCTGACATCAATGAGGTTAGAGAGGACTTGCTTTCAAGGACAACTACTTTCATAGAAGAGAAAGAAGAAATATGGAAGCACCTAAAACCACAAAGAGATGCAGCGGATACACAAGTGAAAAAAAAAGATGTTGCTAGGACAAAAAAACTGTTAATAAAGCTTAAGAATCCAGCGAGCACTGTTGATGGTCAACAAATGAACACTGAGGAACCTGTGTTATGTAGTGCATCAAAGCCGCTGTTGGAATATGTGTCCTCCGACAATAATGCGATCACAATTGTCGATCATATTGATCACATGATTAAATCTCATTTTAAGAATACGTAAGGGATGATTCATTTTATAGTCAACTGATTAACATTAATCGGTAACGATTGGCTTGCTAGAGTTTGACGTTACTGTTGTGGGACGGTGGTGGTCAGTTGATCCCTTAAGGTCACACCTAAAGGATGATGCCCTTATCTGTAAAGTTGATTAATTGTATGACGATACAAGTTGATCAATTCCTTAAAATTGAACAATTCATTTGTGAGAGAGAATATTGATTTCTTATTTTAATAAGATTAAATAAGATTTATTTTGGTAATAAAATGCTTTATTACTAAAATTGTTTATTGTTTGAGAAACGATAGAAATAAGAATGAATGGTTAATTATAATTACAAGATGTTGTGAATTATAAGTATATGACCCATTTTATTTATGTGATCAAGTATCACTAGTCAATTTGTTGTATGTAATTTAATTAATTCATGAAATGATATTTATGTGATAAATATGCATCAAATTAATTAATAACATGTAACATACTACATGTGACATATTGTGTGACAATTGACAAATTGACAAAATAAAATGGTAGTCCATTTTATATAAATGGACCGAAATAATGTGTGTTATGGGTGTTAGTGGGTGAATTATTTTATGAGATAAAATAAACTAATGATACCTAACCTACACCTAGTCTTACAAGTCTAAGATATAGAAAAGAACAAAAGAAAAAGTGAAGGACCATATATTGGTCCTCCTCTCACCAAAACCGGTGGCCTTGCTCTCCTTAAGGGAGTTTTGTTCTTATATTTTCTAATACACTCAAACATTAAAAACACATGCAAACTCTCTCTTACCTTGTTCATCTTTCTCCAAAATTGGAGAAATTATGATCTAAATTGTTCAAATCAAATTACTAATATTATTAATGTAATATATGAGTATTAGTAATCAATTTTAAGATAAACTACTAAACTAATATCTAGCTAATATTATTTAGTGGGGATAAGTGATAATCTTGGGTGCAATCAAGAGGAGAATCTCTACTTTGGGATTTTTGGAGGATCATCCTAATATTCATTATAGCTCAAGAACTAACAAGTAGGAGATCTTGTTGGTGCCCATAATAGCCGAAATATTCATATGGTATGAAACGATTTTTCTTATTCTTTTCTAGTTTTGCATGCATAAGATCTTTAAGTTTTTATGACTAAAACTTTAAACCAAAATATATGATATTTAAAATATGTTTTCCAACAAGCGGTATCAAGAGCCTTTGATTAACATATAAAACTCATAAATTTGTGTTATTATGATATATCACGAAATAAATTATTCATGTTAAAGTTTCTGGTCCTAAAATGTTTTTAGGATATTTTGGTTAATTTATGGATTTTTATTGTTCATCTTATATAATAATGGCATTAAAAATGTGATTTTATGATTAAAATGTCATTTTCGGACTAAAATTAGCTAAACTTCGAATTTTCCAGTGGTTTTTGGATATGTTATCACATGTTTTATTTTTAGATGACCTGTAAATTTTCAGAATTTTTGGAGTTTTTATGCTCGAAATATGGATTTTTCATGATAAAAATCGGATTTAGATGAAAAATAGGTTAATATGAGATAAATTTCGAATCTGGTCATAGAAATTTAGTATGTTGCCACATGCAATTTTACAAGATGTGTGTAAGATAATAGGCTATATTGAAGTCTTTATGCATGATTTATGAATTTTTGATGAAAAATAGCATAAATAGTGACTTAATTAGTGAATAATTACTAAAACATACTTCATGACTAAGGAAAAACGTCACATGTTGCATTTTATTATATTTTTCGGATATAAAATTGAAAAGTTGATGAATATAATTCTTCTCATGTTTTTATGATTAAAATTGAAAAATCCGATAAACCGCAACATAGTTTTTCCGATAAATTTTCGAAATTTTAACCTAAGTTTTTTGAACATTATGAGTGTCATGGTATTTTTCCAGAATGTTCATGAATTTAAATTTCAAATTTTGAATTTAATTGAAATTTTTGTGATTTATTTGAAGTTTATAGCATTTTATTGTAATTTTGAGTCCATTAATGAACAATTTTAAGAAATATGAGTTAATTATAGTCAAATAGTTAGTGGAGACTAATTTTGAGTCCTAAGTTGGTTAGGGTAATTAACTTATGCATAAATATGATTTTATGTAATTTATTGTGATTTTAAAAGGTTGAATCACGCAAATCCGTAAAAACCATTTAATATATGATATTGGCTCCTTAAGGCGATTTAGCATAAAACTGGGTATGTTCATACATATTATAATACTGCATTTTATTTATGATTGTCATAATTTTATTTTATGTAATTTTGAATTATGTAATTTTTACTTAGTATGGCCTTAGTTTTTAATTGGTATTACCCGAAATGTATGGGAATATCAATTCGGTTGTAATTTATTGTGATCTCGTATCACCGTTTTGTAATTTAATAGATTTATTTTATTTTAATTACAAATGTATAATAGGAAATTGTGTAATTTGTTATGTAATTTACTTATTCCGGAGTTCCTTGAAGACGGTGTCACTCAAGAAGGCGATACATAAAGACGGTGTTACCTCGAGATGCGTGCCAAAACCGAAGTTCAAGGGACCAATGGAGTTGGTTTCCGAATATGTAATTGTTAAATAGATTTTCTATTTTAGGAAGGCCATACTAGGATTTATTTATGTTTTGCATTTTATTTATATGTTGCATGCATCACTAAATCGCCACAACTAAAACATGCATTGTCATTTAATCGAGTTTATCGACTGTGTCAATTAGAATTATCGTAGTTCACCGCTTTAGTTCACTTAAAACTTGATAGATAATAAATTGACATGACCTCTCGCTAAAATAATCAATTGAGACATAGCCTTACCAAAAAGTAGAAACCATGAAAACCTATTTCGTGAGGGAGTGCACTCGGCTTTACCGGGGTACAAACCTTGTTACGTAGGGGAAGTGGGTGATAAATGTCTATCCACCGAGTTTATAAAGATGAGGGTTGTTTTCGGCTTTACCAATGCCCAAGTTGATGTAAATTTGGATCATGGACACATTTATTCGAAATTTGGGTTGAACTCAACGAAAGTATTCTCGATGGTTGCCGGATGTGTTTCGGGCTAAAGATAAATATTAATGTAATTTTATCGACCAAGAGTTCTAAAAGTAGAATCGATTAAAGAGTTAATCCACCGAGTTATATTGATGAGGGTTGTTTTCGGCTTTACCGATGCCCAAGTTAATATGAATTTGGATCTTGGAATCATTTATCATAGTTGGGTAGAGGTCACTATGTAAATGCTTTACTTGTTATTTACAAGTATTAATAAAACGATAAATGTTAAGTTTTTCCACTATTCCATTGTCATATTGTTCTATTTCTTTACCACAATTCATATACGATATCATTTCAATTTTTGATTCAAATCTCCATTAAAACATCGTAACTAAAGACAAATTTGAATTTTCTTCTAAAAACCTCGAATTATCCATTGGAAGGATCTCATGTGAAGAGTATAGATAAAAGTTATTCATTATCAAACAGGTTTTTGATTCTTGACTAACACATCTACTTACAATGGATTATTTTTCATATACTTAATTGAATTAAGTACCTTAAAGCGATAAATTGTTTTGGTAATTAGATTTGTCAGAATTCGTAATTGACCAAAATAACGCAACCACTTCAATGAAAGTTTTAAAACTAAACGATTGAATTGAAGAGTAGTCTTCATAAGATTCAACTTTACTTCTCTAAGTAAAGATTCTTTGAAATGAGTGGGAGCATTCTCTTAAACCGTTAAGAAAAGGACGAGGTTCAAGAAGTAAAGATTAGAATGGAATTGATACAAGGTAATGTTAAAAGTAAAGTTATTGAGAATAACGACACTAAACCTATCAATCCTGAGAAAAAAAGTTTCCATTGTCTTAAATGTTGGACACTAGAAAGGAAACTACCCCAAATTATTGAAGAATCAACAAGTTAGTTGTGGGACATCTAATGAGACCTTCTTTAAATGTTTATTTCATTAACATAAATTTTGCTAGTACTACTTCGTCAATATTAGAAACCGAAGGTGGTTTTCATCATTGTGTTTGATACATAGGATGATTAGAATATGACGACTAGCAACATATGATGTCGAGAGATAAGAGTCATTGTGTACTCAATCTAGTTTTTGGGTTTAGAGTTGTATTTAATTGTGACTATTAAGTGCATAAACTCTAGATAAGAATATAAACTTGTTAAGATACAAAAGAGGTTTCATTTTTGTGACCCTATACACCATGATTTGATGTATGGCTAGCCCATTATCAAGGTGATTATATTCTAAACCAAACTAGAATGATATATCATGTAGATGATGCAAGACTCAAATTGGTAACCCAAGATTAAACCTTAGATTCTGGAATGATGAATGCAAAGAGTTATCGAGTACTCTTGAAACCATTAGATCTTATGGTATATGCGTATCTTGTATTCAAAGCAAGATGTCTCGTGCCTTTTGGTTGAAAAGGAGATCGAGGTAGTAAATCATTAATCCAAAATAGGTTGATCATTTTCTTTTACCAACGATTTAGGTTGACACTAATATGTTCACTTAATAAGGTAAATAGACAAATCTTTGACGAAGTTCAAAGAGTTCAAAAAAATCACGATCTTGTCGTGATGGGATTATCAAAGTGAAGACTTTGATGTAAGCCAAAGGAAATGTGATATAGTATCACAAATTAATCTCTCTTAGCACGCATTATGAGATAATGTGTGGTTGGATAAAGAAATCAAACGCTATTCGATATGGTTTGGACTTCAATCAAGTTACTTTGAGTTACTTGATCCTTTTGGGGATTTTATCATTTTGTCTAAATTATTTTTCCACTAAATCTAAAGTAATTCATATGTGATATGAAATGGTAGAGTACTGATGTATCACTTTCATATATACTTTTATAGCTCCCTTTATGCTATTTTACATACCGTTTCGTGCCTATTATACCTTTTATATGCTTTATTCCAATGAATTGTCGATACTGCCGCTATTTTGTGTTTTGATGCAGAAATGACTCGTTATGAGTATGATCAAGCTAAGATTAGCATGGCGGAGACGGCATAGAAGAATACACGAAGCATGGCACGGGAAACGAGGAATCACGAAGACTAGAAGTGAAAGAAGAGAAGAAATAACCTGTGAAGCAAGTTCCTCGATCGAGTCATTGCTGACTAGATCGAGTCACCTCTGACTCGATCGAGGATCCTCTCTGACGGGCTTATTTTCGGAATTTCCTAAAACGTTAATCTTTTGTTATAAATTAAGGACTCGTGTTTTATTGTTAGACTACGTTATATTTTGTTTGGATACTGCTGGAAAACTCTCTTAGAACCCTAATCTTTCCCTTGTATGGTACTAATCTTTCCTCATTAATTAATCATTATTGTTTTATGTTCTTCAATTATTCTTTCATGCTTTCAATCATATTTTCATCTTTAATCATATTTGTTGTTGTTCTTATAATTATGAGTAGCTAATCCCCTCATCTGGGATGAAGGGGATCTAGGTTAATTAAAAGGGAAAATCAATTATTTGCTATTGATATCATTAAAGTTGTTGTTTGATTATTGTAATTCTTCTAGTTAATCAACTTGAGGCCTGAGTTATTAATTAGTGTAGCGAATCGATCCTATCGCCGACCGGGTTAGAATTGATATAGGCTGCGATAATCAAATAGAGAGTATCTAATCATAGCGACCGCATGTTAGAATAAATCTAAAGGGCATAATGGAGTCGACCGATCTTATGACCTTAAACAACTTGATAGATTTAGTAATTGATTGATAATCCCCGACTGATTGACCTAGTGAACCTAATTCCTAGACTTTTAATAATATTGTTAAACCTTCATTTAATTACTTGCAGTTAGTTTAATAGAATCAAAACAAACAAACCCCTAGAAATCGGTTACTTCTAGACAGCTTAAATACTCTTAGACTTAGCTTTTACCGCCTCCCTGTGGATTCGATACCTGTCTTATCACTAGCTATTCTTGTTAGTCCTGAGATAGTTTTACTTTGATTTGGTAATACGACTTTAGCCACATCAAATTTGGCGCCGTTGCCGGGGAGGCAACAATTGTTTAGTCTGTTTGTGTTTATTTTGTCTTTTTGTCTCAGGGAACCCAGTTCCTTGAGACCGTTCTCACACTTTCTTGTTAGTTCCGTTTATGCCCAGGTCTAATAGGTCCGAGATTATTCGTTTTGATCCTGAACCTGAGAAGACTTTTCGCTACAGACGAAAATTTAATCAAGAAGTGGGTCAAGTAGAAGACTTGAGTATACTTGACGTCGAAACAACGAGCTCAACAGAGACAGCCGATCGGTCCTACGAAGAGGAAGAGGACGAAATTCCTATTCCTGAAATTCTAGTTATCACTGAAAGTCCTAAAGCCCCCATCATGCCTACCTTAGCCAGCCACTCTGAGCCGACCTTAGACTCTATCCCATAAGGGTTTAAGCTACCCACTACTACCAATGGAACATTCGAGATTCGACCATCTTATATCAATTTGGTGGAACGAAATATGTTTGGAGGGACAAATGGCCGAGGATCTGCGACGCATATGGAGAAATTTGTCACTTACTGCTATTCTATCCCATTAACAGCTGGAGTGACACAAGATCAGGTTAAGCAGGTGCTCTTTCCTTTCTCCCTGAAAGATGGAGCTACTGAGTGGTTGAGAGATATGGATATGGATACTGAAGGAGTTACAGACTGGAATTCCTCGGCTCTTGCTTTCTACAAGAGGTACTTCCCACCTCAGAAGACTAATGCTTTGATGAATCAAATTACTAGTTTCAAGCAAGGAGCTATTGAAGATTTGAATGAAGCTTAGACTCGCTTCAAGCGTTTAGTTCGATCAGTTCCCCATCATGGTTTCCCAAAGTGGTTCCTTTGCAACCAGTTTTATAACGGGTTGTTTGACGATCATCGTGCCCTTTTGGATTCTTCTGCGAATGGGAGGTTTCAAGATAACACCAATGATGGTGACGCGTGGAAGTTGATTGATCAGATTGCTACCCATACCGCCAGGTATGGAAATCCTAGGGGAAGCACGCGAGGTACTGGAGTTGATAGTGCTCTGGCGGCACAGCTGGAGACTATTTCAGCCCAAATTGCTGAGATAAAGACTACCCAATCATTGGGTAGTAAAGAGAGAGTTCATGCTATGAGTCAGCAAGTAGAGGAGACTTGTGCTAGATGCGGTTTAGATGGTCATGGTGCAGCTGATTGTATGAGCACATTTGAGCAGGTTAAAGCCTATCAGGCTTACAGACAAGGTGCACAAGGTACACCTTTCTCCAACTTCTACAATGAAAGAACGATGGAACATCCTTTCCTTCAATGGTCCAGTCAGAATGTGCAAAACCCGCAGCAGTCACAACCGCAGAAGAATGTTTATATCCCTCCCAACAATCATGGTAATCAGTCACAAGGGGGATATCAAAGGCAAAATCAAGGAGGCCAGCAGTTTAACAATCAATATCAACAGCCTCCTCAGCAAACTCCTCAACAAATTCCTCAACAAGCTCCGAACAATGATATGGCAGAGTTGCGCAATCTTTTGCAACAAACTTTGTCAATGCAGCAGAAGCAGAAGGCTCAAATTTCTGAGCAGATTGCCCATAACAAGATGCTAGATAATCAGGTGGCTCAGATGGCACTTCAAAACCCATCAAAACAGGCCGTAGGTCTTCCTCCT
This sequence comes from Silene latifolia, assembly GCF_048544455.1. NCBI lineage: Eukaryota > Viridiplantae > Streptophyta > Magnoliopsida > Caryophyllales > Caryophyllaceae > Silene > Silene latifolia. Next base: position 66,141,290 of record NC_133533.1, on the reverse strand, counting down.
CAAGGTAAACAAGCTCATGAGCAAGCTAATGTTATTCAGTTGAGGAGCGGTACTTCTTATGTGAATCCCGACCTACAAAGCCTTGAGGAAGACGTGCCTATTACTGTTGATGAAGTCCCTTATATGCATCCCAAAGGATTGGGTAATTTGGAGCTTAGTGATGATGAGAAAGAGCCTGACGAAGTTGAAACACGAGCTGACGATAAAAGTAAAAAAGACGAAGGAGCTGAACCTGTAAAGGTTCCTCGATCGAGTCAGAGGCGACTCGATCGAGAATCCAGCCAGCTCGATCGAGTCACCCCTGACTCGATCGAGGATCCAAAATCGACAGCTGACGGTGTTTCAAAAGTTGTTTCTAAGGATAAGCAAGCCGAGCCCATAACTATTTCACTACCTTTTCCTCACCGACAACAAAAATCCAAGCTGGATAAGCAGTTCGGTAAGTTTATGGAGGTCGTGAAGAATCTAAAGGTAAGTGTCCCTTTTACTGAATTAATTACTCAAGTGCCGGCTTATGCAAAATTCATGAAGGAAATTTTGACAAGGAAGAGATCCTTTGACGCGGTAGAAACTATTGCTTACACTCAGAAGTGCAGTGCCATGTTGCCAATTAATACACCACCCAAATTGAAGGATCCAGGAAGTTTTTCTATCCCTTGTCATATTGGTCATCTTTTTATTAGTAAAGCTCTTTGCGATTTAGGAGCTAGTGTCAGCGTTATGCCGTATTCTGTCTGTAAGAAATTAAATATGGGTCCGTTGACAGTTACTAATATGACACTGCAGATGGCCGATAGATCAATTAAGCACCCACTGGGGGTGTTAGAGGATGTTCCCATTCGTATTGGGAAATTTTTCATCCCCGTTGATTTTGTTGTCATGGACATGGCTGAAGACAACCAAATCCCTATCATCTTGGGCAGACCGTTCTTACATACTGCGGGGGCGGTTATAGATGTTAGGCAGGGGAGATTGACCTTAGCTGTGGGGGATGATACGATTACTTTTAACTTGGAAAAAGCATTGAAAAACCCCATGATTGAAGAGACTTGTCATAGTATAGATGTTGTTGATTTTACTATTGATGAGTGTCTTCCTATGTGTTTGGACAGGGATCCTCTGGAGATTGCCCTGGTTTCTGATCCAGCTGATCAGACGGGTTCATGGAGTCCGGAAGTTCATCGGATTGAGAAGCTTCTAACTGGAGAGGAATGCCCACATCAGAAGGTATACAGTTTGGGTGTCACACCTAAGGTAACTGAGGTAAAGAAACCTGAATTAAAACCTCTTCCCTCTCATCTCAAATATGAATTTCTTGATGACTGTGAAATGAACCCAGTGATCGTCAATGCTAGCCTAACTGAAGGTCAACTATCTGCTTTGTTGACTGTTTTGAGAACTCACAAAAAGGCAATTGGGTATAGCATTGATGATCTCAAAGGTATTAGTCCTGACTTTTGTATGCATAGAATTCATTTGGAAGAGGGCCACAAGCCCTCTGCGCAAGGTCAGAGACGACTAAATCCTCCAATGCAGGAGGTGGTAAGAAAAGTGGTACAGAAATTACTTGATGTTGGTATTATTTTCTCTATATCTGATTCTAAATGGGTTAGTCCTGTCCAAGTTGTACCTAAGAAGGGAGGTACTACAGTAGTAAAGAATGATAAGAATGAATTGATTGCTACTAGACTTGTTACGGGGTGGAGGATGTGCATTGACTATAGGAAGTTGAACACGGCCACTAATAAGGACCATTTCCCACTTCCTTACATTGACCAAATGTTAGAGAGATTAACATGTCATAGTTATTTCTGTTACCTAGATGGCTACTCCGGTTTCTTTCAGATACCCATTCATCCTGAGGATCAGGAAAAGACCACTTTCACTTGTCCATATGGTGTATTTGCTTATAGGAGGATGCCCTTTGGTTTATGTAATGCTCCTGCTACCTTTCAGCGTTGTATGATGGCCATATTTTCTGATTACATAGAGTCTATCATGGAGGTCTTTATGGATGATTTCAGTGTATATGGTACTGATTTTGATATTTGCTTGAGAAACTTGACTAAAGTTTTGCAGTACACGTGAGGAGAAACCTTGTTCTCAATCGGGAGAAGTGCCACTTCATGGTTACTGAAGGGGTGGTACTCGGTCATTTGGTGTCAGGTAAGGGCATTCAAGTGGATAGAGCTAAGGTTGAGGTAATTGAGCAACTCCCGTACCCGGTTAATGTCAAAAGTGTGCGTAGTTTTCTTGGTCATGCAGGGTTCTATCGCCGCTTTATAAAGGATTTTTCTAAAATTGCTCAACCTCTAACTCAGCTTCTTCATAAAGATGCTCCTTTTGTGTTTACTGACAAGTGTATTCAAGCCTTTGACAGGATCAAACAAGCACTTATCTCAGCTTCTATTATCCGATCTCCGGATTGGAGCCTTCCTTTTGAGATTATGTGCGATGCCGTGACTATGCGATTGGAGCTGTTTTGGGGCAGCGAAAGGACAAGGTGTTACATGCCATTTACTATGCAAGCAAGACTCTCGATGATGCCCAAATCAACTATGCTACTACAGAGAAGGAGCTTCTTGCAGTTGTCTATTGATTAGACAAATTTAGAGCTTATCTTGTTGGTTCTAAAGTTATTGTACACACTGACCATGCAGCTTTAAAGTATCTTTTAACCAAACAAGAGGCTAAACCTAGACTTATTAGATGGATTTTATTGTTACAAGAATTTGATTTAGAAATCCGTGATAAGTCCGGTGCTTTGAAAATGTTGTTGCGAGATCATTTGTCCAGTTGCGATTTTCGGAAGAGAGATTTTGCCCATTGATGACTCTTTTCCGATGACCACTGTTAGTCAGAAATAAAATACTCCATGGTTTGCGATTATGCCAATTATTTGGTAGGAGGAATGCTTCCTCCCGATCTTTCCTATCAACGAAAGAAGAGGTTTTTGCATGACGTGAAGCGATATTTTTGGGACGACCCATATATGTTCCGGAGTGCGCAGACGGTATCTACAGACGATGTATTCCGAGGGGTGAGGTACGTGCCATCCTTTCTCATTGTCACTCTTCTTCTTATGGAGGTCATCATGGTCCTTCTAGGACATTTGCTAAGGTAATGCAATCGGGTTTTTATTGGCCTACTATCTTGAAGGATGCTACTACTTTTGTCCGTTCCTGTGATGCATGTCAAAGGACGGGCAATATCTCGCAAAGGCATGAGATGCCTCAAACTAGAATCTCCGAAGTAGAGATTTTTGACGTTTGGGGCATTGATTACCAAGGGCCGTTCCCTACATCTTTTGGGAACCAATACATATTAGTAGCTGTAGATTATGTTTCTAAATGGGTGGAGGCAATTGCCACTCCCACTTGTGATGCTAAATCTGTTGTTAAGCTGTTTTAGAAGACTATCTTTCCACGGTTTGGAGTGCCTCGCGCAGTGATCAGTGATGGAGGCAAGCATTTCAATGAGCGTCATCTCAATTCTCTCTTGAAGAAGTATGGCGTTACACACCGAAGAGGATTGGCTTATCATCCTCAAACCAGTTGACAGGTAGAGATTTCCAACAGAGAGCTGAAACAGATCTTGGAAAAGGTGGTAAGCAAGAACAGAAAGGATTGGAGTCGAAAGCTCGATGATACTTTGTGGGCTTACCGTACTGCTTTCAAAACGCCGATTGGAACCTCACCCTACCGACTTGTCTATGGCAAGTCCTGTCATTTACCTGTGGAGCTTGAGTACAGGGCTATGTGGGCCATAAAAGAGCTGAATATGGATCCCTCACTGGCGGGTGAGAAACGACTGATGCAGTTGAATGAGCTTGATGAATTTCGACTGCATGCCTATGATAGTGCTCAAGTATACAAGGAGCGAACGAAGAAGTGGCATGACAAGCATATCTTGTAAAGAGAATTTCATGTTGGTAAGAAAGTTCTCTTATTTTACTCTCGTTTGCGCTTGTTTCCAGGTAAATTGAAGAGTAGATGGTCTGGACCATTCACTGTTACTGATGTGAACAAATTTGGGTCAGTTACACTGCATTCTGACACAGGAAAGACCTTCAAAGTGAATGGGCAACGCTTGAAAACATACTATGAAGGTGCTTTTGTGGGGGTAATAGAGGCTCTTGACCTCTTCCCCATAGATTCTTCTTACTGATGAAGAATTACGGTCGTGCGGGACCGCATAAACCAGCGCTACCGAGAGGCAGCTCGGATTTTGTAAATTATTAATTTGTAATTAGGATTTAAATTCACGTATTGCTTCTGTTTTTATGTTTCCTTGAACTTGGAGAGATGAGGAGAGGGTACTTGATATGCTTTCTAGTATCTTTGCAGGAATTTTGACGGGATTTGAAGCTATGAGTAACAAATGACGAGAAAAGACGCCCAAGCCTACTTCCTCGATCGAGCCAGGAGCGACTCGATCGAGGAACCTATCAGCTCGATCGAGTCAGCTGCGACTCGATCGAGGAACCAGTGAAGATTTTCAAAAAGTTTAAAACGAAAATTGGGTAGTCCTGAAATTGGTTCCTCGATCGAGCCAGCTGCGACTCGATCGAGGATCCAAAACAGACCGGGTTCCTCGTTTTTCTTCAGCCGGTTTTAAGCTCTAATTACTCTACTTCCTTTCAATTTCCTTCTTCTATTTGTGACCAATTCCTGCGTTCTTCCTCCTCTACTACTCATTCTCTCTATATTCATCATAAATCATCATCAAAACTCACTTAAAACTTGTGCTTAATTGCTTATTACTTGTTTGAATCATTCTCTTGTGCTTATTTTCTCAATTCCATTGCTTAAATTGCTAAGGTATGTCACGAATTGCTTATTTGTGTCTCGAAAATTCTGAAATTTCTTGCTTATTACTTGAGTTAATTGTATTGAATCTTCCATTGCTAGTATACAATTGCTCTTTCCTTGCTTTCTAGCCCCTTAATTGTTGACATTCATGCCTAATTTGCTAATTTGGGAATTAGGGTTCTTCAAAATCCGGGTAGAAATTTTGCATTAAATTGGTTAGAATTGTATTCTATTGCTTGGAATCTTCCATATTTGATACATACTCATGTTCCCCTAAGTTTTTGGATGCTTTCATTGTCATTTGGAGTCTTAAAAATTGATTTTTTGGACCCATTATTGCCAAAAACGGGACTGTTTTGCATAAGGTTGAAGTTTAATTGTCTACTTGCTTTTATGTAGATAATGTCGACTTCTAGGAAAGGAAATAAGAGGGTTAGAGAAAGGAGAGCCCCGGTTCAGCAACCCGAGGTGATTCCTTAAGAGGTTGTGTCTTCGGAGGATGATTTGTCTCCTTTAGACGATTATCCATTTATCGAATTTCGTGACAAAGCACAGAAGGACAGGTTTGAGTATCTGTTAACTAAGTCTATGAGTGCCACTCGATGTGTTGATAGGAAAATTTTACGCACATTGAGGATCGATGACATTATGTATGGCATGTTTAATGAAATAGGGTTGCAGGGTCTTTTCACGCTCCACGAATTATCTTACCCTGCCTTAACTCTCGAATTTCTGAGCTCGTTTACTTATTTTCCCAGTGATCATCTAATCAAATTTCGTTTGCTTAATTTTGAACGGTCTTTAACCTTTGACCATCTGTCTGAAATCCTGGGACTAGATAAGCATACTGACGGGGACTTGTATGGTGTTGGTGGGTTGTCCGCTGTTCGTTATTTTCCATTATTTACCGGTTATGTGGATGCCGACGTCAGTGCTATGGCTTTGTTGGACGTCCAACACGTTTGTCTTCGTATGTTTTTGAGGTATTTGAGCTATTTGTTGTATGGCTGGACCGACAAGAGCAAGACCTCCACTATTGAGATCTTAATCCTTGCTAGTTACTTGAATCCTTATCGGGAAGAGACCTTCCAATTCTCTCCCCCTTACTCTTGTGTGCTCGGCTTTTGACCGGATGATTGGGAGGTATGGGAACCTTGACTGTGGTGCTCTTGTCACCAAGATTGCTAGGGCTGTTTGTGATTTTGAGGGTGATGACCCATATGAGCCCATGGCTGACTATGAGCCACTTGTTGATGATGACCACCTTCGTTATGACATTTCTTATCTTGATATTAAGAATGGGAAGGACCATTACTAGAGGGTCCGAGGTGAGTCATACATGCTTCTTCCTTGCGCCCGTTTGCCTGCTGTCGACCCCCTCGAGGAGAGTAAGGCTGTGGAGCGACCCCCACCCATTTCTTATCTGATTCCTGAGGACCTTTTGGTTACTTTTCCTGGGTCTAGTACTACTACCACCACCGGCGGGCGCCGGAGACGTCTTGCACCCACTACCCATTTGCCAGGCTCATTCCAGCCCGCTCCTGCTCCACCTCCTTCAGCCTATCCCACTTCAGGCTATGCTTCAGGTTACCATTTTGATCCCGTCATTGAACGGGAAGTGAGGATGCATACGGGCATTAACACTGCTTTGACAGAGAGGAGGATGTGGGAATAGATGGAGGCTATGACTTTAGCTTCCGGGGGGCAGTATCGCGGTGTGTCACCTTCTTATTACACTACTCCTGGTGACGACAACCGTGTGTTCCATCTTTACGGAGTGACTCCTACGAAGTTTGGACAGTTTAGCACCGAGTTCGGTGCATTAGGCCGTCCCTTCTACACTCCAGTCCGCCCCCCTCAGCCTACTTCTATTTTTGCGGAGGACACCGGCATCCCTTGTTCCCAGAGAGGCCCGTTTGGCCAGTTTAGTGCTTCTACTTCCACTGCTGCTGCTACTGGAGGCACTTGTGGTCGAGGCCGTCTTAGGAGACCCACCCGTGGTAGAGGCCGTGGCCGCAGTGCCGTTCCTGATCCTGAGCTTATGTCCTTATATGCTGAGATTGATGGTTTTGATGATACTGATGACGCCCAGTAGTGACGGCTGGTTACTACATCCCCTTCTTTCCAGCTGGTTTGGGGGAGGCTTCTGCATTACAGCTGGTATTATCTTTCTTTTTGTCTTTATTGCATTTCCTTTTTACCCTCTTCCCTTTGTTAGTTGTGTCCCATAGGTTGCTGGATTTCTGTGTGACTGCTATGCTGTAGGCGTCACAATGAGGACACTGTGACATTTAGGTTTGGGGAAGTGTGTTTATTTCTGTTGTGTGCTTTTATTTATTGTTGTGTGAAAAAATCAAAAATTCAAAAAAAAATTGAAAAATTATAAAATCCAAAAACATGTCTTTTATTTACTTTTGTTTATTTTGAGTCGAGTCTTGGTGAATTGTATAGCAATGATGATAATTTGCTTTGTCTTTGCATTTGAGTCTCATTTAGTTGTCCATGTACATTGTTTTGACCTGTTAGCTATGATGAACAAAGCTCTTTACTCAAGTCTTAACCGTCACAATATGCCTTATGCCGAGTAGACTTGACTTTATTTTGTTGGTAAACCACTTAAATTTCTGAGGTCTTTAGAGCTTGCTAGGCCGGGAACATTAATAAACCGCTCTCATTGTTATTTAGGCTAATGAGTGTGGTCTCCTTGTGGTATATGTAATATCAAACTGCATAAGTGTGACATTAGTTTCTTAGCTTTTGCGCGTTCATTTGATTAAGTACATGTGGATAGGCGATTCTTATTGTTCAAATAAGCCTTACATTACCCAGTTTTGTTAGCCCGTTTGAACCATGTAGCCATTTTATATCCTATTTCTTAGCTACATTCCAGAATTTGCCTACCTTTTTCGGGACAGTCGCAGTTGCTTGAGTCCTTATTGTTATAGCTACTTTGGTTGGGTTGGGACTTTTATTGTCATGTGGGTAGTAGCTATCTTTTTGTAGCAATTGTGTGACCTCTTATGTTGAAAAAGAGAAGTTTTATGAAGCAACTAGAAAAAAAAAAGAAAAAGAAAAAAAAGAAAGTCTCGAAAAAAAAAAAGAAGAAAAGAAAGAAAAGAAAGAAAAGAAAGAAAAGAAAAAGAGAAGAAAAAGAGATGAAAAAAAAGTTTCGAAAAAAAGGATTCAAAAGAGAAAAGAAGAAAAAATGTTTGCTTCATTCAGTTTTGTTAGGAGGTCGTGTGTGGTAATTACTGGAGTCTAATGCACATTTGGAGAGCCTTTACATTTCTCTCATATGTTGTCAAAGTTGAGATTATTTCTCCAGTTGGATGTTTGTTTTATTTCTTATTAGATTTGGCTATTGGTCTAGTGCTGCGACTACCGTCTGAGCCTCACATATCCATACGTGCTTTTGCACAAGCCACTTCTATACCCATGCCACTTTACCACCTTTCTGTCCTTGATGCATGTACTTGGTCTATTTTGTGGATGCGTATTAGTTGGAGAATCTCTTATCACATTAGATTGCATGCATATTTCATAAGTTGAGTGAGAGTCTTAATTCTTTCTATCTTACATATATCTCACCCATTATGAGTGCATGAGTGAAACCGCGAGAATCCAACAAAATGGTCTTGCAAGGTTGAAAAGTATTTGGCTGAGTCTCGGTATCATGTCACATCTTGAGTAAGAGCTGCGTTAGTCTATTACCCGTGCTTTTGAATTTGTTTTATTAGCACAACTTTGGTCATTACTTAGTTATAGATATGGACAGCTGAGACTTGTATATGCCTAGACATTTGCTCTGAGTTATTCATTCACCATATGTTTGTTGTTCTTTGTTTGGTCTGATTGCTTTGCTTGAGGACAAGCAAAGGTTCGGTTTGGGGGAGTTTGATGTATCACTTTGATATATACTTTTATAGCTCCCTTTATGCTATTTTACATACCGTTTCGTGCCTATTATACCTTTTATATGCTTTATTCCAATGAATTGTCGATACTGCCGCTATTTTGTGTTTTGATGCAGAAATGACTCGTTATGAGTATGATCAAGCTAAGATTAGCATGGCGGAGACGGCATAGAAGAATACACGAAGCATGGCACGGGAAACGAGGAATCACAAAGACTAGAAGTGAAAGAAGAGAAGAAATAACCTGTGAAGCAAGTTCCTCGATCGAGTCATTGCTGACTCGATCGAGTCACCTCTGACTCGATCGAGGATCCTCTCTGACGGGCTTATTTCCGGAATTTCCTAAAACGTTAATCTTTTGTTATAAATTAAGGACTCGTGTTTTATTGTTAGACTACGTTATATTTTGTTTGGATACTGCTGGAAAACTCTCTTAGAACCCTAATCTTTCCCTTGTATGGTACTAATCTTTCCTCATTAATTAATCATTATTGTTTTATGTTCTTCAATTATTCTTTCATGCTTTCAATCATATTTTCATCTTTAATCATATTTGTTGTTGTTCTTATAATTATGAGTAGCTAATCCCCTCATCTGGGATGAAGGGGATCTAGGTTAATTAAAAGGGAAAATCAATTATTTGCTATTGATATCATTAAAGTTGTTGTTTGATTATTGTAATTCTTCTAGTTAATCAACTTGAGGCCTGAGTTATTAATTAGTGTAGCGAATCGATCCTATCGCCGACCGGGTTAGAATTGATATAGGCTGCGATAATCAAATAGAGAGTATCTAATCATAGCGACCGCATGTTAGAATCAATCTAAAGGGCATAATGGAGTCGACCGATCTTATGACCTTAAACAACTTGATAGATTTAGTAATTGATTGATAATCCCCGACTGATTGACCTAGTGAACCTAATTCCTAGACTTTTAATAATATTGTTAAACCTTCATTTAATTACTTGCAGTTAGTTTAATAGAATCAAAACAAACAACCCCCAGAAATCGGTTATTTCTAGACAGCTTAAATACTCTTAGACTTAGCTTTTACCGCCTCCCTGTGGATTCGATACCTGTCTTATCACTAGCTATTCTTGTTAGTCCTGAGATAGTTTTACTTTGATTTGGTAATACGACTTTAGCCACATCAAGTACCATGCTTGTAAGTTTTCACAAGAAACAAATGCTCATTTTTCCTTACAATAATCACGAGTACAACAAGTTTGTGGCTCGTGAAGCTGTCTTTCTAGAATACAAGTTTATTTCTAGAAGACAGAGTGGGAGAATTTATTCAAGAGCCATAAAGAATGTTATGTCGCAAGAAACTGGTCTTTCTTGGCTACATGAGACGTTTTGTGTAAAACGTTGTTTCACAAACAATAAACGGTTAAAGTCATCACTTGTTGAAGACGATGAATTAGTGTTACCTTTAGAAAGTAAAGAACTTGCAACTTACAAAGAAATTGTTTGATTTAAGTTGATTACTTCTGGAAAGTAATGAACATATGACTTACATGAGAGTGTTAAGTCACAACTCAATACAAGGCTTAGAGCCATGAAAATCCGAAACAAATTCCAAGTGAATTGTTAGATATCAAAGCTTGATTGGTAGCAAAGGGTTTTGCACTAGTTGAAATGCTTAAGTATATTTGGATCTTCTTAGGGATTGGGTTTCATTATGAAATATATAAAGCGAGTGAATCTAAAACGCACTTCTTCAATTAGAAGGAATGTATTCAATACATGTCTTGAGTTTTGTAGATTCTTGTCATCCTAAGATAATGTGAAACTTAAGAGAGGGTCTTAAGTAGGACATCAATGAGTTGGAATCAATGTTTTGATCATGTTATAAAACATTTCTCAATAAGTCGAGAAGTTGTGTTTATACATGAAGTTTAGTGGGAGTTACGGAAATTTTAGTAGTCTTATATGTGGATGACATATTGATCATTGCGAATGATTTAAGACTTTGGAGAAATATAGTACATCTTTAATATCCGGATTTATGGAGATAAATCTACATGATATTAATGTCAAATAACGAGTCTTATGTTGATAAGATTCATGACTAGTTCAATCGAGTTGAACATATTTGATTGATTCCATTTGCTTCCGCTGCCGAATCAATTAAATAGGAAATGATGTATAACACTTCATATACTTTGAGTATGATGAATTGTTTCAAATCGAATTTAAGTAATAGTTACCAAGTAAGCCATAAAGATTACCCTTAAGTGCTTGCAGAAACATTAAGGATGTAAAGCAAAGTGTTTTTGATGCAATTATGTGTAAGGGTGTTACACAAATAACAATTGACAATTGAGATTGCGCATGGTTTCCGACAAAACCATAATCAAAACACATTAGGATGGTTAAGATACCATTGTGGCTACGTTATTTAAGAAATAGATTTTCTAGAATCGTTCTAGGCAATAAAGAACAATGAGAAATATTTGCAACGGAAATTGAGTACACTTGCAATCATGGGATGTGCAAGAGGGATGAGTTCCGCACACTGTGAAAACAGTGGGAGCTATTTTAAGGCAAGAAAGCCTATGTCTAGATTGGATCTAGACACGTACTCAGAAAGTTTTGTAATGAAAATGTATACATTACGAGAGGAAAACAAGTATGTAGCAAGGTTGAGCAGGGAGTTGCTAAAACCTACTTAGCAAGGCCTATTCATAGGCTCAACATGATGAGTCATGTCATTTCAATTGAATTGAAATGAACAACTACATACAAGATCAAATTAGATTATAGAATATGAAATAGTAATCAGGCATTGACTATTCATATGTGATAATCGCATTTGTCGTTCGAGTTTTTACTTTAAAAACTCTTTTCTTGTACTTTGTTACATCCAAACGGGTTGTAGAGACAATATTGAACCCCGTTAAAGTGAACCCGGATTAACATAGTATTCGCCCATAGTCACTTGTATGAGGTGACGTCTCGAAGTGACTAGAGTGTGATGCAATTGATGGCAAGTTCAAGTGCCATACAGTCATGTGAGATGACTAGTCGATTATATAGGCAGACTGTTAGGAACACTTTGTCAGGCAGTGACCGCTTATAGAGTTCTGGCAAATTTATATAGCCGTGTCGTGGCGAGAGATACTAGAGTATTCTAATGAGTCGATTCTTTTGACTAAAGACTGTTCCCCTAAGATGGCACAGTTTCAGATTAACTTTGATTTGTGTTACTACGACCTTCGTAAATGGGGTCAAATGGGCATATTTAGGGTTATGATGGTTGTGGCTAGTCGAAGGGAATAAGTGCGATAGGAATTGTCCACCCCCTTGTCAGGGTTAAAATAATATCTCAGGGCCACTCGAGGAGTAATGAACTGGAAATGCGTGGCCATGCTCGGATGGTATCTATGGTAGATAACTCCGGTCAATCAGTTATTCTCCAGATCGAGGAAACCACTCTCGATATGATCACCTGCAAGTACGACCCGAAAGACACCTTGCATTGAGTGGGAGATAGTAATAGGACAAGAGAATTGATGACGCACACTTGTCGAGGACAAGTGGGAGATTGTTGGAATATGTGTCCTCCAACAATAATGCGATCACAATTGTCGATCATATTGATCACATGTTTAAATCTCATTTTAAGAATACGTAAGGGATGATTCATTTTATAGTCAACTGATCAACATTAATCGGTAACGATTGGCTTGCTAGAGTTTGACGTTATCGTCGTGGGGACGGTGGTGGTCGATTGATCCCTTAAGGTCACACCTAAAGGATGATGCCCTTATCTGTAAAGTTGATTAATTGTATGACGATACAAGTTGATCAATTCCTTAAAATTGAACAATTCATTTGTGAGAGAGAATATTGATTTCTTATTTTAATAAGATTAAATAAGATTTATTTTGGTAATAAAATGCTTTATTACTAAAATTGTTTATTGTTGAGAAACGATAGAAATAAGAATGAATGGTTAATTATAATTACAAGATGTTGTGAATTATAATTATATGACCCATTTTATTTATGTGATCAAGTATCACTAGTCAATTTGTTGTATGTAATTTAATTAATTCATGAAATGATATTTATGTGATAAATATGCATCAAATTAATTGATAACATGTAACATACTACATGTGACATATTGTGTGACAATTGACAAAATAAAATGGTAGTCCATTTTATATAAATGGACCGAAATAATGAGTGTTATGGGTGTTAGTGGGTGAATTATTTTATGAGATAAAATAAACTAATGATACCTAACCTACACCTAGTCTTACAAGTCTAAGATATAGAAAAGAACAAAAGAAAAAGTGAAGGACCATATATTGGTCCTCCTCTCACCAAAACCTGTGGCCTTGCTCTCCTTAAGGGAGTTTTGTTCTTATATTTTCTAATACACTCAACCATTAAAAACACATGCAAACTCTCTCTTACCTTGTTCATCTTTCTCCAAAATTGGAGAAATTATGATCTAAATTGTTCAAATCAAATTACTAATATTATTAATGTAATATATGAGTATTAGTAATCAATTTTAAGGTAAACTACTAAACTAATATCTAGCTAATATTATTTAGTGGGGATAAGTGATAATCTTGGGTGCAATCAAGAGGAGAATCTCTACTTTGGGATTTTTGGAGGATCATCCTAATATTCATTATAGCGCAAGAACTAACAAGTAGGATATCTTGTTGGTGCCCATAATAGCCGAAATATTCATATGGTATGAAACGATTTTTCTTATTCTTTTCTAGTTTTGCATGCATAAGATCTTTAAGTTTTTATGACTAAAACTTTAAACCAAAATATGTGATATTTAAAATATGTTTTCCAACAGCCGCCACTACCACCAAAGCACAAAAGAAACGCCAATACTCAACAAGGTGCAACAGGTGCAGGAAGAGAGGGAAGGGGTGCTGGACGAGGAGGAAGGGGTGGCCGAGGAAAGGCAAAAAAACAGTAACTTTGTTTTTATTTTGTCCAAGAAACAGTTAATAGTTATGGTTTGATTTTGCAACTGTTGTAACTTAATTAGGAAGTATTTTGATGCTAAAAATATGTAATTTGCCGAAAGATTAAACTGTAGGTATTTTAACCATAGTATAACCAGACTAAAAATTATAATATTTTTATGAAATGCATGATTATAACATTGAAACTAATGATTATACCAGTTATAGGTTAGATTGTAACCCAATATCTTGTGTTATAATAATGGTTCATCTTTGTTATATAAAGCAACATATAACCAATATAAAAATGAAAATGTTGATTATAACACTGAATAAGTTTCACAACACTCTGAATAAAAGATACGTACATTGTAATAATAAAAATATGTAATATAACACTGAAAATGATGAATATACCAGTTATAAGTGAAGATTGTAAGTCAATATCTTGTGCTATAATAATGGTTCATCTCTGAAATTGTTACAAAGATATAAAAAAATGTAATAATGAATATGTTAATTAAAACACTGAAATTGGAGATTACAGTTCTATTTTAGATTGTAACCCTGTCTGAAATTGAAGACTATAACACTGAAGATGATGATTATACCAGTTCTATTTTAGATTGTAACCCTATGTCTGTAAAAGATACACACTATGTAACAGTTACAAGTAAAAGATTGTAACTGAAATATAGCACTGAAAATGATGAATGTACCAGTTATAAGTAGAGATTATAACTCAATATATTGAGTTATAATAATATTTCATCTATGTTATATAAAGTTAAGACAAATAATGTAAAAAATGTAATAATGAAAATGTGGATTATAACACTGACAACAATGATTAAGAATGATTTATAACACAATAAAATGCACTTTGTAACAATTAAGAATAATATCTTAACATTGACAACCATGATTACAACAAAGATTTCTAGAAAAATGATAATTCATCTAATTATTAAGTTTTGTAACATTAAATCTGTTAAAATATAATAACTAGTAGCTAGTCTTCTTCAGAAGAAAAATCTGATAGTCTAATCAAACTCCGCTCTTAATCTGATGGCTCTCTTTCTTATTTAGATACATCTTCTTCATCTTCCTCTTCTTTTCTTCTTCTTCTTCTTCTTCTTCTTCTTCTTCTTCTTCTTCTTCTTCTTCTTCTTCTTCTTCTTCTTCTTCTTCTTCTTCTTCTTCTTCTTCTTCTTCTTATGATGAATCATTCTACAGAGAAAAATGCCAAGCTCAAAAGCATAGACAAACACAATAATTTCAGCAAAAATCAAATAAAATGTTTTGTGAAAATAATACATACATTTGTTGTATCTGGAGCTTTTTTAACAAAAGGATTTGGACAATTTCGTTTGTCATGATACCCCATTTGTTTGCAGTTGTTACAGAGTCTTTTTGGCTTTTTCGCCTTCTTTATTGCCTTTTTCTTATCCGACAGCATTCTCTTCCTTCTACCTTTATTCTTTGCGTGACGTGGAGGCAATATCGTCACAGTGGAAGATGAACTGCACCCCAACAACTGCTCCATTTCTTGATCCTTTGTCATTGAAACATCCTGAGGACAGAATTTCTCGCGAAATGACTTTAGCAGACATGACAACTGCTTTACTTGACCCTCCGGCAGTGACTTTAAAACAAGGATAATAGAATAGAACTTAGACCAACCATTAGACAGCTAATTTGTGATAGTGAGTAGCATCAGCGTTTTCATCAACAATGCCGTGTGCATCATCAAAAGTAGTCCTGTAAGAATTCTTTGTCCACCGTTTCAAGATATATTTCTCGGGTATTTTAGTGATTTGTTTCCCCTTCAAAACAGAGAAAATATGACAGCACAAGAGTCCTTTCCTTTCAAACAGTTTGCATGAACAAGAAGTATCTTTAGTCAGAATACTGCACACAACTCTGAAAATTTTGCCACTAATTCCATCACCAACTTCAGAATACTCATGATCAATGTCATGTGTTACTCCAACGACACCACATGAGCATATAACAGTCTCAACTTCACCTTGGAACTCTTTGAAAACAGCATGGGTATACACATTTGAAGCATGCTTCTCTATTCCTAGTGGCGATACTAAGTTGGGTAGCGAATGATCACTATCTCTGTCAAGGCAGGTTTGTGCATAACGCTGCTGGTCCATAACACTTTGAAATCTCAACAAAAATTCAACCAGAGTGCCAAACTTATTCTCAAAACGTTTGAAAAAGGAATTCTCACTTTCAGATCTTTGCGTAGTTCTCAATAAACAACCCATAGGAAAATTAGTAAAATATACAGGAATCCATTGTGCACGATCAGAATAAATACTGCACAACCAAGAATTATCTTCCAAATTAAATTCTTTAATAACCTCCACCCACTTAAACTCAAACTCAAAGACAGTCAAAGTAATATCCTAAACAACTGAATTAAAATGAGGCAGAAAGTCTGTATCCTTGCATATGGATGGACCTACTTTGACAATCACTTTTTGCATGATATGCCACATGCAAAAGCGGTGACGAGCTTTCTTAAAAACTTTGGGAACAACCAGTATAAGTCCGGAGGCCTGATCAGTAACAACACATTGAGGTTCTTTTTGATTCATTGCATCCAGAAATTTTTCAAGACACCACTTAAATGATTCCTCATCCTCATGTTCAATCAATGCTGCACCAAATGTAATAGACTTCTTATAATGGTCAACACCAGTGAAAGGTGCAAACATCATATTATACTTGTTGGTTCCATAAGTTGCATCAAAACTAACAACATCACCAAACAATGAATAGTTCTGCCTAGATTGTGAATCACACCAAAAGAGTCTAGATAAAATCTGTGATTCATCAGTGTAATACGCAAAATAAAAACCCTTGCTTGTTTAAGAAATCTCTTTAAATCGATCAATGACCATCTGAGCATCTTTTCCACCTATAAAACACTTGACATCCCTGTTGAAATTCTTAAACTCCATCAATGACGCACCAACATTTTCATAGCCATTCTCATACTCTTTGCAAAGCCTAAAACTTGTTGAAGCGCCTATGTTCACCTTAGAGTTATTGATAATTGTCTGCTTGTGAAATGCATTAAGCTTCCTTGTCAATTTCTGAAGATGAGCATCCTTAACAGAGCAGAGAATGTGATTGTGAAAATCATGGAACATGTCAACAACATAGCCTTTTCCGTTATATGTAAACCTGATCATTGCAAGACAGCCTACCCTTGTAATTTTTACTGACCTTGTATTGCTCTTATTTTCCACATTCCTACTTTCTCTAAAACCGTGCCGATTACAAACAACAGACTTCTTGTATATTTCACCACCTCGTAGTTTTTTTGTAGTGTACAACCTAGGTTCAAAACCACATGAGAGAGCATAAACCTTGAAAAACAGAACCACTTCAGCAAGTGAACTAAAAAACATCCCCAATCTAGGAGTAAACTCCATTTCTACCCTCCTCATCCATTGCTCACTACTACCAGGTGTGAAACTCAAGATAAGAGGATGCCTATTATGCGTAGAAGAAGAGAACGCATCACATGTAGGTGTACCATTAACAACATTGCCACTGCTAGCTACTGAACAAAAAAAAACACAAAAATTACATAAACACAAGTAGTTGAACAACGTGTTACAAAAAATATGTTACACAACGACAAATGTGTTCAAGTTTCAAATAATTATCAAGTTACAACTAGGCCAGAATAATGTTAAAAATAGAAGTACATATGTTATAACAATAAAGATACAACTGATCAGAATAATGTTACAAACAGCAGGACATGTGTTACAACAAATCAAGTTTCAACTAATTATCAAGTTTCAACTAATTATCAAGTTACAACTAGGCAAGAAGAATGTTACAAACACAAGTACATGAGTTACAATAAATAAAGCTTAACCTAATTTGTTTAGTATACCAAAATATAGATAACACATGTTATAAATATATATTTATATTTCAAATTAAAATTAACCACAACAAATACATGACTACGCCTAGCTAATTGAATCGAATAAATTATAAAAAGCCAAAAAAAGTATATGAATACTAGAAATAAGAGTAGTAGAAGTAGGAGGCTGTTGAATTGCATTGATTTCCATTGAGCAAACTGAATAAAATGAATAAAGAACGATAGATTAAGACTCACATAAGTCCAGAAAATGAAAAATAAAGATGAATGAAAACGCGAATTACAAAAATCAACAAACAAATACATGACTACAAATAATTAAAACGAATTCATACCAGAATTAAGCGTAGTAGAAGTAGGAGGTTGTTGAATTCCATTGATATCCATTGAGTACGAACTTCAATTTACGTTAAGAAGCTAAACAAAAATCAAATTGACGAAAAAAAACCAAGGAAATTTGAAATTTAGGGTTAGATTTTCCAAAAAAAAAAGGAGAAAGAATGAATATATGAAACAGTCATATAACAGAAAATAGGATTGACCGAGTTAATTAAAATCTTATATGCTACGTGGAAAAATCTCGTGCATTAATGTACTTGATCCAACGACAGGAACAATATGGTTGACCGACTTAACATAGGTGGGCCATGGTTTAACACTAAAGATATTAATTAAACTACGCTTGTAACAAATAAAACGTTTAGTGTAACACTTATAATGTCTATTGTAACACATTTGGATTGCAAAGGGAATAAATGAATGAATGTTTGTTATTCGAGTGAATGTTTACACCTCCATGTTCAGTGAAATAAATAACGCATAATTCTGAATCCAATTCATTAACAAACCAAATATACCATTTAAACAATGAAAAATTTAAAATGAAAAACACAGATACAAAAGGGAAAGTAATGATTCTAAGTATTAAGATTTGTAACATTGGGTCTATAAAATGTAATGACAACGATTTTAACTTATAACAACATAAGAGATGAGCTAGCAACAAACATTACTTCTAATAATAAGCAAAAAACTAATTTGTAAAACTAGTGACTAGACTTTTCCAGCTCAAATATCGACACTGTTCTCGTACTTTCTTATCCTTCCTCTTCTTCTACTCTGCCTAATTCGAGACTTCTTCATCCTCTTCTTCATCTTCTTCTGATGATGAATTAGCCTGGCAAATGGAATAGCAATATCAAAAAAACAATATTACATAAAAACACTACTTCAGGGAAAAATAATAAAAAACGTAAAAATCCATGAAATTGATACATACATTTGTTGAAACAGCAAGTTCTTTAAACTGATCAACAAACATCTCAACATCTTTAGAGTTGATTCCCCTTTGGCAATTGTTAAATTCCACCATTGATGAACCAACATTTACATGCTCTTTGTAAATCCTAAAACGTGTTGAAGGCCCTACTGTCACCTTAGAGTTGTTAAGGATGGTAACCTTCTCAAATGCACTTATATTTATTGTCAATTTCCGGAGAGAATCCTTAACAGAAAAAAGAAAGTGATTATGGAAACTATGTAACATGTCAACAACATAACCTCTCCCATCATATGTAAATCTGATCATTGCAAGACATCCCATCCTCGTATTGCCACTGTTGTTGCTACGTTATCGATAAGCGTGGTTATTACAAACAGCATACTTCTTGCAGATTTCACCCCCCATTAGTGTTTTTGAGGTGTGTGGCCTAGGTTTAAAACCGCGTGAAACAGTATAAACCTTATAGAACAAAAGCCCTTCCTCAAGTGTGCTAAAACACATCCCCAATCTAGGAGTAAACTGCATCTGTACTCTCCTCACCCATTCTTTACTACTACCAGCACTAACACGTGTAGACGAAGAGGATGCATTAGATGTTGGTGAACCATTAACAACATCTCCATTGCTTGCTACAAAACATTATTAAAAAAATCTGTGCTAAAAAAAAATTTAACATGTGATAAACAGTTCAAATGTAAAAAGATACAAACAACTTCAGCAATATATGTTACACAGCAAAAAATATGTTCAAGTTTTAAATAATTACCAAGTTACAACTAGGCCAGAATAATGATACAAACAGAAGGACATGTGTTACAACAATCAAGTTTCAACTAATTATCAAGTTACAACTAGCTCATAATAATGTTACAAACTGAAATACATGAGTTACAACAATCAAGTTTCACCTAAATTGTAAAGTTACAACTAGGCTAGAAGAATGTTACAAACAGAAGAACATGAGTTACAATAATAAAGCTTAACCTAATTTGTTTAATATACCACGAAATTATGATAATACAACTAGTTCAGTATAGTGTTACAAACTGAGTCAAATTTGTTACAACTATAAAGCTTCGACAATTACTCAACCTCATTCAGATAAAAATAACTGAATGAGATAAATAATTTTAAATTAGGCAAAAAAGGATATGAATACCACATGTAAGAGTAATTGAATCGAAAGCAAGTTGAATTCCACTTATATCCACTGAGGAACCTGAAAATGATAAAAACAAAATCAATCGAAGGAACAAATGGAGTAATAAAATCGAAGCAACAAATGAACACAATCAAATACGAACAGCTACACTAGAAAACATTGAGCACGAACGCAAAAAATAAGAAACTAAAAATCGAAACAGGGAAAAAATTGAATATAAAACCAAATAAATTGAAGCGAAATAAACGCATCAACATATGAATGCCAGAAGTAAGAGTAATTGAATCAAATGCATGTTGAATTCCATTGATATCCATTTAGAAACCTGAAAATGATTAAAGATCAATAAACAATGCAAAAAATAAAATGAAACATGAATTGAAACGAAATCAAAGCATCAACAAAATTAAATTTAAAGTAAACGAAATGAAATTTACCTTTAGATGAAAACTGAAGATAATCAAATGACCGAAGAAAATCAAATGAGCCAAAAAATTGTGTGCGATTTAGGGGAAAAATGTGTGCGAAGAGAGAGAAAGTATAGGACGGATTTCTGAAGAAATAGAAGGTATTTATGTCGCCCAAAAAAAGAAATAAAACTGACTTAATCACATATGCTACGTGGCACAATCTCGCTCATTTGATTAACTAGATCCAACGGTCCAGATTTGGACTCAAGACTCATTTAAGAAGCTGGACTCTCTTGATCCTACTCTCTTGATCCAATATATATATATATATATATATATATATATATATATATATATATATATATATATATATATATATATATATATATATATATATATATATATGATGAGGTTTATATCCTCATAACATAAACATATAACTTTATAAAAATGATGAACACAACATGATTAACTATATACTTTTAATAGGACTCAATTACTATCCAAGTTTCTCCTTCACGTGTTCCTTATGCCATGCATATACCGTGTCAAATCTACCACATGATCACACATGTGTCCACATCTATCTCCACTCCATATAATATTCCCGTATATAACCATTACAGGACTCGCTCATGCATTTAACAATTATCGTGAAATTCATAAATGACACTCATCATGTAAAATCACGAAAATCATCACATTTCACATAAGATTATCACATGAAGTTGTCGTCTACTTAGTCATGCCATGGTTCTATTGGTTAAAAAAAACATCTTGAATGACAACTGTTTAAACACTAATAACATACCAAGCAATATGGTCAAACATAAACAATTCATGAAAATCAATTATACAAGTCTTACTATGCCCACCCAACTACTAAGAGGCCGTTGGGGTCACAAAACAAGGGTATCTACTTTGTACTTGGTCGAATTTAGCCAAAATGCGTCATAAACAGCTCACTCGGTCGAGTGGAAGGACCACTCGATCGAGTAAGGTCGTACTCGGTCGAGCGAAAGGGAAACTTGGCCGAGTGTAGCCTCTTCCTTAAGATAAATGGTCTCCAAATTCACCTATTTTACCACACGAAATGCAAATGATGTGACTCATATTTGAGCACATTTAGTCCCCAAATTAACCTCGTTCCCATGCTTTCTAGCATATATTAGGGTCATTTCTTATCTTTAGTTTCCCATTTTGCATATTCTTTGAGGTTTTGTGTCCTTGATAGGAGAGGATTGCTAGCCCTTCATTTATGGAGCAAAATGGAGCTAAATGGATCGCATCCAATGACCAAGCATCGAAGAGGAGACCGACACTAGAAGCCTAAGCAAATTAATGAAGTGAAGTGGGCAATGATGAAAGATCCGCGCATCCCCAATACAATCCCGACGGATTGTAAGGAAGCCAAGAACAAGAGAAAACCCTGTCCCAGGATCCGAGCGTCCTAAGCTCAGGACGAGCGTCCCAGAGCCAGGATCCGAGCATCTCCAAGCCAGCCCGAGTGGATCTTCTTACAGGACCAACCATGCTTCAAGCTAGGACGCGCGGATTCTTTTGGGAGTTAATGCATGATCCGCGCATGTCCCTCGGGAGTAGAAAAATTATCAAGCTTCTCTTAGGGTCTTAATCGTCATTTAAGCCCTTAGTAACCCTAATCCTTGTACTTAATTTTAGTATAAATACCCTATTGTACTACCTAGATGATTATCCAATCTTAATCTTATCTTAATCTCATCTAATCTCATCTTATCATAATCATTCTCTTAATTTAGTCTTAATCAAAGTTGTAAAACACATTTTAATATTAATCACATCTTAATCTTTTATTAATCTCTCAATTGTTCTTAGTTTTAGTTGGGTAATTAGAAGATTATTTGGGTTTATTGGAGGATTATCAACCTTCCATCAATCATCAAGTTTACTTCTATTATTCTTTGCTTTATTATTTGGATCATCTCAAGTAGGTATAATCTCTTTTACCTTTGTTTAATTATTGTTAATCACATCATTTATTCATCATGTTTTACATTGTTAGTATGATTGACAACCTTATTAGCATGCTAAACTTGATCATGAGTGAGTAGTCCTTTAGCTAGGGTTAATGGGGAATTAGGGAAAATAATCATGGGGATTGATCTATGCTTAATCTAATATGTTTTCATAATTAAATTGCTTGCTTGTTGTGATTTCAACCTATGCACATGTTATGTTTGATGAAATGCTAGACTTTGAAACCTTGTAGTTTTTACCCATCTCTTATCTTTTCAATGAGACTTGTAAGATATAAACCAACTCGAGCCTTGTTAGACCATGCATAGAGTTGAATAGGAAGAGACTAAGTCGACTTGTAGCTGTTGTAAAGTCTTGATCGACTCTGCACCGGGACCCAAATCTTCCTAGGGATTGTAAGATATACACTAACTCGATCCCATCACAACAATAAGTGCTTGCTTCTAATTGAGAACATGTTTGTATGATCTATTTCCATGAATCCCCTATGAAACCATGACACCCTAGTGCCTTTAATCAATTATTTTCAAACCCCTTTAATTGCTTTACTTTGTTTTCATTAATTTACATTCATCTTGTTGATTAGTTTAGAATAGATCTCATCTCAACCCAATTTGTGACACCCTAAGACATAACTATTTGCAATTGAAATCTTAAATTGATACCCGTCACTACTACAGATACAGGCTATAACAACGGTCAAAAACCGTTGTTAAATAAAAAAGCGGTCGTTGTTAAAGCGTCCGTTGTAGAAGGTTTTAACAACGGTTAGTTTTCTTACGGAAACCGTTGTTAAAACTATTAACAACGGTTTTAAATATAAAAACCCGTTGTGTAAAGTGTGACTCAATTTTGGGGGAAAGTTATAACAACGGGTTTTAATATACAAAACCGTTGTTATATATAACGTTGTTCTTAAATAACCGTTGTTGTTTGTTCTTAAAAAATAAAAAAAAATTAAATTAAATATTACTAGCTATAAATATTAAAGCATCCTTTACCTAACATATATTAAAGCATCCTTTACCAACATATATTAAAGCATCCTTTACTAACATTCATTAATTGAAACAACATGGCAATGAACCCTAATTTTATCAACAACGAAGAATGGCTTACACAAACGATTGAAGATGATGGTAAGGTTCTCGCTTCGGGACCCATTAATCAAAGCATCCCTTGAACATCAACGGAATTATTGGATTAAGAGGCGTGAAGCATCCCCTTGTCAACAAAGCCTCATCATCATCATCATCTTCATACCCTAGTCGGCCTTTTTCGTTAATTGGTTTATGTTGAGTTGTACTCTTCCAACCTTATCTCCACATGCAAGTCGTGTCCTTGCATATATTCAATCTTTTATTGCAAAATATGAAGCCAATGACCCGGAAGTTAGCGGTATACCGAGTGGCGTGATTGGTGGCAATTGTTCTCAATTATACATCTTTTGATTTCTGATAATTGCTGTAATGTATTTGGTTTAAAATTAAATGAAATGATCATTTTGAAAGTGTTGAGTTATGCTTGTTTGATTTGCTTCCATTTTTCAACTCCATAGATCTATCAGTCATCATCAAGATCTGATTATGGCACAACTTCCTAACATATATGGCACAACTTCCTAACATATATATTAATTAAAAAACAACTCAACCCACACATTAGTATAAATACATTGCATTATCTCAACTAATCGCTAAAACATGCTCGATCCGTCCCAAATAAGATGGAAATGAAATAATTAGAAACACATACATGGAAATGAAGATGGAAATGAAATAATTAACAAACCTGATAATTACAGAACGTACGTAAAGAGACGATGAAATCAAAAGTGACGGCGAGAAGATAAAGCGACGATGAGAAAGAGAGAAAGAGACGATGAGAAAGTGTGTGTTTTGTGTTTGTGTTTGGTCATTTCAATTTGTGTTTGTGTATTAAGGTTTGTGTTTTGTGGGTGCAGCATTGTTTGTGTGGTTTATAGTATGGGAAGTATTGACAACGGTTATTAAACAACAACCGTTGTGAAATATGTTTTGACAACGGTTATAAAAAACACCCGTTGTTAAATAAGTTGTAACAACGGGTTTCAAAAATAACCGTTGTGATTACTTTTCACTAAATTTGCGCCAATTTTGCGCAAATTATTAACAACGATTTGTGCATGGGTGACCCGTTGTTAAAACTAATAACAACGGTTTTTATAACCATACCCGTTGTAATTTATTTTAGTAAAATTCGCGCCATACATTCTACAACGTCTATTGTGATTTTCGTGAATAATCGTTGTTAAAGGGGCGTTGTAGTTGCCTAAATTTGTAGTAGTGCGTCCCTTGGGATCCGACCTTTACTTACCTCTTTACTAAGAGTAGTTTGTGAAGTTATAAATATTTTTTTTGGTTAGGTAGTGACAACGACTAAGCATTACACACAATAATACCGATACAAAAAATGGCGCCGTTGCCGGGGACGGTGTTCAATTGATTTGATTTTCGTTAATTGTTTTAAGTTGTATCTTTATTTAGCTTGGGGAAGTCAATCTTCTCAAGGTTATTCTAATTATTTTCTAGTTGTTTGATATTTTGCATGACTAGGAGATCACATGGTAATTTATTCCCTATTGATTTCGAGATTGAAAGGACCTTAACCAACAATAGAAGAGTTGCTAGAGGTACTTCAAGAGTTGTAGGTATTGGAGAGAGATTGTGGACATTCAACCAAATAACATTGAGTTTGTCAACCCTTTTCCAAGAGAAGGAGAGGATAACCCAATTCCAAACCAACAACAAAATCAACCCATAATGCCTAAATTTTCATCTCATTTCGTACCAACCGAGGAGAACCTACCAAACGATACTCCTACACCACCACATCTAACCGGTAATTTCATTGCCAAATCCGCATTCATACAATTAGTTGAGATAAGTCAATTTGGAGGGATGCCTAGTGAAGATCCTCATTCACATATGGAGATTTTTTGCGACTATTGTGATGCAATTTTTCAAACCGGAGTTACTCAAGACCAAATCCGATGGGTATTGTTTCCTTTTTCTTTAATAGGTACCGCAAAGCAATGGTTGAAGAGCCTAGACACGGCTACCCTTGGTATTGATTCATGGAAGAAGTTAGCACTTGCCTTCTATAAGAAATTCTATCCTACGGAGAAGACTAATATGTTGAGAACCCAAATCACCGGGTTCAAGCAAAGGGATGCGTTATCATTATATGAAGCATGGGAGAGATTTAAGGACACTTGTCGTTCTTGTCAACACCATGGGCTTAGTGAGTGGTTTCTTGTTTAACAATTTTGAACCGGCTTATATGAAGACTTACACAATGTGCTTAATATGGGATCCAATGGGAGGTTTACTGAAGTTGATGACAATCAAACATGGGCCAAAATCGAAGAGATGGCGGTTCATAATTCCCAATATAGTAGGCCTAGAAAGGCCACTAGAGGAGGAAAGCATGAGGTAGATTCCATCACACAATTGGGTGCTCAACTAAGTGCTCATATCGACACCATCAATTTGAAGTTTGAGAAGGCCATGGCTAAGCTTGATGAAGCTTCCAAATCACCCAAACAACATGTCAATGCTATGGTGGCATCATCCTCAATCTCAAATGGAGTATGTGATAGTTTTGGAACCTTGGGACATGATCAAAATGAATGTAGGGGAACAAATGAACAAGTGAATGCTTTCGAAGCATACAAGAGTAGCACCCCTTATTCCAACTACTATAATGAGAACACCAAATTCCATCCAAATCTTTCATACAAGAGCCAAAATGTCCAAAACCCCCAACCAACATACACCCCACCTCCAATGAGAAATCAAGCTCATAGACCCTTTTTCAATCAAAGCCATGGATATCAAAATCAACCTTCCTACAACCCATCTAATGACCAAAGCTTTGATGTTCAAAAAGCGGTCCTCCAATTGCAAAAAAAACCAACAAGAATTCTTCACCCAAATTCAAAAAGATAGCCAAACTATGAAAATCACCATCAACAACATACTTGCCCACACCAAAATGTTAGAGACTCAAATGACTCAATTAGCATCTTCTAGCTCTCAAATATAAAAGAGGCAATTGCCGCCTCAAGGTAACCCCCCAAGACATGAAACGGTTAGTGCCATCCATTTGAGGAGTGGTACAAGATATGAGGGACCGAAGAGGTCAATTGATGAAGATATTGTGGATGCTAGTAGCAAGCAAAGAGTTGTGGAGAACTCTAAGGAGGTATATCCTACTACCAATGAACTTTCAAAGAAGAAGAATGAAGAGAAGGCTAAGGAAAAAGAGCCTATTGTGATTAGTCTTCCATTCCGAAGTCGCCAAGCTAAGCCTAAGTTTGATGAGCAACTTGGAAAGTTCATGGAAATTGTGAAGAACTTATAAGTCTCAATCCCATTCACGAAATTGACCAATCATGTTCCGGCGTATGCAAAGTACATGAAGAATATTCTTACCAAGAAGAAATCCATCCGAAATTTGGAGACTATTGCCTTTACCAAAGTGAGTAGTGATATTCTTCAAGGAGTTCCCCTCCAAAGCTCAAAGATCCGGGAAGTTTTTCTATTCCATGTACCATTGGCGACACTACAATCAACAAAGCATTATGTGATCTTGGAGCAAGTGTAATTGTTATGCCGTACTAGGTATGTAAGAGGCTAGGAATGGGAGAACTTAAATGCACCTACATTAATCTTCAAATGGCGGATCGATCAACAAAGATATCTCTAGGGGTATGGGAGGACGTGCCCGTGAGAATTGGTAAATTCTTCATCCCGGTAGACTTTGTCATTGTAGACATGGAGGAGGATTCCAACATTCCTATCATCTTAGGAAGACCTTTCTTGCATACCGCGGGAGCGGTAATCGATGTAAAACATGGAGAGCTCACACTTGAAGTAGGGGACGAGACAATTACTTTCAATCTTGACAAAATAATGAGAGCTCCCCGATTACATGAGCCATGCTTCATGGTCGATCACTATAGCCGAGAGAGTGATAGAAAGAAGTTAAAATCTCTATGCAAAGATCAAACCATGGGTAAAGAAACATCACCCATATGGAAGGAGAAAGTGGATGACCTTCAAGTAGCTCTATTCGGAGAGCATAAAATTTTCAACAACAACAACAATGAGAGCTTGAATAGGTCACCCATCATGACATGTAATGAAGAAGGCCTCATTGGCCAAGATAACAAGAAAGGAGAGTTTCTTTTGTCAACTCATGACATCATTGGGGAACAAGCTAGTGAAGTTTGTGGTCTATGGGACGATGAATTTGAAGGATTAGTCAATCCTTATATTGGAAATGCTATGACCTTAGACCAAGGCTTTGTTGATCCTTGTCATCACTTTGACTCGGACTACAACAATAAAGAAAATAATGAACAAAGATCTATGCAAGATCTTTATCATGAAAATGAGCAAGCCTTCGACTACTTCTACAAGGTGTTGAGCAACATCAACAACACCTTGGCTTTGCCCCCTTGACATCTCATCCAAGAAAGAGAGTTTGGTGGAGTCCTCGCTAAACAACTATTTGTAAATATTCTAACCCCTTAACTAGCATTTCATTTTCTTTATTGCATCTTTGTCATTTTTGGATTTGCATTTTTGTGCTCTGATCAAGATTTTTGACATGAGAGCAAGTGAGAGAGGTATTTTAACGTGTTTTAATGTGTAGTGTTTGATCAAGTGTGGGGATGGAAAATGCCTTGGCTAACCAAGCCTTTGTAGTGCAACCCACAACATTTAAAGGAAGGAGGAATGACATGGGAAGAGGAATCCCCGCGAGCAGACCTGAGCTCGTGGGAGCCGAGCACAATCCGAGCATCCCGAGGCACAATCCGCGCATCCTGGCCTTAAGACGTGGGAGCTGGGAAACTTCAATTTGTGGGAGACATCCTGTAAAAAAAATCTGCGCAAGCCGAGCTTAGAACACTCGTCTTGAAATCAATCCACGGGTCCTGGGAACCTTCAAGTTTATAAAATTTTGCTATAAGAAAATCTGCACGTCCCAGGCACAATCCGAGCGTCTCAGCAGAAATCCGCTCGAGCTGAAACAAATCCGCCCGTCCCAGCACTACTTTGTTATTTCAGAATGTTCTGTAAGACAATCCGCGCGTCCCGACTATGATCCGAGTGTCCCAGGCCTGATACTCAAACAAAACACGGGACACCCCATTCTTCCTAATTCATTTCTATCTTTCAAAAACACAAACACATACATTTTTCCCACTTCAACCCTCAATCCCCTCATTCAAAAACATCAATTTCTCAACAAAATTCACCACAATCCAAACAAAACTTGCTCAAAACAAGATTAAAACACTCCTTCATCAATAAAAGACCATTTAAACATCAATTTCCTCACAAATGGAATCAATTTTCTAGGCTTTGGGAAAAATTTCGAAAATCCTAAATTGATTAAGGAATTTATCGAAGTTTGAAGAAGCAAGGAACATTCAAGCAAAATCTTGGTTTGTTGATACCAATTTGAGAAGGAGAATACAATGGCAAGGACCAAAGGCGGAACTAATAAACCCAAAACAACAAATTTATCAAAGAGGCAACAAGCTCTTCTTGCATCTAAGGCTTTGGTAGTAGCTCAACCAAGGAAGGAAGTCCAAGTAACCGTCAATCCTATTGAGGAAGCTACCACATCTACTCCGGTTGTAGAACAATTGTCAAATTTTCCGGAGGTAACTTTCTTAACAGATAAGCATAGGATTGCATTTTTATCCCTTGCCAAAAAGACTATTGTGGCTACCAAGTTTATTTGTCAAGATGCCTTACGAAAATTGGGTGTACTTGAGCGAACTAGAGCATTTTTTGACTCCATGGGGTTGATAATCCTCTTTGAAATGGATGAATTGACTTACCCCTCATTGACCATGGAGTGCATAAGCTCCTTGAGAATGTATAAGATAGAGACTCAAAATTATGTTGAGTTCCGTCTTGAGAACAAGAGTAGAAGAATGACTAAGAGTGAGTTTGGTAAAGTGTTTGGTCATATGCGATATGATCATTTTGAGAAAAACCTTTAAAGTATGACGCCGCAACCTTTTGGAAAGCTATAATCGGTCGTAAATTTGATTCTTTCCGGGAGTGCCATGCTTTATATGTTCACCATCCGGGCATAAGAGTTTGGCACAAGTTTGTGGCCAATACCTTGATTGCTAGGAAAGGCACCAACCACTTCACCGAACTTGATTTTGTCTACCTTGAGTTCTTCATGAATATCAATGGGAAGTTCACCAAAAAGTACAACATTCTTCAACTATTGCTTGATTGGTGGCTCGAGATTGATAATGAGAAAGATGGAGCGGCCTTTATTGTAAACAGGGGCTTGATAACGAGGTTAGCTAAACACTTTAACCCAGATTTCAACAAGGATAACACCTACAAACCGGTTAAAGGGAGCAACCTTCTTGATATGAGCACTATGATCAACAAATTTTATTGGGTCAAGAATGACAATATTGACCAAAAATATGAGTGGCTCATCAAGGAAGCCAAGTCCATTGTCTTGCCCACCAAGATTTGTCGTATATCCATCCGTAGACCAAACTACCTCTTGCCCGTCTCCAAAAAAGCCGAAGTGATAATTAAGCAACATAGGGATCCAATTGCAAAGCCCTCCTCCTCTACCATTGTGACTCCACCCTATCCTTTTGCCTACCTTGAATTCAAACCAAGTGGCTCTAATGTCATGGTAGGCAATTAGTATTTCACCCAATTAATGCAACAAATGCATAAAGAAGCTCACGATGACAAGGTGAATGCTTACCGTGCCCAATATCCAGCCCTACTACATCTACCTAGGTAAGGACTTCTTGATCCTTCATGTCCTTTGCCTAGTTGGGCGGATAAGGAGGTATTCTTTCCTAGTGCTTATTAAGATGCCGAAAAGGATAGTCGGATGGCTAATGGAAAGGAGGTTGTTGTTGTTGAAGACGGGGAAGGTATTGGTTCATGCCAAGAAGAAGAAGAACAAGGTTCAAGTTCCAATGATGATGATGAAAGTGGTGAATCCTCCGGGTCAATGGAGGTGGATGATGAAGAAATTGATGATGAAAGTGATGATGGCGGCGCTGAGGCTAGTTATGATGATGTCGCAATGAGTGATAATTGAGAGTTGACAAGGCTTATTGGAGGATACCACAAGTGCAGGGTTGATTACTTGAGTTCAACCTATTCCATTGACAGTTTCCTACACCTCCTTTAGCTTTGTTTTTATCTCTTGTCTTAAATTTTAATCTTGATCATTTGTAGAGTCAATCTTGGCTCTTGGTAGTTTTGAGTCCAAGCACCATTTAAAGGACTCCCACCTCGGTTCCATTGAGGTGTCTCATATTTTGTTCCCATTTGCAAAATCCAAAATGACAATTAGAATTCATGCATTGCATCCTTGCCTTGTGCATCAACTTCCCTATTTTGACACTAGAAATAGTGTTTTGATTTGTTTGGGGAATTTCACACACAAGGAATGAGAGTCAATTCAAATTGGCTCTCAAATTAATCGAAAGCATGCATCATATAGGATAGATTAGATTGCATCACTTGTATATATGTCATATATTTTGCATACTAGTTTAGAAATCATGCATTTTCATATAGCTTGCATTGCATAATTTCCTATCGTATTGGCCATTGAGGACAATGCCCATACTAGTGTGGGGATGGGAAATTCTAACTTAACATTTAAAATAAAAAATGATAAATATTTGAAAATTTTCGAAAAATACAAAAATATGTTATTTTATTTCATAAAAACAAAAACCATAAAAATTTGAAAATTTAAAAATCCAAAAACATGTTCATTCCTTTGTAGTGTAGAAATTGTATATATTGTATATACTTTTGTTTGTTTGTCACTCTTATCACATTGGAATGACTACGCCACATCCGAGGCATGAGGAATATGAAGACCGCATGGTATGATATTTCCAAATTTCCTTTTTCCTCTCTATGTTAATGACTATGTGGCTTCTTTTTGTTTGATGCGGTACAAACCAATGTGTTGTTAAGAGTTGCATTTAGTTCATATGGCATACTAGTTGATAGAAGCATTTGCATTAGGTTGTATATATGTTAGTTGCATCATGACATGTAGTTGCATTTTAGGAAAATTTTTGTGAAAACATCTATTTAGGAAACTTGACAAGTGTATATAAGGCCCTTGTAGATACTTTTTCTTCTTGAGACTTTGCTCATTAGAATACCTCTAAAACACCCTAGGATGTGTCATACTAGTATCCTTTGACCCATGGACTAAGGCCTAGTCAAGAGTACGTTGTGGTGTGATAACTCCTTGGCTACCGTTTATTCCAAGGTGACCCTTGAAACCATACAGCCATCTTCCACTTCTATCATATTTTGTCAATAAAAAGGGAATGGGCACAAAAATCATCAATTTGAGTTCAAGCATAATAAATGAGAAACAAGAAGTTTGCACAAATTGCATCAAAGAAAAGAGGAATACAAAAATAAACTCCTATGCTTCAAATAAAAGCACCCTCGTTACAAATGTTCAAAAAATGCAAAAGTTGAAAATTGCCAGGTATTAAAATGCCAAACATCAAAGAAATGGCAAATAAATTGTTCTCAAAAATGTCAAATGCCACAAGAAATTTTGGGGAATAACAAAATCAAATGCAAACTGCCATTATGAAACTCAAAATCATATTGATCCCTTTTTCCATTGATCCCACTTTTGTGCATGGTGGAGAGGGGATGACCCTTCTTCTTGTCTAGGCAAGGAGGGGAATTCCGCGACCCTACAGTGTTTCTAACACCATCGGGAGTCTACTCTTAACAAAAGCATTTAGCGATTGAGGACAAAGGTACCCTAACTTGACATAACTTGAAGGTAATTTGTTGGTATCCTCCTAGGCTTAGTAACTAATTAGCGTGATAACATTTATAAATCTCTTAAAGGTTCACAAGGGTATACTTCGTATTTAATCAGTTGATTAACGATTACCTAATAACGGTTGGCTTGCTAGAAAGCTTGACGTTATTATCATACAGATGGAGGTGATCAGCTGGTCCCTAAAGGTCACACCTAAAGGATGTGTTTGAGAGATGTGGTTATGGAAATGTAATCACATTGATGCCTTATATGACAAAACAGTTAGTCAACGTGTTGATGAGACGATTATTTAATGCCGATTAAATAATATTAGCTGAGACGAATTAACTGTCAATTCGTAAATTGAATATAATATGTTATATTTAATTAATGTATATAATGTTAAGCTTGGACGAATTAATATGTTGATTCGTAATTAAATGTAATCAGTTATATTTAATTAGCAAGTTAAAGTATATATTATACGATATTGTCACAAACTGGCATTAATAAATCCACCGCAAGCTGTTGTGTGTAGACTTATTAATACGGAATGATATAAATGACAATTTATAAATAATACATTTTATACATGGTCGATCGACCGGGTGTGTCAGTCGATAGACTGATATACCTGTTTCAGTTACATGGTCGATCGACCGGGTGGGTCAGTCGATCGACTGATATGCCTGTTTCGGTAAATGGGCCGAAAATTAGAAGAAAGAAAATCTACCATAATTATTCCATATACACGATTATAAGGGAGAGGGGAGATAATTCTTCTTAACCAAATTTTTCCTAACTCATTCTTGCCTCTTGATACCTGTCGATGTGAGTATCAAAAATAATATTTATAAAACTAAACTACTACTAGCAAGCGGTAGTAAGGGTCGATCCGCAGGGAGGTAGGGAGATAATAGTTATTATTAATTCTAGTCTAAGGGTAACAGTTGTGGGGGTTTTGATAAGAATTATAACTAAATCTAATGACATAAACTAAATAAACGAATAATAGAAGCAAATGATGTAAACAATGATAAAAGAAATGCTAAGACGGTCGGTTCACTATAGCTGTGATGGCACAAAATCCTAGGTAAGTCCGAAATACAGTCGTGTAAGATGGGTAAAACAAGTCCTCTCGGTCCAAGTTAACTAGTAGCTCCTTTCGGCCTGTGCTACCAGTCCCTAAGTCTCACTAATGCTAGCTCTCGCCCCGATTAGTGATTCCTAAAGCCTAAATTACTTATCTTTCGATCTTAGCAATTTAGTCGTCTTAATTCATTAATTAATGCCCTTCCCTATCTCTCGATCTACGGGTTGGTCAAAACTAAGTATCTAACAAATCTCCTCTCGGTCTCATTGTTAAATATTGCACTTAACGAATTATACGGTGCTAATCAGACACGAAGTCAGTCGATCGACCAGCTACCCCAGTCGATCGACTAACCGGCTCAGTCGACCGACTAGTTAAGCCAGTCGATCGACCAAGCCCTAATGCGGGGTCACCTATTCTAATGCCATCTTCGACATAGCTCCCCTCACATCTTAGCAGAGGTACTTAGCTACTCATAATAGTGATAGTATCAACAATAAAATTAACAAATACCATAAGTGAAAACATGATTAATAATATTAAGCAATAGAAACGCAATAAAGTAAATAAGGTTTCGGGAACTATCTAACAATTCTAAACTATGGAAGAATTAAAGCAAACTGAATTTGAATAAAGTAACAGAGGAATACCGTAAAGAAGAATTGAAGAATCCGAATGCCAAAAGAAATACTTTATTGAAAAATTAAAGAAAACTGTAAACTGTCAACTGTATAACTTGTACCAGTCGATCGACCAAGAGTGCTGTACAGAATTGCATTCTGACGATTCCTGCAGCGCGCACCGATCTTAAAACAGCTGCCATTTCTTCGTTACTTGGTCAAATCAGGCGTTCTACGCGGCGTTGGAAAGCTACGAAGATAATCTTTCACCTCCAGTTGGAATCACTCGATTATCTGCTCTATAACGCGAGATATAGCCATCTGAATCAGCCTGCACTGTCGAGAAGCATTCTGACGGTCTATAGACCATGTAGGTCAGTCTATAGACCACTATAGCTGGTAGTTCGCTTCTAAACTCTCGCAAATATGTCTTTCAGGCCTTGAAATGCGCACTAAGTTCGCTTCCCGAGTCTTTACTCCATGTCAAATGCAATGTTAAACACTTAGGGACGGATTTGGCTCATTTTCCGCTAAAATCTTCATATTTCTGCAATATCACACAAAAAGGAAGAAATACACGAAACAAGGGAAATAGTAGCATAAACTACTCAATTGAGCTCTGAAATGCGTGTGAAATGAGGTGCAAAACATCATATTTTAGACACGCATCACCTCTCATCAGAAAAACACAAAAACCCTAATTAATTTTACAGAAAATTTAGGGATCGATTCTAGCAAGTAGCAAGGGCATATCTCATATCGTCTTGGGTGCAACTGATAGGAGAATATCATTGCGATATTGTTCATAGGCCATAAAAGCTAGGACCGAAGGTTATTTCTTAATCCTTTACGTTTTGTTTATGCAATTTAGTTTTATGACTCGTAATCATCACTCTATAATTCGTTATAATCCTTAAAGTTAAAGGGATACATACAGATAAATCCCACAGTAACTTGAAGAAACCATATCTATAATGGAGTGTGTACCCTTAGATTGCTTCCCTTATAGATAATTTTCGCCACTTAGATGAGGAAAGTGGCTATTCCTTTTTGTAGATGCATCCATTACTTGTTTTGTGTGCTTAAGGCTTGGTTGTATTGCCATTTTGGCAAGCCCCACCTTGCCTTCTAAGAAGTCACCTTACCTCATGGATGTCTTGTTTTGAGTTGAAGGGGCGGAGTGAGACTCGCTAATTGTATCATATCGGCTATATTAGTAGGCTAGTTTAAATAAAGGTCATAGTTTTAGTCACCTCTTTACTCGGGACGTGCAAAGGCTCGGTTTGGGGATGTTTGATGTGACTCATATTTGAGCACATTTAGTCCCCGAATTAACCTCGTTCTCATGCTTTCTAGCATATATTAGGGTCATTTCTTATCTTTAGTTTTCCATTTTGCATATTCTTTGAGGTTTTGTATCCTTGGTAGGAGAGGATTGCTAGCCTTGCATTTATGGAGCAAAATGGAGCTAAATTGATCACATCCAATGACCAAGCATCGAAGAGGAGACCGACACTAGAAGCCTAAGCAAATAAATGAAGTAAAATGGGCAATGATGAAAGATCCGTGCATCCCCAAGACAATCCTCACGGATTGTTAGGAAGCCAAGAACAAGAGAAAACCATGTCCCAGGATCCGAGCGTCTTGAGCTCAGAACGAGGTCCAAGAGCCAGGATCCGAGCGTCTCCAAGCCAGCCCGAGCGGATCTTCTTACAGGACCAACCGTGCTTCAGGCTAGGACGCGCGGATTCCTTTGGGAGTTGATGCATGATCCGCGCATGTCCCTCGGGAGTAGCAAAATTATCAAGCTTCTCTTAGGGTCTTAATCGTCATTTAAGCCCTTAGTAACCCTAATCCTTGTAGTTAATTTTAGTATAAATACCCTATTGTACTACCTAGATGATCATCCAATCTTAATCTCATCTTAATATCATCTTATCATAATCATTTTCTTAATTTAGTCTTAATCAAAGTTGTAATACACATTTTAATATTAATCACATCTTAATCTTTCATTAATCTCTCAATTGTTCTTAGTTTTAGTTGGGTAATTAGAAGATTATTTGGGTTTATTGGAGGATTGACAACCTTCCATCAATCATCAAGTTTACTTCTATTATTCTTTATTTTATTATTTGGATCATCTAAAGTAGGTATAATCTCTTTTACCTTTATTTAATTATTGTTAATCACATCATTTATTCATCATGTTTTGCTTTGTTAGTATGATTGACAACCTTATTAGCATGCTAAACTTGATCATGAGTGAGTAGTCCTTTAGATAGGGTTAATAGGGAATTAGGGGAAACAATCATGGGGATTGATCTATGCTTAATCTAATATGTTTTCATAAGTAAATTGCTTGCTTGTTGTGATTTCAACCTATGCACATGTTATGTTTGATGAAATGCTAGACTATGAAACCTTGCATTTTTTACCCATCTCTTATCTTTTCAATGAGGCTTGTAAGACATAAACCAACTCGAGCCTTGTTAGACCATGCATAGAGTTGAATAGGAAGACACTAAGTCGACTTGTAGGTGTTGTAAAGTCTTGATAGACTCGGCTCCGGGACCTAAATCTTCCTAGGGATTGTAAGATATACACTAACTCGATCCCATCACAACAATAAGTGCTTGCTTCTTATTGAGAACATGTTTGTATGATCTATTTCCATGAATCCCCTATGAACCCATGACACACTAGTGCCTTTAATCAATTGTTTACAAACCCTTTTAATTGCTTTACTTTGGTTTCATTAATTTACATTCATCTTGTTGATTAGTTTAGATTACATCTCATCTCAACCCAATTTGTAACACCCTAAGACATAACTATTTGCAATTGAAATCTTAAATCGATACCCGTTCCTTGGGATCCGACCTTTACTTACCTCTTTACTAAGAGTAGTTTGTGAAGTTATAAATATTGTTTTGGTTAGGTAGTGACAACGACAAAGCATTACACACAATAATACCGATACCAGCAAATAAGTCCCAATGGTTATTACCACACCATTATATATCTCAAATTTAAACTAATTTTTTCCTTATGGCCAAGATTACACACCATAAAAATAAATTATCCTAGTCTAAACCGAGACAAATTTCATTAAAATTCCTACTCAAGAGCGCAAAACTAATGAGAGGACTTTCTCTTTTTACCAATACTCTATACCCACCTCACCAAGGCTGGCTCCCTTGTTGTTCACCGACGACTCTTGTCTGGATGACATGATCCTCACTCCCTCCGTCTCTTCATCATCATCAATATCCTCTACTACCATGTCATCATAGCCACCAGCATCATGCTCCATAGCTCCCGCTTCCGGTCCGGTCCCACCTGTTGGAATATGTGTCCTCCGACAATAATGCGATCACAACTGTTGATCATGATGATCACATGTTTAAGTTTCATTTTAAAGAATACAATTGGGAAGTAATATTTTACTGTCAACTGGTCCACACATATAGGTAATGATTGGCTGACTGGAGTTTGACATTACTGTCGGGCGACGGTGGTGATCATTTGATCCCCTTAGGTCATACCTAAAGGGTAACACACTTAATTGATCATTTAATTGATCGTATGACGATACGGGTCAATTAAATTACTTAAAATTGACGGACGATTTTGGAAGTAATATTTACGTGTCTTATTGTAATTTGATACGGTCTAAGTAATCGAATTGTTTTATTACTTAGATGAAATTATTGTTTAAGGAAACAATTACTTTTGAATGAATAAATTATTATAAGTACAAGATGTTGTGATTTATAATTGGTAAATTATTTTGGTGCAAGTAATTGTGAATTACTAAGTCGATTTTGTGTATGACGTATTTTTATTAATGCGTTGATTTTTAATATGATAAAAATACATAACAATTTTATGTGACATGTGACATATGACAAATTGACATTTTGACAAAGATAAAATGGAGTCCATTTTATCCATGTAAACCGAAATTAAGGGGAGTATTAAGAAGATATTGTGTTGATTATGTTAGTGGTAAACATAATCATTTCCCTAATATATTAGCCATGCAAACCTAGTGGTCATTGTGAAGACCACCTTGTGCATGCATTGGCTCCCTTCCCTTCCCCATTCCACCTGGTTTTAAGAGGAGAAAAACCATGAGTTTTTCTTATCTTTTTACCTTATACACTACTAATTGTTAGTGTATTATTATCATTCATTCAACACATCTAAAATTAGAGTTTTAGAAAGATAAAAATTCTTCCTTCTCTTCCTTCTCTCTAAACCGAAATAATAGAGAGTCCAATAATATTTTTGGGTCAATTTTAATACAAAATTAGTATTATTCTAGTAATAATAATATTAATTTTATTAAGTTGTTATCTTGGGTATAATACTTTTGGGAGGGATTCTCTTCTTGAATCCTTGTTCATCCACTAAGGAAAGCTCATGAACAATAGAGTAGGAGAACTCTCTTGTGCTCATATAAACCGAAATATCAATGTGAGATGATGATTTCTTCTTTATTTTTTTTGTAGTTTGCATGGATAAGATCACCTTTTAATTTTATGAAAAAATTAAAATTATAACATATATAAATATGTTGAGTATAGAGATATATTTTTCTAACAAGCGGTATCAGAGCCTTGGTTGTTTGCATGCAAATCGGTTATAGTTTTTCCGAGTTATACGATTAACATATAAAACTTGTTAAATTTGTGTTATTATGATATACCACGAAAATAATTATGCATGTTAAAGTTTCTGGTCCTATAATGTTTTTAGGATATTTTGGTTAATTTATGGATTTTTATTGTTCATCTTATATAATAATGGCATTAAAAATATGATTTTATGATTAAAATGTCTTTTTCGGACTAAAATTAGCTAAACTTCGAATTTTCCAGTGATTTTTGGATATGTTATCACATATATTATTTTGAGATAACCTGTAAATTTTCAAAATTTTTGGAGTTTTATGCTCGAAATATGGATTTTTCATGTTTAAAATCGGATTTAGAAAAAAAATAGGTTAATATGAGATAAATTTCGAATCTGGTCATAGAAATTTAGTATGTTGTCACATGCAATTTTATAAGATGTGTGTAAAATAATAGGCTATATTGAAGTCTTTTTGCATGATTTATGAATTTTTGATGAAAAATAGCATAAATAGTGACTTAATTAGTGAATAATTGCTAAAACATACTCCATGACTAAGGAAAAACGTCACATGTTGCATTTTATTATCTTTTTCAGATCTAAAATTTAAAAGTTGGTGAATATAATTTTTCTCATGTTTTTATGATTTTTATTGATAAATCCGATAAACCGCAACATAGTTTTTTCGATAATTTTACGAAATTTTAACCTAAGTTTTTGAACATTATGAGTGTCATGGTATTTTTCCAGAATGTTCATAAGTTTAAATTTCAAATTTCAAATTTATTTGGAATTTTTGTGATTTATTTGAAGTTTATAGCATTTTTATTATATTTTAGGTCCATTAATGAACAATTTTAAGAAATATAAGTTAATTATAGTCAAATAATTAGTGAAGAATAATTTTGAGTCCTAAGAGGTTAGGGTAATTAACTTGTGCATAAATATGAATTTATGTAATTTTTGTGATTATAAAACGTTGAATCACGCAAATCCGTAAAAGCCGTGTAATATACGATATTGGCTACTTAAAGGCGATTTAGCATAAAATTGGGCATGTTCATACATATTATAATGCTGCATTTTATTTGTGATTGTCATAATTTTATTTTATGTAATTTTTGAATTATGTAATTTTTACTTAGTATGGCCTTAGTTTTTAATTGATATTACCCGAAATGTATGGGAATATCGATTCGGTTGTAATTTATTGTGATCTCGTATCACCGTTTTGTAATTTAATAGATTTATTTTATTTTAATTACAAATGTATAATAGGAAATTATGTAATTTGTTATGTAATTTATTTATTCCGGAGATACTTGAAGACGGTATCACTCAAGAAGGCGATACATAAAGACGTTGTTACCTCGAGATGCGTGCAACAACCGAAGTTCAAAGGACCAATGGAGTTGGTTTCCGAATATGTAATAGTTAATTAGATTTTCTATTTTAGGAAGGCCATACTAGGATTTATTTTATGTTTTGCATTTTATTTATATGTTGCATGCATCACTAAATCGCCATAACTAAAACATGCATCATCTTTTAATCGAGTATATCGACCGTGTCAATTAGAATTATCGTAGTTCACCGCTTTAGTTCACTTAAAACGTGATAGATAATAAATTGACATGACCTCTCGCTAAAACAATCACTTTACCATAAGACAAACCTTGTTACGTTGGTGAAGTGTGTTGATAAATGTCTATCCACCAAATTTATGTTAATGAGGGGTATTTCGGCACACCGTGCCCTAAGTTGATATGAGTTTGGATCATGGACACATTTATTCGAAATTTGGGTTGTACTCAACGAAAGTATTCACGACGATTTCCAGATGTGTTTCGGGCTAAAGATAAAAATTAATGTAAATTTTATCGACCAAGAGTTCTAAAAGTAGAATCGATTAAAAGGTTAATCCACCGAGTTATGTTAATAAAGGGTATTTCGGCACACCGTGCCCTAAGTTAATATGAATTTGGGTCTTGGAATCATTTATCTAAGTTGGGTAGAGGTCACTAGATAAATGCAATAAAACTTGTTTAAATTTATTTTACGAGTATTATTATATTGAAAACGACATATGTTTCATTCCTTCTATATTTTGTTTTGTAGACCGCTCTTATTTCTCATAACAAATGGCCAATCCAAACACCAACGCCACACCTCTCACTAATACTTCATGGCTCCGATCCTTCATGGATCGATGTAAACTTGAAAAGAATTGGTCAAATTTCTCCGATTGGGATGCCCAACTCAAACTAGCCGCCCAAGGTGACGACAAGCTTCGTTACCTCACCGAAGCCTCTCCACCCGAACCTAATGCTAGGTCGAGTGCCGCAACTAGGGAAGCATATGAGGCTTACCATAAGGAGTCCGCCGTAATGAAAAACGTGTTGATCTTTGCGATGGAGGCGGATCTCCAAAGGAGAGCCTTTAAAATGGGCACCGCTAATGAGATCAACTCAAAGCTTGTTACTATGTTTTCACAAACTCCGCGGATCGTCCAATATGAGGCGGCCGCGACATTCTTTGATCTCGACTTCAAAGAGGGCCAAAAGGTTAGCCCTCATGTGCTCAAATTAATGGAGCTAGTCGAGACCTTGAAAATTCAAAAGGTTGAAATCCCCAAAGAACTCATTGTAGATAGGATTCTACACTCCTTATCCAAAGTCAAGGCATATGTTCAATTCCGGGTGAATTTTAACATGCAAGACAAGGACGTGTCTCTTGAAGAGTTGCACAAGTTACTTGTGTAAGCCGAAAGGGACATGGGGTTAAATGTGAACCCACCAAAAGATGTGCTTAACATTAGCACTAAAAGCAAGGGGAAGTTCAAGAAGAATGGGAAGAAGGGAAAAGAAAAGCAAGCTTGAGAAACCATTGAGAAGCTAGGAATAGCTTCCATGAAGCTTCGCTTTTTATTGTCTTATTTTAATTATGTTTTGGATTTTAGAACCTTTTAATTTCCGTGTTCGACATGGAAATGTATTTTGGATAATTGGCTGTATTTTGGATAATGGTGGCTTGGTTTGCAACCCAAGTCACCCGTTTTATCATTTTTATCCTTGTTCTAAAATTCGTCTATACATGCTTGCTCATAGAAACATATGATTATTCACTTAAAGTGATCTAATTAACAACTATAATGATGGGATTCATTATATGACCACAAGCTAAAGACTTGTGTATGATCATTTACAAAGTGAGATTGAGGAATGTTAATCACCAAGTACACTTACAAAATCTAAAACAATTAGTCAACCTATGAGATAGTCCTCCTTATACTTCAAAAATCATTATTTGTGTCTCATATGCTATCTTTGAATCTCTAGTGTATTTATTCTAAAGATAGAGTGAGAGAAAAATGAGGACACAACATCATTAAAAATTTTGTGTACTTCTGTAAATGAGATCTTATGCAAGGGAGAATGATTTGAATTAAGGTATATCTATTTATATAGTATGCCCAATAGATGAGATCTATGGTCTGGAATAAATCTATAAGATTTCAAGAGACCAAGTGAAGTAATCAAAAGAATATTTTCTCAAGATAACTACACGAGGAGACCAAAATAAAGTTTTGGAAGAAAATGACTAATGTAAAGTCTTAACAAGAGTTTTGACTAGTTTATGATAAATTTTGACCAATAGTTTCAACATTGATATTTACTTAAGAGCCTAAATATTTCAAAGTTACATCCTAGAAAATAAATGAGATTTATGACTAGAAGTTGCAAGGATTTATATACCGATATCCTCAATAGCTAAGTTAAGTATTAACCACGCTAATGTCATTACTTAACCTCATTATGAAATGAAATGGTTAAACCTCCTTCCGAAAAGGGTATTTTGAAGGACGTGTATTAGATATTATTTATATTTAAATAATGACATTGCTACGCATCATTATGATATGAATGAGTTAGAGATTAAAATCTCTTTCCATAAGGATAAGATGAGACCACTTCAAAATAGGTATTTTGAAAGGATATGATGGGAACATATATGGTTTTATCTCAATAACTTACCAAAGCAACAAATATCAATTCTTGAAATGTTTCAATTGAGTAGTCAATTACGAAACATCTGGAATTAAGTGGGAGTTTGGAAATTATCATGTGAAGACATGGAATTTAGTGGGAGCAATCATCTTGTAAAAATTTACAACTCAATACTCATTGAGAATGACGAGCTAGTACTTTCTTTCACAAAGAAGTATTTGAGTTTTCAATTCTGGATGAAAATGGACTATGATGAATCCAATTACATCATGAGATGTTGGATTGGTATTGAGACATACACATCGAATCAACGAGAAACGTAGGTTATTCATGTAAATGAAAATGGAATTGCCATTAGCAGTCATGGCCGTTCCTTGAACCTAAGAATAGTTGATGACATGATTAAAGGTTATTAATGTTTCCGCCATTAGAATAATCATGCACATGTCCAAAATAAATCATATGCATAAGAGCATGATGGATCATTGGGAAGCCATAGAAGAAACGTCATGAATTCTCGAGGAGAATCCGATGAGCGATTTCAGTGTTTGATAGAAGACTCTGTTGTGTGTCAAGAGGTTGCACATATTGGAGTGCGAACACAGGTAAGGATTTATGAAAATCCTAAGCTTTTCAAGCTAAAAGGAAAAAATAAGAAGTTTGGAAAGATACTTAGTTGAATAAGAAATTACTCAAAACTAATCTTTCCTAATATGCTAGGACTTGTGAGAAGTGCTAGGCTAATCATCTTGACAATTGTTGCAAGATTCTACAAAACATATACCTAGTGCATTGTGTGTGGGTGGAGTACTTGACCAGTACAAGTTATATCATTCA
Source organism: Silene latifolia (assembly GCF_048544455.1). Lineage (NCBI taxonomy): Eukaryota > Viridiplantae > Streptophyta > Magnoliopsida > Caryophyllales > Caryophyllaceae > Silene > Silene latifolia. The sequence continues at coordinate 66,097,757 of NC_133533.1, read as the reverse complement.
CCACAAATTTGTTCGTTATGTGATAATCGACAAGGAAGTTCTCTCAAGATAAAGAATCGAAACCGAGGTTGAGAACCTAGATGTATACTTGGTAAGGTTCATGCTATGAGAAGATAACATGACCGTAAAGGAAAATGCGATTAAAAGAAGTTTGAACACATGGGGACATGATATGTTAAACTTCTATTGCAATCAACAAGTGTTTACACACTTATGATATGCATCACAAGGTTGTAATACGGTATTGACTACCCGAGTGTGATGTCAACATTTGTCGTTTGAGTTATTATTAACTCACCTTATACTTTGTTACATCCAACGGATTGTAGAGACAATTGAACCCCGTTTAAGTGAACACGGATTAGCATTGTATTCGCCCATAGTTACTTACCTGAGGTGACGTCTCGAAGTGACTAGAGTGTGATGCGATTGATGGCAAGTTCAAGTGCCATAGAGTCATATGAGAATGACTAGTCGATCACATAGGCAGACTGTTAGGAACATTTTGTCGGGCCTTATGACCGCTTATAGAGTTCTGGCAAATTTATATAGCCTGATCGTGGCGAGAGCTACTATAGTATTCTAATGAGTCGATTCTTTTGACTAAAGACTATTCGCCTAAGATGGCACAGTTTCAGATTAACTTTGATTTGTGTTACTACGACCTTTGTAAATGGGGTCAAATGGGCATATTTTGGGTTACGATGGCTGTGGCTAGTCGAAGGGAATGAGTGCGATAGGAATTGTCCACCCCTAGTCAGGGTTATAACAATATCTCAGGGCCACTCGAGGAGTAATGAACTGGAAATGCGTGGCCACGCTCGGAATGTATCCATGGTGGATAAATCCAGTCAATCAGTTATTCTCCAGATCGAGGAAACCACTCTCGATATGATCACTTACAAGTACGACCTGGAAGACACCTTGCATTAAGTGGGAGAAAGTAATAGGACAAGAGAATTGGTGACGCACACTTGTCGAGGACAAGTGGGAGATTATTGGAATATGTGTCCTCCGACAATAATGCGATCACAACTGTTGATCATGATGATCACATGTTTAAGTCTCATTTTAAAGAATACAATTGGGAAGTAATATTTTCTCACAACTGGTCCACACATATCGGTAATGATTGGCTGACTAGAGTTTGACATTACTGTCGTGCGACGGTGGTGATCAGTTGATCCCCTTAGGTCATACCTAAAGGGTAACACACTTAATTGATCATTTAATTGATCGTATGACGATACGGGTCAATTAAATTACTTAAAATTGACGGACGATTTTGGAAGTAATATTTACGTGTCTCATTGTAATTTGATACGGTCTAAGTAATCGTATTGTTTTATTGCTTAGATGAAATTATTGTTTAAGGAAACAATTACATTTGAATGAATAAATTATTATAAGTACAAGATGTTGTGATTTATAATTGGTAAATTATTTTGGTACAAGTAATTGTGAATTACTAAGTCGATTTTGTGTATGACATATTTTTATTAATGCGTTGATTTTTAATATGATAAAAATACATAACAATTTTATGTGACATGTGACATGTGACATATGACAAATTGACATTTTGACAAAGATAAAATGGAGTCCATTTTATCCATGTAAACTGCAATTAAGGGGAGTATTAGGAAGATATTGTGTTGATTATGTTAGTGGTAAACATAATCATTTCCCTAATATACTAGCCATGCAAACCTAGTGGTCATTGTGAAGACCACTTTGTGCATGCATTGGCTCCCTTCCCTTCCCCATTCCACCCGGTTTTAAGAGGAGAAAAACCATGGGTTTTTCTCATCTTTTTACCTTATACACTACTAATTCTTAGTGTATTATTATCATTCATTCAACACATATAAAATTAGAGTTTTACAAAGATAAAAATTCTTCCTTCTCTTCCTTCTCTCTAAACCGAAATAATAGAGAGTCCAATAATATTTTTGGGTCAATTTTAATACAAAATTAGTATTATTCTAGTAATAATAATATTAATTTTATTAAGTTGTTATCTTGGGTATAATACTTTTGGGAGGGATTCTCTTCTTGAATCCTTGTTCATCCACTAAGGAAAGCTCAAGAACAAGAGAGTAGGAGAACTCTCTTGTGCCCATATAAACCGAAATATCAATGTGAGATGATGATTTCTTCTTTATTTATTTTGTAGTTTGCATGCATAAGATCACCTTTTAATTTTATGACTAAATTAAAATTATAACATATATGAATATGTTGAGTATAGAGATATATTTTTCTAACACCACCGCCTTGGTAGGCATTACCAAAGAAGTTCCCAGTGGCATAATGGACTCCCGTCCACGGACCAAGCAAGTGCCCATCATGGAAGGGGATCCTAGTACCCCAATTCGATGGTTGGAGACCATAGGCCTTAAAGACACTCGAGGTATTTCCATCCCCGGACCAATAGCTGGGGCGATAGCGGGCCGCGCACCTTGACTATAAGCCATCTCATACATCTCCCGCAACACTAGATCAGTGTTCCCACGTTGGATGTGGTCTGACATATGATAGTTATGGTCATAGGTCGGCGGGGGTTGGGCATATCCTCCGGGTACATGCTGATGAGGCTTTTTTCGCATAAGCCTGTCAAATAAATTAACCGTACAACCAAACTATGTAGTAGAAAAGTTGGGTGTCGAATCCATAAGGATGGTGCGTTAGAAATGGTTTATATGTCTTGGTCTTCGTTTTAGTCTAGTCGGTCAATAAGATTGAAAATATTTCTATGCTAAAAGTCTACGCTAAGAACATGAAATAAATAAACAAGCAATTTAACAAAGCAAGTTAAGCACAATGAGAAGAGAGACTAGGGGTCGGGGTCACCCAAGTAGGAGGGGTCTAGTCTAAGTCGATATAACAGATGGAACGGAGGATGAATTTTATGTGTGTCTGATGAGTCATAATTATATACATATTTATGCCTCCACTTAGTTACTTTTGAGGAGCAATTGGATGGTAATAAGCACCGCGGAGTCGGCAAGACGGAGTACAAGAAGAATGACACGAGAATCAAGAAGAATGAGAGAAGAGAAGACACGAAGAAGCTGAAGTTGCTGAAGTCACTCGATCGAGTGTGTCAATAATCGGTCGAGTATCGTATTCTGACATAGTTATTACGAAACTTTTCTTAAGTCAGATTATTTTATTATTATAAATAGGAAAATCCTATACAATGTTAGGTTATGCCTCTTTTACATTAAAACTCTTAGAAAACCCATAGTTTAGTTTTGCTACTTTATTGCTTTCAGATCTTCTTTGCTAATTATGTTATTTTGCTAATCTTTCTTCATTAATCGTTTATTCAAGTTCGAATTTCTTAATTGCTTTGTTGTTCATATTTTTCATGCTTTCAATTATGTTTTCCATTCATCTTATTATTGTTAGTTTAATTATCATGAGTAGCTAAATTATCCTTCTAGGGAGAAAAGAGAATGTAGGCTGTTAAAAGAGGGTTCAATTAATGAATTAATAGTTAAATTGCTTTTAGTTGTTGTTTAATTGCGGTTTAAATCTAGTTAATTGGTTTACTCATCAGAGTTAATTAATTTGTCTTGCAAACTATGATTTTCATCGTCTAGGTTAAGACTAGTATAGGCTGCGACAATTGAATATATTGACTTAATGATTGTGACCACATGTTAAGCATATATCTAGTCATATTAGAATCGACCGATCATATGACCTTAACTAACATAAATGGCTCTGTTAATTAATTAAATCACAGCCCCGGATAACCACCTAGTGAACTTGATCCCAAGACTTTTAAATCTTATTGAATTCATTTTTTACTTTATTGCAATTAGTTTAGGAATCAAACAAACAAAACCAATCTTCAAGAAAGCTGTTACTGACACACAAAAAATGTCGCTACTTAAGACAACCAAATTAACAATTTATAAGCCACACTTAATACTAATTTAAACTAATTCTAAGAAAGTAAAGCAGTAAGAAGGGGATCGTACCCAAGAGAAGGGGGGGGGGGGTTGCAATTGGTTTTCAATTATATTATAGGAACAACTGTGAAGTAATCAACAAACAAGTATGTCAATGAAAGGGGGGGGGGTGGTTTGGTTTTCAAAAGTAACAAAAACAAAACAACATTCAAACAAGAGTAAGTAGCAAATAATCAATCAAATAAGTTTTAAGATGAAAATTTATCAAGTTTAAGGAAGACTTAACCCGACTTAATAAAGAGAGACACTTTAGTTGATAAAACCACTCAATCAATCCTTTTAACTAATGTTATTGCCCTATTAGGGAGATTAATTCTCCAAATTTCCTTAATTAGAAGTGAACCACAAGGAAATCACACTTAGTAATTGACCCAACTTATTAGTTCCCCTAGTAGAAATCAGACACATAGCGTAGATAACAAGAAGATGAAGCAATGAAATCTAATAGGTGTAACTACTCACAATGAAATCACAATTAATGATCAATTATAAAATAATCTCTCTATGTCAATTAAATCAAGACGAAATCACATTCATTAGTCTAATGACAAGTTGTTGCAAGATGGGATTACAAGGAAATCACACTTAATAAACCCAACAACAATAAATTAAGGAACTTGTCAAGATTAAATAACAAGGAAATCACACTTAATTACTATAATCAAACACGGTTTCCGAAATTCAATACAATATAAACAAGAGATTAATAACAATAACACAAATTAAGGAAAGATTATTGTGTTTTACAACCAAAGATTACACCTTTTAGTTGGATTAAAAAGAGGAGATTAGTTCTCCATGCTAGATCTAAATCATAATTAAAAGATGATAATTCTTCAAATTACAAATTAATTCTTTAATAATGCAAAAGATGATGCAAACCTAATGGCATCCATCTATATATAGTCATAAGATGCGGAAGATTATTGGGCTTTAATTTGGGAGCAAACCCGTAACAAAAATCGCCTAAACCCAGAAAATTCGCACGGTGCGAAATATTGGACCTGGAAATTCGCACCGTGCCATTTTCTTGCTGATCTCCGTCTTCAATTCATTCTTTACTTACCTTTTTGAAAAGCTTCTTCATTGTCTCTTTGGTGCTTGATCTTAACCTTCCTTTGATGATTTCCTTGCTCCGAATTACCTTCAAATCCTTCTTGATAATTCTTTCTTGGATGTAGTAACACTTGGCATTTGATTAAGAGCATTAAAAATGTCCAAAATCCCTTACAAAATGTCACTAAATAAGCTCCAAATACAATGAAATGCAGGTAGAAAAGGGAGTTCATCAGTTACCTTAAGACGAACTCAGACAAAACAAACTAGATAATTACCGCCCCCCTATGGATACGATACCTGTCTTACCATTAGCTATTTAGAAGTAGTACTATAGGTTTACTTTGATTAAGGTGATACGAATTTAGCCTTGTCAAATTTGGCGCCGTTGCCGGGGAGGCAACTATTTTTTGTATTTTTTTTGTTTAGTTTGTGTTTTGTCTCAGGGAACATCAGTTCCTTGAGACTGGTCTAATGATTTCCAACCAGTTTCTACTGGGTGAAGATGAAAACTTCCACGATTACATGCTTAGATGGAATGATTGGATTCGTTCTCATAACTGCGAACGCACACTCCCACGAATTACTGTGTGCCTTACCATCATAAGAGGCATGAACAAACAAACCTATGCCTATATGGACTCCATAGGTAAGGGGGATTATGGTAGTAAGAATATTGAAGATGTCCATTGGTTCTTTGAATGGCTTGCTCAATTGATAACCCCTTTTTTGAGGATAATCTAGAACCCATTTCATCAAACATAACATATTGGATTAAGCATGATTATTTCCCATGTTTATCTCCCCTAATTACCCATTAATCCTAGTTAAAGAACTACTCACTCATTATCATGGGAAACATGTCATTAATGGTGTCAATCATCACAACAAGTATAAACATGATAATGGAATGAAGAAATGAACAATAAAGAGTAAAAAGTAAAGGAATTATACCAACTTAAGATGATTCAAATAATAAAGGAAAGAATAATAGAAGAACTTGATGATTGATGGAAGGTTGTCAATCTCCCAATAAACCCAATAATCTTCAATTACCCAATAATAAACTTGAATAATAAACTTGAACAATTATTAAGGAGAGATTAATGTGAGATTTGTGGAAAGATTAAAGAGTAATCTATTCTAATCTACTCCTAATCTAATCTAAGGAAGGATTGATTTATCCTACGGAAACTTGATTATAGTCTAATAAAACTTGATGGTTTGATTATTACAAATGGAGTATATATAGTAGAAATTAGGTGCATGAATTAGGGTTAATTAAGGGTTTAAATGACGATTAAGTCCCTATTTGAGGAAACGCCGGTCTTTTTTGGGAGACTCCGGTCTCTAGAAAAAGATGTGCATCCTTCCTTGAAGCTTGAAGAAGACGAAATGGGTCTGCCTGGGAATCCGGGCGTCTTTAGCACGGGACGGGCGGATTGTTGGGAAGACGGGCGGATTGGTCTCGGGACGCTCGGATTCTAGGCTGTGTATTTATCTTTTCTTTCTGTCTAGCAATCCGAGCATCTTGAGGGGAAGACGGGCGGATTGTTGGGAAGACGGGCGTCTTCAGTCTCGGGACGAGCGGATTGGCGAACAGCTTCTTTGTTTGAGCTCGTATTGTAAAACGAGTGTCATTTTCTCATCCGGACTCCTATTGGAGTGATTCAAAAGCCTAGATCACTTGTTATTTCGACGCCGTTCCATCTAGCATATTTTCAGAGCCAAAGGAGCAACCCTTGGTTCGGTTTTCGAGCAATTTCTTCTTATAATGTCTTCCCTCTTGTCATTCTTACTTTTAACCCTTTGATCCTTCTATATACACTTTATTCCTACATCTTTGGTCATCATTCTTGCCTCCCCTTCATACTAGTCCATCTAATATCATCAATAAGCTTCCAAATGTGCACGAAAGACCGGAATTTCCGCCTTATTATCTCCTTTTCTACAAAACATATGAATGTGATAGAAAAGCAAATAGGAAGGTTTTGACGGATAAAATGGCCATAGAATGTTATAATAGTATGCAAAATAGGCTCAATTAGGGGACTAAATGTGCGCAAATAATGATCACATCAAATATCCCAAAACCGAACCTTTACTCGTCCCGAGTAAAGAGGTGACTAAAACTAGACCTTTATTTAAACTATCCTACTAATATAACCGATATGAGACAATTAGCGGGTCTCACTCCGCCCCTTCAACTCACAATAAGACAACCATGAGGTAGGATGCCTTCTTGCAAGGCAAGGTAGGTCTTGCCAAAATGGCGACACATCCAAGCATTAAAGCACACAAAACAAGTAATGGATGCATCTACAAAAGGAATAGCCACTTTCCTCATCTAAGTGGCGGAAATTATCTACAAGGGAAGCAATTCAAGGGTACACACTCCTTCATAGATGCAATTTCTTTAAACTACTAAGCCTAGAAGGATACCGATAAATCACCTCTAACTTGTGTCAAGCTAGGGTACCTTTGTCCTCAATCGTTAAATGCTTTTGTCAAGAGTAGACTCCCTATGGTGTTAGAAACACTGGAGGATCGCGGAATTCCCCCTCTTGCCTGGACAGGAAGAAGGGTCGTCCCCTCTCTACCATGCACAAAAATGGATACAATGGATAAAGGGATCGATAGTATTTGAGTTTCATTTGGGAGTTTGCTTTGTTGTTGTTTTTCCCCCTAATTTCTTGTGGCATTAACATTTGAGAACACTTTCTTTTTGCCATTTCTTTTGATTTTTGGCATTTCAATACTTGACAACTTTCAACTTTTGCATTTTGTTTTGAACATTTTCAAAGTCACCCCATATGTAGTGAGGGTGCCTTATATTTGAAGCTTTAGGAGTCTATTTTTGCTCCTCTTTTCATTCGATGCATTTTTGCAAACTTTCATTCACTTTTCATTTCATTGAACTCAAATTGATTTCTTTTTGTGCCCATTCCCTTTGATGACAAAAATGTATTAGAACATGGATGATGGATGCATGGTTTCAAGGGTCACCTTGGAATAAACGGTAGCCAAGGAGTTATCACACCACAAGGTACTCTTGACTAGGCCTTAATCCATGGGTCAAAGGATACTAGCATGACACATCCTAGGGTGTTTTACAAGTATTCTAACAAGCAAAGTCTTAAGAAGAAAAAGCATCTACTAGGGCCTATATACACTTGTCAAGCTTCCCAAGTAGACGGTTTCACAAAATGTTTCTAACATGCAAACTACATGCCATGATGCAACTAACATATATACATCCTAATGCATATGATTCTACCAACTAATATGCCAAATAATCTAAATGCAAGTCCTAAATTCACATTGTTTATACCGCATCAATCAAAATAAAGCCACACAGTCATTAACATAAAGAGGAAAAAGGAGATTGGAAAGATCATACCATGCGGTCTTCAATATCCTCATGTCTCGGATGTGGCGTAGTCAATCAATGTGAAAAAGGATGGACAAACACAATATATACAAGACAATATATACAAGACTACACTACAAAGGAAATGAACTTGTTTTTGGTTTTTGAAATTTTCAAATTTTTAAGGATTTTGTTTTTATTAAAAGACATATTTTTGTGATTTTTCGAAATTTTTCAATTTTTTTGCATTTTGGAATATAAATTCCCATCCCCCACTTTATTTTGGACATTGTCCTCAATTTACATGTAGGAGTAGGAATAAAAAGGAAAACATGTTTTTGGATATTTGATTTTTTTTGAAATAAAGTACAAATGCAATATGATATGAATGAATGCATGCTCTAACTAAATGCAATTCTATATGACATATATAACAAATGAATGCAATCTAAACTATATTATATGATGCATGTTTTCTAGTAAACTATGGTCACCTATGATCAAACCTACCCAAACCGATTTAAACACTATTTCTAGTGTAGAAGAGAATAGGATTGGTCATTAGTGACTATGCATGAATTCTAGTCTATATGCAATTATCTATATGAGTCATGTGAGAAATATTACAATGCAAACTAATCTAAATGAACTAACTAATGCAAATGCCATATGAAATATAATACAAATGCAAGCTAAATGTATATATGTATAACTAAATGGAAGTGTAAATATAATGCAAAGTCAAGGGAAAGGGTATCTTACAAATGGTGGTTTGAGGTAGGACTCCACCAAACTATGTTCAAATTTTAAAGGTTCTTGTCCATAGAGCTCAAGGCTCTTAGTAGAAGATCAAAAGCTTGTGAACAAGCTCCAAATAAGCATAAATATGGTTTGCTTAACTTCAAGACGAAGCTTGGCCAAGGGACTTTGTCATTCATTCTTGTTTTCTTTCCCTTCTTGGCACTTGAATATTCAAGATGCTTCAAACCAATAGGCCTATGATTCTTGTCAACACTAGGTACGAAGTATGGTGCATTTTCATCCGTAGACTTCCACTCACCAACTTCTTCTTCAATTTTGGTGATGATGATAGCATTTTGATTTTTCAATCCTTCCAAGGTGGAAGGAGAATTGTCATGGCTTTGATGATCGAGTTCTTTATAAGTGGGCATTGTGGATGCCAAATTTCCACAAGTAGCTTCACGTGCAAGTTTCTCTTTGAGCTTTTCCACCAAGTAGCTTTTATATGATGCTTTGACTTTTTGAAGAATGTCCACCATATCCTCTTCAACAATCATTGGCTCCATGGTAGATGCGAAAAGGTCTTCATAGGCAATGGGGGAAGGGATATTCTTCTTCATGATAAGATATCTCAAATGTCTCAAGAATAGGTTCCTCAAGTAGAGCAACCTCACAAACTTCCGCTTCCTCACTCCATGAGTTCTTACAAAAGACGATTTTATCATCATAGCTATCTTCATAAAAATCATAAATGGGGGCTTCATTTAGCTCTTTTTCCAACATCTCAATGTTCACATCAAAAGACACACCCTCATACTCACAAAGGTTAAGAGTATTTGGCTCACTCAACCTCATGTCTTCCTCATCAAATACCACACTTTCATATTCACAAGAGCTCAAAGAAATTGGCTCTTCCCACTTCTCATTTTCCATATCAAAGGTTACTACTTCAAATTCACATTTATGATCAATGTCCAAGGAGTGGTGAGGAGTGGTTTCTTGGGATTCCGTCATTTGGGCAATTTGAATCTCTAATTCCTCACCTTGGGCAACAATGCCTTGAAGAACATTATCCCTCTTTTGGCTCTCCTCTATCATTTGTTTGAAGAAGTTTTGTTGATCTCCCATCATTTGGAGAATCACATTTTGAATGGGTTCATTTTCTTGTTGTGGGTAGGTGTGAAAGTGGTTGTATTGTGGCATTTGGAATTGATTGTAAAGTGAGTTTTGGGTAGGTGGTTGTTGTGGATATTGGATGTGGTGATTTTGGTGGGAAAAATTGGGGTAGTAGTTAGAATTTTCATTGTATGAGTAGTAAGGTAGGTTTGTGTTGACTTGCTCCTCAAACTCCCCATACCCATAGTCATACTCAAAAGATCCAACATATACTCCATAAGTCAAGTCTTTAGTCATCATAACTAAGACAAGGAAACAACTACAACCAAGGAAACTACACAAAAACGGTAAGAACGATCCTTGAAGAACAAGTTCCTCAAGGTGAAAGCACAATCAAAATAGACAAACAAGTAAGAACTTAATCACATAGCACCATCCCCGGCAACGGCGCCATTTTGATGTGGACAAGGGTTGGTCGTCACATCCAATCAAACACATTTATAATACTCAACAAACAACTAGTTAGCGGTAAGTCGAGGTGGATCCATGGGACGGTGTGCTTTGGGTTCTAAGTCTATCTATCTCAATTTATGCTAGTGTCACAATTGATGGGGTTTGTAGTTGTGTCTAGACTAGTGAAAGCAATAGAGGTGTAAACAAGTAATTAAGGGGACTAGGATATCATGGGGTCATAGGGGATTCATGGGAGTTGATCATACAAACATGTTTACAATTATAAGCAAGCAATTAATGTTGTGGAGGAACCGAGTTGGTTTATGTCTTACGGTTCATAGGAAGAGTTGGGTCCCGGAGCCGGATCGATTAGATTGTACAACACCTACAAGTCGACTTACTTTCCTCCTATTCAACTTCTATGTATGGTCTAACAAGACTCGAGTTGGTTTATATCTTACAAGTCAAGTTGAGTAGATAAGAGATGGTAAAAATGCAAGGATTCATAGACTTAGCATTTCATCAAACATAACATGTGCATAAAGTTGACATCACAACAAGCAAGCAATTTAATTATGAAAACATATTGGATTAAGCATGATTATTTCCCATGTTTATCTTCCCTAATTACCCATTAATCCTAGTTAAAGAACTAGTCACTCATTATCATGGGAAACATGTCATTAATGGTGTCAATCATCACAACAAGTATAAACATGATAATGGAATGAAGAAATGAACAATAAAGAGTAAAAAGTAAAGGAACTATACCAACTTAAGATGATCCAAATAATAAAGCAAAGAATAATAGAAGAACTTGATGATTGATGGAAGGTTGTCAATCTCCCAATAAACCCAATAATATTCAATTACCCAATAATAAACTTGAATAATAAACTTGAACAATAATTAAGGAGAGATTAATGTGAGATTTATGGAAAGATTAAAGAGTAATCTATTCTAATCTACTCCTAATCTAATCTAAGGAAGGATTGATTTAACCTAAGGAAACTTGATTATAGTCTAATAAAACTTGATGGTTTGATTATTACAAATGGGGTATATATAGTAGAGATTAGGTGCATGAATTAGGGTTAACTAAGGGTTTAAATGTCGATTAAGTCCCTATTTGAGGAA